>NC_140951.1:101156429-102395179 GCF_014529385.1 Adiantum capillus-veneris
AGATTCCCATCTTTTAATAACCTCCCAAAACAAAGCCGGGGTCAACCACACCAGGCCCACCACTTTCTTTGTCTCCCCGATTAAGCTTACCCTAACCACATGGGGATTACCATAATCCAAGCAGCCAGCACTTATAAATTGGCACTGAGAGGTCACTATCGGGGGGGGGTGTCAATTCATGAGGAGCCAAGCATTTGGTAGAGTGTAGAGGGAAGGATTTACACTATCACCATCACGGGGAGGGGGCTTGTGTGTTGGGTTTGCCTTGGGAATTGCACCATGCAAAGGGAACCACACCCATCTCTCGACTCCAATGGTCGATACACACACGTATGCACGCTCTTGGTGGTGAGTATTCACAATCATTGAGCCGCCTTAGAGAACGCACCAAGTAGGTTGCACCACCTCCTCCCCCTACCTCTCCACCACCACGGCATGCCACCTTGTAAATATTGCAGAAATAATTCACCCTCACACCCCCAAGGGTTTTCATCATTTGCAAGTATTCTCTCTCTCTCTCTCTCTCTCTCTCTCTCTCTCTCTCTCTCTCTCTCTCTCTCTCTCTCTCTCTCTCTCTCTCTCTCTCTCTCTCTCTCTCTCGCTCGGTGTGTAGGCTTGCGGTGTTCATATCATCGTGGGTTTTGTGTCCTAGCCACTCAAAGCTAGGTGGTGCCCCGTGTTCACTTTACCGTGGCAGGCGAGGCGCCCCATTCGGCCCCCGGCGTTTTAGAGGCTGTCGGGGTTCGGGGTCCACTTTGCATCCGTCATTTGGTGCCCCCACGGAGGAGGGTTTTTCTAAGACCCTTCAGTTTACAATGCTGAAAGTGACGCGCACTATCAATCATGGACGAGTGGCTGAAGGAATTTTCTAACTGTAGGACGGAAGAAGAGGAGACGAAGGAGGCACTAGCCGCCTTCATTGAGGTGTTACTGCCATGCTGCAGTGTCATCAACGTTCAAGAGGTAAATTCTCCATCCCGTGTCGCTCGTTCTAGCTATAAATCGAAAGCGTCAAGTGGGAGATTGGTTAAGTTCCATCATTGTTGTCAACCAAGGCAAACGGTCGATGAGTTCCAGCAACGAAGGCAACGAAAGGGCTGAAGTCATCTACATCAACATTCATCGCAAGGAAATCATTCATGTCAAGGAAGGGAAGCAAACGGAGAGGCCTCTTTTCCCTAAAGAAACTGCAATCAAAGATATACCTCCAAAGTGGCTTAAAGGGGCTGCTCGAGCCAAAGGCAAGGAGAAGATAGGCTAGCCTCAAAACACATGACCCCAAAGGGAGAGGCATCTAGCCAAGCAAGTGCTTCAAGCTCAGAGAGCCGGGTTGTACCCACTTTGTCAAAGAAGAAGTCATCCGAAGCTAAGTGACAGAAGGTCACCTACCGATTTGCACGACGCATGCGAGTGCTACCAATCCACTTCGACAATCTAGAAGAAGAAGTGGTAAGAAGATTCCCATGTCCTAGAGAAGAGTGGTTCGGCTACTACTCTCGTTTTTTTGGGAAGCGAGTGGAGGACCTTCCTCCTCTCCCTGTACAACTTATCCTGAAGAATCTTTCTACCATGGGAGAGACCCAGTGGGCTGGAGACGAGCTGCAGTTGAATGGAGTAGAATTCATGCAACACGCCGATTACGGAAATTACCTACCAGTGCTATTAGCCAAAAGGCTGGGAGTGGTCAGATGCGTCTTTATCACCCCGTACGTGCTGAGCAACGAATGAAAGGTAGAGCCCATGAAAGGTGACAACCTCTTGTGAATGTACTAACTCATAAACACTGGCACGGTAAGAGTATAAGTAAGTATTCCACCCTCTGTGCATGATGGAAAACGGGCCGACGGCATTCCCGTTCAGATTCCTGCAGCATATGCATGTGAATATCTATGTAGATAGGAAAGTCTTCTACCAACTGAGGATCGTTTACCTATTCGGTGCGGCGGTACTAGGAGAAATCCTCAATTCCCCGAACCCTATCATTCTCCCCATATTAGATTACCATCATTCCTTTAATGTCTCTATTGTTATCCTGTTTTAACCTATCCATCCACCCCTGTAAAAAGCCGCTGCTGTTGATGTAAAAAAAAAGAGGAAAAAGTAAAAGGTTTGTAATTTCCGAAGTCACCACCATGGCAAGTGTTTCTTTCCCCACGTTCAGTGGAAAGAAATGTGAGGATCTCACCACTGACTTTTTGGATGATTTTGACATTGCTTGTGTCGTCTCCAACAAAGATGACGACGCTTCACGACTTAGAATTTTTCCTCTACTGATGAAAGTAGAGGCCAAGTCCTGGTATAATGCATTGCCCCAGGCTGCCAAGAATGCATGGGATGTGTTAAGGGCTGCTTTTGTAAAGAGGTTTGGTGGAGGCACAACCTCGGAGAAGCTATGGTAGCTACTGATAGAATTAAAGCAGGGAGGCCTGCTGGAGTATGCCACCTACGAGTCAAAGTTTGTGGACTTATGGGAGAGATGGGTTGTCACACTGGAGGAAGGCGAAGGAGCACCTAATTTCCTAAAGAAGGACCGTTTCATTGTTGGTCTATGGTCGCCGCTTAGAGATAAGGTGAAGGGAAGGTTTCCTGCAACATATGAGTTGGCAATCGAAGTAGCCTACCTTAAAGATAAGAAGCTGCGCATGCAAGCAAGAGTAAATGAGTCAGAGGAAACAAGCTCAGACCGACCAACCCCAGTGGCTGCACAACAACCAATCATAGAGTCCAACCATAGGAGGCATCAGAAGAACAGCAAGACCTACTGAGTCACATCACCACCCAACTAGAGAGTTTATCTGTGCATCTGGTGCAGCAAGGGCATGCATCTGGCAGAAACCCAGAACAAGGAAGGGGACAACGAAGGTAGAACCCAGAGTACCACTGTTACAACTATGGGGAAGACGTCCATGGAATGTACTACTGTCCACACCCAAGGAGGCAGAATTTCAATAGAGAGAGGAGACAGAATCAGATCTCTCCTCCAAGAGCAAGACCACCACCACCTAGGCATCCAGGACCAATTCCATCGGTCCAAATCCTGCGACCACCTGTTCAACAGCAACCACCACCCCAACCTCTCATTCCGCCACTACCCCCACCACCTGCTGTGAACCAAGCGGTGAGTGTTATTAGCTTAGAGGCTAAAGGGAAGGCGAAGGTAGAAGAGTCATCTCGAGAGAAGCACAAAGGAAAAGCGAAGGTAGAAGAAGTGGATGCTATGGGAGTGAAGCGTGCAAGGCACGAGGAGGCCTCTCAAAAAGAAGAGAAGATGAAAGGGAAGGCCGAGTCTAGCAAGCAAGCAGCTAAACCACAGCGGAAGATAGACATCGTGGACTTGTCACTAGGTGAGTATGCACAACCCTATGACTTAGTTCAGGATATGTTAATGCAAGGCCCGAAGATAACTTGGCCCCAATTACTCCAGCTTGCACCCAAAATGAGGAGGCAATGGACGATAATGGTAAGTACCAAGAAATCAAGACCACGGATAGCTGGGGCTATCTCTGGGAGGGATCTCGACGACATCCTGCCAACCATGGATGCTCACATCAAAGGGCAACGGATTTCAAACGTCTACATAGATGGTGGAGCGCAAATATGCGTCATGAGTGAAAAGATGATGCACCATCTAGGTCTAGAGGCAAGTAGGCCGGCACCCTACCAAGCCAAGATGGCAAACAATGCAAGAGTAAAATGCGTAGGCATTGTAAATGCGGTCAAAGTAAAAGCATTCAATACAGAAGTGGAGGTAGACATCTTCGTCATGCCACACAAAGGGGAGGGCTACCCCATAATTCTTGGAAGGCCTTGGCTTATGGCTATGGAAGATAAACAAGACTGGAGCACCGGGATCATCCAGGTGAAGGATGCTAAATGGAAGTCCATATTCTATGACATGAGGACTGGAAAACAGCACAATATGATCTTGGAGGCTTCAAAAGACAAGTCCACCAGCGACTACTCGTCTACCTCAGGAGAAGACACAACCACCACCGACGAGAGTGACAGTAGCATCGAAGTAATGAGAGTCATTCTTAAAATCCTAGACAGATTAGCACAATCTGAAGCAACCTCAGCAAACCAAGAGGCATCATCAGGTATGCAGTCATTAGAGGATGTAGGTAAGCTACAAAAAATGCTCTCAAATGAGTTAACCAATGAAGAAAGTAAGGAGTACATCTCCATGTTAGGTAACTTCACTACTCTGTTTATTGATGGCTATGATAAGATCACAGGGATTACAGTAGTGCAACACCACCTAAAGCTCAAGTAAGGCAGTAAACCCGTAGTACAAAAGCTCAGAAGACTTGGAGTAATCCAACAAGAGGCATTTCTTAAAGAAGTGAGAAGTTTGCTACAAGCAGGCTTCATCTACCCTGTCGAAGACTCGGAATGGGTCTCCCCAGTAGTAGTCACACCAAAAAAAAATGGTAAGTGGAGAGTCTGCGCGGATTATAAACCTCTCAATGCAGCCACAAAGAGAGACCACTTTCCCCTCCCATTCCAGGATGAAATACTCAATGAAGTGGCAGGTCACGAACACTACACAGTATGCGATGTCTACTCAGGATACTTCTCGATTAGCATTGCGGAGGAGGATCAGAAGAAGACAAACTTCATCACACCTTGGGGATGTTTTTCCTACAGAGTGATGCCGTTTGGCCTCACTAACGCCCCAGCCACATTTCAACGCTATGTGACTTTTGTTTTCCAACCCTACTTTGGAACATCAATACGGGTTTTCATAGATGATTTTGCATCTATAGCTCACGAACCCTTCATTTAAGCAGTCTATGATGGCTTACCCAAGATGCAAACCCTGGGTGGCCAACTCAACGTGGACAAGTGTCACATTGGTGAGAGCAAAGTCACTCTCCTTGGTCATGTAATTTCAGCAAAAGGAATCGAGGCTGACCCTAGCAAGATTCAGGCTCTGGTATCTTTATCATCACCCACCACCGCCAAGCAGCTGGTTTCTTTCCTTCAGAAGGTAAGATACATAAGAAGGTTCATTCACCTGCTATCTCAAGTGGTCCTTCCCCTACAACAACTCACCGAGAGGGATGTTTTCTCATGGAGTGAAGAGAATGAGCAGCAATTTACTGAGGTGAAGCAAATCCTAGCTAAGCTTCCCACTATTTCACCTCCAAAGTGGGACGAGCCATTTTATGTGAACCCTAGTGTGAGAATTGATACACTAGGAGCAGTGCTAATGCAAAAGGATCCCAAATATTCTTTCATGCGCCCTATTTACTTCTCTAGTTGAGTCATGACCCCATCAGAAAAAGGATTCACCAAAGTAGAACACATGGTTCTGGCACTAATGTTTGCTACCACAAAGTTCCGTTCCTATCTCCTACCTAGACCATTTGTAATCCTGACAATGGAAGAGGTTTTCCCATATGTAATGCGACACATGGATGTCTCATCTAGGATCTCAAATTGGTTAATTAGACTATAAGAGTTTGACTACACCATGCAAGTAGGAAACTCCACCAGGGCTAGTTTAGCGGGAATTCTCACTCATCGCCATTATGAGAAGAAGCTGAAGGTCAACACGGAAGCAAAGGAGGAAACACCAGCAAAAGAAAGTCCTAAGCTAGAGAGAGCTCACACTCTTTTCTTTGACGGAGCATACAAGAGAATAATGGATCAGTCTGCAGCAGGCATGGTCATTTTCAATGAACATCAGAAAGAGTATTCTCCATGGGGCAGTTATTACACTCCCACTCCAACAATGAAGCAGAATATGCAGCCCTAATCCTTGGGTTGGAACAATGTATTTCACAAAGAATTCAGCGCTTGAATGTGTTCGGCGGCGCTTTGCTTTTGATAAGGCAGACAAATGGCACTTGGGAGTGCAAAAATCAGGTTTTACTTGGTCAACTTCGCCAAGTTGAGGACCTTTTGAAGAAGTTTGAAGCAGTGAAGCTCTTCCATGTCCCCAGAGCAAAAAATCAAGAGGCAGATGCACTAGCTAAAGAAAGAATACAAGATGTTCCCGTAGGAGCAATCAAATTAAAACTACCCCGCTTCCAAGGTAGTGATGCTATGCCTGATATCATCGGCTTTCTAGATACAGGAGAATGTCCAGCAGGACACATTAAAGGCCAAAAACAATGGCTGGTAAGGAAGGCTACTAGGTACCGCCTTATAGTCGACCACTTGTATTGTAAGGGCAAAGATCAAATTCTCAGGCGGGTGCCAACCTCCAGTGAAATCATAGAGGTAATTTCAAGTTGCCATGACGGTGTCTGCGGCGGTCATTTTGCTCTAGATATCACTAGTAGGAAGATTCTAGAGGCAAGATACTTTTGGCCTAGTTTGAACAGACATGTACACCATTGGTGTAAAACATGTAAATCTTGTCAAGTGGCCAGTGATCGCACGTTAACCTATGAGCCACAAACCCCTATCGTTTCATATGGTCCTTTTGAGAAATGGGGAATAGATGCGATCGGTCCGTTACCAAGGGCCCAATTAGGTAAACTGTACATCATAGTGGGTGTAGACTACATGATGAGATGGACAGAAGCAATGGCCACCACTCGCATTACAGCCCAAGAGGTGGCAAAGTTCATTTTTGAGCATATCGTAAATGCCGTTTTGGCACTCCTCTTGAGATAATATCAGATAGAGGGACAGGATTCAGAGGTGATTTGGTGGGAGAACTCATGAAGAAGTTAGGCATCACACGTTGGCATTCCACACCATAATACCCACAATGCAATGGTATGGTAGAGAAGGTAAATGGAATGATTTGCAAAATCATCACAAAACAGGTGAACAACCACACAGGAGACTGGGATAAACACCTTATGGCAGCTCTTTGAGCCTACAGAACAACGTTTCGAACATCACTAGGTTTCACTCCTTTCCATCTAGTTTATGGGAAGGAGGAAATTCTACCCATTGAGGTACAAATAGCGAGCTTACGAGTCTTGGCTAGCCAGACACACCGTCCAATTGTAAACCTCCGAAACCACATCTTGGATCTAGAGAGACTCCAACTAGATAGGGAAGAAGCAATCAATCACTATGCAGCATAGGTAGAACGACGCCGACTCACTTTCAATCAAGGGCTTAAAGAGAAAGGACTAGAAAAAGGAATTTTAGTACTGCAATACGACAACAGATTTGACACTAGGAAGGATAAGAAATTTCAACCCAGATGGGAAGGGCCATTCATCATCAAGAAGCGCTACGAGAACAACAGCTATAAGCTGATGGAAGCAGATGGGAGAATTCACAAGACTAGAGTCAATGGATGGAGACTGAAAAGGTATTTTCTTAGGTTTGACCCAGAATTCGTGCTAGACATTCCAGAAGAGGGAGAACCCTCTAACTCTACAGCAACTGAAGAAGCAGAAGAAGGGCTAGAAGCATAAATCCCTCTAGCCAAAAGGGAGAGATCTAATGATAGCTGAATTTCGGAAATCAAAGAAAAAAAAGAAAAAAAGAACACATCTCACCCCCCCACTCTCAGTAACCCCCCCATCGTAGCTTATTCCCCCCTCCCCCCCCCCCCCGCCCTACGGGCATTGGATAAAAAATCTCTCTCTCTCTCTCTCTCTCCCTCCCTCATTTTTCCCTACATACCCCTTCCCTAATATCTCTCTCTTCCAATTTACCCTCCCCGGCCAGGAAGAAACTTTGAAAAAACTCCCGACCCCTCTCTCATGCTCCCTTTGTGTGAGCCGCATGGAAACCCCCCCCTTCCGCTCTCCGTATTCTTGCACTCACTATTACCCTCACCTTTACATTCCCCCTCTCATTACCCCCCCTACCACTCTTCCCCACCCCCCCCTTTGGCCCACTAATATTCCCTCCCCGACCCCTCCTCCCTCTTCCCCACCCGCTCGCCTCACCCTCCATCTGCCTCATCCCCCCCCCCCCCTCTCTCCCTCTCACCCACACATCTCCCATACCCCACAACCCCCCTCACCCCTCCCTCTCCCTCACACACTCTCTCTCTTAGCGCGGATTCTCTCTCTCTCTCTCACCCGGGCGCTTAGGCCATGCAAGCAAGGAATCCACTCTCTCTCTCCCGCTCAAGGGCAGCGTATCATAGGCTCGCCTCACACACCATACACACACACACACACACTATCACCCCCCTCTCCCCTCTCTCCCATCGCGCTATGCGTAGCAGACCGCATATATGCGCACACACCCACCCTTTCACCTACGCTCGCACATCAGTCCACACACGCCCCCACGGGCAGCGCAGTCCACAATACACACACACACACACCCTACCTACATGCACACACATACATACACACCACACACACACTCTCTACCCCTGTTCTACCCCCCCCCACCCCCCAATCCGCCTTGCGCAGAGTACAGGCCGCCGGCGGCCATCCGCCAGAAGAAGAAAAAAAACAAAAAACAAAAAAACTATATATGTATTATATATATAGAGCCCCCCTTCCCACGCACGTTTTTGCACACACATGCCTATACAAAACACACACACCCGCCCTCATGCACAAATACATAAACACACACACACACGCATATACTCACCGCACCACAGATACAACGAAGAAAACGACTACGACATCAACAAACAAAAGAAGAAGGATCCAAAGCACACGCCGCCAACAACAAAAAGAGAAAATGCGCCGAAGGCATGCCCCGGCCGACTCCGAAAAGAAGTACGCTTGACACCGACGCACCGGCAGCACACCATTCGCCGGCAACACGCAACCACGACGCCATCCCAGTAATTTATAGGTTATTTTCATCATTATCTTCAGTTTTCACCCGAGCCATTGTAAATTTCCATTCCTTGTAAATATCCTCTCTTTAGGTGATGGTCACAAAGGCCCGCCTAGAGATTCCCATCTTTTAATAACCTCCCAAAACAAAGAAAGGGTCAACCACACCAGGCCCACCACTTGCTTTGTCTCCCCGATTAAGCTTACTCTAACCACACTGAGATTACCACAATCCAAGTAGCCAACACCTATAAATTGGCACTGAGAGGTCACTATCGGGGGGGGCAATTCATGAGGAACCAAGCATTTGGTAGAGTGTAGAGGGAAGGATTGATACTATCACCATCACGGGGAGGGGGCTTGTGTGTTGGGTTTGCCTTGGGAATTGCACCATACGAAGGGAACCACATCCATCTCTCGACTCCAATGGCCGATACACACACGTATGCACGCTCTTGGTGGTGAGTATTCACAATCTTTGAGCCGCTTTAGAGAACGCACCAAGTATGTTGCACACCTCCTCTCCCTACCTCTCCACCACCACGGCATGCCACCTTGTAAATATTGCATAAATAATTCACCCTCACACCCCCGAGGGTTCTCATCATTCGCAAGTATTCTCTCTCTCTCTCTCTCTCTCTCTCTCTCTCTCTCTCTCTCTCTCTCTCTCTCTCTCTCTCTCTCTCTCTCTCTCTCTCTCTCTCTCTGCGTGTAGGCTTGCGGTGTTCATATCATCATGGGTTTTGCGTCCTAGCCGCTCAAAGCTAGGTGGCGCCCCCTGTTCACTTTACCGTGGCAAGCGAGGCGCCCCATTCGACCCCTGGCGTTTTAGAGGCCATCGGGGTTTGGGGTCCGCTTTGCGTCCGTCAACGGATTGTGGTCTCTCCATAGCCATAGGTAGTTCTTGAATCAGTGCATGTTTGGGGGATATATATACATGGTTTGTCCTTGTGGTTTCATTGGTACATACTGGACATTTTTGTCATATTTAGTCTTGTAATAGCACGTTCATTTTGTGATTTGTTCATTTTACTTTGATCACACACCATTTCAATGGTGTATGTTGTCTCATAGGTTGTCCCTATGGTGGACCCTGCCTCGGCCCAATCATAGGTATCCTTGCATGTTGTTCGTCATGTCATTCATGAGGTTAAGCATGTCCTCCAAATAATTGACAGGAGTTGCCACAGTTGGCCCTACTATATGTATCCTTAACAATGCTTTTCTCATTGAAAATCTTACAACTTTCACCCCAAGTCAATTGCATCTAGGCTGCATGTTCCCACCTTGTATGTTTTTTACTACATAAAATGGCATGCAAATCCTTGTTAAGTAGTCCTTCTAGGAACAAAGTGACAAGCCTCTCCTTGGTTGGAATTTCCAACTACAAGCATCTATCGATGTATTGCCTCATCTGACTCAAACAATCTCTTACAATTTCTCCATGTTTTTGTTTGAAGTTGTAGACTTGTGCCACGTTGCTATGCTTGATTCCCATCTTTAAGAAAGCGACAACAAATCTCATAGCCAAAGTCGATAGATCAGTTATTGAACTAGGAGGTATGGTCTGAAACCAGGTCAAAGGTTTTCCTTCTAAAGTCATCCAAAACCCCTCAAATTGCATGTGGAAGTGTGCTTTACATTCAGCTCTCAAAACTTTTCTGCTAAAGTTGGTTTACAGATCTTCTGACCCACTGCATTTTTTGACCCATTTCTGAAAATTTGATGGTCTAACTCTACGGTGATGCTCAACACCACCTCTCTTGAGTGGTGTTCCTCCCATTAAGCCATCGAACCAGTGGCTTGGTAGGTGTGAATCATGTGAACCTCTTCTAATCCTTGTGTCAGTTGTTCTTTTCCAATTAAAGATGGTTTTTGCATCTCTATCCCCATTTCCATCAAGGAGGTGGATGGTTCGGATTGTCCTCCCCCCCTAATTGTGCATGCTACCATGGGCTCTCTCATTTGACCCCAAGTTTTGTTTTGTCTTAGGTATTGTCCCCATAATGACTTTGCAAATTGAGTATCATTGATATTTTGTCTACTCAATCTCCTTTGAAGTCATCATAACAAAGTTCTTGTTATAACAATCCCTAAAGAGTTGGACAAGAATTTTTGTTCAGCCTTCTCCCTTATCTTGAAAATGTACCTAATTTTCAAATCTATGAAATATCTTGCTTTGGCATGAGAAGTCCAAATGGCTCTATCAAGTCATGTCCTTCCAATTCTAACACTGGTGGTCCTTCCTTCATGGCCATGTTTGGAATCAGAGCGTCAACTTCCAATCCACATCTTTCTATAGTGTCAAGAAAATCAATCTTCCGACTCAATTGAGCCAAGTTTCCTAGCTACACAAATAACTCAATCAAAACCAGAATTTGGTCCATGTGGAAGGCATCTTCCTTTTTGGCTCTAGCCTCCTTCAAACTCATGGTATAGTCATCTACGCTTATGACATATTCCTCGTTAGGATCCAGATAAATATGAGCCCATTGCTTGTTAGTCTTATATAAAAGGTCAGAACACGTTTGAACTTGAGTGAGGTTCCAGTCCTCGATTGGGTTTAAAAAGAAGACATCTCAAAACTCAAGTTGGAGTATGTGTCTTGCACATCTTCCACTATAGTCTCTAAAGGTCTCCTTTGGTTTATGCTCTCTTCCATGGATTCCCTACTCAAATTTTCTCCCAAAGTACCAAGATTACCTAACACCCTACACGAGATCTCAAGTTCATAAATGGACACAAGCAATTAGCTAAATAGATACTTCAAGCCTAGAAAGATACTCTTTGGTTCAAAAACAATGCTTTTGAGCCCTGCTTTTCTCTTTTCTTCCAAGAAGTGATTTCTTGCATACGGGCACTTCAAATCAAATGTGATTTCACAAATGCTAAAACTGAAGTCATAAAGTATCTAACAATTGCTATCATTAATCACTAGATTCACTCTTTGAGCTCAAAATCGAGTAGTTGTGTGCAAGTTATCTTAGGCACGTCAATGATGGGTACACCCTTTTTGAGAGTTGGACTCTGACTTCGACCACTTGAATAGGGTCCCTATGATCAGACAAGGCTAACCCTAGTGTCAAATCACAAAAATCTCCCATGTGGTAGACTCTCTATCTCTGGTGTGTTGAAGATAAAATTTCACTATTTCAAGAGAATTTTTCCCAATATGATTTTTATGGGTTTTTGCATGTAATTTCAAGTCTCTCCACTGAATTTCTCAAAATTTTGACTACATGTAAGTATTTTACCACCCCTTTTGGTCCCGTTTTTAAGGTTTCCAATTTCTTTGGTGTTTCTAGCCTTTGAGCAGTTTCAAAGTCGTTCAAACTTGCCCAAAATCTCTATAATGTTCTAAATTATTGAAAATTTCACCAAATTCTCGTAGAGAATATATCTTCCACGCGCCAAAGATAAGATTCTCCAAAATCTAGTCTTTTTGAAAATTTTATTTCATAGTTTGATTTTCCTTAATGTTTAAAGATTACTCTTATTTTGGTTTCAATGCTTGTCCATAAAGTTGATTTTACTCTCCCCAACTTTCTCACAAATAGCAATTTTTACAAATTTTGAGCCTAACCAGGTTTTCTAGTGGTTCAAATTGAACCAAAATTAATAGGGAAGGTCAAAAAAAGGTGGTCTAACTCCCTGCAAGTTCAATTTCCCAAATTCAACCTCCCAAAAGCCCCTATTTATCTTTGGTGCAACAAAGATAACTTTGACAAATTTTTGGTGTTTTTCCAAGGAATTTAGATCAAATGCAATCCTGACTATTTTCAACTTGCCCTACTCCTATTGAACATAAAAGAGAGTGAAGCATGTTAAAAAAAATCAACTTCCAATACCAAATTTCTAATTCTACCTAGGTGTTATCATTCTCAACTAATTCTTAGTCTCAAGGACGCTTCGCCCAATGCTACCAGCTAATCTAATGCTACCAAGGTCCTCACCAAGTATCCCTACTCTCCAGCACCTCTCAATAGTGATAAGGTCAAAAGGTGTTTTACTCTAGTTTAACATAGAGGAAGTAATGGAATTTTTAGTGAACTGCTTTTGAATTTTCACTAGGCTAGGTTGCCTCGTCCTAAGAAACAACACCAAAATGTCGGTCGGCTACTAAGCTTCACCATATCGATGCTATCAAAGCTATAACCACATACATAAAATGTCAGTCCATGGTACGTAGCTAGTGTATGGAGGCTACAAGAGATAGCTAATCTCTTAGAAAACCCAAGTCTAGTGCACTCTCACCTAGATCAATCTCATGTATGTGTCAAACACCAAAAGCTAATCTTCTTACCGCAAGCCTAATACGGTGATTTTGTATAGCATAGTACTTCAAACGCGAAAAACTGGCTACCAAGAATCTGTAAAGTATCCTCACCATCCTCATATTCTCAAAAGTCATTTTTGACAATTGCAACTTCACACAAGCAAGACACAAAGGATTGAAACAGAGGAGAGCTCACTGAACTATATTGCAGCATATACTCACTTTCAATATCCAAAAAACGTGGGTCTAGAGTTACAAAAACTATCTTGTATACCTTAACCAAGGTTCAAGAAATAAAACCCTAACTAATTGGCTCAATAATAATGCTAGAAACTGCAAATAATTACAAATCTAGAAGCCCCTAGTCCCTTTACACTCTTTGGCAAATAGTTGTGATATAACAAGTTTGTACTTTACGGCATTTCAAATTAATAAATGAGGCTTTGGTACAATAAGTGGTGATAAAAATGATAGTGATGTGAGCAGCTAATAGCCCAAACTACCAACATGCAAGTGGACAAGCTGTATACCAAGAAACAAGTCCGCTTGTATTTACAAAATAAAATATGTATACAAATATAAAAAATGACTATCACACTTGCCATTTGTTCTCACCACTTTGCATATGGTTTTCTCAATTACCTATGATGGTCTAGACAAGCCGTATGCAAAGCAGCTAGCATGAATGAAAAATGGCAAGCCATTTCTAAATTCATTTGTGTTTTTCTCATAAAACATAAACAAACTTCATAAACGGTTTTCCATCTTACCATTTGCGTTAACAAGAATACATAGGGGCTGAAAGCAAGAGATGGTGGTACAAAAAAAGGACCAATTTTTTTTCCACCTTATTGGTACCACTGAAAAAGTGGGGACTGGTAAAATTTTTGTAGTTTGTGTCAAAACTTGTCCGACATTCTATGTTGATGTTCCTCTTTTAAAGATTTATCCAATGATATATAATATCATAACTAATTTCTTTTATGACTTGGATAAATCGCATTGCAAAGATTTGTCAAAGTACCATCAAAAGGTACTGTCAAGGACAACCAATTTTGTACCACCATCCCTTGCTTTTAGCCTAGGGCTTTCTCAAACCATCAATAGGTAAGTGGACAAGGAATATGCAAAACAAAAAGTGTACAAGCCATCTCTAAAGTCTATTTTTGTTTTTCCTCAAAAAAATGCAAAAAAACTTTGCATAAGGCTTGTCCTCTTGCTAGCTATGGTTGACTCTTTTCAAATGGCTTATGCAATTACTTAATGATTGTTTAGAAAGACCATATGCACAGTGGTTAGCACAAAAAGCCAGTGGAAAGTCATTCTTGAAGGCCATTTTGTGGTTTTTCTCTTAAAAACATAAATGAACTTTAGAAACATCTTAATCTCTTTCCGTTGTGTGAACAAGAATTTATACATCTCTCCCAAACCATCAATAGGCAAATGGAAAAGCAATATGCAAAGTGTTAAGTATGGAGCCTCATTTACCCTTGTAATTTTCTGTGGTAAAAGCGCACATTTGTAAGGCCCCCATTATGAGGAGAAGCCATCGTGCGTGAAGGAAAATCACTTACCGAAAACCAAAATTTTCACGGACAAGAATCAGGGGCAACTTTAAAGGCCTCGGGGGCGGAGGCCCCCCAGACTTTTTTTCACCGGAATATTCTTTTTTGCCGGAATATTATGGCCGGACGGCGGTCGGAAAGTGGTCAGAAAACAACCGGTCGGTTGGCCGGTGGCCGGTAGTCAATGGCCGATGGCCGGTGGCCGGTGGTCGGAAGTCAATGGCCGGTGGCCGGTGGCCGAATTCAAAAGTGGACTTGTCTTCTCAAGGGCGGCCACACATGGGCAGATTGGAGGGTCCGATTTGGACTTATTCCCACAAGGGCGGCTACACATGGCTGTCTCTCATAAGAGAGGGCAGCCCTTTTGGCCTATAAAAGGAGGCCATTTCTACACACATTTCATAGTGTGAAGTTGATGCAACAAGTTGAGTGTGAGGTGGTGAGAGTGAAGCAAGGCGGGAGCTCCATTAAGGGTATAATCCCTTTGTAAACTACTTCTTGTTTTGAAGTACTAAAGCCATTGAGTGGCTGCTTTCCCGTGGACGTAGCCCACATTGGGTGAACCACGTATATCGTGTGTACTCTCTCTCTCTCTCTCTCTCTCTCTCTACTCTATAATCTCGTGTATATAAATCTGTCTCTCTCCATTAAGTAATCTACTCAATTATCTATTTAGCTACGTCTTATTTCCTAACAACTGGTATCAGAGCAAGGTTTGCGCGTAGCTAAATTATCTCAAGGAAAGGATTCCTTGAATTGAGTGGGAGTTATGGCAGGGGAGGGGAAGCTCAAGATTGAGAAGTTCAATGGCAAAAACTACCAACATTGGAAGATGCAGATTGAAGACTATCTCTACCAGAAGGACCTTTATTTGCCACTAGGTGGTCTTGCGAAGAAGCCCGCAACAATGGCAGATGAAGCATGGATTGTCCTTGATCGAAAGGCATTGGGAACAATCCGGTTAAGCTTGGCGTCAACGGTGGCCTTCAATGTTTCGGAGATGAAGACCACGGAGGACTTGATGAAGTCACTTGACGACTTCTACGAGAAACCATCGGCATCCAATAAGGTATTTCTTATGAAGCGCTTGTTCAATCTAAAGATGGCAGAGAATGGTTCAGTTGCAGAACACCTAAATGACTTTAACACAAACATAAGTCAACTTCGATCAGTGAAAATCAATTTCGATGACGAAGTGCGAGCTCTCCTTATACTTCATCTCTACCGGATAGTTGGGAGAGCCTTGTGATGGCTGTAAGTAATTCTATCTCTGGCACAAATAATCTTAAGTTTGATGATGTTGTGGGTGTTCTCCTAAGCGAGGAAATGCGAAGGAGAAGCACAGGAGAATCATCAAGTGCTGCACTATCAGTGGAAACAAGAGGAAGGCTTAAGGAGAGGTTCAAAAACCAAAAGGGTCGTGATCGCTCAAGGCGGAGCAAGTCACACACAAAGTCAGTTCTTGAATGTTGGAACTGCGGCAAGAAGGGTCACATCAAGAAGGATTGCTGGTCGAAGAAGAAGAAGGAGACAGAGTCTCAAGACAACAAGCCAACATCGGAGGCCAATGTGGCAGGTAAAGTAGAGCAAGATGCTCTAATTCTCTCATTAGACAATGTGTCTAATTCCTGGATAGTAGATTCCGGAGCTTCATTCCATGCGACACCACACAAGCAACATTTCCAAGACTACACCAAAGGTAATTTTGGGTATGTATACTTGGGAGATGATGAAGCTTGTGAGATTGTCGGCAAAGGTACAGTTTCTGTCAAAACTGCTAACGGAAATGAATGGAAGCTTAAAGATGTTAGGCATGTTCCTTCTCTTCGCAAAACTTTGATCTCTACAGGACAATTGGACGATGAAGGTCACAACATTGCATTCGGAAACAAACGGTGAAAGATATAAGGGATCTTTGGTGGTTGCCAAGGGTGAAAAAGTCGATACACTTTACTTGTGTACTGTTAACACGCAACCTTCAGCTTGTGCAGCAACTACAGAAGTTGATAGTGCGGTGTGGCACTACCGACTTGGGCATATGAGTGCCAAAGGAATGCAAATCCTTCAAACAAAGAAGCTTCTACCAGGTTTGAAAGAAGTGGACTTAGAGTTCTGTGAAGATTGTGTTTATGGTAAACAAAAGAGGGTAAAATTTCAAAAATCATGAAATGAAAGAAAAAATAAAAAACTTGAGTTGGTTCATTCTGATGTTTGGGATCCTGCAAGTACACCATCACTTGGTGGCTCATTGTACTATGTAACATTCATAGACGATGCGACTAGAAAAACATGGGTTTATGTCATGAAGAATAAATCCGATGTATTTTCCATATTTCAAAGGTGGAAAGCCTTTGTGGAGAATGAAACAGGTACCAAGGTTAAATGCCTCAGATCCGACAATGGAGGCGAATATTGCACCCAAGCTTTTGAAAGCTTTTGTGCTAGCAATGGCATTCGGAGGCAAAGGACAACCCCAAGGACACCTCAACAAAATGGGATTTCGGAAAGGATGAACAGGACAATCATGGAACGAGCACAAAGCATGCGGCTACATGCAGGCCTACCGCTTGAGCTTTGGGCGGAAGCTGTAAGTACGTCTGTGTACTTAATCAATTGGTCACCCTCAACGGCATTGGATGGGGGAGTTCCAGAAGAGGCATGGACAGGTAAACCGGTGAATTATGCATTTCTCAAAGTGTTTGGGTGTGAGGATTTCATGCACATAGATAGAAGCCTAAGATCAAAGTTAGATGCAAAGTCCAAAAAGTGTTTCTTCATTGGCTATGGAGAAGGAGACTTTGGGTATCGCCTATGGAATCCTAAAGATGGTAAAATATTAAGGAGTAGGGATGTAATTTTTAACGAACAAAATATGTACAAAGATTACTTGGAAAGAAAACAAACAAAAGAAAGAGGTGATGAGTACATGGAGCTTGAGGACGGTGAAGACTCAAGGACTGCAAATGGTGACAATGTGCAACAACGTCAACCAAATGAGGAGCCTCAACCTATTCCCCGAAGATCTACAAGAGCAAGTAGACCTCCAGAAAGGTTTGTTCCTTCCTTCAACCATCTCTTGATCTCAGATTCTGGAGAGCCGGAATCATATGAAGAAGCTATGCAACATGAATCCAAAGAAGAATGGACGAAGAGCATGCAAGTGGAGATGGACTCACTACATCGCAACCAAACATGGGAGTTGGTTGAGTTGCCTAAAGGTAAGCGGGCACTTCAAAACAAATGGGTGTACAAGCTAAAGGAAGAAGAAGGTGGGAAGAAAAGGTACAAGTCTAGTCTTGTGGTAAAAGGTTTTTCTCAAAATAAAGGTATTAACTTCAATGAAATATTTTCTCCTGTTGTAAAAATGAACTCAATTAGGCTTGTCTTAAGCCTTGTGGCTGCTCATGATCTAAATCTCGAGCGAATGGATGTAAATACGGCATTCCCTCACAGTGACTTAGAGGAGGAAATCTACATGCTTCAACCAAAGGGGTATGAAGTAAAAGGTAAGGAGAAAATGGTTTGCAGATTAAAGAAGAGCTTGTATGGTTTAAAGCAAGCATCAAGACAATGGTACTTGAAGAGCTTGTATGGTTTAAAGCAAGCATCAACACAATGGTACTTGAAGTTTGATTGATGGATGTTGGATCATGGATTCACAAGATGCAACTCGGATCACTGCGTCTACACGGAGAATTTGGGAGATGGGAAATTCATCATCCTAATGTTGTATGTTGATGACATGTTGATTGCAAGTGCTAACATGCAGGACATCAAAGACCTAAAAGAGGAGCTATCCAAATCTTTTTCAATGAAATATTTAGGTGTTGCAAAGAGGATACTTGGTATGAAAATATCAAGCGACACGACGAAGAAGCCAATAAAGCTATCTCAAGAAGATTACATCAAGAAGGTACTAGAAAGGTTTGCAATGAAAAATGCAAAACCAGTTTCTACACCTTTGGCTGGTCATTTTAAACTAACGAAGGCTATGTGTCCAAAGACACAAGAGGAGATAGCCTATATGTCTAAAGTTCCATATGCTGCAGCGGTAGGTTCTCTAATGTATGCTATGGTCTGTACAAGGCCAGACATTCCACATGCAGTGGGAGTTGTGAGTAGGTTCATGGACAACCCAGGTAAAGAGCATTGGCAAGCTGTGAAGTGGATACTTAGGTATCTAAAAGGGACAACAACAAATGCTTTGTATTTTGGAGGAACTGATATTTTTCTAGAAGGGTATGCTGATGCAGATATGGCAGGTGACAAAGATACTCGAAGGAGCACTAGTGGCTATGTGTTCACGGTTGGAGGCGCAGCAGTAAGCTGGGCTTCAAAGCTGCAGAAAGTGGTTTCACTTTCTACCACGGAAGCAGAGTATGTAGCAATGACGGAGGCAAGCAAAGAAATTCTGTGGCTTCACAGATTCTTAGAAGAGCTTGGATTCAAACAAGACAATTGTGTCTTGTACAGTGATAGCCAAAGCGCTATCCATCTTGAGAAGAACTCAGCCTTTCATTCAAGGACAAAGCACATTGAGGTGAGATATCACTTCATACGCACTCTTTTGGAAGAGGGACAACTAAAGCTAGGAAAGGTGCATACAAGTGAAAATCCTACAGACATGTTTACAAAGGTGGTCAACAAGGAGAAGTTGAGCTTTCGCTCATCTTCAATCGCCATTCAAGGATAAGAAGCCAAAATGGAAGGCAGTCACAGGTTTGGTTTGGAGATCAGTCTCCAAGTGGGAGATTCTTAAGTATGGAGCCTGATTTACCCTTGTAATTTTCTGTGGTAAAAGCGCACATTTGTAAGGCCCCCATTATGAGGAGAAGCCATCGTGCGTGAAGGAAAATCACTCACCGAAAACCAAAATTTTCACAGACAAGAATCAGGGGGAACTTTAAAGGCCTCGGGGGCGGAGGCCCCCCAGACTTTTTTTCGCCGGAATATTATGGTCGGACGGCGGCCGGAAAGTGGTCAGAAAACAACCGGTCGGTTGGCCGGTGGCCGGTAGTCAATGGCCGATGGCCGGTGGTCAGAAGTCAATGGCCGGTGGCCGGTGGTCGGAATTCAATGGCCAGTGGCCGGTGGCCAAATTCAAAAGTGGACTTGTCTTCTCAAGGGCGGCCACACATGGGCGGATTGGAGGGTCCGATTTGGACTTATTCGCACAAGGGCGGCTACACATGGCTGTCTCTCATAAGAGAGGGCAGCCCTTTTGGCCTATAAAAGGAGGCCATTTCTACACACATTTCATAGTGTGAAGTTGATGCAACAAGGTGAGTGTGAAGTGGTGAGAGTGAAGCAAGGCGGGAGCTCCATTAAGGGTATAATCCCTTTGTAAACTACTTCTTGTTTTGAAGTACTAAAGCCATTGAGTGGCTGCTTTCCCGTGGACGTAGCTCACATTGGGTGAACCACGTATATCGTGTGTACTCTCTCTCTCTCTCTGCTCTGCTCTATAATCTCGTGTATATAAATCTGTCTCTCTCCATTAAGTAATCTACTCAATTATCTATTTAGCTACGTCTTATTTCCTAACACAAAGCGGAAAGCATGCATGGCAAGTTGTGCACATAACAATTATTAGTGGTATGCAAAGCGACAAGTAGAAATAACAAGTATGCAAGCTATTTTTGAAGTCCATTTGCATTGTTCCACTTGCCTATTTTTGGTTTGGGCAAGCCGTAAGGATTATTGCTGGCACAAACCGCAAGAGAGTATGCCATTTTTAGAGCCCGTTTTCTCTCTTCTCTTAAAATATAAATGGACTTTTGAAATGGCTTGTCCTCTTTCCATTTGTGCTTGCCACTTTGAACATTGCTTGTTCAAACCATCAATAGACACACGAGAAATCTATGTACACAGAAGCAAAATGGCAAATATGCAAGACGATTCTAAATTTCATTTGCACTTGTTAGAGAAAAAATGTAACCGAACTCCAAAAACGGCTTTCCCTCTTACCGTTTCTAGTTGTCACTTGCCCACTTGCTTATTGATGGTCTGGGCAAGCCATTTGTATTCTTGTCATCCATTTCTTGAATCCATTTGCATTCTTTGAAAGATAACGTGTAAATTTAGGGTTATGTATCGTTTTTCAATCCAAGTATAAGTTTGAAATTAATTTTATGTTTACGGTTGTGCTCACAAGCATTATGAGTAGCTAAGACGGTGTGAGACCTCATCTAATCTAGATGACTATCCCTAAGTTAGGGCTTCATGCCCATTGCAATCAATGAAAATGGGCTAATGCGTCAAGCATAATATATTGCACTACATCATGTCCATGAATATGGCAAGTTTGATACATCAATTATAGATTGAATTATTGCCAATTGCAATTTGGTGATAAGGGTGAACAAAAGTAGTAAAAGAAGTCTATCTCACTTATGAACTTAATTTGTACTCAAAATTGTAATTCTTCAATTGTGTAGGACTCAAACGATGGACATCATATAATAATCCTACAACCTACATGGCAAATGCATAATTCAAACAGAAAACATGGCTATGTTTGAAATGTCATCAAGGGAGGTGACAATGCAGAGTAGCTTCTTGCACAAGACATGTATGAGGTAGATTTTGAGGAAATTATTGAAACAACCATGGACTCAGAACGACTTGTTTATGGTGATATGAAAGGTGGGGCTGACATACCACTACATAAATCAATTAGAGTTTCCAAATGGAAGATGCTATTGGTTCAAGAAAAAATTGGAAGGACCAAAAGGAGTGTTACAAAACTAATCAAGTGATTCTTGACACTGTTTTAGCTCTATTTGTGTAATGATGATGTTTTTTTACAAGCAACTAAATATGCTTCTGTATATATAGGCTATTTAAAGAACACATGTTGTCAGTTGGTAATGTGATGTGAGCCTGAAGAGATGATGCAAGAAATGTCCTACAAAATTTAGGAATGAACTAAGAGTCCATTCATGCTTGCCCTAACAATTGCATGCTATTTAGAGGGGAGTATGGAGACATGGAGAAATGTCATGAGTGTGAAGTAGATAGATATCAAAAATATGTTCAAGATAAAAAAGTATCACAAATAATGTTTATAAAATTTTCTCTTTTACCTCGCATCAAGATCTTTCCCAATAAAAATCATGGCTACTCTAGCATTGTAGCATAATGAGAATCAATCTTCAAATCATGTGCTAAGGATTCATGTAGATAGTGTGCCTTGAAATCACATTGATGAAATGTGGTTGGATTTCTTACATAATGCGAGGAATTTATACCTCAGTTTGGCTATGGATGACATAAATACATTTGTGGAGTGATCAACATCTTACATTGTATGGTCAGTTTTCATTGTAAACTACAATATTCCACCATGGTTAGCAATTAATAAAGGACATTGTTTTGGGGCTAACTACTCCCCTGTTCATGCTCACAAGCACGACACAGACAACATACTTGTCATCCGGTGACACGACTAACCCGTAGGTTCACGGAGGAAATCTCGTTAGCTTGTGAGGCTGAGACCAACCTACACATATGCACTTCTATGATGCATCAATCACAAATCCTTGTACTCCAACCCACTCTATCCCTAAATGCTCATAACACCGTTTACACATCAAATGAACTCGAAATCACTTCAAACTTGCTAGGCACCATCCCCTCACTAGGATACACTTACCTATAAGTCCAATCTCACCAGCTTATAACCCTAGCTACCTCAAATACAGTCCTCATAGACTCACAGGTCATAACCTAAAAGTGTGTGAAACCTAAGTCTATGAACATCTATGCGTAGCTAATCTTGCCCTCGTTCCATAAAGTACTTGATTGTTGAAAACAGACACCATTTGTGCTACTTAGAGGCAAAACAAGCTCGTGGAAAGATCGCTCGCGAACATCTCAAAGATGCAAATGCGTGGTGTGGGCGCGTAGCTCTCGGAAAGGCTCCCGCGATGGTGTGGTCGCTTTGTGAATCTGGTGAGGGAGATGCGCATAGCGAAGAGGATAAGATCACACTTTCTCTCTCTCTCTCTCTCTCTCTCTCTCTCTCTCTCTCTCTCTCTCTCTCTCTCTCTCTCTCTCTCTCTCTCTCTCTCTCTCAAACTCGTACGACACCGAATTAATGATTCAAAAATGGTTCTAAGGTGACCTTTATACTTTAATCCCCTTAGCTCAAAATGTACATGGGGTTTTAATTGAGTTCTACTCATCATAATTACAAAGTGGAAACGCATTGCGTCCTCGCCAACTAATAAATCTATACATAATCCAGACAATTCGATAAAGACGGTAGACATCATTGGCATTACAAAGGGAATTTGATAGTCATTACAAAGGGGCTTTATACAACTCTTGGGATCCAACACTCCCCACCTCCTAGTTCATGTCTACCACGACATGACTGGCTTCGTCTTCAATGTCTTTATCTTCTTGCCTTGTTTATTTGATGTAGAAAGGCATCGTATCTCATAGATTCTCTCGCCATTAATGGGCCAAAAATTTGTGATTTGTACATGAAGAAGCCGGTGTAAAATGCTTCTTCGAATGTCTGGAGATGGTAGCTAGGCAAAAACATGAGCCTTCTAAAGTATGCGTACAAAATTGGCTCTATAGGTAGCATACTAAGATCATATGATAGCTCCGATATGTTTCTTTCCGTATCCATGAATTCTGAACTCCAGCTCTTTGAAAATGCTGTGAGACAAGCCAAAAATATCCTAGCTATTTTACAATGCATTTTGCAGGATATGTCGAGAGAGCCTCCGAATTCCGCAATGGCACCCTGAAGGGTGTTCACCATGTACGCATCGGATATTCTCTCTGCTTCGGCCGGTCCTGGAAAAATTGGATAATTCAGCCATGTGGGATTTCTGCTTTGTAAGGCTTTATGTTGGCTGTAAGTATATGTTCTTGGTGTTGGGCAAAAAGTTCTATCATCTCTGAGCTCAAGTGGTGCATTTACTAAGTGGATCAGGTTGTTAGGATGATACAATAGCAAGTGACACCTCCACTTTGGCTAGATATCTATGATTCTGCTTTGCTGTTCCCGAACCTGCTAATCTCCTTCAAATAGTGGCACTTGCTCTTCATTTGCTAGCTGTCATTTTGATGTGTTAGTGTTTCATGTTTCAGCAGAGCATATGGTAACATCGGGGTATTCCACTCTTCCCGTAGCTTTGTTGCTGTCTTGCCTGATCTAGAGAGTCCTTGTAGCGTTTCCGTCTCTAGATTCATGGCCTTGTACGACATCATATCTGACAGATTTTCCATTTCTCGGCCAGCTTCTACTCTTCAAGTTTTGTGATTGAATCTTCGTCTTCTTCTTGGTTGCTGTGGTCAACTTGATCATTCTGAGTATCTGGGGGCCCGTGGTCCACTGATCCTTCCTCATAATCATCATCACCCCCATATAGTTCTGCAAGGCCAATCAAATCCGTGGTCGCTTGCACCATGTGCACCCTCACTTGCCCGTGGGGTTTGCTTGCAGTTTGGAGATTTGCAATTTGTACAGCCATTGTTTGATTATCAATTTGGAGTGTTTGGAATTACATCTCCTTTTGGACTTCAACATCTTCCAATTCCTTGACTCTGTTGTGATGATTCTCATTTTCTTCCTTGATGGACTTGAAAGTGAGGCTTTCTCTTTCAATGTCTTGAGTTGGTCCTTGCTGTTGTTCGCTTTGTAAATCTTCTATTTTCTTTTGCAACTGATCCTCAACTCTAAGTGCACTTTCAGTTATCATCAACCTCTGTTTTCTTTCCAATTCTAGCTCTCTCTTCAGTGCCTCCACGTCTTCTTGTAGTTGGGCCACTGGTGTTGCTGGTAGCAACATCTTTTACATTTTTGCTCTTTCTATCTCTCTTGCCTGTATGTCCATCACTGCTCTCAAATCCTTCACTTCAATTTGTAAGTCCTCAATTATGAGTTGTAAATTTTTGACTGCCTCTAGGGCATCTTTCTTTTCTACAATCAACCTATGGATTTGTTCATCTCTATCATTGACATCTTCAAGAAACACAGAGATGGTATCTTCACAAATAGCATTGAAACTTTTTGACTCCTGGAAATTTTCCTTGAGAAGGTCTATTGGGCTTTTGAGACCCGAGATCTCAGTATCTTTAATGCTGACCAGTTTAAGGTTGTCATCTCTTTGCTCTTGCAACTTCAGAACTTGTTGCTGGGTTGCCTCCAATCTCTTTTTGTTAGCCCTGTTCTGATCGGCTAACAACCGACTTTGTAGTCTTACTTGGTTTAGTAGAGTCTCCATTGCCCCCAAATCCATGCTGATACTAGCTCCCAACTCAATTACTTGAGAAGATGAAACTTCTTGTTCTCTTGTCAGATCTACCTCTATGTGCTTGCCTTTATCAAGGTGTGATACTGTTCCAGTGGATGTGGAGGAGAGTCGGCAGGTGGAGTCGGTTGCCTTTCACTTGCCTCTAGCCTTGGAGATGGAGGTGGTGTTTCCTCATCTATTGTAGTCTCGGGGGGTGCACCTTAAGTAGTTCATATATATAACGTGCGTTCGTAGGATTGTATAAAGACCCCTCTTTTAAATTTTTCCCCTATTTACCATACCCCTCCTGTGGATGTTTTGCTCAATTTTTATATACTTCCAGTTAATTTAAATATAAACAGAAAGTGTTTTTCTAAATCCATCCTATACAATCAAATGCAACTAAAATCAAATGTCAATCACAATAGTTTTTGCTACATGTGAAATTTGATGTTTTGACATTTTTAAAACTTCACATTGCAATGATATTGACGTAATCAAAGTACTAGGAGTTTTCAATCTTGGTAATATATTAAAGTGCCATTCAATTTCATATTGAATACTTCACACAAAAGGGATTGTTTTTAGTTGCTAACTATTCTCAATATACAATTTATAGATATATCAACATAGTTAGAGTGCTTATTTACTAGTTGGTAAAAGATTGAACTAGCATCCTTAAATCATGATGCATTTTGGTTGGTTGACCTTTACTATCATTGAAAAATCACATATACATACATGAAGACTCATGAAAAACTTAATTATGGTTTGAACTTTGAAAATTTGATAAAGCCTTCTTAAAATAGACTATCACTATGCATTACAATATGAAACAAAGAAGGTTATGAGATGCAAAAGTGCATGGGTTCCCTTCCTCTATGCAAAATGAGTCTTCAAAAATAATATATGCATCTTGTTTTTTTATAGATATATGGTGAAAATGTAACATCGTTCTAGCTCTCGAAGTTTTTGGATTTGATCAAAATCTTTCTCTTTTTTAGATCAAGAAAATTTTGTTGAAGCAGCATAGGACATATGTACCACTCAACATGGAAGATTTTACAATATCAATGAGTCACAACTTGGACAAAGAAATTCAAACTTTGGAATCTACATGGGTGCTAATGTCTTAACTATTTGCCTAGATGAATCCACTAAAAAGCCAAAACTCACCCATAAAGCAAAGTGTAGCTATAAGTTCATGGTAGTTAGCCACAAGACTACAGAAGATCAACTCCATCATGAGTGAAAAAAATACTACGACATCCCCACTGACATCATTAGTGGCCACCAATAGAACCAATAGAGGGTGTAAGACCAAGCATGAATACTCTCTCTCTCTCTCTCTCTCTCTCTCTCTCTCTCTCTCTCTCACACACACACACACACACACACACACACACACACACGTGTGTGTGCATGCACATGTGCGCAAATACCCATAAGAAGCTCTACAAACTAATTTTTTCCATTGCTTTCTTGCGTCTCACCCATAATGATGCTTAACATAAAGAAAAACATTATATAAAGGTAAATGAACAAAAAGTGAACCAGTAAAGATACAAATGACAGAGCATACACACTATTAAACATGGAAAGATTTAAGAAATACCAATATACTACATTTCAAATGAAAATTGTACACTAGAGTCACCGCTATTATGACAAAAACATCATGCCTAGATGAATCCACAAAGAAAAAATTAGTTTTAAGCTCATGGTAGTGAATTACACGACTATATAAATAATGACCATCAGTTTCATCATGCATAGTATTGACAAACTACTATGACGTCCTCATCATTTACATCATCAACGCACAATAGCGGGGGAAGAACCATATATGACACCCTACCCATGCACACACGAGCATACACACAATTATGAAGCTCTAAAAACTTGAGTTTCTGTCATTGCTTCAGATATGCAAGGCAAACTCAACCATAATGAATCCAAGCAATAAAGAAAAACATTAAACCAACAAGACTAAAAATGATAGGGCATAAACACCACTTAACATTTACAAATTTTAGCAATATCAACTAGTCAAAAATCTACCAATGTGTGTCCATGTCCATCAGCTAATCTTTAAATATACCCTGATGCTTTACCTTGGTCACATTTGTGCATCCAAATGCAAAGCATGTGCTTTGTGCTCACATTCAACATATGCTCCATTCATGCATTCCATACAACATCATCTTGATTGTAGGGGAGTTGGCTAAAAAGGATTCTTCCATTCTTCTACAAATGGCATACATATGGATCAATTATATGGTCATTTTCAAGTCCAAGAATAAAGAGATAGTTATGCCAAAGGTTCCCATGATCTAGTCTCTTCAAACTTGCACAAGCCTTGAGAACATATGGAACTATAATCTCATTCGGTTGCATGCCATTCAATTGCATGTCCTCAAAAATCTCATTGGGCTGCATGCCATTCAACTGCATGTCCTCAAAAATCTCCAAGCATTTCATGTCATAACCATGCAAAGCATATATAGAGATAATTACGGACCATGACACCACATCTCAAGTTAGCAAACTTTCAAAGATTGTGTGTGCATCCTCTAGACTAGCATACCTTATATACATGTTCATCAAGCTCATATTGACACCTAAAATAGATTCTGATAAAAAACAGTCTCCCTACTAGTTCTATCATCACGGTCTCTTGTTCGATACCCTCCTTTTGCTCTTGGAAGAGATGATGAATATAATCGAGCTTACTGTCCAAGAACTATCTTTCCAAATATCTGGTGTTGAACTAGCCTCAACCATACTGCATCAAAAATCTTTTCCCTTCAACATTGCCAAAATCTAGAATGTAGATCGCCATTTCTCAACCATAGGTAAGGTCAACTTGGCTCAGCTTTCAAATCTGCACCTAATGAAGAACCAGCAAGGTGGACACAATTGTTACAAAGTCGGTGTAATTTTTATCGAGACACTCAGCTATGAAAAAAAAAGAAAAATATTTCAACATTTTTCATGTACCTCTAGTCAAAAAAGAGTGAACAGGTAGAGTCTACACCTAATTTCCCACCCAATTATTGTTGCCATAATTGAGTCAAACACTCTTGCATCCTTGGAGATATCCAACATCTACCAAGTGTTGATGTGCCATAACTTGGCATTCACCAAGCAACATGTCAAACACATATAGACCAGATAACCTAGCATCTCATCCAGTAAGAGGTTCATATCCATCAAATTCACAGCTCAGGTGCACTTGAAGTGATGCAAATTGATGATAATTCAAACTTAAGCTTGTGAATATCAGTTGTACATCATGACACAATCAGTTTACCCAAGGCTAGTGGTTATATCTCTTTTTGGCTTCTTTAGGTTCACTTAGTGTTTTCTTATGGCAATCCCTTGTTTCTTTTTGTTGGTTTTGGTCGCAACTTTAACGTTTTCTCAAGCGCTGGATCATAAATCCAAATATATACTCTATTCACACCCTTAAAGAGTGTATGGTGTGGGTTTTTCTTTCAAGGAAAGCAAATAGTCTCGTTGTTTCTTCTCTTTGTTTGTTTTGCATTTTTACAGTGTGTTTTCTACACTTTTCGCACACAAACATCACTTATAACTCAGAACCATAGATCCTAACTCCACCTTATCCTACCTAACTACCTCTAACTAGTCGTAGACCCTCAGCAAGTCACAGGCTTCCTGGCTATCCACTAGACCTCAGGATACCCTCTCCTGGATCTTCTCTTAAAATTTAAGCTCTCTCTAGTCGAAACTAAAGTAAGCTAACCATCACACGAGTGACGTAGATCTCCCTACTTAAGGCCTTGTGTCCCCGGAAATGGCACCAATGTTTTGGGGCTAACTATTCCCCTGTTCATGATCACAAGCACGAAACAGACAACATACTTGTCATCCGGTGATACGACTAACCCGTAGGTGCACGGAGGCAATCTCGTTAGCTTGTCAGGCTGAGACCAACCTACACATATGCACTTCTATGATGCATCAATCACTAATCCTTGTTAGCTCCAATCCACTCTATCCCTAAACACTCATAACACCGTTTACACATCAAATGAACTCGCAATCACCTCAAACATGCTAGGAACCATCCCCTCACTAGGATACACTTACCTATAAGTCCAATATCACCAGATTATAACCCTAGCTATCTCAAATACAATCGCGATAGACTCACAGGTCATAACCTAAAAGTGTGTGAGACCTAAGTCTATGAACATCTATGCATAGCTAATCTCGCCCTCATTCCATAAATTACTTGATTGTTGAAAACAGACACCGTTTGTGCTACTTACAAGCAAAACAAGCTCGTGCGAAGATCGCTCACGAACAGCTCGAAGATGCAAATGCATGGCGTGGGCACGTAGCTCTCGGAGAGGCTACCGCGATGTTGTGGTCGCTTTGTGAATCCGGTGAGGGAGATGCGCATAGCGAACAGGATAACATCACACACACTCTCTCTCTCACACACAAACTCGTACGACACCGAATTAATGATTCAAAAATTCTGTTTAAAAATGGTTCTAAGGTGACCTTTATACTTTAGTCACCTTAGCTCAAAATGTACATTGGGTTTTAATTGAGTTCTACTCATCATAATTACAAAGTGGAAACGCATTGCGTCCTGGCCAACTAATAAATCTATACATAATCCAGGCAATTCGATAAAGATGGTAGACATCATTGGCATTACAAAGGGAATTTGATAGTCATTACAAAGGGGCTTTATACAACTCTTGGGATCCAACACTCCCCACCTCCTAGTTCATGTCTACCACGACATGACTGGCTTCCTCTTCAATGTCTTTATCTTCTTGCCTTGTTTATTTGATGTAGAAAGGCATCGTATCTCATAGATTCTCTCGCCATTAATGGGCCAAAAATTTGTGATTTGTACATGAAGAAGCCGGTGTAAAATGCTTCTTCGAATGTCTGGAGATGGTAGCTGGGCAAAAACATGAGCCTTCTAAAGTATGCATACAAAATTGGCTCTATAGGTAGCATACTAAGATCATATGATAGCTCCGATATGTTTCTTTCCGTATCCATGAATTCTGAACTCCAGCTCTTTGAAAACGCTGTGAGACAGGCCAAAAACATCCTAGCTATTTTACAATACATTTTGCAAGATATGTCGAGAGAGCCTCCGAATTCCGCAATGGCACCCTGAAGGGTGTTCACCATGTACGCATCGGATATTCTCTCTGCTTCGGCCGGTCCTGGAAAAATTGGATAATTCAGCCATGTGGGATTTCTGCTTTGTAATGCTTTATGTTGGCTGTAAGTATATGTTCTTGGTGTTGGGCAAAAAGTTCTATCATCTCTGAGCTCAAGTGGTGCATTTACTAAGTGGATCAGGTTGTTAGGATGATACAATAGCCAGTGACACCTCCACTTTGGCTGGATATCTATGATTCTGCTTTGCTCTTCCCGAACCTGTTAATCTCCTTCAAATAGTGACACTTGCTCTTCATTTGCTAGCTGTCGTTTTGATGTGTCAGTGTTTCATGTTTCAGCAGAGCATATGGTAACATCGGGGCATTCCACTCTTCCCGTAGCTTCGTTGTTGTCTTGCCTGATCTAGAGATTCCTCGTAGCGTTTCCGTCTCTAGTTTCATGGCCTTGTACCACATCATATCTGACTGCTTTTCCATTTCTTCGGCCAGCTTCTACTCTTCAAGTTTTGTGATTGAATCTTCGTATTCTTCTTAGTTGTTGGGGTCAACTTGATCATTCTGAGTATCTGGGGGCCCGTGGTCCACTGATCCTTCCTCATAATCATCATCACCCCCATATAGTTCTTCCAAGCTAGCCAAATCCGTGGCCGCTTGCACTATGTGCACCCTCAACTGCCCGTGGGGTTTGCTTGGAGTTTGGAGATTTGCAATTTGTACAGCCATTGATTGATTATCAATTCGGAGTGTTTGGAATTCCATCTCCCTTTGGACTGCAGCATCTTCGAATTCCCTTACTCTGTTGTGAAGATTCTCATTTTCTTCCTTGATGGACTTGAAAGCGAGGCTTTCTCTTTCAATGTCTTGAGCTGGTCCTTGCTGTTGTTCGCTTTGTAAATTTGCTATTTGCTTTTGGAACTGATGCTCAGCTCTAAGTGCACTTTCAGCTATCATCAACCTCTGTTTTTGTTCCAATTCTAGCTCTCTCTTTAGTGCCTCCACGTCTTCTTGTAGTTGGGCCACTGGTGTTGCTGGTAGCAACGTCTTTTTCTTTTTTTCTCTTTCTATCTCCCTTGCCTGTATGTCCGTCACTGCTCTCAAACCCTTCACTTCAATTTGTAAGTCATCAATTATGAGTTGTAAATTTTTGACTGCCTCCAGGGAATCTTGCTTTTCTTCTATCAACCTCTGGATTTGTTCATCTCTATCATTGACATCTTCAAGAAACATAGAGATGGTATCTTCACAAATAGCATTGAAACTTTCTGACTCCTGGAAATTTTCCTTGAGGAGGTCTATTCTGCTTTTGAGACCCGAGTCTTTGCAAAAACTGAGTTGGTGGTGTACCATTAAAGACGAAGTGTATGCATCTATGAGGGCTACAATGTTCTAGTACTAGGAAATGTAGAGAAAAATACAAAGCAAACCGCAAAGTAAAATACTATAAAGAATGCGGAGGGCAAATAGACATAAATGGTAAGGAAAGCACAAGGAAAGTTGCAAAGATAGCAGTGACAAAGCTAGAAGACATGTCTTTAGTGAGAGATTATTTCATAGATATAGGGATTTATGATGAATTGTGTGAAGATGAGAGAGAGTCTACTTAAAGTGAAAATACTTTGTATTTGAGACATTAACTAGCTAACATTGTTTATTTTTAAGTTTAAGTTCAAATATTTGTTTCAAAAATAGGTCCAAAATGTTGATACAATTCAAAGTTGTGTTAGTTTTAAAAAATAAAAATAGTTGTAAGTTTATATGTGTTTTTGTACATTGTTTAATCTTCACACATGTTCACACATGGGGGGCTATAGTGAGAAAGGCATGCATGAGTTTTTAGCATCTCTGTTACCCACACAAAGGAGATGTTATGAGAACATTCACTCAAGCCTACCTCAATGCGTTGTCCCATCACAATTATCATCCACAAAACCATCACATGATGTTGGCATTGCACACTGACCATCCCTTCATCTTACCACAAAAGTGTTGGCACTTCACAAAGACCATCAACTTTTCATAGTTCATATTTTTGAACGGATCACAGTGCTTTCAATCATCCATCTCCACTAGGCACTCACATGAGACATCATGTGCGTAATGCTTGAGTGTGGTGAAGGAGGAGAATGTTGAGGTGGTGGCACCACCAATGCTTCCATAGTGCTTCACCACCATTGAGTGCCCAATCCTGCCCCCTCATTGGACACTCTCACACTTCCGACATAGTTGCCATGTACTATATCTTTTTCTCAATAGTCGACCACTTCTAACTTGATACCATAGAACACACCTCACCTCACACCGCTTGCCACTCCTAGACTCATCCTAGTGAGACTCTCGATGTGACCCCTTGATAACACTTGGCCATGTGGTTGGATCTCCCTTACACCGTAGATCCTACCACCAACAAGGTTTGGGCAGATGAATGGTAGGAATGTGACTTCTACCATGCACCTCTTCTATGGATAGGTATTTTGTCACTACCTCATGAAGAAGTGTAAAGAAATATCATGCGAGCTCAAAGAAAAGACAATCAATATGCTTCATAGTTCCTTTCACGTAAAAAAGGAAGAGTATTGTTTCTCCATTAAATGGATGCATACATGAATGTGCGACTACTTGAAGCAAAATTACACAAAGGTACGAAAAGAATTGAAGATTGACCTGCCCAAGCCATCTTGGATTTACAAAGAAGATTGAAAGAAGTCAAATTTAGGATCATTCAAAATTACTGACGAGTACAAGAAACAACAAGAAGTAGAAAAAATGTGAGTGGAGCACAGAGTTTGCACTACTTGGTGGACAGTGAGGAAAGGGATAGCTTCGAGAGGGATTTTATAAGTACAATTGCACTGCATTTATGGTTAGCATTTAATCAATTTGTCATTGTGATCAAGTACAACTACATTGCAGTTATGATTTTGTAAGTAGAACTGCATTGCATGTATGGTTCATCAATTTTTAATTTCTTAATTTACTTTTTGTGTTGCTTTCAATGCATTCAAATAGTGGGCAATAAAGCATCACAATCCTACCCCATTGAGCACAGTTATGGTGTAAGCCACGGTCTTGCTGAGATCATGGAGATTTTGAGATCTTGATTGCCGAGATAAAACCTATACACTTTGATCACTAATTTCATTTATGTTAAATTGTGCCTTTGTATATAGTTTTGCTACCCAAACTTTTCTATTATCTTTTTTTTGTTTTGCAGAATCCAATTTTGTGCCCTTGCAGCATGAGGGTATAAACCCCTCACCAAAGTAGCATGCTCATGCACTACCATAACTCTTAGTTTTATGTACATATACCTATAGAAGGAATGATGAGATTCTCCCATTTTGTACCTCAACGTTCTACTTATTCTTATATGTCATTTTAGTTTGAGATATTTACCCTTTTTTGTAATGTATACTTTCACATTGTACAAAAATATTTTTACATTTAGCATGGCAATCTCTTGTAGATAATGCATTTATATCAAGGGTAAATTACCAAAATACCACTCTAATTTGTGGAAATTCCCAAAATACCCCTGAAATTTTGAATATTCCCAAAATACCCTTGTATCTATTTTGGTTGGATTGGTCAAGATTTTCTAATCTTTATTTTTTCTGACAATTCAGATCCCTTTTTGAGTGCTTAACATGTAATTTATCAAAAATTACCTTGAAAAAAAGGCAATTATTTATAAAAATAATGAAGCAATCATCTCCAAAGCCTACATAACCATCTCAAATCATGTCCTAGCATCTTCTATTGATAAAAAAACAATTTTCTTATGAAAATATATGAAAGAATTTATCTTTGGAAATATTTAATTTCACAACCATTAGTATTTTAGGAATTTTGATAAATTTGAAGGGTATTTTGGGAATTTACGATAAAATATTGGGGTATTTGGGAAATTTTTGAAACTTGAGGGGTATTTTGGGAATTTCCACAAAGTAGAGGGGTATTTTGGTAATTTTCCCTTATATCAGTGAAATAAAAATTCTCTACAAATTCCATGCCATCTCAATGTTTTCAAATTAAGTTGGTGTTGGTCAATTTTTTATTCTTTTTGAAAGTCAATTTTTTTACAATGGTTAATTGGGTGAGACCACGAAATTGTACCACCCCCCAAATTTTATATTTGCAAACATCAATATACACGGTAATATTGCAGGATCAATATCACACTCAATATAGGCATTGGTATATATACATAGCAATGCACACAGAGCACTCTATATATCAAATTTTGTTTGCGACACTGATTTTGACGCTGATATTGATGTCCCAAAAGGAGAACACAAAATTCATCTGCTTTGATATGGATGTCACAAGTGTGAAGAACCCCTTGTAGTCGAGGCATCAGCCCGGTGGCATCCCCATAGCAACCGCTGCCGCCACCACTAAGCATCGGTGCCTAGACGAGTGTGAAGATCAACTCGTCAACACCAAAGCTTTGGAGCACGCTGAAGGAGTGGAAAGAGGTGATGGTGCTCCAGAGCGATGACGCTCCTCATACCACCTCCTCTACTGGGTGACAAAGAAGAAGAAACTCATCATCATCCATACCTTCATTAAACACGCAAACATTTAATCTTAATATTGAATGGAGAAGAAAACATGGACAAGTTATAATCTATACTATAGATAATAGGGAGAGGGATTCTTGTGTGTGTAGAGAGAGAGAGAGAGAGAGAAAGAGAGAGAGAGAGAGAGAGAGAGGACTCATAAAGGGGGAGGGATTCCTGTGAAGTTCTTGTGAATTTGTCTCTCGTGTGCATTCTACATATCTTGTAAAAGCATGAAATTTGTAGTGCGATGGAGACTCAGGCTGTAATCTCGAAAGAGGTGATCCGTCCGTGCTCATAGATACAACATTTATGAGCAGAGACGGATCACCTCCTTTGCCATTGCAACCTCAGTCTCCATCGCACTCAGAGTAGAGTGTTGCATCGTGACACATTGAGGAGTGTCTCTGCTTGTGAGAACATACCTGGAGCATACCTGCAGTGGAAGCAATGATGATTAAATACGATTTAAATTTCTCAAGTATAGCATATAGACAGGAATTGAAAAAAAGCCACATGAATACAATATATATTATAAAACATTGCAAAATTGTTCAAATACAATGTTTATGGCCTGAAGAGGTCTCTCTCTCATCCTTGCATAGCTCATCATAACTCCATATGTCTATATAGAGCACTTCATTTAGGCAGATGTCCTCCGTTTCATTTTGTAGATCCTCTGTATACACCCCATAGAGAGTAGCAGCTTGATGCTCATATGGCACCACCTCAACAGCTTTTGACTGAGAATCTTCTTTGATCTCCTCCATTGATGCCGCTGTGATTGGTACATGGTAGCCCTCATACGTCTGTACACTACGAGGGGCTACCTCTATGACGTACCACCAGTTTGATGCAGACTTTGTAGTATATTTGTATACTTACTTGTTCAAAATGCTCAAGTAGTACAAAAGTGTCTCTTAGGTCAGACATTTTTTAGTTGAATCCACCTCAAGGAAACCTAACTCTTCTCTGCGCACAGTAGCGTTGCGACCCTCCATGTTTATCTTAAACCATTGCACGTCGAACAAGTCGACCAAAAATCCTCTATAATTGATCCTCAAAATCTCGTGTATTAAGCCGAAGTAAGTGAATTCCGCCACCACAGGATTTTCATCAGAGGACCGTCATCGACAAGACTGTTCAAATTTTGCCATGATTCCACAATCTTGAGTAAGATGGTTTTTGTCAATCGGTTCCACCCTAAAATGTCGACCTTTACACCATGCTACTGTGTATGACTTATACTACAACCAACAAAGATTATGAGTGGCCGTTCAAACATCTAGAAAGTCGCGAGTCGTACATTGCAAACTTACCTTGGTCGTGCAACTCCCACTCCTCCTTAGTCACTTCTTCACCACACTGTTGTGTGCTTTTCAATTGGTAGTGCAACCATCTGAAGCTCATGAGTGTTGGTAGGCTCTCCAAACCCGCCTGATAATGCATCGGCATCAGATCATTATACAACTAAAGTTTTTTATTGAAGTAAACACATTGTAATTGATCACCTGAGAAGCACTGTGACGCTAGTGTCACTCCATCCAAACTTTGCCTGCATGTTGAGAAGAACCAAGAGCGCCTTCAATCTAGACACACGTGCTCCATCATACAATGGCATATCAGCTTTACTTTTCATATCATCATAGATAAGCCTTTTTGAATCTATGATCGTCTCGATCATTTCATCAATCTTGGACTAAAACATTGCCTCATTGGTAATTTGGTCTACATGATCATCGTCCAAGCTGTCAGAAGCTACATCTTGTGGCCTCACGTATGCTGCTTCACCAAAGTGCCTTTGAGCACGTCTATTGGGTAGTAAGATTGCTGCCTGTTGGCCAGCGTCAGAGTCCGACGCGTTATAATTGGCAACAACTCGATCTATAATAGATGGATCAAACGCGCCAAATTTACAAACGTGCTGCAAAGAAATGCGTGTTGTCCATCGCACAACATGCTTGCATTGATTACAAGGACATAAGATTCTTCTTGAGAGATAGGTGTTTCGGCTGGACGGCCCGACATCCTCGTCACTACTCATATTGAATGTAAAAAACCTTATAATCTAAAAATAAATTTAATATTCTATTGGCATCTTCCGTCTTTTATCTCTCTCTCTCTCTCTCTCTCTCTCTCTCTCTCTCTCTCTCTCTCTCTCTCTCTCTCTCTCTCTCTCTCTCTCTCTCTCTCTCTCTCTCTCTCTCTCTCTCTCTCTCTATTTGTTCACACTGTAAACTACCTCACATTCTCTAGTCATGTGCGATCCTCGCACGCCTCGGTCTAGAGGTGCATGGAGATGAGAACCACTGAGTTATAATCTCGTCTTTATTGGTCAATGCCTATATTTGTGGCGATGAGAAATCTACACACCCATGTCTACATGATAGTGCATGTAGTGGAAAAAAACCCTTTGTCTCTTCTCTAGCTATACCAATTCACAGCATCTTAACATCTCTTCAAAGTAGTGCATGATTGAGCTTGCAAGGAAATCTAAGCCTACAAGAATCCCAACCATCTCTCTCTTTTTTGACCTAGAGCTTGAAGGTGCTTTTACCTCTGTAATGTTCAAAGGCTAGGTAGCAACAGAACGCATTCTTCTTCTATTCAACTTGACTGATGGAAGAGGCAAGTTGATAACTCAAAATTTTCAGCTTGTGTGTGTGTGTGTGTGTGTGTGTGTGTGTGTGTGTGTGAGAGAGAGAGAGAGAGAGAGAGAGAGTCCAGATGAAATGGGCTGCATAATCCTATTGCGGCTTGCCTAGTGTACATGTATTTCTGCAAGTTTGTATTTTTGTTCTGTGTATGTGTATGCATGTTTGAGAGAGAGAGAGAGAGAGAGAGAGAGAGAGAGAGAGAGAGAGACTGCTATGACGCTAACTAATCCAGTGTGTGTGTGTGTGTGTGTGAGAGAGAGAGAGAGAGAGAGAGGGGTCCAGAGTAGTTGATAAGGTAGCATGCCTTCACGGGCATATTGGATGCCTTCATGGGCAAGGAAGGGGAGAGAGAGAGAGAGAGAGAGAGAGAGAGAGAGAGAGAGAGAGAGAGAGAGAGAGAGAGAAGAGAATAGAGTCAAAAAACGAGGTGGTGGAGCTGCATGTGGCCATGGATTGCCCAGGATGTGAGTGCAAAATTAAAAGAGCGTTATACAACATACAAGGGTGCAGACTATTGGGGTGGAGGACCCACCACCACCCCTTGAGCCAGGCGCACTTCAACCCTACTACTATAACCCTTATGCTAATAACTATCACTATAACCGCTATACCACACCAGCTATTGAGCCCATCACACACCTATGCTCCTCCCTGCACACATAGTGCATGCACTTGCAATGTGTACCTAGTGTTTGCTCTTTGGGCAAAGCCTTCATTGACATGCCCTAAAATCTAACCTAAATCTAATCTAATCTAACATAAATCTAGATCTAATCTAATCTTAAACTCAACATAAACCTAAATCCAATCTAATCTTAAATCTAACCTAAACCTAAATGTAATCTAACTTAAATGTAAATGTAATCTAATCTTAAATCTTGTCTTAATCTTAAATTCAAATTAATCTAATCTTAAACTTGATCAACATAAAGCTAAATCTAATCTAATCTTAAATCCTAAACCTAAATGTAATCTAACTTAAATCTAACCTAACTAATCATAAATCTTGCCCTAATTTTAAATCTAACCTAATCTTGAACTCAACATAAACCTAGATCTAACATAATCTTAAATCTAATTTAAATCTTAACGTAATCTTAAGTTTTACCTAATTTTAAATTTAGCGTAAATTTGAAATATAAGTTAAATGTAATCTAACTTAATCTTAGATCTTAATCTAACCTAATTTTAACTGTAATCTAACCTAGCCCTAAATTTTAATATAACATTTTTCATATTTTCGCTACTTTTTATCTCTCTCTCTCTCTCTCTCTCTCTCTCTCTCTCTCTGTTTTCTCCCCTTACCTCTCTCTTTTCTTCTTCTCCCCCCCTCTCTCTCTCTCTCTCTCTCTCTCTCTCTCTCCCCCCCCCCCCCCCCTCTTTCTCTTTCTCTTTGTTTTCTCCTCTCTCTCTCTCTCTCTCTCTCTCTCTCTCTCTTTGTCCCTTTTTCTCTTTGCTTTCTCTCTCTCTCTCTCTCTCTCTCTCTCTTTACTTTATTTCTCTCTCTTTTCCTCTCTCAGTGTGTGTGTGTGGGTGTGTGTGTGGGTGTGTGTGTGTGTGTGTGTGTGAGAGAGAGAGAGAGAGAGAGAGAGAGAGAGAGAGAAAGAGGGGAAGGGAACATGAGAGAGAGGAGAGGGAAGGAGCATGTTTGGCTCTCCATCCTCTCCTCGTGTGTGTGTGTGTGGGGGGAAGAAAGAGAAAGGGAGGGAAAGCACGGGTTTACCTCTTTCGTTGGAGCACCAAACTCAGATCTGAGTTTTGGGCGCTCTCAGTTTATTTTTTACCCCTGTCGGTGTTGCTATGCAACAAAGAAAATAGCAACGTCCATAGCATCTCTCATCGCAATGCCGTGGATTTCACTTTTGAGCGTCAGAGTGCAAGCGTCGCTAATGTGAAGTACCTCTTGTAGTGTACTAACATGCATATTTCTATGTTATGCAATGCATTGTTTCTATTTGTGTGGGTATGTGTGAGAGATTGTGGGTTGGTAAGAACATGCCTTCATGCATATGCCTAAGAAGAGAAAGACTCATTGCATGATGTACGTAATGGGAAAACGGTGTTGTCCAATGAGAATGATCATGTCACATATCATGCGAGATTTGTGTTGCTACATTGGTTTTTTTGTCACCTTTGTTCAGTCACTTACATTGATGCCGATAAAGAGGGTGACAATCTAGTCAGTGTGATTGTGAGCAAATGAGTGAGAGTGTGTGTGTGTTTTGGGGGGACACGCGGGGGGGGGGGGGGGGGGGGGGGGGGGGGGGGGGGGGGGGGGGGGTGTATATGAATCTTATGTGTGTACACATATCAATGTGTCCCTATGTGGGTGGGTGTGATGCCAGATATGATAATGAACATAAATATTGGGAGAGAAGATGTAAAGCAAAAGACGATGAGAGTATTGGCATGGTAGGTGCAAAAAAAACTTTATATCTTTATTTTTTAAAATCAAGTTGAACTATGAAGTCTATTAACATGCATATACTTTTTGTTATTTTTGCACACAAACTCAAGAAAAAGGGCCTCTCTCTCTGTGTGTCTCTCTCTCTCTCTTGCCAGCTGATCAACTCTTGTACAATACCCCACAACCCGTAAGTGAGAATATGAAGAGTCCTAAGACCAGGAAAATACACCTAGCAAAAAGGAACTAACATGGCCATACTACACTATAGAAATGGATTTTAGGCCCCTCCATAATGCCATTTTCCCCAAGCAAGAGCTCCAAAATATAAAGCAACCAGTTAAAAACAACGATAATTGAAAAACCTCAACAAGTTGCTTTACGTGGACCATGACACCTACAAAATATTACAACCATGCAATCAAGCTCGTATGGATCCACAAAAAATCTCTTAAGAATTATTGTACACTTTGTCTGGGATGCTTGGAGATGGCCCGGGAGTAGCCTCTTTTGGAAACCATAGTCTAAAGGCATTTACCATGCATTAATGCACGAGGCTAATTGGTGTAGCCCCCTCAACAAATTATGGAAGAGGCACTAGACGGAAAAACGGTGGGAGGGAGTCATGGAGAATATCTGGAAGCCAAGATTCCTCAGTATATAAAGATATTTCTCTGGAAAGTGATGTGGGGTGCTCTGTCGACGGACGTAAAGATACAAGAAAGGGGCATCGAGTTCGATCATTGCTCGGGGTGCAGAATAGCCAGTGAAGACCTAGCCCACCTTTTCATGGGATGCCAAGCAATCACTACAACAAAAAAGGGGGCCTTCGACGTAGGTTTTGACACCCTCCGTCGAAAAACCCATCAAAATATCCGTCGTTGCAAAAACGTCGCATTATGTATCGATATACGCGTCGAAAGGCACTAGTATCAACGCCTATTTCGATGCACCTAGCGACGCATATTGTGACAACCATAACAGAAAAAAAATTCTTGGGCAGAGGACAGGCAGCCTGGCATGTGCCCAGTGAAAAGATGGACACAGCCACAGCCAGACTGCCTGTCCTCTACCCAAGAAAGCAAGCAGCACCAAAATCAACCGTGCTCCCACGGAAATTTCGGCAGAGTTCCCTTCGTTTTAACATAAACTTTTCAAGAAAAACCATATGTATACGCCTCCTACATGCTATCCATGTAGGATCTCACATGAGATTTAAGGCAGATAGGTTCAAAATGAAAAAGTCCGGCTCAAGTTTGGGCAAGAAGGTTCTCAAGCCGGTTCAAATTATTTCATTTAGTAACTTGGTATAGAATTATTTATGTGTTGGTTTAATGTATATATTTTATAAATATCCCACATTTTAATTAAGATGAAAGTGGAGTTAAGTAAAAGTGGAGTTTTGTTGTGAAGAAGGAGATTGTGTGCACGTTATCTACTCACGTGTGTGTGTGTGTGTGTGTGCGTGAGAGAGAGAGAGAGAGAGAGAGAGAGAGAGAGAGAGAGTTTGCACGTTCATATGCGTGTTAAAAGGTTCCAAAGCCGGGTCCACAAATAATGTTTTCCGAGCCCTTAGAGAGGCAATTAGTGGTGGTTACTCATTGCACTATTATATGCTTATAGTATTCATAGGGGAATAATAATCATAGTGTTTCCCGAGCCCTTAGCGAGGCAGTTAGTGGTGGATACTCGTTGCACTATTAGATGCTTATAAATTTTATAGGGGAATAATAATCATAGTGACAAATCATGCATATTTTATTGCACGCCCCACTTTAAAAGTTAGTGGTGGACAAGTAGACGATTATAATATTCATAGGGACATAATATTCATATTGACAAACCATGCATATATTATTGCATGCTCCAATTTAGTAGTTAGCATTCGAGAAGTGGGACCCCTCATGTCACTAACACATGCCACTCTTCCATCATTATCAATGCTTTTTGAGAGCATGTTGTTTTAGCCTATATAAATGTTACAAGGCAAGCAGCATATGCTGCACAAGTGAATCGGAGGTGCTAATCAAGAGAGATTTTTTCATTTTCCCTCTACTTATACAATGCCTATAGGATATGCAACTACTGGTAATGAGGTAGTTGGAAAAATCCATGAAGAGATTCACAAACTCCCCCCAACGCACCCCTTGAAGAAAAGAAGATGTTTACACAGAGAGAGCGTGACACAAACAAGGCAACCTGGATGTTCAACCACCTTAATTGCGCTAGCAGCACTAGAGACCAGGAACTCAATGATGGCTTTGAGACAATACGAGAATCTCTGGGCAAGTGGGAGACATGAGGGTACATAGACAGCTCTCGGAGGGCCGCTTTACAGGCAGAGATTGACCATTTGCTTGTCTGCAAACACACAATCAACCTGGTCGACATCTCTGGCTCTAATGTGGTAGAAGATTGAGGCAAGATTTAAATAATTATGCACTACTTTATATATTTAAATAAATATGCACTAGCACATGATAAATTGTACTAGTGTGATGCAAGTTGTACTGTGTGTGTGTGTGTGCAGGTTTGATTCCCTACCTAATCATGTAAACAAATTATTTTAATAATATGATGCTTATTTTAACTATATGATGGTGTTCCACTCTTCAGTGCCTTGGCGAGAATAATTCATATGTCAAGGTTTGGAACCGTCCCCTCCCTCTGACTGACTTATTATTATTGAAGTAGCTGTGATACTTTTAATCGGCCTGGTCTACTAACACATCTTCAAGATCTGTCATATCTTAGGGTATTGTTAATATCTTCTAGCTAAACTGAACCGCCAAATGTAACTACAAGCTGTTTGAAAGCCACAACGTAAAGAAAATCTATGTGATTTTTTATATAATGCAAGAAAAAGATGAGCATGTCTTTAGTATTTACCCTACTTTTAGTAGAATGTTGTTTCCTATCCATGTAGGTGTTGTTGCAAACAAGGATGAATGCCTAATAAGCCAATTTGAAACTAGGAATCTAAAAAATATTGATGGTTGTACTTGTTTGGGCAGAGACCTCAAAGTAATGATACACGCATAGACTCTTGCATATAAAATAAAAATTAAGAGCACTTTAGTGAGTTGAATAACTGCATGCATACATAAACACACACATATAAATAACTATATATATTGTATAAACAAGTACTTAAAAACACTTTACCAAGTTGAAGAACTACTTACGTACGTAAAAACACATATATAAATAAATAAATAAAAAGATATTTTATATATATATATATGTTCTTAGACCGACAATGTAAAGAAATACTGACAAGCAATCAAAATTTTGACAGCATAACAACGTGAAAAATAAAAAGAAACCCATTCCATACTTGCTTCCATGAAAGCTTGCCTAACTTTCGTTAGCTTTCCCATTCTATACTTGCTTCCGTGAAGGTTGCCTAACTTTTGTGTATACATGAAACCATGATTATGTTTCTAAACATGAACAAAAAGCATGATTATAAGCAATCAAAATTTCAGCAGCATAACGGTGCAAAAATTCAAACAAAAAAATTTCCCATTCCTTACTTGCTTCCGTGCCCAGGGCGGTCACTTTTTAGAATGTGTATGCTATCACGTGAGTTAACCGGAGAGGATTATTAAAATATCAAAATGTATACATACAGAGGGGGGTGGGGGTTTTTTAAATAGGCATGTAGTGTAAATATAGTATGTATATTGAGGTATTATTAATAACCTCTTGAACGCACGTAATATAGGAAGCTTTTGATAAGTGACTGCCCCGGGCTTCCGTGAAGCTTGCCTAACTTTTATGTATACATGAAACCATGATTATGTTTCCAAACATGAACAAAAAGCATGATTATATTGACAAGCAATCAAAATTTCGGCAGCATAACGGCATGAAAATTCAAACAAAAAAAATCCCCATTCCATACTTGCTTCCGTGCAGTAGCCAATGTGCTGGTATATTACTTTGGTAAATCCAAAGCTCTCAAATAATTTCTATCTAGCATAATAAATATGAAATCATGGCTGAATTGATAAGGGCGATCAACACGTACCAACAACATGTCTGTAGTAATACCGAAAAGTGGCACCCAAACACCATGGTCACAGGTCGTTCCATAAAAATCACAAACTAGAAAAAACGATAGATAATCAACAAATAAATTTACTTTCTCTCTCAATCTCAATGGTCTTTTGCACATAACCATCGGGGATCAAAATAAGGATGGTGTGCATTATTTTGAATCCCATCTCGATGGCATGGCTAGACACAAGGCCAAAATGATCAGTGAAGCTTAACGTGATGTTCCACCCATTGTCTGCCACATACTTTGAAGCTTTTATGGCCACTTTCTTACTTAATTTTTGAGAGAATTGATTCCATGGAGGGACCTGCATAATACGCATTGTTAATTTAATTAAAGTTCCAAAACGATGATAGATTGTCCGTTGTGGTTTTGAAGAATGCATACCTCGTTCTCCGAAAAAATTTCAACTTTAAAATTTGTTGGAAAATCCGCAAACAAAAGAGAGGCCACTTCATTGCTCTTTTCCCCATCAACATGGGCTGAATGAAGAAAATCCAAGATACTGCATACGATCAAATACATGTATTTCAAACATTCACAACACACACCACACATAGTTAGTCTTTCTTTTCACATGTGTTTACCATTTCTCACCATCGAGAGAAATTTTGTAAACATCTAGCATGTTGCGAATAACGATCACATCACAATCTATGGAAGGCACTGCATAATCAAAAAATAAAATATTTCATCAAGAATTGTTGAGTAGAAAGAAAGTGACAGGTAGATATCTTTACAAGAAAGTTTACCTATGGAGCCTTGAGCACCCTTTTTGTTCTTTTTGGGAGACTTCTTGGGCTTCTTGGATCTAACAAAATCCAATCGTTTCTTTATAGAGGAGGTTGTACTATTGTTTACTCTTTTCGAAGAGGTGGCTTTCTTGGAAGCTGAGCCAATCTCCTCAATACCATTTTCATTTCTTTCAAGAACGTGCTCTAAAAAAAACAAAAATATATTTCTCACAAACATAATCTAAATAGTATGAGAACTTTAACAATTTTGTAGTTTTTATAAATGCCAAAAAATAACCTTTATATAAGTTCCCTTCATCACGTGGGTAGGTGCCTCGAGTGTAAATTAGCCACCAAGGTCAATACTCAATTTCCCAAGCAATCAAACCATAATCTATCATCCATAGTGGATACATACACTCCTCACAAGAGAGGTCCCTCCAACTTTCAACAACAACTGGCAACTTCTCCAACAAAGTTTGATCATAAAGGTGAATTAGCCATCTACATAAAATGCAGCTAACTTTATTTGAGCTCCTTTCCTAAGTGATTTATTTATTATACAAACTCTAAGTAAAAAATAGAATAACAACCATAAAGATATCAATTGTATTACCTGAATAATACTCTCCTCGAAGATTCCATAAGCTCTGGAATTTTTTCATCCGACTCTTTTGTGTTGAGCTTACTCCAAAGCTCCACAAAAGCTTTATCAATGTGGTCCCTCAATTGGTGATGAAACCATGCTTCAAATCCCTCCGGCATTTCTTCAATCATTTTCCCTTTGATCCTCAAGCATTGTTTCAAGATACTTCCCCAATACCACTCTTTACGCAAGTACATTCTAAATTTCATTGCACTAATATAATGCTGAGAAGTAACATCATCTACACGGTAATGCATCAAAGAGTGCAATATTTTCTTTTTCCTATAGAGCAAACAATAAACAAACCATAAATGCGTTGATTCATTTGATGATTTCATGTGTATTTTTTATCCAAAAATTATTACCTCTCTGGTGATATTTAAGAAGTTGCCAAAGAGTGGACCTTGTCTCTTGTAAGGCCCACTTGATCCTTTTCTCTTATCCAATTGAAGTTAAATAACAAAGAGAAGAACCCCTGGCCATTGGCGGGGTTGGCAATGGCCAACATATATGTTGCATTAGCACGAGATCAAATCAAATCAATTTTTCAATCAAATAAATCAAATTCAATTGACATGTCAACCTACAATTTTGTAGAAATTCAAACATGAATGATGAGAAGAGAAAGTGTTTACCTTATAATCTCTTTCTTTGAATATTTTTTCTACTCTTCCTCAAGAAACCATTTCCTTTTCTGGCAGTGAAATCGAGGGATCATTGATCTCTTGCATCTCTTTGATAAGAGACAAGTCAAAGTCTTCCTTTTGTAGAGCAAATGAAAAAATAAGTAAGATTTTACAAAATAATGTCAAGGTTTAGAAATTACATAAAAAGTGTACTTTAAGGCAAAAAAATATACCTTCCATATGAGCATTGCTAATAAAAGAGCAGGAGCGTTGTACCAACTCCCTTTAGATGCCTTCTTCTCACAAGCAAGCTCTACCTCTATCCATCGAACCCAATCTTGGGGAAATATTTCATTAAAGAATCTTTGCTTGCCACAGCCAATTTTTGGAACAAGAAGATCTCCTGCCCAAAATTTGTGCTCACAGTGGTTCTACCAATCCTAAACCACAATATCTTAAATTAAATGGCAAGAGAGTGACATCGATAAAGTAATAGCAATATCTTTCAAAACAACAAATGTGCCTACTCATTTTGAGAGCGCAAAGCTAGCATAAGCTCCCCCGCTGCACTTCTATCAACGTAGACAAATTGACACTTGACAGAACAATGTCTTCACTTTATCATTGAAAATTCTACAACAACAAAAAAGAAAATTAGAAAGCATAGAGTAATACAAGACAACTTTACATTAAACAAAAAAGAAATCACTTACGGGTTTTTATTAAGCACATCCAAGTTTTCAAATGGTGATTACCATCCCAAACGATAAATTTTTTTCCCCTTAAGTCTTCCCACTCAAGGGGAAGGGAATTATCAAAATCATCGCTTATTTCTTGCCAAATAGGCCCCCATTCATCTTTTTCTAAGTTGGAAACATAATGTTGATCATGGCCTGGCTTCTTAAATGACACAAGAAATGGAGCTCCAAGCACACTGTATTCAGACATCTCAAACCTTTTCACCAAGCCCTCAGTGGCCTAGACCCACCGCCTAATGGTTTCATTTTCCATCAATCTGCAAAGAGGAATGCGAGGAGGTTCCCCACCTCTCTTTACAATAAAACCCTCTACAATCTCCTCCAATATTCAACCATGAACATCCTTTCCAAATACTGTTGGATGATCGGCAGGTTTAGCAACAATTGTGGTTGCTTCAGACATGCTTTGGGCCACCAATTCACCTTGTGTAGCATGAATATCTATGAACACCTCTTCTTCATGCACATCACTCAATATATCCTCTTCTTCATGCACATCACCCAAAATATCCTGCTTTTGATGGACATTGGAAGAAGCAATGGAAGATCGTGCATTGGCCCTATTCCCTGTAGTGCCAGACCTTAATGTGTATCCTACTCCTACAAGCAAAAAACAATAAGAACACAACTAGTTTAGTGAGTATGTGGAGACAAATAAAAAGAACACAAATAGCTTAATGTATTTGAACTTACTTTGAGAGATACCTGTCCTGCAATGTTTAGATGGTGTACGAGCCATAATCTATCAACCATAAACAACAAAAATCTTATTAGCAATGACAATACAAATATAAACTTCTAAATTTCGGCAGCATAACGGCGTAGAATGCAAATTAAAAGAAAAAACCATTCTCAACTTGCTCATGGCAAGGAAAAATACAAATCCACTTTGACATTTGTATACCTCTTCTCTACAACAAGCTATTCTTACATCATTGTAATTGTTACTGTAAGTGTGTGTATGTGTGTATGCAAGTGTAATATGTGTGTGTTTGTATGCATAATTTTGTGTGTGTTTGTGCTATGTATGCAAGTGTGTTGATGTTGTGAATGCAAGTGTTTATATATGTGTATGTGTGTATATATGTATGTGTGTGTATGCAAGTGTGTTTGATGTTGTGAATGCAAGTGTTTATATATGTGTGTGTGTGTATGTATATATGTGTGTGTATGCAAGTGTAATGTGTGTGCGTATGCATGATTGTGTGTGTGTTTGTGCTATGTGTGCAAGTGTTTTGATGTGTGTGAATGCAAGTGTGTATATGTGATTGTTTTACTGAGTGTGTGTGTATGCAAGTGTGATGTGTGTATATGCATGAATATCAATGTGTGAGTGTGAGTGTATGTGTGTGTGCTTACTTGCGCAGGCTCGCCGGATCCACCGAAGGAGGTCCAATAGGAGCTTCATTGGAGCTCCTTCGGTGGATCGGGCGAGCCTACGCAGGTAAGCACACACACACTCACACACACACACACACACACACACACACACACACACACACACGTGAGTAGAAAATGTACACGCACACACACACTACCTTGTCTTCTTTTACTCCTTCTTCTTCACAGTAAAACTCCACTTTCATCTCCTTCTTCACAGAAAAACTCCACTTTCACTTCACTCCACTTTCATCTCAATTAAAACTCCACTTAAACTTCACTCCACTTTCATCTCAATTACTACTTTTTTCACACACACCATATATTACAAAAAATGATATTGTGGTATAAACACTCACACAAACACATTCATTTATATATATATGTATGTATGTATATACACACACAAAGATATACACAAAATGGATTCATATATATAATTTTACTAAAAAAAAATACTACGTTTTCTACACACACACATACACACAGCCATATATTAGAAAAAATGATTGTATGTGTTTGTGTGTATAAAAAACGTAGCATTTTTAAAGTTAAGTTATATACACACACACACACACACACACAAGATGGAAAAACTATGTACACAGTCATACATACACTCTCTAGAGATAATTATATATATTTTATTTTTAAAAAATGCTACGTTGTTTACACACACCCACAAAATCATTTATACACACACACACTAATGTATATAACTTAACTAAAAAAATTATATATACACACTACCAAACACACTCACACACACATATATATAAAATAGCAATATGGAGGCATATGTATAACTTAACTAAAAAAATTGCTACGTTTTTTATACAAAGTCAGTCATATAGAATGCTACGTTTTTTATACACACACTCACACAATCATGTATATGTATATATATATATATATATATATATATATACACACACACACACACACACACACACACACACACACACACACACACACACACACACAAAAGATGGAGACACTATTAGACTGCATTAAATGCAGTCCTTGAACCACCATTTAGAATATAAATGGCCCCTCAAATTTGATGACATATTCCAATGCTACGTATTTAAAAATTATAACTTACTAGTTTGAATGCACATACATTCACAACCGTCATATATTAAATGGTGTACTAGCCAATTTAAATGCACTTCTTCAATTATGATTTTCATTATTCTTTGAGTCGTCACAAGATCTCATGCAACTGTCTTTTTGTCTACCTACCAATCTTTCACTTTCATTAACCTTCACATCTTTCATTAACCTTCACCAGTTTCATTAACCTTCACTTTATTTTTAACTTTCATTAACCTTTACCACCTTCACTTAATCCACCACAATTTTCTCGCATCTCTACCCTGTAATTTTTTGCTTAAGAGAATATGTCCAACATGAAAGTAACAATAACTTGGAAGGTTGGTGGTCAGATAGTCAACCATGACATTCAGTTGAAGGGAAACTCATTGCTGCTTAGTGCTTAGTATTTGCAAAGTTTGTTGCCTCCATCTTGCCATTTTCAATCACTATCTGATTTTATTGAAAATGATTGTGGCCTAACAAAAGACTTACTGCAACCACAGTGGGTCATCGAAGGTCATCAACATTTCTTAATAGATGGCTTCATTCAGACACATTTATACGGGTATCTGACAATGAGAAAGGAAATGACAAATAGATATCTGAAGATATTTTAAGCATTGTGCATCTTGAAAGTAGTGGTGACAATATAGGACAGCTCAAAACTTAGTCAATCGTCGTTTGGATTCAACAAAATCTAGGGGCAAAAAAGTTAAATGATATGTTAACATTATGTGGAGCTCCTTTGCAAGTTGTTGAACAACATTATGATGGAAATTTGTGTTTTAAGTTACCTGCAACTCAGGATAAAACAAAACAAATGATAGGGATGAAACAACGCTTTGATGGTCACTTGTGGACTCGCCCATCTGTGACAACCATGGCAATAGCATGCACAATTCGTCTAAGCCACTGTTTGGAATGCATGCAGTGCAATTATTCAATATGTCTTCATTATATTAAGGAACAAGAATTTAATAGTAGAGATTTTCATGGATATTTGGACAGACAGGTCAAAAAGGACTACCTTGCAATGGAAGAGAATACAACAATAACTTGTCATTATTGTCAAAAGGTTGTTACTTGTGTTGTTGCTTGTCCCTGCAAAATCTATTATGTTTTGCCTAGAGATGGTAGAATGTCGCGACTGGCAATACATGTTGGTAAACATTGTCATAATGTTAAGGCAGGAACCTCTAGGGCTGTTATTTCAAGAGTGCGGAAACTGGTAGGTGCAGTACTAAAAATAAAAAAGGATGGCCCAAGAAAAATTCAAATGTTGGTGGCTCAACAACTTGTGCTTCACTCCTTGATTGGTGAGGAAGCTGAAGTTACATCCGATGTACAATTCAATGATTTTTAGGAAGAAATGATGCCACTGGTTCAAACCAAAGGGTAAGAGAAACTCAATTTTGTTCCTTGAATTTGTTAATTTTTTTACTATTATAAATTTAGCTTTCTTGTGATGCATCATGTAGGTTTCCTTCAATTGTTTCAAAGGAGAGGAAGAGTCAAGGTGTTGTTATTGGGGATGGATATGATAATATTTTATTGCTTCAAAAAAAGTACATGTTTCCTTTTTTTCATGGGAGTAGATTTCCTGGACAGGGTGAAGAGGATGACAAGTGCTTCCTATTTAAAATTTCCACTAAGGGACCAGGTTCTGGGATTGATCTAGTAAATCGGATGAAAAGAACTGAAATTGGTGACTTAAGAAATACGTGGGTACATTTTGATTTTACCCATAGAATTAATGGATGGGCAACAATGTCATGCTCAGTTTATGATCCAAGGTAATCTTTAAGTATTTAAATATCTCATATTTTTTTATCATTAAATAAAAGAAGATGTGTGAAAATGTTTATGTTGAATATCTTGCCGCATACGATCACTACAAATAATTGCTATATGTGAAACTAAAGAGGAGGATGCAAAGACTCAAGTTATTTTTTGGGAGAACCTTAATTCAACAATGGAAACGTACGGACATGGTGCAGCTGACTTTGCAGGTTTTATGTCTGATGAGGCTGGTGCAAATTGGAATGCTATTCGAACAGTATTCAATGGTGGGCCAGATAATATCATGGAGGGACATGAACGATCATGCCTATTTCATTGGGAGCAGAGTCTCCACAAATATGCTAAAAAGTGGATACCTCAACATCTAACAAATCAACACATTGATATGTGTGAGGAATGGAGAGCTTGTAAGTCCATTGTGCTTGCATCTCAAAAGGCACTTTCAATTCAAAAATGGTGGAGACAACATCTATCTACAGAGAGCATCACAAGAGTGAGCAGATGGTTTAAATGGTGGGAGCAACGAATTTCACACTGGGGAGGAATTGGAACGGATGTAAGTACCTTTATGACAATTTATATTTTTAGAAAAATTTATGAGCTTTTCATACATGAAATTTATAAATTTTAATTCATGTTTTTTTGAATCTCATAGGGTGGTCTAAGTCCGTGGGAGCGGGCACAAATTCCCAATGTTAATTTATCATAAAGTGTACATGCCAGTTGGTTAGCGGGTGAAGGTGGAAAGAGAAAAATATCCTCGTATGATGCATGTGTAACAGATGTTATAAACTCATATTATTCAATGTGCAAAGCATTTGGGATATACTACTGGGCGTTATATAGGAACGGGTCCCACAATGGAGACCTTGCTTTCTCTAGTTGTTCTCAACAAACTCCAACTCCAACGAACGTGGCCCATCTATTACACGAGGCTGTTGCAGGGACTCCCATGTATGCGCAGCCAATTTTGCATGGAGACAAAGAAATAGTACAACGTAAAAAGAGGGGAAGAACAGGAACAAGTAGCTCCCATCGGCCGGAATATGTCATGGAATCTAAGCAACGAAACCATCGCAGTCAACCCAAAAAAATCAAGTTTGATACCCAAGGACCAAGTATTTCTAATGAGTAGCGTTAAATGGTAACCTTGCATTTGAACTACATTTCTACTCAAATGTATATATTTTTTATCAAAGTTTTAACCTAGTGTTCATTGTCTCTTTCCGTAATAGCCTTTTTCCATACAAATACCTTACCCTTCTTAGATCTTTATGCATTTACATTATATTTCTCTCTTCATACTAAATGTAAATAGTAAACTTAATTCTACTCTCCTAGTTTTTTACTGCATATTCTTTTAACTAATTACCTTTACTAATTTAAATAGCTACCTACATCCCATAATTTATAAATAAATAATTTATGGGCACTTATCTTACCCATCTTCTCTCACGGGTAGGGTTAACCTTGTAGGCCTTCCCTTCCCCACCACTATGTGACCCAACTCTTGGATCATTTACTTGTGTTGGTCAACAAATCTTAAATACAATGTATATCCCCAATAAATCAAACTTTATTGGAGCCTACCTCATTTGTTTAAGGTGGATTCTCTTTTGAAAAAAGCATGCTACACCTTGGATGCATGCTAAAGGGCCCCCTACAAGGAGACTTGGTTCAAAAGGTGTTTTGGATGCATCTTGAACGCCTTAGCTCGTGGGTATACTTGAGGAACACTCCAAAATCAGCTTAAACACTTTGAGAAGGTCAACTTTGCCTTTTACAACACCCAATTCTGAGTTACAGGCTGAAAGTTATGGTGCAAACAAGATGCTGCGGACACTGTTACTACAGGTCAAAGTTACAATCAAGTAAACCACAAAGGTGAAAATTTTTCTTGACTTCTCCAACATTCTAAGATACCAATGGGGAGTTAAAAACCACTTGCATGTGGAGGGGTCGGCTCAAGATGCTTCCAAAGACACAACAAACAAGATGGGGACACTTTGTAGGAGCCACTGGAGGGACATCATGGTGGGCCCCACATACATTATCAACCCTTATGGAGCCTCCACGACTTAAAAGGATATTTTTAATGAAAAAATAAGTCCCTTATTTGCATAATTGAAGGAATGGTCAAAAGGGAACCTAACTATGGTTAATTACCTACCCTAGTCAAGTTTAACCTAACCCAAGGTCTTGTACAGCTATAAAAAGGCCCTTTGGCAAGTACAAAAATACACACACCTACTCCATTGCTGCAAATAAGCTCCTCTAAGGTTAGGGAAGCCCTAATCTCTCTCTCTCCTCTTGTCTCCCTATCCATTTCCTAAGCTCGCTATCATAAGCGGCACCATAGAGAGAGCATCAATATGCTATTGCTACCATTCTCTTGCAAACATTTCTCTTATCATACTCATTCCTAAATAAAGATTGTAGATTCTATATGAGAGCAAGGATATCAAGTTCAATGATCTATCTCATGGTTTGATCAACAAATTGTTGCAATTGGGGTGTCGTCCTCAGACTTTTTCTCTAAACACATGTAAAATTGGTAAGCCTATCTTGGCAGCTTCTCATATTTTGTGCTCATTGGATTTCTTGTTTGTTCAGAAAGTTTTTTGTGCACCATGGTGTCTATTTGCTTGGCTTCTCTCCTTATGTTGTGTGTAAGTAAGTCTTGGGGCTGCATAGATGGAGAAGAGCTCTTTATGCATGCCGCCTTATGTGTGTAAGTAGTCTCTTCTTTTGGGAAAGGAAAGGAGTTGTCAAGTATTTGTGCATTATGGTGTTTTGAGTTTTGAGGTTTTGTGCTTGTTTTTCTCAGAAGTATATGAGCACTAATATGGTGAAGGTCAATCTTTGCATGTGAGTTTGTGCAGTGTTCAAAGGGATTGCTTAAGGAGTGTGTGTTGAATGGTTGAAGGGCATTTTGTGTTGAAGCACATAAGGAAGGTGTGAGTGTGTGTGTGTGTGTGTGTGTGTGTGTGTGTGTGTTGTATATGGTTTTTTTTGGTTTCCTTCTTTCTCCATAAAAGAGGGTGGTTCCCCTAAGAAATATGCGTGTGTGAAGGTCTCACGGAGTGGTTGTTTGGTGGGAGCCTTGAGTTGAGCCCCATCTCAAAAAATCCGCTCTCATAAAAGTGGTGCCCCCACTGAGGAACTTTCCTAATTGCCTTATATTCTCCTCATGAACAATAGAGTTGCACCATATGCTTTTCATTTTTCACAACGCATCAGAATTACCATTTGTGTAGATCGCAAATTTCTTTACCAACAACGCATTGTTTTTATGTTTGGAGCAGAAAGACTTGGTGAAATCTTGGCATCTCCAAATCCCATCATTCTTCCATTCATTAATTATGATGATTCATTTGATGTCCATGCTTTTATTTTGTTTTGAGGCAGGGACAAGAGGCGCTTAGATAGCGATCCACTCAAAGGAAACTTTCTTCAAGAGAAAGAAAAAGGAGAACACATTGTCACATGAACCAACCTGGAGCTGCGTCTCCTTTTACACCCATAGCTCGTCAATCTGTGCACATCATAATTGCTACAAAATTTAGATTTCAAGCAACCATTAGGAGAATTTTTGGACCCACTCGCCTTAGTGAAATTAATGCCTCAATCAACCCTTTTATTTTGCCTATGATAAATTATGAACTAACACTTGATGTATATATTTTCATTTTGATGTGATCACTCATCGTAGTCAAAACTTTGTGGTACACAAACCTCCTTGTATTGTAAAAATGTCAAGCACTTTTCCTACCTTTCATTCTAAAAATGGTGAGGATGCACAAGAATTTCTGGATAATTTGGAGATGGCACACCTCATCTCTGGGAGAGATCAAGAAGAGGTAAAGCTACGTGCTTTTCCACTCGTTCTCAAAGGGGAGGCTAAGGCATGGTACGAGGCCTTGCAACCTCAAAACAAAACCAATTGGGAGAGGCTACGTGAAATTTTTCTTGCCAAATTTGGGCAAGGAGATACTCCAGAGGGTCTTTGGAATTGTCTACTTCAACATAAACAAGTATTCCTTGAAGACTACCCATCTTATGAGGCCGTTTTCCTTAACCTATGGGATGGATGGGAGGCTACCTTACAAAACCAAGGTGGTGCACCAAACTTTCTAAAGAAAGATAGGTTCATGGCTGGCTTGTATCCAATTTTGAAGACCAAGGTAGAGTTAAAATTCCCATCAACATTTGAGGAAGCACGTGAGGTGGCCATGGTCAAATTCAAGAAGTTAAATTTTCAAGCACATAGAACAAGGGACCTAAATGAAGTCATTGAGAGGGATTCTTCACCAAGCATGGGAGCACAAGTTAGGGGCTCTCTTGCCCAGACTTCACAAATAGGGGAAGGATCACAACAAGAGATCTTGCAAAGATTAACTCAACAACTAGAGAGTCTCACCTTGAATCTAGTGCAGGGCCTACCCCAACAACGACAACCAAGAGAAGGGAATCGCAATCAACGACGTCAAGCACAAGAGTTGAGATGCTGGAATTGCAACGAAGTTGGTCATGGCATGTATAATTGCCCTCACCCTCGAAGGCTTCCAGGGGACATATACCCTCCTAGACCCCCTCCGCTCATGGTGCAGCAAGAGCATGCTCAAGCCCCGCAAATTCTTCGTCGACCACCACCACCTCCAGTAGCAAACATCCCTCCTGTCCCACCAGTGGAGGAAGAGAGAGGAGTAAACGTCATAAAGCTGGAAGAGGAGATAGAGGTGAGCCCTATACATTTTGATGTTATGCCAGCAGAAAAGCGCACAAGAGCACACAACAAGGATGAAGACACAAGGAATGAAGAGTCAGAACCTGCAAGGAAGGAGAGGAAGAAAATTTCAAAGAAGGAGGAAGGAGGCAAGAAGTAGAGGTCAAGGCGAAGGGAGATCGGCATCAACGATTTTCCATTAGGAAAGAATATGGAACCCTACAACATCTTAGAAAAGAGTTTGAATACACTTTTCTTGTGGAAGATAGGACAAGGGCAGGTCTTGCAGACATTCTCACATACAAAGTGAGACAAAGGAAAGAGTCACCAAAGGCAGGAGACAAAGCTACACCACAAAATAATGAGGAGGAGATGGACAATGCACACATTTTGTGCTTTGATGGAGCTTACCGACGACAACACGATCAGGCAGCAGGGGGGGTTCTCATTCTAAGTCCACAAATGGAAGTTCTTGTTAAGAAAGGTATCACCTTGGAAAATGTTCATTCTAATAATGAGGCTGAGTATGTCACCTTAAAGTTGGGGCTTGAAGAATGCAGAAAACTTGGCATCGAAAGACTTATAATAAGAGGTGATTCCTTACTAGTTATTAGGCAAATCTAAGGGATATGGAAGTGCAAGAACCCTACTCTAGTGGAGTGGCTTAGATAGGTGAAGGCTTTGATAAAGAACTTTGAAGCTACACAGGTACAGCATGTTGTGAGAACCCTCAACAAGGAAGCAGATTATCTCGCCAATGAGAAACTTCAGATCATGGTGGGAGGTGTGAAGCTCTACGAACCAAAGTACCAAGGCCAAGAGGAATTGAAGGACATCATATTTTTCCTCCAAACTGGTGAGTGCCCTAAACACTTGGATAAAGTGCAAAGGCATAGGTTGGTAAAAAAGACAACTCCTTACCAACTCATAGGAGATGATCTGTATCATAAAGGGAAAGATTTGGTGCTAAGAAGGGTGCCCTCTGTTCAAGAAATAGAGAGAATCCTCTTTACATGCCATGATGATGTCTGTGGGGGTCATTTTTCTCATGATATTACAAACAGGAAGATTTTGCGAGCAGGGTTTGTTTGGCCAAGTCTACACCGTGATGTCCAGCATTGGTGTAAGTCATGCAAAGGTTGTCAGATTGCTGGAGATCGATGACTCACTTACGAACCTCGAGTTCCAATAATTTCGTATGGTCCTTTTGAGAAGTGGGGTGTGGATGCAATAGGCCCCTTACGTCACACATCTACCGGGATGGTCTTCATCATTGTGCGAGTAGATTACATGACACGATGGGCGGAGGCAGCAAGTACAACACGAATTACAGCCGAGGAGGTATCAAAATTTATCTTTGATCACATATGTAGTAGATTCAGCACACCATTAGAGATTTTTTCAGATCGTGGTCCAGGGTTTAGAGCAGAGCTCCTAGATAATCTTTTGACAAAGTTAAAAGTCAAACATTTTCATTCTACACCTTACTACCCTCAGTGCAATGGGTTGGTTGAAAAGGTGAATGGAATGATATGTAAGATCATTTCTAAGCAGGTTGCAGATCGACCAAACGACTGGGATCGTCATTTGACCGCAGCTCTATGGGCATACAGAACATCTTTCAAGGTATCCACTCAATTCACTCCTTTTCATTTGGTATATGGACAGGACGCACTCCTTCCTATTGAGGTGGAGATTGCAAGCCTACGCATTCTCTCACGGGGAGCAAAGAGGCCAAAAGAAGCTTTGCAGGAAAGAATTTTAGATCTTCAACGACTTGAGCTTGATAGAGAAGAGTCCATCGACTATTACATTGCCCAAGCCACAAGCCAAAGGGACAAAATCAACAAGAAGCTCAAGGGGAAAGGATTGAAGGAAGGTATGTTGGTTCTTCGCTATGATAACCGAGTTGATACTCGACTTGACAAAAAGTTTTTGCAAAGATGGGAGGGACCTGTCATGATAAAAACAAAGTTTGGGAATGGTAGTTACAGATTAGCAGATTTATCAGGAAAACTCCACAAGACCAGAGTCAATGGATGGAGATTAAAGCCCTACTTTCAACGTATCAATCCGTTGATAGGAAGTCATCTACCTACATCATCTAAGCTCCAAATTGGCATGGCTCCCTTCGGCTTGGCAAATGCTCCACCTATTTTTAAAGCTTTGATGTGCAAAGAAGAACCAGCCTTGGAATCTCAACATACCCAAGGCAACCCTCCCATCTCCGATTTATGGGATTGAGGTAATGAAAAGCAGGTCTAATGGAGTAAAAGAGTGTATATCACTCCTCTTGTTTTTTTTTAAAAAAAAGAAAATAAAAGAAAAAAAAAGAAAGAAAAGAAAAAGAAAAAGGAAAAAACTCTTTTGTTTCATCTAGGAGCATGAATGATCGTAGATGAAGGGGGAGGGCTAATATGAGTAGCGTTAAATGGTAACCTTGCATTTGAACTACATTTCTACTCAAATGTATATATTTTTTATCAAAGTTTTAACCTAGTGTTCATTCTCTCTTTCCGTAATAGCCTTTTTCCATACAAACACCTTACCCTTCTTAGATCTTTACGCATTTACATTATATTTCTCTCTTCATGCTAAATGTAAATAGTAAACTTAATTCTACTCTCCTAGTTTTTTTACTTCATATTCTTTTAACTAATTACCTTTACTAATTTAAATAGCTACCTACATCCCATAATTTGTAAATAAATAATTTATGGGCACTTATCTTACCCATCTTCTCTCACGGGTAGGGTTAACCTTGTAGGCCTTCCCTTCCCCACCACTATGTGACCCAACTCTTGGATCATTTACTTGTGTTGGTCAACAAATCTTAAATACAATGTATATCCCCAATAAATCAAACTTTATTGGAGCCTACCTCATTTGTTTAAGGTGGATTCTCTTTTGAAAAAAGCATGCTACACCTTGGATGCATGCTAAAGGGCCCCCTACAAGGAGACTTGGTTCAAAAGGTGTTTTGGATGCATCTTGAACGCCTTAGCTCGTGGGTATACTTGAGGAACACTCCAAAATCAGCTTAAACACTTTGAGAAGGTCAACTTTGCCTTTTACAACACCCAATTCTGAGTTACAGGTTGAAAGTTATGGTGAAAACAAGGTGCTGCGGACACTGTTACTGCAGGTCAAAGTTACAATCAGGTAAACCACAAAGGTGAAAATTTTTCTTGACTTCTCCAACATTCTAAAATACCAATGGGGAGCTAAAAACCACTTGCATGTGGAGGGGTCGGCTCAAGATGCTTCCAAAGACACAACAAACAAGATGGGGACACTTTGTAGGAGCCACTGGAGGGACATCATGGTGGGGCCCACATACATTATCAACCCTTATGGAGCCTCCACAACTTAAAAGGCTATTTTTAATGAAAAAAAAAGTCCCTTATTTGCATAATTGAAGGAATGGTCAAAAGGGAACCTAACTATGGTTAATTACCTACCCTAGTCAAGTTTAACCTAACCCAAGGTCTTGTACAGCTATAAAGGGCCCTTTGGCAAGCACAAAAATACACACACCTACTCCATTGCTGCAAATAAGCTCCTCTAAGGTTAGGGAAGCCCTAATCTCTCTCTCTCCTCTTGTCTCCCTATCCATTTCCTAAGCTCGCTATCATAAGCGGCACCATAGAGAGAGCATCAATATGCTATTGCTACCATTCTCTTGCAAACATTTCTCTTATCATACTCATCCCTAAATAAGGATTTTAGATTCTATATGAGAGCAAGGATATTAAGTTCAATGATCTATCTCATGGTTTGATCAACAAATTGTTGCAATTGGGGTGTCGTCGTCACACTTTTGCTCTAAACACATGTAAAATTGGTAAGCCTATCTTGGCAGCTTCTCATATTTTGTGCTCATTGGATTGCTTGTTTGTTCAGAAAGTTTTTTGTGCACCATGGTGTCTATTTGCTTGGCTTCTCTCCTTATGTTGTGTGTAAGTAAGTCTTGGGGCTGCATAGATGGAGAAGAGCTCTCTATGCATGCCGCCTTATGTGTGTAAGTAGTCTCTTCTTTTGGGAAAGGAAAGGAGTTGTCAAGTATTTGTGCATTATGGTGTTTTGAGTTTTGAGGTTTTGTGCTTGTTTTTCTTAGAAGTATATGAGCACTAATATGGTGAAGGTCAATCTTTGCATGTGAGTTTGTGCAATGTTCAAAGGGATTGCTTAAGGAGTGTGTGTTGAATGGTTGAAGGGCATTTTGTGTTGAAGCACATAAGGAAGGTGTGAGTGTGTGTGTGTGTGTGTGTGTGTGTGTGTGTTGTATATGGTTTGTTTTGGTTTCCTTCTTTCTCCATAAAAGAGGGTGGTGCCCCTAAGAAATATGCGTGTGTAGGGTCTCACGGAGTGGTTGTCTGGTGGGAGCCTTGAGTTGAGCCCCATCTCAAAAAATTCGCTCTCACTAACATTCCGCTGCAAATTAGTGACAGTGATGATGATATTGGATCTCAAAAAGAAACAACCACACCTTTGTCATCTCAAAGAAACAATGTGTTTGAGAGTGATTTGCCACGCACTCAGTGGGCCCTCAGGAGAATGCCCATTCAAAGTCAAAGAAAATATTTTGGAATAGTAGGGAGAAAAAATTGTGACAATATCTTGCATAGTCGCTCAATCGGTCTTGTTGCTCCATGTATATGGTCCGAAAGAATGTTCAAGGGTAAAAAAATTCAGCAATGGTTATGGTTTTGTAATCATGATATTTTGCATACTCAATCAATCAAAAGAAAAGTCAAAGATTTACCTCCTGCTCCAAATGTTTGGCCAGTAGCAAGAGGGACAGATATCTCCACATAGGAACTTGCCACGCTGCATCAGAGTGGATCTCGAACAGAGAATTCAATGGTAAATCCACAACCTCTTGCTGGAGACCGCAAAGAAGGTGGTGGCAGCTCAAGGAAGAAAAAGTGGAGGCATGGAATCTCTAAAGAGGCCATGAAGAAACTGGAAGCATGTAATAGTATGATAATTATATTTTTGGATGAAGTGAAAAGGTCTCAAGAGCATGTAGTTTTCCGAGTTCTCGCTGAAAATAGTTATGAGATTCATAGAAAACAGAGTCCAACATGCACATGTCGTAATTTTCAAAAGCGAGAGAATACCAACAAATCGTTTTTGGCATGCAAACATATGTACTATGTGTACACAAAAGTGTTCGAACTTGAACCTAAGGAGCACATGATTATTCATCAGCCAACCCTCTCACCAATGGACATCGCCTTTATTCTTGGACAACCAAGGAGGATTTCTCCCTCCATTTAATTACAGCTGGTTCGGTATGCATCTTTCACTCGACTAGAATATTGATCTATAATATTAAAGTGTTTTTCTGTATTTATTTTGGTTTATTACACTTGTCATGATTATTTATCTTGAAAAAACATTGTTTATGCAGCACAGGATTTCAAATTTCAAGTAAAAGACAGGAAGCAACTTGCAAGCTATTTGGGAGCAGATTACTTGCCTTTTAAAGTGGCCATTACATTTATGGAGACTATCATTTTTTGTACTCTAATTTTGATCTTATCCTGTGGTAGTTTAGCAAATGTACTTACATCCTCAAACTTACGTTGTTTCAAAAAGCTCAAGCTTGGGAAAAATAGTATTGTCTTTATTTGGCATGATTTTTGACTTCATCGTATTTATATATGTTGTGGACTATTTAACTCTAAAAATAGTGTTGTCTCTATTTTGCATGATTTTCTACTTTATCGCATGTATATATGCTATGGATTATTTGACTCTAATGACATGCACTGTGAGCATATTTTACTCTAATGGCATGAGTTGTTAGATGGTGATTTTATTTGTTTACATTTTCACGTCGTTATGCCCTCTCGGTCTCTCTCTCTCTCTCTCTCTCTCTCTCTCTCTCTCTCTGCGTAGTGATATACAACTCTATGATTTTACTTTCTCTCTCTAGAAGAGAAGTCACTCTCTCTGTCTCTCTCAAGGATTTATGATCTCTTCTTCCAATGGTAACGCGTATAAATACTATCTCTCTAGAATTTATACTTCTCTCTCCGTCAACCACACGTATATGGAGTCTTATGATGATTGAAAATTACATTAAATAGATACTTTATGCTATGACACATATTTGGTTAAAAAAACTATAAAGATTGCTAAAATTGTCAAAAAAACTTGAAATGAAAAAATCTCGAATGTTAAATCCCCTCTGAACAATAACCATAACCATGTCTATACAAAAAAGAGACACAAAAGCGTGTCTGTGTCTCACAAAACATATATATGAAATCCACTGATGACTATGCGTCACAACCTGCACATAGGACAAGTCACAAAATTAGTATTGATATTACTTCACATATACTTATTTAATTAAATCAACTCACATATTAACGTCTCACCTCAATCGATCAGCGAAACTCTAAGGCCTCCTAGTCTACAGGCTCTCCTGAGGCAACAAGATCATTCAATACTTCATAAATACCTCTGCGATATCCATCTGTCTCCTCCTGGCGTGTCAGGGCTCGATGCATGGAAAGATTCTGCGTTTATACAAAAATCAAAGTAATTAAGAATACATGATTCATCGCGTTTAAAAAAAATACCATATCTAAGATTGGATTGGAAACTCACAAACTCATAGTGAAAGGTGTCGAAGCCTCCCCTGCCAAGATGAGATGTCCTCCTGGTCATCTGTGGTACCTCCGCATGAAAGGTGCCTGACGCTGCTGTCTAACCCGCGTGTCCGCTGTCCACTCATCCTCCCTGATCTGCTACCATGTCTCATGTGGGATGCCTGAAGGCTTCGACGAGCTGGTCCTGAAAGCCTTCCGAGCTGCATCTCAACGATGTTTCACGGTATTCCGTGCAACACCCTTGATCCACCTCCTCGGAAGATCCTTTGAACCCGGAGCATGCTGATACTCTCTCATGATGGTCTCCACTATATAATTGATTTTGTTGTGATCCTGCTCAGGCCAAGGTGTCAGAATGCTAGTCGAAAACTGCAGCTCCGCGAGCTGGCGAATCCGTTGTCTCATCTCAGTCCCGACTCTATCCATGTCAATAGAACCATCTGCCCGTACAGTATAGAGCTTGGAGGCACTAGAATTGTGTGCCCCCCAAGGTGTCCGAGGTGTGCTAAGAGGTGTGTTGAGAGGTGTGCCTGGGTAGGACGAGGGTCGTCAGCGAGGAGGGGTCGAAGCATCTGTGGACCCTCCTTCATAGCAACCACCACCTTCACCTGACGATCGCTAAGATCGGCGAGTGCGCTTGTGCTGCGGAGATAAGGACGTACCCGCCTCTACCGTACCCCTAGGTGTCAAAGCGGCCGTGATGGGAGACCTCGCACGCGTCCCCGCCCCCCATAGGCGTCCCCCCCAAAGGTGTCTCCCCCATAGGCGTCGGACCCTCGGGTGTGAAGCTTGGAGGCGTAGTACCCATGCCTCTGGCTACCCAGTACTGAGACGACTCCGCCATCTGACTGGGCGTCATCGGTGTGACGAAGCCCATAAATACATCTGCACTCATAGAAGCGAGATCTGGAAACTGGTCTGCCATACTAAATTCCTGCACAAAGAAAGTAAAAGAAAGCCTCAGAACACCTTTGTTTAAATTAACTTTAAGCTTAATTTTAAATCAACGTATTCACACAAACACTTCCAGGCCTAGGCCTTGACGAGTGAGGCATCATCGATAAGATCTTGCACCGTATCATCGTCTATCTCTAATTGCAGACATAACTCTACCCCAACTCGTTCTGGCAGATTATCTTCATCCATTGCATCTTCATCTACAAGTGTCATATCGTCCTCGTCTGCGTCATCCCTCGTATATCTGTCAACTTTCTCTACCATACCTTCGTCCATCTCATCTAATGTCACAGTAGTATCTGTGTCGTCTAATCGAATTTCCTCCAAGAGCTCTTGGCCTTCAAATACTTGTTTATTTCTTGGAGCAACCTGAACCACAAACCACCATTGTCGCTCACGAGAGTCCGGTACAAAGACCACTTGCTCGCAATGTTCGGGGAGAGCAAATGTGTCGCTCGCATCTGTCCAAACCTTTGTATAATCTATTTGCACAAGCTTGTTTCCATGTCTGTGTACCGTTGCATTGCGACCAGAAGTAATCATTTTGGACCACTTCACATCCAACAAAAATATCTCAAACCGCTTGAAGCTGACTTTCAGGATATCTGACACCAGACCACAGTAATCCAGGTTTCTAGTGCTCTCATTCGTGTCTCTGGCACTGGCCCTGCTCTTTTGCATGAAACTAACCATCACCCCACTGTCAAACGTGTTTCTTCTACTGTCAATTTGTTGTGTTCTGAAATGATTTCCATGCGACCACAGTGCCATATATGTATGATACCTCCAGTCACATCCAATAGCCAGCTCTTCCTCTTCTAAAGATATGGGTTCTCCGATCTGTCGAGCTGCTCTCACTGTCTTGTCTAACCATGCCATTGTAGGGAATTCAGGTAGAGGAGCGAGATAGTCTGGCAAGGGTAAGCCTCTAATCGTTCGGCTTTGCCTGAAATCGTGTCGCTCCCTATTGCGTCTCTCTTTCTCTTCTTCGTACCTTTCAAGCCATTTTTGCATCGACTCTGAATTTAGTGTATAGAACTTCATGATCTTTTCTCCCATGGCGTGATTCATTTTATTCGGCACCCTTGCCCCTGCGGCTCCTCTCCCACCAATCTTGCATCCTCCTCATCGCTCCACAGTCGAAGCATTTCTGGGTCAGAAACGGATAGAAATTCGGTCGTCAAGGAAAGAGACTCTTGCACTAGCCATCCTTCTGCCATGCTCCCCTCTGGACGCGCTTTTTTGGCGAACAAAACCCTTAAGTGTTTTCATGAACAGCTCTAGAAAGAACATCCAACGACTGTGGACAACGTACCTGCCACTGCAACCTCATCTACTACATGGACAAGCAAGTGAATTTGGATATTTAGGCAGCTCATGGGTAGATACTTCTCAATCATGCAAACTACCTCAATGGAGTTAGCCCTTGCGACTGCAATAGATTCCTCTCGTATCTGCTTGGAAGAAATCCACCGTTGTAGCTCTGAAATCTTGTATATGAAGGACCGCACTTCCTCCGTTAAACACCCCTTGATCACAATTGGAAGAATGACTTGGAAGAACTTATGCCAGTCGTGCAATTTCAGTCCTGACAGTTGATCGTCATGGGTGAATGCTGTCTTGAGACATTGCATATATCCTGTTGGCGTCCTGAAGTCTGAAATCACCCTTTTGACTTGTCGCTTTTTGCTTTTTAGCAATACCCATGGCGCTCTTGGAAGCTTTGTTTGGCCAACTGCATTGGTGAAAGGCCACATCTCTGGCATCTTTCCAACTAACTGCAAATCATCTCGTGAAGCTCGATTCTCTTTCATTCCCATGATTTTCTTCCAGAAGAGCTCTCTCACATTCTTGAATATATGCATTGGATCCAACAAATGGTTAATTAGTAGATCACCCCAGTACGGCAACGTATGGAGAATGGACAAACGTTTCATTCCTGGAATAGGTTGCCCCTCATGTTGCTCCCACCGGCGACGCCACTCTTGTACATGCATAAGACGACATTCGACGTGACCAAGCTAACCTTCGCACAAGTGATGGCCATCTGGAAGATAACGGTGGTGGCCTTGATAAATTGTCTTTCGAAGAGAGACAGAATAGCGCACATCCAAAGATGGCCAGCAAATTGGACATGCATTGTATCCCGAAGTTGTAAGCCCTGCATATATTAAAGCATGACTTAGGCCAAGGAAAAGTGCTTGCGAATAGCGAGAATTTTGTAAATCAAGAACCATTACCAGAAGCTTCACCGTATCCTGGCCAATCATGCATAGTCCACATAAGAAGTCCATGGGTCCTTGCATGATGTTGTCCTACTGGTTCAACCGCATCTACTATGTCGATCCCATGCCATAACTCCTGGAGCTCATCAACTAGTGGAGCTAGATAAACATCCATTTTTTTACCTTGAACTTACTAGGTACAATCAAGCCTAATATCAAATGACCATTCTTGATGGCAAGCCATGGCGGGAGGTTGTAATTGATAAGGCACACAGGCCAAGTACTCCATGACGAGCTTCTCAAGCCAAATGGATTGACTCCATCCATTGCCATGCCCAAACGCAAATTGCGTGGTTCACTCTTAAAATGTGGCCAGGTATCTTCAATGTGCCTCCAAGCCTTTGAATGAGTGGGCACCCTAAATGTTGCGTCAGTGGATCTATTCGTAGAGTGCCACCGCATCAACTTTGCAATGAAACCACAACAAAACATGCTTTTTATCCTAGGAATAATAGGGAAATGCCGCAACACTTTAGCTGGAACTGTCTCGCCAACCGCATCTTGTTTGTAGCACATTGCTCCGCACTTAGGACACGATAGACAATCTGCGAATTCATTGCAAAAAAGAATGCAATCATTTGGACGTGCATGAATCTTGTTGTAGTCCAAGCCAACTAAGGTCAATAGTTGCTTTGCGTCTGGCCTGGAGGGGGGCATTTCATTGCCAGCTGGGAGAAGTTACTCCCGTAAGAACCTATTTAAGCCACATTAAATTAAAAAGCTCCTTAAGAACGTCACCTTTGCTACGGAAAATCTCTTTTGTAAGTTACGTACCAAAACAAAGCAGTGACACTTGCATCTGACCACCTGTACACTGATTGATCGAAGATTCAAAAACGTCAAACAAGTACGAAGCACAAATTTTTTGGTGCCTTCATAGATTAGCTGACCTGCCAACTTCCTCAACGTGTCTTCAGGAGATAGGCGTACGGCTTCTGCTGCTGCTTTGTTAGCGTTCTCCTCGCTTGTCTCGAAGAAGGCATTCAGCATCTCCTCCATACCGTCCTCTTCTGTCTGTAATCCCTTTTCTGCTTCCATCCTTGGCTCTAAATTGGTCGGACCTTCATGCATAATCCTTTTTCTCTCTCTCTCAGATGTAGGTGTTATGTCATGAAAATCAATGCCCGTTTCGTAGGAGTCGTATCATAGATTCTGTACGATTTCTCTAACAAACTCTCCGTACTTGTGCACATGCTCATTACATATCCTACGCATGTGCAGGATTTGATACTTGCAGAGCATGCACGAGCATGCAATCTCTTCCTCCATGTTAGTTGATGATGTTGCCATCTACATTGATTATTATGAATGTTTTTTTAATATATATACTCCTCACAATGTAAACTACCTCACATTCTCTAGTCTTGCCTGATCTCCGTACACCTAGGTCCAGAGGTGTACGGAGATCTGGACCACTGGGTCAAAATCTCGTCTTTATTGGTCAAATCCTATATGGGTAGACACATACGTGCACTCCCAAGTGTACATGACAACAATGCATGTAGCGGCAAAACCCGTTTACCGCTTTTAGTTCCATAGTTTCTTTTAGAGGGAGAGAGAGAGATAGAGAGAGTTTCTGTCCTTTTCACACAATTGGTCAGCCAACATAACTCTTTCACGCCATCTCTACCTACGATTCTCTCTATTTATCTCTCTCTCTACGTACCCTATCTCTCTATCTCTCTATTTATCTCTCTCTACGTACCCTATCTCTCTATCTCTCTCTCTACGTACCCTATCTCTTGATCTCTCTCTTCCTATCTCTCTTTCTCTCTCTCTCTCTCTCTCTCTCTCTCTCTCTCTCTCGATCTCGCTCTCGCTATCTCTCTTTCTCTTTCTCTCTCACTCTCTCTATTTTCCTATCTCTCTCTCTCTACGTACCCTATCTCTCTTTCTCTCTCTCTCAATCTCGCTCTCGCTATCTCTCTTTTTCTCTCCCTCTCGCTATCTCTCTCTCTCTCTCTCTCTCTCTCTCTCTCTCTCTCTCTCTCTCTCTCTACGTACCCTATCTCTCGATTTTGCTCTCTCGCGTCTCTCGCTCTCGCTCTCTATTTTCCTCTCTCTCTCTCTATTTCCCTATCTCTCTCTCTGTCTCTCTCTCCACTTTCCTCTCTCTCTCTCTCTCTCTCTCTCTCTCTCTCTCTCACACACACACACACACACACACACACACACACACACACTCTCTCTCTCTCTCTCTATCTCTCTATACCTCCCCCCCCTCTCTCTCTAATTCCCTCTCTCTCTCGCTATATATCACTCTTAATTTATATATATCTCTCTCTCTCTCTTTAATTTATACGCACATCTCTCTCTCTCTCTCTCTCTCTCTCTCTCTCTCTCTCTCTCTCTCTAATTTCTCTTTCTTTAATTTTAATTTCTTATGCATACATTCTCTCTCTCTCTTTAATATTAATTTCCTATGCATACATTTCTCTCTCTCTCTCTCTCTCTCTCTCTCTCTCTCTCTCTCTCTCTCTCTCTTTAATTTTAATTTCCTACGCATACATTTCTCTCTCTCTCTCTCTCTCTCTCTCTCTCTCTCTCTCTCTCTCTCTCTCTCTCTCTTTCTCTTTCTTTCTTTAGTTTCTTACACACACACACGTTTCTCTCTCTCTCTCTCTCTCTCTCTCCCCCTCCTACACACACACACACTGCTCTCTCTCTCTCTCTCGCTCTCTCTCTCTCTCTCTCTCTCTCTCTCTCTCTCTCTCTCTCTCTCTTTCTTACACACACACACACACACACAATGTAGAGAGAGAGAGAGAGGGGTTGGGAGGGGAGAGAGTTTCATAATACCCGCGCAGCAGGTTTCGGCCAAGAGATCTGAGCACGTCGCAGGCGAAAATGACCGCCTGCACGTGGATTTCCCTTTTTTCCCCCCAATTTTTTGCGTCAAAATATGTGTCGATCATATATGTGTGGGAATATCCGTCGATATAAGCGTGGTAATGTATACCTTTCCACGCGTATTTCCACTCGCATATCGATGGATATTCCCACGCATATATCGACGGGCCACAAGTACGTCGATAATCGTGTGGAAAGGTACGGTCGTCGATATATGCTGCGTCGAAATCTTGATGTTATGTTGTAGTGAATCAGGGGCATGGCTAGGGAAATATGCAAGTGGATTCAAAGAACATGGAAAATTAAGTTCTTCAAGAACGATCTGTTCTTTGGTAGTAATAGGATGGGAAGTACTACTCTTCTCGTCTTCACTCAAATAATCAGGTACTACTTCTTGCACCATATTTGGCAAGCAAGGAACCGCCGCATGTTTGAGGGGGATCTAGCTGTGGCAAGATTTTGTGAAATCATGCAAGAGAGCAGAGTAATGATCCACATGATTGGAGGTAAACAAGCCTCAGAGGATTGGTCTAGAACAATACATAACATCTTGTAATAAGTAAAGCCGATGAGTAAGAGTGGTTTCTCTGCCAAGCAGATAACTTGTAATCCTTTGACCCTCAAGGCTCTGTCTGAGCTCGAGGATTGGTGTATATTTCTGCTCTTAATACTATCCACTCACAATTGTGAGTTTTGCAAAAATAAAATAAAAAATCATTGTACACTTTGTGTCAAAAGTCCTACTTGCATGCAAGCGTGCACGCAACTAGGAATTTAGATTCCTTGCATGCAAGATCAAGGCATTAGAAATTGGATGGATCTACAACTCGGGGAGGTCACACGCAAAATTGTGCCTATCACATGAGAGCAACTGAAGGGTACTTAAAGTTCTCCAGAATTAGAAAAGCGTCTCTCTCTCTCTCTCTCTCTCTCTCTCTCTCTCTCTCTCTCTCTATATATATATATATATATATATATATATACTAATTAATTTTTTAAATTTTAAAAAAAGTTACAGATTTCAAAAGAATAGGACACATTATATTTGTGGAAAGATTCACAAATAAGGGGTTTAAGAAAGATGTTTTGAATGCACATGATATGGTAATTCTACATATAGTGAACTAGCCCTCGAGGCCTACATACTCTTCTACTTTATACAAAAACACGAATGGCACTTCATCAAGCAAGTTTGTCCCTTGAGGGCATTTAAATCTTGCACGTGAATTGCATAATGTAAAGAGAATCATTAACTTTCAGTCCGTCATAGAAGATACTTAGATCAATACATCTCCTCGGGGGATGCACTATGTAATCATGTTAATGTATAACGTGAGTCTGAGAAGAGGGTTTTTTAAATGCAAAAATTTTAGGCAACTTAATAGAGATACATTAAAATATGAAGATTTTATATTCAATTTTGAAAAAAAATCTTAAAATAAGAAGTCATTTTATTCATTTAGACATGGTAAAAGAGGGTTTTTTTTAATACCCCACAAATGCATGCTATATAGGCGGGTACTTGATGTATCTCTACACAAGTTTGTTTATTGTATTTTCAATGGTGCTAAACTTGTAATGAGGCGGCACATGGATCTTGATAAGTCAAGCCTTCTTCATTTCAATAATTAAAGGTTGAAGTATATTATGAGCCCTTGTACGATGCAAATTTAAGTGACTTTAATCGTAAGGACTTCTTATGTAGGACCGCCACAAATGGGAAAGGCACAATGAGATCGATGCACAAAAGTCACCGTATGCCGTATGTGAGATTAGGTGTAGATGGAGCATACAGGTCCATTATGTGTCATGTGTGAGATATGATCTTGTAAGGTAAAGAAAGCCATTAAGGGCAAAGTACTAATAAACACATTGATCAATCTCAGCATAGGGAACTAATTATGCAAGAGTAAGAATCAATGATAATGGAGGCGTGGATAAGGTCATCAAAAGCAAGGGGATTAAACAAGAAGAAAGGTGGAGGGTACTCATGGGTTCAAAATGTAAATTTTATTCGGTAAGAGAGCTTTGTTAGGATCGCCTAAAGCCAAAAGCAGGGTATCGCACCATTTAGAAGCATGATGATGTCCGGTGTTTAAAAAGGAAAAGCGAGTCCATGCGTTTGCGCGGCGACGAGACGGGGCCGCGACGCCACTTCTGATCTCCTTTCACTGCAGCTCCTCCTGGTTTGCGGGCTGGTGTATAAAAAGAGAAGCAGCCTATGAGCTCTCGACAGGCGCAGCGCAGCGCGCAGAGAGAGAGAGAGAGAGAGAGAGAGAGAGAGAGAGACTCGGTGCGCATGCCTTGAAAGCAAGAGATCAAAGGGCCGGTACGTCGCAACATTATTAAGGGAGTCGACCGTCCTGCTCAATACTGCGTGCATTTGTGTGCGTGTGTGTGTGTGTGTGTGTGTGTGTGAGAGAGAGAGAGAGAGAGAGAGAGAGAGAGTGGCCAGCGCAAAACAAAGCGCAGCACTGCAAAAGAACATGACGCCTGCGTGAATCTGTTTGCATTGAGAAAGAGAGAGATGGCATCCTCAGAGAGAATGGTGGACGCAGAGCAGACAAGACCCGGCTTCGAGCTCGCAACCTCACCCACGTCCTCCTTCGACATCAAGATCCTCATCGTTGCCACGTCCCTCCTTCTCCTCCTGCTTAGTGCCTTCTGCTTCAACCTCACCTTGCGCTGGGTTTTGCGCCGCCTCCATACCACGTCATCCCTCGCACCTGCTCCACCCGGCCTCAAAAAGCGCTACCTCAGCTCCATCCCCTCTACACTCTTCCGCAATCTTCCCCAATCGCAAGCTGCCACGACGCCCCAATGCCCCATCTGCCTTGTCGACTTTGGAGACACGGAGCGAATCCGTGTGCTGCCCATCTGCCAGCATGTATTCCACGTCAGCTGCGTTGACACGTGGCTGGTGAAGAGCTCCTCTTGCCCCACATGCAGGGGTGATCTCATGGAGGCCATGTTAGCAGAGCGTCCCTCTTTGCAAGTCCACGTTCAGATTGTGGTATCCAGTGATGGCTCTCTCTCATCTTCCCTCTCGAAAGAAGACACCCACATCAAGTATTTTCTCTAGGCTACACCCAATGAAGGTGTCTTCTAGGGGCATGTTCAAATGAGGAGAATTCCACCTCAAGACCCAAGTGACCCATAATTTTTCTTCCTTTTCTTGCTGTCATCTCAGCTTTCCCTACTTAGAGTGTCCATATCCTGGGAGGTTCTGGCCAACATAGCGTGGAGAATCAATTCAGCTTCCCTCCATGCTTTTTCTCATGGCACCGGCTTATAATTATCTAGCTCTATCTGTTGACTCTAGACCGAGAGCATCATTGTATCTCTTGTAGTTCTAATGCAGGGAATACCTCGGATCATACACAATCGTGTGATGGAAAGGATGAATGAAGTCTTCATTTGACTAGTATTTTAAAATTTCATTTTACTCTTTACCAAATAACCCGTGGTATTAACTAAGGGCTACCTATGGTATCACCTGACTGTATAGTAAGGGGGGAGGCTTTATGAGCGTTTTGTAAAGAAAAAGAAAATAGATCTTACAAAGGAGGGCCCGTACATATACAAGGATTAAAAAGGCAATTTTGGTGCATGCATGTGACCTTTCTCTAGTACTACTAGTGAATCCCTTGGGACTCCTTACAAGTAAGTACCTTGTGTAATCCTTATGGTGTGTCAAACTTACGATAAAACCAAGTAAACAACAACTTCAATAGCCGATACGAATGAATCAAAGAGAAAATCAGTAGCAAAAGTGGAAACATTCTCACGACTAATTCGCAGACATGGACATGGGTCAACTTTTCTTTATATACAATGAGAAGTTGAACTAGAAACATCAATTAGTTGTATGAAAAAATTGGCTTTATCAAATAAGTTTGTGTGCGTGTGTGTGTGTGTGTGTGTGTGTGAACACATGTTGTGTGTGTGTGTGTGTGTGAGAGAGAGAGAGAGAGAGAGAGAGAGAGAGAAGATTTTGATTATATGCAAAGGTGATATGTAGAGGGGAGAGAGATGACATACAGATAGTGAGGAAACTCCCACTCACTCGTAACACACATAGACCAAGGTACACATTGAATATATATATATATGTGTGTGTGTGTGTGTGTGTGTGTGTGTGTGTGTGTGTGTGTGTGTGTATGTATGCATGGCTGTGTTTATGTGTGTTTTTACCTCTCTTAGTGGTGCATTGTCCCCCCATGACTAACACATCCATTGCAGACCATTTTATCTCATCGTAATGCATTAAAAGAACTATGAAACTATATTAATGTTCTTACCGACTATGAAAGTGATTGCTATACCAACCCTTTTCATGTTCAAGCTATATATATCTCACCCTAAATAGAATGGATTTTACCTATACCTATGTGACTTATGATCAAGTCTTTGGAGCACTATAAGAGAAAAAAGTCTAGAACCGTCACTATTGTTGCAGATTAGCAAAGGAAAATAGAAAGAGAAACAATTGTGTGATCCTGAATAGCGGTGGTAAAGGATGCGGTAAGGGTCCAACAACAATATGTGTGGTAATAGATGCAGATATATATGTGCACCTATTACAACACCTATTACCTGAAGGAGTACGAGCGGAAGTGCGACGCGAGAGAGAGTGCGAGAAGAAGAGAACGATGATATGGTGAACTCGCTCTACTGTAATGTGTAGAGCATAGTGAGTTCTTATTAGGTTTTTACAAAAGAATATGTGTACATACCTGGCGGCCCGCCCACTTACCTGGGCGACCACATTGGGCTTTATACCCCAACAACCTCCCACTTAAAGTCCAATGTGGTACTTTAAGTGTGAGAGAAGCTACTATACAAGCTAATATACAAGAAATGTAGAGAAGTGATGTACTACCCTACACCTAACTGCTTGTGAAAATGCTCAAAGCTCTCTGAGGGAAGTCCTTTTGTAAGTAGATTAGTAGGATTTTCTGTGGTGTGAACTTTGACAAGCTGAAGTTGCTTATCCTCAAGAATTTCCCTAATGAAATGATACTTCACATCCACATGCTTTGTCTTTGAGTGATAAACTGGATTGCGAGCCAATTGTATAGCACTTTGACTATCACAATATAACACTGGCATCTCTTCTTTGATTCCCAAATCTGTTACTAGTCGATTAAGCCAAATTGATTCTTTGCATGCCTCTGATGCTGCAACATATTCAGCCTCTGTAGTAGACTGAGTAACACAATCTTGTAATCTAGAACGCCATGATACTGCTCCACCAGCCAATGTAAAGACATACCCTGACGTAGACCTTCGGTTGTCTAAGTCACCTACATAATCTGAGTCTGTAAAACCCTTTACACTTAGCTCCTGACTCCCATAGCATATACGCATACTCTTTGTAGCTTTCAGGTATCTCAATATTCCTTTCACTGCCTCCCAATGTTTCTTGCTTGGGTTTGACATGTATCGACTTACCACTCCCACTGCAAATGCAATGTCTGGGCGAGTAGCAATCATTGCATACATCAAACTACCCACTGCAGACGCATATGGAATCTTATCCATTTCAGCCTGTTCTTCCTCAGACACAGGACAATCTTGTTTGCTAAGTTTCACATATGGTGGCAATGGAACACTCAGTGCCTTTCCCTTCTCCATATTGAAACGTTGCAAAACCTTGTCAATATACTCTGTTTGAGATAACCAAATCAACTTCTTTGATCTGTCTCTCTCAATGCGCATACCAAGTATATGACTTGCCTCACCCATGTCTTTCATGTCAAACGATTTTGCCATCTTTGACTTCAAAGCTGAAATTTCTTCCAAGTGCTTGCCAGCAATCAACATGTCATCCACATACAAAATAAGGAACAGCCAACTACCATCCTTAGCCTTCTTTGTATATTGACAGTGATTGAACTTACTACGTTTGTAGCCTTGAGAAAGCATAAACTTGTGGAATTTATGGTACCATGCCCTCGGTGATTGTTTTAAGCCATAAAGACTCTTTAACAACTGGCATACCCAATCTTCCTTGCCTTTCTCAACAAACCCTTCTGGTTGCTGCATGTAAATTTCCACATCTAAATCACCATGCAAGAACGCTGTCTTGACATCCATTTGGTGCAACACCAAATCTAATATGGCAACCAATGCAAGAAAGCATCTCAATGTAGTCATCTTGACCACCGGAGAGAAGACTTCATCAAATTCAATGCCTTGTTCTTGCTTAAAGCCCTTGGCAACAAGCCTTGCTTTGTACTTTGGCTGACTATCATGAGCGGTGATCTTATACCTGTAAACCCATTTACAAGGTAGAGCCTTTTTGCCCTGTGGTAATTTAACTAGCTTCCATGTCTTGTTTTTATGCAAAGCTGTCATCTCTGACTGCATGGCCAATTGCCAATTCCTGGAGTCCTTCATTTGCACTGCTTCCTTGTAACATGAAGGCTCATTGCAATCAGTCAACATGACATAGTTCATAGATGGAACAAACCTATCAGGAGGTCGCGTGACACGTCCAGATCTACGCACAATAGGTGGCTCAGGCTCAGCCACAACCTGTGGTTCCACTCTATCCTGTCCTTGCTCCTCTTGAGCCCTGACATTTTGTCTTGCACGTGTAGGTCCATCTTCTTGGAAGACAACTCTTCTAATCTCCTCAACCCTCTCTGGTTTAGAATGATATTTGGATTCATTAAAGTGAACATCATTGCTGCGGACAACCTTTCTGGATTCGGGATCCCAAAGTCTGTACCCCATCTCACCAGAATTACCATAGCCTAGAAAGATGCACTTTTTACTCTTTGGCTCAAGTTTGTTCCTAAATTCCTTTGGAACGTGAGTATATGCCTCACAGCCAAAGACTCTGAGATGCTTGTATGAGGGCATTTTGCCTGACCATACCATCTCTGGCACTGAATCCTTCTACAAAACCTTGCTAGGAGATCTATTTACAAGATGAACATCTGTTGATACAGCTTCAGCCCAAAACCCATTTGGCAGCTGTGCATTAGACAACATACTTCTGACCTTCTCTTGTATGGTCCTATTCATCCTCTCAGCAACACCATTTTGAGGAGGATTGTAAGGAGCAGTAAGTTCACGTTTTATACCTTTTGACTCACAAAAGTCCTGAAAGGCCTTTGAAACATACTCTCCACCATTGTCAGTGCGTAAGCATTTAAGCTTCTTGTCACTCTGATTCTCCACAAGTGTCACAAACGTTTTGAAAACACTAAACGCTTCATCCTTGTGCTTGAGAAAGTAAACCCATACTTTCCTCGAGTAATCATCTATAAATGTCATAAAGTAAGAAGCTCCCCCTAGAGATAGTTTAGGCATAGGTCCACACAAATCACTATGAACAAGTGCCAACTGTGTATCTCTTCTACTGCTTCTATGCTTATGTGGCTGCTGTGTTTGCTTACCATACAGACAATGTTCACAGAATTCAAAATCATTAAATGAAAAGCCAGGCAAATAACCAGAACGAGACAAGATTTCCATTCCCTTCTTGGACATATGTCCTAACCGGCTATGCCACAAAGAAACGTTCGGCTGCTCGGTTACATTGATTACATTTTTAGAGACATTTGATACATAAATCATGTAAAGTCGATCCTCCAGACTTTACTCCATGTGCTACTATCATAGAACCCTTGGATATCTTCCACATGTTTTGTCCAAAAGTGGTGATGTAGCCAGCATCATCAAGTAAACCTGTGCTGATCAAGCTCTTTGTAATTGCGGGAACATGTCTCACATTCTTCAGCGTGAAAGAAGAGCCACTCTGAAACTTCAATTGAACATCTCCAACACCTAAAATCTCACATGTCTGCCCATTGCCTAGCCGAACATGATCTTTAGTGGTCACATAAGAAGTAAACCACTCCTTGTTTGGAGACACATGAAGTGATGCCCTTGAGTCTATAATCCAGTCACTCAGTGCATTTCCATCAGATGGTGTAAGAAGAGCTGAGTCCATTGTATTCTTCAAGAAGTAGATGTCTCCTAACACTAGACTGTCATCCTCTACAACAGTGTTTGTCACATTTATTTCTTGAATCTTCACTGAGGACTTGTTCTTCTCACCATGGTCTTCAGCTTTCTCTTTGCCTTTTTGTGCTTTACATTCTCTGCAGTCTCTTTTCATGTGACCCTTCTTGCCACAATGGTAGCATTCTATGTCACTCTTGCCTTTAGCACTGCGGGACTTGCTACGAGACTGATTCCTCTTTCCACCTTTGTACTGTTCTTTGGTCCTTCCCCTGACAACTAAGGTTGTTCCTTTGTCTTTGTCCATTGTCTTTCTATTGGTTTCTTCAGTAAGCAGACTTCCTTCTACACGTGCTATGTTCAAACCATCTGGAGGTGCAGAATTACTCAAAGCTGTGCGAAAAGTGTCCCAACTTTCCGGCAATGTGATCAACAGGAACATAGCTCTAACAGGTTCATCAAACTAGACACCTTCAGCTGACAACTGACTAAAGATTGTGTTGAATTCATTCAGATGATTGGACATAGGTGTCCCTTCTTTCATCTTCAAGTCAACAAGCTTCTTAAGCCAGTATACCTGTGAAGCTGCACTCTGCTTCTCATAAAGATCACTCAGCTTTAACCATGCTTGATAAGCCGACATCTCGTTTGCTAGATTGAAGTAAACGCTTTCTGCCAAAGTCAGCATAATGGTAGAAAGTGTCAATTCATCCATTTCGCTCCATTCATCTTCGTCCATATCTTCTGGTTTTATCCCTTTGAGCTTTATAGGTTTTATCTGCTTCTTTTGTACCAACACGTGCCAAATCTGCTTCTTCCACAATGGGAAATTGGTTCCATCCAGCTTCTTGATATTGTAAAGAGCAGTGTCCTGTGATCCAGCCATAGCTATGCTTCACAGTGGTTTACTTTCCTGGGAAAAATTCGGCAGAGTTTCCCCTGTAAACTGACCTCTGAACCAATATCAACCTGTCAAATGAACCAAGAAAGCTTCAGATTCTCCATAAATTTTGGCAGAGTCTCCTTTGTAAAATGGCTCTGGTGTACTAAAAAACAGACCAAAAAGTAGCTCAAAAAACACTATCTCTCTGACACTGTAAGATGTGGGTAAACCTGTCTTGCACCTGTACTGTCTCTGACTGTTCTGTCACTGTCCTGTAAGCATAGACTACGACAATGCCTCAACAACAGTAAAGCAAAGATGCAATCCCAACTATCTAACTCACAGTCAATACATCCTAGCTGCCTATCTAAGGGTGCTCGAGGGATCGCTCCAAGACCTGTATCACCGAAAGGATCTCAACATTCGAGAATCCCCCAGCTCAATAAAACCTCACTCGACCCTCAATAAAGGCTGCAGTAAATCTGACAGTACATAGACTTCCCACAAAGTCATACTGTATGTTGTAACCGCTACGGCGGTTGTTTGCTGCGTGACTCACAGCCAGCAAACCCTCAACAGACATACATCATCTCTGACAATATATCCCATGTGGAAGTACCTGCAATTTCAGGATGAAATCTGGAATATCAAGCAGCAAACACAAGCTACCTGATGAACTAGTGGATGTCGCCTACAGTCTGTGTGTAGATACGCCCATGTCGTATGTGACACGTCTCCAAGAATTGTGAGCTGTCCTTCGATGTGTAGACAGACACAAATCAACACTTTGGGAGTGTCGATATCCTCAACACCTGCAGTCATAGGCCAAAAACCCCAAATTTGCAGAGTCGGATCTGCACCCGTCGAGACCACGTAGTCGAAAATGGCCTGCGCAGACCTTTGTCGAAGCCGAACGGTGGCCGAGATGACCTCAGAATGAAATTCTGACAACACCAAGCCCTTCGTGGTCGCCCACGAGATTTGGGGCCGTGTCTTCACCTGTCGAATTTCACTCCAATCTGAGTTGGTGACTCTAGCCTCCTGCAGTGCTGCCCCGAGCCTCGATCTGAGCTCTGATACCAGTTGAAGGAGTACGAGCGGAAGTGCGACGCGAGAGAGAGTGCGAGAAGAAGAGCACGATGATATGGTGAACTCGCTCTACTGTAATGTGTAGAGCATAGTGAGTTCTTATTAGGTTTTTACAAAAGAATATGTGTACATACCTGGTGGCCCGCCCACTTACCTGGGCGACCACATTGGGCTTTATACCCCAACATTACCACATCTATTAACGCTTATATTGTTGTTTATAATGTCTCTACAAGGATTTTCAAAAATAAAGATTCTCATTTGAGCCATCCAATTTAAATGGCACAAATGAGCATCTTTATTTTTTGACCTGCATAAAACATATCAAATGTAAATTGCATTTTGCAAAGTGCTAAAAAAAAAGTTTGAAATTAACAACATAATTTAAATTATATGTCACACTTTACTAGAGAGAGAGAGAGAGAGAGAGAGAGAGAGAGAGAGAGATATTGATACATCAACTTTGTGTGTAGGCCATAGAATGATGGCGAGAGAGGGGTGGAGGTAGCTTGCATATTTTTGAGTCCCTCTCAAGCTCTCAATCTCTTGGGCATTGGTAGCCACTAGCTACTAGCTACTAGTGTCCACTTGGGGCATTGGTAGCCACTAGCTACTAGTGTCCTCTTGGGGCTTTTGTACCTTGAATTGCTGGCAAGCAAAAGTCATCCACTTATCACTGCTATGAGTGCTCTAACAACTCCTGCTTGTGGTTGTATTTTTGTTCTCATGACCATTGTCCCTTGCTAGTGCAAGCATTTATTGACACGTTCAACACCTCGTCCTAGGAGTCCCTGTTTATTTTCCTCCGGCCTGTCTGTGAGTCCCTTCTAGTTGCCCCCATTTGCACCACATGGCAAGCCAAAATCCTTTCTTGCTTTAATAGATAGTACAAATTGCATATGGAGAGAGGTACTCACTTCACATCCTTTATAAAATTCCCAAATCTTCTTCTCCTGCCCTTTTGGGACAGACCCTACGATGTGTGAATTCATTGAAAGACATTTGCGACCGCAAAAAAATCAACTATGGGAATATGTTGAAAAAATTCAAAGTGTTGTGTAGTCTCACATTAAATTTGAATTATCATTTTCTCATGCATCTTTTCTAGGGGCTGGTTAAAGGAAAATCTCGGCAAGTAGTTGAGAGAGAGAGAGAGAGAGAGAGAGAGAGAGAGAGATGTGAGCAGTGAAGGACGGTCTTGATGTGAAAAGCAAGGAGCTTGGGACCTGGGGCAATGACCGCGCTGCTAAAATTGGAAGAAGGCGCATGTGTGGTAGGAAAGAGAGAATTTACAGGGGAAACAATCCATGGGCCGAGTGGGTGGAATTAGCAGCTAGAGGATGGGGCTGAGAGGATAGAGGGCAGGCAAAGGCACTCTGAGTAGAGAGTAGGAAGAGAGGTTGGTGCAAGGGAAGTATAAATACGGAGGTAGAGGAGGCTCTTTCAAGATCTCTCTCTTTCTCTCTCTCTCTCTCTCTCTCTCTCTCGCTTTCTCGCTATGTTGAAATGTACTTGCTATTAACGTTCTAATGAGGTTGTTCTATGGAGAATCCCATTGACGTTGTTTCTTGAATTGCAGCAACCCGGGCCAGTGGAGTATTTAGACGACCCATTACAACAGCTCGTTGATGTGGCTCGCGATTTAGTAGCCCAAGGATGTGAACAATTGTAGGAGTGGCGAACAGACACAACACATCAACCTTGAGCATGGGTTGATTGGCATTGATTATATTTCTATGGGAACAGGCTCGTGCAGGGTAAAACACACATTTGTGAGCACCATCTCTCTCACTCTCTCTTCTTCTTCTTCTTCTTCTTCTTCTCTCTCTCTCTCTCTCTCTCTCTCTCTCTCTCTCTCTCACACACACACACACACACACACACACCCCTTTTCCTCAAGATTTGTAATTGCCACATTAGAGCTCTTTAAAATTAATTTTGGCCCTTTTGGAGCATAGTATTAATAACAACCTTTACATGTACAGAAAATCCTACCCATAGTCGAGCAGATGAATATACCTATTACTTAGACCTTTGCATATTGTAACGATTACACTATTGCACTGATGCTACTACAATAACATGATGGGAAATTAAAATATCTTAGCAAACAAAGGTCATTATACTTGCATTGTTGGTTCTTTTGTGTGGTATATCTTGGAATGCACCTATCCTAAGGGACACAATAAAAGTAGTGCAATTTCCTTCTACATGATGTACAAAATGTAGAAATTACATTTCTATCAGTAGTCACCTCTCCTCTTCTTGAAGACATGTATTATTATGTATGAAGATGATATGAGCAAAAAAGTCATGAGACTATTCTTTTGCTAAGAGGTCATTGGAGAAAAACGATCATATTTGATAATGATTTAGTCAACATGGACATAAAATTATGTGGGTTTTTTTGCAAAATCACAATTAATTTTTTATAATATTCTTGTTTGGGATGTATCTCTTTAGATGTTCTTAGTATTTAATATGCCCATGTGTGTCTAAGAAAGTATGTGAGGCTAAGACTAGAATTACAAAGTTACACTTATCGCTCTCTAGAGTGCACCATATTTTGCATGAATATCAACCAAGGCATTGCCAAACACCACACTCTTCTTCAATACCATGAAGCTAGCAATTAACTAGCATAAATATTAATAAAAGCTTTGCAATCTGCAACATCGGCATGCAAATCAACCAAAGCATCACTAATCAATAATTTTTTCTCCAATAGCCTACAAACAAGTTGATAGCAGATACCGTTAAATTTTCTCAGGCAATGTTAAAGTAAAAAAAACTATGTCTAGATTGAGCTTTCCCTAGTGTACACAGAGCGTCATGATAGTACTCACTCTCTTTGCGAGAGGAGTATGTGTGTTTGATGCAAGGTTTGTTTGGTCATTACACCTCATATCAATGAGTGCCCTATGGTCTTTCTTAGTAGACCACACTATGGGGGAGTTAGGGAGGGGACTCCATACATCTAGAACATTGCAATCACAACACCCCCTTTTAGCACACCTTCATACCGACCAACACCCCCTTCATTGCAAGGATATACACCATTCCATTCTACTCTTGGTTTGTCTGAGCCTCATCAAGAACCCATCGGTGGTCGATGAACATCTTCTAATGTTAAGTATGGAGCCTGATTTATACTTTGTAACTTTTTGTATTAAAAACGCACATTTGTAAGGCCCCCATTATGAGGAGAAGCCATTGTGTGTGAAGAAAAATTACTAGCCGGAACATACTATGGCAGGACGATGGCCGAAAAGTAGTCCAAAAATAGTCGGTTGTTTGGCCGGTTGGCCAATGGTCGAAAGTTAATGGCCGGTGGCCCATGGCCAAATTCAATGGCCGATGGCCGATTTCAAAAGCGGAATTGTCTTCTCAAGGGCAGTCACACATGGGTGGATTGGAGGGTTTATTTGGACTTGTCTACACAAGGGTGACTACACACGACTGCCTCTCATGAGAGAGGATAACACTTTTGGCCTATATAAGGTGGCCATTTCTACACACATTTTGGTGTGTGAAGTTGATGCAACAAGGTGGGTGTGAGATGGTGAGAGTGAAGCAAAGTGAGATCTCTATCAACACTAATTCTGTAATCGGACACTAAATGTCCTGAGACACTAAAGTGTCCTATTTTTATAGCAACTTGTCATAATTATTTGATAAATCTAGAAAAATAATTCATAGGGCATGTTCATATGCTAGGTCAGCTATGAGGTGAAGAACATAGCCAAATTTTACTCTTGCCAAAATTAATACCAAATAAAGATTATAATGATAAGTTTTCAGATGAAAAATCATAGACATTTAGTGCAGTTTTAACAAAATTTTCATAAATTGAATATAACTTCTCATCAAAATAAGATTTTGCATAGATTTCAAGGTGTATGGATAGGAAAAAAATTATTATAGCAAGAAATTGAGCTTCGTAACCTAATTATAAGACTAGATTTTTGTTATAATCAAAAGACCAAGTGTTTTGCGTAGGTTCTTTTCATGAGTGGAGTTACTATTGAGGTTATGATTAAAAGTGAGGGATTATAATTTCTATGAGTACTTTGAATAACATTTTATAAGTTTGCAAAAGCATTTCTTGATATGTGTTCTAGATTTCATGTACCATTTTATTTAAATTTGTGAAAAAAGGATACTAAAGTGTCCTTTTTGGTACCAAACTAGTGTCATATTTAGCTGCGACATATTTCCTTACATAGTAATGATGCGATCTTAGAAATTCTTTAGTCAAAATCTATGCTTAATGTGGTGTTTAGAAATGCTATGTCCGGATCAATTTTCTAAGCATTTTTTATAACTTTGAGAAAGGACAATTGAAGTGGATGCATTAAAGTTAAGTTGAACACTGCTTTTGTCAATATCTCGGCCAAATAGGGTGTTTTCAAGTGCCTTCATTGACATGAAAAGTAAATGTTATGCCTTGATTGACATGCAAGTCAAATGTTAAGCTTTTAAGATGATTGGGTTGATATGTATGCTAAATATGATGCTTTTATGAGAGTATAAAGGGTTCACGAAGGGTTTCCATCCAAAATGACATTATTTGGAAAGCATTGATAGTTGTATAAGTCTAACATGGCTTGGCCTTGGGGCTATGGGAGGAATATTGTGCTAGGTAGAGCTTTGATTGATATGTGTGCTAAATGTGGTGCCTACACCAATACAATCACTTAAGTTTGCGGGAATTTTGATGAAACATGTTATGGTGAAGAGAATTCAAGGTTTGATTTCACCTTGAAGGCTTGTTGGAGAAGAAAGCAATGCTTGGTAGTGCTTTGATCAAATATAAATTCCGATCAAGGGTTTTAGGAGAAACATCCTTAGTCTAGGAAATTCTTTGGTTAGTATGTGGACTCAAATGTGGTGCCCTTACAAAAGCACATAAAGTTCTTGTGATGAGATTTCAATTCAACATGTCGTCTATTGGAACACCTTGATTGTTGGATATGAAAATTAAGGATGTGGTAAGGAAGTTGTGGGTGGTTTTAACCAAATGCAAACAGAAGGCCTTCGCTAAATGCAATCACTAGTGTTTGCACCTTTCTGGCATGTGGTTTTCTTCAAGACCTTGGCATGAATGAGTGAAATCACAATGAGATTAGGGGCTACCGGAAAAACATATTGTGGAAGGAAATGCTTTGTTCACCAATGAGCAGTGAGAGCAAAGCACAAAGGGAGAAACATGAAGCTCGCATTGGGCAGTAGCGAGCTCATATGCAAAAAATGACCATCAAGTTGCCGCAAAGATGTTGAATTAAGAAGCATGAAGAAAGAAGAGAGGAGGGAATGAAGTGAAGATGATACAAAGTGGGATATGGGAAGATCTCTCTCTCTCTCTCTCTCTCTCTCTCTCTCTCTCTCTCTCTCTCTCTCTCTCTCTCTTAAGGAAGCAAGAAAAGGAGAAAAACTTTTGTCACCAAGATATCTCTTGCTCTATACCATGACACAGAAGAAGGTTATGGGCAACAGGAGAGATCAATCTTGAGCTCTTTTTCTCTCAATCTAGGAAAATGAGCACCAATTTTCAGGCTCTAATAGCAAGCATACTCAAGATGGATAACAATTAAAATTGAAGGATTAAGTGCAAAAAGCTCCACTGTAGAGCCCAGGGAACGTCCTCAACGTAGGTATTGGGATGACCACTACATGTGGTGTGATAGTAAAGATCACGAATACAAAGTCTGTAAAGATTTTGATGAAGCATGGAAAGATGTGTCTTTTTGGAAGATAGGAAGATTCATCTCACGAAAACAAGTGAGCCGCTCGGCTTGAATTTTGGAAGAAGTGCTTTGAAAAAGTTAATGTTTATCTTGCAAAAGTAGCAAAATATGGGTTCTGGGTATACAATAAGGTAGATGATGAAGGTGTAAAATCTAAAGGTAGTTTGTGGCCTTATGCATTGAAGACAACAGAAGCAAGCAAGATGACTCATGGCAGATTACACGAGGATGGAAATTCCATTCAAGAAATCATAGGGTGGGTTGATCTGGTGAATTCTCTTCAGTATATGCATTTATGGCCAAGTCTCAAGTTAATGAATCCATGGTAGAAGTGAAGCGTAAAATAGATGAAGATACTATATGAACATTAGAAAGGGCTACCAAATTTAGCAGTGAGAAAGATGAGGGGCTTGCTCCTAAACTTGATCCAAAAGTGGTTATGGAAGAGGCACCAAAAGATGAGAAGCAAGGTAAGCCTAGGGGACCTTCTTATAAACTCAAATCTCACATTGAATTGGCTACAAATTTAAAGAAGATTTTTGAAGAGCGCATTCTCAATAGCAAGGTGGAGCTCACATTGGGCGACATCTTGAGAATTGCCAAGCATGAGTTTCATGAGGAGATTATCAACATTGTCAATAGAGAATGCCAGATACTAAGTGAGCAGGAACCTGATGTAGTTAAGAGACAAATGATTCATCACATTAAGTCAATTTTGGATGCTTATGAAAAAACAAAGGTGTTAGATGACGACTTAGCCTATAAAAGGATCTAGAGTAGGTATTCTAGAGGGATTATTCAATTTTTGATTATTTTCGTTGATCATGCTAGATACTGAGATAGACTACATGATCATACATTGCCAAAGATACACAAAGAGTTCAAAGAGCATAGGTTTTCACAAGATTTTCTTGGGGTTCCACTATAGGGCGGGACTATGGTGGTACGGAGGAGGAGAAGTTCTTGCAAAGAGAGACTTTCTCTTCAGATTTTTTGGGATTAACATTTGAGGATTCAATGTCATTTAGGAAGTTTAATAAACTGCCTGAATGGAAAAAGAAATATTTTTCAAGTATTCAAGTTGAATTGTAGGGATGTGACGTGCTTGAACAAGATCATGTTATCCAAGGATCTTTGAAGAGGTCTCCTATGTGGATGTTAACTGAGTCAACGTTAGTTAACAGAAGCTGCTAAAGACCGAAGACGGCACATCAAGAATGAATGCAAAGAAGCAGTAAAAATTGGAGTTACACATTTTTCACGTTTTCTCAAAATGGTCACGTATTGTAGATTCCAAATTTATTTCAAGCCATTGTAATATTTTAATGTGTTAGGGGCTCAATGGGAGTTCCAAGCTGTAAAGAATAGGTCAATTATTATGCTTAGGTTGCAAATTCAGTAAGTGGTGAGCCCTAAAGGCCTTGGGCACCTGGACATTGCATATTTTTAACCTAGGTATATAGGGCAATGTGTAAAAGGAATTAGGGTTCTCAAGCTCATTTGTTGAGAGCACTCTTTGGTGAGAGCTCCTAAGGTATGTGGCTATGGAGTCCTTGAGCTTCTCCTTGCTCATGAGACTTGATTAACACTAATCAATGATTCATTCTCTCTCACTATGCCTCTCTCTTACTTCTTATGATTTCTTGTGATGCGTAGATTAACTAGATCTTAACTAATTAGTGGTTAATCTCTCTCTAATCTTGTTTGATTGCCCTCTGTTTCTTGTGTTTGCATGTAGGTTTGATTGGAGTGTGGTGCTCGATAGATCTATGTGTGTGTGCTTGCGATTAGAGTATTGCATGATAGGATTAGTGTTGTGTGCGTCTTGCAATTGTAGTGTGTGTGATTGGGTTGATTAGAGGTGAGGAGAAGTGGATATGGAGATTGCCCTTCATTGCGGCTTTGCTCCTTCACACGCCGAGAAGCTCACCTCATAGAGTTAACCATTTGTGTTGCCATGATTAGCTCACTAACCGTGTAAGTGTTTCCATGCCCTAGCCGGGTAGCTCATCCCTCTGGATTGATAATTTTGTTGGTCATTGGAGCTATTCGAAGGATGGGACCCCCAAAATTTGGCGCCGTTGTCGGGGATGATGGCCTACGCTAGTGTAATTGTGCCATAAACGAATACGTTTCCTCACTAATTTCACTTGTGTGTTTATGTTTTTGTGGATTTTGAATGTGTGTGCATGAAGCATTGTGTTCATAATTCCCTAATGTGTGACCATATCTTGCCAATTGTGTGTTTACACACTCTAATTTCACTACTAATTTCACTTGTGTGTTTATGTTTTTGTGGATTTTGAATGTGTGTGCATGAAGCATTGTGTTCATAATTCCCTAATGTGTGACCATATCTTGCCAATTGTGTGTTTACACACTCTAATTTTTCACTGACCCCTTGCTAAGTTGACTAATTTTTGCTAATTTACTAATGTGCTATGAAGGATTGGAGCATTCGACCATTCAATTGATCTTCAACGGAAAGGTAATTAAGGTGGTATTCTCAACCTCCTTAGAATCTAGAGATGTGTGGAATTGTGTAGATATCCCACCAAGATGCAATGTAATGCTATGCTATGTTGATGCAATACAATGTTGATGTTAAGGATGGAAAATTTTGCGATTTTTCATTTTCACGCCGTCGTAATGCCGAAATTTTTAAGAATTGGTGGCGTATGATTTGACAAGATTGAACTGCTAATTGATGAATGTGTGTTGCTAATTGGGTGCCTAACTGAGTTAATTGCATGCTTGGATGGTCAAATTCAAGTGTGTGTGCACTCTAATTGAGTGTGTGTATGCTAATTTTAGGTATGTGTGCACTGTTTTTCCTATGTTTGAGCACCTAGAAATCGATGTGTGCGTTATGATTTTTGAATTGTGATGATTGATGTGTGTTGTGGTTATGTCCAACTAATGATTTGTGAAGTCACATTGCAAATCTGACAAGTTTAACCCTTTTGTGTGCGCACCTAAAGATTGGTAAAAACTGCCAATTTTGTAGTGTGTGTGTGTGTGTGTGCCTAAAAAGTGTTAAATTTTCATGGTTAACTCAATGTTTTGATTGCATAAATGATGTGTGTAATGATGAATTTCTGTGTTTTTGTGCTCAAAACAGGGATTTACACACTCTGATTATATCAAGTCTGTATTTTGCCAGTTTAATTGCCTAGTCTTGATTTTATTGATAAATTATTGGCAATTGAATTGATGTGGTTTGTGCAATTTTATTTGGCTACACTATTCCCCAATGTGTGAAGAATCTTTAGAAATTTTTAGGGTATATTTTGGATAATTTTTTGCTAGTTTTTGCATTAATTTTTGGGTAATTCCATTAAAAATTTGATTTTGCACTTTATGAGCTATTTTGTGCGTGTGTATTTACGGCATTATTTTGTTCGCATTTGTGCCTTCCGTGGTCGAGTTTTGAGCGTTTTGCTATTTTTGGAGGCCGGGTGGACAATTTTGTGGCAAATTACGTTTAAGATTAAATCTGCTATTTTCGGTGTGCTTTGGGTGTCGGAAATGCTCTACAGTGAATGACGATCATTTTCTAAAATTCCTGAAATTTTTTGTGAATTTTTTGGCAACTTTTGGGATTTTCTAGCGATTTTTTGGAGTTTCGGCTCATTTTCGGCCTATTTTTGGCATTTCTGGACGATTGGAAAATAAAAATAAAAATAAAAATAATAAAAAAAGCCAATTCGAGCTTGAACCTCGTGCCTTGCGGCGCATAAATACGTCTCTTCTTCTTCCTCCCGCTTTGTGTGAACCAATCCCACACCTTCACTCTCTCTCTTCTCGTCACGTTTCCCCTCTCTCTCGCTGCAGCATGAGTGTTAAAAAACCGGGGTCCAATGTATTTTAACCGACTGAAATCCTAAAAATCCCGGTTAAATTTTCACTGAAATCCAGTTAAATTTGACTTGAAGAAAACTGATAAATTTTCACAAAGCCTAGTGTAATTACCGGCAAAAGCTTCAAATTTTGACCTACAATCCGGGAGAATTTCCAGTTGGTCCTTAATTTCTCGTGAGAACACCCCCTCTCTCTCTCTCTTTAACTTTTTCTCTCTCCTTCTCTCTCTGCACGTATTCTCTTCTTCTTCTTCTTTTTCTGTGCCCAGTCCAGCCTGTCCTCAATCAATGCCGCCAGTCAGCTCTGTGCGCTAGGTCGTCTCTCTCTCTCTCACTCGCTACACGCCAAGCCAGGCCGCATTAGCGCTGCTGTATTTTAACGCCCCACCTCAGCACGTGTGCGCGCGGTTCGGTGCTGTCAGCGGGGCAATCAACGCCAACGGGACTCACCCACGCAAGCGGCCAATGGCAAGTAAGTCATGCATTTGAATTTTTTATTTTATTTTATTTTTTTTTTTAAAAAAAAAAAGAGAATAAAAATTTACCAAAAAAGAATAAAAACAAAAAAAGTAAAAAAACCAAATTTCAATTATAAAAAAAAAAAAGGTTTCTAAAAAAATCATTAAAAAACGAAGTAAAGGAAAAAAAATTTAAAAACATAATTTTTTTTTAAAAAAATTCAAAATTCAAAAAAAAAAAAATCATAAAAAAACAATAAAAGAGATTAAAATTTACAAAAAAGTTGAAAAACATAAAAAACTCACAAAATTTTTATAAAGAGTTTTAAAAATCACAAAATTCATTAAAAAAATAAAAACATCTTAGAAAAATCTATAGAAATAAAAAATTGATAGATAAATCACAAGAAAGTAAAAAGCCTCAAAACATCCATTAAAAAAATTCTAAAATTCACGCAAAAAATTTAGAAAAATTCACAAAAAAATAAAAAGCACATAGAAAAATCATAAAAATTCTTGAAACTCACAAAATAAAGCACAAAAAATTTAGAAAATTACCAAAAAAAATCATAAAAATTTAAAACTTTCCCAAAAAATTATAAGAAATCATAAAAAATACTAAGAAAAATAGAAATTTTTCATTTTCACAAATAATTAGGAAAAATAAAAAGAAAGTCGTCGAAAGTACCAGAAAAAGACAAAAAAGCCAGAACGAGTCCGAAAAAAGACCCAAAATAGCAAAAGCAAAGTGAGAAAGTGTACCACACATTGAGCAAACACCGAGCAAAAGCGAGCACAAATCGAGATTAGCGGCCAAGAAAAATCGAGCAAACAGCTGAAAAAAGCGAGAAATCGACCAACTCACAACCGATTGAGTGACACTCAAATTTCCAAAATTCTACATGTGAGAAATTGGCTAGTGCGAGTAATTGTGCTGTAAATTAGCTTCCAATTGGACGAGCAGACACAAATCACGGTGGATTGTAGATTAATCTGTTCAAGACCCATGTTTTCATCGTTTCAAAAGGTTGCAATCAATTTTGAAACTGTCAAGCTAGAGTTAATCAACTCTTGCGAGTTTAAAGAGCATTCAACTACAAAAGCGCTTTGACAAGCAGTTTTATCAAGCCGGGCAGGAGAAATTCTGCTAAGCAACGTCAAAATCTGTCAATTGACAATTTTTGTAGATTGAGCCAATATGGACTCAAATCGAGCAAGCTAGTAGCAATGGCAACACATGCACAACTGCAGCATACCAGATTCTACAACTATATGGATACAATGGAGATAAAGTTTTATATTCAGATTCAGAAGGTCATAGGTATCTTGTGAGCAGTAAAAGCAGCATAAAATCCAAGATCTTATTGATCAGAGTAAAGCCAAATGTAGAAAACTCCCCAGATGTTCACAGACTTCAGTGGAGCCAGGTATTGTAAGCTTAAAGATGAAGTGTAGATAGAAGTGCAAAAAATCAACCCAAGTGGTTATCCAAAAATCTGCACAAGTCTGCAAAGCATACAGTTAGTGCATATGCAATCAGGGTCATTGTACATGGATTATAGTGGTCAGATCTATAGTCAAGAGCCGGTAATGGAAGATCCAACATATCAACCAATAAAAGCCAATCTAATTGGAGAACCAAGTCAAAGATGGTACAAAGGTCAAGGTGGAGCATTCTACAACTTGATGTTACCATATACATGTGGTAGTTATGTGTGTGAACACACTAGGACAACCGGGGCATTTTTTCCCTCTTTAGGAGGTTTTTTCCCTCGTGCATTGTATATACGCCCATCACTCTAGGTCTATCTATCTTTACATTGCACACTAAGTAACACACTCTCTATTGTGTGCCTTGAGCTTCCTTCGTCTTCTCCAAGATGTGTGTGTTTCTTTGCAACCCTAATTCCAACAATTGGTATCAGAGCAGGTCACGTCCTCCCGAGCTTAGTCGCCAGCTGCTCCAACACACGCTTGCTCACTTCTTCCAATTTCAGTGAGCTTTGGTGAGCATTCGCAGGTCGACAAATATTTTGGGTAAGCTCAAAGAGCTTGGTATGCTCAGAATTTTGATTTGGGCTCATTACGGCCTCCGTTTCCACTACAGATAGTACTGCACAGGCTATTTCATCATTTTGTGCAGAATTTCTGTCAGTGCTGTTTTCTGCATAATAGGTGCCTTATAGTCTTCTACGGTTTTTGCTATATAGCACAGGTTGTTCCCGCTCCATTTCTCCTATTTTCGAGCAGTTTTCACATCAGGTGCACCACTTACCATGGCTGACAACAACAACACAGATGTGTTCAAGATGTTTGCTGCTGAGGACAGGTTGGATGGGGACAACTACCCTATGTGGGCTTATATGATGCAACATGTTCTTGTGTCAAAGGGTGTCTGGAACATTGTGCAGGGCATTGATGTATGTCCTGGTTCTGAGGATGTAGGCGATGTTGAGGATGTTGCAGGTCTTGCTGCAAGGATTGTAGCTGTTAGAGTTGTTTTGCCTATGGCAGAACAAGCTCGTTGGGATGTTAAGGATACGCAGGCTCATGCATTGATTGCGTTGTCTGTGAAGCGCACCATTGTTACTCACATCCGTTCAGCAAAATCTACAAAATAGGCTTGGGATATTTTAGCAGGTCTTTATGCAAGCCGCAATGAGGCTAAAATTGATTTTCTGCGTAAAGAGCTGGAGTCGAAGATTATGCATGAGGAAGATGACATGGACACTTGCCTTCCTAGTGTAAAGGATATCAATGAGCAACTTATTTCTGCAGGTGAAGTCATTTCAAACAGTTCCCTTGTGCAGACTGTTCTTGATGCCTTACCAGATTCCTACCAGACTTTTGCTAGTACTTGGAGACTGATGACCCAAGGAAATCCTGAAGTTGTCAAGTTTGATGCATTATGCACATTGTTGTTGCAAGAGTCACTTTCCAGAAAAAACAGGACTAGGCAGCGTGCAATTGAATAGGCTTTTATTGCTTCTCAAAGAAAGGGTGGTAATAGTAATGCAGCCACTTCTTATGGTTCTGCTGCGAGTGGCAAAAATTCTGTTCATAATGCTTCTACTAGCAGCACTTCGTATGGAAATTCTAGTGATAAGGGCAAAAAGAAGATGCGTTGCCATTATTGTAAAGCCAGTGATCACTTGATCAAGTCGTGTCCTAAGTTGAAGGCCAAAGAGGCTAAGAAGAAAGAGGGTGGTTCCACTGCACATTCTGGTTCCACTACAAATGCAGCCATTGTTGAGTCTTCTGTGAAAGGAGACTGTAATGCTGATGTTGATGGAGAATGGGATTTTAGCGCAGAGTGCACTTACAATCTTGCTGTCCATGATGCATGCTTGTCAGTTGCTACAGATTCACATGTGTGGTATTTCGACAGTGGTGCTACAAAGCACATTACCTCACATCGTGAATTGTTTACCTCTCTTGAGTCTGTCCCTCATGGGAATTCAGTCACTTGTGCCAACAACGCCTCTTATCCAGTTCAAGGAGTTGGAAAGATTGTGCGCACTGCTGCTAATGGCAGTTCCTTCACACTTGTCGATGCACTCTATGTACCTGGGATCAAGAAGAATCTCTTGTCTGTATCCACACTTGCTAGACTTGGACTTGTAGTCAAATTTGTGGATGACAGATGTACAGTTCATGATCTCAGTTTTGGTGATGAAATTGTTGCATCTGGCCTTTTGAGCCATGGGCTGTATAAGCTCACTTTGTATGACAAGTGTGGACAAAATTTTGCAAATGCTGTTGCGGATTCAAGAGCTATTTCAGATGAAAAACTTTGGCATGCACGTTTTGGTCATCTGAATTTTGCCAGTTTGTTGTGTTTGCAGAAATGTGATATGGTTGCTTCTTTGCCGCCTCTTGAAGCACCTGTCAAACATGTTTGTGAAGGCTTTATTTTGGGTAAGATGCAGCGTTCTAAGTTTCCAAAGGATGGTTCAATTCGGGCCACATGTAGGTTGCAGCTTGTGCATAGTGATGTTTGTGGGCCCATGCAAACTCCGTCCTTGAGCAATTACCTGTACTTCGTGACTTTCATTGATGATTACTCCAGGCATGCATGGGTATTTCCGCTTAAAGGGAAGTCGGAAGTTTTTATGTGCTTCAAACAATTTCTGGCTATGGCTGAAAATGTCTCGAAATGTACTATGGACACCCTCCGTTCTGATCGAGGGAGGGAGTATATTTCTCACGAATTTAATGCATTTCTGGCTAGTCGTGGGATAAAACACCAATGTACAGTGCCTTATACACCTCGGCAAAATGGTGTTGCTGAGAAGAAAAACAGGTCACTGACGGAAATGGCACGATGTATGGTCAAAAGTCAAGCTTTGCCGCATTCTTTTTGTCTTGAGGCCATTATGTGTGCCACTTATGTACTTAACAGGTGTCCTACGAAAGCTTTGCAGTCTATTACTCCATATGAAGCATGGCATGATAGAAAGCCTTCTATTGAGCACATGCGTGTTTTTGGCTGTTTGGCATATGCTTTGGTGCCACAAGTGCAGCGCAGAAAATTGGATGATAAGGCTGTCAAATGTATTTTTGTTGGTTATAGTGCTGAAAGCAAAGGTTACAGGTTGTATCATCCGCAAACAAAACGTATTCTGGTTTCTCGGGATGTAGTGTTTGTGGAAGATTCTGTTCAGCCCTTGTTGTCATGTACTAGAGACAGTAATGTAAGCTCACAGGACATTTATGACACTTTGTTGCCTCTTTTCAGTGGTGGAAATACGAATGTAAGTTCCAATGAGGCAAATGTACAGCCTATGGGGGTTTCTGAAAATGTTTTAGATCAGCCTATTACTGATGCAGATGTACATGATGTACCTGATGAGGAAAGGGCTGAAAATGAGCAGGCTAGAGGTATGCCAAAATGGTTGGTGCACACTTTTCGTGAAAGTAAATTGGATGCACCTTGTCTAGTCGTACTCGTTCAGGCTCTCACCATGCATCTTATGCATCAGATTGTTATGCTTTGGCTGTGTCTAGTTTACATGATGTTGAGGAGCCTCTATCTTTTGATGAAGCACAAATTTCAGAAAATTGGATGGTTGCCATGCAATCAGAATATGATGCACTTATAGAGAATGACACATGGACTTTATGTGATTTGCCTCCTGGCAAAAAGGCCATTGGTACGAAGTGGGTTTACGCAAGCCGGATGGTGAGATCGATCTCCATAAGGCTCGACTTGTTGCAAAGGGTTATGCATAGCAAAAAGGAATAGATTATGAAGAGACTTTTGCTCCCACTTGTCGTATGACTACTGTGCGTTTTCTATGTGCATTGGCAGCTCATTTTGGTTGGGATGTACATCAATCAGACATTGTTATTGCTTTCTTGAATGGTGACATATTTGAGGAAGTTTATGTAACGCAGCCTCGCGGTTTTGTCATAAAAGGACAAGAGGACAAAGTGTGCAAATGTAACAAGGCTTTGTATGGGTTGAAGCAATCTCCTCGTGCTTGGTATGAGAAAGCTGACACTCATTTGGTCAAACAAGGCTTTCATAACAGTCCAACAGAAAGCACATTGTATGTAAAGCGTGAGGGTGATGTACTTCTCATTGTGGTTCTTTATGTTGATGATTTGCTGATCACTGGACCAAATGAGGGACATATTGCTGAATTTAAGGCTGATTTGAATGCTACTTTCAAGATGAAAGATTTGGGGTTGTTGCATCATTCTTGGGTATACAGTTTAAGCAGTGTGATGGTGGTATTGCCTTGTGTCAGAAAAGTTACATAGAGACATTGCTATGTAAGTTTGGACTTGAGGATTGCAAACCTATTGCCACTCCCATGGAAACAGGTTTGAACTTGCGTCTACATGATGCTGGCGATCCTGCTGATGTCACTCTTTACCAAACTGTTGTTGGCTGCCTCATTTATGTATGCAACATGAGGCCGGATATTCAGTTTGCAATCTCACAGGTCAGCAGATTTATGCATAGCCCAGGGTCTAAGCATTGGCAGGCTGTCAAGAGGATTTTCTGCTACCTTAGTGGCACTTTAAATAAGTTGGCTTGTTTTATCCCAAGGGGGGATCATTGCCTCCAGACTTACATGTTTTTTCAGACTCAGATTGGGCTGGTTGTTTTGACACGCGAGTGTCCACAAGTGGTTTTTGTTTCATGCTTGGCAGTTCATGTATATCATGGTTGAGCAAGAAGCAACCTACTGTGGCCACTTCGAGTTGTGAGGCTGAGTACAGGGAAGTCTTCACAGCTACGGTTGAGTGTGTATGGCTCAGACACCTTATGGCTGATTTGGGTGTTGCACAAGACACTGCAAACACTATCTACACTGACAGTCAGAGCGCATTGGCAGTTGCGAGGAACCCAGTTTTTCATGCTCGCACAAATCACATTGAGGTGCATTACCACTATGTCAGGGAGAGGCTCTCAGCAGGAGAGATCAGCTTGGCTCATGTGCCAACAAGGGACAACCTTGCAGATCTTTTCACAAAGGCATTGTCTCGTGAGAAGCTTGAAGCTTTCCGCAAAGCATTGGGCTTACTCCCCTTTGTGGACTAATCCTGTCCTCAGGGCATGGCACTTCCCTTTACTCATGTGACAGCTCTCGTTCACCGCATCACTCCAGGGGGGATTTGTTACCATATACATGTGGTAGTGATGTGTGTGAACACACTAGGACCGCCGGGGCATTTTTTCCCTCTTTAGGAGGTTTTTTCCCCCATGCATTGTATATACGTCCATCATTCTAGGGCTATCTATCTTTCCATTGCACACTACGTAACACACTCTCTATTGTGTGCCTTGAGCTTCCTTCGTCTTCTCCAAGATGTGTGTGTTCTAAAAGAAGAAGCTGATAATTTGGCAAGCACAAAAGTTGAAACTTCTTTGCAAGAGCTTGACATGACAGAACCAATTGAAATACCACCAGTCATGGCATATTGCTCAGATTGTGGATGAAAAGGTGGACATTTTTCTGAAGTTTGTTGAAGAAATCCTGACAACAGGGATGCATCAACTTCCAAGCAAGGTACAGAGAAAATTGGAAATGCGAAGCTCGATGTAAGTGCATCTAACTCGTCACTTTTAATGCAATCAGATGATTTTGCATTACCATTAGAAGCACCAGTAAAAACACTGCAAATTCAAAATCAGCATAAGGATGCACAGGCGCCTGAAAAGCTTAAAATTGATTCTTTGAACAACAAATTCTTGCATGAATTTAGTAAGGTGTAGAGATATTACCGAAGGGTGAAAAAACTCTTAGGTTTGCAAATGATTCTGCATCCACTACCACAAGTGTGAAACCATTCACGAGTCTAAGGGACACATCAGACAGAATGATGATAGCTTTGTATGGTACACATAATTCATATGCACACTATGTAGACCAAAAAGGAAAACTGTACAAAAAGGATCAACCAGTGTTTGAACGACCCACATACCAGCTCATAGAAGTGCGTCCAGTGATAGATCAGAAAGGATGGTTCATTTTAGAGGAAAGAATCTATTATAGCCCATCCTCTCTAGAGCTAAAGGATATTACCCGAGTAAACCTAGAAATCTATTTAGATCCAAACTCTCCTCCAATGGAGATCAAGCTTCGATGTTGTGACCAAACGAACATATACTTTGACCAAAACAGTCGTAGATATAGACGAGAGTCTAGCATCTATGATGCCTTTGGTATTGAAACCACAGAAGCTCATATCATAGGAGACCCATGGTGGATAGACAATATCAGGGCAAAGAAAATGCTATCTACAACTTGACTTGGAAAATAATTTGTCATGTTTCACGGAGATACATAGGAAACTATGTAGAAGGTTTACAAATGCCAAACATCAGCAATGCTACCCAAAGTGTACCTTCACAGTCTCAAAAGGTGAGACTAAATCAGAGCCAGACAATTTTGAACACTTACAATGAAGCAGGCCATAGTGTTCACCCTAGGAAGGGGGGAGCTATAAATTCATCAAGTTCACCTCTAATACTAGGAAATGCTATAGCAATTAGAAGCCCTAGAGCTTCTAGCCAACAAACCTCTTCAAAGCGAAAACCATTGAAAGATCATATGGTTGTTGGAAGTTTCCAATTGAGCCAGATTCCATCAGAGTCTACAGACAAATTCTTCTATGAAGATCATCAAGGACAAAAGTTTCAGCTAATCTCCACAAGTCAGAGTCAAAAGCGAACAAAGCCCATAGTGTTCAAATAGTTGCATGTGACCAAGCTCACATATGCATATCAAGGTAACGAATATCAGCAAGATCATGATCTTGTACAAACTCATACGGATGGCCAGCCGACTGAAGTCAAGGACTATCTGAAGATGATGCAAAGCCTCAAGCTGCCAAAACAGGTGAAAGAAAAGTCAAAGTCAACGAAAGCGTCCAGAAAGCTACACAAAGGTCACCACCAAAATCTCCTCCAAAGGTACAAATTTTGCCAGAAAGTACAATGGATCTTCTAAGATCAAAGGTTACTCAGATGTAGGAGGAAAATGCTCAACAATTGCAAAAAAGCGTAGTATCACAATCATACGAGTCAACATCAATTGAACCAGGTGATCAAAGCAAAGAAGATGCAGATAAAGTCCAACCAAAGGATGCTTCCACAACAATAGAAGTCAATTCAGACACGAATCCTAAGATGATCAAGTGCAAAATTGTTGGTGAAACCGAAGAAAGTGAGGTTAAGCTAGATTTTTAGTTAGACAAGAACCTCATGTCTTTTCCCACTTGGAAAAGATGTGGCCAACCACAGCTGGAAGATGCTCCTGAACTCATTAACATATCTGGTTACAAACGAGCAGAATGTTGGGGAATCATTTCCACCACCATTGAAGTAAGTTCACAGATCATCATAGCTCAATTTCATGTGATCACAGCAAAGGATATGCCAGACGACATCATAATGGGAATGCCAATGGCCCAAAAGATGTTACAAGTACAGAATGCAAACATGATGCAGTCATCAAAGACAAAAAAGCATGAAGACCAAGACTGGTCATCCGTGGACGACAACACAAAGTCCACAAGCACGGTTAAAATGGAGACCGATGTCAAAGCAAAGCTTATTGAAGATGATTCATCTCCATCAAACAAAACTTCAGAAGAACTTAAAGCAAATCAAGCAATAATAAGTGCAGATCAAGCAAAACAAAGAGCAACCACAATAGCTATTGAGCAGAGAATGCCACCAAAGCCAGAAGTTAAGAAGAACGGGGTTTCAGACAACCAAGAAGAAATAGGAAGCCCAAAGATCAATCAAACAGTGCCAGTCAAATCAGCAGGACAAAGGTAACGCTAAAGTGAACCTTCCACCGACTAGCACAAAAGGTGTGACATCATATGCCTCTACATCAAAGAACTCTCATGGATTATCTTCTTCAAGCAAGACAGGATTTCAAAACTTAGTCAATTGCTGACCCAACTGAAACCTCCAAGGAGACACCCAGAAAAGCAAAGATATTCATCCAAAGTACTCAAGAAATCAAAGGAAAGTCAAGCAAGTGTTTGTTCAAAACAATTTAATCAAAGTCAATGATCCGGTTTGGATTAAAGATAAGGAGTCAACACAGAAATACAAACACATGTGGATGGATAGCATCACAATGGAGCTTAAAGGAACAGGAGTACTATGGAGGTAACTGTCAGGACAAGGGTCCTGTACCCTAAGAACTAGGTTAGTCACGGACTACGGCCAAGGGCCGGGCTAGGCAGTGTGGACAGGGGATCCGTCTAGGGCAAGGGGCTAGGAGCCCGCCTATATAAAGGGAGGTTGGGGGGAGGATCTCAGGGCCTAGTTCCCTAGTTCTTACACTGGTATCATAGCTTAGGAGTCTCTTCCACTCTCTCTCTAGGCGTGGTCTCTTTAGGTCCCTAAAAGCAGGCTCTTTGGGTGAGAACCGTGGCTTTTTTCGACCTTTTCCATTTTTAGACGATTTTCTTGCCAATTCGGGCAGGCTTTCCTTTTTTGGAAATGGGTGTGTGGTGGGTGATTTTGCAAGCTCTCTGGCTTGGAAGGGGCGCCATGGGAAGTTAGAACCTTGCGTCAGCATCTCTCAGCCATTGCCGGCCTCACCTAGCCTCTCCTTCATCATCTTTGACCTCGCAACTCTCATCACGCTGCCTGTGAGCTTTGGCTTCAAAAAAACACGCTATTTTCACATTTAGGAGGCCTTTGGCCATTGAACTTAAACCTTGGCCACTGCAAGTAGCCTTTCCCACAGGAAATTCAGCAAGTTGAACCGGTGAAGCAAGCCTAAGAAATGCAAGCAAGGAAAACTCTCGGCCTCAAGTCGAATCTCCCGAGGTAAGCGATGACTTCAAGAGTCGTTCAAGCAACATATGAGTCGACGCTTCCAACAATTTATGATCGCCGGCGAGGTTAGCACAGCTAACTACCTCTGTATTCGATACAATTACGAGTTTTTGTTGCATTCCAAGGTACTGTTTTCTCTTTTGTTCGCACAACAAAGATTCACCATGAGTGTGGAAATTGATGATCAACACATGTTTGACTTTGAATACATGGAATTGGCTCCACCGATGGATGGCATGGGGCCGGATACTCTCACAGAGAGTACCATCGTGGCAACAGGGATGGACGGTGCAAACCCACGTGATCTATCTCTGTCTCCTCATTTATCAACCCCTCCTCCTTAGAGCGTGTTGGATATTCTAGAGGATGACAGATTGCCAGATGCCAGGGAGTTTGTCACTCGACAGGACTGGAAAACTTTTGATGCCCGATTTCGCAAGCTCGCTGTCAGGATTCAAATCTTGGTTACACAAGTAGAAAATCTTACACAACTAATTTACAGAATGCTACTAGAATCATCTCTCCACTTGCCAGCAACCCATGGGGTTGCCAATTTACCAGTTATGACCAAAGAGGTCCAACATGTCCACAATAATTCGGTTGTCGGAACAAATCGGGGCACGACCAACGTGGTCAAGAAGCGCCTGTCACCATCCAAATTTCAAGGTGCAAAAAGTCAAAAATTATGCTTTATTTGCTTAGGAACACATCAAAAAAAGCAGTGCTCACATGTCGGACAACTTAAGCATGATGCATGAGTTCGTGATTTGACATAAACTCCAGTTTTGGTGCACGGAACAGTAGTTATATGGCTTTTGAACATGTTATCTTAGCCATTTTCTCATACTTCAATATGGATTTTCAGCATATTATACGTTTTTTTGAATTGGGTACTGTTATGTCCCAATTGTTTTTTTTGCCATAGTCATTTTTGGTACGACTAGTCACATCATCTCGGCTTATACGATCTGCCAAAAACATTTTGAGATGCATGCAAGATCACTGAATTAGGGTGTATATGATACACGTGTCCTACAACTTTACGTTTCGCATTTACTTTGGATAGTATTATGAAAAGCCAAATGCTTGGCCCATTTCACATGACACAAGGCTTCTAATTCCTACTCCGATTACCTTTGCAGCAAGAGCAGTTGGCAATCAAGTTTCGGGCACCTACACTATTCAGGATATCATCTCATCGAATCCCTACCAGTCTAACCGGTGCAAGGCACTTAGGGTGTTGACTTCAACAGTTGTCACGGTAGCCAACAGGCTTCCTTTTTTGTATGCAAGGCATGCTACCCAAATGGTATAAAGTACGCTCTCACAAATCACTCGGTCAAGGACACTATTAGTTAGGCATTGTTTTCCATAATTTTTGGTTGCTATCAAGGCACACAAAACAACCTAAAACTTCTACTGGATTCACAACCCATACACAGTAGATGGTCAAGATGTGACTTATGTTCCCTCTTGCGATGCGAACACCTTACACTCAGATGGTTGCATGCTTATACGATAAGCTGGAAGTCAGGCATAAGATGTCTAAGAGCACACATTCTGGGCACACACACAATAGCAATGTAAGGAAAGTTCCTCAGCCCAGCATTCTCTTATGTTCGTTCTTCATCTCTTTCTCTAATGAACAAAATGAAAATTTTCTACGAAGTTTGTTTCATGTTTCACTACTTAGTTCTCCTAAGCCAAGATGCTCTACAATTCTCAACTACAAATTGGCCAAGGTGTCATTCACATTATCTCACACCGGCTGATCTCTACCACGGAGTATAGACGCAGCAATCAGGGGTGACAATATGGTTGTAAGGGACCGGTAGTTCACTCGTGTGGGTCTCCTGCTCTCTCTATAGCACTACGAAGTGTCTATGGACATACGGTTTTGGGGTGAGACCCAACGAGTGATTGCTACATCACCCCATAAGCATTAAGGGTCACAGTTTGATCTGCATTGAGGATCATAGTTGATCTCTCCCAGTTCTACTTTCAAGGAAAGAATTCCGCAATCTGCCACGCAGTAGCAGACGAACACACTTTTTAAGTTAATTCCACTCAATCTGTACACGGATAACTATGTTGGTTACCGTTATCTCCTAGTTGAGCAGTTTCTACAAAGAAGTCTTATCAAGGGATTTGACTACGTAGATTTTCATTCAAGGGCTTCGGTTGCAAAGGCAACAACCAGGGTTCCCAGTGTAATACTGTTTGTTTTTCAAGTAGGGGACGTGCTCCTTTCCATTTGCATACAGGTAAGTGTACATTATGTTATTGCATTTTGTATACATGCTCGGGGGGTTCACCGTTTAGTATCCCCCTATATAACGTGCGTTCGTGGGGTACTAAAAAACCCCCTCTTTTAACATGTTTGAATGAATAAAATGACCCCTTATTTTAGAATTTTTTTCCAAAATTGAATATTAAAACCTCTCATTTTAATGTATCTCTGTTAATTTGCCTAAAATTTGTGCATTTTAAAACCCCTCCTTTCGAACTCACGTTATACATTAACATGATTACATAGTGCACCCCCCGAGCATACATGTAGATGTACAATATGTTATTGCATTTGCATACAGGTAAGTGTACTGATTTAGTGTCAATTTCATGTTTAGTATGCTTTGCTTGGTGTTTCAAGACATCTAAGTACGCTTGAATATTACAGACCCATGCCAAGGGCATGCCGGCACAAAGTATTTTGGGCCAAGTGTCCAATCTGTCTTTCTGCCTTATGCAGTTCCGAGCCTACTTGTAGGGTTCAATTTGGCACATGTTGTCACATGGGATACAACATGGTCTAGGAACTCAAGGAGTTCGGTTTAGCCAATGGATCAAGACTAATGAGGATCCCTCTCACTCCCGTCGTAAAGTGTTTGCAGTTACCTCCACACACAAGTACATCTTGTACTTGAAGGATGTTTTTTTTTTTTCACATCCTTCCATGAGACATATTCCACATGTGGAGAATATGAGTCTGTGGACTGCTGACACTGGCGCCATTATTTCAATTATGTGTCACGACAAAGTCCCTAGGTGCTGGTCACATTTGTTTTATAGACCATTTTTAGCACGATGTATCAGGAGCAATTTCGTGGCAAAAAATTGTTGGATACTCAGAATGACTAATAAAGGTACAAGTACCGCTAAACAACATTACAGACAGTTGTTCATACATATAGCAAAGCTATAAGTTGTTAATGAAAAAGTTTCATTGTTTGTAACTAAAAGTGATCAATGTTTCATCTTCTACTATGATTCAGACGTTTCAGCAAGGCTTGCAAAAGATTGCAACTAAAAGTATCTAGTTTCTTTTCACAACTATTTACATTCCTTTTAATGTGTGCATGGCGCATCACATTTTGGCCATAATTATTGGCAAGAACCAGTATGGATATATAGGTTCGGGTTAGTTTTTTCTAAATGCATGCAAACTAGGCGTTATGGGCCCTAGTGTTGAGCAAAGGATGATTTCGAATGGCATGCATATTCCTAAGGTTGTTGCTTATGAAGCATTATCTATGTACACTATCTCTATGGGATAACTTTTGGGTCTACTAATCACCAATAGAGGTCATGGCTCGGTTTGGGAGTTTGTAGATTTTCTCAAGTTAACCACGATGATTGTACAATACTGTGATTCCCCGTTTACCAGCCATCTGGGACGACTGTCTGTAAACCGTGAGGAAAACACACCTCAGTATTGTCAGTTATCCAATGGGATAGGCAGATTACAAAGAATAATCTTATGCTAAAGGATCTGCTAAGAGCATACGTTAGCACAACGTATTTCTGAATAGATGATTTTCTCCCTATTCTAGAATTTTCTTAAGTACGATTTTTGACTTTGAACACCTCTTGTGGTGGGGTTGGAGATTGTTTCAATACTTTCATACGTCAAGGAATTACTAGGTGTGCTGACAAAGTATGTTAGCAAGTAACCTTCATTAGGGATGGACATGTAGTTCTTTGTGTTCCAAACTATTCAGAATTCTAACACGAGGACATTCCCTATCTACAGACTTTCAAGATACTCAAGCGAGTAGGAAATCTGGCTCACAACTGCATGGAAAGTTACGCCAAGGTTTCCTTTCATTATTCCAGTACCTTCAGAAGATATGAAAACTGGTTATGCCTTTGAACAACTCTTAGTTGTCCAAAACTCTTAGGAGTAACCACAACTCTTAGTTGTGGTTACTCCTTTACAGTACTCAAGTGAGTTATGAATGGAGTTACCATTTAAACCCAAGTGAATCTTAGTTGTGGCTACTCCTTTATAGTACTCAAGTGAGTTATAACTGGAGTTACCATTTTGACCCAAGTGGTTGAAAACGGACAACAATGTTGAAAATCAAGATGTTGCTCTTGGTTTCATTGAACCTCTTCATGCACCAATTATCGGTCATGCAGACAATTGGCTCACTTATGGGACGTCAATAAAGAAAACATCGGTATTTTTAAGACGATAGTACTACTTGTGTTTTCGAGGACGAAAACTCTTCCTTAAGGGGGAAGTAATGTCAGGACAAGGATCCTGTACCCTAAGAACTTGGTTAGTCACGGACTACGGCCAAGGGCTGGGCTAGGCAGTGTGGACAGGGGATCCGTCTAGGGCTAGGGGCTAGGAGCCCACCTATATAAAGGGAGGTTGGGAGGAGGATCTCAGGGCCTAGTTCCCTAGTTCTTACAGTAACATACAGATATGGGTGACAAAACCAAAGGTTAGGGCATATGAAGTAACTTCAAGTCTTTCCCAGGAAAGAAGGCCCACAAGGTATCAACCTCGACAATATCCTAGAATACCTAAGAAGCAGGTATATAACAGAAAAACATCGAAAGAGGTTAAAGTCTACCACAACATTCAAGAGGATACAGAAAAAAGATGGATCTCAAAGAGTCTTCCCCTTGGACAAGGATTTTACACAAGGTATACAAAGATTTGGATACCAATCAACCACAAGCCAATTGCAACTACACCAGACCTGCTTGAAGATCTCAGGAACTCAACAAGACCTAGAACAAAGCAAAGTAAACAATGGAGATACAAAGGTCCTCAAGAGATTTGGATTCCTAATTCTTCCAATGGTCCGAATCAAAATCCAGATGCCGATAGTCAAGAGAGGCCTACAACAACATCAAAGACTCCTATCAACAAGCCCAATTGGAGAATCAAACAAATAATGGAGTCTTCATAGTCAAAGAAGGACAACCCAACCAACATGAATGGAGATTCAAAGAATATGATAAAACAGGTATGGCAAAAGAAACTTCAATGCCAACTTGGTCCTTCACTAAATCCTCGTTTTGAGGATTCAATCTTACTTTTACCTCAAGAAATGTTTATAGTAAGCTCAAGAATGTAAAAAGTAAAGTCGCCAGGGGGCAAAAAACACTCTTTGGCAGAGTAAGAGCTGGGATACTGAGCCGTCAAATGAGAAAAGCATTAGTCCCAAAGCTTCAAGTCATATTAAACTTTGTGCTAAGAGTTGTAGTTATTAGGCTTACACTCAAGCTGGAAGAGTTGAGCATATCAAAGTCGTGTTGCTCATGCTGGATGAGATGAGCATAAGAGTCGAAGTCTATTAACTTACAATTGGTGGAGTGTCGTAGAGTCCAACACTCACGCACAATGCACACTAAGATGAGAGCACATACCCTCGCCAACAAAAACAATTCTTAAAGGGGTGCCAACTTGCAAAGCCATGTCATATACTTTTATAGCTACACCATCTTTTTTAATAACCCCTCAAAATATTTCTACGACACAGCATATTGTTTTCCATGCATTTTTATGTGTGCATAAATAGGATGTCCCATCATCGGACATATGCATTAGACACTCTTTTTGCTTCCACCTATGCACCTTGAGTAGACTACAACAAGCAACAAACCAATGTCATGGTAAGCAACAAAGTCATGCAATGGGGTCACTACTGAGCGAAGAGGACGCTTGGGAATTTCCCAAATCTCCCTATCGCTTGGCGTTGACCTTCATGTTAAAGCCGTTACAAGCACCAACAAAGACCTTGGGACACGACAATCGAAAATGGTGAAACAAAATTCAATGGAGTCACTACTGGGCAAATAGCAGGCTTGGGGACTGCCCAATGCTCCCTATCGCTTGGTGTTGACCTTGCTCTTAAAGTTATTACCTATGACAGTTGAGTCATTACAGGATGAATAGGATGCTTGGGGACTGCCCAACGTTCCCTATTGCTTGGTACTGACCTTGGGGTTAAAATCATTACATGCGATAGTGGAGTCAACACCGAGCGAATAGGAGACTTGGTGACTGTCCAACACTCCCCATCGCTTTTTACTGACCTTGGCAAATTGGCGTCGGCCCAATACATTTCCACGATTATCACATTTTTTAATTCCATATCTATCAGTGAATAATCCATTCAATACTTTATTAATATTTCCCATGCTCATAAGTACTCCAATAATGCACGTATCCCAAAGGCACTTTTTTCCCACTGGGTTTTTTCCCTTTGGTCATTCAGGTATTAGACCCTAATTTAGGATCTCATCATTCTACTTCCCTTGTACATACTTTTCATAAATAAACATTAGCCTCATCATTATGCTATTACAACGGAAAAATGCAACATCATCTCTCACATCAGACATATTGGGACCAATGACGATGCTGCAACAAATTCAACCTCATCAACAAATTCTGAAGACAATCAGTCCATCAAAAACCAATCAAAAAACTTCCACAGCCTCCACGGACACTTTTCGACAGTTCTCGAGGATGGGCACTAAAATAGGAAGGGGGGAATGTTAACTAAGTCAACGTCAGATAACAAAATCTGCTAAAGATCGAAGACGGCACATCAGGGATGAATGCAAAGAAGCAGTAAAGATTAGAGTTACACATTTTTCACTTTTTTCCCAAAATGGTCACGTATTGTAAATTTCCGTTTTATTTCAAGCAATTGTAATATTTTAATGTGTTATGGGCTGAATGGTAGTTCCAAGCTGTAAAGAATAGGTCAATTATTGTGCCTAGGTTGCAGATTCAGTAAGTGACGAGCCCTACAGGCCATGGGTGCCCTGACATTGCATATTTTTAACCTAAGAATATAAGGCAGTGTGTAAAAGAAATTAGGGTTCTCAAGCTCATTTGTTGAGAGCACTCTTTGGTGAGAGCTCTTGAGGTGTGTGGCTATGGAGTCCTTGAGCTTCTCCTTGCTCATGAGACTTGATTAACACTAATCAATGACTCATTCTCTCTCACTATACCTCTCTCTTACTTCTTATGATTGCCTATGATGCGTAGATTAACTATATCTTAACTAATTAGTGGTTAATCCCTCTCTAATCTTGTGTGATTACCCTCTTTTGCTTGTGTGTGCATGTAGGTTTGATTGGAGTGTGGTGCTCGATAGATCTATGTGTGTGCGCTTGCGATTAATGTGTTGCATGATAGGATTAGTGTTGTGTGCATCTTGCAATTGTAGTGTGTGTGATTGGGCTGATTAGAGGTGAAGAGAAGTGGATATGGAGATTTCCCTTCATTGCGGCTTTGCTTCTCTACAGGCTGAGAAGCTCACCTCATAGAGTTAACCATTTGTGTTGCCACGGTTAGCTCACTAACCGTGTTAGTGTTTCCATGCCCTAGCCGGGTAGCTCATCTCTCTTGATTGATAATTTTGTTGGTCATTGGAGCTATTGCAATGATGGGACCCCCAACAGTGGATACTATGCTAGAGCTAGAAGAGATCAAGCAGTACAGGGTACAAGTGAAATTGACACTATTGAAGTGCATTCAATGGACATGTATGAAGGATTGAATTTAAATGAGGCACTTACACATATAAAGGAGGATTTGGGTGAACCAATTGAAGTTTAGGTAGAGACAAAATCTAAAGTTGTTGCAATGAAGGTAAGGCCTATGGCTACACCTTTACTAGAAGGAAGTGCTAACGGAGTGATAAAGAAAGCTTTTTTGCAGCCTATGCTCAGAGATCCAAAGAACATTGGGAATAAATTCATTGAAGTGACAATGGAGCAGTTGAAGATTGTCGAGGAGGATCTACTTATTGAAGAGGAGATAGAATGATTTTGAGAAATGCTTGGAAATCATGGTAAAGCCTTTTCTTTTGATCCAAGTGAGACTAGGTGTGTAGATCCAAATTTTGTTTCTCCTAATATGGTGATATTTACTATTCCTCGCATGCCATGGAGTTTGCGTCCATCCCAGTACCTAAAGCTCACTTGCCAAAGATTATTGATTTACTCAATGAGAAGATACATATGGGTATATTGGAGCCATCATGTGCATCATACTCCAATTAGTGGTTCACTATTCCAAAGAAGAATGGTACCCTAAGGTTCATTCAGGACATGCAACCAAACAATAAGGTAATAATCCACAATGTAGGTAAATATCAAATGGTGGATGAGTGTTTTGAAGCCTTTGTCGGAAGGTTTATATACTCTATGGGCGACAATATTTACTCAGGATATGATCGGTTTCAACTTGCTTTGGAGAGCAAGAAACCTACTACAATGCGTATACCTCTTGGTTTGTTAAGGATATGCACTCTACCCTAGGGTGCTACTAACCCTGTAGACCATATAATGAATGGCATGAATAAGGCATTGATGGAATTTATTCCTCATGTTACTATACCTTTCTTTGATGATCTATCAATCAAGGGATGTGAAGTAGGGTTCAAAGATGAGGTAAAATATCAGAGGGGATGTCAATGGTTTGTTGCCCAACATATTGTTGATTTTGATGCCATTTTATCCAAGATTAAATAAGTTCACACTTTTAGGGAAAAAATTAATATTTGGCGATAAGAGATTTTAATTGTGGGGCATATGTGTGGTCCAGATGGAAGAGGATTGAGTCAAGTTAAAGTTGACTCTATACAAAAGATGAAGAGACATGCACATCAATTACTGAAGTTTGTGAGTTTTTGGGTGCATGTGTATTCTATCTTGTTTGGTTGATGTTAGCAGGTCGCCGCGTTGGATGTCTGTAGCATAGCTTTTTGGTATAACATAATGTCAATAATCACGGAAGTGACTCGGATGGGGCACGGAGACTCTTTGAGATCATCAATCTCAAGAAGTGAACCTTAACAAGCAAACAACTCAACAAGCAAACCAACAGTCAAAGATCATGTAAATTTTCCCATGTCCTTTATCACAACTCTAGGTCATCACACCATTTCATCACTCGAATGGACTCGAAATGCAACAAAACTTTAGGAGGAGGTCTAGGACACCAAGGGATACTATCCTACCAAGTCTGGTCGAAATCCAACAAGGTACCAAAATCACGATCCATCATGAAAAAGGTCCTAAAAGCTGTAATAGAGCATACTATACAGGTTGTCCTATGATCTAGTAACACTCTCCTATGGTCAAAACAACTAGAAAAAGTGATTTAAGCACTCAAATCTACACTTAAGGCTCATAGACATGTAGTCTCGCGAACCACAACAAAACTGACAATGCTTACACTGAAATGAAAGAGCAAAGAGAGAGGAACATAGTGCAAGTTTCTTATAAAAAATGGATTACCCAATCATTAGAAAAGCTGATTACAAGTTGGAGTAGCTTCGTAGCTTGACCGTACGTTTTTAGAGCTCTTTTCTCTTCTAAAATCCCCCTCTCACATTAAGGTTATTGACCTTTATATGTACGGCAATCTAAATGGCTAGTGGCCGACTCACATGTATCTTTACAAATATCATTATAGTATTACAACTCAGGGAATTGATCCACTACTTTGGAGGTAGGATTTACACAGAGTATTACTACACTAGCTCGGCAAAATAATAGACTACGAATGTGGTGTCCGGCTACATGTTCGGCCAGTTGGGCACGCATTCGGGCACGCGTTAGATCTGTCCTCAAACATTCCCCCCTTCCTAAGTCATGTCGTCCCTTGACATGACCTTGTGTAGTCTTGTCATAGGGTTGTCTTCAGCTTTGTCTTGAAGGTTGTTCTTCAACCAGCTTTTTCTTGAGGGTAGGTCTTCAGCTTGGAAAGTGCTTTGTCGTTGATGACGCTCCCTCCTTCCTAAAGTGATTCATAGCTGTCGTGATTGTTGATACGCAATTTGAGCTTGATTGTTGAGGCAACTTTTCTTCTTATTATGCATTCTCCTCTTTGTTGCCAGTCTTGGCTGCCGTGAAGAGAGATTTTCATGTTTTTGAGTTTGTAGAACTGATCCTCTTTGTGGCGTGGACTTTATGTTGGGTTTGCTTTCATGTCCATTGCAATTTGAGTTGTTTGCAATAGGTCACCAATGTTGAAGCAGTGTGTGAGCTGCTTTTGAAGTTTGTTGATGACTCTCTTGTGGAATTTGTCATTACTTGTCGTTGTAGGCCATTCTTTGACTTGCCATTGTTTAATGGAGCTTTGTTATCAACCTTGGAGATAAAATATTATCTTGGTAAGCATATAGAGGCATGCAATTTTTACTCCAAATTGTTGTCAATTGATTTGGGTAGACATTTCCTTATTGTTGATGTAGAAGGAATTTATACAAGAAGTTGATGATTAAGGTTTCTAGATTAAGATCTTATTCCATTTGGATGCAAAATACCTGTCAGGCAAGGTGAGTGCTTGGGAGAAACAAAGGAAGAGTGCCTGATGCAAGTGCCAATTATGGGACACTCTATATGCTTATGAGAAATTTGTCAACAAAAGCATGTAGTGGAAGACATGGAGTTGATGGATGCTTCAAGGAATAAATGTAGCACATGTGACATCAAAGGACGTCTCAATAGCTTCCACATTTCCAAGAAGGGTTTTTGATGTAGAAGCTTCTACACTCATTCCTCATTGTGTTGAGTGCATTAGTGTCTTTTGGACTCCTCCTTCACTTACCACTATACTACAATGACTTTGACTCTTATGCTCACCTATACCAACATGAGCGACACAACATAAATATTCTCGACTCTTCCAGCTTGAGCAGTACCTAAAATAGCTAAGACTCTTAGACCACAAAGAATATTACATGAAGGTTTGGGACTAATGCCTCACTCATTTAGTGGCTTAGCTGCCCGACTCTGACTTTTATGCCACGTAAATTGTATGCCGACTTGGAATTACCTGTTCAAGGCCAAAAACCCAATTCCATAAATTCTGAAAATATAGGCTTCTTCCATTGTGTTGGTCTTTGGATGCCACCATTTTGTCAAGTAGGTTGGTAAATTTTGGCTCTTGTTGACTTGCTTGTCGTATGTTTACACTGCTTTGTGAAACAAGTATTTCATCTCTGGTATGGACTGATGTAGCCTTTTCTTTATCTCCCATTAGAACCGATTGTTGATGTGTGTGGGTTCTTTGTGATTGAGTTTCTACTAGAAATTTTGGAACCCACCTTGTCTTTGGTCCTTGTGTGATCGTCTTCTGCATTTGCTTCTTTTTCTCAATGACTTGATAGACACTAGGCTTCGATCCATAACTAATTATTTTTGTTGTAGAAGCCCTGATTTTGTAGTTGATGATGAGGTATCCATTTGTAGATTGTAGCAGCCTTGGTTGTAATTGGCTTCTGTTGGCTGTTGGTTGTCTTTGCTTGCTTTGGGGTAGAAGCTTGTGCTGCATGATTTCTATTGGTTATCCCAGATTGAGCTACAATTTTTGGTAACCATATTTTAGTGTTACCTTCATAGAATCCTTGTGCTTTGAGTAGCTTAGCTAGAATCATCCACTAATTCACGTGTTTATGTTGGGTAGCTTTGTTGAAGTCTGATTTTGGAACCCGTACTTTTCGCATTGTCCACTTCGAAGTCTTTTCTTCTGCGTTTTATTCTTGTTATTTCGCTTGCTTGGGTTGTTTGTCCATCGTTGATAGCTTGGCTTGCTCTTTGTATAACTTCTCCCTTGAGGTGAGTAGATCCAGTCTGTTAGTTTAGGCTTTTTGGCCCAAACACTGGTGTTTTCTTGGAAGTAGCCCTGGGTTGTGATTGAGTCATTTGATGCTACCCACCCAATGACCTTTGGTTGTTGAATTTGAGCCCATGCTTGATGTATCCAAATTGGGTCTTTGACTTTGATGTGCTCTTTGGATACCAGCACTTGGTTGACATTCTTTGATTTATTTTGAATGCTTTTTTGTGATGGAAACTTGGCTAATAGACTTTTTTCTTTGGTCTCCATTGCATTGTTAACGGTGTGGCTCTTGAGGTAGAGACTATGCAAGAAGTTTTATGTAGGCTCGTTGAAGGTAAAGTTGTCTTGTAAGGTTGATGTACTTCAGAGTGTACCTTAGCTTTACCCTTTTCTGCTATGGTTGGTTGCTCCTTTTTTGCATTGACTTGAGGTGCTTTTGGGGTTTTTGATGGTGTTGTTTGCTGAAGATTTCACTTGTGGTTGAAAGAAGATGTTCATCCAACTTTCTTTCAGATTAGACTCTCTGTGGTATGATGGGAGTCAATTATGTGGAAAGTATCCTTATATTCCCCAGTACTCAATCTGAGTACGGCTTCTGCCATGCCAAAGCTAGAAATTGATATTTTTTAACTTGTATACAATATCTCCTCTAGCTCGGTGATTGGTGGCTTTCCCATCATTATCCATGCACCATAAGACATTATATTCTTTGTCGCTTCTAGATCTATCACAATTGAACATGTGATGTTGAGTCCTGTTTCTCCAATATGCTAAAATTGATTATCGTAGGAGACAATTGATCTTCTTCCTTATTCCTGTTCTTGTCTTTAGCTTGCATTTGTTGAAGATTTTTCGTTGAACTTGGAAACCTTTTTACTTCATCTCATTAGAAAAAATATGAACCCTCTAAGGGGTCCTTTGGGATTAAGGTTAATTAGAGGCCATCCAATGAGAAGAGGGTGGTGGACACACTCTATACCCTAAAAAATGTAGGGGGACAAAGTAGTCTTACACTTCTTAATGGACTCTTACCTAGTGAGGGGGGGGGGGGGGGGGGGGGGGGGGGGAGAGTGGGCCATATGGAACCTCCAACTTCCTTCCTTTTTGATCTAGTTTTGAAAAAATCCCAAAATTTTGAATTTTTTCAAAAATTTCAAAACTCAAATCTTATCTTCTTAAAACCCCCCTAAATCTATTTTATGGTCAAAAAACATTTTTTGACGTCAAAAAGTCAAAACGTGCACACAAAAACCCTAAATTCAAATTCTTTAAAAACTTTTGAAAAATCTTTTTTTACTATCCAGAACCCCCCAAAAATAGTCCTTAGGCAAAAAGTGATTTTCTCTCTCTAGAACCCCTTTTCCAATCCCTCCTTGGTTGCAACCATCACACTCATCCTCTACTCCAACACTCTCTCTCTACACCATCTCCATTGTTGCAGCAAGGAAGCTCTTCTCTTCTCCCCTACCACCTTCCATTGCCACACCAAGCAAGGGTTATCCACCTTCTCCTCCCATTGCCACACCAAGCAAGGGTTAAGCACCTTCTCCTATCACTTTATCCCACCTACATTGTAGCAACAAGAAAGGTCCTGCTTCTCCTCCTAATTTTATTTTCTCAACCATGGCCAACTCTACTTCACAAAGGCGGCCAAAGGAGGAGGTCACAGCACTTGCATGCCACAACATTAGAGGTATAGATGATGAGTGGGTGCCACAAGAGTTCACTAGAGGTGCTTGGATATACATGCAACCATCTGCTATTGGCCCTCATCGTGTGCGAAATTGTGCAAACTTGGATCATCATTGAAAAGGAAATCTCCTTGGCTTCAAGGACTGCAAAGACAAGGGGACCGTAGCCATTGTGCAACATGTTTTCTCAATGTCAAGCATGCAATTGCAACAACCACCTGGATTTCCAACACATTGTAAGTACATGTTTTGAGAATACAAAGCTAGGTGTGAATTCACAATGTAATGTTATTATGGATTCATACTTAAGATTTGCCATGCATTTATAGTCATATTTCCATCCACGTTGGTGGAGGAGAAACCACTACATAGTCTCTCCGCACATTCAATGCTATACATGCGGATATTGGAGCAACAATGTTCGCACATCTTTGTCCAACCAAACTGGTTCAAAGAAGGATTTTCTTCTATTCTCACTCCTATATTGTGCTTATATCTACAGAAGAGTTTGGAACGCTTGAACCCATCAAAGTAACTTCCTTATTAAGTATGGAGTGGCCGGTGCCAGATTTCTGGTCGGTAGCTTCTTTCAAGAAAAAGATGATAATAAATGTCCAAAACTATTTGAAATAATCTAAAGCTTCTAGGTCTGTGGGCTTGAGTTGGTGTTTGCCTACTCACTGTTTTGTGCACATTTTTAAAGAGTTTGGATTTGTGGAGACTACCACAATGCTTGTATGTAAAGATGTGCATTATGACGAATTAGGAAGGCTTTTAGAAGAGGACTGGGGTTTTGTGGAGGGCATACACAATGGGGACCGGTACCGTTGTAAGGTTGGAGCTTCAGGTATTGGAATGCGCTATTTGAAATCCCGCACCTCCTTGTACATACGATTTCACTATGATCGTTGGATGTGCAAGCTTGGAGTGTGAACTCCCTGACAGAGTGTAGACGATGCTATTGCAAGATTTGACATTACAGTGAGGATGCCCAACCATGCTTTGGAGTCAGTCCAAGTGAACAAGCATTGGACTTTCAGTAATGGGCAAGAACATTTTACTATTATGGATTTTGAGGCCCTTCAACAAGCACAATTTCGTTGACAAGGTCACAAGGTGAGAATCCTTCCACCACATTTTCAATACATCATAGTTTTTCGATCATTGGATGCTTATTTGTAATGAATGTCCGCAGATTGGGAAGAGAATGGATGACAAATTTAAGGTCGAGGAGGACTCGGGGATGAATGGAACTATGCTATTGATTGCTCTTATAACTTTGTATATCTTGCAATTTTGAAAACGATCCCCGATGTAATCAACATGATTTTCTTCGGCAAATCATGTCCTTGAATATAATTTCTCGCATTGAGATGAGAGATCATTTTTTGGTGAAAGTGCCTTTTTTTAAAAAATGTCTTTAAAAAAGGGACCATTATAAAATGGGGGCCGCATAACTCATTCATTATTTTCACTTTTGCAACTCTTGAGCTCCTCTACTCTCTATCTACACCCCAAGCTAGACATGGATGCTTCCACAGCCTTTGCATCTGCACCCACATCCACCCCTTTGTCACGCTTCATCCTCTTCCTCAAGGACACCAAATACAAAGGGAATTTGGACATCCACACCTTTTATACTCGTCTCCCTATCCTTGACGCCACAATTGCCGATCACATGGTTACATTTGCCGAGATTTTTGCGTTTATGGAGGAGCACATCATAAAATATTCCGTATCTATCTCCCCACATGCAGGGATTTGGGAGCCTTGCAATCTTTTGTGCTACATACACAAAGGTGATTGCCCATTATCCAAGAGGTTGCGATGATTCCAAGAAATTACCACTGATGCAGGCCATTTCTTGGAGGAGCAAGTCCCAAGGGTGTCGGCGCTCAAGAAGCGCAAGTTGGGGGTGGAGTACCTTTCTTGGCTAGCAACATTTATCTTCTTGGTGAGCAAGGAACTTGATTTGGAGGAGCTCCGCTTACCACACCTTCAGGTTGGGTCCTTTATCAAGGACACCAAGGAGCAGGAGGTTATCCCCAGGAACCTTGCAGCGGAGGGAAAGACACTTCAACTTGAGTATCCCAGGGGGCTCGAGGAAGTGGTTGAGAAATCCATCATTGTGGCTAGCCCTAGTGACACTCTAGTGGCACTACCATTGACGGATGTGGCTATCCCAGAGGTAGAAATGAGCCACTTCTCCTCAATGGTAGTGGATGGGGAGGAGTATGTGTTTATGCATGATTTGGAGAAAGCATTTGGCCTGCACATGGATGAATGCTTGAGCGTTCTATGCAACATCACCAAATGTCCCTTAGAGAATACACCAGATGTCCTAGAAAGAAATCTCTTGACACTTGGGGACTCTATTGCTGACACTATTGCAGTTGTATATGTGAAGGTCCTGGCAGCACAACAGTTTCAGTAGCTGAGGAAGAATTCCAAGCCATGCAAGCCAAGGTTGAAGCCGCTAGGATGCCTATGCCATTATGCAACCTCCCATCTGATGATCAAAAGCTCGTAGTTGTGGTGCATGGGAGCATTGACTTGGATGCAAAGGGAAACAGGAGGAGGACGACAAGGATCAAGAGGTAAACTCTATCCTAATTTTCATGTTATTATTTTATCCTTATTGTATTTTTTCTCAACCTTCATTGGTTTATGACAGGACGTTGTCGAGGTTGATGATTTTTCTGCAAGGACGGGTGGCAAGCGGACGGGCTTTGGACCTCAGTCTTCCCTTGTGCATTACCTAGGACAACTCCCCCCTGGCGATGTGTCCATTATCCATAATGAATTTACTCCCCAAGCCCATTTTATGACTTGTTCGTTGAAATCTTTGAGCAAGTTTTTGTGTTTGAGCACCATTGCTCAACTGCGCATCTTGTGTTCCAAGTGCATAGATCTATAAGACCTAGGAGACTAAGATGTCAGATCCTCCTCCCTACTGCCCTTTATATAGGCCTAGCTCCTAGATCTTTCCCTAAGAGGATCCCCAATCCACATTGGTCCAGTCCAGGCCCTTGGCCTAGGTCCCTGACCCCCTAGGTTGGGCCTTGCCCTGTAGGACCTTTGTCCTGACATTACTACCCCTTTAAGGAAGAGTTTTCGTCCTCGAAAACTAGAGTGAAAAGAATAAGTTTTCACAAAAGTTGTAAAGCAATAGACTTGACTGTAGACTAGTCAAATCATCTTAAAACTGTACCATAAGAATCATATCAAGTGAAAGGGCATGGGGACTGAACATGATAATCTCCACCCAGCCATGCCCTATATAGACCCTTGGCCTGCTAAATATAGGGACCCCCTTGACTGCATGTCCATCCTGGCCCTTGGCCGTGACTGGTCCTACCCTTGTCCTGACATTACTCCCCCCTTAGAGAAGCGTTTTCGTGCGCGAAAACACAAGTGATGGTATCTTCATAAGAACACTAATGTTTTCTACAGTAATATCCCTCAAGGATCCAACGGTTCATTTGAGTGGAACCCGGTTCAATAGGAGGTCCAATGAAACCAAGAATAACATCTTGGTTTTCTACATTGTTGTCCATTTGTAACCATCTGATGGTACCGGTTCCTATCCAAACATAGTGTGTAGACTTTATTTACAACACTCATGAGCGTGGTAAACGAGTTTATCACAAGAAAGATGTACCAAAAAGAGTACCTCTTGTCACTTTCCATGAAAGTAACTTGCTAACATAACGCATCAGCCAAGTTTAAGTCCTTGACTTGTTTCCAAATTTTATCATCAATAAACAACCCCACCCTAACGAGTGTTCAAGGTTGAGAACCCAGTCGCAACATGCGTTAACTGATAGTAAGTAAACTCCAAGAAGAGCAATAAATGCTTATTAATTGGATTGCTTGGTGCTAATGCACACACTTTGCATATCCTTTAGCCCAAGATTACACTTTGTAATCTACCAATCCCCTTGGATACCGACAGTATTGAGGTGTGTTTCCCCCACAGTTTACAGACAATCTTCCCAAACGACTGGTAAACGCGGAATAGCATATAACATTATTGAGGAATCAACAATGTCCGGAATCACCATCGTGGTTAACTTGAAAAATCCACAAAAACCCAAACCGAGCCATGACCTCTATTGGTAATTAGTAGACCCAAAAGTAATTTCATAGAGATAGTGCACATAGAGTGAAAAATGCTTCATAAGCAACAACCTGAGGAATATGCATGCCGTTCCAAATCAGCCTTTGCTAAATACTAGGGCCCATAACACCTAGTGTGCATGCATTTAGCAAGAAATAGATCGGAACCTGTATATCCATGGTGATCTTTGCCAATCTTATGGCAAATGCGTAGCACACATTAAAAAAGAATGTAAATAGTTCTGAAAAGAAACTAAATATTTTCCATTCCAATCTTTTGCAAGCCTTGCTCAAACGTCTGAATGGCAATAGAAGGTGAAACATTGATCACTTCTAGGTACAAACAATGAAACTTTTTCATTAACCACTTATAGCCTTGCTATATGTATAAAAAACCATATGTAATGTTGTTTAGCAATACTTGTAGCTGAACAAGTCATTCTAAGTATCCGACAATTTTTGGCCATTGAAATTGCTCTTGATACATCGTGTTGAAAATGGTCTAGAAAACAGATGTGACCAGCACTTAGGGACTTTGTCGTGACACATATTTGAAATAGGGGGCACCAGTGTCAGTCCCAGAGATTCATATTCGCCACATGTGGAATATAACTCAATTAAGGATGTATGAAAAAAGAACATCCTTCAAGTACAAGATGTACTTGTGTGTGGAGGTAACTCTAAACACTCTGCGACAAGAGTGAGAGGGGCCCTCATTCATTGCTCCACACTGGCTAAATCGAACTCCTTGAGTTTCTAGACCATGTTGTATCCCATGTGACAACATGTGCCAAATTGAACCCTACAAGTAGGTTCGTAACAACATAAGGCAGAAAGATAGATTGGACATGCCCTTGGCATGGCTCTGTAACATTCAAGCGTACTTATACGTCTTGAAAAACCAAGCAAAGCATACTAAAAATGGAATAACACCAAAGCAATAGATGCGTACCTCGAGATTAGAACGTAATGTTCACTTACCCGTATTGAAATGGAGAGGAGCTCGTCCCCTACTTGAAAAACCAAACAACATTGCACTGGGAACCCTAGGTGTTTCCTTTGCAATCCCAACCGTTGGATTAGAATCTACGTTGTCAAACCCCTTGGTAAGAATCTTTGTAGAAACTGCTCAACTAGTAGATAATGGTAACCAACATAGTCAACCGTGTACAAAAATGATTGGAATCAACCGGAAAAGGTGAATGTGTCCACTACCCCCGTGGTAGATTACGGAATTCTTTCCTTGAAAGTACAACTATGATAGATCAAAATATGATCCTCAATGCCTTTGGAGTGATTTAGTAATCACCCGCAGGGTCTTACTCCAAAACTGTGCTTCCATAGACATTCATAGTGCTGTAGAGAGAGCAGGAGATACACATAAGTGAAATGCCTAACTAGTATGGACATCCATGGTGTCTCAACTATTTGCTGCATCTAGAATCCGTGGGATAGTGTTGAAAGGTCAACCTTTCAACAACGCTTCCACAAAGATTCCATAAATATTCCTCAAAGATTCTCTAAAGATTCCAAATAAATATGATGATGAAGTGATGAAGACGAAGATAGATGCTGTAATGTGAAGATACAAGCTCATGGACATCATCGAATATCCCGTTCTTATTATTTTGAGCCATTATGGCCACTTTTGTAATGTTTACGGGAACTTCATATTTTAAGTCAGCAATTGTATTGAGGCCACAGATGCTTGTTGGATGAGCAAAGTCAGCTCACGGTGTTGTAATTAAGCTCTATAGAAGCCTAGGGACAAATAAGGTCATTTTGGTCGGACATTAGGGTTTCTAAGGCTTAGTATATAAGCCAAAACCTAAAGCTTTGTAAAGGGACTTCTAATAAATCTGATCTTCGGTGTCGTTGGGAGACTGCGAGAGAGTGAGAGAGTGTGTGTGTGTGCTACAGGAGCTACGGTGGTCCAGGGCACTTTTGGCAGGGAATTTGGGAAAATTGAGGTTACCAGTGTGTTCAGAAGTGGGGGTTTACCTTATGTATACATTGAAACTAAAGTTTTGACCAACTCTTGACACCCAAAAGACCAAAGACGGAGTGTCAAAAACGCGAAAACAAGAAACTTAAGATTCTGAGCACAATTTTGCATAAAAACTGGTAGGAATACTTCAAAAGTAGTGCTCAAGACTTGGGGATGCCTGTGGATGAATTCTGCCACAAATTTCAACAGTAGACATCCTACGCGTAGGATGTCTAGAGAGTGATTCTAGAAGCAAAAATCAAGTTTTGGCATCATACCCATATTCTGCATGTTGTGTTGGACACGCACACCAAAGCTCATGTCATTTGGACATATAGACTAAGAGTTAAGGGGATGTTACTCTTTCAGAGAAATATTTTCCCAAAAGTGGTGATTCTGAGCAATTTTGACATCCAAAATTTGTTGTGATCACATATTCTTGTTATATGCATCAAGAAGCACCTTGGGTAGAAACAGAAGTCCATTCTGAGAAAAAAAGACATCCTACGCGTAGGATTTCTACAAGGTGATTTGGTGGAAATTTTGAAATTCTGAGTTGACCAGTGTGTTCAGAAGGTAGGCTTTACCCTATTTTCACCCGGAAGGGGGAACTTGACCATATCTTGACAGGATAAGGCTAGATAGACTAAAATTGCCAAACATCCTACCCAAATTGTGCCAAGGCATTATTCCAAGACCAAAACCATAGGATGACTGCAGGAGCATGATCTGCATGATATATTCAGTGACTGAGAGAGTTTTCATCTCATTTGGGGAAGAAACGGGGGTCCTAAGCAGACTTTAGCACTTTTGACTAAAAAAGACTAGAACAGCTAAAATTGAGGTCTTTTGAAATCCAAACCAAAATCTAAGCATACCACTGGGTTGCTGACATCAAGGGGAAGCTTTGGGTCAAGTCTGGGGTCAAACAGGCCAAAAAGACATCCTACGCGTAGGATGTCATATGTGTGATTTTGCACTCCAAACTTAATTTTGAGCATACCACAGTGATCAGCACCTTAAGGAGAGTCTGTGGTCCAAGTTTGGGTTCATTCTGAGCAAAAAGACATCCTACGCGTAGGATGTCTACTGCATAATTCTGAAACCAAAATTCTCATGTGACCATACCATGCTCTCATATAGCCTTAGATAAGCCTCCTAGGCAAATTTGGTCCAATTTGGAGCTGATTTGACTTGGAAATTCATCAGAACAGACATCAGGCTTTTGGAACAGATTCTTGATCATTTGACCAGCCTATAGGTGTCAGAATCAAAAAGTAAAAATAACTGTGAGCTTAGCACATCAAGGGGAAGCTACAGTGCAAGTTTGAGTTGAAATAGAGCAAAAAGACATCCTACGCGTAGGATGTCTTCTGTGTGATTTTGGACTCTAAACTTAATTCTGAGCATACCACTGTGATCAGCACATCAAGGAGAAGCTGGGGTGAAAATTTCAAGTCATTCTGAGCAAAAAGACATCCTACGCATAGGATGTCTCAAGGCGATTTTTAGGTCCAAATGAAATTCTGAGCATACCATTGTGTTGTTGGGCTTAAGGGGAGTCTCTAGACCGAATTTTGTTAAATTCTGAGCATATAGACATCCTACGCGTAGTATGTCTCTAGGCCTGTTTTAGGGTCCAACTGTAATTTTGACCATATAGAAGTGTTCACAGTGTCATAGAGATCCCAAATCTTCTTAAAAAATTGAATTTGGACTCATTTTGACCAGTCTAAAATGCATTTCACTGTTTTGGCCATAACTTTCACAAACGATATCGGATCGGAAAATTTTTTATATCAAAACGTAGCCTGAGAGCGACTCTACAGATCTTAGAGCAGAACTTGAACTAAATGCATGCAATCGGAAACCATTTGGTTCAACTTTGAAAAAAACATCGTTTAAGGCCTTAAAATGCATCCGGAAGTCAGGGGTGTCTAAAACAGACAGTTCGAAAGAATTGTGAGAAAATGGTTACGGTTTTTGAAGACTGCTAAGTTAGCAGATTGAAATTATCTTTTGGGAAAACCATTGGTCACCCGCTGGAAGGTGCTCAAGGAGAAAGTGTGGCCGTCAAAGGTACATCAAGGATTTCTGCATTCATTGTGAAAAAGTTTGCCAGCTAAATAGAACTTTGCAGATTGTGTGCTAAAGTGAACACAGGTTAGCTCGACTCAAGAATCGCTACAAAGGGAGCAGTCGTTGCAGTATAGTGGTAAGTTGCATAACTTATCATAGTGCTTCCACTAGATCGAGGCCTGCTAAAAAGCTCTAGGAAAAGCAAGCAGCCAGACAAGTCAGTATCAGCCTTGGCAAGCAAGGGAGCTAAGAAGTTCAAACAAAGCCCAATTCAGAAAAATCAGAGATTAAGGCATCCACAAAAGCTGAAGGACCTCAAGCGAAAAAGACCGACACAAGGGTGCTAATAATTTTTATTAGCATTGAGGCAAGCAATTAGAGCTATCACTGAACAGGAAAGCAATGGCGTCTCAAAGGAATCAGACCATTCAGGAAGAAGCTTCAAGTACATCCACAGATATTACAAGAGAGAAAATTCGGATCTATTTGATTGGATACTACAAAGGATTGCCATGCTATGAGGATGTCAATCGGAATTTGTACATCAAGACAAAGAAAGATACAGAGGAAACTCGGACATCTCAATATGTGGAAGTTGAAACAACGAAGAATGTACTACACCCACAACCAAATTTCATGGAAGACTGTCTGGGACCAATTTACATGAGGCACGGAAAATACATCGACAATGAGATAGAAATGTTGTACAAGGATCAACTTACAGAACTCTACACATATCCTCCAAGTATTTTTCTGTACAAAGCACAAGATGGAAAACAGAAATTTGGTACCCTCTATGGAGATGAAGATGGTCGATACTACAGGGCTGTCACAAGTCATGAAGTTCCCGTAGAAAACAATCATTACTTTATAGCAGACGAGTTTGGCTCAAGAGGAGAAGACTACATGTCTAAAGGTGGTAATGTATACCATCTTGTCATGGGTTTACCTCTAACTACGCACCTGGAAGAATTGACACCTACGACTGTCACTACACAAACGAGTGATACACCACATGACACACAACAAGGCACAACACAAGACACAACATGGAAAGACACAACACAAGTCTCGTGCATTGCACCAGCACAAGAGGTACCAGCTATGAAGATAGCCCAACTTCAAAAATAACTAGCTTGGTCTCAAGAGCTACTTAACAAAGCACAAGAAGTCATATCATCAGGCATTGAACAGATGCTAACATCAGATATGAAACCCTCTCGGATGGTGGGAGTTCAAACTCAACAAAGAGACCCTATATCTTCAAGAGTGGGATTAAGAAGTCCAGTTTTACAAGAAGCAGTGTCCTTTTCAAGAGTCCAAGTGGAATTTCAAGAAGCATTGGAAGATGCCGAGCCGGAGGAGATACCACTGGAAATTCACAATGCCAAATGTAAAAGGTCAGGTCAAGATGTCATTGTGGTTGACAAATACGATAGGCACTATGAAATAGCCGATGTGAAAAATATGGATGAGTTTAGGAATTGTGGACAACTTGTAAGTCACATACTTGGACCCCATCCAAAAGCACCATCAAGGGAAGCGGAAAACAAAGATTCGGTTCAATCTTCACCCTCGGTGCAGAATTTGCCAAAATCAACTCGAAAACATAGCCCTAAGGCTATGAAGAAGCCCCACATCAAAGACCATATATTGATGGAAGAATCAGCATCACAACTGCTAGAAATCATGGATAGTGATTTGATCTTGTATGCAAGCAATAATGGAAGCTATTTTCAGCTTCTCAAGGACAAGACGATAAAGGATAAAGAGACAAAGCGAGTGGATACACCTAAGTCAGTCGTAATCTACAGGTTCATGCATGCAAAGAAGAGGTCATATCTGTATCTAGATACCACAGGAAACCATTATCAGCAGTATTATGGAAAGCTACCTCGTCCAAAGGGTGCACATGTTGAGATAACAACATATTGCGACCAATGTGACATTGGTCATTTAGTGAAGGACTTCCCAGTAAATCTCTACATGGAAAAGAAGAAGCAATAAGCCAAAAGCAAAGTTCAGACAGTGACAACAAGGGAACGGAAGAAAGAATCCCCAACAAGATCTCTGGAAAAGAAGCAGATCTTTTCACAGAGCACAAAAGATAGGCTCAAGACATAGTTTCTTGAAGTCAAGGGTGTCAACGACATTATCATAGAGAATCAGGCTTTCAAAAAAGATCAACTGAATCAGTTGATTCAAGATCGTTTAAGGAACCTCAGTGAGGACAAGTCAGAGCATCCACAAGGTGATGAAGATGAAGTTCGTAGTTCAAGGTTCGAGAGCAAAAGAAGCCAAGATTCTGACGATAGTGAGCCAACGCAAGAAGAGGTGGCAGAGGTAACAAAAAATCTTAGTGCCACATCACAAGTGGAAGACATGCAAATAGAGTCAATGGATGAAGCTGAAAGTCTACCAAATAAATTTTCTATTGTGGACTCTTCATTGGTGATTGAAAAAATCAAAGAGTATGAGAAGCTAAAAGAAGATGTAACAGAAGACATACAATGCACAGAAAAACAGAAAATGACTGAGTCCAAGATTGACTACCAAGGACAAGCAATGCAGGATATGAATGAATATTTTCGAGAAGAGACTCTACAAAAACCCATGGAACAATGGAAACCAAAGGCCACGGCGACCATTGCATCAAAAGAAGAGAGTAAACCTCAACATCCTGCTACACAAGCTTCAAAACATTTCCAAGAAGAAAAGTCACCATTGAATGACCTTCAAGTGCTAGAAGAAGTAAATAGTGACAAAGAGCTTCTGAAATCAAGAATCAAGGCGTCACAGTCAGAAACTAGCAATGAGCACCAACAAGCAGCTACAGCAGAAGATAGTAAGCACTTGGGACATGCTACAACCAGTCAAATGACAAAGAAGTTCAACATACAAGAGGATGACAAAGCCTTCAAGGCACAAAAGTTTAAGAAAAGTACCAAAAGCAAAGAGGACATCAGTTACTTGGCAGCCAACAAGAAGATTAAATTCTCGTTGGATGTGCATGAGAAACTGAAATTCAATTTTACAGCAGAGATAGATTGCACTGCCACGACTAATGTCATGTCTTATGGGCTGTGGTTACTTCTAGGTAAGCCAGAACTATATGAAATTTAGGTACATGTTCCTATATCACATGGAATAGCCATCACAAGTTTAGGGATTGCAAAAGCTTCCCTTAAACTATGGTCAAAGGTAATCAAAGACAAATTCCTAGTGGTGGATTCATCGAAAATGAGTACACATTTGCTTTTGTCCAAGCACTGGGCAAAAACATTGGTAGAAGAACTTGGATTTTCAACAATGGTCATCACGACTAGCTCTCAGGAAATCCAGCCTACTACTGCTCCAAGATTATCAGCTTTTGAAAATGGCAAGGCCAAAATGAGCCCACAAATGTCCTACCAACAGAAGCAACCCATTAAATCAGAGTCTTCAATCCAGCCCCGAAAAGTTCAAGACAGAGCTGACCACATGCTTCCACATGAAAGACAGAATTCAAAGAAAATCTTTCAACCGAAATACCCTACACTGCGCGATCATCGTCGAAAAAAATCTTCAAAGGTCTACATCAAAGCTGAAGAAATCAAGGTCAAGGACCCAATATGGATAAATGATCCTAGCCAATTGACGAAAGGTAAACACATGGGATGGATAGCCTCCCAGTACAGCTTAGTAGAGCAAGGCTATTATGAGGGTCAAAAGAAACTTTGGTTACCAAAACCACAGACCTCGGCTTATGTGGTGGATAAAGGTTTCAAAAAGCGTCCCCAAAAGCAACAAAGCTCATATTTATATCGCCAAAGGGAACCAACCAACAAGGCTTGCCAAAGGTACGCAGGAAATTTCAAATCTAGCTGGCCTTCATACCAACATAAAACTTCATCGATAAATAATCCCAAAAATGACACTCTTGTACATCTCAATACGACATCAAAAACATCATGGGAAGTGCCACCTACAATTCTTTAATCACAAGGTTATTATCAAGGAAATCGAAGAATCTGGCTACCAAAGATGCCAGGTAAACATTCTTCAAGCAAACGATTTCAGCTTGAAGATAGTCTCAATTTCACGGAAAGCAAAATCAAGGACAATGTCACAGTCAAGGCAAAGGATATCTGCAAAGACACACTAATCACACGATGCAGATACAAATGGGTGCCAAAAGAAAAACACATGCCGAAGAAGATTGAAGTCATCTCTAGCTCTCAAGAAATGTCAAGACATGATGGACAAAGTGTTACGGAGAATGGAGCAAGCCAATCTTCTCAACCAAGGGACCAACAACAAAAAAAAGAAATTTTGACAACCAAGGTCACCCAGGTATGGCAAAAGAAACCAATATTGCCAGTATGGTCCTTTACAAATCCTCTCTTCAAGGATGGGAGTTTTGAATTTCAAAACCTATTCTTGGTCGAAAGCTCTCGAGAGTAAGTCGAGTCGCCATAAAAATAATGGCATAAGAGTCAAGAGTCGGGCATCTGAGCCACTAAATGAGCAAGCATTAGACCCAAGCTTCATGTCTTAATATTTTTTGTGGTCTATGAGTCTAGATATTTAGACTATAGCTCAAGCTGGAAGAGTTGAGCATATTGTAAAATTGAGTCGCTCATGCTGGATAGGTGAGCATAAGAGTCGAAGTCTACTATTTTAAATGGTGGAGTGGCGGAGTAGTCCAGAAAACACTCATGCACATGAACACAGTGAGGAGAGTGGAAAAAACCCTGTCGACAAAAACCCTTCTTATGAGTCACGGCAGCTCTTGAAGTCAAATATATTTTTGCTTCTCTAGCTACGTTCACTCCTGGAAGCACCCATTCAAACTCCTCTCGCACCGCATATTGTTTCCCATGCAGCTATCTGTGCAAGCATATTTAATGTCCCATCATTGGACATTTGCATTTGCACGATTTGTGCTCCACCCATGCACTTACACAACAAAATGACGACGACAAAGTGGTAACAGGTTTCATAAGCATTTGCTCAACAACAATGACTCTGACTTCAAGCTACTAACACTTATCCACTGTATATCCAGTAATAGTAGCCATACGTCCATAAGTACTTTAACTCAACAAAACTCAGTTACATCAAACATAAGTACATATAGCCTCACATTTAATGGTGACTAAAGGCATTTTTTTCCCACTGGGTTTTTCCCTTTAGTCCTATCCAGGTATCCAAGACCTTCATTTTGTAATATACGCCACATTTTATTTTTACTATTTTATTTTTCTTATAAAAACACAGAAAAGCAGACCAACGACATCCCCAAACAACTACATGCTCATAAGCTAGAAAATCAAAGGGGAGCGGCCTATAAAAAATTCAAAAAAGGCTTCAAGTTTACAAGTACACATGCAAGATGACACCCAAAGAACAAACAATACAGAGCTGCCAAGATAAAGAATTGCTGCAACAACAAACCTCACTCGACTTATTCATGCTACAACAACCAATCGGAGGGGGAGAGCTATGGCTTCAACTACACTACATGTACAAGAAAAAGGCACCACGACAACATACAAAGCATCTGGTAGAAGCAACTGCAACAACAAAAGCTTCAACCAACACCAAAACATGAAGCACTCATCAAGGCCACTACAGACATAGGGTCTTGTCGAGGACGACAAGACTTCGGAGGGGGAGAGTGTTGAAAGGTTAACCTTTCAACAACGCTTCCACAAAGATTCCATAAATATTCCTCAAAGATTCTCTAAAGATTCCAAATAAAGATGCTGATGAAGTGATGAAGACGAAGATGGATGTTGTAATGTGAAGATACAAGCTCATGGACATCATCGAATATCCCGTTATTATTATTTTGAGCCATTACGGCCACTTTTGTAATGTTTACGGGAACTTCATATTTTAAGTCAGCAATTGTATTGAGACCACAGATGCTTGTTGGATGAGCAAAGCCATCTCACGGTGTTGTAATTAAGCTCTATAGAAGCCTAGGGACAAATAAGGTCATTTTGGTCGGACATTAGGTTTTCTAAGGCTTAGTATATAAGCCAAAACCTAAAGCTTTGTAAAGGGACTTCTAATAAATCTGATCTTCGGTGTCGTTGGGAGATTGCGAGAGAGTGAGAGAGTGTGTGTGTGTGCTACAGGAGCTACGGTGGTCGGAATCGCAAACGGAGAGCAGCAGTGTGTTGCCCACAAGGAGAGCTACACGTTGATGCTTACATCATGCGCGTTCGTCTGTGTTTTGGCAGATTCACCCGCGAGCTACTTTTGGAGTTTCGGTGAGTAACTGTTGTCCGTTTTTGCATTTCAGCATATCCACGCGATCAGAGCGAGTAGAGCTACACATTAGGCACTTTAGTTTTCAGAAACGTCGACCTGTAAAAACCGGCTAGACATCCTACGCGTTTTTTGCACGGAGGGTATTGTGTAGGTTTTTTTGGTCACGGACCTTAGGGAGAGTGGCCTATTGGTGTTGATAGGATATCCCTCAAGTTTTGTAATGTTTCAAGAATGTCTAATGGGCTTTTGGATTGCGGTAGCATCATAGGAGACTCTCACATTCACAAAACCGATGGCATGTAGAGTTGATATCTCTGTAGGAAGTAGTCATTAGTCGGTCGATTAGAGGTTGAAACCCTTTGCTTTCTTCCACACGCCTGCGGGTCGAGCTTCGTCCTCAATTGACATTATATGTTAGGTGAGTTCTTGCTATGCTGGCGTCCGTCGCGGCGTATCCGTCCAATAGATAGATCAGCTGCTGTGATTTTAAGACTATTGGAAACTCAGCTCGAGCGTTGCACTAAAAACATGTAGTGAAAAAATGACACCCAAAACATCCATAATGACAAGATTCTTGCTTGTCCATGAACGTCGATGGGTACTCCACTTGGTAGATCTATTTGATCTTGAGAACAATCACCCAAGTAATGCCAACACTTGTGTCTTACCCTAGGTCTGACAACGGCTCTTAGCCTTTGTGGCTCATAGCCCAATAGAAAATTAGTGTTCCATTGACGAAGCGAGGAAGACTAATTGGGGTGGCGTCTTGGCCACTTTCTAGCTGAGAGTTAGAGCACCTTGGCTCAGGCTGACTCATGAGCAAAACATGTATCAAAAGCTTCTTAGAAAGTTTTCATTATACGTTCGAGAGAAATAAGAAAGAGAGAGAAAGAGATAGCATGCTGGGTTGAGGAAGGTTTCTTAACTTATTATAGTGCGCACCCAATCTGTGTGAGCGTGTGCATATTATGCCTGGGTTGTAGCTTATTCTATAAGCATACAACAATCTATCTGTATGACGCTTGCATCGAGAGAGGCAATAGAAAACACAAGTCAAATCTTGACCCATATAGCCATTATGGGGTCGTGATTGTACGAGGATGACTTGAATAGGGCACTATGCCTGTGAATCAAGTCCAAGTTTTAGGTTCTTTTTGGTGTTTTTGTGTGTTGACAACAACCAAAAATCATGTTAAACAATCTAGAACTTAACGTGTCCTTGATAGAGTGTTTGGTGTTATAGCGGAAGTGTAAACCAAAAAGTGATGGAGTTCATTTCACCTGGTTGGTAGGCCGTGCATGCAGAGTGGTAACCCCTTGGCGAGAGTGAAGGTCTGAAAGGTGAGAGCCCAAAACCATAAGTGCCTTGCACCAGCTAGATTGGTAGGGATTCTGTGAGGTGATATCCCTATGATGCCAATTCTCCAAATTTGTGTGCCAATGTCCTTGATTCCAAATCAATGGGCAATATCTTGGCACAAGGGAGAAGCCTTGCTTTGTGTAAAAACTGCCAAAGCATTTTGCTCTGCATAGCAACAATAATTTCCAAGTAAGTTTGGAAACAGGAAAAAACAAAAAAAAAAAGAAAATTTTCTAACCTGGTCATTTGGATGTAGCCCGTTGCCTGGAAATTCCGAAGAAAAATTTGTTTGAATCTGGCTCCTTAGCCAAGTCTGCTACACGAGAGAGAGTTGTCACATGTATCATATACACCCTCAGGTATCATCGATGCTCGTCTAGCACGTAATGAAAGATCCTGCAAGCATAATCAAATCCCTCCCAAGTTTATATGCTCATAGCATATGCTAAACGTGGAAAGTCTCAGTACAAAATTTGTCAATTATGGAATTCGTGTTGCACATAAGTACTTCTATGCTCATAGCAAACAGATGTGGTTGTTAACATACAAATATAATGGAAAAAGCGAATCGATCGTGTCAAACACTTTTAGCTAAATGAGATGTCGAACATCGCGGCATCTTGACAATTACAAAAAAGAATTTGTAATTGATGTATTCTCCGGCAGCTTCTAGTCGATTAGCAAGCCATGTCGATCTCCTTGAGATTCCAAAAGAATAACAACTTGCTACGCTTTTGCATCAAACCGGCCCAACTGCTGTGCTCAAAACCGTATAAGTTATTACATGCCATGCATGATAAAATTCCTAATCTTGCAGGCCATGCTTGATCGTGCCCATGGTTGACCTTGGCAAGCGGTATGCTAGGACGTAAGCATTTAAAGCACTTTGCCTAGCCCCAAAAACTTGCGGAAATAGAGGCAACCTTTGCTTGCCACGCTAAGAGTGCGAAGAGATCTGTAAGTTTTCATGAAGTCAAAGTTTAAAATGTGAAAGGAAACTTGCTTACCGATTCTGACAGCCCGGTGGAACTTAGTCAGTATAATCCCAAATCGCATGCTGTCGACCTTTGGCAGGTTGCATGACTATGCATGCCAAGCTTTTCGTAGCCTTGTCGATATGCCCTGCTGAATAGCAAGCATTGCTCAAGTGCATAAGAGCTTGTTGTAGCCTTGGCAAATTCTGCATGTCAATTGAGATCCATGCCAATTGAGATGATTGAGCCGAGAAGATATGCTAAAAGTCTTCAAAATTGCAGTAAATGCACGGCTACATTGGGTATACGGGGCATGCACGGGGTGTGCATGCACCCCTACTGTGTCGAATGGCCAATCTTGGCAAGGTGGGCACGAGCGCCCAATTGAAAGCATGGAAAATAAAATTAAAATAAAAAAACAAGACCTGCCTGCTCAGCGATGGTGACGACTGCGCTTCAGCCTCATCCCCTACCCGGCGCCACAGACCGCAAGGAGGGTCGCTGAAGAGATGAAAACAGCGCCCAGGCTAGGGTGATCCCATCAAGGGTAGCCTCGTCTTCCCTCATGCAGGTCGGTTGAGCATGGCTACCACCTCAAGAGCTCGTTCCCATAGCTTCTAATTCCGCGAGTTAAGGGATATTTCCTGCGTCTTCGACCTCTTGCTTGCATGCTCCATGCAAACATGCAAATTCTTGTTCGACCCCATCCTCCAAATCCGAGAGAACTAGAAAATCCGAGAGAGTGAGAAAGAGAGATATCCAAGCCTAGAGGGAGAGAGGTCTCCATGCCTTCTCCTCCTCCATGACTCCACCTTCCCCCTTCCTCTCCACCTTGCTCTGATACCAGTGTAAGACCTAGGAGACTAAGATGTCGGATCCTCCTCCCTACAGCCCTTTACATAGGCCTAGCTCCTAGCTCTTACCCTAAGCGGATCCCCAGTCCACACTGGTCCAGTCCACGTCCTTGGCCTAGGTCCCAGACCCCCTAGGTTGGGCCTTGCCCCGTAGGACCCTTTTCATGACAAGATCCCTTGTATGCACAGCATTTGGCACTGGCTGCCGTGGTAAGGTGCTTGCCCAGATGTACATGCTTCCATTGGCTCAACTGACCCAAAGGCCATAGCGCAGTCCCTCTTGACTTGGGATTTGCCTTACGTGCAAGATAGGCGCCAGGAAATGGTCAAGAAAATCATGAACTCCTCAAATACATGATGTAAACTCACCTTTTTGGAAGTAATAAAAAATATTCTGAATTCTCTCTCTATCTTGTCATTCTTCTAAATGTGATTTGTCAATCTTGAAAACTGTTGTAATTGGTGATATGTTTCAATAAGCTATGTCTTTTTTGCTTGAAGTAACAACACACCGGAAGTTGGATGCACATGATACTAAGGAAAGTATAAAATACATCTGAGTGACATTATGATAAATTTGGACTCACAAAGGGGCCCTTTAAGGAGTTTGACTTTACCTCTCTCTACCAAAACGGACGCATGGATAAATTTTTGCAAACAAACTCCAAAGTTGGCGGAGGTTTGACAGTTCGAATGTCCTCTTCAAGCACTATCTACTGATTTATAGCATGCCATGAGATTCCTCATATTTTAGAAGATTCTTTTTTTGATTCACTTAGATTCCGACAGAGTTGTCACATCATAGGTGAATCAAAAAAAGAATCTTCTAAAATATGAGGAATCTCATGGCGTGCTATATATCAGTAGATAGAGCTTGCAGAGGACATTCTAACTGTCAAACATCCGCCAACTTTGGAGTTTGTTTGCAAAAATTTATCCATGCGCCCGTTTTGGTAGAGAGAGATAAAGTCAAACTCCTTAAAGGGCCCCTTTGTGAGTCCAAATTTTGCCTAATGAAAGAAGTGGTTTCTCTAAAGTAATCATGCAAAACCAATTGATTTCAATTAATTTATGTTTTTTAAGTATCCTGGGGGTTAGAGAAGCCTACCAGGTGCCAAAAAACGGGTGGCCACAAGGGTGCGCAAATGGCCCATCCATCAGTTTTGGATGGCCCATTTGTGCGCCCTTGTGGCCACTCTTTTTTTTGGCACGTGGTAGGCTTCTCTACCCCCTAGGATACTTAAAAAACATAAATTAACTGAAAGCAATTGGTTTTTCATCATTACTTTAGATGGAGCCTTGTGGCCACCCTTTTTTCGGCATATGGAGCATATGTTTGCACTCAAGGACACTAGGAAAGGTGAATCAAATCTGAATTTAAGTTTTCAAGCACACTATCACCTGCTTTAGCTCTACCTAATACACCGCTGCACCAAACGGCCCAATTACATTGGACATTTGAAGAATCTAAATTAATGTTGCATAGACACTTGGTTTCACAATATGTTAACTTTTTTGATATCCTATGGGGTAGTTAAAGCTTTCACTACAAGAGGCTCTTCACATTAGCGACGCTCACACAGCGACGCTCAAAAAAAAAAATTCCCGGCGTCGCTATGAGCGTCGCTATAAGCGTCGCTATGAGCGTCGCAAATTTACAAAGAAATTTGCGACGCTCATAGCGACGCTTATAGCGACGCTCATAGCGACGCCAGCTGGGGTAAAAAAAATAACCGAGCGCGCCCAAAAACTCAGATCTCAGATCTGAGTTTTTCGGCGCCCTCAAGCAAAGAGCAGGTAACGCTCTCCCTCACTCTCTCTCTCTCTCTCTCTCTCTCTTTTTCTTTTACACACACACACACACACACACACACACACACACACACACGAGGAGAGGAAGGAGAGCCAGGTATGCTCCTTCCCTCTCCTCATTCTCATGTTCCCTTCCCCTCTTTCTCTCTCCCTCGCTCTCTCTCTCACACACACACATACACACACACACATAGTGTTTTTGAGAGAGAGAGAGAGAGAGAGAGAGAGAGAGAGAGAGAGAGAGAGAGAGCGAGAGAGAGTGCAAAAACGCACACACATACATAAACAAAGAATGCACACACATTGAGAGAGAAAAAGAGAGAGAGAGCATGCATAAACAAAAAACGCACGCATTGAGAGAGGAAAAGAGAGAGAGAACATGCATAAACAAAAAACGCACACATTGAGAGAGGAAAAGAGAAAGAAAACATGCATACGATCCAAAAAAACGCACACACATTGAGAGAGAAAGAAAGAGAAACTAAGGGAGCGTCGTAGGAAACTAATTAAAATTAAAAGACCTAAAGATCTAGCCGACGAGGAGTTGAACTGAAGACCTATTATTCAAGAGAGAAATGGCATAATCAATCTATCATACTTGGCATGGGTGATAGAAAGGTTATACCATTTATCTCTTTTTATTGGCACACACATCCACACACGCGCACACACACAGGAAGAAGAGAGTTATAACGTCGTAGGAAACTATCTTAAAAGACGTTAAAGATTAGGTTATATGTAGACTTACATTAAATTAGATTTAGGTTTATTTTTAACTAGATTTACGTTTATTTAAGCTAGATTTAGATTTACGTTATATTAGATTAGATGCGGGTCTCCATAGACTGCGATGCCTGCATGAAGCGGGTGAAGAAAGCCCTCAATGGAATATAGGGTATTGCTGCCTTCACTCATGGTGGGCTCCGTCGATCCAAAAGTACTGGTGAAATGTCTTCAGAAGATAGGGAAGAAGGTGGATCTTCAGGGCGGCAAGAGTCACTACATCCCCGACACAATGACCATCTAGACAACCTCTAGTCATTAGACTTACGTTAAATTAGATTTAGCTTTATTTTTAGTTAGATTTACGTTTATTTAGATTTACGCTTATTTACGTTAGATCGAGTCCACGCAAGAATTACTTACGGTTTAGGGTTTAGAGTTAGACGAACAGTGAAAAGATCTACTGTGAAAAGATGTTAAGATGAAGTGAAGTGCTACAGCTAGAGAAGAGGCAAAGGGATTTTGTCCACTACATGCAGTATCATGTAGACGTGGGTGTCTAGATTTCTTGTACCCACAAATATAGGTATTGACCAATAAAGACGAGATTATAACCCGGTGGTTCTGATCTCCGTGCACCTCTAGACCGAGGTGTGCGGGGATTGGACATGACTAGAGAATGTGAGGTAAAGAGAGAGAGAGAGAGAGAGAGAGAGAGAGAGAGAGAGAGAGAGAGATAAGACGAAGAATGCCAATAGAATATTAAATTTGTTGTCTAGGTTATAAGTTTTTTATCCTCATTATGAGTAGCGATGAGGATGTGGGACCGTCCAACCGAAACACCTATCTCTCACGAGGGTCTTATGTCCTTGTAATCAATGCAAGCATGCTGTGCGACGGACAAGACGTGTTTCTTTGCAGCACGTTCGCGAATTTGGCGAGTTCGATCCATCTATTATAGATCGAGTTGTTGCCAATTATAACTCGTCGGACTCTGACGCTGGCCAACAAGCAGCAATCTTGCAACCCAATAGACGTATTCGCAGGCGCTTTGGTCAAGCAGCATATGTGAGGCCACAAGATGTAGCCTCTGACAGCTCGGGGGATGATCATGCAGAGCACATTCCCAACGAGACAATGTTTGAGCCCGAGATTGATGAAATGATCGAGACGATCATGGATTCAGAAAGGCTTATCTATGATGATATGAAAAGTGAAGCCGATACATCATTGTATAATGGAGCACGTATGTCTAGATTGAAAGCACTCCTGGTTCTTCTCAAGATGCAGGCAAAGTTTGGATGGAGTGACACTAGCGTCACAGCGCTTTTCAGGTGATCTATTACAATTAGTTTACTTTAATAGAACTCTAAATGTATAATGATCTGATAGATTTTTACACGACTGTATCATATTTTTATGTTGTGTAGATTGCTGAAAGAGCACATTCTACCAGCTGACAATGTGATGCCAGATTCCCGAGATGAAGCAAGAAAGATTTTGCGAAACTTGGGGATGGATTACAATTCTATCCACGCTTGTCCTAATGACTGCATTCTTTTCAGAGGGGAATACACAGACATGGAGAAGTGTCCGAAATGTGATTCCGAAAGATATCGAGTAGATCTCCACGGGACAAAAATTCCACAAAAGGTTTTGCGACATTTTCCTTTGCTTCCTCGCATCAAGCATTTCTTCGAATGTAAGTCCATGGCCGCCCTAGCATCATGGCATGAGGAGAATAAATCTTCGGATGGTGTGCTACGAATTCCTGCAGATTGCGCAGCCTGGAAACATATAGATGGAACATGGTCGGATTTTGCCAGGGAAGCTCGAAATTTGCGCTTAGGCCTGGCTATGGATGGCGTAAATCCATTTGGTCAAAGATCAACATCTTACAGTGTATGGCCCGTTGTCATCGTCAACTACAACATTCCCCCGTGGTTGACTACGAAGAAGGGGCACCTATGGCTAAGCTTGATTGTGCCAGGGCGATATAAAGTGGGGAATATGGATGTGTATCTTTGTCCACTATTGGAAGAGCTACAACAATTGTGGATTGGCATAGAGGTGGTGGATATGAGCCGACACACAGGACGACGGAATGCTTTGATCAGAGGTATTCTAATGTGGACCATGCATGACTATCCCGGGCTAACAGAATGCTCAGGTGATCTATTGACACTCCTCTCTCAGACACTGTAAATCTTGTTTTTCCCCATAGTTGATCTATTATCATGTGTATACATGCAGGGCTTCAAACAAGCGGATACAGAGCATGTGTCACATGTGGACCTAGACTGAATGCACGTAGGGCACCCTCACTGAAGAAGCAAATCTACGAAGGTCATCAAGCGTATCTTCCGGAGAATCATGTGTTACGTGACGGCTTTTTGGGAAGAGAGCCACCAAGGATGTCTGCACAAGCATGGTTAGAGCAGAAGGAGATGTGCGATGACGGATTGCCTCCAGGGATGAAGAGACTATCTCTATGGTACGAGTTACCATACTGGCCCCGACTCGTGATCAATCACTTGCTCGATCCAATGCACATATTCAAGAATGTGGGTAATCTACTATGGGATCATTTGACCGGCAAGAAAGATACTTTGGGAGCCAGAGTTGACCTTAGAAATGTGGATCGTATGGAGCAATATTGGCCGCAAACAGCGTCTGATGGATCGATAAAACTTCCTAAAGCACCATGGATTTTCACAGGAGCCCAAGAACGCAAAGTAAAAGAGGCCATTCGATCTTTGCGGACCCCCACTGGCGTAATGCACTCGCTCCGAACGTGTTTTACTAAAGAAGGAAAGCTTACCGGTTTGAAGTCACACGATTGGCATAAAATGTGTCAGGTACGTTCATAGTGGACTTTAATATCATTGCATAAAATGTGGACTTTAATATCATTGCTGCACATACTTTACAGTTTATTTTACCGGTTGCCATTGAGGGATGTTTGTCTCTCGACATCCGTAACACAATCTACAAACTTGCAAAGCTGGTGCAATGGATCTCACAAAAGGAGATCGACGTAGACTCCATACCATTCGCCAAACTAAATGCTGCGGAGCTTGTGTGCATGTTTGAGAAACATTTTCCTACTACAATGCTAACCATTCAGGTGCATCTTCTTATTCACATAGTTGATGAGGTGGAAATAGCTGGCACAGTTCATTCCAGATGGATGTTCTTCTTAGAGCGTTTCATGAAAACGCTTAAGGGATATGTGCGTCAAAAGGCACGTCCGGAGGGTAGCATGGCAGAAGGTTGGTTGGTATCAGAGTCCCTAGTGTACATTGGAGAGTGGCTAGACGGATTTGATAAATCCCGGGACACGCTATGGCGAACCATAGATGATGAGCGCATATCTGGGATTGTCATGTGCAATCTCGGTGTTGAGAAGAAGATGACGGAAGATCTAGAGGCTAAAATCAACCGATTTTGCATGCTTCACAATCCAGTGATGCAAAAGTGGATTTCACAATATGAGTATGCAAAGCAAGAGCGACAAAGGGCACGAATCGAGTGGAGACGGGGAAGACGACCACCGATGCACTATCCAGCGGTTCTGGAGAGCCTACCAACCTTCATGAGCTTAAGATGGTTGCACAACCAATTGAAAAGCGCACAACAATGCGGTGACGAAGTGACTGAAGAAGAGTGGGAGTACTCTCGGGGTTGCGCGACCAAGGTAAGTTTGCAATGTACGACTAGCAAGTGACTTTATTTATAAACGTTTGAACGGCCACTCATAATCTTTGTTCGTTGTAGTATAAGTCATACACAGCAGCATGGTGTAAAGGTCGACATTTTAGGGTGGAACGAATCGACAAAAAGCGTTTTACTCAAGATTGTGGAATCATGGCAAAATTTGAACAGTCTAGTCGACGACGTTCCTCTGATGCAGATCCCGTGGTGGCGGAACTCACTTACTTCGGCACGCTGCAAGAGATTTTGAGGATCGATTACAGAGGATTTTTTGTCGACTTGTTCGACGTGCAATGGTTCAAGATAATCATGGAGGGTCGAAACGCTACTGTGCGTAGAGGAGAGTCTGGTTTTCTTGAGGTGGATTCTACTAAGAAATGGACTGACCTAAGAGACACTTTCGTACTACCCGAGCATTGTGAACAAGTAAGTATATAAATAGTTAACATCCCCCTTTTACAAGTTATGTGCTTGAAAGCTCTCATGTAAGTTATGTGGCTCTGGCAGGTAGTATTTCATCCTACAAAGTCTACATCAAACTGGTGGTACGTCATAGAGGTAGCCCCTCGTAGTGCAAGGACGTATGAAGGCTACCATGTGCCAATCACAACGACATCAATGGAGGAGATCAGAGAAGATGCTCAATCAGAAGCCGCTGCGGTGGTGCCAGACGAGCATCAAGATGCTACTACTCTATATGGGGTGCATGCAGAGGAGCTACAAAATGAAACAGAGGATATGTGTTTAAACGGAGAGCTCTATATAGATATAGGAAGTTATGCTGAGTTATGCGAGGATGAGAGAGAGATCTCTTAAAGCCACAAATATTGTATTTGAACAATTTTGCTCCGTGCTGTAAAAGCTCTAGCTCTCTAAGTAGCTTCCATGGTGTGTAACGCTCTTTTCTACTCGCGCTCACATCTTTTGATTGAAAATTCTGAGTTTTCGATTTGCCTCTTCTACCACTCGATTCATTGCGTCATTGTATTTATATGCGTCATTACGTCATTGTATTTAATGGTCTTTGCGTCATTGTCTACTCTATTCATTCAATATTAAGTTTAAATATTCGTGTGTTTAATGCAGGTATGGATGATGAGGAGTTTCTTTCTTCTTTGTCACCGCAGCAGAGACAGTGGTACGTGGAGCGTCATCGCTCTGGCGCATCATCGCGCGTTCCTACACCATCCGCATCTCCCTCTCTTTCGGAGCATTCAGCGCGCTCCGAAGCTTCGGCGTCGACGAGACGAGCGTCACACTCGTCTAGACACCGGCGCTCTAGTGGTGGCGGTGGCGGTTGTTGTGGGGATTCCGCCACCGATGCCTCCACACCGCCTCGTGTTCGACGAGGCTCTTTACCCTCCCCTTCTTTGCCCGCCCCCACACCAGCCACAGCATCGCCATCTACGCCAGGTTTTGCACGGCTGACTATTCCTAGAAGCTACACACCTCTACCTACTCCGCCAGGAGCCACCCCACTCGACACTCCTCGCTTCGGGGCCCAGATGCCGGTGGAGACACCTGACGTCCGTACCCCCATCGACACGCCGCTAGAGACCCCTGCTGGGACACCCAGGTTCACGCGTCACCGGCCAGAGGGCTTGCCTTACTCCGTCGACATCAGCGGCGGCATCATCATGGATGATGACGGCAAGAAGGTGATCTCGCGCATGCGTGGTCTTTGCTCTCAGCTGTTTAGACACTATATACTAAACAAATGGAGTGAAGTACCAAGTGATTTAAAAAACAGAGTCATCAGCATACTTCATGATGAGTTTCCCGTTCCAACACGGGATCAGCGCTTCAATGAAGACCTGATGAAGATTCGAATGCGCGAATACTGCAAACGCAAGCGTTCCGAAGTGCAAAAAGCAATCAAGAATGGGTGGAATAGGCCAGATTGGCTGGCCAAAGAAGATTGGAAGAATGCGAAGAAAGCAGCGCGCGAGAATCCCGACAAGTGGAAGCAACAAAAGGATGCAGCCAGAGCGCGAGTAGAGGCAGGGAGCTCGCACCACTTGGGGAGCGGTGGATGGGCATCATTTGAGGCCGATTTTGTAAGTCTTTTCACATTGCTCTTTATGCATGTTCGATAGTTTAGGGTTTATGAGTTTTTTAGTTCTAACATAATGAAATCTTTGTATGTTTTGACAGTGGTCGATGACAGGACGTGATCCCACACCGTACGAGCGCGAGTACGCAGGCAGGAAGGGCTTAAACGCCCTGATGGACATTCTCAGTTCTCGCGGCGGCATGGTTAGTATTAGGGTTTACTCTTTTTTATTTTTTGTATTGTTTTATAAATGTCGTTATATGTTTATATTTACTGAAAACTGTCTTATTGTCTTTTTTTGCAGAATCCGACAGATACGCCGCTTGGACGCGATGAGACGTCTGATTAGACGACGTCAGTTTAGCCGTAGCTAGATAGCATTAGTTTAGGGTTTCTCATAGCTTATGTATCATGAGACGGATTTTATACGTCTTTTTGAACCATGTATATTATTACATTTGTCACCGCAATTCCTTTTGCCAATCAATTCTTTATGCCTATGATGTTGTACAATTGTCATTATTACATTTGCCAATCAATTCAGTTTGTCTATGATGTGTACAATTGTCAATTTTGCAAACAATGCGTCTTGTGGGTGACTATTTTGGGTCTATTATTTACCTTTGCACTTTTTTTAAAAAGTGAATCAAGTACAATATGGTTGATGGGTGAATGCCCTGCCACCAAAAAAATATTCTCTCAGGCGTCGCTATAAGCGTCGCTATTTATGGCTCTGTAGCGTCGCTATATGCGTCGCTATACTCTTCTGTGAGAGCGTCGCTATCTGCGTCGCTATAGGCGTCGCTATGAGCGTCGCTATATAGCGACGCCTATAGCGACGGCTATAGCGACGCCTATAGCGACGCAGATAGCGACGCTCTCGTAGCGACGCTTTTAGCGACGGTTATAGCGACGCCGGGGGTTATAAAAACCCAGTGTATTTCCGTCGCTAAGAGCGTCACAAGAGCACACAACCTCTTGTAGTGTTTAAATTGCCGAGAAAAGGGTGGCCACAAGGCTCCATCTAAAGTAATGATGCAAAACCAATTGCTTTTCAGTTAATTTGTGTTTCTTAAGTATCCTGGGGGGTAGAGAAGCCTACCAGGTGCCAAAACAAGGGTGGCCACAAGGATGTGCAAGTGGGCCATCCAAAACTGATGGATGGGCCATTTGCACGCCCTTGTGGCCACCCTTTTTTTGGCACCTCGTAGGATTCTCTACCCCCCAGGATACTTAAAAAACATAAATTCACTGAAATCAATTCATTACTTTAGAGAAACCACTTCTTTCACTACCTAATACATCCCTGCACCAAAAGGCCCAAATACATTGGACATTTGAAAAACCTAATTTAATGTTGCATAAACACATGGTTTCACAATATGTTAACTTTTTTGATATCCTATGGGTAAAGAAAACTTGAAATTGCAATAAAAAGGGTGGCCACAAGGGCCGTACATGGATAATAGACACAGTAGACACAACTGTGTGATCATATTGTCATTGCAAAGTCATCTCATTACAAAGATAAAGGTGTGCAATACAAAAAGAGGGGTAACTTTGAGTAATGCTCGAAGTCTCGTTGCAATCGACGTGCAAGGTGCATATCTTTTGGATGTGTTGTCACTCGCTTGCATGAATCACACATAGGTTGGTATCTTCCAACACCGAAATGATGTGGGCCTTTGTAGCTTCTTGAATAGCCTCTAGCGCTATTGCTTGCATTCTATACTGATTTCCATAGCCTCCTTCACTGTGAGAGCAAAGGGGGGGCGTCAAATCAAAAGCTCTATAGTCTTCTAGTAGTGCCAGATTTTTGCGAATGCCCTTGCTATTTTTCGACGCCACTGCAATTGTCCTGGGGACACTTGCACATTTGTTGGCTGGCGGCGTTTAGGCTTCTTGAAAAACTTTGACTTGCGCCTGTTTACGTGCTTAGGGGCTGGATCTGCAGCCCCTTCTGATTCATCCTCTTCCCTTGCATCCCAATCTTGTGCTGTGGGGAGATCTCCCTGGCCTCGAGGCAGTGTCTCCCCCCCCAACGAGCACCCGATGTGTGCGTGGTATATCAGCTCGCAACCATGGCGGCTCTGTCTCTGATTCGGTGTCTGTATGGAACACCCGATTCCTGGATGGTCCTGCTTGTGATTGGTGGCGCAACGGCTCCTCCTTATCGGACTCTGTTGTTTGTTGGGTCTCTTCTTCTCTTCAGCGCTGGGCATGTTGCTTCATTCTTTTTCTAGGTGTTTGTTATTCTGGACATGTAGATTCAACAGCCCTCGATGACTCTGGTGCCCTACTACCATGCCCACTACCAGAAGAGTTCCTAGAGCGGCTAGGTGTTCGTGGCCGTTTTCTTGTGCCTTTAAGCCATGCCGGCTTGTCACATCCTTGAAGGGTGTTTTTGTTGGCAGGCGTGTTGGCAGGCGGATGCTCTTCGCAATTTGTTTGGTGCACGCCATTTCGTATAGTAAGAGATCACCTATTCTTAAGAAATGAGTGGTTTATGAGAGCATGCAATATTTATAAGGGCCCATTTAAAAAGGGCCCTGTTCACACTAATTTTGAAAAAAAAAACTATTTTTTTAAAATGAACATGTCGTTAAGAGTTGGACCCTGCGTTCACGTGTAGTGACTCGTGCAGAATCCACTTTGACCCTTGTTGCACTCTGCATCGCCACCATGAAGCATGCTTGGCGGGACCTTGCGACATTTGTCACTTGCTGCTATGCTCTTGACGACTCCATTTCTGCACTTCAATAGCAATCTTGGATTGTAGCACAATCTCCATTGTGAGCTTACGAGCAAATGTTGTGCAAAAAAACCAGTTGAACATCTCCTCCAAATAATTGGATTGCACCATTCCACCACCATGCCGAGTATTTTTGAGGTACACTCCACTTGCTCAATAATGGGACTTCTCCATGCCTTGAGTGCTAAAGATTTCAAGCGATCCATACTTGTGCATAAAAAATGAACCATGCGCAAACAAGATATGCTATTCACATGAGTAAAGGGTCCACATTATTTAACAATCCCTTGTAATAAATTCACCACGTAACATCGCTTACCATGTAATGTGTGATGTTATTTTGACCCCAAGAAAGGGTGAAGACCTTGGTAAAATCCGCCAAGGCTACTTGAAATGATTGGCGTTGTTCTTCTGTTGTGCTATTAAGGCCCATAAGCTTGACCATTTTATCAAAATGTGCCCAAACTTACTTGCGCTTGTTTGCAAGATTTCCATTTGAATCATTGTCAATAGTAGCTTTGCATATCTCCTTCCAAAGCCCCCAAAGGTTACCTACCTACTGGTTGGAGCTATTTTGAGCAGCATATCAACTTGGCTTTCCTTGGGAAGCTTTCTTCAAAAAGTGTCTGGCTTTTTGTCCACTCATTAACACGTGTTGAGCAATTCCATGGGCCTCCCCTGTGTTCTTTGTAGCAATGATAGACACATTTCCACCATGACAGCCAATGGAATTCAAGAGTACCTCCACTCTTTTGATCCCTTCTTGGGACTTTTCCAATGGTTTCATTGTGAAAGCATAGTAAATGTGGAGCTTCAATAGCCTATCAAAAATGCGCATGAATGCGTGTAATGTACAAAAATGTACATTCGTTAAAGGAAATGGAAAGAATGGATTCCAAGCGTGGTCCTTTTGATCATGGTCTGGGGCATTGAGCATGGGACATCTCAGAATAGACGCTCCCCATTCTCTACCTTCATCTCCGACATCACGACAATCTAACCCTTGTTCTCCATGCCCTTGCCATGGAAGCATGGAACCGACCTTTGGAATGCTCTCATGTGATTCTTGTTCATTAGGTTTGTACCCTCGAGTGCAAAATGGACAAGGCATGAGAGAAGAAGCCCCTTGTTTGCAGCCAAGCAAACACTTTATGGTCTTCAAGTCCACAGCTAAGTGTGACTCCACATCATAGATACCAAAACCCTCAACCTCCAACTTCAGACCTGCAATTTGGGAGTGTATTACTTCTCTGATCCATGGAGTTCTCTCAAAGATCCATGAAAGTCCTCCATTGGTCTCTTTGGGCACCCCAATAGCACCAACCACCAAATGTCTTTCTCTAACTGCACACTAAAAGATGGGGTGGGAGATGGCTCGACTGAATCCCTTCGCTTGGTTTGCAAAAGGGTCTCGTTCATTAGAGTGACACTTAGCCTCTCTAACCTTCGACCTTTCACTATTTGATACTCATCGAGTTTCAGTACAAAAGCAACCTTTGTGCCAAGCACTACAAAATAAATAGTGCCAAGACCTTAAACTTCAAATTCTATGATAAGTACAATACCAAAGAAAAAAGTATAGTGTGTCACCTTCTTCAGGTAACTCGTAAAATCTAAGCATGGCTTGTAGAAGTCTTCTAAGGTCCACAAAAATATTGTTCCACATTGTGTAAGGGAAGACCTTCTCCAAAGGTATTATGGATTGTTTCTTACCTTTTTCCCTTGTCTTTGTTGCGCACGAAACATAAAGGGAAGTTGGCATTGTGTCCTTAATGTGTAGGTATGTCCCAATGCGAGAGAACACATCTTCATTTGTGGCCTTCTTTGCGAGGTTGACCTTGTGAGGAATGGGAAATAGGTTTTCCACAATGCCATGCTCTTTGAGGGCATCCTTTTTGAGTTGGAAAATAGCCTGATAGGATTTGGTGCTGATTCCAGCCTCATCACAAGCTTGTTGCACATCATCATCACTAACCACATTTCTCAATCTACACATAAGGTCCTTGGTGACTGCATCCTTAATGTGCTTACCTCCAGGTGATTGTAAGATAGAAATCACATCTTAGGTATTGAGATAACTAGTGAGAAGGTTGACTCGATCATCTTGGCTTGTTCCACCGCATGCCTCCTGGATGAAGTTTCTAGCAATAAATAAAAATAAAAATGTTAAAAAATAGTGTGAAGTAAGAATGCATCATGCAAGTAAAGAAAAAATCACCTTGTGGCTGTCACTCGTTGTTTGCGTGCTCCTCCAAAATGTGCAAGAGTTTCAATGGATGAATACGTGTGTTTGTGTTCCCTTGCACCAAGGGTGTTTCTTTCAAGTATGTGATGGTGTTGGCAAGCTTCTTAATGTGGGACTCCTTTTCTTGCATTTGTCATTGAAGAGTTTCAACCACCCTCTCCGGAAAGGCAACACTCTCTTGTAATGCCGTCTTCTTGAGGTAAAGAGCTTCACATTCATGCATCCACATATTCAAAGAAGCACCTACACCCATACACAACCGCTTGCAATAGCCTAACAAGTCTGCTTCTCCCCTCCCAAGAAATTGAAGAAATGTCAAAAGGCTATTAAAGGATGGATGGAAGCGGCTTATAGGATCGTAAGGGTACAAATGTCCGTCCACTCAAATGTCAACATTGGTCTCACAAGCGGCGCGACGTTCATGTGATGACCTTTGATCACCCTCACTAGCGGTCTTCGATGCAAACGCCATGGGTAAGTGTATATTTATGCTATTAATCGTGGTTCTTGCTAATACTGCAATAAGATAGGATGGTGAGGTTAGATATGCATCCCACATTTGACATCGTTGTCGGGGACAAATAGACCTAAACTAGGGAAAACATGAGCGTCTTGTGTAGTTGTCCATTAACTTCCTCTAGGTTCACCTAGAGTAAAACTTTCTTTTTAGAAACCGGATAGCTTAAGATTGTCTTCTTTTGCCGTGTAGAGGTAGCTTGGAAGTAATCGTACTTGCTGAGTGCCTTTAGGATTGTAGGATTGTAGATTTAGATTAGGATTTGGAGAATGATTGAAAGGCAAGACAAGTCTTAAGATCAATGCTCAAGAAACCATAAAAAACAAGAAAACTAGTGTTTGTGGACACTTTTCACAACTCCATTGCATGAGAATCTAGGAGTGGGGTATTTAGAATCCAACGTGAGATCTCAAATCATTGCTAACTCCAAAGGAATCATTTGTGAGTTGTTTATGTGAACTTGCAGAGTTTCAGATCTACGGCTAGAAATAGCACGAAAAGACTCCAAACCACTCAATCCAACTGGAGAGTAAGCCTAAAAGTTGTATGAACCAGCGGGTAAGCTCAAGGACACTTTGAGGTAAAAATTTCAAGAGTTGACCAAAACTCAGATTATTTAGTTTTTCTTGACATTTTAGGCCAAATTAAGTTTTGACTTGATTTATAGGGTCAAAATAGATCCCAGTGAAAAAGCTAAAAAAAGTGTCATTTTTGGGCCTAAAGTTAATAATCGCGATTATTAACTTTTAGCTCAGATTTGACCAAGGTTCATACCAGTGATTCATTACATGTGTATAAACAACTTTTGTAAAGGTACAAAAGATTTGGATCACCAAAGTGGCAAAAAACTGGGTAAAAGCTAAATTTTGTACTGACTTTTCGAAACTTGAGTGTAAATTGGGAAAAACAATTGTCCAAACTTGATGAAACTTGATTCATAGGCTTATATTGATGTGATAGACATGTATCTATGCTCAGTTGATCAAAAAGATGAAAAAAGTTTCCAATTGTTTACATCTGCTCCATTTTTCAACTTTTTAGATCAAGTAAGCATACCACTAGTTTTACCATGTTGCAATAAGCCCACAAACCAAATTTGGTAAGATTTGGATCATTGGATTGAAAATTGTGACTAAATTTGCAAAGTCAGTCTGCGACGGACAGAAAATTGATGACCATTTGACCAAAACTTGTCCAAACTTGATGAAACTTGGATAGAGACCTTAACTTGAGGTGCTTAACAGATCTATGTCAAGATTGAAATAAAAACTTGCAAAAATTTAGCAAAAGTTCATAATCGCGATTATTTACATTTGCTCCAAACATTGACAATTTTGCATATTTGGGCATACCACAAGGTCAAGCATAGCAAGTAGACCTCACAAATCCATTTTGGTGAAATTTGGATCACAAAAGTGAGACTTAAGCCAGATTTTTGAAATCAGAGCCTCCAGACAGAAAACTATTGATAACTTGAACAAATCTTGTCCAAATTAAGTTTTAACTTGATTCATAGGCTCAAAAGAGATCATAAAAAGACTGTTTAGGGAAAAAGTTGAAAAAAGTTGTCATTTTAGGTCAAAAGTTAATAATTGCGATTATCAACTTTTGGCTTAAAACTGATCAAGGTTGATACTAAGTATAATTCTGAGAAATTTTGCACAACTAAGTATACCATAGGGTCAAGCACATCAAGTAAACTCCAGAAATCAAATTTGGTGAAATTTGGATCACAAAATTGAGACTTAAGCCAGATTCTTAGAATCAGAGTTTGCGGACACTAAACATTTGATAACTTGGACAAATCTTGATCAAACTCAACCAAAACTTGTCCAGAGAGCACAACAAGGTAATTACTCTGCAAAACAAGCCCAAAAAGTGTAGAAACTAAGAAAAGTAAATAATCGGGATTATCTACTTTTGAGCCCCAGAAACAAGATTTTGGACTTTTGAGCTTGTACAGTGCTAGAACAACATAATACAAGGCCACTGGTCAATTTTGGATTCCATCGGATCCAAATTGGTACCGGTTAACTCAGTTTGAAGTTGCAGATTAGTCCTTTACCTCCTTGCAAGGATAGAATTTGGAAATCTCATTTGCTGACTCACTTAGCTCAAATTGAAGAACCAGGTTGCAGGCAAAGAGTTGGGAGCTTGACAAGAGATGAATTCAAGTCAAGTGGAAAAAACGGATAACAATCTAATTTGTAGGTTAGGTTGTTCAAGGCCTAGATTTTCATCATTTTAAAAGCTGCAATCAATTCTGACACTTTCGAGCTAGAGTTAATCAACTCTTGTGAGTCTAAGAGAAATCAACTGCCAAAAGTACTTTGGCAAAAGCAGTCTTATTAAACTTGAGCAAAAAGTTTTTTGCTAATCAATACCAAAGTGTGCTAGGAGTCAGTTTTTACAGAACCAGTCGCATGGACTCATCTCGAGCTGAGAGTTCAAGTACAACAGAGCAAGCCAGTAGCAGTGGTAACATAGCTACAAGTACAACAGAGAAAATTTTACAGCTTTATGGCTACAATGGACATAAAGTCTTGTATACAGATTCAAAAGGCCATTTTTACTTGATGAACAACAAAAGCAACACAGGAGCCAAGATTCTATTGATCAGAGTAAAACCAGATTCAGAGAACTCCCAGATGTTCACAAACTTCAGTGGAGATAGGTATTGCAAGCTTAAAAACAAAGTGCAGATAGAGGTGCAAAAAATCAAGCCAAGTGGTTATCTAGAAATCTGCACAAGGCAGCAAAGCATACATTTGGTGCATATGCAATCCGGGTCATTGTACATGGATTATAGTGGTCAGATCTACAATTGATAACCAGAAATGCAAGATCCAACAGATCAACCAATAGAAGCCAATTTGATTATAGAACCAAGCCAAAGACGGTACAAAGGTCAAGATGGAGCAATCTACAGCTTGATGCTCAGTGTTTTAAAAGAAGATGCCAACAATTTGGCAAGCACAAAAACAGAAGCTCCTCTTTAAGAGCTTGGCATGATAAAGCCAATTGAAATACCACCAGTCATGGAATATCGCTTAGATTGTGGACAAAAAGATGGACCTTTTGCTGAAGATTGTCCAAGAAATCCAGACGACAAGGATACATCAATTGCCAAGCAAGGCACATAAAAAATTGGAAATGTGAATCTCGATGAAAGTGCATCAAACCCGTCACTTTTAATGCAATCAAATGATTTTGCATTACCATTAGAAGCACTAATAAAAGTACTACAAGTTCAAAATCAGCATAAAGATGCAAAGGCACGTGAAAAGCTTAAAATTGATTCTTCGAACAACAAATTCCTGCATGAATTTGGTCAAGGTGTGCAGATATCACCGAAGGTTGAAAATTCTGTTAGGTTTTCAAATGATTTTTCATCCAATGACACAAGTGTGCAATCATTCATGAGTCTATGATGTTAGAAAATAAGACTTAGCTAAATAGATTTTTGAGTAGATTACTTAATGGAGAGAGATAGATTTCACACACAAGAGATTATAGAGTAGAGAGAGAGAGAGAGTACACACGATATACGTGGTTCACCCAATGTGGGCTACGTCCACAGGAAAGCAGCCACTCAATGGCTTTAGCACTTCAAAAGAAGAATTAGTTTACAAAGGGATTAAACCCTTGATAGAGCTCCCGCCTTGCTTCACTCTCACCACCTCACACTCACCTTGTTGCATCAACTTCACACTATGAAATGTGTGTAGAAATGGCCTCCTTTTATAGGCCAAAAGGGCTGCCCTCTCTAATGAGAGACAACCATGTGTAGCCGCCCTTGTGCGAATAAGTCCAAATCGGACCCTCCAATCCGCCCCTGTGTGGCGTCCCTTGAGAAGACAAGTCCGCTTTTGAATTCGGCCACCAGCCATTGAATTCCGACCACAGGCCACCAGCCATTGACTTCTGACCACCGGCCATCGGCCATTGACTACCGGCCACCGGCCAACCGACCGGTTGTTTTCCGACCACTTTCCGGTCGCCGTCCGGCCATAATATTCCGGCGAAAAGGAATATGCCCTCTTTTATGAGAGACAGCCATGTGTAGCCGCCCTTGTGCGAATAAGTCCAAATCGGACCCTCCAATCTGCCCATGTGCGGCCACCCTTGAGAAGACAAGTCCGCTTTTGAATTCGGCCACCAGCCATTGAATTCGGCCACCGGCCACCGGCCATTGACTTCAGACCACCGGCCACCGGCCATTAACTTCCGACCGGCCATCGGCCATTGACTACCGACCACCGGCCAACCGACCGGTTGTTTTCCAACCACTTTTCGGTCGTCGTCCAGCCATAATATTCCGACGAAAAAGTTGCCCCTGATTCTTGTCCGTGAAAATTTTGGTTTCCGGTGAGTGATTTTCCTTCATGCACGATGGCTTCTCCTCATAATGGGGGCCTTACAAATGTGCGCTTTTACCACAGAAAATTACAAGGGTAAATCAGGCTCCATACTTAACAATCTCCCACTTGGAGACTGATCTCCAAACCAAACCTGTGACTGCTTTCCATTCTGGCTTCTTATCCTTGAATGTCGATTGAAGATGAGCAAAAGCTCAACTTCTCCTTCTTGACCACCTTTGTAAACATGTCTGCACGATTTTCACTTGTATGCACCTTTCCTAGCTTTAGCTGTCCCTCTTCCAAAAGAGTGCGTATGAAGTGATATCTCACCTCAATGTGCTTTGTCCTTGAATGAAAAGCTGAGTTCTTCGCAAGATGGATAGCGCTTTGGCTATCACTGTACAAGACATAATTGTCTTGTTTGAATCCAAGCTCTTCTAAGAATCTGTGAAGCCACAGAATTCCTTTGCTTGCCTGCGTCATTGCTACATACTCTGCTTCCGTGGTAGAAAGTGAAACCACTTTCTGCAGCTTTGAAGCCCAGCTTACTGCTGTGCCTCCAACCGTGAACACATAGCTAGTAGTGCTCCTTTGAGTATCTTTGTCACTTGCCATATCTGCATCAGCATACCCTTCTAGAAAAATATCAGTTCCTCCAAAATACAAAGCATTTGTTGTTGTCCCTTTCAGATACCTAAGTATCCACTTCACAGCTTGCCAATGCTCTTTACCTGGGTTGTCCATGAACCTATTCACAACTCCCACTGCATGTGCAATGTCTGGCCTTGTCCAGACCATAGCATACATTAGAGAACCTACCGCTGCAGCATATGGAACTTTAGACATATAGGCTATCTTCTCTTGTGTCTTTGGACACATATCCTTCGTTAGTTTAAAATGACCAGCCAAAGGTGTAGAAACTAGTTTTGCATTTTGCATTGCAAACCTTTCTAGTACCTTCTTGATGTAATCTTCTTGAGATAGCTTTATTGTCTTCTTCGTCCCATCCCTTGATATTTTCATACCAAGTATCCTCTTTGCAGCACCTAAATATTTCATTGAAAATGATTTGGAAAGCTCCTCTTTTAGGTCTTTGATGTCCTGCATGTTAGCACTTGCAATCAACATGTCATCAACATACAACATTAGGATGATGAATTTCCCATCTCCCAAATTCTTCGTGTAGACGCAGTGATCCAAGTTGCATCTTGTGAATCCTCCGCCCCCGAGGCCTCTAAAGTTGCCCCTGATTCTTGTCTGTGAAAATTTTGGTTTCCGGTGAGTGATTTTCCTTCACGCACGATGGCTTCTCCTCATAATGGGGGCCGTACAAATGTGCGCTTTTACCACAGAAAATTACAAGGGTAAATCAGGCTCCATACTTAACATATGAGACACATCAAATAGAATGATGTTAGCTTTGTATGGTACCCATAATTCATATGCACACTATGTGGACCAAAAAGGACAGCTGTACAAAAAGGATCAACCAGTGTTTGAATGGCCCACATACCAGCTCATAGAAGTGCGTCCAGTGATAGATCAGAAAGGATGGTTCATTTCAGAGGAAAGAATATATTATAGCCCATCCTCTCTAGAGTTCAAGGATATTACCCGAGTGAACTCAGAAATTTGTTCAGATCCAAACTCTCCTCCATCGGAAATCAAGCTTCAATGTTGAGACCAAACGAGCATATACTTTGACCAAAAAAATCATAGATATAGACGGGAGTCTAGCATCTATGATGCCTTGGTTCCTGAAACCACAGAAGCTCATATCATAGGAGACCCATGGGATAGACAATATCAGGGCAAAGATAATGCTATCTACAGCTTAACTTGGGGAGTAATTTGTCATATTTCAAGGAGATACATAGGAAACTATGCAAATGGTTTATAGATGCCAAACATCAACAGTGCTATACAAAGTGTACCTTCACAATCCCAAAAGGTGAGACTCAACCAAAGCCAAACAGTTTTGAGCTTTCACAATGAAGCAGGCTATAGTGATCACCCTAGGAAGGGGGGAGCTGCAAATTCATCAAGCTCAACTCTAGTACCAGAAAATGTTACACCAGTCAGAAGCCCAAGAACTTCTAGCCAGCAAACCCCTTCAAAGAAGAGACCTATTGAAAGATCATATGGTTGTTGGAAGTTTTCCATTGACCCAGAAACCATCAAAATCTACAGAAAAATTCTTCGGTGAAGAGTATCGAGGACAAAAGTTTCAGTTGATCTCCACGAGTCAAAGCCAAAAGCCGACAAATCCCATAGTGCTCAAGAAATTTCATGAGACCAAGCTCGCCTATGCATATCGAGATGCAAATGGTAGTGACTCTCAGCAGGTAAATAACCATGTAGAAGCCCCTACGGATCTAAACCTGAAGTCAAGGACTATTTGAGGATGATGCAAAGCCTCAAGCTACCAGAACACGCGACAAAAATGTCAAAACTAATGAGAGCTAAAGTCCAAAAGGCTACACAAAGGTCACCACCAAAATCTCCTTTGAAGAAATAGATTTTTCCAGACAATACAATGGACCTTTTAAGGTCAAAGGTTACTCAAATGTAGGAGGACAATGCTCAACAATTGCAAAAAAGTATAGTATCATAGTCATACGAGTCGACATCAACAGAAGCAGGTGATCAAAGCAAAGCCAAGGTAGAAAAAGTTCAACCCACGGACACCGCCACCACAAATTCAAATCAATAAAGAAAGAAATCCTGAGACGATCAAGTGCAACATTGTTGGTGAGAATCAAGAAAATCTGTCAAAAGAAGTAAAGATTTTCATCTAGATATGAACCTCATGTCTTTTCGCACTTGGAAAAGATGTGGCCAACCACAACTGAAAGATGCTCTTGAATTTGTGAGCACATCAGGAAACATACGAGCACAATGTTGGGGAATCATCTCCACCACCATTGAAGTAAGTTCACAGATCATCAAAGCTCAATTCCACATGATCACAACAAAAGATATGCCAGACGACATCATAATGGGAATACCAATGGCCCAAAAGGTCCTAGAGATACAGAGTAAGATGAGAGCACATATCCTCGTCAACGAAAACCATTCTTAAAGGGGTGCCAGCTTGCAAATCCTTGTCATATGCTTTTATACCTACACCATCTTTCTGAAGAACCCCTCAAAATCTTACTTGCACAACATATTGTTTTCCATGCATTTTTGTGTATGCATAAATAGGATGTCCCACCATTGGACATATGCATTGGACACTCTTTTTTGCTTCCACCTATGCATCGTGAGTGGACTATAATAGGCAAACCAATGTTCCATCATGCTACCCTTTCATATTTGCTACCTTTTTAATTCCATATCTATCATCAAATAATCCCTTGAGTACTTTATTAATATTTCCCATGATAATAAGTACTCCAATAATGCGCATATACCAAAGGAACTTTTTTCCCACTAGGTTTTTTCCCTTTGGTCGTCAAGGTATAAGACCCTAATTTAGAACCTCATCATTCTACTTCCCTTGTACATATTTTTCATAAATAAACAACAACCTCATCATGATGCTATTACAACAATCAAATGAAACATCATCTCTCAAAATCGACTACTCGGACCAATGAAGATGTTGCAGCAAATTGAACCTCATCAACAAATCCAACGACAAAATGAAGATCAACCCATCAAAAACCAATCAAAACCTTCCACAGCCTCCAAGGACACTTTTTCAACAATGCCCGAGGACAGGCACTAAAATAGGAAGGGGGGAATGTTAACTAAGTCAACGTCAGTTAATAGAAGCTGCCAAAGACTGATGACATACGGATGCACATCAAAGATCAAAGTGAAGAAGCAGTAAAGATTGAAGTTACACATTTTCCACATTTTCCCAAAATGGTCACATATTGTAAATTCTCGATTTATTTCAAGCCATTGTAATATTTTAATGTGTTATGGGCTGAATGGGAGTTCCAAGTTGTAAAGAACAGGTCAATTACTGTACCTAGGTTGCAGATACAATAAGTCTGGAGTCTCAAAGGTCTTGGACACCGAACATTACACATTTTAGACCTTCGCTAAGGTATAAAAGCCAACTTTGTAAAGATTTTATTAAGTTTTGGAATGAGATATACACAACATGAGCTAATGGTGCTCACTTCTCTCATTCTTGCGCTTCCTACTCCCTCTCCGATTGTCACATTGCAATTGTGTTTGCTGCATTGCAACTACAGGTAAGAGTTCTACGCATTGACGTAAGCCATTCACAGTATTTTGTAGCTTTTGACATTGCCGATCCGCGGCCTAATTTTATCATAATTAGGAATTTACACTTTTAAATAAAAAACTAAGCATAGGAGGGGTATTGGGGCATCATTGCTAAGCATTTAGATGCATTCTGGGTCGAAAACGACTAGGTCAAAAATCCATTGCTGTTAATAATCGCGATTTTGAAACAAAAACTAAAGAGGTGGGTTTGAGGCCATAGACATGTGTGCCTAGGTCTTACAAACTTGTCCTAGAAGTTTTGTTATGTTTGGATGTCATTTGATGCTGTAACGGATGTGATTTTCTTGCTGATGAGCGATTGGCTTTTGGTGATTTCAGTCACTTGAGTGTAGCTTGAGTTAGATGCGAGTTGTTAGTTGTTTTCCGAGAGATTGAAAACCTCTTGTAGCCTCTATGCACTAGTCGAGTCAGCTTCATCCCATGGTTTGACAAATTAATCGTGGTTCTGGCTAATACTACAATAAGATAGGATAGTGAGGTTAGACATGCGTCCCACACTTGGATACAATAAATCCCCAGTAGCCTACACTGTTAGTGAAGAAGGTGCATTTTATACGCTAAGCATAAAGTTGATTCTGGCATAGAAGTTGAATTACTCATTGCACATGTTCTTCTTGTTCTTTGAGTAAACTAGAATATTATTAAAGAATACAAGAACAGAATCATCAAAATTGTCTCTAAACACATCGGTCATAAAATGATTAAAAGTTGCAAGAGCAGTTGTAAGTCCAAAAGGCATGATTGTAAACTCATCATGTCTAGATCAACTGTTGAAGCATGTATTTTGTATTTCCTCCGCCTTGATTTGGATTTCATAATATCATGACTTAAGATCAATTTTTGTGACGATAGAAGCTGCATGTAATTGATCAAGTAACTCATCAATCCTTGGTATTGCATTACATATTTTTTACTGCTACCTGATTCAATATGCAAGAATCAATACAAAGACGTAGAGTATCATCCTTATTTCAATTGAAAAGAATGGGATTACTCCATGGACAAACACAATGTCAAATGAAGCCTTGCTCAATAAGTCGAGTAAGTTGCTCCACGAGTTCTACAAACTCAGGCACCAACATCTTGTATGGTCTACAAGAAACTGGTTGAGCTCGTGGAATAATCTCTATTGCATGATCAACTTCATGTTTGGGTGGAAACTGTGAACTTTCTTCAAGAAATGCATCATCAAATTTTGTTAGCCATTTGGGTTCAAGTACTGTTTTTGGCTTCTTTTCTACAAGATTAAGCTTTACTTCACAAATCATTTTATTCTTTCTGTAGCCCTTTATTAGTTTGGTAAAGCTAACTATTGAAGTTTAGGTTTCCCTTGCTTTTCAATAACTATAACTTCAAAGTTCCACTCATTCACAATAGTCAATGAAGCATTTTTACAATGTATGTGAGCATCATTGGCCTTAATCTAATTCATTTCTAGAATTTGAGCATAGACTGCTATGAGTAAGACTCTAAAGTGAGCTGAGGTATTGTGACCATCCAAAACAGAATTCAATTTACCCAGTGAAGTAGAAGCCTTAATTTTTATACCTATAGATAATTCCACTATAAGGTATGAATCAAGGTGTTCAAGAAAAGTGAGGTTTCTAATGATTCATGGAGAGATGAAAGAATATGTACTCCTAGAATCAATCAATAAGGTAAAACACTTACCTTGATATTCTATTGGGGTTTTAGTTATTAAAAAAAAATCATTCACTCCTTGATGTTCAATTCGTAGCATGAATAGTTTTGTTTACTTGATTTCCCTTTCCACTAGTATATTGAGCTCTATTGGCTTGGGATCTTTCCTAAGGTATTTGATTTCCTCCTCTTTCTCCTAGATGATGTTGATGGTTGGAGTTATTACCATTCTTGTTGTGGTTGGGCGATCCATTTTGCACAAAAAAGCGGGTTCCTTGCTATAAGCTACCTTAATTTTGAGAAGGTCTTTGATTTTGGTTGAAAATATCTATAGCGCGGGCATTCTAGGTCTAAAAAAGGTTGAAATTATTGGGCTCATAATTGTCCACCAACCTTGTGAAGCTTGAATTGCTAAATGGAAAATATTGGATTAATGGTTAGGATCAGGACAAGTGTAACACAAATGATCTTGCATGGGATTCATACCTAATAAGTTCTCCCTTCTTTGCTGTGAGTTTCCATATATTTGATGCTCATCAAGAAGAGGTCTTTTGATTTCACAAATAGGAGAATTCCCTGGTTTCTAATTCCCACTACTTGATAAATCAATCACAGTAGATTTTTCCACATCAAGGACGTTCACAAAGGTTGTAAGCCGTAGGCTCTAAAGGCTGGCTTTCATAGAACTATGTAACCTTGACATGAACTGTTTTACTTTGACTTCTTGAGTCATTCCTGCTAGAGCATATTTGAGATGAGTCAAGAAATGTTGGTAATACGACTCCAGGCCTATGGTTCCTTGACTATAATCAAGAAACTCATTCATATAGTTCGCATGATATACTTTGTTTTGGTAATTCTTCTTTAGTTGAGTCTTTAGATAGTCCCAAGTTGCTAAATTAAGGTCAACATCCTTCTCAGTATAATGGTTATCTTCTTTAGTTGAACTTAGCGATGATAGCCATTTTCCTACAGATAAATGAGCCAAATCAAAGTAGTCATCCATACGTTCTTCAAGAACCTTTTCTACATCTTTGCCTTCTCTCCTAAAGTTCCTTGGCTTAGACTTGCAAAGCATTGCATTGATGTCTCTATCAATGATTGCTTATTGAGGTGAAATTGGCAATTTGGTGTTTTTAGCCGTTGTCAGGAGTTTTTTGGAGCAAGGGATTGCGCATATGTACATATACATGCATGGTGCATCAAATAAAGGATTGCCCATTTTCCTTAGCCAGGTGGTTATGTGGGGCCCACATGTGTACAGGTAGGACAACATGTACATAGTGCAGCGATTTTCACTATTACCAGTACCAGTGTGTTTTTTATACAATAATGAGGAGTTGGTAGCGCGTAAAACTTCTCGAGGAAGCTATCCGCGGGCCGACGACGTGAGGTCAGCAGGTGCGTCAGATGGCATCTAGTGGCGTCAGGAGGGCGAACGAGGTCAATATTTGCACGCAGATGAGGACGGACACAACGTGGGTGTTTGCTTGTGAGAATTATGCAGAAAGGTCATCATGAGGACCTTTTTTTGGGGCCACTTCACGTGGTGGCGAGATGCATTATTGGAAAAAAGCTGAGTGCCAGGTGTGCGAATGATGCAAAAAGGTGACAACTATGCACTGCGAGGTCAGTTTTTGGCCTGTTCGGGGTCCGTTTGATTTCATCTAAAAGGCCAAGGGTGCCCAACTAATAAGGCTAAGTGTGGGAACTGAAAAAACAGAGAGAAGACCAGAAAAAACGTGGAGAAGAGAGGAGGAACAGCGGCAGGTGTGTTTTTGCCCATTTTGGAGCCTGTTTTGGCCGAAAACTGCTCATCCGAGGTCGGATTTGAGCACTTTGACATTGTAGACTGGGGTTTTGGGCCGTTCCGGACGCGATGGCGCTGTCCATTTTGCCAAATTACTCACTCTTTTTCTGCTGTTTTTCTGTGTAAGTTCCTCCTATGAGCGAAGTTTCTGCTCCAGTTTGTGATTGTATCTGGTTTCTTTCACCCATAGTGTGTGAGCTATTTGCCCCATTGGTGTTGGCCCAAGCTCAATTGTATCTAAACATCAGAAATTCTCCTCTTTTGAGCTGAGTTTTTTGGGTGTGTGTGTGTGTGTGTGTGTGTCTGTGTGGAGTGGGCAAGTGGATAGTCTCTCTCCTCTCACTCCAGAGGTGTGTTCCCTGTCTCGGCCAGGTGTGTTGTCTAAGCCGAGTGGTGCCCCATAGTGTGTGTGTGTATCTTCCCAAGAGTGTGTGACGGGTTGTTATAGAGGCGCTGTGTGTGTTTTTATCCCGCTCACATTCTTTTGGCGCCCCCACGGAGGATCTTCTTCGAGTACCTTTTGCTTCGCGCTTCGAGCTTCGAGCTTCGGGATTACAGGTTGCAGGTTGCAGATTACAGGTTGCAGGTTACAGGTTACAGGTTACAGGAACAGGGACAGGGACAGGTACAGGTGATTCACACAGGTACAGGTAGCTGGAGTACAGTGATGTCACTTGCAGTTGTTGTGGGAATGCATCACTTGGCGCCTATTTGAGCGCATTGTCTGTTGGATTGTACGTTACTTGTGGAAACTGCCATTGTACGCCTTTGTGGAGCCATATATGGTTTTATTTGGTAGTCCCAGCCATTTCTGAGATTTGGTTTGGAAGATAGTCATTTCTGAGACTTGACTATACGCGATTTGCATTAGCTTTCGTGTGAGGGTCGATAGCGTGAGGTTTTTATTGAGCTGGGGGATTCTCAAATGTGGAGATCCTTTCGGTGATACAGGTAGCTGGAGCACCCTTTTCGTGACCTCGCCATAGGCTATGTACTAGTGAGTCCTACTTGATGCTCGGGTTCTATTGTTGACAGTTTATGCATACATAGACAGTCTATATTTTGGGTTCCTACTGCTCTACTTCTGGGGAAACTCTGTCGAAATTTTCCCAAGTTATGATGGCTGGTTTTTTGGTATTTTGAGCCATTTATGCTGTTATGCTGCTGAAATTTTGGCAAAATCAGAGGTTGAGTCAGGTGTGCCTTCTTGGGAGCTTCATGGTTGGCTTTAATGGATGATCAAAATGGCCCTCAGTTCACTCCTTTTCATTTAACGCAAAGAATTCAGATTAATGTTCATGTGTCCAGGAAGATCTTTTTCCAGTAGCGCATAGTCTTTATGTTTGGGCCAAGAAGATTGAGAGAGATCCTGGAATGTCCTTTGCCTGTTGTCATTCCGATGATCAACTATGAAAACTCATTTGATGTGCATGTGTTTGTCCTTATCTAAAGTTGAGCTCCATTGAAGTTTCTGGGGATTGGGAAGTGAAAAGTTTTGGGTTCTTGCACGTGTGTTCGAAGGGGTTCTCAAAGCATCATAATTTGGGTAGCCATGGCTTTCTCTTATCCCGAGTTTCATGGAAGAAGTGATGAAGATGTGGAAGAATTTTTGGAAAAGATGGAGGTTGCCTGCATTAGCAACCAGATTCATGACCCTACGCAAATGTTACGCCTTCTCCAAATTTGTTTGAAGAGTGATGCACGAGCTTGGTCCAAAGCATTTGAAGAGGAGTTGCATATGGCTGATCCACCTATAAGATTGAGTTGGGACAATCTAAGGCATGGATTGGAAGTGGAGTTTGTGAAGATAGAAGACCCTGACAAAGTGTGGCAAGAAGTACAGGCTTTGGTGCAAAAGGAAGGTGAGCCAATAGATGCGTACATACGTAAGTTTTCATTGGCATGGGAGCGAATGTGCAAGGCTTTAGCACCACAGGTACCCCCGCCTGACATGATGAAGAAGGACAGGTTTTTGGCTGGTCTTTGGGAGAATATACGTTGGAGAGTAGAGCTAAAGAAGCCTAGGACATATGAAGATGCACTAGAGGTAGCAAGGAACAAAGAGTGGAAGCTGAGGAAGATGAGCCAGTTAGGGGTGGAGTCTTTGCCAATGAGGTCTGAATTTCAGCCTATAGAGTCTTTACAAGGGCGCATGTCAGGGGTTCATCATGAACCAGTGGTTCCTGTTACTACTCAGGTTATGCCAGCAGTGGTCACTACAGCAGTGCAAGATGATGGCCTAAGGCAAGACATGAGGCAAGTGGTTGATCTGATGAAGAATCTCAGCCTAAACATGCTAGGTCAAGTGGGAAATAATCGAGGTCGAGGGCGGTTTGCAAATCAGCCAGGAGGTGAAGAAAGACCTAGGAATGGTGCTGGACAAAGTAATAGTAGGTTTTGGAGGCAGACGCCCACATGTTATAATTGTGGAGAGTTGGGTCACATCAGCCCGCAATGTGATAAGCCACCAAGGATGGGGGGAGACATGTATCCATTGCCAAGACAGGTGCTAACTAGATCAAATGATATAGCATCGAAATTAAGGGAGACGAAGGAACCAGTGGACTGACCCAGGAGGAAAAGGGAAAGACAAAAGTGCTAAGTGTAGTCACCTTGGAGAAGGCATCAAAGCTAGAGGATACATTAGTGATGCCTATTGGGAAGAGGACCACAGAGGATAAGGAAGGAAGAAGTGCCCCAGGTCCTAGTAAGAAGAAAGGAAAGAGCCATGAAGGCGAGGATGTCAAGGCCAAGAGGAAAAGGAGAGCTCGTCGAAAGTTTCATGTTTCAGATTTTCCACTAGGGGATGGGCAATTAAGCTATGACTTGAAGGAGGATCTGACGAGCAGGAAGGCAGATGTTACTTTTGGGCAGCTTATAGAGATGGTGCCTAAGCTAAAGCGACAGTGGAAGAGGATGGTTAACCCAATGGAGAAAGAGCCAGAGAGAGGTTCAGTGAAGGTGTTGGCAATGGACGAGCTACCAGACATTTGTCCAATAGTAGATGTGTGGCATAAAAGGAAAAATTTGGGACAAGGTTATGTGGATGGCGGAGCCCAAATATGCGTCATAACACACTCATGCGTTGAGAAGATGGGTCTCACAGTGGCTGGGGTGTCAGGTTTTCGGATCAGATTGGCAAACCATCAAAAAGTAAAATGCTTGGGTGTTGTAAAGAGCTTAGAAGTGGAGGCATATGATGCAAAGGCAGTGGTTGATTTTCATGTGATGCCAGCAGGGTTGGGAGCATATCCTATTATACTGGGCAGACCATGGTTACGTGCAGTGGGAGCTGTTCAAGATTGGCGACATGGTACGATTAGCCTCTATGGAAAGACAGGTACCAAGAAGCTTTATAATATGGACACAAGGAAACGATTAGAGGAGCTTTATGAAGATGAGGATGAGTCTAGTGATGAAGACTCTTCCACGGTGACAGATGAGGATAGTGATAGCACTACCAGCAGTGATGAGGATGTTGATGTTGCATTTCTTTTGATGGACAAAGAAATCCAGGAGATTGGTTTAGTCGCATTTGCGAAGGAAGTTGAAGATGAAAGTGAAGGGCCTTATGAAGTGATTGAAGGGCTGATGCAAACCAAAGTTGAGTTGTCAAAGAAGCAGGAATTAATGACGCAAATGATTAGTGGAGACCTCTCAGCTATGGAGAAGGATATATATTTGCATATGCTGGCTAGTTTTCCTGATTTGTTCATTACTTCATATGAAGAGATCAGAGGGTTCAAGGGTGAAGAGATGCATATAGAGCTGAATGAAGGTGCTAAGCCAGTGCGGCAAAGGCTAAGAAGGATGGGTCAAGAGCAAATGGAAGCCTTGCGGGAAGAGGTGGACAAGTTATTGAAGGCAGGGTTCATAGTCCCCGTGGAGACCACAGAATGGGTGAGTCCAGTTGTAGTCAATCCAAAGAAGGATGGGAAGGGGAGAATTTGTGTGGATTTTAAACCCTTAAACGCAGCCACTAAGAAGAACCCATATCCTCTTCCATTCATCGATCAGATCTTGGATTCAGTGGCAGGTTATGAGAGGTACAGTGTGTGTGATGGTTTTTCAGGCTATTTTCAATTGAAGATTGCTCTTAAAGACCGCACAAAAACAACATTTATTACGCCATGGGGCTGCTATTGCTACACAGTGTTGCCGTTTGGGTTGTCAAATGGACCATCTTTCTATCAAGAAAGAGCAAATTGGGTGCTGGAACCATTCATTGGTAGTTGTGTTAAGGCTTTTATGGACGACTTTTGTGTCTATAGCAGTAGGGCTGAGCATCATGAGAAGTTGCAGATGGTATTGGCTCGATATGATGAATGTGGAGGACAACTAAATCCAAAGAAATGTCATCTAGCACAGCCAAGGGTGAAGTTATTGGGCCATATGGTGTCAGAAAATGGCATTGAGGCTGATCCAGAGAAGGTGAAGTCTATTATTCTTCTTCCATCACCTATGAGTACGAAGCAATTGGCAACCTTTATACACAAAGTGAAGTACATGGCACGATTTATTCCATTGTCTTCGCAGCTTCTTTATCCATTACAACAAGTGGCAAAGCATGATCCATTGCAATGGGATGACAAGTGTGAAGAAGTGTTTCAAGAGGTGAAAGAGGTGTTAGGGGGGTTGTCAGCCATGCAGGCTCCTGATTGGGAGAAAGTTTTTTATGTAAATCCATCAGTAGGGGATGATGCCATTGGAGCCATGCTATTGCAAAAGGGGAAGGGCAGCCATTATATGAGGCCAGTGTATTGTGCAAGCCGAGTGAAGTTGGTAGCGGAGAGAAAGTTATCGGAAGTAGAGCTAGTGATGGCTAGTGTAATATTTGCTTGTCGACGATTTCGTCATTACTTGCTACCACGGCCTTTGTTTTCTTGACGAGTTATGCCTTTTTGCCACAGTTAATTAATGGTATTAACATGTCAAATGTGGTGAAGAAATGGGTAATTGAGCTGCAAGAGTTTGAGTTCTCTTTTCTAGTGGAAGATAGTACAAGGGCTACCCTAGCTGATTTGTTGACCTACAAGGAGAATCCCCTTATTGTTAAGGAAGAGGTGGTGAGAAAGGTAGTTGAAGAAGTGCCACAGATCAGCAATGCACATGTGTTGTTCTTTGATGGTTCATACAGAAAGAGCCATGATGCAGCTTCAGGGGGTATAGCACTTTATGATCCAGAGGGGAAGCTAGTATGCAAGAGAGGGTTCAAATTGGATGCGCATAGTAACAATGAGGCTGAATATGCTACATTGGAAGCCGGATTACACATTTGTTTGAAGCATGGGGTTCGAAGGTTGAGCATAAAAGGTGATGCCTTGTTAGTGGTGAAGCAAGTGTTGGGTGTGTGGAAGAGCAAGAACACCTCATTGAAGGAAATGTGCTTCAGAATTAAAGGCCTGTTAAAAAAGTTTGAAGCATGGAGTATCAGACACATTGAACGTGCTCTAAATGGAGAGGCACATGAAGCAGCTCAAGGCATGATTGGGGAGCTATTTGTGTTGAGGACCACTTTACCTCTTTATCATGGCCGGGAAAGTTTGGCTCAAGAAGAGGAGTTTTTGCTAACAGGAATCATTCCAAAGGAGATTCAGAAGTCTATGAAGTATGGCTTTGTGCGTAGAGCATACAGGTACAAATTGATTGGTGATGTCTTATACATGAAAGGGGCTGATCTCGTGTTGAGACGTGTACCTTGGCGGGAGGAGCTTTACAGAGTGTTGGAAGAGAATCACGAAGGCGCATGTGGTGGCCATTTTGCTCTAAAGATCACCTTGCATAAGATTTTGCAAGAGGGGTATGTATGGCCTAGTTTGCACAAGGATGTTCACCATTGGTGTAGGTCTTGCAATAGGTGTCAAGCATTTGGGAAGAGAGTGTTGAAGCCAGAGCTACGAAAAACCATTATGGCGTTTGATGTGTTTGAAAAGTGGGGGATTGATGCAATAGGCCTGTTACCTATCACAAGCAGGGGCAAAAGCTATATTTTGACAGCAGTGGACTATCTTTCTAGATGGGCAGAGGCTACAGCAGTAAAACAGATCACTGCAAAGGATGTGGCAAAATTTGTGTATGATGAAATATGTTGCAAGTTTGGGGTGCCATTAGAGCTACTTTCAGATAAGGGGCCAGGATTTAGAGCTAAACTGCTAGACTTCTTATGCACAAACATGAAGATTAGGCACCAGCATACCACTCCTTATTACCCGCAGTGTAATGGCTTAAATGAAAGGTTCAATGGTGAGTTGGTACAAATTCTTTCTAAAGTGACAGAGCACCAAGGAAAGAATTGGGATTTGGAATTGCCTAGTGCATTATGGGCTTACCGTACTTCGGTGAAGACAGGTACAGGGTTTACTCCATTTCATTTGGTGTATGGAAAGGAAGCACTATTGCCTGTGGAGGTAGAGTTGCCTGCGGTCAAGATGTTAGAGAAGTTGCTTGGGCCGCCTAGTGATGCATTCAAAGAAAGGCTTTTGCAGCTACAAGAGGTCCAGTTGGATAGGATGAGCGCATTGGAACATTATGGGCAGATGCAGGATAAGGCTTTGGCAAAGATAAATGAAAAGGTTAAAAGTAAGGGTATCAAGAAACATGACTTGGTTTTGCGCTACAATAGTAAGCTGGACAACACCTTCCAAAAGAAGTTTCAGATTAAGTGGGAAGGCCCTTTCAAGGTAGTGGAGTGTTTTCCAAATGGCACATATCAGCTGGCTAACCTGGATGGTGTTCTACATACGTCAAGGGTAAATGGATTGCGTCTTAAGTTGTATCATGCCAGGTTGATGATGGTGGAGCAAGATGAGCTGTCTGTGGATCAAGCTGTGTTGGTGAGGGATGAGGAGACCTGTGATGCGGCGAGTCTCATATCTCTCTTTGCTGCTGCTGATCATGAATGATCTAGCAGGCTAGGGGATGGGCAAATTATGTCAGGAGTTTTTTGGAGCAAGGGATTGCGCATATGTACATATACATGCATGGTGCATCAAATAAAGGATTGCCCATTTTCCTTAGCCAGGTGGTTATGTGGGGCCCACATGTGTACAGGTAGGACAACATGTACATAGTGCAGCGATTTTCACTATTACCAGTACCAGTGTGTTTTTTATACAATAATGAGGAGTTGGTAGCGCGTAAAACTTCTCGAGGAAGCTATCCGCGGGCCGACGACGTGAGGTCAGCAGGTGCGTCAGATGGCATCTAGTGGCGTCAGGAGGGCGAACGAGGTCAATATTTGCACGCAGATGAGGACGGACACAACGTGGGTGTTTGCTTGTGAGAATTATGCAGAAAGGTCATCATGAGGACCTTTTTTTGGGGCCACTTCACGTGGTGGCGAGATGCATTATTGGAAAAAAGCTGAGTGCCAGGTGTGCGAATGATGCAAAAAGGTGACAACTATGCACTGCGAGGTCAGTTTTTGGCCTGTTCGGGGTCCGTTTGAGGTCATCTAAAAGGCCAAGGGTGCCCAACTAATAAGGCTAAGTGTGGGAACTGAAAAAACAGAGAGAAGACCAGAAAAAACGTGGAGAAGAGAGGAGGAACAGCGGCAGGTGTGTTTTTGCCCATTTTGGAGCCTGTTTTGGCCGAAAACTGCTCATCCGAGGTCGGATTTGAGCACTTTGACATTGTAGACTAGGGTTTTGGGCCGTTCCGGACGCGATGGCGCTGTCCATTTTGCCAAATTACTCACTCTTTTCCTGCTGTTTTTCTGTGTAAGTTCCTCCTATGAGCGAAGTTTCTGCTCCAGTTTGTGATTGTATCTGGTTTCTTTCACCCATAGTGTGTGAGCTATTTGCCCCATTGGTGTTGGCCCAAGCTCAATTGTATCTAAACATCAGAAATTCTCCTCTTTTGAGCTGAGTTTTTTGGGTGTGTGTGTGTGTGTGTGTGTGTCTGTGTGGAGTGGGCAAGTGGATAGTCTCTCTCCTCTCACTCCAGAGGTGTGTTCCCTGTCTCGGCCAGGTGTGTTGTCTAAGCCGAGTGGTGCCCCATAGTGTGTGTGTGTATCTTCCCAAGAGTGTGTGACGGGTTGTTATAGAGGCGCTGTGTGTGTTTTCATCCCGCTCACACCGTCACAATTCCTCTAGACGGCATGGTAACTTACTGTACCATATCAACCAAGATCATTCTTAACACAATATATCCTACTTCGCTTGAAGTCCCTCTTAGTGAAATAAAATAGAAAACTCAGATTAAGACAAGGGAGAAAAAGAAAGAATAACGAGTGAATTAAATCAGTTCTACAACACAAAATTTTTGAGGTACAGAAATCTACGATGTGTCTCAAAAGTATAGTGGTCTCAGTTTGGAAGTATCTATAATATGCTGTCTAAATAATCCTTCTTGATCTCTGGCTGAAAAATATCTTTTTTGGCATGGGAGTTGTACCACTCTTGCGTGAGAGAATGGTTGGTTATAGGTACTCCCATTTTGTTGTGAACCATTGCATTTTTGTAACCAAAGTAATGATTGAAACAAGAAGAGTCCTTTGAAAACTCGTTCAGTGTCTCTTGTCCATATATGCTTTGTACACTTGCACAATCTGCTAAGCATTGTGGTCTATTGTAGGTCTTGTATAAAATCTCTACATTGTGTGGGTTGTAAATTCTCCAAACAAGTCAAAGAATAAATTATAGGGTATTGGGATAAAGGAATGTTTATCATTGGCTAGACACGTTCAACCTCATACATTAAACATGACAATATTGAAACATCCCATCACCATTACTAGGGGAAGTATATTCCTAGCTATCCACGTCTCCTATGTTGGTCTCAAGGTAAGTTCATGTGCATCTATATAGAAATCAATTAGTAACAATGTTGTCTTTCCCTAGCTTGAATTGCACATATTTCGTACTCCCCATAGGTGAAGATTTATGCCCAAATGATCTGAATTTTGGGTTCTCATAGAGTAATAGTACCATAATCGGAATGTATTGAACACAATACAATCTGTCGATAGTAACCTCTTCTTCTCCACTCCATCTCACATGGTCATGATAAGCAGTTGCACTTCCACTCCTATCTAAATGTGCTCTTTCACCATAAGGCGCAATAGTATATCCACCCATATCCGTTTAGGTAGAATGCCAGTCATCTATACACACACCCATCACCCAAGTTAGCTAGAACTGATAAGACATATGTTAGAGCTCAAAGATTATGACCTTAAAACAATTTGAATCATATCAAAATCAAATTTTTCCAATTATAAATAGTAAAAGGATACATGCTACTTTGATGTTAAAAGGTGCAATGAACTAAGTTTTGGTTTCTATAATCAAGGTTCTACCATTCTACGTACTTACATCTTGACATTTTTAGAAATTCTACTTGTATACTTAAAATAACATACTCCTTCTTATACCACTCTTCCCCTCAAGTGTTGCAATAACTAATTGAAAAAAAACAAAAGCTAGTTGAGGTATATGGTTGTGGTAATTCATGGAAGAATTTTACATGGGTGTGTTGCTCAATGATATCACCTCTCAAAAAATACCTACTTGAGTTCATCGTCATTGAATATGCTTGAGAAGAATCTCAAGCACATCTAGACTTCTCATAGACATTGAAAGTGATAGTGACATTGGGATGATTGAACTTAAAGATAGGTCCATAGACTTTACCAAACTAGTCTTGAGGTATATAATAGAATTGGTTGCCGCGATTTGACTTTTTCCACACCCAAAGTTTGACTTTCTCACAGAAGCCATATCTTTGGTTGAGCATGAGTTCCTTCTTACTAAGGATTATTGTGTAGCTTGGTATATCAAGTGAGTATAGGTTAAGATAAAAAACATATCCTTGTACTTTTATGTCTCCCTCCTGGAACGTTTCCTTGACCCATAGCTGTGGCTCGACTATGTCCCTATCATGCACTTGGGTTTGGTGTTCAGGCTATGCTTTGACATATAGTTCTCATGCTATATAGGATTTTGGAACAAAATAATCTCTAGTCCCCTTTGATTCTCTCACCAATTAAACTCCCCAATAAACATTGAATGCAATCGCATAGTTGAGAAATACATTTTGCACAAAATCACTTGGGACTTTATTTGGACGGTTAATAAGATTCATCTAAAAATAAGATGAGGAGAGAGAAGATTTAGTGTATAACAAAATTGATTCTATGCTCTTATCATCAAAATTTTAATTGTTTGATTTCTTGCAATATTAGTGATGCTTTGGGTCTAACTATCTAAATACTCTTTTAACTCTCATAACTGAATATTCCCTCAAACTTCCCACATGACAACATGGTCTGTAGTTATCTTTTGGATTTTTTCCCCTATGATAGCTGCAAGTAAGCTCAAATGTCTTGTCAATATCAATAATTCTAAGAATTTGTGAATGCATTGCCAAGTAGTAGTACATTTCCTCTAGGACCATCTACATACTAAGTTGGAGCAGTCTAAGGCTGACAAACTAATCCCTTGGGTTATCATCGATATAAATAAAGAATTGGTAAAAGGGTTCTTGATGACAAATAAGGTAACTACGATCAACACTCTTCTAATAAGTCATAGTTCCTCGCATTTCAAAGACTTTGATTTTGATCTCTAGATAAAAAAGTTTTCTCGCATCCCTTGGTAACATGTTTCCATATTATTGAATACTATGGCCAAAACCTTGTTCCCCTTACTAAGGCATTCAAATGTCACCTTTGGAACCATTTGATACTAGAAAACAGACGTTCAATAAAAATATTAATACACTTATAAAACACTTTAATGATGTTGGAATAAAAAGAGGGAGACCGATTGCTTAAAATGATTCAAAACATGCTCACAACATCACCATCGACATGTCCACCTCTTTCCCCAATTTCCAAGCACATACACACCTAGACTATGACATACACACATAGAGAGTGTGGAATTTATATAGACAAGATTGTAAGAGTGTGTAAGGTAATTGTAAGAGATAGAGACTTGATTAGAGAGTACACAATAAATTAAGCATAGAATAAGGGTGTAGAGAAGATAATCTGCAAGAGAAAGGCCTAAATCTAGCCCCAAACTCCACGGCACCTCTCTTGTGGAGTTGGTATTTAATATATTATTTGTGAGTTTAAGGTGCCAAAATTTGAGGCCCCTCTTTTATAACCACTTCAATTTTGTAAATGAGTGAAGCTCATTAGTTCTTTCACGTCCCATAAGGATAATTTTCCACTACAATTATTTACAGAGCCAAGTGGCTTATTGAAATGAAAAACTAAAATATTGTGCCAGTATAGAATAATCACAAGGGTGATTGATTGTTTGTCAACTCCCTGCATTCCAGTCTAGAAAATCATCATCATCAACTCAATTAAAAAAATAAAATAGACAGTACATAATTAACCATTATGCCAGCTATCCCAGTTGTGGCTAACCACTACAACAGGAGGGTGACTAGTCTCATAACATACCTCCCACCGGAGATAGCAATTGTTCTCAGTTGCTCAATAGAGAAATCAACTGGACCATGAGTGATGGAAACTATAGAGAAGGTTGGGGAAGTTGCAAAAAATCTTTTTAGACATCCATTTGGCATCCTCTTGATTGTGGTCTCATGATCAACTATTTTTTTAGGGATGAGTTGCTCTTCTTGGTCTACAAGTGAAGGTGGGTCTTCAAAAATGTGATGTGTAGCTAGGGGTCCTTTGAATGGTCTTAAAAACTAATGTGAAATGCATTGTGAATGTGCCAATGTATAGGTAGGTCTAAACGGAAAAAACATCATATTAATGACAACAAATATTTTAAAAGGTCCATAAAAACGAGGAGCAAGCTTAACAAAGACATTGGTATCAACACTTTTGATCCTTCATTTTTCAATGCGAAGTAAAACATAATCACCTTTGTTTAATTGGTGTGCATTGTGGTGCTTGTTAGTATGTTTAGTGTGCTCTTGTGAGTGTTTAATTGTAGAATGCACACTTGCATAAACATCATGCAAATCACCTGTGAAATCATCAACGACGACACGCACAACATTAGAAATACGTGAAGCAGGAGTAGGAAGAGAGTGACCATATACAACTTCAAATGGAGATTTACCTGTGGTAGTGTGAGTGGTGTTGTTATATGTAAATTGTAGAAAATGCAGGTAGTCATCCCATTTCTTAGGTTGAGAAGAACATAAGCCTTTAACAAATCAATGATAGTGCAATTGGTGACTTCGGTCTGACCATTAGATTCAGGATGGAATGTAGATGTGAAGTCAAGTGTAGTGCCAAGATTTTCAAACATAGTAGTCCAAAAAGCACTACAAAATTTTGAATCGCGATCAAAAGTAATGACTTTAGGCAAACCATGATGTGGTAAAATATTCTTAAGAAACAAATGTGAAACTTGATGCGTTGTGAGTGTTTTCTTACAAGGAATGAAATATGCTTGTTTAGAAAAATGATCAATAACAGTCGAAATCATGTCATGCTTGTGCACTGTGAGTGGGAGACCTGTAAAAAAATCCATTCAAATGTGTTCCCATGGTCTTTCAGGAATGGGGAGAGGGTTTAAAAGTCCCAATTTCTTACTTGTTTGCTGTTTTAGTCTTTCGTCAAATGAAACAAGTTGAAACATACTGTTTAACATCAATTCTCTTAGTAGGCCAACAGAAATCACCACATAAATTTTGAAAAGTTTCAGGAAATCCCTATGTCCACCATAGGGTGGTTTCAATGGTTTGTGCAATTCTTGAATAGTTAATGTACAAAAACGTTTAGTCACACAATTTTTGTTTGAAATAAAGGAAGTTTTCTTGAATAGTGTATTCGAGAAATGTGTGCATAGAATTGTCAAGCATATGAAACCATGTCATTTTGAAGTCATCATCATGTGCATAAGTGTCACGCATAGTGTCAAATGAAGTTCCCATAATGGTTAACAGATTATTAAGTAAGGGTCCTCTACTTAAAGCATCAACTACAATGTTTTCTTTACTAGGCTGGTATTAAATGCTGGGCTGAAAAATATGATTAAAAGCGGCCCACTTGATATGTCTATCATCTATTAAAGGGCTGAAAAAGTAAGTATTTGATACTTTGTTGATCATTTTTAATGATCAAGTCAATACCCATTACATAATGTTTCCAGATTTTCAATGCATGTACCACAATAGTCAATTCTTTATCATAAGTACTGAACTTTGTTTAAGAAGGTTTGAATTTATGAATTTCAAAAGCAAGTGGATGGTTATCTTGCATAAGGACTACACCCATACCTTTTCCACTAGCATCAGTGAGACTACGACAAAGAATGGTCCTTCAAAATCAGGTAGCTGTATTAAAGTTGCATTAGTCAAAGCATGTTTAAGTGCATTAACTAAGATTTCTTGTAAATCAATCCATTCATAAGGTCTTCAACAGGAGAGTCAAATAATGTGACTTGTAATAAAAGTTACGAACAAATTTCTTGTAATAGCTACAAAGACCCATGAAAGAACGTAGTTCATGCAAGTTTCTGGGTCTAGGCATGACTAAATGGCTTCAATTTTCTTGGGGTCTACATGTATTTCCTTACTCGATACGATGTGTCCCAAATATTCAATTTCAAATTGGAAAAATGAACCAAGTTATTGTGTCCAAGCATATCAATTACACGTTGGAAAGGGGGAAATGGGAAAACACCCAACACACACTATGAATGCCTCTCTATAGCCCAGTGATTCCACAACACCCATATCCCCTATTTAATACACACCCAGACAACCTGTATGCAAACTACTACTTCTCGTGCATAGACTTGAACATCCCAGACTGCCCATACCCAACCTCTCCGTATGCAATCATAGCTCTTATCCTCAACCCTTCAGAACACACCATACACTCACATATAAGTAGTCCCGATACCCTCATACACCCTAAGGTCATTGGTAGACAGGTACTCTCCCACAAGCTAGTATATGCTCTTTTGCACACACAATGTCCGCATATATCACTCACATATGAGATAGTACAATAGATGATGAAGGTGCATGGATAGCTAATAGAGAGAAAAGAGAGAAAAATTGTATGTGATGAGTTTGAAATTCAATAGAGTCTTTTACAAGTGATGGTGTAGCTTTCGACATTGCTACACATGTTTGGCTCAATCCACTTGCCATCCATAGCGCGCTTGGGTATTGGTAGGTTGCACCCAACCATTTCTCTTCATGCAGTCCTGGTTCATAACTTGGCCTGATTCCCTTTACTTCCGGTAGCATCTTCAACTCCTTCTCATGGCAAGCTACGCTCCTCAAGCCCTGGTGGCCACACCTTTGCGCAGTAATTATCCTCAACCTACTCACGGATCCACAAAACTTCCCATGCTTTGGCAACACAACTTCGAATAGTTTCTCCCACATTTCAACGTGCTTGATGCAATCACACGCTGCCACCCTTAATTTGCAGTTGGCTGAAGACCCTTCAATAAACCTGCACAACCCAAGTATCAGCCTGCAGTCATACTCTCATGTACCCGAGGACTCTCACCCTTCACGTCCACCTCCTTGCAATGCTTGGTTTTTTCACTCTCTAGCTCTTCTCCCATGCACTCGGCACTCCTTGGCTTTGCATACGGCACCCCTCAGCACCCTATGATTGTTAGGCTATTGAGCAAAGAAACCTCCTGTTCTGTCCCTCTCGGCACTGCACATCCGCCTTCACTCCCTATCTGTAGCACTCGGTGCCCCTCTTTGCAACCTTCTTCAACCGACCATCACCCCCTGGTTGCCCTCAACCCCTTGCCTTCCTATAGTGTTTCCAACCATGAACCCTCTCCTCATGGCGTCATTGGATTTGGTTATATTTTGGCCTGCTAGGCCGCGTGGCAAAGCAAGGGACACCGGTTGCCGGTCGAATGTAGTCGTTAGGGGACCGTTGACCAAAAAGTCAACACACGCAGCTCACACGGAGTCTTGAACCCCCAACCTCACATCCCAGGAGCACTACCCTAACCACTGCACTACGTGCGTGCATATGCACATGCTAGGATGAATGCGCTACATATGTTGAAGATGTCTCCTCCCCCCAAAAAAGCGACGTGACCGGCTGGGCCAATCACGCCCACCTACACGCGGCCTAGCAGACTGATATTTAACCAAAGCCGGCCTCATCACCCGGCAGCAGCTAGCGGCGTGGAAACCCCCCTTCGGTGATCACCTCCTCAAGTTTGTGCTCTGTAGCCCATGCTCATGGCCCCGCCTTGGCGGCCCTCCTCCCCCTTTGGTCTTGGCAGCCTTCTGCAAAACTCCATGTGCTCTTAAAGAGAATTGACTGCTCCTTCTTCTAACCTCCAACCAGCCCTTCACCTATGGCGGCATCCCTCACTCCTGGCCTAGCCCTTCTTCCAGCGCTCTAAGACTGCCCACCCATCCTTATGGCCTTCACTTTTTTCTTTTGCATGGCCACCAGGTGGTGCCACTTTCCCTCTGTTGCTTGTGCTGCTCGTTCTTTGTTGCAGGCTTTTTTTTCAAAAGTTCTTTTTTTATTGTAACGTCCCCAATTAGGTAGCATTCCCACGAGCAAAGAAAGCTGCGTAGTGTAGTCGTGCTTAGCTCCGACTACTTTGATATCCGCATTGCTTGATTCTGATCTGATCACCAAAGAGATTCCCCTAAATAGTGACTGTCGTGGTCGACCATCCATGTATAGCTTTGCATCCCTTAGCACGATGATCTGTGCTCTTGCACCAAGGTCAACATGGCCGCAAAAAACACATGTATCTCCACATAGACAATATCGGGGCATCGAGATACCTGGGGACAGAGTGGTGACTGCCAAGACCATCACAATCTTCGATCCCGGTGAACTTTTCCACCAAATTGGCACACACGCTGTTAAGCTTTTGTCTAGTAGAGCTTCAAAAAACCATGAGTTGACCTTCGAAGTGTCACATATGGCATACATATCTCAATGGCACTGGCTCAAATTTGCATCTACTACCCGCTGAAGCATTCTCCGATCGCCCTGCCTGATGTCATGCACCGGCTGGCACCTTCCATGGTCCGACACACCTTGGGTGCACCATCATTGCCCACCCTCTAGTTGAGCATTCATGCTCAACCGTAGCATTATTTAGGTAAAATAAGTATGTATAGAGAGAATGATAGCTACATAGGCCGCATAAGAAAAATGATGATAATGGTTGTATAAATAGGATAGGATAGAGAGAAAAGTGTCTGCTGCATCATATGCGAGGATCAAATGGAAAGCTCAAAGCTTCCCCAAGCATGATGTATAGTCCACGTGGATCAAACGTAAATCATTTGTTGAGGCCATCCACTTGTAAAGCATGTATATCCAAGCCTTGCTTTGCACTTGTAGGCCAATAGACAGGCCACCCTTCCAGCTCTTTATAGCACGGAGCTTTGTCACTCCTGCATCCACAAGCCTTTGTGCCAACCATAAGAATACTTGTGATCACTTGAAGCATCGATACCATAAGCCGCTATCATGTCACCTGATAGAGAACTCTCCATATCATCACCTCCTTTATCATATGAGCAATGAAACCTGCATAGTGCACCTTGCAAAGCAACCTGGAACAACATAGCTATCAATAGCATAGCATAAAGTAGACAAACCCTGCCATTTTCCTCCACTTTTGCTGCATAGCCAAGCAAACATGTTACCTTTGCAAACCTGTATCCAAACCCTCTGTAAACGGATCCAAGCCCACCTTTTCATACTCAAGAGTATGGCTTGCTAGAGCTTCAACCTGTTCTTCAAATACCTCATCACCTGCAAGGTTGGTGGCACCTTCCTCTTTGCATGGAACCTCTCTCTTATAGGATGCACCTGTATCAGTTTCCATAGAGTCATCTGTCGGAGCTAGCTCTCCACGGCGACACACAAACTTTGAAACTTCAAAGTACACCTCGACATGGCCATCAAGGCAAGGTTGCCCCACCCCCTGCATAGATAAATCAACTTGACCTACCACAGCTTCTGTTCCTAGCTCTTGCAAGTCATCCTCAAAAACCTACTCTTCAATTAGGTCTGATGCACAATCAAACCATACCTCTTCCTCCAATAGGGACTCACCATCACAAGACATTTGATAGGGCTTTTCGATAGGCATATTCACACAAGGTACCTCCGCACTTGAACTATGCTCCTCTTTGACCTTCAAATGACTGGCATCCAACTCGTATACATCTTGCTCCACTTCATCTACATGAAAAACATCATAACTTTCATACCTAGAAGAGATGGACTCTGTCTCCCACATGTAGATGTTTTTCATCTACATGAAAAACATCATAACTTTCATACCTAGAAGAGATGGACTCTGTCTCCCACATGCTATCCGTGTCCAAACTGCTGCTGGAGCTATGAGAACTGTCGGACTCCTCTTTTGATCTTGTTGGTTCTTGCACCTTTGCTGTCAGCCTCGTTGTTGGCTCTAGAACTGACACCTCTTCTTTAAGATCTTCTATCACCTCGTCCTCTTGAGGAAGCAAACTAGGTGGCACTCTGAATATGCCCCTCTGTATCTTTTGAGACCTGATTGACACTTCTTCTACCTTTTCTAGCATGGTATCAACTTTGTGTGCTTTGATCAAATGCATATCAATAAAAGAAAGGGCTTTTACCTCTTGATGCTCATCAATCTGTTTGGGCCTAGGTCCACTGGCTACCGTGATTGCTGACTGTATCAATCCTGCCTCCATCTTCTTCTTCATCTTTCTACTCTTTGCTTTGGTGACTCTGACAGCTTCGTTATAAGTCCTTGGATCTTCATAGCCCACCCTCTCACGAACATAGGGATGCAAGCAAGATAGAAACTTTTCCAGCTTAAAATACCCCACATTGTTTGCTTAGGTAGTAGTTGAAAAATCCCCCCAATAAGCTTCAAATCTATCAATAAAAGCATCAAAATTTGCACTTAAGTCCTGCTGCAAACCTTTGATCTTTACATCTGCTTCCGAAGCCGACACCACTTTTCGATACCTTTGTAGAGAGTGCTCTCAAAATTCGATCCAATTCTGCTTGTGCACATGATCTTCTAAGCCATCAAACCAAACTTTTGCTTTACTTCACAGCACCAAAGGTAGATTCTGGAGCTTTGATTCCTCACCTAGAATCCACAGTACCGTCAACATAAATAACTCAAAATTCACAATCCAATCGTCAGCATCTTCATCTCCTTTGAAAACTGGACCAAATTCCTGCTTCATATTGACTCACGAACACCTTGCTAGGAAGCAATCAGTGGATCCTCCGTGGGGGCATCACAAGATGGAAAGGGGGAAATGGGAAACACCCAACACACACTATGAATGCCTCTCTAGTGATTGCACAACACCCCTATCCCCTATTTAACACACACACAGACAACCTCTATACAAACGACTACGTCTCCTCCATAGACTTGAACATCCCCGATTGCCCATACCAACCTCTCTGCATGCAATCATAGCTCTTATCCTCAACCCTTCACAACACACCATACACTCACATATAAGTAGTCCCAATACCCTCAGACACCCTAAGATCATTGGTAGACAGGTACTCTCCCACCCACAGGCTAGTATATTCTCTTTTGCACAAACGATGTCCGCATATATAACACTCACATATGAGATAATACAATAGATAATGAAGGTGTAGGAATAGCTAATAGAGAGAAAAGAGAGAAAACTCGTCTATGATGAGTTTGAAATTCAATAGAGTCTTTTACAAGCGATGGTGTAGCTTTGGACATTGCCACACATGTTTGGCTCAATCCACTTGCGATCCATAGCGGGCTTAGGTATTGGTAGGTTGCACCCACCCATTTCTCTTCATGCAGTCCTTGTTTGTAACTCGGCATGATTCCCTTCAGTTTTGGTAGCGTCTTCAACTCCTTCTCATGGCAAGCTATTCTCCTCAAGCCTGGTGGCCACACCTTTGCACAGTAATTATCTTCAACATTTAGTTTTGATAGCGTCTTCAACTCCTTCTCATGGCAAGATATGCTCCTCAAGCCTGGTGGCCACACCTTTGCACAGTAATTATCTTCAACCTGCTCACGGATCCACAAAACTTCCCATGCTTTGGCAGCACAACTTTGAATAGTTTCTCTTACCTTTCAATGTGCTTGCTGCAATCACAAGCAACCATCCTTAATTTGCAGCTGGCTGAAGACCCTTCAATAAACCTACACAACCCGAGTAACAGCCTGTGGTCATACTCTCATGTACCCAAGGACTCTAACCCTTCACGTCCTCCTCCTTGCAATGCTTGGTTTTTTCACTCTCTAGCTCTTCTCTCATGCACTCGGCACTTCTTGGATTTGCATACGGCACCCCTCAGCATCCTATGATTGTTAGGCTACTAAGAAAAGGAACCTCTTGTATTGGCCCTCTCGGCCCTGCACATCTGTCTTCACTCCTATTTGTAGCACTCGGTGCCCCTCTTTGCAGCCTTCTGCAACCAACCATCACCCCGATGGTTGCCATCAGCCCCTTGCCTTTCTATAGCGTTTCCAACCATGAACCCTCTCCTCATGGTGTCATCACCCGGCAGCAGCTAGCGGCGTGGAAACCCCCCTTCGGTGATCACCTCCTCAAGTAATTTTTGCTCTGTAGCCCATGCTCATGGCCCTGCCTTGACGGCCCTCCTCCCCCTCTGGTCTCGGCCCTCCTGTGCTCTCCCCAAGGGCAGCTCCTCACTTTACGAAAGCCAAGGAGGAAACTTGACTAGCTATAAAACTAAGCGAGCGACACGTAAATTTTGCCAAGTAGAGAGAGAGGAAGTTCTCTAGCGTGTAGAGAAGTGGGGAAGGGGGAGTAGATCTTGCAAGAGTAGGTTAAACACCAAACGCGTTTTGCAAAACTCCATGCACTCTTAAAGAGCATTGACTGCTCCTTCTGGTAACCTCCAACCAGCCCTTCACCTATGGTGGCATCCCTCTCTCCTGGCCTAGCCCTTCTTCCAGTGCTCTCAGACTGCCCACCCAGCAGGTAACGCCATCTCCCTCCTTATGGCCTTCACTTTTTTCTTTTGCATGGCCACCACCTGGCGCCACGTTCCTTGTGTTGCTTGTGTTGCTCATTCTTTGTGCAGGCTTTTTTTTCAAAAGTTCTTTTTTGTTTTAACGTCCCCAATTAGGTAGCATGCCCGCAAGCAAAGCAAGCCGCGTCGTGTGGTCATGCTTAGCTCCGACTACCTTGATATCCGCATTCCTTGATTCCGATCTGATCACCAAAGAAATTCCCCTAAATAGTGTTTGCCGCGTGCGACCATCCATGTATAGCTTTGCATCCCTTAGCACGATGATCTGTGCTCTTGAGCCAATGTCAACATGGCCGCAAAAAAACACATGTATCTCCGCATAGACAATATCGGGGCATCGAGATACCCGGCGACAAAGTGATGACTGCCAAGACCATCACAATCTTCGATCCTGGTGAAGTTGTCCATCGAATTGGCACACATGCCGTTAAGCTTTCGGCCAATAGATCTCTAAAAAACCATGAGTTGATTTGCGAAGTGTCTTATATGGCATAAATATCTCAATGGCATTGGCTCAAATCTGCATCTACTACCTGTTGAAACATTCTCCGATCGCCCTGCTTGATGTCATGCACCTCCTGCAGGCACCTTCCATGGTCGGACACACCTTGGGCGCACCAACGTGTTAAGTGCTCTTTATGCTCTTTTTCAGATTTACTGAATACTAGAATGTCATAAAAAAATACAATCACAAAATCTTGATGGTCAATGAAAACTCTATTCATCATGCGTGTGAATGTGGTTGGTGCATTTGTCAAACCAAAAGGCATGACAAGAAATTCATAGTGTCCTGTTTGTGTTTCGAAAGCAGTTTTGTAGATATCATGTTCAAACATTTTGACTTGATGATACCTTGATTTAAGGTCAGTTTTGCTAAAGATGTTTGACCCTTTCAATTTATCTAATAGATCATCCACTCTAGGAGTAGGAAACCTATTCTTAATGGTGATCTTGTTTAAAGCCCTGTAGTCAATACACATAGGAAAGGTTCCATTTTTCTTCTTAACAAGAAGTATTGGAGCTCCATATGGTGAACTACTAGGTCTGATTAGGCCTCGATCAAGTAAATCAATGATTTGAGTTTGTATCTGCCCGCGTGTAATTGGATTTACACGATAAGGTGCTCTACAAGGAGGTTCACTACCCAGTATAATATCTATTTTGTGATCTTCGGGGCGTGAAGGTGGAATTCCATGTGACAGATCATGCATGAAAAAATCTTCAAATTGTGAGAGAAATTCAACGTGTGTAGAGTTGTGTCAAGTTTCAATTTCAGCAGAAATTTGATTTACCAACACTAGATATGTTTTCCCCTGTTTTTGAATTGCTCTTTTGGCTTGAGTGTGAGAGGGGAATTGAAATTTTTGATGTGCTACTATTTCTTGGATGGAGAAATTTTTATTGTTATGAGTGAGAGACATAGTACGTGCCATTGCTCTTCATTGTAGAACCTCATAACACTAGCAAACAATCATTCTAAACTTATATGATAAATATATGCATCTCTTGTGTTCTCTACCACGTGTTAAACTACTCCTTCTCTCAGCTTCCTTCATCAGTTCTTATTTAGCTACATCATTTAAGGTCTCTTCCTTTCTTCCATTTGTTTTTTTAGAATCATTAGGTGGTTGTGGTATTATCCTAGCCTCAGATGGTATATCTAGTGGAGGTTCCATAAGTGCTTGAGCAGTCTCAATCAACCTTTAGCACATCTCCAACCTCATATTTTCTATCTTTTCATTAGGATAAGTCGTCCACCAATGCTCTTTTGTTTGTTGGTTATCTAATCATACTTCATAAGCTTTCAGAATTTCTTCCAATGTCTTGAACTTCTTATCGACTAGGACCAAACCTCTTGAGCTTGGATCCTTTGGCTTTGCTTTCGTTGGATTTTGTGTATTTGTTCTCTAGTATCTTACTAGATGAAGCCCTTGTTGAATCCTGTAATTTATCTTAAGCTTATGACAACTCAAATGTAATAGCCTTTAGCTTCCTATGATATTAAACTCTAACTTTATCTCTTCCATATTTGTTTCTTGATTTCACACTCACGAACTTGTTAGAGTCATCACTACTTTTTTCACTTGTCGCTTTCTATTTTGCTTACGCTCTTGTTGCTGCTTTTAATGGTAATTTTGCATCACAATCCCACTTGAAGAAGGCATGACCTCTACAATGTTCACCGTCGCTTTTCCTTGCATGTCTAGGTTTTGAGAGAAATCCTAGTACAAATCCTTAATTCCACATTCATTATAATTTTTGTAATCACTACTAGTCACATTAGGAACTTTGTTTGCACCATTAGTTTGTTCAATTGGTCAATCCATAGACAACTGGTCTCCTTGACATTTGAAACCAAGTCCTAGGGTCCCTTGTTGTCATGTTTATCCAGTAGATGATTCCAAAGATATGTGTTTTGTTTAGACTCTCCTTGATTGGCTATGAATATGAGTGTTCCATGAATCAACATAAACCCTTCACTCAGAGATACACTCCCCGTTTTCAAGTGAGCATGACTAGAGGATGAAGAAATATTCTCATGGTCATATGACTCCATGATCACTGGTGGGTCAAAATTGTATCTATGGTGGTACCCATAGCTTTCCTCTTTGTAGTATGTGTGTATGATCACTATTCCATTTTTTTTGGGTATTGGTCCTAGATACATATACCTCACAATTTTTTGGTCTTCACCTAGCAATGAAGGTTTATGGCCGAAAATTGGTCTTGGTCTTTGAGCTCCTATTTGTGGATTCACTAGTCCAAAAGCATAACTTAACAGTGATGGTGCTGACCTATTTCCAATAGTGAGACTGAGGATTTATTGGCACGTTAGGTTGGTATTGTAGGTTAGGCTAACTTGAATCCTATTGTAGTAACAATCTCAAGTGGCATGTTTAGTCCACTCATGCTTGATGGCACACCACTTTTGTGTCTAGGATATTGTTGTGGAAACATAGGACACTGATGTGTTATAGGATGGTCTCCTGCATATGTCAAGCAACATAAGGGGTTATCCTTGCATCACACGCCCTCACTGAAACAAATCCTAGCCAGAATTCTTTTTTTAGCATGTTCCTAGGGGGGAAATGCGTTTTGTTTATATGTCTCCCTGCTTTTGAGTCCAATTAAGTTTAGTTTGACACTTGTATTGTGAATTTAACAATCTCAAACACTATTATATGCCCAAGTTTGACTATATACACTACCCATTTTGCTCTGGTTATACTTTGTTTTTGCCTCAAATCTCTGTGTGTAAGTGTCCTCACAGAAGCATGCAATTTTCCAGTACAAACTAGCTTTTAGACATCCAATGAACACATGTGTCCAAGCCAAATTCAAAAATTCATCTTCTCATGAGAAGAATGCATTTTTTTCATAGGGTTGACTTGTTGATAATTTTTACCAGTTTTGACTTTATAATGCGCTTGAATTGACCAATGGATGCTCTATGCAAAATTTCAATGAAAAATTTGCAACATAATCTAAGGTGAGAGAAAAAACGTGATTTTTCCTATCAACAGGAAAAATCACATTTTTTTCTAAATTTTAACTTTGCATAGGTTGTTGTTATCATTTTAGGTTTAATGTGTCACAAGAAGTCAAAATTTCCTCTTTCTTCACTGAGGACTCAATCTCTCAAGAAAACTTTATTTTTCCCTCTTTTTATTGATTTTCACACAAAGCAGAATGCTGAAACAAGTCTCTACCAAATTGCGGATAAATTGTCATCCAGAGATGCATCTACTTACCCTACTTCTAAAACAAAAGAAAAAGAAAATCTGGAAACAAAAACTTACTACTACAAAAACTCTAAAATATTCATTTTGTTTAGCCTAATGAAAACTTCATTGCTATAATAGCCAACAAAGCAACACACCAAGCTCTGCTTCAACTCTCAATACCTTAATCTATCTTTTGACTACTCTTATGGGGAGAGACTCACCACTAAAAACACAAAGACTAAGGATGCCTCAATCTCCACTCCTATCCTTATTCTATCGAACTAGTCTATCTAAGGTAACTTTGCTATTTTTTGTATGTGTTTTGCATGAACGTCAGAGAAGGACTTATACAGCATCTGCCATATCTCACAATGAGACGATCCCAAGACTAGAATCTTAATCCTAGGGAACAAGTGACTTGGGTATGGAGGCATGCCAAGAGGTTGTTAATCTCTTTTTTGAGAACAATACACTTCATGGTAACAATCTATGAACTCTCTAAGTGAGAAAATTCTTATTTCTATCTCTCTAATCCAACCACACCTCCACATGCAAAACCGGTAGCAAAAAAACTCCAATCAACACCAAACATGGCAGACCCAATCTCTACTAGGTCAGAACATTTCTTGACTAGGAAAGTCAAATCTGCACACTGGAAAATTACAATTCTCTAGCAACAAAATTGCAAGTCATCAAATATGATGTTGAACACACCTAATAGGTTCTCCTAAGCACTAGGAATCTAATGCAACTAATGAAATCTAAAAATAACACTTGGATAGTGATATATGTATATGTCACTAGGAAAGTCGTAGGAGTTGACGCCCATATCTCGCAAAATGATTGCTTTGAATATTTTGCCATAAAGAGCTCCTTGAGACTGGCGTGTTGATGCTCTTGGCTTGTCAATAGAGTAACACTTAGTGTGATGCAACGAGATAAAATCTTGACAGCAAGAGAGTGCTCACGATGTACAAAAAAACCTTATCTATTTTTTAACGAGATAATAGCAGTGACTATTCAAAACCTTCAAAGTTTCCTTTTATACCCTGGCTTAGCCGATAAGGGCCTTACATGTACAAGGGCTAAAATTGATTTAGAAATAAGTAATCTATCTAAGAAAACTTTCTAACTTATGATACAACTTGGAAGCCCATAGTCTCGGATTCCGTATACATGGAAAGTGAACAAAGACTTTTTGGTGGGAAAAAATACAATCACTTTCTATTTACAAGGAATCCAAACACCTCTCGAGCATCTCCTTCTCCCGAACAAACATCTATTTTTGGAATATTCAAACAATAGAGTAGATAGAGAGGGTGAAAAGTTAAAGTAGATTAGGTAGAGAGGAAGGATACGTAGAGAGTAGAAATAGAGAAAGTGTAGATAGAGATATTAGGTGTAGATAGAGACTAGGTAGAGAGTATATAGATAGGGTTAGGATCTGGGAAGAGAATAAGGTTTAGAGAGAGGTGTGGACATAGCAGATAGAGAGGGAGGATGCATAGAGAGAGTTTAGACATAGAGATAAGGTGTAGATAGATATTAGGTAGAGAATAGACAAATAAGGCTAGGATTTATGAAGAGATTAGGGTCTAGAGAGAGGTGTGGATAGAGTAGATGGAGAGGATGTAGAGACTAGGTAGAGAGGGAGGATACAAAGAGAGTATAAATAGAGAGAGTGTAGATAGGGAGATTAGGTGTAGACAGAGAGAGCAGGAGAGTAGAGAGAGATTAGGATATAGATAGAGGGAGTAGATATAGAGACTAGGTAGAGAGAGATGTGGATAGATGTTAGGGTGTAGAGGGAGAGCAGAGAGAGGTTAAGATGTAGATAGAGAGAGGGAGGATGCATAGAGTGTAGAGATAGATTGAGTACATAGAGTGAGTGTAGAGATTTATCTCTATTTATCTCTCTCTATGTCTAGAGGGTAAATAGAGGATAGAGATAGAGATTAGATAGAGAGTAGGAAGACAAGGTTAGGATTTAGGAAGAGATTAAGGTGTAGAGAGAGGTGTGGATAGAGCGTATAGTGAGGGTGTAAATATTAGGTAGAGAGGGAGGATACATAGAGAGTAGAAATAGTAGATAGAGAGACTAGGTGTAGATATGCCCTCTCTAGATACATCTCTATGCTCGCTCTATATGACTTTCTCTCTACACCCTCTCTATCTAGGTGTGTAAATTAGGTGTAGGGAGAGCCGTATGTATATGGATAATAAGATATTATATACCTCTCTCTCTCTCTCTCTCTCTCTCTCTCTCTCTCTCTCTCTCTCAACAGGTCTTGAGTTCAACTCTCCTCGTTGGATAGATCTTTAAGGTCACTTGGGATAGTTTTGTACGACGTTAAAATTGTCTTCTTCTTCTTCTTCTTCTTCCTCTCTCTCTCTCTCTCTCTCTCTCTCTCTTTGTGCAGCCCTAGCCTTCTCTTTCTTGAATTATCCTGAGCCTCCCCTTGGATGAGGTGTTTCTCTATGGGGGGGGGGGGGGGGGGGAATTAACATATCCTTGAACTCCTAGACAAGAACCACCTTGCCCATGCATCTAATTAACCCCACAATTATGACTTTGTTTGAGTTTCCCACACCTTGATTATGTCTAACTAGCTCAATTTTGACTTTACCCAAGCTCCCCTTGACTCTTACACTGAGAATTGAGCTACCCTTGTCTCTTAGAATTGCCTTGAGTGCCAACTTTGACTATATTGTTAAGTATGGAGCCTTGATTTACCCTTGTAATTTTATGTGGTAAAAGCGCACATTTGTAAGGCCCCTATTATGAGGAGAAGCCATCGTGCGTGAAGGAAAATCACTCACCGGAAACCAAAATTTTCATGGACAAGAATCAGGGGCAACTTTAGAGGCCTCGGGGGCGGAGGCCCCCGAGACTATTCTTTTTCGCCAGAATATTATGGCCGGACGGCGGCCGGAAAGTGGTCGGAAAACAACCGGTCGGTTGGCCAGTGGCCGGTAGTCAATGGCCGATGGCCGGTGGTCGGAAGTCAATGGCCGGTGGCCGGTGGCCGAATTCAATGGCCGGTGGCCGAATTCAAAAGCTGACTTGTCTTCTCAAGGGCGGCCTCACATGGGTGGATTGGAGGGTCCGATTTGGACTTATTCACACAAGGCGGCTACACATGGCTGTCTCTCATAAGAGAGGGCAGCCCTTTTGGCCTATAAAAGGAGGCCATTTCTACACACATTTCATAGTGTGAAGTTGATGCAACAAGGTGAGTGTGAGGTGGTGAGAGTGAAGCAAGGCGGGAGCTCCATTAAGGGTATAATCCCTTTGTAAACTACTTCTTGTTTTGAAGTACTAAAGCCATTGAGTGGCTGCTTTCCTGTGGACGTGGCCCACATTGGGTGAACCACGTATATCGTGTGTACTCTCTCTCTCTCTCTACTCTATAATCTCATGTATATAAATCTGTCTCTCTCCATTAAGTAATCTACTCAATTATCTATTTAGCTACATCTTATTTCTTAACATATATTTGAGGTGTTCTTGAATCTCTAGTCTCATTGCTTTGAGTCCCTCCATAGGAATCCTTTGCCTACCATGTCCACTCGAGCCTCATCTTGAGGCAAGTCTAGATTCACCGGGGTCGTGGAAACATTCCCAAAGATAAACAACATAGCACACCTTCAAAATGAAATCAAGACGCTTTGAAAAGAGAATGAGGAGTTGAAGCATACACTTGTTGCCATCAAGGCTTGACTCACCACAGTGAAGAGCCGCAAAAAAGAGATGGAAATCCAGCATAATAACACAAAGATGTAAGTAAGACCACTTTTACAAAGGGGGTCAAAACCCAAGTGCAAGGTATCATATTTCTTGAGGTTGAAGATAGTGTGGCATCCATGCTACGTAAACAAAAATGGCAAAAGAGGATATCACCTTGCATTTGTAGATTTCCAAGAAACCGGAAAGGGGGAGGGGGACCTCAAGTTCCATGAGGCCTTTTCTTGCATAAAAACAACAACCCACATGGTACAATGGGACTCAACCACAATCACTTCTCCTACACATGAACATCACACCAACCATGCAATCCTCACTTTCAAGACTAAGAGAGATCAAATAAAACTCCTTGAGCAATCAAAACTTCTCAAAGAATCCAAAGTCTGTCTTGGATAAGGTCATACACACATCCAAGTCAAACAAAAGAAGGCAAAAATCTAAAAGATTCAAGAAGTGTGCACAATAGGGAGATGGGTAGTTTATCAAGGGAGGTAAAGCCATTATCCAAGAATTTTAAACTCCCAAACCCACTCCCCCCTCAACCTAACCCTCCTTATATTTCTTTCATTTCATATTGTCTTCCCTTTATCGCCCCTTACTGAAAACCCGGACCTTAACGCAGATGTATCGAGCAAGCTCTTCACTCAAAAGGAAAATTTTAGTGTTTTGTTTTTGGTCCCATAGGTCATATCTAGCCTCCGTGGATGATAATTCAATCTATTTGTCTATATATCACTACCTATCATAGATACCATACTAAGAAAATCCTGTAATCATGAAGAATTCCAAATGGATGCTACTACGCTTGTAGAATTTTTTGGATCTCAAGAGTAGGTGTATGTATCCTTTCATTCAAAGTTTTCTTTTCCCTGTGCATCTTGGATACAAGGAGCAGCCATACATGTTCAAACATTACGTGTGTGGCAATAAAAACTACAAAGGACTAGACATGCTCCTATACATCCATGTATTGGATACCAGGAGAAAATTAGCATTTATGAGGCAATTGGCAAAGACATGGAGATGGAGATGATGGAAAGTGTCAAATACAATGCTTATCTTAAAGGTTCTAGGTTTTCTCCTAGTATTGAAATTAATAAACTTGCACATAGGTTCCTAAGTCAACCTATGTGCCATCAACTCCATCAACTCCCAAATCACTTGTAGATTTGACTCTCTTCAATGTCAAAGATGAGTATGAAAACCCCCTTAAATGAATAGAGCTTCCTTGTGAGAGAAGAATATTAACAATAAGCAACCAATCTTTTTTGATGTGGACTATGTTCTTAAAGAAGACAGTCATAGATAAGACTTTTTGCAGGTCAACAATAAAGATGCTCATCTGGGCCATCCAAATTGGATGACCTAGAAGATAATTTTTATTTTTTAAAAGTCCTATAGCAAAAATAAACATGGTAATATATGCAAGGTAATATATAGGTAATACATACGGTAATATATGTAGTAATATATGTGGTAATATCCATGGTAATATATGGAATAATATACACAGTAATAGGAGCTCAATAGGAGCAAAAATATAGGGTCTCTTATTACCACATATACTATTGCTAAACCACTACTACATCCTTTTCTATTGCTATTTTCGCACACAAAATATTTTCTCTTTCTATTTTTCTTTGCTAATCCGTGGCAATGCTAGCGGTTCTGGACTTTTCCTCTACACTAAGAGTAGATAGAGAGATAAGTGAGTGGATGATTAGGTAGAGTTAGAGAATTGAAATAGAGAGACAAAAAAAGTGGGATAGAGAGTGTAGAGAGAGAAAAAGAGAGATTATGGAGAGAAAGAGAGAGGAGAGAGATAGAGAGAGGGTGTACAAAGAGGTGTGTAGTATTATTTTTGTTGTCTATACTTATGTGTAGATAATCCATATGTGAGTGAGTAGATATGTATGTATGTATATATGCATGTATAGTATCTTGTAGATGTTGGACAACATACCACCAGATGGGTATCAACCCATGTCTTCTTCCTTTGGTTGGTTCACATCATAGTTGGGACCCTCACCGCGGTGGCCATCACATCTACTAGATACGGCTCTTGAGGTAGTAAGTTTAAGCAATCGATTTAGGTTTATTTGTAGTTAGTTAAAGGTGAGCTTGAGTGTACCTTCTTTTTGTTATTTGCAGGCATGTCCCTCTTAAGATTTTGGTGGAGGTGGTCTATCTACTTAGGCTCCTCAGCCATTGATGGATGCAAAGTACAACATTGTTGTGTGAAAATGGTTTTGCAACGTGAGCCGCTAGCACCAGGCTCTTCACTATGAGAAACGAGAGAGACAAGATGCACAAAACCAAGAAAAAGCTCAAATGACACTTAGATTACTTCAAATTCATACCTTAATGGCCTTAAGATGCTAATGGTTAACCAAACTAGAATTCTACTACAAATGCTGGCATTAATGGCATTGCTAAAGAAATCCTCAAGACTTTGAGAGCTTAATCCTTCCAAAATTCTACCCAAGAGAGACAAAAAATAACCCCTCTGGTTACACCTTGAAAGCTTATCCACTCTGAATATAGTTGTTATTAGAGCTTAGAAACTTGTTCTTCTTCGCCTAGGTCAAGAGAAAGAAAGCCTAATAGTGATCTTACCCATTGTGATAACCTTCTTCTCTATCGTCGTAGAGAGAAAGAGAGATTTCAATGCGGAGCTTTTTATCCTTTTCTTGCTTCCTGAAGTCAAGAGGGATAGAGAGAGCAAGCTTAAAGCAGAGCTCCTCTTGGTATCCCTTGCTTCAGAGAGAGAGAGAGAGAGAGAGAGAGAGAGAGAGAGAGAGAGAGAGAGAGAGAGAGAGAGAGAGAGAGAGAGAGATAGTCAAGAGAAATTAGAGAGCGAGGTTGCGAGCTTAGGGGATAGAGAGATGCCCACATTAGTCATAGTGCCATGACTAATGTGGCATGTGGTGAGGCATGATGATGGGGTGGCCCGTTTTTGATGACCTCCATGGAATTGACTAGAAGCAACACCAAAATCTATGTCCCAACATGCTGGTCATTCTTTGATTTTGATAAAGCTCGTCTGAGATCTCTGATGCTTAGTGCGAGCTTATGTTCCTCCCTCTGTGCTCTGCTAGATACTTGCTGCCATCACCTCATTAAGTTTTCCCCTCATTCACATAGTGTGTCTTATTTTTTGCAATGGGTGGCCACCCTTGGGCATTTTGGATGATCATGTTGAAGATGATGAAACAGGAAACAGAAGGAAGACAGCAACTCAGAGTAGGAAGAAGATGGAGAAGGAGAAGACACAGAGCTTGTGTACGAGATCTCTGTAGTCTCACTCTCTGTATTGGAATAATAGTGTATATAAACTCAGATCTACAAAGCTTATATGAAACCCTAAGAGATAAGGTGTCCTTTCACACCGGATGTCCAGGGGGAAAAACCCAGTGGGAGAAAAGTGCCCCTGGTGAAGCGCGTATACACACTAACACTACTACATGTGTACAAATCCCCCCTGTAGTGATAGTGTGAATCCGTACAAGGTAGCAAATCATCATGTGTATGAGAGTAAGCCCAAAGCTTTTCGGAAAGCTTCAAACTTTTCTCGTGATAACGCCTTCGTAAATAGATCTGCAATGTTATCCTGTGTAGGACAGTAAGTTAGTGTGATCTCCCCTGCATGTAGCCTTTCCCTTACATAGTGGTAGTGAACCTCTATGTGCTTTGTTCTTGCATGAAATACTGGATTCCTTGCAACTGCCATAGCACTCTGACTGTCAGTGAAAATGGTAGTGGGTGCCTGTTGACACTCACAAAGATCTGCCAATAACCTGCGTATCCATACACAATCAACTGTTGCTGTGAAAGCTGCCCTGTACTCAGCTTCACAAGTTGATGTAGCCACTGTGGGTTGCTTCTTGTTTAGCCAAGATATACATGCATTTCCCAAGAAAAAACAATTGCCACTTGTGGAATGTCGTGTGTCAAAATCACCAGCCCAATCTGAATCGCTGTAACCAAGAAGCTGCATAGAACTGTGCTTTCCATACATATCCCCCCTTGGAAAGAACATGGCAAGATTAGGGGTACCTGAAAGGTAACGAAGTATGCACTTCACAGCCTGCCAATGATGCATACCTGGGTTGTGCATAAATCTTCTTGCTTGTGAAACCCCAAATTGAATGTCTGGACGAGTGTTGCCTGCCAAATATATCAAGCAACCAACCGCTGCTGCATAAGTATGTACATCAAAAGGTTCTCCAGCATCGTGCATGCTCAACTTTGATCCAGTTTCTACGGGTGTAGAGATTGGCTTACAATTTTGCATACCAAACTTGTCCAAAATTTTATGCAAATATTTTGCCTGCAACATGTATATGCCATCCTCTGATTGCACAAACTGAATACCCAAGTAATAATGTAGCAAACCAAGATCAGACATCTCAAAGGTTTTTCTCAAAGCATCTTTAAATGCTTCAATTTCATCTGCACTATTGCCTGTAAGAAGCATATCATCCACATAAAGTGTTAGCATAATGAGAACTCCATCTCTCTTTTTGACATACAAAGTACTTTCTGTTGGACTATTCTGAAATCCCTGGCCAATCAAATAAGTATGTATCTTCTCATACCATGCTCTTGGAGCCTGTTTGAGACCATACAAAGCTTTACGCAATCTACATACCTTTTGCTCTTGACCTTTTACAACAAAACCACTTGGTTGAATTACATAAACTTCTTCCTACAAATCACCATTCAAAAAAGCAGTTTTGATATCCAACTGATGCACTTTCCAACCATGATGAGCAGCAATTGCAACTAGTGATCTAACTGTGGACGCACGAGAAGTAGGAGCAAAGGTTTCATCATAATCTATGCCTTTCTGTTGCGCATAGCCTTTTGCCACAAGCCTTGCTTTGTACCTGTCAACAGTACCATCTTGTTTCCTTTTTACCTTAAAACCCCACTTTGTACCAATAGGCTTTTTACCTGTAGGCAAGTCCACTAGATCCCATGTATGATTCTTATGAATAGAATCAATTTCTTGCTGCATAGCATCTTTCCACTGAACACACTCTAAAGCTTGTTCAAATGAATCAGGCTCATCTGCATCACAAAGAGTGCTAAAGCAAGCCAAATCTACTTGCTCTCCGCCAAAAGTAGTACCAGCACGTGTTTTTCGTGGCAACGGTGCATCCAACTTGCTATCCTGCAAAGTTTTCTGAACCCATTTAGGCAAGGTTCTTTCTTCCTTGAGAACTTCTTGCTCTTCACGCACAATTTCCTCTACATCATGAGGTGTCACATGCTGATCAAAAGATTGATCAAGATTATCGACCTGTTGTGATTCTTGATTCTCCACAAAAGAAGGAAGCAAACCTTCAAATACATCATGTGTCTGCATATGAGGTACATCAAAAGCAACCATAGGTTGAGCAGTAGTTTCTGCAAAAATTACATCACGACTTTCAAAAATCTTGTTTGTAGCAGGATTGTAAAGTCTATAACCTTTACTTCCACTACTGTACCCCACAAATATACATTTGATTGCCTTATCATCAAGCTTCCCACGTAATTGCTGAGGGATGTGAGCATAAGCAAGACAACCAAAAACAGGAAGATAACTGACTGAAGGTTTTTTGTCATACCAAGCTTCATATGCAGTAATGGTCTTCAAGGCACGAGTAGGACATCTGTTCAAAACATGTGCTGCACAAGCAACTGCCTCCATCCATAGCTTATGAGGCAAACTCTTAGCCTTGAGCATACATCTAGCCGTCTCCATTAAAGACCTGTTCTTCCTTTCTGCAACACCATTCTGTTGTGGTGTGTATGGCATAGTGCATTGGTGTTTAATGCCTTTCTTTCCCAAAAAATCCTTAAATGCACCTGACATGTATTCACCTCCTTGATCGGTACGAAGAGTCTGTACTTTGCAACCTGTTTCATTTTCAACCATGGCGACATAATGTTGAAAAACTGCAAACACATCTGACTTTGCTTTGAGTGGATACACCCAAACAAAACCTGGAAAAGTCATCAATGAAGGTCACAAAATAAAGGGTGTTTCCTATAGATGGCGTCGTCATAGGACCACATACATCACTGTGTACAAGCTGCAACTTTCGTGTCGCTCTAACTGAACCATCCTGCGAAAATCCAAATATGTGCATCTTTCCAAGAACGCAACCTTCACATACATGTCTTGGTGGCATCTCCAATAAAGACAAATCATGCACCATATTATGACGTTGTAAAGTCATCAAACTACCATAACTAACATGCCCGAATCTAGCATGCCACAACTCAGCATCCTGCATGGCCTGAGTCTTTGTTTCTGCAATACATACCTGAATTTGCTTTTCATAACGATCTAGCACAAATAGTTCATTTTCCAGCGTACCTGTAGTGATAAGAGAATAACCATTCTCTCGATCTCGTACAACACATCTGTCATCCTCAAAAATGACCCGAAGACCATTTTTTGCAAGAGAGGATACAGACAACAAATTCTTCTTGATCCCTGGAACATTTAAGACATCTGGCAAGCATAAATCTGAACCATCTGAAATGGTAATCAAAATCTTACCAACGCCTTTGATTGGATAAGAAGCATTATTTGCACATGTCACCTTCTTTCCTGCTGGAGCTGCATCCAATGAACAAAACAAATCCTTCCTTGAAGTAATATGCCTGAATGCACCACTATCAAAGTACCAAATCATTTGTGTCTTGTCAACACTGTAAGCAGAAAAATCTGAACATACTACAAAAGCATAAGAATCCTGCACAAAGTTTGCAGACTCTTCTTTAGCTATAGAAGAATCACCAGAAGCTGAAACAACCAAACTTGACTCTTTCTTCTTTTCTTTAGCAATTCGCTTTTTACACTCACTAATGTAGTGACCAGGTTTCTTGTAGTAGTGACATTTACCTTTCTTCTTGGACTTGTCGGAATCACCTTTAGACTTCTCTGAAGACTGTCCTGCACTAGACTTGGAGTGATGAGCACTCTCTTTACCCCTGTTTTTGTTCTGTACAACAAGAGCATGATCCATACCATCCACCTGTAAAGACTTGTTCTTACGTGATTGATCCTTCTGCAATAGCAAAGCCACTAACTCTTCAAAATGAAGAGGGTCAGGATTAGCTCGCAAAGACAGAGTCAAAGAAGTCTGAAAAGTCAAATAAGATGGTGGTAGTGAATTGAGTGTTTTGGAAACCAAGTCCTTCTCTGGAATCACTTCATCAATGCTAAGCAATTGCTCTTTAAGATCCTTGATTTTTGTAAGATGCTCGACAATATCGTCACCTTCGTCCATCTGTATTTTGTCAAGTTGTTTCTTCAAAAACTCTATTCTGGCAGCGTTTCTTCCTCCAAACATAGCTTGCAGAGTGTTCCAAGCATCCTCAGAAGTTCTGCAAGATCTGATATGTGGTGTGATTGTCCTCTTTATGGTTAAGGAAATCACAGCCATAGCCTGTGCATCTTTAGTATCCCATCTCTTTTGCTCTGGAGTGACTTGTGAGGGTCCTGCACCAACAGTTGCACCACGACCAGGCGTGGCAGGTGCAATGCTACCTGGACGAACTTCATCTCCAGTTACAAAATCCCACAATCCTTTACCAACCAAAACATTTTTGGCCATAAAAGACCAAAGAGAATAGTTGGTACCATCCAATTTGTCTTCGGATGTAAACGCACCAAAAATCTCTTTCTCCGTAGATTGAGCCATACTGTAGATGCACACAAGAGAGCAAAAGAACCTCCAAGAGATTCACAAATCTCCTCTCCAATCCAAGCAAAACTCTACACAAAATCTCAGCACAAAGCTAAGACAAGTTGCTTCCCAAAAGAACTGTTTACCTGAAGAAAATCTGTCAAAAAGCACACCCTCTTGATCTAAACGCCTCCGAAAAGTAACTTCTGCTACGCTACTCAGAACAAAATTCTGAGGGCTCGAACGGCTTCGAAAGGGGGATAAAACCCCAGGTCGCCTAATCAGAATACTCTCGGAACGTCGAGGATGCTCCCACGAACAAATTTTTTGAAAACTGCCTGAAAACTGCGATTGCGTGCGCGGACGCGAAAACGCAAGTAGAGGCTCTGGAAATCACCTTGCTCTGATACCAATTGTTGAAGATGATGAAACAGGAAACAGAAGGAAGACAGCAACTTAGAGTAGGAAGAAGATGGAGAAGGAGAAGACACAGAGCTTGTATATGAGATCTCTGTAGTCTCACTCTCTATATTGGAATAATAGTGTATATAAACTCAGAGCTACAAAGCTTATATGAAACCCTAAGAGATAAGGTGTCCTTTCACACCGGATGTCCAGGGGGAAAAACCTAGTGGGAGAAAAGTGCCCCTGGTGAAGAGCGTATACACACTAACACTACTACATGTCTACAGATCACACCCCCCTTTTGGGGACCAAAGCATTTCCTTCGATAAAATGTTTCTCCAATAGCCCCTAATCTCATTGTGAGTTCAGTCATCCATGCGAACGTCTTGCAGAAGAGAACATGGCGGCAAGGGGCAAGCAGAAGTGATTGCTTCAGCAAAGGACTTCCATTTGCACTACGTTAAAACCACCCACAACTTCCTTATTACATCCATAGCGGGCATATCCGTCAATCAATGTGCTCCAATCACTACAACACGTTGCACAAAAATTGTCGTTGATACTGATGACTCAAAGATTGTTTTAAAAGTAAAAAGCCCTCGTATAAGCACTTTAACAAGCATCGGCATCGTATCGTTTATATACATATTAATATATCTCTCTTTGGAATATGCAATGAATTTTACGTCGATAACAACGCTGAAAAAGGCGTGAAAAAATACGCTCCTATACCAATGCCAATTTCGAGGTGTATTAGAACACGTATACCAATACTTGTACCGATGGCAAATCCTACAAATTGTTTTATGGGCAAAGAGGGCTAGGAACTGATGTTGCATGTATTGCAGCACCAGGAAACAACCCTCTTTGCCCAAGGGAAGAGTGAAAAAGCGATGATACTCCACCTATAGTTTGACATTGAAGAGCGAGTAAGTATAGATTAGCAAAATTGTAAAGCATGACAAAACCAGCAAATCAAAAGATTAAACATGACAAGTTTTGAAAATTATAATCATAACTTTGATTCCCAAACCATAGGCACAAGGACATGAAGGTTTTCTATCCATAAATAAAACATGATTTGAAAACCGCAGGTATAACCATAACGTGATTCATTAGGAAGAGAATGGGATCTAGGAGGGCTCTTTATTTGGCAATTTAAGGGAGTCAAAGCTCTAGTATTAAGAAAGCATTCAAAGGAAATATTTTGAATTCAAACAAGCAAAATGGCTAGTTTTTTTGAATTGAAAGTTTCTCCCAAAAATGAAACTCCAAAATCTAGCGGGCAAAACTATATCATATAACATATCTACGGAAAGAGATTGGCATGTAGACTACAAATATCTAATCTCCACTCAAATCGGAGATCATAGTAGGAGTTATGGAAGGACAAAAATCATAAATTTGTCCCCCCCTTTTTTAGGGGAAAAAGTGCATCCTTGACCATTCTTACACCTTTCTGACACACCCACCATTCTTGTACACATGGAATGCACCTACTCGTCAAAATGTTAATCACCTCCATAATCTCATGGAAAATAAAGAGGCCCTCCTAGACCTCATCCTCTTCCTAATGTGACACACCATATTTGCAAAACCATAAATATAATCTGCATGCCATACTATAACCATAACCATAACATGCTTGTCATACCATAGCCATAACAGCCAAACCATCATTGCAAAACCATAACCATAACCTAATTGCCAAACCATAACCATAACATAATTGCCAAACCATAACCATAACATAATTGCCAAACCGTATTTTCAAAACCATAAAAATAATATGCTTGCCATACCATAACCATAACCTGCTTGTCATACCATAACCATAATAGCCATACCATCATTGCAAAACCATAACCATAACCTGATTGCCAAATCATAACCATAACCTATGTGCCATACCATAACCATAACCATAACATGTGTGCCATACCATAACCATACCATGACTTCCATACCATTATTTGCAAAACCATAATCATAACCTGATTGTCATACCATAATCATAATCGTAAACGAAATGTAAAACTATAAACATAAGCGTGAAATTGTACATGTATACAATGAATGAGCACAATTGTATCAAGAAGTCCAAAGCTCTACAATAAATAACATATATGAAGGATTTCACCCTCATGGTAATGCATCCCAGTCATTAGTCTCTCCCTCCTCCTACAGCTATGTCAAAAGAGCCACAAGTCCATGCTTGTACCCATACTTCCCCTCTCGACGTGTTAGAGGGAACTTTCGGGCAACTTCCTGTAAAATAAACAATTAATCATAAGATAAATCTTCAAGTAGCATATACATTTGACAATTTAAAGCATACATATAATACTTACAAACTCATGTCGAAGTGTATTGTAGCCCCCACTCCTACTGAAATCTCTAAGGATTTTCTTGTGTCTCTCGTGCAATCCCTGCCCACTGCTCTTTGTTCAACCATGGTGGCTTTACACTACCATCTTTGTACTTGTCTCTCGTCTCTGACGGATGATGTGACATTGTGGAAATTGCCACGCTCAAAATCGAATCATTTGAGGCTAGATCATACCCCTCTGCCAGCTTGTACTCTCTGTGGATGGCCTAAACCATGCAATTCTTTATTTCATCATCGTTATTATCCCAAATATCCATCACAAAGTGGCCAAATTGAATTGTATACAGCTACAAAATTCTCTATCGCATGGTCTTTTCGATCCTATCCACCGCAATAGCCGCATCCTTGCTCTTGTACACCTTGCTAGGGTCATGCTCATGTGATCCCAAAGTTGTAGTGGTGTACCAATCCGTGAACCATCTACTGAAGAGAGTATTGGATGCTCTCTTACTGGTGTAGACGCATTGGTATAACTACTACCATAACAATTACCGCCTCCAGAATGACGCCTACCTCGTCACAAAGATGAACCAGTCATAACAATCCGTGAACCATCTACTGAAGAGAGTATTGGATGCTCTCTTACTGGTGTAGACGCATTGGTATAACTACTACCATAACAATTACCGCCTCCAGAATGACGCCTACCTCGTCACAAAGATGAACCAGTCATTGGTGTAGGGGGCACACTAGTCCTAAGTGTAGGTACAAGCGTAGTAGGTCTAGAGGAACCAGGTGTCCAAAGATTTTGTGCGTAAGTAGCCTAATTTTGTGTGAACTATGATAAAAAAGAGCCCATCTTCTTGGGAGACATGTCGGCCAAAGTGATAGGAAAACTAAAACAAGGAGTGTATGTATCTTCATCATTGGCCTGGGCTACAGATACAAAAATAGCACAAATACAATATGTTAGTTTACAAAAGAAAAGCATAAGCAATGCAAATAACAAAAAAATGAAGCTGCAACACAACTCATTAAATATATCTAGTATTGTATACTAATTAAAAGCGGAGTAGTCAATATTTAAAGAGTTGTATACCAGTAGTCAATCTCTCATCTTCTATGGGAGTTGATGTACCAAAGATGTATATCTCAATCAGTACTTCTGCATATTTGTCATCAAACTCCACTTCTTCATCGCTCTCTACATCAACTTGAATATTTGAAAGCTCATTTCTAGGTTCAGGAATTTGCTCACCACTAACCTTTAGCCCAAAATCTAAACTTACATCATCCATCATCCACACACTCTATTCATGAATCTCTTTGACCTCAACTTCCAATTCTTCACACACTTGCTTGCTTCGTGGAGCAACTTGAACAACACAGAGCGAGCGCGACGTCAGGAGTTTTTGGAGCAAGGGATTGCACATATGTACATACACATGCATGGTGCATCGAATAAAGGATTGCCCATTTTCCATAGCCAGGTGGTTACGTGGGGCCCACATGTGTACAGGTAGGACAGCATGTACATAGTGCATTGATTTTCACTATTACCAGTACCAGTGTGTTTTTTCTATAATAAGGGGGAGTTTATAGCGCGTAAAAATTCTCGAGGAAGCTATCTGTGGGCCAACAACATGAGGTGAGCAGGTGCGTCAAATGGCATCTAGTGGCGTCAGGAGGTCGAATGGGGTCAATACTTGCACGTGGAGAAGTACGGGCACAACGTGGATGTTTTCTTGTGATAATTATGCAAAAAGGTCATCATGAGGACCATATTTTGGGGCCACTTCACATGGTGGCGGGATGCATTATTGGAAAAATTTGAGTGCCAGGTGTGCGCATGGATGCAGCAGGGTGACAACTATGCACTGCGAGGTAAGTTTTTGGCCGGTTCGGGGTTCGTTTGAGATCATCTAAAAGGCCAAGGGTGCCCAAGTAATAAAGCTAAGTGTGGGAACTGAAAAAACTGAGAGAAGACCAGAAAAAACGTGGAGAAGAGAGGAGGAACATCCGGAACTGTGTTTTGGGGTTTTTGGAGCCTGTTTTGGCCGTAAACTGCTCATCCGAGGTCGGATTTGAGCACTTTGACATAGTAGATTGGGGTTTTGGGCCGTTCCGGACGCGATGGAGCTGTACATTTTTCCAAATTCCTCACTCTTTTTCTATTGTTTTGGCTGTGTAAGTTTCTCCTATGAGTGAAGCTTCTGCTCCAATTTGTGATTGTATGTGGTATCTTTTACCCATATTGTATGAGCTATTTGCCCCATTGGTGTTGGCCCAAGCTCTATTGTATCTAAACATCAGAAATTCTTCTCTTTTGAGCTGAGTCTTTCGGTGTGTGTGTGTGTGTGTGTGTGTGCTCTCTGTGTGGAGTGGGTAAACGGATAGTCTCTCTCCTCTCACTCCATAGGTGTGTTCCCTGTCTCGGCCAAGTGTGTTGTGTAAGCCGAGTGGTGCCCCATAGTGTGTGTGTGTGTATCTTCCCAAGAGTGTGTGTCGGGTCGTTATGTGTTTCCATCCCGCTCACATTCTTTTGGTGCCCCCACGGAGGATGTTCTTCGAGTACCTTCTGCTTCGAGCTTCAAGCTTTGAGATTCGGGATTACAAGTTGCAAATTACAGGTTACAGGTTACAAGGAAAAGTACAGGGACAGGTGATTCACACAAGTACAGGTAGCTGGAGTACAGTGATATACTAGCAGTGGTGTCACTTGCAGTTGTTGTGGGTATGCATCATTTGGCGCCTGTTTGAGCGCATTGTCTGTTGGATTGTACGTTACTTGTGGAAATTGCCAATTGTACGCCTTTGTGGAGCCAAACTTGGTTTTATTTGGCAGTCCCAGCCATTTCTGAGACTTGGTCTGGAAGATAGTCATTTCTGAGACTTGACTATACGAGATTTGCATAAGCCTTCATGTGAGGGTCGATAGCGTGAGGTTTTATTGAGCTGGGGGATTCTCAAATGTGGAGATCCTTTCGGTGATACAGGTAGCTGGAGCACCCTTTTTGTGACCTCGCCATAGGCTATGTACTAGTGAGTCCTATTTGATGCTCGGGTTCTATTGTTGGCAGTTTATGCATACATATACAATCTATATTTTGGGTTCTCACTACTCTACTTCTAGGGAAACTCTGTCAAAATTTTTCCAAGTTATGATAGTTGGTCTTTTGTTCTTTTGAGCCATTTATACTATTATGCTGCTGAAATTCTCACAAAATCAGAGGATAAGACAGGTGTGCTTTCTTGGGAGCTGCATGGTTGGCTTTAATGGATGATCAAAATGGCCATCAATTCACTCCTTTTCATTTAGCTCAGAGAATCCAGATAAATGTTCATGTGTCCAAGAAGATTTGTTTCCAACAGCGCATAGTCTTTATGTTCGGGCCAAGAAGATTACGAGAGATCCTGGAATGTCCTTTGCCTATTGTAATCCCAATGATTAACTATGAAAACTCATTCGATGTGCATGTGTTTGTCCTTATCAAAAGTTGAGCTCCATTGAAGTTTCTGGGAATTGAGTCAGTCAAAAGTTTTGGGTTCTTGCACGTGTGTTCGAAGGGGTTCTCAAAGCATGGTATTTGGGTAGCCATGGCTTTCTCTTATCCGGAGTTTCATGGAAGAAGTGATGAAGATGTTGAAGACTTCTTGGAAAAGATGGAGGTTGCTTGCATTAGCAACTAGATTCATGACCCTACGCAGATGTTACGTCTTCTCCAGATTTGTTTGAAGAGTGATGCACGAGTTTGGTCCAAAGCATTTGAAGAGGAGTTGCGTTCAACGGATCCACCTGTAAGATTGAGTTGGGACAATCTAAGGCATGGATTGGAAGTGGAGTTTGTGAAGACAGAAGATCCTGACAAAGTGTGGCAAGAAGTACATGCTTTAGTGCAAAAGGAAGGTGAGCCAGTAGATGCATACATCCCTAAGTTCTCATTGGCATGGGAGCGAATGTGCAAGGCCTTAGCACCACAGGTACCCCTACCTAACATGATGAAGAAGCACAGGTTTCTGGCTGGTCTTTGGGAGAATATATGTTGGAGAGTGGAGCTAAAGAAGCCTAGGACATATAAAGATGCACTAGAGGTAGCAAGGAACAAAGAGTGGAAGTTGAGGAAAATGAGCCAGTTAGGGGTGGAGTCTTTGCCCATGAGGTCTGAGGTTTTAGCCTATGGACTCTTTACAAGGTCGCATGCCAAGGGTTCATCACGAATCAGTGGTTCCTATTACTACTCAGGTTATGCTAGCAGTGGTCACCATAGCAGTGCAAGATGATGGGTTAAGGCAAGACATGAGGCAAGTGGTAGATTTAATAAAGAATCTCAGCCTAAACATGCTTGGTCAAGTGGGAAATAATCGAGGTCGAGGGAGGTTTGAAAATCAGCCAAGAGGTGAAGAAAGGCCTAGGAATGGTGTTGGACAAAGTAATGGTGGGTTTTGGAGGCAGACACCTACATGTTATAATTGTGGAGAGTTAGGCCATATCAGCCCGCAATGTGATAAGCCACCAAGGATGGGGGGAGACATGTATCCATTGCCAAGAGAGGTGTTCACTAGGTCCAATGATTATGGCATCGAAATTAAGGGAATTGAAGGAACCAGTGGATTAACCCAAGAGGAAAAGGGAAAGACAAAAGTGCTAAGTGTAGTCACCTTGGAGAAGGCATCAAAGCTAGAGGATACATTAGTGATTCCTATTGGGAAGAGGACCACAGAGGAAAAGGAAGGAAGAAGTGTCCCATGTCCTAGTAAGAAGAAGGGAAAGAGTCATGAAAGCGAGCATGTCAAGGCCAAGAGAAAAAGGAGAGCTCGTCGTGCAAGTTTCATGTTTCAGATTTTCCACTAGGGGATGGGCAATTAAGCTATGACTTGAAGGAGGATCTGACAAGCAGGAAAGCCGATGTTACTTTTGGGCAGCTTATAGAGATGGTGCCTAAGCTAAAGCGACAGTGGAAGAGGATGGTTAACCCAATGGAGAAAGAGCTAGAGAGAGGTTCAGTGAAGGTGTTGGCGATGGACGAGTTACCAGAAATTTGTCCAATAGTAGATGTGTGGCACAAAAGAAAAAATTTGGGACAAGGTTATGTGGATGGTGGAGCCCAAATATGCATCATAACACACTCATACGTTGAGAAGATGGGTCTTACACTGTCTAGGGTGTCAGGTTTCCGGATCAGATTGTCAAACCATCAGAAAGTAAAATGTTTGGGTGTTGTAAAGAGCTTAGAAGTGGAAGCATATGATGCATAGGCAGTGGTTGATTTTCATGTGATGCCAGCGGGGTTGGGAGCATATCCTATTATACTGGGCATACCATGGTTACGTGCAGTGGGAGCTGTTCAAGATTGGAGACGTGATATGATTAGCCTCTATGGAAAGACAGGTGCCAGCGTGAAAGCATGTTAACCTGTCATGCTTTTTCACGTCCCGAACAATGCTAACTAGCATAATTTTGACATATGCTAACTAGTACAATAACTTGAGCTACATCTCCAAGATCTATGACATATGATATATCAATAGAAAGCACTTGAAACAAGGAATCCAAATGTACAACCTCCGACAAATTTTGATATTATTTGTAAAACATTTACCGGAAGCCCAACTTTTCGAAGATGTGCTAACTTGAAACTGCTAACTAGCACAAAAAGCGCGACAGGTTAACATGCTTTCACCCGCCAAGAAGCTATATAATATGGACACAAGGAAACGACTGGAGGAGATTTATGAAGATGAGGATGAGTCTAGTGATGAAGACTATTCCACGGTGACAGATGAGGACAGTGATAGCACTACTAGCAGTGATGAGGATGTTGATGTTGCATTTGTTTTGATGGACAAAGAAATCCAGGAGTCTAGTTTAGTTGCATTTGCAAATGAGGTTGAAGATGAAAGTGAAGGGCCTTATGAAGTGATTGAAGGGATGATGCAAACCAAATGAGTTGTCAAAGAAGCAGGAATTGATGACACAAATGATCAGTGGAGACCTCTCAGCTATGGAGAAGGAGATATATTTGCACATGCTAGCTAGTTTTCCTGATTCGTTCATTACTTCATCTGAAGAGATCAGAGGTTTCAAGGGCCAAGAGATGCATATAGAGCTAAAAGAAGGTGCTAAACCAGTGCGGCAAAGGCTAAGAAGGATGGGTCAAGAGCAAATGGAAGCCTTGCGAGAAGAGGTGGACAAGTTATTGAAGGCAGCGTTCATAGTCCATGTGGAGACCACAGAATGGGTGAGTCCAGTAGTAGTTAGTCCAAAGAAGGATGGGAAGTGGAGGATTTGTGTAGATTTTAAAACCTTAAATGCAGCCACTAAGAAGAACCCATATCCTCTTCCATTCATTGATCAGATCTTGGATTCAGTGGCAGGTTATGAGAGGTACAGTGAGTGTGATGGTTTTTCAGGCTATTTTCAATTGAAGATTGCTCTTAAATACCACACAAAGACAAATTTTATTACGCCATGGGGCTGCTATTGCTACACAGTATTGCCATTTGGGTTGTCAAATGGACCATCTTTCTATCAAGAGAGAGAAAATTGGGTATTGGAACCTTTCATTGGTAGTTGTGTTAAAGCTTTTATGGATGACTTCTGTGTATACAACAGTAGGGCTGAGCACCATGAGAAGCTGCAAATGGTATTAGCTCGATATGATGAATGTGGAGGACAACTAAATCCCAAGAAATTTCATCTAGCACAGCCAAGGGTGAAGTTATTGGGCCATATGGTGTCAGAAAATGGCATTGAGGCTGATCCAGATAAGGTTAAGTCTATTATTCTTCTTCCATCACCTACGAGTACGAAGCAAATGGCAACCTTTATACACAAAGTGAAGTACATGGCATGGTTTATTCCATTGTCTTTGCAGCTTCTTTATCCATTATGGCAAGTGGCAAAGCATGATCCATTGCAATGAGATGACAAGTGTGAAGAAGTGTTTCAAGTGGTGAAAGAGGTGTTAGAGGGGTTGTCAGCCATGCAGGCTTCTAATTGGGAGAAAGTGTTTTATGTAAATCCATCAGTAGGGGATGATGCCATTGGAACCATGCTATTGCAAAAGGGGAAGGCCATCCATTATATGAGGCCAGTGTATTGTGCAAGCCGAGTGAATTTGGTAGCCGAGAGAAAGTTCTCGAAAGTAGAGCTAGTGATGGCCAGTGTAATATTTTCTTGTCGATGATTTCGTCATTACTTGCTACCACGACCTTTTATTTTCTTGATGAGTTATGCATTTTTGCCACATTTAATTAATGGCACTAACATGTCAAATGTGGTGAAGAAATGGGTAATTGAGATGCAAGAGTTTGAGTTCTCTTTTCTAGTGGAAGACAATACAAGGGCTACCCTAGCTGATTTGTTGACCTACAAGGAGAATCGCCTTATTGTTAAGGAAGAGGTGGTGAGAAAGGTAGTTGAAGAAGTGCCACAGATCAACAATGGACATGTTTTGTTCTTTGATGGCTCATACAGAAAGAACCATGATGCATCTTCAGGGGGTATAGCACTTTATGATCCAGAGGGGAAGCTAGTATGCAAGAGAGGGTTCATATTGGATGCTCATAGTAACAATGAGGCTGAATATGCTACATTGGAAGCTGGATTACACATTTGTTTGAAGCATGGGGTTAGAAGGTTGAGCATAAAAGGTGATGCCTTGTTAGTTGTGAAGCAAGTGCTGGGTGTGTGGAAGAGCAAGAACACCTCATTGAAGGAAATCTGCTTCAGAATTAAAGGCCTGTTAAAAAATTTTGAGGCGTGGAGCATCATAGACATTGAACGTGCTCTAAATGGAGAGGCACATGAAGCAGCTCAATGCATGATTGGGGAGCTATTTGTGTTGAGGATCACTTTACCTCTTTATCATGGCCGGGAAAGTTTGGCTCAAGAAGAGGATTTTTTGCTAACAGGAATCATTCCAAAGCAGATTCAGAAGTCTAAGAAGTATGGTTTTGTGCGTAGAGCATACATGTACAAATTGATTGGTGATGTCTTATACATGAAAGGGGCTAATCTCGTGTTGAGACGTGTACCTTGGAGGGAGGAGCTTTACAGAGTGTTGGAAGAGAATCATGAAGGCGCATGTGGCGGACATTTTGCTCTAAAGATCACCTTGCATAAGATCTTGCAACAGTGCTATGTATGGCCCAGTTTGTAGAAGGATGTTCACCATTGGTGTAGGTCTTGCAATAGGTGTCAAGCATTTGGGAAGAGAGTGTTGAAGCCAGAGCTACGAAAAACCATTATGGCGTTTAATTTTGAAAAGTGGGGGATTGATGCAATAGGCCCATTACCTATCACAAGCAGGGGCAAAAGCTATATTTTGACTGCAGTGGACTATCTCTCTAGATGGGCAGAGGCTATAGCAGTAAAACAGATCACTGCAAAGGATGTGGCAAAATTTGTGTACGATGAAATATGTTGCAAGTTTGGGGTGCCATTGGAGCTAGTTTCGGATAAGGGGCCAGGATTTAGAGCTAAACTGCTAGACTTTTTATGCGCGAAGATGAAGATTAGGCACCAACATACCACTCCTTATTATCCGCAGTGTAATGGCTTAAATGAAAGATTCAATGGTGAGTTGGTACAGATTCTTTCGAAATTGATAGAGCACCAAGGAAAGAATTGGGATTTGGAATTGCCTAGTGCATTATGGGCTTACCGTACTTCGGTGAAGACAGGTACATGGTTTACTCCATTTCATTTGGTGTATGGAAAGGAAGAATTATTGCTTGTGGAGGTAGAGTTGCCTGCGGTCAAGATGTTAGAGAAGTTGCTTGGGCCGCCTAGTGATGCATTCAAAGAGAGGCTCTTGCAGTCACAAGAGGTTCAATTGGATAGGATAAGTGCATAGCATTATGGACAGATGCATGATAAGGCTTTGGCAAAGATAAATGAAAAGGTCAAAAGTAAGGGTATTAAGAAGCATGACTTGGTTTTACGCTACAACAGTAAGCTGGACAACACCTTCCAAAAGAAGTTTCAAATTAAGTGGGAAGGCCCTTTCAAGGTAGTGGAGTGTTTTCCGAATGGTACATATAAGTTGGCTAACGTGGATGGGGTTCTACATAAGTCAAGTGTAAATGGATTGCGTCTTAAATTGTATCATGCCAGGTTAATGATGGTGGAGCAAGATGAGCTGTCTGTGGATCAAGCAGTGTTGGTGAAGGATGAGGAGACTTGTGACGCTACGAGTCTCATATCGCTTTTTGATGATGTTGATCATGAATGATCTAGCAGGCTAGGGGATGGGCAAATTATGTCAGGAGTTTTTTGGAGCAAGGGATTGCGCATATGTACATACACATGCATGGTGCATCGAATAAAGGATTGCCCATTTTCCATAGCCAGGTGATTACGTGGGGCCCACATGTGTACAGGTAGGACAACATGTACATAGTGCATCGATTTTCACTATTACCAGTACCAATGTGTCTTTTCTATAATAAGGGGGAGTTTCTAGCCTGTAAAACTTCTCGAGGAAGCTATCTGTGGGTCGACGACATGAGGTGAGCAGGTGCGTCAGATGGCATCTAGTGGCATCAGGAGGTCGAGTGGGGTCAATACTTGCATGTGGAGAAGTAAGGGCACAACGTGGATGTTTTATTGTGATAATTATTCAAAAAGGTCATCATGAGGACCATATTTTGGGGCCACTTCACGTGGTGGTGGGATGCATTATTGGAAAAATTTGAGTGCCAGGTGTGCGCATGGATGCAACAGGGTGACAACTATGCACTGCGAGGTCAGTTTTTGGCCTGTTCGGGGTCCGTTTGAGGTCATCTAAAAGGCCAAGGGTGCCCAAGTAATAAATCTAAGTGTGGGAACTGAAAAAAATGAGAGAATACCAGAAAACACATGGAGAAGAGAGGAGGAACAGTCGGAACTTTGTTTTTGGGGTTTTTGGAGCTTGTTTTGGCTCATCCGAGGTCGGATTTGAGCACTTTGACATTGTAGATTGGGGTTTTGGGCAGTTACGGACGCGATGGCGCTGTCCATTTTGCCAAATTACTCACTCTTTTTCTGATTTTTTGGCTATGTAAGTTTCTCCTATGAGTGAAGCTTCTGCTCCAATTTGTGATTGTATCTGGTATCTTTTACCCATATAGTGTGAGCTATATTCCCCATTGGTGTTGGCCCAAGCTCTATTGTATCTAAACATCAGAAATTCTTCTCTTTTGAGCTGAGTCTTTGGGTGTGTGTGTGTGTGTGTGTGTGTGTGTCTCTGTGTGGAGTGGGTAAACGGATAGTCTCTCTCCTCTCACTCCATAGGTGTGTCCCATGTCTCGGCCAGGTGTGTTGTGTAAGCCGAGTGGTGCCCCATAGTGTGTGTGTATCTTCCCAAGAGTGTGTGTCGGGTTGTTATAGAGTCATTCTGTGTGTTTCCATCCCGCTCACAGCGGTTTAGACAAATCTTTTTCATCATTTTCTCTCCATAGTGGATCTATTGTGAGCACAACTTGTTCACAATGCTACTTAAGTACGAACATATCTCGCGCATTTGTCCACACCGCCTAGAGCTCACTTGAATCAATCCACTGTTATCTTTGAGCACATTTGCATTAGAATCGCTTGTAATAACTTTAAACCACTTTATATCAAAGATAAAAATATCCAACTTCCTCTAAAGCTAATCTTCAAGATGTCTTGGATGTATCCAAGCTTGCTAATCTTTGTGTACTCATCCTTGGCACTACTCCTACTTTCTTGAACGAAGCTTACCGTAACACTACTCTCAAAGGTGACCCTTTGTTTGTCTATTTGTTTCACTCTAAAGTGTCTCTCATGCGACCACAAAGCTCCATATTTGTGATACTTCAACCACAAAATTGAAATAAGCTTAAAGCTACTAAAGTAATGTGATCATGTGGACCTGGAAAAGTAAGTTGTGAAAATTTACATGCCAATCTCAACCCCTTGACATCTCCTGTTTCTCTTCAATAATCAGCACTCCATTCCTCTTTGCCTTTGAAATTGTTGCATCTAGCCACCGCCCAGTTGGAAAGGTAGCCAATTTATGAAGATAATATAGAAAAGGAAGGTTTCTAGTGGCATTTTTGCATGATGTCTGAGTTGACAAGGCAAAATATCATAACCTTTTCTCACATTGTGATATCCATATTCCTAATGATGCCTTGTCCTTGTTGCTCATCCCTTGTCACCTTGCTATTGACCTTAGTAGTCCACATGCGTGGCATCTCTGGATCAGCTGAGCCCAAAAATTCACTCATGAGAATAAGAGACTCTTGTACAAGACATCCTTTGGTCAAGCTACCCTTGGGGCGAGCCCTTGAACAAGCTTTAAAGTATTCATGAATCTCTCCAAGAAGAACCTCCACATTCTATGGACTACCCCAACAATTGCAACTTCATTGACCACATGCACAAGTAGATGCATTTGAATGGTAATAATGTTTTTTGGAAAGTACTTCTCCACCATATACAGTACTTCTATAGAATTTAAGCGTGATGCATCCATGCTATCTTTTCTTATCTCTTTTGAACTGATCCAATGTACCAACACACTGATTTTATAAATTGTTCTTCTAATTTCATTTGCCAGACAATCCTTTATGGAAACTGGTAAGATAAATTGTAAATTTTTTTTCCAATCATTGAACTTAAGACCACTACAATTTTCATCTCTCCACTAAGATTGACATGCATGATTGCCCGAGTAACTCAATCTTCAAAAATAATAAAATTAAAATATAAAAGTGTTGGCATAGACAAGAATAGAATATATGTGAGGGTTTCAAAGCTACTTACCAAAACACTCACCAAAGCTTGGCCAATAGTGCATGGTCCACAAGAGAACTCCTTGCACATGTACATTTTGTCATTTGATTGGTTGGGACATGTCGACCATATTGATCCCTGTCCACAAGATTTTGAGCTCTTCTATAATTGGTGCCAGATAGACGTACATGTTCTTTGCTTTGTACTTTCTTGGGATGATCAGTGACAACAACAGATGACCCTTCTTGATAGCTATCCATGGTGGAAGATTATAATTAACCAAGCAAATAGGCCACGTGCTCCATGAAAAACTATGTAATCCAAATGGGTTTACTCCGTCCATTTCCAAACCAAAACGGATACATCAAGGCTCATCCTTAAATGTAGGCCATCTTTCCTCTATGTGCTTCCATGCACGAGTTAGCAGGTACCCGCATCACATCATCTATCGATCTAGTATTTGAGTGCCCAAAGCGGCTATAGTCATGCATCTAAACATGCTCTTTATTCTTTGAATGACAGGAAAGTGTCGAAGGACCTTTGCAGGGATAAATTTTCCTTGTGTGTCCTCTTTATACTTGTTTGATCCACAATTGGCACATTGTTCCAAATTTCCATACTCATTGCGAAAAAGTATACAATCATTAGGACATGCATGTATTTTGCGATAATCCAAGCCCAAGTTAGTAAGAAGATTTTTAGCAACTGGACGGGTAGGGGGCATGTGATTGCCTTTTGACAATATTTTCTCGTTGAGCAACATGTCATTATATCAATAATGCACTATTGCTATCATGCCGTCGACATGGATGGGATGACTGAGGTTGGCTTGCAGTGTTTCATTGAATGTTGTCGCCTTCTAGGTTTTCAATGATGAGATCCATCTCTAATTCTTGAAATGTGGAATCAGGTATTGGTGGGGTGGACTCCGTCGATGGATGCTCGTTTGATAATCATCTTCTATGGGATTAAGTTGGAGCAATATCTCCTTGTAGACATTGATCTACTACCTCCAGACCATGATATCAATAATGCAGGTCTTGTAGTTTCTCTATGAGAAAGAGACCGTTATTGCATATGTGATGATCACATATTTTTTATTTCTCTTTTCCCATTATCTTTTGGATTGTGCGTTGTAGTAAGATCCAATTTGATTGCCAAACAAGCAATGAATTCATGAGCTTCATCTAAATCCAGCTCTCCTGTATCAATAGTGACTATATTGCCACAACCATAACTGGAAATTACATCTCCAACAAAAAAATTCACATAGAACTTGTAGCTTTTGTATGCAAATCTATCCCTTCAACATGGTTAGTGAGGTCTTCTCTAGAAATAATAATATATCTCATCTACAAAACCCCCACTGGCATTGAGATCAAATCTAATATCCACTTGTAATGCATAGGCTAGTGGATAAGTAGGATATTATCCATCTCAATGTTGTATACTAGAGTTTTGTTGGCATACTAAACAATTCTTCACAAACTGAGCAACATCTTTGTACATTCCTTTCCACCAGTAGTGGTCTTTGGTCTTGACAAAAGTCTCCCATTTTTCTCTATGCCCAGCCCATAAACTTTCATGAAACTCATTAATCACCTATTTTTGGGTTGCTTTGTCACAAAAAACCTATTGTGGTACCCCTTTTGAATGCTTTGGTTGCTTCCATAAATGACCATCTCTTAAAAGATAGCCATAAGCCTTTTTCCTAATCCTCTTGTACTGTTGATCACTCTATCCCTCTTATCTGCTGGTAAGAGTGCTAAGATACCAGCCTTTCAAAATTCATTCTCCATTGTACATCTCTTCAAAAAAGACTTCAAGAATACAAACAAGAGTACCACACTTTAAACGTACATGAGAAGAGGTGTAGAACTTTAAGCCCACATCATCACTGGTGATCTCTTCTTCATCTTCATACCTAGACCTTGACAACATATCTACAATAGGGGTATCTCTGCGTGCAATATGACAAAACTTATGGTTAAGAGACTTAAGAAATGATATCCATCACAACATGGTAATGTCTGGATTAGAACAGCTTGCAATCATCCCTTTCAATGGTAAACAATCTGTCTCTACTACAACTAAAGCACCTATGAAATATTATTTGTCAAACTGCAGAACAATACACACACCCTGGAGTTCTCTTTTAGCTTGTGGGTAACCTCTTTGATGAGCATTGAGCACTTTTATTGCAAATGGACTACATTCTTGTGGCCATCTTCATCATCTCGACCTATAGCCCACCCAATACCTGCTAGAAATATTTAAGATCACTGTCCTTCCACACTAATAGTCAACCTTTCTCAAGGTAAAGCATCTTATTTGATTTTTTGATGGCTTCTGTATGAACTTCTTTCCATACAAACCTTATACCCTTACTTAGATATTGATAGAGCACCTTTGCAACATGAGCAAAGTGTGGCAATTGTGTGAGGATATATGGAACGCGTGCCCAACTCGCCGGACACGTAGCCGGACACCACATTTGTAGTCTATTATTTTGCCAGGCTAGTGTAGTAATACTCTGTGTAAATCCTGATTCCAAAGTAGTGGATCAATTCCTTGTGTTGTATATAGTAATGATATTTTTTGGCCATTTAGATTTCCCTAGGTATAAAGGTCAATAACCTTAATGTGAGAGGGGGATTATCTTTAGAAGAGAAAAGAGCTCTAAAAATATACGCTTAAGCTACGAAGCTGCTCCAACTTGTAATCAACTTTTCGAACGATTGGGTAATCCATTTTTTATTAAGAAACTTGCACTATGTTCCTCTCTCTTTTCTCTTTCATTTAAGTGTAAGCATTGTCAGTTTTGTTGTGGTTTGCGACTACACATCTATTAGCCTTAATTGCATACCTAAGTTCTTAAATCGCTATTTTTAGTTTTTTTGACCATAGAAGAGTATTCCTAGACCATAGGGCGACCTTCCTAGTATGTTCTGTTGCAATTTTTAGGACCTTTTTCATGATGGATCGTGATTTTGGGACCTTGTTGGATTACGACTAGACTTGGTAGGATAGTGTCCCTAGGTGTCCTTGACCTCCTCCTAAAGTTTCATTGCATTTTGAGTCTGTTTGAGTGCCGAAATGGCGTGATGACCTAAAGTTGTGAGAAAGGACATATGCAAATTTCCTTGATCTTTGAGTGTTGGTTTGCTTGTTGAGTTGGTGTGTTTTCTTGTTAAGGTTCACTTCTTGATATTAACAATTTCAAAGAGTCTCCGTGCCCCATCCAATTCACTTCCCTGAGTATTGACATTATGTTAGTACCAAAAAGCTATGTTGTAGACGTCCGTCGTGGCGACATGCTAACATTGGCGTCGTTGCGAGGGATATGATCCTTAGATGGTGAGTGACCTAGTGCGTATTTAGAGCATTATTTTCTAAGATTTGTCTCTCCATTCCATTTAACCTTTAGCACTGAAGCAGCTAGACATTGGGTTTAGTGCTTGATAGAGTCTAAAAGTCGAGGACTTGCTAGATCTATTCTTGAGAGGTAAAGAGGGTTGTGAGTGAGATAGCCAAGAATTTCATTCTTTGATTTACTCTATGCTTTCAAAGTGTTCTTCCGTTTTTCGTTTTGACTTTATTTTGTTTTTTTTTGTTTCATGTTTCATTTTAGTACTTAGGAGTAGGGTAAGTAGAAACTACAACCATCAAATTTGGGCCAAAAGATTGAGGGAAAAAAGGGTGAAAACCATATTTTGGCAAAAATGACCATAACTTTGAAATTTTGAAACTTTAATGGTAGAGACCTCAAAAGTGATCCAAATTCAAAAATTTATGGATCAAAGGCATCAACAGACTCTCTAGAAGCAATTTGGACAATTTGGGAAGATTTTGTGGAGGAACATGGATCGCAGTCCATGTACCCCAGAGACCATTTTTTGTGAACAGTGATCAGTGACATTGAGCATCAGTGGGATATTGCTCTAATCAAGTTTTCTTAAAAGAAAAACTCAAAAATCACATCAAAATTGATTGTTAGTGCAAAAACAACAAAACAGGCATTGCAGACACAAATTTTGGATTTTTCAACTTTTTGGGATCCAAATTCAAAAAGGGGTGAGATTTGGCTTCTACAGAGGATAGAGAACCAATAGAACAAAATTCATGAAAAAATGTCAAACATGGATCACAATTTATGTTTTTATTTAACATTTGGTGCTGATATTTGACAAGTGCATCCCTGATAACTAGTGAAACAACTTTGCCAAAACAGACATGTCAAAAAATTAAAAAAAGTTGGTCAAAATAGCCAAATACAGAAACTAGTCAAAAAACTGCAGGACAAACAAAAAAATTTGCTTTTGAGTGACAAAAACTAGTTCAAATCCAAAACTTTTGACACCATAGCATCTAGTAAACATGCTCATCCTAATGGTACCAAGAAAAGTCAATTTGGCTTCAAAACATGGATGGAGATCCATGTACCTCATGAAAAAAATCTGAATTTTTTTTGGATGAGATTTGAGTGGTAGATAGCTAAGACATAAACAACTTTCCCAAAAATTAAAAAGATTTGTGAAGCAAGCTACAAACATTATAAGCTATCAGCACACCAAAGATTCAAATCCAAAAGTGGTGGAACATGGATCGCAATCCATGTACCCCTGAGAAATTTTTGGACAGAAATTTTTCCAGCCTGCAGAGACCATTGTGAACAAAAGTCCCCAAAGAATTTTTGTCAAAAAAGTTCAAAAAGTGAGTGGAAAGGGCAAAAAAATTGTTCAAAGAGAAAGACCCTAAAACAGACCTAGAGATTGACTTTTCCTTCGCCTAAACAAGTCCAAATCACACAAAAAACACATAGCTAGAATCAAGAGACCAAGGGAAAACTGTGTGTTAGGTTTTAGTACTATCTGACACATAGGTCCATGGGTCTGAACTCTCAATTACTCTGACAAAGTCATAGAACTGATATAACTTTCAATCCAAAGGTCCATTTTCAAAAAACATTGATACCATAGGACCTCCTAATCATGTTGAACCTCATGGTACCAAGAGAAGTTAGATTGGGCTCTTGATTAGGGTCCAAACATGGATCGCGATCCATGTACGAAGCCACATTGCCTGTTCAAACACTAATAGAAAAACTTATCGCGATGAGAACAGAAAGAAAATCATGGAAAGTCAAATGAGACAAAATAAAAGCAAAGAGGCTACAAGAGAACAGCTTAGACGAGAGAAAGAAAGTAAGAAAAATGCAAAGGGACCTAAAGAGTCAAAGACAAACTCGGGAGGTTCAGTCTCGATCAACAAAGTCTTTGAACCTTTAGATGCAATTTTGAAGGCTTATGAAGCTAGGCTAAAACCCAATCAAACCCAAGAGGATAGATGGATAATATATCCTCATCCAGGGTATGAAAAAGAGAGCTTGCAAATGTGCAAGGATCTCATCTAGGCGACCCAAGCTCTTATGGAACCAGTTCTAGATGCTCCAAAAATGGAGATGCTAATCCGTTAAAAAATCCAAGAATTGGAAAGCCATGGTATTGTAAACAAAGACCAGGAAGAGCCAGGAGTAGAGGCACCTTTAGATACAAGGGAAGTAGACAATACCACGGTTGGGTTGGGCTCACAAGCAGTGATGCCTATTCTAGAGGTAGAAGAACCATGGACACAACCCTTATGGGAATCAACCAAAAACCAAAACGATGGTAGTGCTACCTTACAGTCATTACCTATTGCTGAAGTAAACATGGATCATGAATTTTTTCTAGGGGATATAAGATCTCTATACGGGGATGTCGGATCTGTCGCATCTAAAGAGAGTAAAGCACGCTCTCTAAAGACTTTGCCATCTTTCATAGGAGAATTTGAAAAAAAATTGGAGGTTAAGATGGTACCTTCTCAGTGCAAAGTCACACCAAAAATGATGGATACCAAGAGCTTGCATGAATTGATGTCTTCTCCTATACAATGCACACTTTATCTCTCAAAGATACTAAAAATTACATCGCATCTATGGGGCCAAATGGGAAAAACCTGGAAAACATGGGGTTGAAAATGACCAACTTGCGGATAAAAACATGGATGACACCTTGCCTAAGAAACCTCAGAAAAAGCTAGTACCAGTAAATAAGGTGGGTGACTACTGTGAAGGAGAATACAGGAATACCACCTAACCACTTGAATACAAATGAGTAAATACGGTTGCTATATTAGATAGTGGGGCATAATTTTCCATTGCAACTAAAGAAATATGAAAAAAATGGGGAAAGCCTGCTCTTACAAAAACTTGAATGAAACTGCAATTAGCAAATGGATACATGGAGAAACCGATAGGAATATTAGAACAAATCATTGTATACTCTTGTGGCATAGACTATGAGCACACCTTTGCCATAATGAATTTTGACAAGAGCAACAACTTTGATATCATATTGGGCAGACCATTCAAGCGTCAGCTCAAAATGGTACAAGACTGGGGCTATGACTACAAAGAGGTCACTATAAAAATTAGTGTCAAAGATCATAGTTATAGAGATGTAGAGCAAACCCCAGGGGAACACAACTGAAGAAGAAAACGAGGTACCTGCTTGGTTGCAAATCAAAGTGCTTATTTATATGTGTCGAGCATTAAGATGCGGGAGTCTTAGAAAGGAAGATTGCATCCTAGAGCGTTCAGTAGAAGATGAAGCTCACATTAAGGAACCATTTCCAAAAGAGCTATTTGAACGCTTTGGATGGGATCAAATATTGGCGACTCTTGATGTCTACATAAATGAGGTGACCAACACCAAATTTTGCGATGAGGATGGCTATGATATGATTCCCTTATTTACTATAAAGGTGTTGAAGGAAGCTAACGAGGGTTGTGAGTGTGAAAGTAGAAAAGGTGAAACAGATAGCTATGACATGAAGCATGATTCCAAAGTGCACATGAAGAAATCAGAGTAACAACAACGAGAATATGTCATCATTGAAATACTTGAAGAATCAACATACCTAAAGAATCAACAAAATCTGTTTCAAAAAAGTCAACTCCAAAAAAAGTGCAAATGAAAGCACATTAGGAGAAATATGAACCTTGCATGGGCCTTGTAAGGAATCCTAATTTTTAGGGATTAAGGCTTTGTCAAACCATGGGACGAAGCTGACTCGACTAGTGCATAGAGGCTACAAGAGGTTGTCAATCTCTCAGAAAACAACTAACAACTCACATCTAACTCAAGCTACACTCAAGTGACTGAAATCACCAAAAGCCAATCGCTCATCGGCGACAAGTAAATCACATCCGTTACAGCATCAAATGACATCCAAACATAATCAAGCTTCTAGGAAAAGTTTATAAGACCTAAGTACACATGTCTATGGCCTCAAAGCCCGCTTTAGGTCAACCATGGGACGAAGCTCACTCGACTAGTGCATAGAGGCTACAAGAGGTTGTCAATCTCTCAAAAAACAACTAACAACTCGCATCTAACTCAAGCTACACTCAAGTGAATGAAATCACCAAAAGCCAATCACTCATCGGCAAGCAAATCACATCCTTTACAGCATCAAATGACATCCAAACATAGCTAAGCTTCCAGGACAAGTTTATAAGACCTAAGCACACATGTCTATGGCCTCAAACCCCGCTTTAGGTCAAGTTCCAAAATGGCGATTATTAATAGCAGTGGATTTTTGACCTAGTCGTTTTCGACCCAGAATGCATCTAAATGCTTAGCAATGATGCCCCAATATCCCGTCTATGCTTAGTTTTCGATTTAAAATTGTAAATTCCTAGTTATGATGAAATTAGGCCGCGGGTCGTCAACGCCAAAAACTACAAAATATTGTGAATGGCTTACGTCAATGGGTAGAGCTCTTACCTGCGGTTGCAATGCAACAAATGCAATCGCAATGTGACAACTGGAGAGGGATTAGGAAGCACGAGAAGGAGAGAAGTGAGCGCCATTAGTTCACACTGTGTATTTCTTATCTAAAAACTTAATAAAATCTTTACAAAGTTGGTTTTTATACCTTAGCCAAGGTCTAAAATGTGTAATGTCCGGTGCCCAAGACCTTTGAGACTCCACACTTATTGTATCTGCAACCTAGGTACAATAATTGACCTATTCTTTACAACTTGGAACTCCCATTGAGCTCGTAACACATTAAAATATAACAATGGCTTGAAATAAATTGGGAATTTACAATTATACGTGACCATTTTGGGAAAATGTGAAAAATGTGTAACTCCAATCTTTACTGCTTCTTCACTTTGATCTTTGATGTGCATCCGTACGTCTTCAATCTTTAGTAGCTTCTATTAAGTGGCGTTGACTCAGTTAACACCAAGGACGATGTTTCTTCTGATCCAAGTAAGATCAAATCTGTTGTAGCTTGGCCTAGACCCAAATATGTCAAAGAAGTATGTGGATTTATTGGTTTAACATGATGGTATCGTACTTTTATTGAAGACTATGCTAAGATTGCATCTCCATAAATAAATACCCTTAAGAAGACCATAGTGTTTACCTAGAATGAACGTGCTCAAGCTAGGTTTAAGAAACTCAAAGAAGCTATGATAAATGCTCCAATATTATAGTTTTCGGACTTCTTAAATACGTTCACTATACTCACGATGCAAGTGGAAAAGCAATTGGTGGTGTTCTTCCTCAAGAAGGAAGGCGGATAGATTATGAATCTCATTAGTTATGTACTCATGAGTTGAATTACTCTACACATGCTTTGGAATTGTTGGTCATAGTACATGCTCTTAAAGTATGGCAAAATTATCTTCTTGGAAGGAGATTTGAATTGCATAGAGATCATAAGAGCCTCAAATGAATTTACACTCAACCCAATCTTAATATGTAGCAATTGAGATGTATGGAGTTATTATGATATTATGATTTTGGAATTGAATATAAGCCTATAAAGAAGAACCTTGTGGCCGATATTTTTCAGCAAAAAGAGTATTGTATCAGCTATTACAACCTCCACTAACAAGATGTCAAAAATTGCATCTTGGCTTGGTAATGGGGTGAAAGCATGTTAACCCGTCGCGCTTTTTGTGCTAGTTAGCAGTTTCAAGTTAGCACATCTTCAAAAAGTTGGGTGTCCGGTAAATTTTTTTACAAATAATATCAAAATTTGTCGGAGGTTGTACATTTGGATTCCTTGTTTCAAGTGATTTCTATTGATATATCATATGTCATAGATCTTGGAGATGTAGCTCAAGTTATTGTACTAGCTAGCATATGTCAAAATTGTGCTAGTTAGCATTGTCCGGGACATGAAAAAGCATGACAAGTTAACATGCTTTCACCCAATGAGAAATCCTATGAAGCTATCCCTAGGGCCATAGGATGTGAATGTAGAAGCTCAAGGGCCATTGTACCATAGGACCATATGCCCATCTTTTTGCACGTTTATATTAACAAGGAACCACATGGCCCTCAGGCCACAAGGTGGTCAAGTTTCCTTGTGCACTACATACAAAATCCTTGTGTACCACATACAAACATTACATAATGGCTCTCTACTAATATTTTGTTTTCCCATGATCATAATCTCATACTTTTTCATCCTTACATTCAAAAGGAACCATATGGGCCACATGGTGTCTTTATGAGCACCTTTATGTTAACAAGGAACCCTGTGGTTCTAAGGCCATAAGGTGGTCAATTTGGAACCTTTTTACAAACTTACATTAAAAAAGGAACCCTGTGGTCTTATGGCCACAGGGTTCTAAGACCATAGGGTTGTAAATTTTCCTTAGGTTATACATACAATAGCATTTTGTACTAGTGGTGGATCTATACAAGAAACCTATGGCCCTATGTCCATAGGGTGCTATCTATTCTAGTGAGGAACTCTATGGACCTAGGGTCACAAGGTACTTTTTTTGTTAGTTAGAAACTCTATGTACCTAATGCCAAAGGGTACTCTTTGTGTAAGATAGAAATCCTATGGCCCTAAGGCCACAGGGTGCTCTTTGTTTTAGCTAGAAGCCTTATGGCCTTAAGACCGTAGGGTGCTCTTTGTGTTAGCTAAAAACCCTATGTCCCTAAGGCCAGAATGTAATCTTTGTGCTAGCTAGATACCGTATGGTTGGGCCCCAAAGCCACAAGGTGCTCTTTGTGATGGCTAAAAACACTAGCCACTACAAGGAGCAGTCTGTGGCCTTAGAGACATATGGTTTCTAGCCATCACAAAGAGAACCCTATGGTCCTAATTCCACACAGTTCTCTTTGTGAGACCTAGAAAACCTATATCCCTAAGGCCATAGGGTGATCTTTTTGTTAGCTAGAAATAATACGGCTATAACACCACATGGGGCTCTGTGTTCTAAATAGAAACCCTATAGCTCTAAGGTCACAGGGTGTTTTTTAATATCAAAAAACCCTATTTCCCTAAGGCCACAAGGTGCTCTTTTTGATGGCTATGACCTAAGGCCAAAGTGTGCTCTTTGTGTAAGATAAAAACCCTATGGCCCTAAGGCCACATGAACCTCCTTGTGCAAGCTAGCAACCCTATGTCCTTAAGGCCACATGCTGGTCTTTTTGTTAGCTATAAACCCTATAGCCGTAAGGCCATAGGGTGCTATTTGTGCCTTCTACAAACCCTATGGCCCTAAGGACACATCATGTTCTTTTTCTTAGCTAGAAACCCTATGGACCTAAGACCATAGGGTGCTCTTTGTGATGGCTTGAAACCCTATGGACCTAATTGCACAATGTTATTCTTTCATTAGCTAGAAACACTATGATCCTAAAGCCACAGGGTACTCTTTGTGTTAGCTAGAAACCCTATGGCCCTAAGGCCACAAGGTGCTCTTATTGTTATCTAGAAACCCTATGTCCCTACCGCCATAGGGTCCTCCTTCCATAAGCTAGAAACTCTATGGCCCTAAGGCCACTGGGTGCTCTTTATGCTAGGTAGAAACCCTATGGTCCTAAGGAAATATGGGGCTCTTTGTGACAACTAAAAACCCTAGACATCACAAAGAGCACCCTATGGCCTTTTAGCCATAGTGCTTCTAGCCAGCACAAAGAACGCCCTATGGCCTTATGGCCACAGGGTGATCTTTGTGATATCTAAAACCCCTATGGCATTAGGGCCATGGGGTAATTTTTGTGTTAGGTAGGAACCCTATGTCCCTAAAGCCATAGGGTGCTCTTTTAATTACCTAGAAACCCTATGGCCATAAGTCCACATGGTGCTCTTTGTGTAAGCAAAAACCCTATGGTGATAAGGCCACAGGATTCTCTTTGTGTAAGCTAGAAACCCTATGTCCCTAAGGCCAGAGGGTTCTCTTTTTGTTAGCTAAAAACCCTATGTCCCTTCTTTTTGTTAGCTAGAAACCCTATGTCCCTAAAGCCACAAGATGCTCTTTGTGTTAGCTATAAACCATATGGCCCTAGGGTGCTCTAAGGCCATACATTGATCTTTTTTATTTCTATAAATCCTATGGCCCTAAGGAAACATGGTGCTATTTGTGCTAGCTAAAAACCCTATGTCCCTAAGGCCATAGGGTGCTTTCACATGGTGCTATTTGTGCTAGCTATAAACCCTATGGCCCTATGCCCACATGGTGCTCTTTGTGATGGCTAGAAATCCTATGGCCCTAAGTCCACAAGGTGCTCTTTGTAATGGCTATAAACCCTATGTCCTTAAGGTCACAATATGCTCTTTTTGTTTAGCTAAAAACCCTATGGCCCTAAGGCCACAAGACGATCTTTGTTTAAGCTAAAAACCCTATGGCCCTAAGGCTACATGTTTCTCTTTTTGTTAGCTAGAAACCCAATGGCTCTAAGTCCATAGGGTGATAGTTTTTCTACCTTCATAACATATGACCCTAAGACCTAAGGTTGCTCATTGTGTTGTCTAAAAACACTATGGGCCTGAGTCCATAACGTACTCTTTTTGATGGCTAGAAGCCCTACCCATCACAAAGAGCACCCTGTGGCCTTAAGGCCATAGGATTTCTAGACATCACAAAGAGCATCCATTGGCCCTACGGCCACAGGGTGCTCTTTATGATGGATAAAAACTTTAGGGCCCTAATGCCACAAGGTGATTTTTGTGTTAGCTAGAAACCCTATGGACCTAAGGCCACAGGGTGTTCTTTTTTTTTATCTAGAAACCCTATCACCCTCAGGCCCTAGGTGCTCTTTGTGTAAGCTAGAAACCCCACGGCCCTAAGGCTAGAGGGTGCTCTTTGTGTTAGCTAGAAACCATAGGGCCCTAAGGCCACAAAGTGCTCTTTGTAATATATAGAACCCTAGCCATCAAAAAGAGCACCCTATGGCATTAGGAACATAGGGATTTTAGCCATCACAAAGAGCATACTATGTCCCTAAGGCCGCAGAGTGCTATTTGTGATGGCTAAAAATACTATGTCCCTAAGGCCACATGGTGTTATTTTTGTTATCTAAAAGAACTATGGCCATAAGTCCATATGATGCTCTTTGTGCAAACTAGAAATCCTTTGGCTATAAGGCCACATGGTTCTCTTTTTGCTAGATAGAACCCCTATGGCCCTAAAGCCCTAGGGTGCTCATTTTTCTAGCTAGACATCTTATGTCCCTAAGGCCACATAGTGCCTTAGGGCCAGAGGTTCTCTTTGTGATGGCTAGAAACCCTGTGGTGATACATAGTTCCTTCAAACCATAGGGTGCTCTTTGTGATGGATAAAACCCTGAGGCACTAAGGCCACATGGTGCTCTTTGTGATGGCTAAAGACTCTATGGCCCCAATTCCATAGGGTGCTCTTGTTGTTAGCTAGAAACCCTATGGCCATAGGGTGAATTTTTTATTATCTAGAAACCCTATGTCCCTAAGGCCACAAGGTTCTGTTTTTTTAATCTAGAAAACCTATGGCCGTAAGGCCACAAGGTGCTCTTTTTGTTAGCTTTCTACCTATGTCCCAAAGGCCACATGGTGCTCTTTGTGCTAGCTAGAAACCCTATGTCCCTAAGGCCAGAGGGTGTTGTTTGTGATGTTTAGAAGCCCTAGACATTACAAAGAGAACCTTGTGGCGTTATGGCCATAGGATTTCTAGCCATCACAAAGAGTACCCTATGATCCTAAGACCGCACGGTCCTCTTTCTGATAGCTAGAAACCCTATCACTCTAGGGCCACATGATTCTCTTTGTGATGTCTAGAAACCCTATGGCCATAATACCATAGGGTGCTCTTTGAGATGGCAAGAAACTCTATGGCCCTAATGCCAGAGGGTGATCTTTTTGTTAGCTTGAAACACTATGGCTATTACAAAAATCTACTTCATCATCAATGTCAATGGAGATTTATTTGAGATTATAATGAATCTTTATCTATTTTATATAATTATTGGCCTCATGTACTTTGATAACAGGCTCCTTGTATCCAAATTTTTGGGCAATAATAATTGCTTCAATACCTTTTAAGGCTAATAAAGGTTTCATCTCTTTAATCCCATAGCCTAATGATCAGATGTCTATTTTACTTGATCATCTTCTTTGACACAAATGCATTTGATTGCACGACAGACAAAAATAGCTTTGACTGTGGTCACATCATCATACTTATTTTTGTTGATGCAGAGAGTATGCACTGGCTCAACTCAAACGTAGAACATGCATTTCAAACCATCTAGTTCAAAAACCTTCTCTAGGGAAGCAACATGTTGATACTTGACTAAGCCGGCAATTACAAACTTTGATGGTTGATGTGCTACTTTGCATACTCCATCAACTACTTTACCAAACCCGATAGCATTCCAGCCGCACTAGATGTAAGACTTTTGTGTGTTGTATCTATGATAAAAACACCAACACTCTTAGAGTTTCCAAATTCTTCCAACTCACTTGATTGTTCATGATAGAATGAAGTACACATTATAAGTGCCATTCTTTTGTGCAAGGATCCATTGTACATATCCTCTGGTGATCTCTAGAATTGTCTCTTTCTCCTTTGCTTATTGTAGTAGGATATTTAGTCATTGAGTACAACTCATGAAGAGAGATTTGTATATTTCATTGGTAATTTTATAATGAGATGTACATTATTCCCATGGAGTAAACTACTGCTCGTGATGGATCTAGCTCTTTAAATTCCATCAACATTCAAGGCTTAAAAACCCTGCTTTGCTTTAAGTTTTTTGCATGCATAGTGAGGTTGACCATGCTTGCTTGATGTGATTGCTTCACTAAGCAGATCTTCTCTTCTATCAGCTCTTGTTGTAGTAACTTGACATCATTATCTTCTAAATTGTTTAGGCATCTAAAGCTTGCTATGCTTGGTTGTTTCCCATGAGTAGTTGATGCATTATGATTGTCCAAGATGTTTATCCACTTGTCGTAGATTTCATCATTGTACATGAGCATGTGTGCTTCTTTGTTGGTAAATAATTTATTGTTGAACCTAATGTTTGCCACATTTGCAAAGGTCTTCAAAATTTTAAAAAAGTAAATTAACTTTATTTCAACACATATTTGTAACAAAAACAAGCATAGAAAAGTGAAACTTACATCCCATTGTGCTCGACATGGATGAGTGATAGGAGCTTTCTCCTTGGGTTTTGTTGATTTACGACCATGCTGCAAGACCTCCACATAAGGCTGGTGCTTCATTGTTATTATTCTTCTCTCCATGTTCTCCATTTTGGATATTTGAATAGCAACCTTCTGGGAGAATCTACCATTATCCTTGCAGTTCTAAGCTTGTATCTCTTTCCTAGAAGCGTACTTAGTACTCTTGTTACACAAAAAATCTCTAGCCACTATGATAGGATGTTGACTAGAGAAAATCCAAGAGTGTTGTGTTGCTAGCTTGTCTCCATGCACTTCAACTATTTCTAAAGGCATTTTTGTAATTGGATTATATGGAATGAGGTATGTTGCATTGGAGACTGGCCTAGGGTGCCCTTCAAATCTCTTCAAAAGGTGTTTCACATACACATCTGACAATGGTCTACATTTGTATCCATCTGGTGCAAGGTTGCATTGCTCAACTGGGATCAATTGGATATGTAATGGAAATTCCCTATGAACTTTGAGAGTAGAGAAAATTAGAAGAAGCACTTTCGTGGAATTACTTTGTGAGCATAGAGGGTAAACTTAATTGATGGTAGCAACTTAAACATAGCATTTAGTTAACTTGGGATGAACAATAGTTTTGAAAGAGAGAGAGTTTAGAGAACATGACAACAGTTGAGGACCATATTTATGTGGAGCCGGTCCACCCTCCAATAGGCATTTGTATTATAGTTTCTCCCATCAAGAGAGACTTGGCACAATTTAGTCTTTGTGTTCATTGTGACCTAGGTGATGCAATGAAAATGGAAAGCTTCATGCATCACGATCATAACATAAAATGTTTGGAAAGAATTAACTATACCAAGCTTCAGTCCCAAGGCCTCAAACGCATTCAAAGGTGGAGAGAGCTAGAGGGGAATGAGGGTAGGGAAGAGGAAGAAGGAACACTTCATAGGAGAAATAATTAGTTCCTCACTTATCATCACTCTTCTTGCTAGAATACATAATAGCATAGTAATCAAGATGGAGAAGCTGGCAAGCTTAAGCATTGAAGCATGGTTCTTGGCTGGATTTGCATTCCATATCCAAGAGTGTTGGTGTAGCCTCTCAACTTCTCTACTAGCTTGGAGAAGTAGATGGAGCTCTTTCACTTTCCACTTCACACTGACGGGAGCAAAGCGAACCCCGAAACCCCCAACGGCCTCTAAAACACCGGGGACCGAATGGAGCGCCTCGAGCCTGTCATGGTAAAGCAAACAGGGGCACCACCTAGCTTCAGCGGCTAGGACACAAACACCACACCACCATAACAAAGTTTTCATCCAAGAGAGATGGATGCTTGGGAGTAATGATGAAGAGGAAAGGGAATGAGATCAAGTGAGAGAGAGAGAGAGAGAGAAAGAGAGAGAGAGTGAGGGAGGGGGTATAGCGGCTTAGTACTTAGGCACCACAAAAGGATGGCGAATCCGCACACCCTTCACACATACACAAGCTCACTCCGAACAAAAGATTAGGTAGCGATTCTGCACACCTCACATGGGCAAAACATTACAAGAAAACATACTCACAAACCCTCAAGATTTATTTAGAGAATAAGGCAATGAAGTGGGGAGCATAGGGTAGGGGAATGAGAAGGGAGAGAGTGGTAGAGCACATGGCGGATAGGTGGGAGTTGATGGCGAAAACTCGCATGAGGGTTATGGCCATCATCCTTCATTTAGTTGCCCTTCATCTTCCATATCCAAGGGTGTAGAGGTCATGCTCAAGACAAGCATGGTGATTGCGGTGATGGTGATGGTGATGGTGTGGGTGTGTGTGTGTGTACTAGGCACACACAGTGCATAGTGTGTTCTTTAATGATGTTGTGTGTCCTTAGTGTGATGGTGACCTCTCTTTATATAGGGGAGGAGGGGGGAGAAATTCTAGAATTTAGAAATGAAGAAATCATTATCTACATAGGCCATGTGACTGTGGGCCCCACTTGTCTGGCTGTGTGTATATGTGCCAGAACAGCAGTCTCATGAGAGAGAGACTAAGAGAGAGAGATGGGTTGATGAAAAAAAGTGAGAGGTGACATGGAGAATAAATTAATTACAAGAGGGGAGAGAGGGGAGTGTGTTCAGAGGTGAATCTGTGTGCAGATGTGTGTGAACACAAGAAAAATCAGGTAACCACCGAGTGGGGATGGGTTTGTGGGCACCTTTTTCAGTGAAACTGAGTGTGTGTGAGTGTGGGGGAGGTTATTTATCTACAAGACAAGAGACATGGCGCCCTTTAGAGAGAGAGGGGGGTATTTGGGTTATGGGATATGATAGGAGAGAGAAAGAGGGGGTGGGGTATACTATTTTGGAGGATAGGGTAAGTTGCATGTGAGTTAGGGTGCATTATTGGTGAGTTATAATGCATTATTGGTGAGAGGTGGGGTAGCTTGAGGGGAGAGAGAAAGGAGAAAGGACAAGGGGAAGAGAGAGGGCATTGACCTTCTGAGTGGAGGAGAGGAAAAGGGACACCCGGCGGGGCAACAGTGAAGAAAAAGGAGGCAAGGTGGGGATGGGCTACCCCGCAGGCATGAGGTGGCCTATTTTACCTTTCTTATATATTTACATAATCATACTTTTTTTTTTCTTACTTTTTCCAATGCCTTTTATCACTCCCTCCCTAAGAGGGGGTTTTCATGGGGTGGGGAGGAGAGAAGAGGGGTATGGGAGCTTGGCTTGTGAAAAGCCCCCATCATTAGCCCTCCCCTTTTGGCTAGAGGCATTCATGTCTCTAGCTCATCTGTTTGATCATTTTCGTCGGAGGTGGCGGCTGATGGTGTGCTCTCATCTGGAATGTCAATTGGTGAAGCCTGGTCAAATCGAAGAAAATAAGGTTTAAGTCGCCAACCATTTACCCTTGTTTTATGATGTTTTCCATTAGCCTCCATAAGTTGGTAGCTTCCATTGGCATACTTTTTCCTGATGATGAAAGGGCCTTCCCATCGGAGCAGGAGTTTCTTATCCTTGCGCATGTCGAAGCGATTGTCAAAGCGGAGCACCAACATTCCTTTCTTCAATTCTTTTTTCCGGAGATGCTCGTTAAAGCTAAGCCGTCTATGCTCTGCTTGTGCTGCATAATGATTTATTGCTTCTTCTCTATCCAGCTGCAGTCTTTCCAAGTTGATGATGTGATCTCTCAAATGCATGTTGGGTTGTTGAAGTTGGCTTGCCATTACTCTGAGACTTTGTAGTTGCACTTCAATGGGCAAGATTACTTCCTTACCAAATACTAGATGATACGGTGTGAATCCCAAGGATGTACGAAATGAAGTTTTGTAGGCCCATAAAGCTGGTAGTAGATACTTATCCCAGTCTCCGGGATGATTGTTTACCTGCTTGGTAATAATTTTAGAAACCATTCCATTTACCTTTTCAACTAGGCCATTACATTGAGGGTAATATGGTGAAGAGTGCCTCCTTGTAATGCCCAGTTTTTGCATTAATTCTCATACCAAGTCTGCTCTGAAACCTAGCCCTCTATCAGAGATGATCTCTAAAGGTGTGCCAAACCTACAGCATATGTGCTCGTAGATAAATTTAGCTACCTCTACCGCTGTGATTCTAGTGGTGGCTGTAGCCTCTACCCATCTAGTCATGTAGTCGACCCCCATGATAATGTAGAATTTTCCTGAGTTGGCCCTAAGTAATGGCCCAATGGCATCGATACCCCATTTTTCAAATGGGCCATATGAGAGAATAGGTGTCTGTGGTTCACGCATAAGTGAACAAGTGCCGGCCTTTTGACACAACTTACATGTTTTGCACCAGTGGTGTACATCGCGGTTGAGGCTAGGCCATATGAAGCCTGCCTGCAAGATTTTCCTACTTGTTATGTCTAGGGAAAAGTGACCACCACAAACCCCGTCGTGACAACTAGCAATTACTCCCGTGATTTCGTGAGAGAGAGGGACCTTCCTGAGTACTTGGTCCTTACCCTTACAGTACAAACCATCATTGATGAGTCGATACCTTGTGGCCTTCCGCGTCAGCCATTGCTTCTGTCCCTTTGTTAAATCTGATGGGCATTCCCTTGTTTCCAAAAAATGCATGATGTTAGGCAAGGCATCACTGCCTTGAAATAGAGGGAGCTTTAGTTTTATTGCTCCAACCACCACTTCCTCTAGTCTTTCACTTGCTAGGGCATCTGCTTCTTGGTTTTGAGCCCTTGAGATATGGTGTATTTGAACTTCTTCAAACTTACCCAACAAGGTTTTTACACCACTTAAGTGAGTCCTTAAACTAGGATTCTTGCATATCCATACTCCATTTACTTGCCTTACCAGAAGTAGAGCATCCCCAAATACATTAAGGCGTTGTACACCTTGCGAGACACACCATTGTAGACCCTTGGTTAGTGCTGCATACTCAGCTTCATTGTTAGAATGTGAATCTACCAATTGGCCCAACAAAAATACCTTTGTCCCTTTGTCATCAAAGACCACTATGCCTGCAGCTGCTTTGTCAGACGCTCGCTTATAGGCTCCATCAAAGTAGAGAGAGTATGCTCCTTCTACCATCGGTGGTACTGGAGGTAATCGGACTTCTCCTTCCTTAGATTGCTTCTCCTTCCTTTCAAAGACTTGGTAGGTCATGAGTCCCCCCAAACTTGCCCTTGTCGTGCTTTCTACCTATACCGTGTAGTCAAACTCTTGCAGACGAACTAGCCATTTAGTAATTCTAGCAGACACATCCATGTGTTTTACAACATAGGGAAATATTTCATCCGTGGTTAGAATCACAAATTGCTTAGGCAAAAAATATGACCTAAACTTTGTAGTTGCAAATCTAAGAGCTAGGACTAAGTGTTCCACATGGGTGAAACCTTTCTCTCCTGCTGTCATCATTCGACTAGAGAAGTAGATTGGCCTCATGAAAGATGTCGTCGTATCCTTTTGGATTAGCACAGCCCTCAATGAGTCATCACCAACACTTGAGGTGACATAGAATTTTTCATCCCACTTAGGTGGTGAGATAGTTGGCAGAGTGGCTAAGACCTCCTTTACCTTGTTGTAGTGATGTTCGCTTTCCTCGTCCCAAGTGAAAGTTGATCTTTGAGTGAGTTGTTGCAGTGGTAGAACAAGTTGTGATAGTAGATGTATGAATCTACTTAAGTACCTCACCTTCTATAGAAAAGAGACCAGTTGACGTGCAATCGTTGGTGAAGGTAGGGCTATGAGTGCAGACACCTTACTTGGGTCGGCGTTGATACCTTTTGCTGAAATTTCATGGCCTAGTAGAATGACTTCACTCTCCCCAATGTGGCATTTATCCACATTTAATTGCCCACCTAGGCTCTGCAACCTGGCCAAACCTTCAGTTACCTTTTCTAAATGTGAAATACGGGAGCTATATACAAAAATCATCAATGAACACTCTTATGGATGTTCCAAAGAACGGTTGAAAAACATATGTGACATATCTTTGGAATGTGGCAGGTGCATTTGTGAGACCAAATGGCATAACCCTGTATGCAAAACAACCCCATGGCGTGATAAAAGTGGTTTTTAGCTGATCTTCCAAGGCTATGCGTATTTGAAAGTATCCAGAATAACCATCACAGACGGTATAGCATTCAAAACCCACTACTTCATTCAGAATTTCATCCAAGAAAGGGAGAGGAAAGTGGTCTCTCTTTGTAGCTGCATTTAGTGGTTTGTAGTCAACACAGACCCTCCACTTACCATTCTTTTTAGGCATCACCACTACGGGTGACACCCATTCTGAGTTTTCTACAGGATAGATGAATCCCGCCTCCAACAGTTTCCTTACCTTGGCCAAGAGTGCCTTTTCTTGTATGACCCCCAGTCGTCGTAGCTTTTGCACAGCTGGTTTTACCCCTTACTTCAGCTTAATATGATGTTCCACCACTGTAATGCCTGTGATTATTTCATAGTTGTCAATGAAGAGGTTAGGAAATCCCATCAACATTTGCAAAAAACTATCTTTCTCCTCAAGTGTTAATTCCGTAGACAACATACCCTTCAACCTACTTCCTCCTAGGCGAGGTGATTTGCTCTCCTCTTCATTGGGTTGCCCTTTTGGTGATGGATCACCAGTTGTGCATACCCTTTATGGATCCTTCATAATGATACCCATCACATCAATGGAACTGTCACTTTCGTCAGTGGATGTGGTGTCCTCCTCAGAACTGGAAGATTCGCTAGTGGTTTCATCTGCCGATGTTTCCAGATTCATTTGCTTCTGCTTGCCAATCCTCATGTCGTAGTAGATTGTCTCCCCTTTCTTACCGGTCATGCGTAGAAGGCCAGTACCCCAGTCCTGTTTTGCCTTCATGGCCATCAACCATGGCCTTCCCAAAATTAGTGGATAGCCCTCCCCCTTAGTAGGCATTACAAAAACATCTACCTCTACCTCAGTGTTGAAAGCTTTGATTTTCACGGTACTTACCACACCCACACACTTTACTTTTGTGTTGTTTGCCATCTTTGCCTTGCATGGAGAAGGCCTATCAACCTCGAGCCCTAATTGAAGCATCATAGCTTCGCTCATTACACAGATTTGTGCACCTCCATCAATGTAGGTGTTTCCAATCCTCTTTCCTTTTATGTTTACGTCGACAATTGGAAGGATGTCATCCATGTTGCATCCCGAAATTGCTTCGGCTACCTTTGTTTTGGAGCGTCTTGTTCTTACCATTTTAGACCATTGTTGCCTTACTTTAGGTACAAGATGTAGCAGCTGTGGCCATGTAATCTTCGGTCCTTGCTCTGCCACATCCAATGTTAGATCATAGGGCTTAGAACTTTCCCCTAGCTCGAAGTCGGTGATGCCCAATTTCCGTCGTGGCCTGGATGGCCTCTTGCTAGCTTCTCCTCTCATGTTTCTCTCATCATCTGATTGTGTAGCCTTCTCCCTCCTAGCTCTTTTCACAATCATGGACTCAAGTGGTTCTAAAAAGGTTACCTTCTCCTTACCCTTGTCCCTCTCTTTTTCTCTGGGTGGATCCACTACTACGGCTTTTCCTTTCTCTTCTAGGCTTATGATGTTTACAGGGCAATCAGGTGGTTGGGATGGTGGAAGAGGTGGAATGGATTCTTGTAGTGGTGTCTGGGGTGGACGTAGAATTTTTGTTGGTGGGGTTGGTGCTCGGGGTGGGGGTGTTCTTTCTCTAGGGGGTGACAATTGGTTCCTCCTACCTCCTCTATTATAGTTTTGTAGTGGTTTGAGACAGTAGTACATACCGTGACCGTCTTCTCCGCAGTTGTAGCAATGATACTCCCTGTTTTGTCGTCGTGCTCTTCCAGGGTCTTGATCTCTTTCTTGACTCTTCCCTTGTTGTATTAAGTGGACAGACAAATTTTGCAGTTGGTCAGTAATATGGGCCAACATATCTTGTTGGTCATCTCTTACCCCAAGAGCCGGTGGTGGTGGTGGAATGGTGGTTGTCGTAGTTGTTGGTCGACGTGATGTTGCTATTTTTGTTGACTCGGTTTCTTTGGCTTTCATTCGCAGCTTCTTGTCCTTATAGCGAGCAATCTCAACGGCTAACTCGTACGTAGCTCGGAATCTACCTTTCACCTTCTCCTTGAGAAGCGGCCATAAGCCATGCGTGAACCGATCTTTTTTTAGGAAATCGGATGCAGCTTCCCCCCTTGCCAGTGACTCAACCCACCGTTCCCACAAATCCACAAATTTGGACTCATAGGTGGCATATTCTAAAAGACCCTCCTGCTTCAAGTCTCTCAACTTGTCCCACAACTTTTCTGAAGTGGTACCTTTCCCAAAGCGCCTCTTAAAAGTGGTTTTTAAGGGTTCCCAGTCATCCTTGGTTGCTTGTGGAAGTGCATTGTACTATGATCTAGCTTCTAGCTTCATGAGATGCTTAAAGATTCTAACCCGGGATTCATCCGTATCTTTGTTGCTCACTACACATGCTACTTCAAAGTCATCTAGGAAGTCTGTTACCAAATCCTCACCTTTATTTCCTTTAAATGTTGGAAATGCTACACTTGCCATGATTACTGAGAGAGAGCTAGAAAGACACACTGCTTAAATTGCAAAAGTTTTTTTCTTCTTTACAAGGAGGCGTGTATACCCTCTTATACTAGGACATAGATTAAAACTTCAAACAGTACATTGCCTTGTACCAAAGGTAGGACAAATGATTGATCTGATGCCAGAACCTCAAAAAATCGCTCCCCACCCAGCATGGTGTCAATGACGTGCTGGTAGTGAGTCTTCAAATCCAGTATTACCTTGATTGAGCGTACACGTGTTGGTATGTGTGATCTGTCTTGAGGTAGGTTGTACTGATTCATGTGAAGCTTAGAGGTGCTTAGTCACTGTCCAAGCTTATGGGAGAGGGTGGTGTTCTTTCCTGAAACAAACTCAGTAGATCCCTAGTTTCTCTAGTGAGAGTGTGAGCCAATGATTCCGTTATTTGTGCTGCAGCATTAGGTGCAACTTGAAAACTGACTGTGATAATTACCTCGGTGACTTGAGTTACCCAATTCTCAAAGTAGAATAGTGTTGATTCTCTATTGTGTAGAGCTCCTTCCATTTTGTTGTTGTGGGTTGGTTGTAGGTTGCGGACATGGTTTCGACCTTCTCCTTCTTCTTCTTGGCACTTGGTCTATGTATATCCATTGGGTTTGGCGTGTTGGTTGCCTCTCCCACTGCAAATTGATTACCGTTACACCTGGCACTCGAGCTTCGATGGAGATGCAGAGTTCGTCTATTTGTGCTTGGATCTCTTCTTCTTCTATCGTCCAATTAGCAAATCCTGCTAGCCATTCATCCATTCACAATAGTTTAGGAGTTTCAGTCTTGTAAACTGAAGGGTTTCATGAAAAGATCCTCAGTGGGGGCACCAAATGACGGGAGCAAAGCAAACCCTGAACCCCCGACGGCCTCTAAAACACAGGGGACCAAATGGAGCACCTCGAGCCTGTCATGGTAAAGCAAACAGGGGCACCACCTAGCTTCAGTGGCTAGGATGCAAACAACACACCACCATAACAAAGTTTTCATCCAAGAGAGATGGATGCTTGGGAGTAATGATGAAGAGGAAATGGAATGAGATCAAGTGAGAGAGAGAGAGAGAGAGAGAGAGAGAGAGGGATAGAGTGAGGGAGGGGGTATAGCGGCTTAGTACTTAGGCACCACAAAAGGATGGCGAATCCGCACACCTTTCACACATACACAAGCTCACTCCAAACACAAGATTAGGTGGCGATTCCGCACACCTCACATGGGCAAACAATTGCAAGAAACATACTCACAAACCCTCAAGCTTTATATAGAGAATAAGGCGATGAAGTGGGGAGCATAGGGTAGGGGAATGAGAAGGGAGAGAGTGGTAGAGCACATGGCGGATAGGTGGGAGTTGATGGAGAAGACTCGCACGAGGTTTATGGCCATCATCCTTCATTTAGTTGCCCTTCATCTTCCATATCCAAGGGTGTAGAGGTCATGCTCAAGACAAGCATGGTGATTGCGGTGATGGTGTGGGTGTGTGTGTGTGCACTAGGCACACACAGTGCATAGTGTGTTCTTTGGTGATGTTGTGTGTCCTTAGTGTGATGGTGACCCCTCTTTATATAGGGGAGGAGGGGGGAGAAATTCTAGAATTTAGAAATGAAGAAATCATTATCTACATAGGCCATGTGACTGTGGGCCCCACTTGTCTGGCTGTGTGTATATGTGCCAGAACAGCAGTCTCATGAGACAGAGACTAAGAGAGAGAGATGGGTTGATGAAAAAAAGTGAGAGGTGACATGGAGAATAAATTAATTACAAGAGGGGAGAGAGGGGAGTGTGTTCAGAGGTGAATCTGTGTGCAGATGTGTGTGAACACAAGAAAAATCAGGTAACCACCGGGTGGGGATGGGTCTGTGGACACCTTTTTCAGTGAAACTCAGTGTGTGTGAGTGTGGGGGAGGTTATTTAGCTACAAGACAAGAGACATGGCTCCCTTTAGAGAGAGATGGGGGTATTTGGGTCATGGGATATGATAGGAGAGAGAAAGAGGGGGTGGGGTATACTATTTTGGAAGATAGGGTAAGTTGCATGTGAGTTAGGGTGCATTATTGGTGAGTTATAATGCATTATTGGTGAGAGGCGGGGTAGCTTGAGGGGAGAGATAAAGGAGAAAGGACAAGGGGAAGAGAGAGGGGGTTGACCTTTTGAGTGGAGGAGAGGAAAAGGGACACCCGGCGGGGCAACAGTGAAGAAAAAGGAGGCAAGGTGTGGATGGGCTACCCCGCAGGCATGAGGTGGCCTATTTTACCTTTCTTATATATTTACATAATCATACTTTATTTTTTTTTCTTACTTTTTCCAATGCCTTTTATCACTCCCTCCCTAAGAGGGGGTTTTCATGGGGTGGGGACGAGAGAAGAGGGGTATGGGAGCTTGGCTTGTGAAAAGCCCCCATCAACACCATGAGAGAGTGTGTGAGAGTTTATCCCTCAAGAATTCCCCCTACTTGCTTTGTTGGACCCCCTCTTCTGGCACAAACTTGAAGCTTATTGTACCCCTGCAAGCCTAGCCAGTCACATATAGGATGCATATTATGTAAGCATGCTTTGACAGACGATCACTAATTTGGACCCCTTTACCATGTTGAGATAGATCTGTAAGCACATGTCTATATTATAACCCTTGGTCCCGTTTATTCTCCCACATTAGATGATCACTTTAATGTGAGAAAAGCATTTGGATTGGTTAGATGTTATATTTTATGATGTTACCTCTCTCTTGAAATCATAGTCGTCATTGATATGTGGTAGAATTGATACAGCCTTAGTCATTAGTCAACGTTGCTTAGCGGGTAGAGGATCCCTTTTTACCCTATGACATCTTTCCAAGCTCTCTAAGCCATCAACCTTAAGGTCTTTAACACTAGAATGGTAACCTAACAGGACATAAAAGTGTCCTTTCAGGGTTTTAGGAAAAATTTCTAAAACCATAGTAGATCCACTCATTTTGAAAAATCCTTTCATGATCTTATAGTTCAATAACTACTACATATGGAAAAAATGATAAACTTGTAATCTTTCTCATCCCTTGGTCACTACAAGCCTCCAAAGTTGATGGACCAGTGCATTTTGCCCAAAACAGCAATTTCTTACGGTTGATTGCATATAAACAAGAGTGGGGATTTTTGTAGGACATGAGATAAAATGCCCCGTTCACTTCAATGGGTTGGTGACCAAAACATATGGTTGCTTTTACCTCACTATTTTTCTTTTGGCAAAAAAAAAAGGTGCAGAAAAGTTGCATTTTTACCATTCTACGGACCTATCATCAAAGTTTCTATAGTCACGCTCAATACAAATACTATATACATGTTTTCTTAGTTCCCTTTGGGCCTTTGGATTCAAAAGGAGCCATGGAGCATGTCAAAAGGATAATGGATCTCTTACAATTGGAACCTTGGGGGCAATGATAAAGTGCTAAATACAGCAAACATGAAAAAACTGGGTTTTGCATTATGACCTCTAGAAACCCATAGAAACTACTCAATATCTAGCCAAGTTTGTAGTCTATGATTATATATGGTTACAACCTACAAACTGGACACAATTGGCCTAAGAAACAGCAATATTGAGAAAGTTATACTTGCTACTCTAAAATGTATCGTATTCTTTAGCAATCAAAAAACTCAACCATCATCATATACTATGCTATATAGCATATTAGGTCCCCCAAAACTCAAGGAAGATTAGATTTATGTTATAAATTACACTTACACAATCAAAATTGAATTTGGATATCAAGAAAGCCACAAAAAAATAATAAAAGTGCTAATTTTGGCCAAAAAACAGGATTATGCAATTCTTGTAAATTGGTCATAACTTTCAATTTTAACACTTAGCTCTCCCTACAAGCATCAAAACATGTTGAGAACTATGAAGTCCTAACTGTTAGGAAATAAGACGTAGCTAAATAGATAATTGAGTAGATTACTTAATGGAGAGAGACAAATTTATATACACGAGATTATAGAGTAGAGAGAGAGAGAGAGAGTACACACGATATACGTGGTTCACCCAATGTGGGCTACGTCCACGGGAAAGCAGCCACTCAATGGCTTTAGTACTTCAAAACAAGAAGTAGTTTACAAAGGGATTATACCCTTAATGGAGCTCCCGCCTTGCTTCAATCTCACCACCTCACACTCACCTTGCTGCATCAACTTCACACTATGAAATGTGTGTAGAAATGGCGTCCTTTTATAGGCCAAAAGGGCTGCCCTCTCTTATGAGAGACAGCCATGTGTAGCCGCCCTTGTGCGAATAAGTCCAAATCCGCCCATGTGTGGCCGCCCTTGAGAAGACAAGTCCGCTTTTGAATTCGGCCACCGGCCATTGAATTCAGCCACCGGCCACCGGCCATTGACTTCCGACCACCGGCCACCGACCATTGACTTTCGACAACCGGCCATCGGCCATTGACTACCGGTCACCAGCCAACCGATCGGTTGTTTTCCGACCACTTTCCGGCCTTTAAAGTTGCCCCTGATTCTTGTCCGTGAAAATTTTGGTTTCCGGTGAGTGATTTTCCTTCACGCACGATGGCTTCTCCTCATAATGGGGGCCTTACAAATGTGTGCTTTTACCACAGAAAATTACAAGGGTAAATCAGGCTCCATACTTAACAATCTCCCACTTGGAGACTGATCTCCAAACCAAACCTGTGACTGCTTTCCATTCTGGCTTCTTATCCTTGAATGCCGATTGAAGATGAGCAAAAGCTCAACTTCTCCTTCTTGACCACCTTTGTAAACATGTTCGCAGGATTTTCACTTGTATGCACCTTTCCTAGCTTTAGTTGTCCCTCTTCCAAAAGAGTGTGTATGAAGTGATATCTCACCTCAATGTGCTTTGTCCTTGAATGAAAGGCTGAGTTCTTCGCAAGATGGATAGCGCTCTGGCTATCACTGTACAAGACACAATTGTCTTGTTTGAATCCAAGCTCTTCTAAGAATCTGTGCAGCTACAGAATTTCTTTGCTTGCCTCCGTCATTGCTACATACTCTGCTTCCATGGTAGAAAGTGAAACCACTTTCTGCAGCTTTGAAGCCCAGCTTACTGCTGTGCCTCCAACCGTGAACACATAGCTAGTAGCGCTCCTTCGAGTATCTTTGTCACCTGCCATATCTACATCAGCATACCCTTCTAGAAAAATATCAGTTCCTCCAAAATACAAAGCATTTGTTGTTGTCCCTTTTAGATACCTAAGTATCCACTTCACAGCTTGCCAATGCTCTTTACCTGGGTTGTCCATGAACCTACTCACAAGTCCCACTGCGTGTGCAATGTCTGGCCTTGTCTAGACCATAGCATACATTAGAGAACCTACCGCTGCAGCATATGGAACTTTAGACATATAGGCTATCTCCTCTTGTGTCTTTGGACACATATCCTTCGCTAGTTTAAAATGACCAGCCAAAGGTGTAGAAACTGGTTTTGCATTTTGCATTGCAAACCTTTCTAGTATCTTCTTTATGTAATCTTCTTGAGATAGCTTTATTGTCTTCTTCGTCCTGTCCCTTCATATTTTCATACCAAGTATCCTCTTTGCAGCACCTAAATCTTTCATTGAAAAAGATTTGGACAGCTCCTCTTTTAGGTCTTTGATGTACTGCATGTTAGCACTTGCAATCAACATGTCATCAACATACAACATTAGGATGATGAATTTCCCATCTCCCAAATTCTTCGTGTAGACGCAGTGATCCGAGTTGCATCTTGTGAATCCATGATCCAACATCCATCGATCAAACTTCAAGTACCATTGTCTTGATGCTTGCTTTAAACCATACAAGCTCTTCTTTAATGTGCAAACCATTTTCTCCTTACCTTTTACTTCATACCCCTTTGGTTGAAGCATGTAGATTTCCTCCTCTAAGTCACCGTGAGGGAATGCCGTATTTACATCCATTTGCTCGAGATTTAGATCATGAGCAGCCACAAGGCTTAAGACAAGCCTAATTGAGTTCATTTTTACAACAGGAGAAAATATTTCATTGAAGTCAATACCTTTCTTTTGAGAAAAACCTTTTACCACAAGCCTAGACTTGTACCTCTTCTTCCCACCTTCTTCTTCCTTTAGCTTGTACACCCATTTGTTTTGAAGTGCCCGCTTACCTTTAGGCAACTCAACCAACTCCCATGTTTGGTTGCAATGTAGTGAGTCCATCTCCACTTGCATGCTCTTCGTCCATTCTTCTTTGGATTCATGTTGCATAGCTTCTTCATATGATTCCGGCTCTCCAGAATCTGAGATGAAGAGATGGTTGAAGGAAGGAACAAACCTTTCTGGAGGTCTACTTGCTCTTGTAGATCTTCGTGGAATAGGTTGAGGCTCCTCATTTGGTTGACGTTGTTGCACATTGTCACCGTTTGCAGTCCTTGAGTCTTCACCGTCCTCAAGCTGCATGTACTCATCACCTGTTTCTTTTGTTTGTTTTCTTTCCAAGTAATCTTTGTACATATTTTGTTCGTTAAAAACTACATCCCTACTCCTTAAGATTTTACCATCTTCAGGATTCCATAGGCAATACCCAAAGTCTCCTTCTCCATAGCCAATGAAGAAACACTTTTTGGACTTTGCATCTAACTTTGATCTTAGGCTTCTATCTATGTGCATGAAAGCCTCACACCCAAACACTTTGAGAAATGCATAATTCACCGGTTTACCTGTCCATGCCTCTTCTGAAACTCCCCCATCCAATGCCGTTGAGGGTGACCGATTGATTAAGTACACAGACGTACTTACAGCTTCCGCCCAAAGCTCAAGCGGTAGGCCTGCATGTAGCCGCATGCTTCGTGCTCGTTCCATGATTGTCCTGTTCATCCTTTCCAAAATCCCATTTTGTTGAGGTGTCCTTGGGGTTGTCCTTTCCCTCCGAATGCCATTGCTAGCACAAAAGCTTTCAAAAGCTTGGCTGCAATATTCGCCTCCATTATCGAATCTGAGGCATTTAACCTTGGTACCTGTTTCATTCTCCACAAAGGCTTTCCACCTTTGAAATATGGAAAATACATTGGATTTATTCTTCATGACATAAACCCATGTTTTCCTAGTCGCATCGTCTATGAATGTTACATAGTACAATGAGCCACCAAGTGATGGTGTACTTGCAGGACCCCAAACATCAGAATGAACCAACTCAAGTTTTTTATTTTTTCTTTCATTTCCTGATTTTTGAAATTTTACCCTCTTTTGTTTACCATAAACACAATCTTCACAGAACTCTAAGTACACTTCTTTCAAACCTGGTAGAAGCTTCTTTGTTTGAAGGATTTGCATTCCTTTGGCACTCATATGCCCAAGTCGGTAGTGCCACACCGCACTGTCAACTTCTGTAGTTGCTGCACAAGCTGAAGGTTGCGTGCTAACAGTACACAAGTAAAGTGTACCGACTTTTTCACCCTTGGAAACCACCAAAGATCCCTTTGAGATCTTCCACCGTTTTTTTCCGAATGCAATGTTGTGACCTTCATCGTCCAATTGTCCTGTAGAGATCAAATTTTTGCGAAGAGAAGGAACATGCCTAACATCTTTAAGCTTCCATTCATTTCCGTTAGCAGTTTTGACAGAAACTATACCTTTGCCGACAATCTCACAAGCTTCATCATCTCCCAAGTATACATACCCAAAATTACCTTTGGTGTAGTCTTGGAAATGTTTCTTGTGTGGTGTCGCATGGAATGAAGCCCCGGAATCTACTATCCAGGAATTAGACACATTGTCTAATGAGAGAATTAGAGCATCTTGCTCTACTTTACCTGCCACATTGGCCTCTGATGTTGGCTTGTTGTCTTGAGACTCTGTATCCTTCTTCTTCTTGGACCAGCAATCCTTCTTGATGTGGCCCTTCTTGCCGCAGTTCCAACATTCAAGAACTGACTTTGTCCGTGACTTGCTCCGCCTTGAGCGATTTAGACCCTTTTGGTTTTTGAACCTCTCCTTAAGCCTTCCTCTTGTTTCCACTGATAGTGCAGCACTTGATGATTCTCCTGTGCTTCTCCTTCGCATTTCCTCGCTTAGGAGAACGCCCACAACATCATCAAACTTAAGAGTATTTGTGCCAGAGATAGAATTACTTACAGCCATCACAAGGCTATCCCAACTATCCGGTAGAGATGATAGTAGAAGGAGATCTCGCACTTCGTCATCGAAATTGATTTTCACTGATCGAAGTTGACTTATGTTTGTGTTAAAGTCATTTAGGTGTTCTGCAATTGAACCATTATCTGCCATCTTTAGATTGAACAAGCGCTTCATAAGAAATACCTTATTGGATGCCGATGGTTTCTCGTAGAAGTCGTCAAGTGACTTCATCAAGTCCTCCGTGGTCTTCATCTCCGAAACATTGAAGGCCACCGTTGACGCCAAGCTTAGCCGGATTGTTCCTAGTGCCTTTCGATCAAGGAAAATCCATGCTTCATCTGCCATTGTTGCGGGCTTCTTCGCAAGACCGCGTAGTGGCAAATAGACGTCCTTTTGGTAGAGATAGTCTTCAATCTACATCTTCCAATGTTGGTAGTTTTTGCCGTTGAACTTCTCAATCTTGAGCTTCCCTTCCTCCGCCATAACTCCCACTCAATTCAAGGAATCCTTTCCTTGAGATAATTTAGCTACGAGCAAACCTTGCTCTGATACCAGATGTTAGGAAATAAGACATAGCTAAATAGATAATTGAGTAGATTACTTAATGGAGAGAGACAAATTTATATACACGAGATTATAGAGTAGAGAGAGAGAGAGAGAGAGAGAGAGAGTACACACGATATACGTGGTTCACCCAATGTGGGCTATGTCCACGGGAAAGCAGCCACGCAATGGCTTTAGTACTTCAAAACAAGAAGTAGTTTACAAGGGGATTATACCCTTAATGGAGCTCCCGCCTTGCTTCACTCTCACCACCTCACACTCACCTTGTTGCATCAACTTTACACTATGAAATGTGTGTAGAAATGGACTCCTTTTATAGGCCAAAAGGGATGCCCTCTCTTATGAGAGACAGCCATGTGTAGCCGCCCTTGTGTGAATAAGTCCAAATCGGACCCTCCAATCCGCCCATGTGTGGCCGCCCTTGAGAAGACAAGTCCGCTTTTGAATTCGGCCACCGGCCACCCGCCATTGACTTCCGACCGTCGGCCATCGGCCATTGACTACCGGCCACCGGCCAACCGACCGGTTGTTTTCCGACCACTTTTCGGCCGCCGTCCGGCCATAATATTCCGGCGAAAAAGAATATTTCGGCGAAAAAAAAAACTCTCGGGGGCGGAGGGCCTTTAAAGTTGCCCCTGATTCTTGTCCGTGAAAATTTTGGTTTCCGGTGAGTGATTTTCCTTCACGCACGATGGCTTCTCCTCATAATGAGGGCCTTACAAATGTGCGCTTTTACCACAGAAAATTACAAGGGTAAATCAGGCTCCATACTTAACACTAACCTCTAGACATCTAAACCTCACAAACATGAAGTTTAGAGTGGTATAGTTGCCAAAAATAAAAAAAGCCAAAAACACGACCCGTTTTTTCACACAGTTTAGGTTCAAAAATGTTGTGCAAGGGTAAGGTTAATGGTGAGATCGATACTCAAAAAAAATGCTAAGTTTTTTCCATCTCAGAAGGCAACTTTGTGGATATATAGCACCTAGAAATTCATTTTCATACTCTTCAAATAATTCAAGCAAAATGGTCACTTAACAGGACACAAAAGTGTCCAAGGACATAAAAGTGTCATGTTACCATTCTAGTGTTAACCAAGCTTGTATACCCCACTTAAGCCAAGCTTCCATAAGCTCTCCAATCCATAATAATCCTAACTTTTGGATCTGATAAGCCTGGATAATCTTAAGACTAAACGCTCTAAGCCAACAAGCTTTCATAAACTCTCTAGGCCATAATCTTGAATCTGCTTAACCCGATTAATCCTAAGCTCTAAACCAAGCCATAAATCCCAAGCCAAACACCTTAATCTAGGAACCTTAATCCAAATTGAACCACCTTAGGCCATTGGAAGTCGAAGCTCCTAAAGCCATAGCGGGAAGAAACAAAAGGAAAATGAAGCAGTTCAAGGTAGTTCAGTAATGATTTTCTTGATTAGCACTTGGATTAAAGGAGGTTAATCCTTGTAAGGAGCATAAAATACTCCATTAATATTTGATTAAAACAGGGGTACTGTTCAATATTTGATTTGAGTATTTAAGTTTCAATCTGTTTGTTTTGAGCTCTATCTTCATTATTTGCGTATGTTGCAACTCTTTCCCTCACACACTCACAGGCAAGGGCCCGTGCCTTCCCGGTTCACCTTTCAAATACAAAAACCCTGACATTCTTGGTGAACCTGATGCGAAATGGTTAATAAAGTAACAATCCCCAATGTGGGTACTGGCCCAATTGTGGATGAATTTGTTGAGGCCTTTGCAAGTAGATCAATTTACTCCATGGGTGATATTTATTCCGGATATGATCAATTCCAGTTAGCTTTGGAGATCGGGGATGTTACTACAATGTGTACTCTTGTTGGTTTGGTAAGGATGTGCATTCTGCCACAGGGTGCTACTAAATCTGTAGCTCATATGATGAACGGCATGAATAAGGTATTAAGGGACTTTATCCCACATGTTACTATGCCTTTCATTGATTATCTACCAGTTAAGGGCTGTGAAGAAGGCTCAAAAGATGAGGTAAAATATTAGAGGGGGTGCCAATAGTTTTTTGCTCAACATATTGTTGAGTGTGTTGCATTTTATCAAGGCTTGAAGAAGTTAACTTAACACTTTCAGGTCAAAAATCAACTTTTGGTGCTAAGGAGGTCTTAATTGTGGGACATATGTGCAGTTCTAAAGGTAGAAGGCCTAGTCCAGCAAAAGTTGAAGCTATCCAAAAGATGAAGGAAACATGCTCTTCGGTTACTGAAGTTTGTCAATTCTTGGGTGCGTGTGTGTTCTATCCTATTTGGCTGCCACACTTTGCTCATGTTGCAGAGGTGCTACATCAATTGCTAAGGAAAGGTAAACGGTTTGTTTGGGAAGAAGTTCACACACAAGATATCAAGATATTAAAGAAGATGCTTCTTGAGGCTCCGACCTTGAGGAAAGTCGACTACAAATGTGAAAGGCCATTTATTTTAACAGTTCACACTAGTCCGACAGGTATCGGATGGGATATAGGTCAAGATGATGAAGAAGGACACATGTATGCTGTAAGATTTGGAGCCAAGGTGCTCAATGCTCATCAACGAGGTTATCCACAGGTTAAGAGGGAACTTTGGGGTGTTGCTACTGCTCTAAGGACTGATAAAGAATACTTTATTGGAGCTTCTGTCGTGGTAGAGACAAATTGCTTGCCACTGATAGGGATGATTGCAAACTGCTCTACTCCGGACATTGCCATGCTACGATGGATAGCCTATATTAAGTCTCTTAGTCTTGAATTTTGTCATATTGTAGGTAGAGATAATCTTGTTGCAGATATGTTATCAAGAGCCAGGTTTGAAGATGAAGAACAGATGTTGACCACAGGTGATGATGTTGGCTTGATGTTCTACACGTCCTCTTATCTGCATGCCAATTGTGGTAATATTGCTCATGTTTTTGAAGTATTTTTTGAAGATTTTTATGAATGAGAGTGGCTTAGGATTGTCTGCTACCTAAGTACTCTCACTAGACAAGAAGGGTGGAGTGACCAAGATTACAAGAGGATTAGGAAAAAGGCCTATGGCTATTTCATGAAAGATGGACATTTATGGAAGAAACCGAAGCGCCCAGGAGGGGTACCACAATGAATTATTTGTGACAAAGAAACTCAATAGTAGGTGATGAAAGAGTTTCATGAAAGTCTATGGGCTGGACAAAGAGGAGTCTAGGCAACCTTTGTCAAGATTAAAGACCGGTATTGGTGAAAAGGTATGTACAAATATGTGGTTAAATTTGTGGAAACATGCTTAATATGTCAACAGTACTCTAATGTACAACATAGAGATGGATTGCATCCCACCTATCCACTGGCTATGCATTACAAGTGGCTGGTGGACCTTATTACAATGCTAGAAGGAGTGTGGCAGATGAGGTATATTTTTCTTTCCAGAGAAGATCTTACTAATCAGGTTGCAGGCAGAGCTTTGCGTACCAAAGCTACCAATTCAGTATGCAAGTTCTTGCTTGAAGATGTTATCTCCACGTATGGATGTGTTGGCAGGATTACTACAGATAGAGGAGAGCTGGATGCAGATGAAGCTCGAGAGTTTTTTGCTCATATGGGCATTAAACTTGCTCTCACTACAGCATATAATCCAGAAGGTAATGGGAAAAGTGAAAGAGGACATCCGCCTATTGTTAAAGCTTTAGCGAAGGCATGTGAAGGACATATTGGTGATTGGCCTAAACTCTTGCCATTTGCTTCATGGGCTGATCGCACTACACACAGTTCTGTTATTATAGGATTTATGCCGTTTGAATTGATGCATGGGCAAAAACCCATAATGCCTATAGAGGAAGCAATTCTGACTTGGACCATAATGCCATCGGAAGAAGGTATGTCTTCTGAAGACTTGCTTGCTCTACATATCCGCCAGCTTGGGAGGCGTCAAGAGGATATTGAACAGGCTAAAGAGAAGCTTAAGGAGGCAAGATTTAAGAATAAGGCAGCATTTGATAGAAAGCATAGATTACAACCACATGCTATCAAAGACGGTTACTGTGTACTTGTCTATGACAGTAGCTTGGAGAACCAATATACTGCTATGCGGAAAATGGTTAAACGGTGGTTTGGACCATATGTGGTGCTACATGTTTTTGATAATGCGACATTATCAATTATGCGAACTTCATGGCACTATGCTCAAGGTGCCTATTGCAGGAAAACGGATCAAGCTATTCAAGAAGCGAGAAGGCAAGATTGTTCTTGAAGATTCCCATTTAGACCCACCTCCAGAGGATCATGTTATGTATACATCAAATGATATGTCTGATGATGATTTTGATGAAGTTGATAAAGTGTAATTCGCACAGACTGGAGGCTATGCAACTTCAGAGGGGGTGGATGTCGTGCCACTCCGCTTCCATGACAAGAAAATGAGCAAAGGGATGACAATCAGGTTTATTTGAATCCTACATGATTATTCAACAGTTATAAGGGCTTGCTAGCAAGCCAATTTTAAGTTAAAAGTGTGCCAAATGTAGCTATAAGGGACAAAAGGTGTCTTGATAATGCTAAAAAATGAGTATGCTTGCAGTGGTCATAGCTGGGATTTTATTGATCAAAGTTAAAGTACTTGAAGTGCTCTACATGCCTGTCTTTACGACTTGTCAATTGGAGCTACATATAAGAAGTTATGACAGTTTTTAAGTTGAGTGAGTAGCAGATCCGTACCGGATTGGGCAGCTGCTGATAAAAGGTCAAGATGATATGAATGCATGGGTCCGAAGTGCTCACTTCCAGGAGCATATCGGTCTTTCCAGTTTGTCAATCTGAATTTCGGTTGGCAAGATATGGCCAATTTAAGTATCACCGAGGGCCGGTTCCGAACCGCTATGGTTCCCTTGATCAGTCAAGTTCATCTAGTAGAATTTTGAGCTTCAACTAGGTTCTGGGAAGTGGAGCCGTTGGAGCAGAATATATGCCTTGGTCAATATATGTGCCAAGTATGGTGGCAATCGAAGGTTGCCTTCACTAGCAATGTATTTTCAAGTATACACGATTAATGTAATGCAGTGCCTGATATGTATGTCAAATGTGGCCGTTACAAAAGCATAAAAGGATTTTGATGAGTTCATAGTGTAGTGCATTGAGTGTGGGTGTTGCTTTGTTTGTTATGTATGCCAAATGTGGCCGTTATGAAAGGATGAGTTCATAGTGCAGTGCATTGAGTGCAGGTATTACTCTGTTCGATATGTATGCCCAAATGGAGTGCTCCTGAAGTAGGCGGCCACCCATGGCCAAGGGCCCAATCTTTGAAGTCAAAAGGGCCACCCACTTAAGTTAGTGGCCGCCCATAATGAGCTCAAAGGCCGCCCAATGGATAACCTAAGTGGGCAAAAGGGGTTGTGTGAAGGCAAAAAGAAAAGAAGAAGATGGCGAGCAGCGTGCAAGCTGTGCATGAGAGAGAAAGAACTCAAAGCGGGCTATGCAGCACTCGGATGAGCTCAACCAAGGGATGGAAATTGCTCAGCAACTCAAGGCGCTTCTGTTTGGTACCAAAACTTTTGCGAATGAGGCTGCATGAAAGACTCGGCTGCAATGTCATAGGGGTGCTATGCATTAGCGACATCGCTAATGTGTTGGCCATTTTTAGTAAGGAAGTCCATGCAGTTTATAAAAGAGGGAGGCGGCTCTCTTTTGGAGCTCTATTCTTTTCATTCATCTTCTTCTCTTCGGAGGAGAATAGCAAGCTCTAAGCCAAAGCCTCTCTAATCTCCTTAGCCATCATTAGCCTTGAGGATCACAATCTCTAATCCAAAACCTTCTCTAATCTCATTATCCATATTAATCACAAGCTCTCTTAAGCAAGCCGGAGTAATCAATCCTAAACGCTAAGCCATCTTGGGCATAAGCTCGCTAAGCCATCAACCTTAAGCTCTTTAACCAAGCTTGCATACCCCGCTTAAGCCAACCTTGCATAAGCTCTCCAAGCCATAATAATCGTAACTTTCGTATCTCATAAGTCATGATAATCTTAAGCCTAAACGCTCTAAGCCAAGCTTCCATAGACTCTCTAAGCCATAATCTCGAATCTCCTTAACCCGGTTAATCCTAAGCTCTAAACCGAGCCATCATAATCCTAAGCTCTAAACCAAGACACAAATCCTAAGTCGGAAACCTTAAGCCAAATCAGACCACCTAAGGCCATTGGAAGTCGAAGCTCCTAAAGCCATAGCGGGAAGAAGCAAAAGGAAAATGAAGCAGATTAAGGTAGTTCAGTAATGATTTTCTTGATTAGCACCTGGATTGAAGCAGGTTAATCCTTGTAAGGAGCATAAACTCCTCCATTAATATTTGATTAAAACAGGGGTACTGTTCAATATTCGATTTGAGTTATCAAGTTTCATTCTGTCTGTTTTAAGCTCTATCTTCATTATTTGCGTCTACTGCAACTCTTTCCCTCACACCTCTCACAGCTAGGGTCCCCATGCCTTCTTGGATCACTTTTCGAATACAAAACCCCCGACACCGTGTCCTTGGTTCAAGGTGACACAATCACCAATCTTTTGGCTTTGGGCTTGGAAAGGGCCGTACGACCAAAAGTTGGAGGTTGTGCTAGCCTTGACTATCGGGATGGATTGGGATGGCCATGATTCTTTGCAGAGGTGGGGATGAGTGTGGTTTCACTACCTGTGCAAAGTTTCATGGCCATCAAATTTCATCTTGTTGATCCAAGGCGGCACAATTGTCAATTTTTTGGCTTTGAGGTCACCAAGGGCCGTACGACCAAAAGTTGGTGATCGTGGCGCCTTGGATCCTTGAGATGGATTGTGATGGTCATGAGACTTTGTACAAGTGGAAATTAGTATGGCTACCCTTGCCAGCAAAGTTTCATGGGCATCCTCTCTCGTCTCATTGGTCTAGGGTGGGACAATCACCAAATTTTTTGCTCTCTGATCGCCAAGGGCCCTACGACCAAAAGTTGGGGGTTGCGCTACACTAGACTGTCTAATGGATTGAGATGACCATGAGGCACTCGTCTCGTCAAACCAAGGCATCACAACCACCAATTTGTTTGGATTTGGGACCGCCAAAGGGTCCTACGGCCTAAAGTTGGCAATTGTGCACCCTTGGACCATCAAGACGGATTGCAATGGCCATAACACTTTGATGGGGTAGTGATTAGTGTAGTTCCCTTGCTTGCACAAAGTTTCACGGCCCAGTCTCGTCAGTCTTAGGGTGGCACAACCATCCATTTTTCGGCTTTTGGGTGCCAAGGGCCCTATGACCAGAATTAGAAGGTTGTGTTGTCCTAGACCATCGAGATGGATTGCGATAGCCATGAGAATTTTCAAGGGTGGGTATTTGTATGTTTCTTCTACCCCTACAAAGTTTCATGGAATTTGCTCTTGATCGTTGTTTAGGGGCGGCACAATCGCCAATTTTTTGGCTCTGGGCTCCCCAAGGGCCCTACGGCCAAAGTTGGTGATTGTGTCACCCAGGAGTGTTGAGACGGTTTTCAATGGCCATGAATCTTTTCAAGGGTGGTAATAAGTGTTTTTTCCCTAGCTGTGTTAATTTTCATGGCCATCCGCTCCTTTCTCATGGGTTCAAGGTCGAATAGTCGCCAAATTTTTGGCTTTGGGCTCGCCAAGGGCCCTACGACCAAAAATTAGCGCTTGTGCTACTCTAGGTGGTCGAGACAGATTGTGATGTCCATGAAACTTTGCATGGATGTGAATGAGTAAGGTTTCTTTGCACCCACAAAGTTTCGTGGACATCCCCTCCCATCTGGAGGAGGAAAAGTCCCGAATTTTTTGGCTTTGGGATCGCCAAGGGCCTAGTTTTGTTGCCCTAGACCATTGAGACGGATTGGGATGGCCATGAAAGTATAGGATTGGTGTGATTTTCTTTTCTTGTGTCAAGCTTCATGGACATTTCCTCCCGTCTTGTAGGTCCAAGGTGGCACAATCACCAAATTTTTTGCTTTGGGGTCGCCAAGGGTTCTACGACCAAAAGCTGGCGGATGTGCTACCTTGGACTCTTGAGACCAATTGCGATGGCCATGAAACTTTGCAAGGACATGCATTAGTTTGATTACCCTACCTTTACACATTTTCATGGTCATGCGCTCTTGTCTTGTCGGATCAGGGTGTCACGACCACCAATTTTTTCGCTTTGAGGCCGCCAAGGGCCCTATGGCCAAAATTTGGCGATTGTGCCGCCCTTGACGGTCGAGAAGAATTGCGATGGTCATAAAAACTTTCACGGGTGGGAGTGAGTATGGTTTCCCTATCCTTGCAAAGTTTTTGGCCATCCGCTCCCGTCTCGTCGGTCTAGGGTGACACAATCTCCATTTTTTGGCTTTGGGATCGCCAAGGGCCCTACGACGAAAAGTTGGTAGTTGGTAGTTGTGCTGCCCATGATCGTGACATGGATTGCGATGGACATGAAAGTTTTCAAGGGCAAGTGTTAATGTGCTTTCTTGACCCTACAAAGTTTCATGGTTATCTGCTCCCATCTCGTTGGTCAGGGCGTCACAATCACCAATTTTTTTGCTTTGGGCTTGCCTAGGGCCCTATGATCGAAAGTTGGCGGGTGTGCTACCGAAGACTATCGAGACGGATTGCAATGGTCATATAACTTTTTAGGGGAAATGTGTTTCCCATGTCTTGCAAGTTTTTGTGGCCATTCACTCTCGTCTCGTTGCACCAGGGCGTCACAACTGCTGACTTTTTGGATGTGGGGTTATCAAGGGGCCTACGACCAAAAGTTCGCAATTGTGCTGCCTTGGACCATCAAGACGGACTGACATGTCCATGAAAATTTGCATGGGCAAGGATTAGCATGGTTCACCAATGTGCACAAAGTTGCATGGCCAACCGCTCTCATCTTGTCAGTCCAATGGTGGGGGGCGCTAACGGCCCTACATTTCGCCTTGGATCGTCGAGATGGATTGCGGCCATGAAACCTTGCAAGGGTGGGATTAATTTGGTTACCTTACCTGCACAAATTTTCATTGCCATCCAATCCTATCCCATCGGTCTAGGGCGGCACAACTGCCATTTTTATGACTTTGGGGTCACCAAGGGCCATACGGCCAAAAGTTGGCGATTGTTCCATCCTCGACCATTGAGACGGATTTTGATGGCCATGCAACTTTGTAGGTTTGGGGATTAGTGTGGCTCCCCACCCTATACAAATTTTCATGGACAAACACTCCCGTATCGTTGGTCCACGGCAACACAACCGTAAATTTTTTGGCTTTGGGGTCGCCAAGGGCCCTACAACCTAAAGTTGGCAGTTGTGTCTCCATGACCATCGAGACTGATTGCGATGGACATGGTTATCTAATCCCATCTCGTTGGTCCAAGGTGGCACAACCAACAACTTTTTGGCTTTGAGGTCGCCAAGGCCCTACGGCCAAAAGTTGGCAATTGTGCTACCCTGGACCGTCCAGATAGATTGTGATGGTCATCAAAATTTGAAGGTCTATGGATTCATGTGGTTTTCCTACCCCCACAAAATCTTATGGACATCCGCTTCTGTCTTGTTGATGGAGGGCGGCACAACACCAAACTTTTTGCTTTGGAATTGCTAAGGGCCCTACCGCCAAAAGTTGGAGGTTGTGCTGCCCTGGACCATTAAGACAGATTCTAATGGCCATGAGACTTTGTAAGAGTGGGGATTAGTCTGCTTCCCTTGCCCCTTCAAAGTTTCACGGCCAGCGACTCTCGTCTCATCTATTCAGGGTGCCACAATCACCAAATTTTGGATTTGGGCTCGCTAAGGGCCCTACAACCAAAATTTGGTGGTCGTTCCCTCAATGTGGAGATGAATTGCGATGGACATGAAACTTTGCAGGGCCAGGGATTAGTGTCTTTCCCCTATCCTTATAGAGTTTCATGGACATCCGCTCTTGTCTCATTTGACCCAGACATCACAACCGCTAATTTTTTTTATTTAGGGTCGCCAAGGGTCCTACGGCCAAAAGTTGGCAATTGTGCCGTCCTCAATCGTTGAGATGGATTGGGATGACCATGAAACTTTGGAGGGTGGTATTAGTGTGGTTCTACTACCCGCACAAATTTTCATTGTCATCCACTCTTGTTTTTCGGTCTAGGGTAGCACAACCGCCAATTTTTTGGCTTTGGGTCGCCAAGTGTCATACGGCCAGAAATTGGCGGTTGTGCCACCCTGGACTGTGGAGACCGATTGCGATGGCCATGAAACTTTGAAAGGTTGGAGATTAGTATGGATTCCCTATCTTTGCAAATTTTCATGGCCAACCATTCCCATCTCCTCAATCCAAGATGGCACAAACCGCCAATTTTTTGGCTTTGGGGTCGCCAAGGTCCCTACGGTCGAAAGTTAGTAGTTGTGTCGCCTTGGACCATCGAGACGGATTGTGATGACCATGAGCATTAACAAGGGTGGGTATTGGTGTGATTCCCCTTCTCCCCTCAAAGTTTCTTGGCCATCCACTCATGGTCGTTGTTTGAGGGCCACACAATCGCCAATTTTTTGGTTGTAAGCTTGCAAGTGGCCTTATAGTCAAAAGTTGGTAATTATGCCCTTCTCGACCATGGAGACAGATTGTGATCGTCATGAAACTTTGCAAGGGTGGAAATTAACATGATTTCCTTGTGCTTGTAAAGTTTCATGGCCGTACGCTCCTGTCTCCTCGGTCCAGGGTGGCAGAATCGCCAATTTTCTTGCTTTGGGGTCCCCAAGGGCCCTACGACCAAAAGTTGGCGACGATTGTGCTGCCATGGACCGTCGAGGTGGATTGCGATAGCCATGAAAATTTATAGGGGTAGAGATTAGTGTTTTTTTCTTGCCCCCACAAAGTTTCATGGCCATCCTCTCCTGCTCGTTGATTCAAGGCAATAGAATTGCCAGTTTTTTGGCTTTGGGGTCCCCAAGGGCCCTACGCCCAAAAGTTGGAGGTTATGCTGCCCTGGACTATCAAGATGGATTGTGATGGTCATGAAACTTTTCTTGGGAAAGGACTAGTGTATCCCCTCTACTCCCATAAATTTTTGTAGCCATATGCTCTTGTCTCATTGGTTGAGGGTGGCACCACCACCAGTTTTTGTGCTTTGGGGTCGCGAAGGGCCATACGGCCAAAAGTTGGCAATTGTGCTGCCTTGGACTGTCGTGACAAATTGTGATGGCCGAAGGGTGGGGATTAGTGTGCTCCTCCTACCCCCACAAAGTTTCATGGACATTTTCTCTTGCTCATTGATTGAGGCCGACACATTGGCCAATTTTTTGGCTTTGGTCTCACCAAGGTCCTGACGGGCTAAAGTTTGAGATTGTTCCGCCCTAGACGGTCAAGATACATTACGATACCCATGAAACTTTGTAGGGATGGGTATTAATGTGCTACCTTTGTCTTTGAAATGTTTCATGAACATTGGCTCCCATCTCATCAGTCTAGGGCGACACAATCGCCAAATTTTGGCATTGGGCTCGCAAATGGCCCTATGACCAAAAGTTGGAGGTTGTGCTACCTTGGATTGTCGAGACGGATTTTGATGGCCACAAAACTTTACAAAGGTGGGGATTAATTTAGTTCCTCTCTCCTTGCAAAGTTTCATGGACAACTACTCTCATCTCGTCGGTCCAAGGTGGCACAACCGCCAATTTTTTTGGCTTTGAGGTCGCCAACGGTCCTACGCCCAAAAGTTGGCCATTGTGCCACTCTAGACCATCTAGATGGATTGATGGTCATGAAACTTTGCAAGGGTGGAAATCCATGTGGTTTTCCTACCACCACAGAGTTTCATGGAAATTCGCTCCCATCTCCTCAGTCCAGTGCGGCACGATCGCTAAATTTTTGTCTTTGGGGTTGCCAAGGGCCCTATGATGAGAAGTTGGCGATTGTGCCGCCTTGGACCATTGAGATGGATTGCGATGGCCATGAAACTTTCCATAGCTATGGATAAGTATACTTACCTTGCCCTTGAAATGTTTCATGGCCAACCGCTCCGGTCTTGCTGGTTCAAGGCGGCACAATTAGCAAAATTTTGGCTTTCGGGTCGGCAAGGGCCCTGTGGCCAAAAATTGGCAATTGTGTCGCCATGGACTGTTGAGACAGATTGCGATGTCCATAAAATGTTGCAAGGGGGGGGACTAGTGTTCTTCCTTGCCCCTACAAAGTTTCATGCCCATCCTCCCATTTCATTTGTCCAAGATGACACAATCACCAAATTTTGGCTTTGGGCTCGCGAAGGTCCCAACAATCCAAATTAAAGTAGGCCGTTGTGTCGCCCTAGACCGTTGAGATGGATTGTGATGGCTATAAAAATTTATAGGATTGGATATTAGTGTGCTTTCCAAACCTTTGAAAAGTTTCATGGACATCTGCTCTTGTCTGGTCGGTCTAGGATAGCACAATTTCCAAATGGCTGGCTTTGGGCTCGCTAAGGGCTCTATGGCCAAAAGTTGGCAATTGTGTCGGCCTGGACCATGAAGACGAAATATGATGGTCATGAAACTTTTCTTGGTAAAGGATTAGTGTGTCTTCCCTATGCTCACAAAATTTCATGGCCATCTGCTCTTGTCTAATTGGTCTAGGGTGGCACAATTACCAATTTTCTGGCCTTACGGTTGCCGAGGGCCCTACAACCAAAAGTTGGTGGTTGTGCCGCCTTGAATCGTCCTCGAGACGGATTATGTCGGTCGTGAAAATTTGCAAGGGAGGGGATTAGGGTGCATATCCTGTCCCCACAAATTTTCATGGCCATCCTCTCTTGCTTGTTTGTTGAGGGCGTTACAATGGCCATTTTTTTTTGGCTTTGGGCTCGCTAAGGGATCAACAACCAAAATTGGAGGTTGTGCCGCTCTAGACCATCAAGATGGATTGCGATGGCCATGAAACTTTGTAGGGATGGGGATTAGTATGATTTATCTCTCCCTACAAAGTTTCATGGCCATCCACTCCTATCTCATCGGTCTAGGGTGGCACAATCGCCAAATTTTTGGCTTTGAGCTCGCAAATGGCCCTACGACCAAATTTTGGAGGTTGTGCTGCCATGGATTCTTGAGACGTATTGTGATGCCCATGAAACTTTGCAAAGGCAAGGATAAACGTGGTTCTTTTAACCTTGCAAAGTTTTATGGCCATCCACTCCCTTATTGTCAGTCTAAGGTGACACAACCGCCAATTTTTTGGCTTTGAGGTTGCCAAGGGTCCTACAACCAAAATTTGTTCCGCCATTTTTTTGGCTTTGAGGTTGCCAATGTGCCATCCTGGACTGTCCAAACCGATTGCGATGGTCATGAAACTTTGTGGGCGTGAAAATTTGAGTGCTTACCTTACTCCCATAAAGTTTCATGGACATCTGCTTCCATCTTGTCGGTCCGAGATGGCACAATTGCCAAATTTTCAACTTTGGGGTCACCAAGGGCCCTATGGCCAAAAGTTGGCGATTGTGCCATATTGGACCGTCGAGACGGATTGTGATGGACATGAAACTTTTCACAGGCAATGAAATATGTACTTCCCCTATTGATGCAAAGATTCATGGCCAACTGCTCTCGTCTTGTTGGTCGAAGGTGGCACAATCACCAAAATTTTGGCTTTGGACTCGCCAAGGGCCCTATGACCAAAAGTTTGCGGTTGTGCGTCCATGGACCGTTGAGACAGATTGTGATGGCCATGAAACTTTGTAGGGGCAAGGATTAATTTTCTTCCCCTACCCCAATAAAGTCTCATGGCCATCCACTTCCGACTTGTTGGTCTAAGGTGGCACAACCGCCGAGTTTTTGGCTTTGAGGTTGCGAAGGGCCCTACGGCCAAAAGTTGGTGATTGTACCATCCTGGACCGTCCAAACAGATTGTGATGGTCATGAAACCTTGTGGGGGTGGTAATTTGTGTGCTTACCTTACCCCCACAAAGCTTCATGGACATCTACTCCCGTCTTGTCGATGCGAGACGACACAATTACCAAATTTTTAGCTTTGGGGTCGCCAAGGGCCCTACGGCCAAAAGTTGGCGATTGTGCCGTCTTGGACCGTCAAGACGGATTGCAATGGACATGAAACTTTTCACAAGCAAGGAAAAGTGTACTTCCCCTATTGATGCAAAGGTTCATGGCCAACTGATCTCGTCTTCTTGGTCCAAGGTGGCACAATCACCAAAATTTTGGCTTTGGACTCGCCAAGGGCCCTACGGCCAAAAGTTTGCGATTGTGCATCCGTGGACCGTTGAGACAGACTATGATGGCGATGAACCTTTACAAGGGAGAGTATTATTTTTCTTCCCATACCCCTATAAATATTCATGGCCATCCGCTCTTGTTTCATTGGTCAGGGGACGACACAATTGGCAATTTTTTGGCTTTGGGCTCGCTAAGGACCCTTTGGACCAAAGGTTGCGATTGTGCCATCTTGGACTATTCAGACGGATTGTGATGACCATGAAACTTTGTAGGTGTGGGATTAGTGTGCTTTTACATGCCTCTACAAATTTTCATGGCCATCTGTTGCACTCTCGTTGGTCTAAGGAAGCATAATCACCAAATGTTTGGCTTTAGGCTTGCCAAGGACCCTACTGTCAAACGTTGGCTATTGTGCCACCCTGGACCGTCGAGACAAATTGCGATTGCATGACACATTGTACAAAGATGTAGTATAAGTGGAGTGCAAAACTAGAACATGGTGACCACAATCATAAAGACACATTTTTCAATGGCTTGATACAAATAGACTGCATAAAGTAAAAACTTGTCAATTCCACTCATAAGGACACATAATAAAAACATGTAGTACAATTGGGACTATAAAAACTAGAACATGGAGACTACATTCATAAAGACACATTTTGCAAAGGTTTGGTACAAATTGGATGCATAAAGTAAAAACATGGTAATTACACTCATAAGGACACATCGTACAAAGGTGTAGTACAAGTGGAGCATATAAACTAGAACATGGTGACTACAATCATAAAGACTTATTTTGAAAAGGTTTGTACATATAGATCAAAAACATGGCAGCTACATTGATGAAGTTCCATCGTACAAAGGTGTAGTACAATTTGAGTGTAAAGCTTAGAACATGGAGACTACAATCATAAAGACACATCGTACAACAGAAGGGTGCAAATGGACTCTATAAAGTAGAACATGGTGAGTATAATCATAAAGAATAAAAAAAATGTATGGTACAAATGACTGCACAAAGTAGAACATGGAAGCTACAACCATAGAGAAAATGTAACTAGCACTAAAATATATACAAGTACATCAATATGAATGAGAGTCTGAAGCTACATGCTCTATGTACGGTGCTAGTTACACCCTAGTATGGGGGCTTGCACTACTCTCTGCCCTATGTTGTGCTAACTACCAAGTGTTGCAATCTTATCAACATGGGTCTCAACTGCTACTGAAGACTCTCCAGCCTGTGCCCCAACCCTATCATGTTGGAATCGAATCCTGGCTAGTGCTAGCTCATGGTCGGCTAGTGTGCGAGGGGCCTACTATCCCATCTCCCAAATCAGTAAGTATGCATATACTCATGAGGTGAACTGTGAGTGAGTACCCTCCTCCATTGCTCAAATCTCTACAACAAGTATTGGATCTACAAATTTTGTCTCTACGGGGAAAGAAGCACCAGTGGGTGGCCTCCTTAATGCTCTCTCTTGGGATTTCTCTATGAGGGTTTCCCACTATCAAAAGCTCTTTCACCTCACCTCCTCTACCTCTATAACCCCTGGTCCCACTTCGCCTACTGACTCCTCCTCTGATACCCCAGACTCTAGCATCATTGTAACTACTACCTATATATTTGGCTCATCACTCACCCCTCATGGGTGGGAGGTGATGAGGTCTAATGTCTACCCTCGTAGTCGAAAAAGGTCGACAATGTCCCACTAGTGGTAAATGGAAATCACGATTTGTGTGACACATCAGACAATCTGGAGATAGTAGAGGTGGAAGCGATGGCCACAACCCAAAGTGTAGAAGCCTCCGTCCTCAATAAAGTTGAGACAAATGGAGCACTCCACATGGTCTTTGAGTGTGGCTTGTACTCCCATTAGAATCTCTCACCTACCCAAATCCACATTAGGCATGTAAGGGTAGAGTGGTATCAAGGGTTGAACGCAGTGTGTGTTGGGGAAGCGGCTAAGATAAGCGTACTGATGTGTGAAGTTATTTTCTTGAAAGTAAGCCATGCTACTCTAGTGTTTGTAAGTGCTTTTTGTAGCTCTTGAACCCTCTACTGCGATGTGGTTAGCTCTCGTGTGAGCTTGTCTCACATGGCTATGGATCTCCAAAGAGGGGGTCAACCTACATCAAACACAAAGTCACAAAATTAGATAAATTACTTTCCAAAGAGTAGTTTGAAATTACTAAAACCATAGGTGAGTGAATGTACCCGTGAGGCTGTGCTAGCAGTAGTGGGGGCACTAATGGCGTCGATGGTCTTGTTGATGGAGGAGGTTACATCGGTGGTGTAGAGAAAGTGACCTGATTTTGAAAAACAAAAAATTCAACAATGATAAGCATAATGAATGACGTCCATAAATAAAGCAAAGCAATTGTGGGAAGGTTATGTATATTGTAGTGTCAGTAGCGGCTGCAGTACGGTCATGTCCTTGTGGGGTAGCAAGCGGTGTAGTACATAGCAATGCCTATAATTAAAAAAAATAATTATCTATCGTTCTACCAGCTAAATAATTGTAAATAAATATGATTAAATGTACCTCAAAAGGACCTCCTAGCTATGTAAACCACTCAACAATGTGACTAAGTGTGTCACCCATGGAATGTATCTCCCATTGTAACTAGAAACGAGAGGACAAAAACTTGAATGATAGAAATTGCAAGTACAAAGAGTAGATAGAGGAAGTAAGAGATATGTATTGAAATAATTCATGGGTACAAGAAGAGTGTAGTCGTGTCAAACCTCCCGACCACCCCCTAGCTATCTCACTCTCAATCTCAATCACACTCTCACTGTCACTCTCATTCACACTCTCACTCTCACTCTCATTCACAATCACAATCTTTGTCCATCATCATAGTCAAATAGCCTCCTTTTCAGTATGGGGGATGTCTTCTTCACGAAAAGTGGCTATTTTTGTCCTCAACTCTAGTCTTTAACAAAGAGGTCAAAAAATAGGCTCCAAAAGAGGCGTCCTATACACAAATGCATAAGAACCACTAGAACACATCCTGTCTCATATGAATTCATCCATCTCGACGAGCTCCTAGATAGTCATGTGAGACAAAACATCCATATTCAGCTCAGTTTGGCCAAAAATTTACCTGCAAGTTGCCAATTTCTACAAAAGCAACGTAAAACAACATCTTTTCACTTTTTCCTTAATCTACGGGCTAAGATGAGCATCAAATTGAAGGAATATGTAAAAACTCAAAGAAGAAATATTTTCCCTCGTATTAAGGACTACAGTTCGTACTTACAAAACTTTTCCAAATTTTGACCTTAGCACCCCCAAAACTAGCTCCCAAGAGGTGTCCTGGGTCAAAATTTGAAACTCACAAAAACGATCAGAATAAAACCCTAGATTGTGGAAAAACGCTAAATGAACAGACTTTGCACAAAAAAAAATTCAAAAACTCTGCAAAACAAGTCCTATTACACCCATCCAAGCAGTGTGCCGAGCCCCTAGACTAAGCTTCAAGGAACCTTCTGCTCTACCAAACGTCGACGAGCCGGACTCTAAGACTATGAGGACTTGACTATGCAGCTCTCCATCCAACCATGACATATATAGGCTCTTAGACATCTAAATATAGCACCACTTAACCACATGTCCTTCTGGACCCTTGGCCTATTATTACTCCCCCCTTGGAGAAGCATTTTCGTCCTCAAAAACAAAAGTGGAAAAAGGACACTAATTTTTTCCACAGCGGAATCCCTTAATCGGGGAAACTTTCCATTTCATTGATACATGGTGTAGTAGTAGGAGGCTCAATGAAACCAAGAAAAACATCTTGATTTTCGAAGTTGTTGTCCCTTTCCAACTTCTTGTATCCAAAACTGGATGAATACAACAGTGTTACATTAAATAAGAGGTGTCTAAATTCTCAATCAGGTTTCAATTTTTTTAAAAGTACTAAAACATGCAAGAATACCTCATTGCAAATTTCCATGAAAGTAACATGCTTGCTTAGGTCATCAACACTGACCAAGTCCTTGACTTGCTGTTGTTTTTTAGAAGTAGGCAACCTCATTAGAATTGGTAATGAAGGTTGAAAAATTTACAATAACATGCAAGGACTAAACCTAGTTGACACATTCTTTGCATCATGATGAACAAACTCCCAACTAAAAAGGTAATCTTTGCTAGTTGGGTTGCTTCTCGTTAGCATATTCTCTTAGCATATCCTTTAGCACTAGGTTAATACTTACCAAATACCCATTTGTCTTTAGATGAGTGGTAGTATGTATTGTTTTTTCTTCACACCGGTTTACATACAGTCCTCCAAAAATGATTGGGTGAAAGCATGTTAACCTGTCATGCTTTCTCATGTCCCAGACAATGCTAACTAGCACAATTTTGACATATGCTAACTAGTACAATAACTTGAGCTACATCTCCAAGATCTATGACATATGATATATCAATAGAAAGAACTTGAAACAAGGAATCCAACTGTACAACCTCCGACAAATTTTGATATTATTTGTAAAAAATTTACCGGACGCCCAACTTTTCGAAGATGTGCTAACTTGAAACTGCTAACTAGCACAAAAAGCGCGACAGGTTAACATGCTTTCACCCGATTGTTAAATATGGGTTCTCAATTACTCATGAAATTGAGATGCAATTCATATAAGGTATGCATATTGGAATGAACCAACTTGTTTTAAGAGTGTACTTGATTGAATAAATGTATACAATTTAATCAATGTATTGACAAACACCCATACCAAGTGAGTACCTTGTATGGTAGTTGGGAGATCCACACTAAATCTCATAGAGACACTGCATGTGGTGCAATATGCTTTGTAGGTTATCTTATCCATGAATTTGCATGTCATTCCAAACAATCATGTGCACCTAATGTGCATGCATTTAGCACAAAATTACTTGAGCCACATTTTCATGCCTAGGATTTCCATGATAACTATGTGAAAATCTTACATCAAAAGTTGGAACATAGTAGAATGTGAAAACTCAATCACATGTAGGTACCAACAATGAAAAATTTTCATTAACTGAACGTAGCCATGCTATATACATAAACAACCATCCATCAATGTTGTTTACAATACTTGTAACCTCAATAAGTATGTACTTAGTACCCAACAATTTACGACCACTAAAATTGTGTTGATATGAGTGTAAGAAAATGGGGGACTAGAGTTTTGAGCTTTCCACCCAACCATGCCATATGTAGGCTCTTAGTCATCTACATATAGCACCCCTTGACCTCATGTACGTCTTGGACCTTTGAGACTAAACCATGAAACTCTCCACACAACCATGCCATATATAGGCTCTTAGTAGCTGTCTAAATACAGCACCCCTTGACTGCATGTCCATCTTGGCCTTGGCCCTTGGTCCTAGCCCTTGGCATAACATGGATGCCCTATGACCTCAATCATCTTTAGGAGCCTCTAGTGTTGTGGCCAAGCCTAGCAAAATCCTGACCCCCCTCCTGGACATCTGTTAGAGTAGTCCACGTCGACCCCAAGGAAAAACTCTGCTCAAAGCTAGAGAGCAAAGTAAGTAGGCATCTTCAAGTGGTGAGGCAAGGTGGTGGGCAGTGTAGTACATCACGTAATGTAGAAGGGCATTCTCTCTCATGCTAAGGTGTAGAAAAACCTCCATGCAAAAGGGTCTTTATGCCACTACATCTCCTGGACAAGGATGAAACTATTTCAAAGTGAGTGATCGCATTGAAGTAAGGACGTCCACTTGATGCCACGACAAGCCTGCATGCCCAACACAATGCATGAATGCCCACTTCAAGAAGGTACGGGGGTCATGCATCATGTGGAATATGGTTGCAATCGCCTTCAAGGCCTCTACCGCTAACCTAGAATCTAGGAAAACTGAAAGACTACGAAGGATCTCTGCCCCACAGAACAACTCTGCCCGCCAAAGTGTGTATGTCTACTAGAGAGAGAGGGTGTAGGAACAGGAGGTGCCCGTGTCTACTCTAATGGTTGTGGCTGCTATGGGGGAGCTAGCTGTTGCTGCTGCTGAGCAGGAGTTGGCTACTAGGGGGGTCACCACCTCCATGCTCTGACTGTTGCAACATGGTGCCTACATTGAAAAAGAAAAAAAGCAATCAATATCATGAAATGTGAAAGTGTGCAACAAACCATCCTCAGATTGTTAGAGTGTGGAAATTGAAAATCGACCCTAAAACCTAAACCCTAAACCATAAACTTGACAATTTGGATAGCAGACAAAGTCTATCTCCATAGATACTAGCATATTTCTATAAATGTGATAGAGATCCTACAATTTCTAGCAATAGAAGCTCGGATGCTCAAAGGGTTCAACAATGATATTAAGATTCCAAAGGTGGTTGCCCTCGAGTCCCTTGCACTTGTAAGAATTGAGGGGATGTTGCCAATAGTATCTCCACCTTGTCATGAGATGACTACCTCGCAATCAAACGCACAATTTCATTTGACAATCGCTCAATGCTTCATAATTTTTTATTAGGGCATACCAACTTTCAAAATCTCGCAAATGCCATGAGCATAAGAATTTTTTGGATTTACATATGCCTGGTGATAATGGAAGCGTGTTTGTTTATTTATTTCTTGCACTCCTTTTTTACACATGGTAATTTATCTCTTGCAGTGGTTGCGGGCCGTCAACCAAGTCCTGCTAAGTGAAAAAATTTAGCGCTCCCTCTTGAGTGGAGGTGATTGAATTATGGTGATATTTAGAGGTTGCAATACTAGAGACTAGGGAAAGTGGCATAGCTATTGCTATGAATACAAGGTACTGTGATGCATGCAAATGGTTTTGGGTCCCATTGTGCTTATCATAATTTGCAATTCTTGGGAATTGTGAGACCAAGCATGTCCAACACACTACTTGTTGCCTGTTGATATTTTTCTTTGGTTTGGTCAAGAATGCTATATGATTCATAGCTAGGTGGCACATTTGGTTAATGTGGTCTTTAATGTCCACAATCATGCTATCTATTTCAGTGGCCCCCAAGGTGAAACGATAGCTCTTTTAAATAATTGACAACTTGACCATTCCAAAACCCCGCAAGGGTGCTTGTTAAAAACCTACCTTGCGTGGCTCACCACCTTGCCCCTCATATTTTCTATCCACCACAATGTGGTTGTCTGAATTCCCTTCTCCATAGCTAGCTAAAATCTATTATTCCATTAGATGGAATCTTTATCTATCCATACTTTCTTCTTCTTCTAATGTGTACATGCTCTCATTTGCTTGCATTTATGGTGCTCTCAAGGTTGGAATAGCAGTGATAATAGGTTTTCTTTGTACTAATGTTTTGTGTGGCAAGAATTTGCGAAGAATTGAATAATTTATCTAAGTCTCTCTCTCTCTCTCTCTCTCTCTCTCTCTCTCTCTCTCTCTCTCTCCCTCTCTCTCTCTCTCTCTCTCTCTCACACACACACACACACACACACACACACACACTCCACCAATGTTCACCATAAACATTTTTAGTAACCAATGGAAAAAAGGAGAGCATTGGATATCTCTCAGGTTTTAGTAAAAATATTTGGGTTTTTATCAGTCTTTACATTAAAGTCCGCCAAATTTAGCTGGTCTTCATCAAGGTGACCCTCCAAACTAGCCAATAATTTTCAAATTACCACCTTTACAAGTACACTAGAGGCCAATTTTCTCTTAATAGGATGCTCCACATTTCTATCTCTCTCACACTCTCTCTCTCCATTATTTCACTCTCTCTCTCTCTCTCTCTCTCTCTCTCTCTCTCTCTCTCTCTCTCTCTCTCTCTCTCTCTCTCTCTCTCTCTCTCTCATCACACACATAGACACACACACACACACAGACACAAGCACACACACTTCGTAGTGGTGCCACGGTGCATGTGTATGTGTGTGTGTGTGTGTGTATGTGTGTGTGTGTGTGTGTGTGTGTGTGTGAGAGAGAGAGAGAGAGAGAGAGTGTCCGTATGCAAGTTGCAGCTCTGTGCACATGTTCCAGAAGAAAGAAAAAAATGTGATAGAGAATGTAAGAGGCTAAGAGCAACACACCTCGTCAAGAGTACAATGCGATGTGTCACCACATCTCTGTTGGGGGCCCCTTTGTAGACTTTGGTGATGGCGACCTTGACCTCCTGGATGGCATAAAATTGAATACGATCCTTCAAAATCTTGTTTTTCCCTAAAAAATTAAAATAGTCTATATATATTTTTATTTTTTTATTCCAAACTCAGGGAGCCACGTGGCATGACACAGAGCTGGGCGAGTCCTTGGCCACGTAACTCGACGAGTTACATGGCATGGGCATCGTGGCTAACATTTCCACGCAGCTTGCTCAGTTCCATGGTTGCCACATAACTCACTAGGTTACGTGAACAACTAACATGGTAGCCATGTCGACATTGAGGGTTCCTCCATGATGGCAGCCACGTAAGTTGATGAGTTATGTGCTATGCCTCCATGACAATTGATTTGGCCTTTTCACACGTAACTTGTCGAGTTATGTTGCATGTCCATGTAGACATGTGCATAGAATGGCTTTCATACCTTTGTGAAATGGGCACACCACTCACGAGTTACATGGAGTCTCTTCCCACTCTTCTTATCATAATTTGCAATTCTTGGGGGTTGTGAGGACTGATAAAGAATACTTTATTGGAGCTTCTGTGGTGGTAGACACAAATTGCTTGCCACTGATAGGGATGATTGCAAACTACTCTACTCCGGAAATTGCCATGCTACGATGGATAGCCTATATTAAGTCTCTTAATCTTGAATTTTGTCATATTGTAGGTAGAGATAATCCTATTGCAGATATGTTATCAAGAGCCAGGTTTGAAAATGAAGAACAGATGTTGACCACAGGTGATGATGTTGGCTTGATGTTCTACACGTCCTCTTATCTACATGCCAATTGTGGTAATATTGCTCATGTTTTTGAACCATTTTTTGAATATTTTTATGACAGAGAGTGGCTTAGGATTGTCTGCTACCTAAGTACTCTCACTAGACAAGAAGGGTGGAGTGACCAAGATTACATGTGGATTAGGAAAAAGGCCTATGGCTATTTCATGAAAGATGGACATTTATGGAAGAAACCGAAGCGCCCAGGAGGGGTACCACAACGAATTATTTGTGACAAAGAAACTCAATAGTAGGTGATGAAAGAGTTTCATGAAAGTCTATGGGCTGGACACAGAGGAGTCTGGGCAACCTTTGTCAAGATTAAAGACCGGTATTGGTGAAAAGGTATGTACAAATATGTGGTTAAATTTGTGGAAACATGCTTAATATGTCAACAGTACTCTAATGTACAACATAGAGATGGATTGCATCCCACCTATCCACTGGCTATGCATTACAAGTGGCTGGTGGACCTTATTACAATGCTAGAAGGAGTGTGGCAGATGAGGTATATTTTTCTTTCCAGAGAAGATCTTACTAATCAGGTTGCAGGCAGAGCTTTGCGTACCAAAGCTACCAGTTCAGTATGCAAGTTCTTGCTTGAAGATGTTATCTCCACGTATGGATGTGTTGGCAGGATTACTACAGATAGAGGAGAGCTGGATGCAGATGAAGCTCGAGAGTTTTTTGCTCATATGGGCATTAAACTTGCTCTCACTACAGCATATAATCCAGAAGGTAATGGGAAAAGTGAAAGAGGACATCCGCCTATTGTTAAAGCTTTAGCGAAGGCGTGTGAAGGACATATTGGTGATTGGCCTAAACTCTTGCCATTTGCTTCATGGGCTGATCGCACTACACACAGTTCTATTATTATAGGATTTATTCCGTTTGAATTGATGCATGGGCAAAAACCCATTATGCCTATAGAGGAAGCAATTCTTACTTGGACCATAATGCCATCGGAAGAAGGTATGTCTTCTGAAGACTTGCTTTGTCTACATATCCGCCAGCTTGGGAGGCGTCAAGAGGATATTGAACAGGCTAAAGAGAAGCTTAAGGAGGCAAGATTTAAGAATAAGGCAGCATTTGATAGAAAGCATAGATTACAACCACATGCTATCAAAGACGGTTATTGTGTACTTGTCTATGACAGTAGCTTGGAGAACCAATATACTGCTATGCGGAAAATGGTTAAACGGTGGTTTGGACCATATGTGGCGCTACATGTTTTTGATAATGCGACATTATCAATTATGTGAACTTGATGGCACTATGCTCAAGGTGCCTATTGCAGGAAAACGGATCAAGCTATTCAAGAAGCGAGAAGGCAAGATTGTTCTTGAAGATTCCCATTTAGACCCACCTCCAGAGGATCATGTTATGTATACATCAAATGATATGTCTGATGATGATTTTGATGAAGTTGATAAAGTGCAATTCGCACAGACTGGAGGCTGTGGAAGTTCAGAGGGGGTGGATGTCGTGCCAGTCCGCTTCCATGACAAGAAAATGAGAAAATGGATGACAATCTGGTTTATTTGAATCCTACATGATTATTCAACAGTTATAAGGGCTTGCTAGCAAGCCAATTTTAAGTTAAAAGTGTGCCAAATGTAGCTATAAGGGACAAAAGATGTCTTGATAATTCTAAACAATGAGTATGCTTGCAGTGGTCATAGCTGGGATTTTGTTGATCAAAGTTAAAGTACTTGAAGTGCTCTACATGCCTGTCTTTACGGCTTGTCAATTGGAGCTACATATAAGAAGTTATGACAGTTTTTAAGTTGAGTGAGTAACAGATCCGTAACGGATTGGGCAGCTGCTGATAAAAGGTCAAGATGATATGAATGCATGGGTCCGAAGTGCTCACTTCCAGGAGCATGTCGGTCTTTCCAGTTTGTCAATCTGAATTTCGGTTGGCAAGATATGGCCAATTTAAGTATCACCGAGGGCCGGTTCCGAACCACTATGGTTCCCTTCATCAGTCAAGTTCATCTGGTAGAATTTTGAGCTCCAACTAGGTTCTGGGAAGTGGAGCTGTTGGAGCAGAATATATCCCTTCGTCAATATATGTGCCAAGTATGGTGGCAATCGAAGGTTGTCTTCACTAGCAATGTATTTTCAAGTATACACGATTAATGTAATGCAGTGCCTGATATGTATGTCAAATGTGGCCGTTACAAAAGCATAAAAGGATTTTGATGAGTTCATAGTGTAGTGCATTGAGTGTGGGGGTTGCTTTGTTTGTTATGTATGCCAAATGTGGTTGTTATGAAAGGATGAGTTCATAGTGCAGTGCATTGAGTGCAGGTATTACTTTGTTCGATATGTATGCCCAAATGGAGTGCTCTTGAAGTAGGCGGCCACTCATGGCCAAGGGCCCAATCTTTGAAGTCAAAAGGGCCACCCACTTAAGTTAGTGGCCGCCCATAATGAGCTCAAAGGCCGCCCGATGGATAACCTAAGTGGGCAAAAGGGGTTGTGTGAAGGCAAAAAGAAAAGAAGAAGATGGCGAGCAGCGTGCAAGCTGCGCATGAGAGAGAAAGAACTCGCAGTGGGCTATACAGCACTCGGATGAGCTCAACCAAGTGATGGAAATTGCTCAGCAACTCAAGGCGCTTCTGTTTGGTATCAAAACTTTTGCGAATGACGTTGCATGAAGGACTCGACTGCAACGTCATAGGGGTGCTACGCATTAGCGACATCGCTAATGGGTTGGCCATTTTTAGTAAGGAAGTCCATGCAGTTTATAAAAGAGGGAGGCGGCTCTCTTTTGGAGCTCTATTCTTTTCATTCATCTTCTTCTCTTCGGAGGAGAATAGCAAGCTCTAAGCCAAAGCCTCTCTAATCTCCTTAGCCATCATTAGCCTTGAGGATCACAAGCTCTAAGCCAAAACCTTCTCTAATCTCATTATCCATCTTAATCACAAGCTCTCTTAAGCAAGCCGGAGTAATCAATCCTAAACGCTAAGCCATCTTGGGCATAATCTCGCTAAGCCATCAACCTTAAGCTCTTTAACCAAGCTTGCATACCCCGCTTAAGCCAACCTTGCATAAGCTCTCCAAGCCATAATACTCGTAACTTTCGTATCTCATAAGTCTGGATAATCTTAAGCCTAAACGCTCTAAGCCAAGCTTCCATAAGCTCTCTAAGCCATAATCTCGAATCTCCTTAACCCGGTTAATCCTAAGCTCTAAACCGAGCCATCATAATCCTAAGCTCTAAACCAAGACATAAATCCTAAGCCGGGAACCTTAAGCCAAATCAGACCACCTAAGGCCATTGGAAGTCGAAGCTCCTAAAGCCATAGCACGAAGAAGCAAAAGGAAAATGAAGCAGATTAAGGCAGTTCAGTAATGATTTTCTTGATTAGCACCTGGATTGAAGTAGGTTAATCCTTGTAAGGAGCATAAACTCCTCCATTAATATTTGATTAAAACAGGGGTACTGTTCAATATTCGATTTGAGTTATCAAGTTTCATTCTGTCTGTTTTAAGCTCTATCTTCATTATTTGCGTCTACTGCAACTCTTTCCCTCACACCTCTCACAGCTAGGGGCCCCATGCCTTCCTGGATAACTTTTCGAATACAAAACCCCAAACACTGTGTCCTTGGTTCAAGGTGACACAATCACCAATCGTTTGGCTTTGGGCTTGGAAAGGGCCGTTCGACCAAAAGTTGGAGGTTGTGCTAGCCTTGACTATCGGGACGGATTGGGATGGCCATGATTCTTTGCACAGGTGGGGATGAGTGTGGTTTCACTACCCCTGCAAAGTTTCATGGCCATCAAATTGCATCTTGTTGATCCAAGGCGGCACAATCGTCAATTTTTTGGCTTTGAGGTCACCAAGGGCCGTACGACCAAAAGTTGGTGATCGTGGCGCCTTGGATCCTTGAGATGGATTGTGATGGTCATGAGACTTTGTACAGGTGTAAATTAGTATGGCTACCCTTGCTAGAAAAGTTTCATGGGCATCCTCTCTCGTCTCATTGGTCTAGGGTGGGACAATCAACAATTTTTTTGCTTTGTGATCGCCAAGGGCCCTACGACCAAAAGTTGGGGGTTGCGCTACACTAGACTTTCTAATGGATTGAGATGACCATGAGACTTTGAAAGGAAAAGGATGAGTATAAATCCTGACCCCCCTCCTGGACGTCTGTTAGAGTAGTCCACGTCTGTTTATTTATTTATTGCACTACTTTTTTACACATGTTACTTTATCTCTTGCAGTGGTTGCGGGCCGTCAACCAAGTCCTGCTAAGTGAAAAAATTTGGCACGCCCTCTTGAGTGGAGGTGATTGAATTATGGTGATATTTAGAGGTTGCAATACTAGAGACTAGGGAAAGTGGCATAGCTATTGCTATGAATACAAGGTACTGTGATGCACTCAAATGGTTTTGGGTCCCATTGTGCTTATCATAATTTGCAATTCTTGGGAATTGTGAGACCAAGCATGTCCAACACACTACTTGTTGCCTGTTGATATTTTTCTTTGGTTTGGTCAAGAATGCTATATGATTCATAGCTAGGTGGCACATTTGGTTAATGTGGTATTTAATGTCCACAATCATGCTATCTATTTCAGTGGCCCCCAAGGTGAAACGATAGCTCTTTTCAATAATTGACAGCTTGACCATTCCAAAACCCCGCAAGGGTGCTTGTTAAAAACCTACCTTGCTTGGCTCACCACCTTGCCCCTCATATTTTCTATCCACCACAATGTGGTTGTCTAAATTCCCTTCTCCATAGCTAGCTAAAATCTATTATTCCATTAGATGGAATCTTTATCTATCCATACTTTCTTCTTCTTCTAATGTGTACATGCTCTCATTTGCTTGCATTTATGGTGCTCTCAAGGTTGGAATAGCAGTGATAATAGGTTTTCTTTGTACTAATGTTTTGTGTGGCAAGAACTTGCAGAGAATTGAATAATTTATCTAAGTCTCTCTCTCTCTCTCTCTCTCTCTCTCTCTCTCTCTCTCTCTCTCTCTCTCTCTCTCTCTCTCTCACACACACACACACACACACACACACCACCAATGTTCACCATAAACATTTTTAGAAAGCAATGGAAAAAAGGAGAGCATTGGATATCTCTCAGGTTTTAGTGAAAATCTTTGGGTTTTTATCGGTCTTTACATTAAAGTCCGCCAAATTTAGCTGGTCTTCATCAAGGTGACCCTCCAAACTAGCCAATAATTTTCAAATTACCACCTTTACAAGTACACTAGAGGCCAATTTTCTCTTAATAGGATGCTCCACATTTCAATGTCTCTCACACTCTCTCTTTCTCTCTCTCTCTCTCCATTATTTCACTCTCTCTCTCTCTCTCTCTCTCTCTCTCTCTCTCTCTCCTCATCACACACATAGACACACACACACACAGACAGACAGAAGCACACACACTTCGCAGTGGTGCCACGGTGCATGTGTATGTGTGTGTGTGTTTGTGTGTGTGTGTGTGTATGTGTGTGTGTGTGTGTGTGTGTGTGTGTGTGTGTGAGAGAGAGAGAGAGAGAGAGAGAGAGAGAGAGAGAGAGAGAGAGAGAGAGAGAGAGAGAGTATCCGTATGCAAGTTGCAGCTCTGTGCACATGCTCCAGAAGAAAGAAAAAGTGTGAGGTTAACAGCAGCACACCTCGTGAAGAGTACAATGCGATGTGTCACCACATCTCTGATGACATCTCTGTTGGGGGCCCCTTTGTAGACTTTGGCGATGGCGACCTTGACCTCCTGGATGGCATAAAGTTGAATACGATCCTTCAAAATCTTGTTTTTCCCTAAAAAATTAAAATAGTCTATATATTTTTTTATTCCAAACTTGGGGAGCCACGTGGCATGACACAGAGCTGGGCGAGTCCTTGGCCACGTAACTCGACGAGTTACATGGCATGGGCATCGTGGCTAACATTTCCACGCAGCTTGCTCAGTTCCATGGTTGCCACATAACTCACCAGGTTACGTGAACAACTAACATGGTAGCCATGTCGACATTGAGGGTTCCTCCATGATGGCAGCCACGTAAGTTGATGAGTTATGTGCTATGCCTCCATGACAATTGATTTGGCCTTTTCACATGTAACTTGTCGAGTTATGTTGCATGTCCATGTAGACATGTGCATAGAATGGCTTTCATACCTTTGTGAAATGGGCACATCACTCACGAGTTACATGGAGTCTCTTCCCACTCTTCTTATCATAATTTGCAATTCTTGGGGGTTGTGAGGCCAAGCTTGCTAAGGGCCCTACGACCAAACGTTGGCGGTTGTGCCTCCCTAAATTGTCAAGATGGACTGTGATGACCATCAAATTTTACGAGGGTGGAGATTTTTCATAAAAACTAATAGCAACATAATCATAGCAATTAGTTAGCTTGGCATGAACAACACTTTTGCAAGAGAGAGAATTTAGAGAACATGACAACAGTTGAGGACCGGATTTATGTGGAGCTGGTCCCCCCTCCAATAGGCATTTGTATTATGATTTCTCACATTAAGAGAGACTTGTTACAATACAATGTTTGTGTTCCTTGTGACCTAGGTAATGCAATGAAGATGGAAAGCTTCATGCATCACAAACATAACATAAACTTGAAGAAATCTTTGACTATCCCAAGCCTCAGTCCCAAGACCTCAAACACCTTCGAAGGTGGAGAGAGCTAGCAAGGAATGAGGGTAGGGAAGAGGAAGAAGAAACATTTCGTAGGAGAAAGAATTAGTTACTCACTTATCATAACTCTTGTTGCTAGCATACATAATAGCATAGTAATGAAGAATAAGGAGATGGCAAGCTTAAGCATTGAAGCATGGCTCTTGGTTGGATTTGCACTCCATATCCAAGAGTGTTGGTGTAGGCTCTCAACCTCTACTTGCTTGGAGAAGGAGAGGGAGTTCTTGCACTTTGCATAGCACACAATGAGAGTGTTTGTGAGTGTGTGTGGGTGAGTACACCCCCTAAGCAACCCCCTATCTTGCTTGGGTCGACCCCCCCTTGTAGCTCATGCTTGAAGCTCATTGGACCCCTCCACGCCTAGCCAATCACAAGCAGGAGGCATTACAAGCAGCAAGGGTAGCCTTGACACAAGTGTCCCCCTTTCCCCTTTGAGAGAGAGGGCTAGATAAATGCTAAATCAAGTAATTATATCTCCTAAATTATTATTGGACCCCTTGGGTGGCCAACCAATAGGCTTCAGGCACACCATGAGGGAAACATGAGGAGGAACTTGACAAGTGTCCCTTTTGCTTTCTTTGTACCATGCATGCCTTGTGTGAGTGTGTGGGTGTTCTCTCTCATCCCCCCTTATGTAGGGCTCTCCCCCTCCTTGTAGGTATTGAATCTTTGACTTTTTGACACCTGAAGACCCTCATGCATATGCCCAGTTCCCACCACAAGCTTGGCTCATAAGCACTTTAAGCTTGGGTTTGGGTTCTCACCTCAAGTGCAACCCTAGCATCTCAAGCATGTCAAGCACCTCAAGCATCTCAATAATTAAGCACCTCAAGCACCTTAGTCATCAAGCATGACAAGCACAACAAGCACCTTAAGATAGGTCGGGTTCCCGCGCCTCAAGCTCACCCTAGCTTACCTAAGGTCAAAGGCCTTTTACACACATTATTGGAAGTCTTCAATGAAGCTAACCCTAAGGTCTTATGCTCCATTTGTTAGCCTTGCTCTTTGATAGACCATCTCTCATTTGGGCCCCTTTACCATTGGCCCCGTGTTGAGATAGATCTATAAGCACATGTCTATATCTTAACACTTGTTCCCGTTTATTCTCCCACATTAAGTGATCAATTTAATATGAGAAAATCATTAGGTTTGGTTAGATATTAGATATTAGATTTTATGAAAGTTCAACCCCATTAAGACTTCCATAGGCTAAAGTTCCTCATTTTAATTGTATTGTCCAAAGGCCAAAGTAGGGGAAATATTGGATGGTCATGGGAAGACTAAAAAGTCTTCCCACATCCCTAGGAAGGAGGGGGCATGCCCTTATTGTAGAAGATGAGAGACAAACACAGACACACACACACACACACAAACACACACTCTCCAAATCTCCCCCTCTACACAAAGGGAATACTGGACACATCTCAGGCTCCTAGCCCAAATTCTCCCAATCTCCCCTCAAATCCTATTGGATGGCCATAGAGGTGGACCAATGAGAATAAGGATAGAGTAAATTTATTCTAATCAATTTAAAAATATTTGATAAAAGAACCAATAGAAATTAGGCTTCCTAGAAGACTATTGGACAGTCTACTAAGGGGTCCAATGAGCATCCAGAAGCCCAATGGCTTGCCTAATCCTGTTGGCTAGAAGACAAAAAGGTCCAATGAGAGTTTAGATGAATTATTTATTTACCTAAATCTCTCCCAAAAGGGGAAAGGGGGACACATGTCACAAGGCTATCAATTATGTTTCTAATTTGCGATTGGCTAACCTTTATAGGAGTCAATGAGATGCCAACATGAGGCAAAAGCAAGAGGGGTCGACCAAGAGAAAGAAAGCTTGGCATTTTTAGTCTTAAACATTTTGCTACACACACACACACAAGTTAAGTTTTGAGCAAGAACTCCATCTCCTTCTCCAAGAATTGAGAAGTAGAGGGCTACACCAACAAAAAATCTAACCAAGAGCCAAGCTTTAATGGCATGATCATCTCCTCTACCATGCTAATTACTAAGCTAAGCTATGCTATCAGAGTGATTATGTGAGGAAAATACTTCTTTCTTGTAAGATACTTATTCTTCCTCTCAATCTATCCTCATTCCCTACTAGCTCTCACCATTTTTGAAGGTGTGTGAGGTCTTGGGACTGAGGCTAGGGACACTAGGTGTGCTTTTCAAGAATAATTTGGTGCATGAATCTTCCATCTTCATTTTAGCAACTAGTTTTTTCAAGGAGCACAAAGATTGTATTGTACAAAAGTCTCCATTGATAAGAGAAGCTATAATACAAAGCCTTTATGGAGGGGGGACTGGCTCCATGTAAATCTAGTCCTCAACTATTTTCAATTGTTCTAATTCTCTCTCTTTTCAACTATTGTCAATCCCAAATTAGCTAGGTGTAAATTTCTATGTTTCTTTCTCAGTTTAAGTACTCTCTCTATGCTCATTAGGAGCTTGTTCTTAATGAAATGCTCACTATGTTATCAATTTCCACTACACACAAGTTACTAGTGCGTTAAATGTTACATTGGTATCAGAGCTATTGGTTTATATTTTCTTGCTCAAGACGAGAGGTCCTCAAGGCACCTACAAATGGTTGGTGTTATTAATTGCAAAATAGTAAGTACAATAGGGACTTTTCATCCTTGAAGCACACCTACTTTGTGCAGTTAACGGGGATACCGTCAAGAGCTATAGTGTTAATAATGGAGACCTACGGGGCTTGCCTATGGCTTACCATTATTGAATTATTAGAAGCTTGATAAGAACCGGTGATGTCTAGGCTCTGTTGAACCCTCTCTTTTATTCCTTCCAATTAATAATATTCGAACCACGGGTATAGATGCTTGAGTGCTTATCGTTGAAGGTAAAGAGGAGTAGCAACTAGGGCTTGAAGTGCCAAAGTAAAAATAAAAATTTTCTAGTATGGCTGACAAGGGAAAAGATATTAAAATGAATGTTGATAGCTTTGATTTTGCTAATGAAAGAGCAACTAATGATTTCTCCCATTAAGAGAGACTTGTTACAATACAATCTTTGTGTTCCTTGTGACCTAGGGAATGCAATGAAGATGGAAATCTTCATGCATCACAAACATAACATAAACTTGAAGAAAGCTTTAACTATCCCAAGACCTCAAACACCTTCGAAGGTGGAGAGAGCTGGTAGGGAATGAGGGTAGGGAAGAGGAAGAAGAAACATTTCATAGGAGACAGAATTAGATCCTCACTTATCATAACTCTTGTTGCTAGCATACATAATAGCATAGTAATGAATAATAAGGACATGGAAAGCTTAAGCATTGAAGCATGGCTCTTGGTTGGATTTGCACTCCATATCCAAGACTGTTGGTGTAGGCTCTCAACCTCTCCTTGCTTGGAGAAGGAGAGGGAGTTCTTGCACTTTGTTTAGCACACAATGAGAGTGTTTGTGAGTGTGTGTGGGTGAGTATACCCCCTAAGCAACCCCCTAGATTTCTTGGGTCGACCCCCCCTTGTAGCTCATGCTTGAAGCTCATTGGACCCCTCCAGGCCTAGCCAATCACAAGCAGGAGGCATTACAAGCAGCAAGGGTAGCCTTGACACAAGTGTCCCCCTTTCCCCTTTGAGAGAGAGGGCTAGATAAATGCTAAATTATTTAATTAAATCTCCTAAATTATTATTGGACCCCTTGGGTGGCCAACCAATAGGCTTCAGGCACACCATGAGGGCAACATGAGGAGGAACTTGACAAGTGTCCCTTTTGCTTTCTTTGTACCATGCATGCCTTGTGTGAGTGTGTGGGTGTTCCCTCTCATCCCCCCTTATGTAGGGCTCGCCCCCTCCTTGTAGGTATTGAATCTTTGACTTTTTGACACCTCAAGCCACTCATGCATAGGCCCAGTTCCCACCACAAGCTTGGGCTGGGTTCTCACCTCAAGTGCAACCCTAGAATCTCAAGCATGTCAAGCACCTCAAGCATCTCAATAATTAAGCACCTCAAGCATCTCAAGCACCTCAAGAACCTTAGTCATCAAGCATGACAAGCAGGAAAAGCACCTCGAGCTGGGTCGGGTTCCCGCGCCTCAAGCTCAGCCCTAGCTTACCTAAGGTCAAAGGCCTTTTACACACATTATTGGAGGTCTTCAATGAAGATAACCCTAAGGTCTTATGCTCCATTTGTTAGCCTTGCTCTTTGATATACCATCTCTCATTTGGGCCCCTTTACCATTGGTCCCGTGTTGAGATATATCTACAAGCCCATGTCTATATCTTAACACTTTTTCCCGTTTATTCTCCCACATTAAGTGATCAATTTAATATGAGAAAATCATTTGGGTTGGTTAGATATTAGATATTAGATTTTATGACATTAAGGACCACTATGAGGTAGAAGAGATAGAAGAGATAAAGCCTAACACTTGTTCCCGTTTATTCTCCCACATTAAGTGATCATTAAAATCATTTGGGTTGGTTAGATATTAGATATTAGATTTTATGACATTAAGGACGACTATGAGGTACAAGAGATAAAGCCTTAGTTATTAGTCAATTTTACTTAGCGGGTAGAGGATCCCTTTTTACCCTATGACATCTTTCCAAGATGGATGACTAATCCATTTGGTGCTTGTTTGGGAGACATAGCTTCCGCAGGCATGTCTGCTCTTTAGTCCATTTCATTCTCCCAAAGTAGAGTGACAAATTCTACTTGGTGTTTGAGAGACGTCGTCATCACAAACATGATTCTAAGCATGCATACTAGTTGAATTTGTGCACAATTAAAAAAAGGACTAGTCTTATAAGACAAAAACATGAGTCATTTAAAAGAAATTTGTACATTTTCTTACTCTAATGTAGAATTGTAAGCATTGACAAGGTTCATACTATCCTTAAGTTGTATTCCTTGCATCCATCTAGCATCTTCAAAAGGATAATTTTTGAACTTAATAAGATACCGACGGATAATCTTACCATGTCGTAATACCTTGTCTTCATGCAGAAGAATAGCTTCGGGTTGTAGCACCTCTTCTTGGTCTTCAACTTTGGGAGGGTCTTCAATAATTGGTTCAGTTGGTGGCTCTCCTTTGTAGGGCTTAACTAGTTTTACATGAAAGGCATTGTGTATGAGCCAATGGTTGGGTAACTTGAGTTGATAAGCCGTCTCATTGATGGGATTCAAGATTTGGAAAGGACCACAGTATCTTTTTGCTAGTTTAGCATAATACTTTTGGTGGCCCGTAGGATATTTGCCCGTCGTTTGCCTTAATCGAGCCTTAGGAAACTTGAGTAAGACCCAATCATTTTCTTTGAACATTAAGGCTCTTCTGTGCTTCAGCAGCAGCTTTTTGCCTTTGTTGAGAGATGGATATAGCCTCCCTAATCTTTTGAAAAGATTCTTGTAGGTCACGGCTATACTCATCGGCGGCGAAGATCTTCCCATGTACTTTGAGTAGCAAGGGACTTTTAGGTCTTCCCTCAATGATCTCAAAAGGTGCTTTTCCAGTAGAAGTATGTACAGTATTATTGTAGGCATACTCTACAAGAGGTAAGTACTTTTCCCATTGTGAGCGTTGATCTACTTCGGTAACATAAGTCTTGATCAGTAGATCGAGTATCGTAAGATTGACTATCTCACTTTGGCCATCCGTTTGTGGGTGATAGGCCGAAGAAAAATTCAATCTTGTTCCTAGATTTTCAAAGAGACCTTTCCAGAAATTACTGGTCATTCTAGGATCTCTATCTGACACGATGGATGTGGGTAATCCATGGTGCTTGAAAATCTGAGATATGAAGAGAGATGCCATTTGATGTGCCTTAATAGTCTTTTTGACAAGAATAAAATGTGCTTGCTTGCTAAACCTATCAACTATTGTCCATATTCCTGTATTCCCATGGATAGACTTCGGTAATCCAAAGATGAAATCCATGGATATACTCTAACATGGTGAATTTGGAATAGGCAATGGCTGGAGTAATCCAGGTTGCTTCCCTCTATCATACTTGGTCTTTTGGCATACTACACATTTTGAAACATACTCTTGTATGTCCACTTTCATGGTAGGCCAATAGAAGTACGTCTCTACTCCTCGGAGAGTAGGTTGAATACCTCTATGCCCCGTATATGGAGGAGCATGGGATTCATACATAACTTTATCACGAAGGGAATGGGTAACACATAGCCTATTGCCGTGGAGAAGATAACCATCCTGCAAGGTGAATGGTTCCTCTTTCTTCCCCAAAGCAAGGGCTGACATTATGTCTCTAAAGTCAGGGTCAGTAGCATACTCATCTATCATAGAGGATAGATCATTGTGAGTAGCTATAGACACCTCATTAACTTTGGGTCGTCGTGAAAGTGCATCAGCCACTTGATTGTGCTTACCAGCTATGTGAGCAATATGGAAATTAAATTGCGAAAGAAAATTTGCCCACCTCATTTGTTTGTCGGAAAGCTTGGTTTGCGTCATGAAATTCATGAGACTTTGGTGGTCGGTTCGTAGGATAAATGGAATCCCCAATAGGTAGTGCTTCCATGTGTCTAGGGCATGTAGAACAGCTAAAAGCTCTTCCTCATAAATTCCCAAGACTCGCTCATCAATATTGAGCCTTCCGCTCTCATATGCTATGGCATGCCCTTCTTGAAGAAAAACTGCTCCAAGGCAATCACCACAAGCATCACATTGGACCTCAAATGGCTTGGAGAGATCCGAAAGCACGAGGACTGGTTGGGAAGTAAGATTTTGTTTGAGCTTTTCAAAAGCATTTTGCTCCTTAGCAGTCCATACAAACTTAATGTTCTTCTTAGTTAAGTCATGTAGTGGTCCTGCTACTTGAGAGAATTTTTCTATGAAGCGTCTATGGTATGCGCACATACCAACAAATCTTCTTAGATCATGTAGATTTCTTGGGTTAGGCCATGCTTTTATTACCTCTAACTTTGATGGATCCATTTGGATACCATCTTTAGAGATAATATGACCTAGGTATTGAATCTCTTGAAGGAAGAATTCGCTTTTCTTTTGGTTGAGAAAAAGCTTGTTCTCCCTCAATGCTTGAAAAATTACTTGGAGATGTTTCTTATGTTCCTCCAAAGACTTGGAGTAGATGATGATATCATCAAAGAACACTCCATTGAATTTGCGGTATGGTCTAAAAATTTTCTCCATCAAACGATTGAACGTAGCTGGTGCATTAGTCAAGCCAAAAGGCATGACTAGATATTCATAAAGACCAAACGTTGTGCGAAACGCGGTCTTTAAGATATCTTCATCCACTATCCTTATTTGATGATAGCCACTCTTAAGGTCAATCCTACTGAAGTAGGTCGAGCCTTGTAGCTTATCAAACAGATCTTCTACCCGAGGTACGGGAAATCTATTTTTGATAGTGATATGGTTTAGTGCTCGATAGTCCACACACATACGGTATGTACCATCTTTCTTTTTCACTAAAAGGACTGGAGAATAAAAGGGAGAGGAACTAGGACTCACCATCCCTTTGTCTACCAGCTCTTGTACTTGCCTCATGATCTCCTCTTGTTGAGCTTGTGAGACTCGATAAGGAGGCTTATTAGGTGGTGAGATTCCAGGAAGGAGCTCAATACGATGGTCATCATCCGCTCGTTTTGGAGGTAAGTCCATAGGGATATCATCGATGAACACATCTTGGAATCCTTTTAGAAAATTAGACAAGTCTAACTCTTCTTGATTCCTACCATTTACATTTGATGAAACATTAGTATCTTTTAGAGACTCTTTGACAAAAATCATGTACGCAGAAACTGAGCTCTTCATTGACTTATCAAAAGCAAGAGGATTTACAAGTGGAATAGTGCGACCACGCTCACTAGCATCTATATACATGTTCTTTCCCCTGTAGGTGAAGTAGATTCTCCTTTCAGGGAACTTCATGTTGGCAGCCATGCGATCAAACCATGGTGCCCCTAGGATAACATCCTCATGTTGGAGAGGAGAGATGAAGAAGTCATAGCTTTGGACATGAAGCCTCAACTTCCCAATCAAGGGAGTAACAGAGGCTTGTTGTCCCTTGAAATCTGCATCAGCCACTACTATATCTCCCATCTCAAAAGCTTGAATGCCCAACTTGGTGGCCAACTCCATTGATATGAAGTTAAGAGTAGAGCCAGGGTCAAACAAGATGAAGGCATCATGCTCTCTTACATTTCGCCAAGCATAGAAAAGTGATGATCCTTTGCAATGAGCATCCTCTTTTGGAGCTTCGATGGTGGAAGCCCTAGGAGTCTCATTGCGAGTATTCTTCTTGGGGCAAGAACGATAGCCATGTCCTTGCTCCCCACACTTGAAACACTTATGGTCCTTGCGAAAAGCTTCAAGCTCTTTAGGAGAGAGTTTGTTTTTACCTTTGTAAACTCCCTTCTCCGTAGACCGATTGTTGTTGTTGTTGGAATTGACTTGGGAAGTATTGTGAACATTGGTTTTCCCCTTTGCATCATTTTTGTCTTTGTTTTCCATGGGCTTGACATTATGTCTAGCCCCTTGATGGAAATTGATGCGTGAAGCAACCATGGTGTGATGGATTACTTCGCTAATAGTACTAGGCCGTTGAGAGTTGATGTATTCGGCCATCTCTTCAGGTAATCCAGCATAGAATTGTTGCCTTTGCTCGGCAAAGTCTATCTTTTGAAAGACAGTAGCCTTGAGATGTAAATCCCCAAACTTGTCTAAATATTTGTGGATAGACTCATGGGAGAGGAGCTTCAAGCTGCACCATTCGGTAAGCACTTTGTCCTTTGCATCGCTTGCAAGGAATTGATTCATGATGGAAACTCATAGAGTTTTCCATGTCTTTGAGGCTTCACCATTTCCACGAAGGCTAGCCCACCATTGACGAGATGATTTTTGGAAGTGCATAGCTACATGGCGTAGATTAGAGGACTCTGTGAAGCCCTCATCTCCAAAGGCTGCATCAAATTGCTAGATGAAGGCCAACACTTTGTCGGTAGCACCGAATGTGCCATCATAGGTGAGAAAAGAGATACTCTTTCCTCCCTCCTTGAACTTCTTTAGCTTTTGTGACCTTCGCCATGCAGGAAATGATTTGCGATGTCCTCCCCTCTTGTATTCTCTAGGAGAATAACCATAACTTTCGTCAGAAGAGGAGGAAGGTGAAGAAGAAGGTGAAGAGGGTGACCTCTTCCTAGCCCTTTTCTTCCTTTGTTTCCTCTCTTGCCTTTCAGAGTGATGAGGAGAAGGACTATGTGTTGATCTTTTCCTCTTGGGAGGAGTGGGCGATCGTCTAGACCGCCGTCTTCGTGGAGCCACATCTTCAGAGGAACTTAAACTTTCATTGCTTTCTTGCTCTTTGGATTCCTCCTCTCGAATGGGAGAGAGTCTTCTTTTGGGGGTCTCTTCAAGAGGCCTCCTAAGTTCTCTCTCCTCTTGGAAAGGAAGGGAAATTCCATAAGCACCAAGTTGTTGAGTAACTTCGGCTTGCAAAGCAGGGTTGCCCATAGCTTGTTGCAACCTAGTGCCGAGATAATTCACAAACATGGGAGCATCATCATTAGCACCTTCATGTGAAAAATCAAAGCTATCAATGTTCATTCGACTCTCTTGATTATTGTCAGCCATGTTAACAAAATTTTTGTATGTACTTAGTGTATGCTTTGGCAATTCAAAACCTTAGTTTCCACTCCTCTTACCCTTTGAAAATCGGCTCTTAAGTATCTACACCCACGGATCGAAGTGGTTGACTATAAAGAGTAGACGAGTAGGTCTAACATAGCAGAGTCACTAAGGGCTAGCTCCTTTTGGACTTCTTATGGCTCAATAATGGTAAGGTCGTAGGCAAGTCTAAAAAGACTCCATTATTAAGTCCAAAGCTCCCGAGGTGTGCACCATCCCCCACGTAGTGGGCTCAACAAAACCGATAATACACCCCTGTTCCACATACCCTAATATAATTAACAACATCAACCCTTTATAGGATACTTAAGGACCTCAATTCTTAAGCAAGAAAAGAGAAACCAAATGCTCTGATACCAATGTAATGGAATTGGCCTATTTAACTTGAGAGTAGCAGAAATTAATGAAAGTACTTTTGAGAAATGATTTTGTGAGCATAGCGGGTGAACATAGTTGAAGATAGCAACATAATGTTAGCAATTAGTTAAATTTTCATGGACAATACTTTTGCAAGAGAGATAATTTAGAGAGCATGACAACAGTTGAGTACCGGATTTATGTGGATCCGGTCCCCCCTCCAATAGGCATTTGTATTATGATTTCTTCCATTAAGAGAGACTTGTTACAATACAATCTTTGTGTTCCTTGTGACCTAGGTGATGCAATAAAGATGGAAAGCTTCCTGCATCAAAAACATAACATAAACTTGAAGAAAGCTTTAACTATCCCAAGCCTCAGTCCCAAGACCTCAAACACCTTCGAAGGTGGAGAGAGCTAGTAGGGAATGAGGGCAGGGAAGAGGAAGAATAAACATTTCGTAGGAGAAAGAATTAGTTCCTCACTTATCATAACTCTTGTTGCTAGCATACATAATAGCATAGTAATGGAGAAGAAGGAGATGGCAAGCTTAAGCATTGAAGCATGGCTCTTGGTTGGATTTTCACTCCATATCCAAGAGTGTTGGTGTAGGCTCTCAACCTCTACTTGCTTGGAGAAGGAGAGGGAGTTCTTGCACTTTGCATAGCACACAATGAGAGTGTTTGTGAGTGTGTGTGGGTGAGTGCACCCCCTAAGCAACCCCTAGTTAACTTGGCATGAACATTACTTTTGCAAGAGAGAGAATTTAGAGAACATGACAACAGCTGAGGACCGGATTTATGTGGAGCCGGTCCCCCCTCCAATAGGCATTTGTATTATGATTTCTCCCATTAAAAGAGACTTGTTACAATATAATCTTTGTGTTCCATGTGACCTAGGTGATGCAATGAAGATGTAAATCTTCATGCATCACAAACATAACATAAACTTGAAGAAAGCTTTTACTATCCCAAGCCTCAGTCCCAAGACCTCAAACACCTTCGAAGGTGGAGAGAGCTAGCAGGGAATGAGGGTAGGGAATAGGAAGAAGAAACATTTCGTAGGAGAAAGAATTAGTTCCTCACTTATCATAACTCTTGTTGCTAGCATACATAATAGCGTACTAATGAAGAAGAAGAAGATGGCAAGCTTAAGCATTGAAGCATGGCTCTTGGTTGGATTTGCACTCCGTATCCAAGAGTGTTGGTGTAGGCTCTCAACCTCTACTTGCTTGGAGAAGGATAAGGAGTTCTTGCACTTTGCATAGCACACAATGAGAGTGTTTGTGAGTGTGTGTGGGTGAGTATACCCCCTAAGCAACCCCCTAGCTTGCTTGGGTTGACCCCCCCTTGTAGCTCATTCTTGAAGCTCATTGGACCCCTCCAGGCCTAGCCAATCACAAGCAAGAGGCATTACAAGCAGCAAGGGTAGCCTTGAGACAAGTGTCCCCCTTTCCCCTTTGAGAGAGAGGGATAGATAAATGCTAAATCAATTAATTAAATCTCCTAAATTATTATTGGACCCCTTGGGTGGCCAACCAATAGGCTTCAGGCACACCATGACGGCAACATGAGGAGGAACTTGACAAGTGTCCCTTTTGCTTTCTTTGTACCATGCATGCCTTGTGTGAGTGTGTGGGTGTTCTCTCTCATCCCCCCTTATGTAGGGATCGCCCCCTCCTTGTAGGTATTGAATCTTTGACTTTTTGACACCTGAAGACCCTCATGCATAGGCCCAGTTCCCACCACAAGCTTGGCTCATAAGGACTTTAAGCTTGGTTTGGGTTCTCACCTCAAGTGCAACCCTAGCATCTCAAGCACCTCAAGCACCTTAGTCATCAAGCATGACAAGCAGGACAAGCACCTCCTACTGGGTTAGGTTCCCGTGCCTCAAGCTCAGCCCTAGCTTACCTAAGGTCAAAGGCCTTTTACACACATTATTGGAGGTCTTCAATGAAGCTAACCCTAAGGTCTTATGCTCCATTTCTTAGCCTTTCTCTTTGATAGAACATCTCTCATTTGGGCCCCTTTACCATTGGCCGCATGTTGAGATAGATCTATAAGCACATGTCTATATCTTAAAACTTGTTCCCGTTTATTCTCCCACATTAAGTGATCAATTTAATATGAGAATTTTTTTTGGGTTGGTTAGATATTAAGTATTAGACTTTATGACAGCTCAACCCCATTAAGACTTCCATTGGCTAAAGTTCCTCATTTTAATTGTATTGTCCAAAGGCCAAAGTAGGGGAAATATTGGATGGTCATGGGAAGACTAAAAAGTCTTCCCACATCCCTAGTAAGGATGGGGCGTGCCCTTATTGTAGAAGATGAGAGACAAACAAACACACACACACACAAACACACACTCTCCAAACCTCCCCCTTTACACAAAGGGAATACTGGAAACATCTCAGGCTCCTAGCCCAGTTTCTCCCAATCTCCCCTCAAATCCTATTGGATGGCCATAGAGGTGGACCAATAAGAATTGGGATAGAGTAAATTTATTCTAATCAATTTAGAAATTCTTGATAAAAGAACCAATAGAAACTAGGCTCCCTAGAAGACTATTGGACAGTCTACCAAGGGGTCCAATGAGCATCCAGAGGCCCAATGGCTTGCCTGATTCCTGTTTTCCAGAAGACAAAAAGTTCCAATGAGAGTTTAGATGAAGTATTTAATTACCTAAAGCTCTCACAAAAGGGGAAAGGGGGACACATGTCACAAGGCTATCAATTATGCTTCTAATTTGTGATTGGCTAACCTTTATAGGGAGCCAATGAGATGCCAACATGAGGCAAAAGCAAGAGGGGTCGACCAAGAGAAAGAAAGCTTGGCATTTTTAGTCTTAAACATTTTGCTACACACACAGATAGGTTAAGTTTTGAGCAAGAACTCCATCTCCTTCTCCAAGAATTGAGAAGTAGAGGGCTACACCAACAAAAAATCTAACCAAGAGCCAAGCTTTAATGGCATGATCATCTCCTCTACCATGCTAATTACTAAGCTAAGCTATGCTATCAAAGTGATTATGTGAGGAGAATACTTCTTTCTTGTAAGATACATCTTCTTCCTCTCAATCTATCCTCATTCCCTACTAGCTCTCACCATTTTTGAAGGTGTGTGAGGTCTTGGGACTGAGGCTAGGGACACTAGGTGTGCTTTTCAAGAATAGGGACTTTTCATCCTTGAAGCACACCTACTTTGTGCAGTTAACGGGGATACCGTCGAGAGCTATAGTGTTAATAATGGAGACCTACGGGGCTTGCCTATGGCTTAACCATTATTGAGTTATTAGAAGCTTGATAAGAACTGGTGATGTCTAGGCTCTGTTGAACCTTCTATTTTATTCCTTCCAATTAATAATATTCAAACCACGGGTATAGATGCTTGAGTGCTTATCTTTGAAGGTAAAGAGGAGTAGCAACAAGGGCTTGAAGTGCCAAAGTAAAAATATAAATTTACACCTAAAATTTTCTAGTATGGCTGACAAGGGAAAAGATATTGAAATGAATGTTGATAGATTTGATTTTTCTAATGAAAGAGCAACTAATGATGCCCCTATGCTTGTAAACTATCTTCTTTCAGGCTTCAACAAGCCCTGGGCAACCCATTCCTCCAAGGCGAAGTGCTATAGCAACTTTGCACCCATGGTATTCTCCAAACTCCCCACCAAGAAGAGAGAGTACCTAGGAAGCCTCTTTGTGAGACTTCCAAAAGAACTCTCTCCGATAAGGGAAGAAGAGGAGGATCCGTACGAAGGGCTCAAAAATTTACTACTTGATGAGGCATCTCCCGCCCAAAGGAGAACCCAAGTTTCAATGATAGAGCCCTCTTCAAAAGAACGAGAAAAAAGTGAGTCTCCTGCCACCTCGACAGATACGGCTCCACAAAGACGGCAGGAAAAACACTCTCCAACACTCCCTAAATGGATAATACCATCATATACTTCTCTACACCCTAATTCAAAGAAGGAAGAGAGACCACAAGAGAAGAAAAAAGTGAGAAAGAGGTCACCCTCTTCTCCATCTTTTTCATCCTCTTCCTCTTCTGAAGAAATGGATGGTGCAGACAAGGAGGAACAAGGGAAGAAAAAGGCAAGGAAGAGGTCATCCTCTTTGCCATCCTCCTTATATTCTTCCTCTTCTGCAGAAAGTGCGGGTGCATCTCTCAAACCACCTAAAAGAAGAGGCCATATGAAATCCTATGCCACCTCGAAGAGGTTGTCCAAGCTCAAAAAGTTCAAAGAGGGAAGAAAGAATGTCTTTTTCCTTACCTACGATGGCACTTTTGGTGCTAGAGACAAAGTCTTGGCCTTTATCCAACAATTCGACACGGAGATGAGGGCTTCATGGAGTCCTCTAAGCTACATCATGTAGCTATGCATTTTCAAAAGTCTAGTAGGCAATGGTGGTCTACCCTACGAGCAAATAATGAAGCTCCACGAACATGGAAAGCTCTAAGAGCTTCCATCATGAAGCAGTTTTTGGCTACCGATGCCAAAGACAAAGTACTCACCAAATGGAAAATCTTGAAGCTCTCTCCCTATGGATCTATTCACAAATATGTAGACAGGTTTTTGGATTTACACCTCAAAGCCACTATCTTCAAAAAGATGGATTTTGGAGAGAAAAAACAACAATTTTGTGCAGGTTTAACTGAGGATATGGCGGAGTATGTTAACTCTCAAAGACCATGAACCATATCTACGGTCATACACCATACCATGGTGGCTTCAAGAATCAATTTCCAACAAGGGACTAAGAGAAATATTAAGCCTACAAAAACCAAGGACCAAAACAAGCCTAAGGGGAAGGACAACGTCCAAAAGTCTCCCAAAGGCAATGCCAACAACAAAAAACCTAAGGAGAAGGGAGTTTATAAAGGCAAAAATAAACTCTCTCCTAAAGAGCTAGAGAGCTATCAAAAATATAACCATTGTTCTAAGTGTAGGGAGCAAGGTAATGCCTATCATGCTTGCCCCCATAAGAATACATGTAATGAGCCTCCAAGAGCTACCTTGGTTGAAATTCAAGAAGAGGATGCTCATCACAAAAGATCTCCTCTATGCCATGCTTGGGGATAGGTAAGAGAACATGACGCCTTCATTCTCTTTGACCCTCGTTCTAATCACAATTTTGTATCCACAGAGTTGACCACCAAGCTAGGTATCCAAGCCTATGAGATGGGAGATGTCCTACATGTTTATGGTTCTTTCAAGGGGCAATAAGTCTCAATCACTCCCTTAATTCGGAGATTGAGGCTCCATGTCCAAAGCTACGTGGACAAGGAGGATTTCTTCATCTCTCCTCTCAAGCATGAGGATGTAATCCTAGGGGCACCATGGTCTGATCGCTTGGCTGTCGATGTTACATTCCCTGAAAGGCAAATCTACTTTAGGTTCATGGAACAAGGTATGTGGGTGAAAGCATGTTAACATGTCATGCTTTTTCATGTCCCGGACAATGCTAACGAGCACAATTTTTACATATGCTAACTAGTACAATAACTTGAGCTACATCTCCAAGATCTATGACATATGATATATCAATAGAAAGCACTTGAAACAAGAAATCCAAATGTACAACCTCCGACAAATTTTGATATTATTTGTAAAAAATTTACCGGACGCCCAACTTTTCGAAGATGTGCTAACTTGAAACTGCTAACTAGCACAAAAAGCGTGACAGGTTAACATGCTTTTACCCATGTACATAGATGCTAAGGAGTTGAGTAGTACCGTATCCCTTGTACAAGGCTTGTACATAAGCAAGCTTTTAATAAGTCAATAAAGAGCTCTATATCTGTGTACATGAGTTTTGTCAAAGATTATCAAAATGAACCTAATTCTTTAGCAAAATAATATATAAATAATCAAAAGGAATTAGATTTATCCAGCTTCCTCAAGGGATTCCAAGATGTTTTTATTGACGACATCCCTTGTGATCTACCTCCCAAACGAGGGGATGACGACCATGCTATTGAGCTTCTTCCAGGAATCTCACCTCCTCATAGAGTTTCTCAAGCTCAACAAGAGGAGATTATGCAGCAAGTGCATGAGTTATTTGATAAAGTCATTGCTAGGCCTAGATCATCTCCATTTTGTTCACTAGTGTTATTAGTGCAAAAGAAAGATGGCACATATCATATGTGTGTCGACTATAGAGCACTAAATAGGATCACTATTAAGAATAGGTTTCCCATTCTACGGGTAGAAGACTATTTGATAAGCTACAGGGGTCAACCTACATCAGTAGGATTGACCTAAAAAGTTGCTACCATCAAAATTTGATCAAGACATTGTAAATACCACATTTTGCACTATGTTTGGCCTTTACGAGTACATTGTCATGCCTTTTGGCTTGACCAATGCACCAACCACATTTAATTGTTTGATGGAGAAGCTATTCATATCTCACCAAAGCTTTACTAGAGTGATCTTTGATGATATGATCATCTACTCTAATTCATTAGACGAACAGAAACAACACCTCCAGGTAATACTTCAAGTTTTTGGAGAGAATAAGCTTTATATAAATCAAAACAGAAGTGATTTTTTCTTACAAGAGATTCAGTATTTAGGTCATATTATCTCTCAAGATGGCATCCAAATGGATCAGTCAAAGTTAGAGGTAATAAAAGGATGCCCTAATCCAAGGAATATGCATGAATTAAGAAGCTTAATAGGTATGTGTGCATACTATAGATGCTTCATAGAAAAGTTCTCGCAAATCGCGGAACCATTACATGACTTAACAAAGAAAAACGTTAGGTATATATGGTCCACCAAGGAGAACAATTCCTTCAAAAATCTTAAAGAGAAGCTTATCTCTAAACTTGTGCTTACACTGTCCGATATCTCAAAGAAATTTTAGGTCCAATGGGACGCTTGTTGTGATTGCCTTGGAGCTGTTTTTCTCCAGGAAGGGCACGCCATAACCTATGAAAGGTGAAGGATCGACCCTATTGAGCAACTTCTAGGCATATATTAAAAGTAACTCTTAGCAGTTCTACATACTCTAGATTCGTGGAAGCACTATTTATTGGGGACTCCTTTCATTCTAAGAACGGATCACCAAAGCCTTAAGTACTTCATGACGTAGACCAAGCTCTCCAACAAACAAATGAGGTGGGCCAATTTCCTTTTGCAATTTTATTTTAATATTGGTCACATTGCTGGCAAGCATAATCAAGTGGCCGATGCACTCTCAAGACAACCAAGAGTGAATGCGGTATCCATAGCAACTCACAATGATCTATCTTCTATGATAGATGAGTACGCTATCGATCCCAATTTTAGAGATGTGATTTCAGCCCTTGCACTAGGGAAGAAGGAAGAACCATTTACCCTACAAGATAAGTATCTTCTCTATGGCAATAGACTATGCGTTATTAACTCACTACGTGAGAAATTAATGTATGAAGCTCATGCTCCTCCTTATGCGGGGCATAGAGGGATTCAGTCTACCTTAAAAGAAATAGAAACATATTTCTATAGGCTTGGCATGAAAGCAAACATACAAGAGTATGTTTCAGAATGTGTGGTATGCCAAAAGACAATGTTTGATAGAGGGAAGAAACTTGGATTGCTTCAACCGCTATTTCCAATCCCTAATTCACCATGGGAGAGCATATCCATGGATTTTATTTTTGGATTGCCCAAGTGTATCCATGGGAATACGGGAATATGGACAATAGAAGACAGGTTTAGCAAACAAGCACATTTAATACCTGTCAAAAAGACTATCAAAGCCCATCAAATGGCAACCCTCTTTATATAACAAACCTTCAAATACCATGGCTTGACAATGTCTCTAGTGTCGCATAAAGATCCTAGAATGACTAGTAATGTCTGGAAGAGTCTCTTTGAGAATTTAGGTACAAGGCTAAACTTCTCTTTGGTCTATCATCCTCAAACGGATGCCCAAAGTGAAATAGCTAGCCTAACAATTCTTGATCTACTAAAAGCTTATGTCACAAAATTAGATCAAAAGTCCTAATGGGAGAAGTACTTACCCTTAGTGGAGTATGCTTACAATAACACTATACATACTTCGATGGGAAAATCACCTCTTGGGGTGATAGAGGGAAGATCAAAAAGTCCCATGCTACTCAAGATACATGGGAAGATCTTCGTTGCAGATGAATATAGCTGAGACCTGCAAGAATCTTTCCAATAGATTAAGGATGCTATATCCATATTTCAGCAATGGCAAAAGTCTGTTGCTAATAAGCATCAAAGAGCCCTAATCTTTAAACAAAGTGATTAGGTCTTGCTTAAGTTTCTTAAGGCTCGATTAAGGCACACAACGGGCAAGAATTCTATGGGACACCAGAAGTACTATGCTAAGTTAGCAAAAAGGTACTATGGTCCCTTTTAGATTCTTAGGCCAATCAATGACATGACCTATCAACTTAAGTCTCCCAACCATTGGCTCATACACAATGCTTTCCATGTGAGCCTACTAAAGCCTTACAAAGGAGACCCACCTCAAGAAGCAATCATTGAAGACCCACTGAAGATCAAGGACCAAGAAGAGGCGTTGCAGCCCGAGTCCATTCTTTGACACAAAGACAAGGTATTACGAGGTGGTAAGACTATCCAACAATATCTCATCAAGTTTAAAATTTATCCTTTTGAAGATGCTAGAAGGATCCAAGGTATACAATTATAGGATAACCGAAACGTTGCCAATGCTTACAATGATTCCCTAGAGTAAGCAACTGTAAATATGTTTAAATGAACAATTTTTTTGTCTTATAAGACTCCCTTTTTCTTTATTGTGCACAAATGTCAATGAGTATGCATGCTTAGGATTGTGTTTGTGGAGACGATGTCTCTCGAACACCAAGTAGAGCTAGTCACTCTTATGTGGAATATTGATACGGCCTAATGTGTAGACATGCTTGCGGCAGCTAACGCTCTCAAGCACCAAATGGACTAGTTATCCACTCTGGAATGGTGTTGTACGGTAAAATAGGGATCCTCGACCCGCTAGCAAACAGACTAATGACTAGGCTTTATCTTCTCTACCTCATAGTCAAGGACGACTATGATTTCAAGAGAGAGGTAATTTCATAAAAACTAATATCTACTACTACCAAATGATTTTCTCATGTTGAATTGATCATTTAGTATGGGGAAGTACCAGGGGAGTAAAATCTAGAATATTGATAAGGCTGCCATATCGTCTCTATCAAGGATCCAAAGGACGGAAAATATGAATCCAAAGGGGGATAGTCTGCAAAAGAGCATTGTGCTTCAATGGGGCTTAACAGACCTAGGGTTCAACCGCATTAAGACTTCCATAGGCTAAAGTTCCTAATTTTAATTGTATTGTCCAAAGGCCAAAGTAGGGGAAATATTGGATGGTCATGGGAAGACTAAAAAGTCTTCCCACATCCCTAGAAAGGAGGAGGCGGGCCTTTATTGTAGGGGATGAGAGACAAACACACACACACACACACACACACACACACACACATACACACACTCCAAATATCCCCCTTTACACAAAGGGAATATTGGACACATGACACGCTCCTAGCCTAGTTGCTCCCAATCTTCCCTCAAATCCTATTGGAATGATGGCCATAGAGGTGGACCAATGCAAATTAGGATAGAGTAAATTTAGTCTAATGAATTTAAAAATGCTTAATGAAAGAAACAATAGTAATTAAGCTCCCTAGAAGACTATTGGATAGTCTACCAAGGGGCGAATGAGCATCCAACATCTCAATGGCTTGCCTGATTCCTTTTGGCCAGAAGACAAAAAGGTGCAATGAGAGTTTAGTAAATTATTTAATTACGTAAAGCTCTCACAAAAGGGGAAAGGGGGACACATGTCACAAGGCTATCAATTCTGCTTCTAATTTTTTATTGGCTAATCTTTCCACGAGCCAATGAGATGCTACCATGAGCAAAAAACAAGAGGGGTCGACCAAGAGAGACAAAGATTGGCAATTTTAGTCTTACACACTTTGCTACACACACACACACACACACACACACACACACCCAAGTTATGTGTTGAGCAAGATATCCATCTCCTTGGGCCAAGAATTAAGAAGTAGAGGCCTACACCAAGAACTCTTCGCTATGGAATGCAAATCCAACCAAGACCCAAGCTTCAATGGCATGGTCATCTCCTCTACCATGCTAACTACTAAGCTAAGCTATGCTATTAGAGTGATTATGTGATGAGAATACTTCTATTTCATAATATACATCTTCTTCCTCTCAATCTATCCTCATTCCCTGCGAGCTCTCACCATTTTTGAAGGTGTGTGAGATCTTGGGACTGAGGCTAGGGACACTAGGTGTGTTTCCTTGATGTTTTCATCTTTGTGTTGTTTTGACATTCTCCTTTGTGTTCTTTCTTTGTGTGTGTGGTGAAAGAGGGAAAGAGTGTGTCTTCTTTGATTGCACTTCTTTTCAAACCCTAGTCTTCATGGCATCTATGGTTTAACTCCTTCATATAGTTTTTGTTAGTTCTCTCACAAAATCTAAAAGCCATAAGCCCGGTGCTTTCTTGGCAAGACCGCAAATTTCTCGACATATTTTTGGTGAACCCGACGTGAACAAGCCGGGGTGAGAGTACGTAAAGATGGCTAGCAAAGTGGAGCAGCTATATGCTGAAATGAAAGAGCTTGCAGACAGATGCAAATGGCTTGAAGAAGAAGACCGGATTCAAAAAGCGATTGAAAGCGCTAGGCAATTCGTATATAATGAGCTTAACATATTCGAAGGCTATGATCCAGAAGGATATCTTGAGTGCTATGTGACAAAGATGAGGCTTCAAGAAATTCCAGAAGCTCGGATGATTGCAGCATTTGTTGAACTTGTGAGTGATGATTTCAAGCACCAAGTTCAAGACTATGCAAGTGTATATGCAAGCAATTGGGGTGAGTTTTCTACATCTATAACACAGATATGCTTGGAACATCAAGACCAAGAGATGCAGCACAGTGGAAGTGGATGTGACTAGCTAGAGTTGGTGTCTCCGGTAAGCCATGCAAGTGTCAACACATCCATACAGGCTAATTTAGAAGCAGTAATAGATGCATATCTTTTGCAAGATGCAAATCTATTGTATGCAGATGAAGCAGACATAGTGGAATTTATTTATGCACGTTTGGGTCTTGTAACCTTCGTATCTCAAGATAATGACTCTCATGATGCTATCCAAGCGCCTAAAATGGCTCAAAGCGACTTAGAGGATGATGCAAACTCGTTGGCTATGATAGATGATTTGGACGCTCCTTTTGATTCATTTGAAGATGCACATGAGTGTATATACAAGGATGAGGATGCTATGGTTTTGACAGAGGATGTGAAGAAAAAACAGGTGGAAGACGGCTATATTAGTGATGTGCTACAATCTACTTTTGAGCAGATCCAGAAACTTTTACCAAGTTTAGAAGAGCCGAATGCCTATGCTGAAGACATATACCAGGATGAAGAAGTCATTATCAATGCTTTCCTATGCGAGTTTGATGCATGTGGTACTACCCAAATGGATATGCCTAGCTGCAAAAGTGCTAATTTGGAGGGGGTGACTGAAAATCTCTTCCTTTGTGAGTAAACCTCTGCTAGTAGCATTGCGGATTGTGAAGTACCTCAGCTAGACGAGGTGGAAGAAGAGGAGTGCATTGAAATAATAATATGTATGTCTTGTATATATGGGGTAGCTGATGTGATACAGATGACTCATGAAATTGTGCCTTATTTAGAGCTAGATGCAGCAAGCTTTCACAATTCCATGGTAGAGGAAGGTGTTATGCAAAGTTTGGAGTCTTCAGTAGGTGATTTTGGATTTCCTATTCGTGATAATGACGTTTTTAAGGTCGTGTTTGCAGGAATGACAGATGCAGATTCTCTGCATGACGATTGGGGTTCTGCAGATGAAGCTATGAATCTTCAAGATTCACAAATCAAAGATAGAGAAGTGTTTGGGAATGCTATACAGGTTGAAGTGACATCAGAGGATAGAGTAGAAGAGCAAGAAACCTCTTCCGATATGGTCTGTGATTGGGGTGATATTTCTGATCTGTGTGAAGATGCAAATAAAGATGCTTGCCATAAAGTGCCTACTATACAGGGTTTTAAGAATTTCTGTTGCCTGCAGGTATGCAAACAATATCTGAGGCATAAAAGGGATTTAGGTCTTGTGTCACAGGGTATAAATTGCAACCAGGTTTGTGAGCATCTATCTGCTAGGGATATGAAGGGTATACATGGTGATGCCTTGAAGCAAGAAGAGGATGCTAGCTCTATGATGACACCAAAGTCATGTAATGAAGAAGGGTTCTCCCTAGGTGAGTGGAGACATGATTCAATTGAAGATAATTTAGGGATGGGTCAAAAAGGAAAAAGGGGTGAAGATATTGTGTCAGAGACTAACTCCAAGGAGGTTTTTGAGCAGTCGGTTACAAGTGACCGGGAGCATACCTACCAGGATGATTTGGAAAGGGAATTAGACACCATATTTGAGAGGTATGCAAAGTTTTATGATGTAAAGCTGGAGAGGTATTTGGTAAAGGGTGAGAGAATTGATGAGAGGTTTACCATGCATATTTCTGAGGTTTCTCTCGATGTTGAGAAAGGCTATATAGAGGATTCTTTTGAGAATGAAGATGCAGATTCAGACTTCTATGCGAAAGAGGTACATATGGATTTAGAGGTTGGTGAGAAGGTTGAAGTACAGTTTGAAAAATCTTTGGAGTATATTACAGGAAGCCTAGAAGTGTTTTTTGAAGAGGAAGATGAGGAACTTATGTCTCTTCGTCATGAAGATTTTGCGCATAATGGAGATATGTTACAGATGTTTGGGAGACAGATGTATATAACAATTCCTTCTGATCCGAGAGGAATTAAAAGATGCGGAGAATCTCAATGCTTAGTACAATACAAGTTTTTGAGTTACCCATATGATCCTGGAGGAGGTCACCGGATGACAGGGGATACAATTGCTTTCACAAGTTACCATGAGGCTGGCACATGCCGAAGAATGTGCAGGTTTAGAGGGGGTGGATGTCGTGCTGTGACACGTACATAGTGGGAACGCATGCTACAAGATTTATCTTGTAACTTTTTAGATACATAGTTATATTTCATATAATGTACATATACATATTTAAGTATAATAATATGATTTCTATCTCATCCTATTATTTATCTCAGGGGTAACCTATTCTTACTTTACCATCAGAAAATACTATGGGAAAAGCGCCAATAGCTCCGCCTCTTTAACTTGGGGCAAAAAAGTATTGATTCTTTATTTCTACTATCTCATTATCATCTCACACCTTAGCTAGATCCTATATCTAGGATAAACTCCAATATATATATATTCTATGTATTTTCCATATTTTTCTTATATTTCTTTTTAAATAGCTACTAGGGAGGAATCAAATCCTAGTGGGACACTAGGTGGCATGATTTCAAAGATATACTTTTTTTAATGCATTATTGCAAGCATGACTACAAAACTTTGTCAACGAGCAATGTCATTCTTTCATATGGCACGAGATGCCCTTTGGAATCAAATGAAAGTCTAAGGTAAGGGGACCACAGGAAGACTTTTGCTGCCAGAAATGGATCCTATTTTGATGATTTTTTTACACAAGGTTCCAATCTGAATTGGAAAACGATTTTAAAATGAAAATCGTAGCTAATGAGCTGAAGTTTTTGCTCATATTTTTACTTTTCTATTTGGAGACACGGTTGAGGAGATATGATCAAAATACTGGACCCTAGTCTGCCCACATCATGCAGGGACAACTCATTTCCAACTTTTCCAATTTCTGTTCACACTTGCTCCTCTCTTCTTGTGTAAACCCTTGGGGGTTCCCTTCACCTATAAAAGGGGACCTCTTCTTCCTTGAAAATAACTTAAGCATTCAAGCCATTGATGAGAGTAATTCATGAGGGAGTGTGTAGTAATGCTTAATTATACTTAGCCACTTAACATACGCCTAAGCTTACACTTTCTCCTAGAAGAAGACTAGCCATTCTTGCAACAAGCTAACCTTGGAAGATCAACTCTAATCAAAGAAGGTCTTTCACTTGGTGTATCAATTAAAGTGGAATCATCCACTCTTCTTCTCTCTCCATCAATAATGGTGCCGAAGGGTTTGTCAAGCAAGATGTGTTCTACATTGATGTTTTCTTAATTTCTTGTTGTTTTCTTTTTCATCTCTAATCCAGCATATATATATATATATATATATATATATATATATATATGTATCTAATCTCATCTCCTTAACCAAACCTATCTCTCTCATTCTTAGTAATTCATCCTCTCTACAAATTTTAGGTTCTCTTTGCTATAGGTACATCTCTCCCAGCAGTATCCTTATTGCCTACGGGCAGGAATAGGACTTGGGAGGGAAACTTCTCATCTCTTTCATACCACTTTTTCACCTTTTGTCATTTTTAAAAAAGAAGTTTTTTGAAGTCTGTGAGTGAGCGTACTGTGTACGAGAGAGAGTGTGAGCTTCATATTGACGCTACGTGTGTACCAGTGGTCGGAATCGAGTGCGGAGAAGTGCAACGTGTTGCCCCCGACGAGAGCTACACGCCGATACCTACATTGTGCGGTCCGATTTTGCGAGCTCCTTCTACGAGCTTCATCTCGTGATTTGGTGAGCATACGTTGTCCGATTTTGCATTGCAGCATATCCACGCGTTTACATTGAGTAGAGCTACACATTAGGCACTTTAGATTTCGGAAACCGAAACCAACAAATTTCGGCCAGACATCCTACATGACTTTGCACCATGTGTTTTGGGTTGGGGTTTTGGTTCATAGACCTTAGGAAGAGCGACCTATTGGTGATAGTAGGGTCTCCTTCAAGTTCTGTGGTGTTTCAAGATTGTTTGATGGGTGCTACGCTCTAGAAAGCGTTGTAGGAAGTTTCCTCTTATGCACTCTTGAAGACTGTGACTTAGACATTGGGTAGAGACCTCTGTAGGAATTAGTTAGGAGTCGGTCGAGTGTAGGTTGACACCTTATACTTTCTTCCACGCGCCTGCGGGTCGAGCTTCGTTCTTAGCTGAAAAATCTTGTTAGGTGAGTTCTCGCTGTGCTGACGTCTGTCGCGGCGTACTCGTCCAACATTGGCGCCGCTGCCGGGGACGAAAACCTTAGGTAGGTGACCGAGACTAGTCCTTGAGGATAGGGATTTTTGGCTTGCCAAGAGTCCCGTTTTACATTTAGATAGGAGCAGAGGGTGGAGGAGACTCTAGGTCTTAGAGGGAGTCTAGGAAGCGAGTGTCTAGCCTAGATCCTTCGACTTAGGTAGAGTTAGGTAGACTAAGATAGTTTTAGGCATTAGTTGAGTTCTTGAGTGCGAGAAGCGGTGAGAGGAGAGCTTGAGAGTCCGGAGAGGCCATAAAGCAACCAAAACACCATTATCACCATTTCACATGATGAGTAGGAGTAGAGTAAGTAGGACATCATGATTCAGGATCTAGAGCACTTAATGCATGTATACTTGCTTGGTAAACATTAGGAAAAATATGAACCCTCTAGGGGCCCTTTGGGATTAAGGTTAATTAGAGGCCAGCCAATAGGAAGAGGGTGGTGGACACACTCTATACCCTCAAAAAAGTAGGGGGACAAGGTAGCCTTACACCTCTTTATGGCCTCTTGCCTAGTGAGAAGGTAAGGGAGGTGGCTAGGGGAAAGGGGGAGGGGGGGGGGGAGACCACTTTGACATTTTTTTCCCCCACTTTTTGGTCCGGATTTAAAAATACACTAAAAAAATCAAATTTTCAAAAATTTTCAAATTTCAAATTTTCCCTCTTTAAAAGGTCCCCAAACTTGTTTCATGGTCAAAAAAGTATTTTTGACCTCCAAAAGTAAAAAACGTGTACTAAAAAATACAAAAATTTGAATTTTTCCAAAAAAGTTCAAAACATTATTTTCGACCCTCCAAAGTCTTTCCAAACCTATTCTATAGCTAAAAAGTGATTTTCTCTCTCTACAAACTCTTTTCTAAGCTCTCCATTGCTGCAACAACCACATGCACCCCTTATAGTGTAACACTATCTCTCTACTAGCTTTCTCCCACCTCCATTGTAGCACCAAGCAAGCTCCTCCCCCATCTCTTCCCCTTGGCCACCACATAGTTTCACACCAAGCTAGCTCCTTTTCCTTCTCTCACCTCCATTACACCATGAAACAAGATTCTACTCCTTCTAATTCTATTCACTCATACTACATGGAAACCTCTACTCCCGAAGATGGAAAAAATATGAGCTCACATGACTTGAATACCACAACAATAGGAGGTGTGAATAGTGTGTGGGCTTTGCAAGGGTTGATCTCCAACATAAAGGTATAATGGTAAGAAAACTTCCCTTGTAGCTTACATTCAAAGCTTAACATCATCTCCATCTTTAAGTTTATCATGCTGGAGAAAATAAACCTCTTTATGGCTTTCAATGTTTAGGCTTCATACCTCATAACACTGGGTGGTGCTATTTTGTTGATGGCTTTGGCGCGCCATCTATAGTTGTGTAGCATGTGATTTAGTCTCACAATGCAAGTAAGTTGTGTTATCTATAGAGAGTCATCAAAGATTTTTCTTATAATTTATTCTTTGTATAGTTGTCATTAGATTATCATTTTCTACTTTATAACTTTGTGCTCACATAATCTGTTGTTTACTTACAGAGTCAACTTCTTTTCAGAGGACATGAGCAAGCAAACATGTGCAGAGATGGAAATCACTCTATTTTTGTTCCATGAGGAACCTTTCACTACGATGTTAAAGGATTTTGATAAGAATAGTAGAATTTTTGTAGAATCTTGAACCAATAGGTACTCTCTAGGAGCTCTTAGAAAAGCCATCCATATAGTACTACTATCTTCCCTAGTGTCATAGACACACAAATACTCAAGTGTATATGAATCTCTAGATGAGGAAGACAAATACTTGTAAGAGAAGCCTAATAACAACAACATTGTCTCTGTTTGTAATTATTTTCATGAGGCTAGATTCTTCTATAAATGCAATATAAATGTGTTTTTTCGTTAAATGGCGTCGCATTGAGTGAGAGTATTTAATTTAGATTACTGGAGTTTCATACAGATTTGAGAATTATTGTTGAACTTTATGGATTTTTTTTTTTGCCTGTAAGATGTTTCAAGTCTCAAGTCTTAATCAGAAATTCAAGCAATATTTTGATTTCAGTTTAATCATTAATGGTTATTCTTATTAAAGTGGATCACAACCTTTGTCAAGAAATCCTCATTTGGGGATGCTGAATATATATCATTAACAACGTTTCACAAGTTGAGGAAGCTAAATTCTTGCTTTCCAACATGTTATTGTTTCCATACTATGCCTATGCCAAGCTTGACTTAGAGAAATGACAACTTGAGATGAAGGTGTCGATGTATAAGGGTGACTTATTATTGACTCATGTTTCATCATACATATATTGTAAAGCCTTTGAGTTTCCACCTTTTTGAGTAGTGGTGGCAAGTTTTTGGTATCAAATCTTCTTAAATATCCTTATTCATGAGCTACTGGTAGCTATTTCTTTGGTATTGCTAAAGATGATACCAATAGCTATTACCTTGTGAACTTAACTGTTAAATTGTGGATTTGATTTTTACTATGTAGGTCATTTGGATAGAGAAAGTGTAACATAAATTATAGATACATGCATTATTAACATAGAAGATATGTATCAATCGAGCCTATGTAAACTGCTAATCAAGAAACCTTTGGTTGGATACTATAACAATAGGGGTCACATGTGGTTTCAAATACCAAAGAAATGGCTTAACCAAAACATTCCCAAGAACACGAGATGGACACAAGGAAGTAAAAATTGGCTCCTTGTTTGGTCAATTTCTAGTGTGAATGTTTAGTGCACAGGATTTGTGAGGCCTTTGACCTGGGGAGTTCACAAGTATATGTAACATAGCACACGTGTTCAACATAAGGGATTTTGTATTCTTGTAAAGTTACAGAAACATGTGTAGATAAGGTCTATAAGGGGTACTTTTAATCCATTCTGGTGAACACACATGATATAGGAAAATTTTACATGGTGAATGTTCCAAACCTTTGAACACATAGAAAAAGGGACCGGGGGGGGGGGGGGGTGCTCTGATTACATCAAACGCTACACCTCTATCTCATGGCCATGCATTAAAAAAGCTCCTATTTGTCAGTATAAGACCCCAAGGGGGAGCTCTTGCTCTCTGTACATCTATCTTACATCCTTTTCTCATACTTATAACAATAGTGTTACAAAATTTTCTCATGTAAACACTCCCAGGGATCTCAACAAGAGTGGCCACAAGAGCGTGCAAAATGGCCATCCAAAAGTCCCGGATGGCCATTTCGCGCGCCCTTGTGGACACTTTTTTTTTAAAAAAATTTAGTGTTGAACTTGTAGATTTTGATGCAAAAAAAACATACCTTGTTTGGATTCTCTAAAAAACAACGTGCAAGTTGACAATCTCTTAAAAACTAATGTAAAGCCAACATTTCTTACTTTTTCCTTAATTTGCGGGCTCCAACGAACATTAAAACCATGGAATCTGAAAATACTCAAAAAAATAATGTTTTTTATTGTGTTAAGGATTGTATTTCCTACATACAATACATTCTTAAAATCTTGCTCTAACACCTTCAAAGGCCCCAGGGGGTGAGCTCTTGCTCTCTGTACATCTAATTTACAGCCTTATCTCATACTTATACACAATAATTTTGTAATTTTTTTCCATGGAAAAGCTTCCAGGGCCCTCAACAAGAGTGGCCACAAGGGCGCGCAAAATGGCTATCCAAAAGTCCCGGATGGCCATTTCGCGCGCCCTTGTGGCCACTTTTTTTATTTTTTATTTTTTATTTTTAGTGTTGAACTTGTAGACTTTGATGCAAAAAAAAACATACCTTACTCGGATTCTCTAAAAAACAACGTGCAAATTGACAATCTCTTAAAAACTAATGTAAAATAGACATTTCTTACTTTTTCCTTAATCGCGGGCTCCAACGAGCATTAAAACCATGGAATCTGAAAATACTCAAAGAACCAATGTTTTTTATTGTGTTAAGGACTGTATTTCCTACATACAAAACTTTTCCAAAATCCCACCCTAACACCTTCAAAAGTGGCTTCCAAGGAGTGCCCTCGGTCAAAATTTGAAACTGAAGGAAAATAATCATAATGAACTCCTAAACTCTGTACAAACTTTAAAATAACCAAAATTTCATTCAAAAAAAGTTATTACTAAAAATTTGAAAATAGACTTCCCTTGAACTTCCCACAACGATAGAAATCAAAGGGTTTAAGGAGAGATGTGGTATTGAGGTTTATTCCGTCAAGATCTCTTCTACTTTATCATGTCTTCTCATGTACAATCTTACCAAACAAAAACAAATTTACACTTTAAATGACTACAAATCTTATTTAACTTATCAAACAATCTAAAATATGGTAGACCTAGAGTGCTCTTTCACATTAACAAACAAAAAAGTCCAAATTCCTTCTCATTAACTTTGATAAACATACATTTGTGAACAACTTCCAAGGAGTAGTGCGGTCATAGTTCTTACATCCATTCCATGATATGGCATGGTATGGGGTGACCTATCACATAAAAATATCTTTGGTAGGAGTGCCCTCATGTTAGAAAAGGGTGTGTTGCTGCTGATGAAAAGATGTTGCATTGTCCTACTAGGGATCTCTCCATGTTAGCATAATGATTTTTGGTGTAGTGGGAGCCACATTGTTGTTGAGGAGAGCTTTGTGCCACCGTAAAAGCTTCATATTATGCTAGCTCATTGAGCCATTCTTGCAAACAACACCACTCAACTAGCATATTAAGAGGTCACCTTGTAACAAAAACATGTATGAATTCAACATTTGCAAGCTGTATAATAAAGACACTTGTTAAGTATAAGTTGTACAAATGTGCAAGTATTTCCATCCAATTGGGAATAAACAATCCTAAATTATACATTATGATGAGATTACCCACCTCTAATAATCATGGATTTGAAGCACCTACCTGCAAGATGTAATAAAGAAGACTGTTTTAGAGGAAAAGTGGTGACACTTGGCCTCTCTAACCTGCAGCTTTTCACTATTTGTGAACAAAAGCAACCTTTGTGCCAAGCACTACAAAACAAGTAGAGGCAACACATTATACTTCAAAGTTTATGATAAGAAGAACACAACCAAAAGAAAGAAGTATATTGTTACCTTGCACAAAGGGGTGTTTTATTCAAATATGTGATGGTACTGGCAAGATATTGAAGAACCATCAGCATTCATCTCACCGACGGTACGACGTTTTTGGGATGACCTCTGCTCACCCTTAAGTGTGGCCTTCGGTGCAAACGCCACGGACAAGAAAACATGTATGCATACGATTTCTAATGTCCGTGAGCACCATGCCAGCTGTTGCGTGAGGAAGCAAAAGATGAAAAGAGAGAGGGGGGAGGGAGAGGAAGGAACATGGGAGGAGAGAAGGGGGCAGTGGGAGAGAGGGAGAGAGAGGGGAGGAGAAGGAGAGAAGGGGACAGGGAGGGAGAGGGAGGAACATGGGAGGAGAGAAGGGGGCAGTGGGGGAGAGGGGGAGAGAGAGGGGAAGAGGAGGAGAGCAGGGGGCAGTGAGGGAGAGGAGAGGGAGAAAAGAGGGAGAGGAAGAGAGAACAAAGGTCTTTTTTTTTTGAAAAATTGGACTTTTAGTGCTTGTAAGTTTTAAAAAAGGTCAAAAAATGATTTTTTGATATGCATATATGTTGGGGGAAAGTTTTAAGTAAAAATATTTTTTTTGAAAAAAAGTCAAATTTTGGCTCTTAGTGACCCACGTTTTTGTTGATGTGGCCACACCTCTTTACTCCCTTCACTTTCAAAAAGCTCAAGAGAGAAGGTGACCTCCTAGGTCCACATCCTACATGTGTCTAAAAAAAAGGCTAGAAAAGCCTACTCAAAACTAGCTTTTTGAATGCCCTTGTCCCCTTAACCCTACATAACATTAGCCTTAATCCCTAAAAATTAGGATTCCTTACAAGGCCCATGCAAGGTCCATATTTCTCCTAATGATTCATCACAAGTTTGTAAAAGACACAAAAAAAACGCAAAAGTGTGTTTGAAAGTTGAAGTGAAGTCCAAAAGTTACTGTGAGTGTTTCTGATAGAGTTACAAAGCATCAACAGCATTTCTATCAAGAAAAAAATTAATTTCAAGCCAGGAGACATCCTACGCGCAGGATGTCTATGGACTAATCTGGTGGGAATTTTGGGATTTTGAGTTGACCAGTGTGTTCAGAAGGTGGGTTTTATCCTATTTTCAACTGGAAAGTGAAAATTTGACCATATCTTGACAGGATAAGGCCAGATAGACTGAAATTGCCAGACATCCTACCCAAATTGTGCCAAAGCATTATTTTAAGACCAAAACCATATGATGGCTGCATGAGCATGACCTGCATGATATATTGGGTGACTGAGAGGGGTTTCATCTCATTTCGGTGAGAAAATTGGGTTCAAAGCAGACTTTAGCACTTTTGACTGAAAAACGAAAGAACAGCTAAAATTGGGGACTTTTGAAATCCAAACCAAAATCTAAGCATACCACTGGGTTGTTGACATCAAGGGGAAGCTGTGGTTCAAGTCTGGGGTCAAATAGGCAAAAAAGACATCCTACGCATAGTATGTCTTCTGTGTGACTTTTCACTCCAAACCTAATTTTGAGTATACCAAAGTGATCAGTAACCGAAGGGGATCCTGGGTTTTGAATTTGAAGCTATTCTGATGAAAAAGACATCCTACGCATAGGATGTCTAATGCAAGAAATTGAAGCCAGAAACTCACTGTGGGCATAGCAAGGTGTTGTATAGCCTGAGGCAAGCCTCCTAGTCAATTTTGGTCCAAATTGGAGTTGATTAGACTGATCAAGATCAGCAACACGCTGTCGAAACAGATTTTTGATCCATTGACCAGCTTATAGGTGTCCAAATCAAAAAGTAAAAATAGTTGTGGACTCAGTACATCAAGGGGAATCCATAGTGCAAAAATCCAGGCAAAACAAAGCAGGAGACAGACTACACGTAGGATGTCTATTGGGGCCTACTGAAGATAAAATTTGATTGGGCTTAGACAGTGAGATTCCATTTGGCTTAAGGGTTCCATAACTTCTTTCAGAAGTGAATTTGGACCTTGTTTGTCCATTTGACGGAGCAAAGACTGGATTCGGACTCTTTCACGTAAATTGACCAACATCCGAGGGAAGTACAATTCCAGATTAGCAGACCTAATTGAGAACATCAACAGTGTATAAAATACAGTATTGGTCGAGATTAACTCTACAATTATACCAATCATTACTAAGATAACCTCTAGTAGATAAATTCTTTGATTCGATTGCCGAAATTAAACGCTTGTGTGCATGTATATTCAGCAGCAAAGTAAGAAGTTGTGCGGAGACCGATCCTTTTCCAGGTGAGTGGTTGGATTTGTGGTAAATTGCATTGATAAGTTTGATGAATTTAAGATCAGGAAGATACATTTTTAGAGACCAGAAGGTGGCAGGTGACCAAGGTAGCTTAGTGTCCACCAAGGAGAGTGTAACGCAGGCAAGGCTAGATCCACTAGCACCGATTATTGAGAAAGGTAGTGATACTGATAGTTCGTTAGATAAATCTTTCTTCATGATGGGTAGTCAACAGCAAGGAGGTTTCACCTATGATGGACCAATTCCAGGAGGAAGCATCTCCCTAAATCCTTTGAATGATTCCAAGCTCACTGTGATCTTCTTAGAGGGAACAAACTCAAGGGGAGCCCTAGTCTATTCTGACTATCGAGGACGCAAGTGCATTTGTATCGAAGAGAGGCCGGCTTAGAGATTGGAGATAATTCGAGTCTATGATGATGGAGATAGATTCCGAGATGAAAAGGGGAACCACTATCTGATAGTCAGTAACCCTGAAGATTACAACAAATATGGAGATAACGTGGTGAAAGCGAAAATGGTTTCAGAAGCTCAAGAACCTCCACCAAACATTGATCGGCCTGGAGCAATTTTTATGTATGATAAGAAAACAACCAGAGTTCCAACTTATAATGAGAACGTGGGAATCTACAAGCATGAGAGTGAGGGAATAGTTGCTTACTTTCATAGCAAAGAACCATACTTAAACGAATTGAGAAAAGACAAGGTTCTTTACTTATTCTCTTATGAAACTGCTATAGGGAAGGGTATAGCTTTTGTTGATAGATACGGGCGAGAATACCAACGTATTCTCCCAGAGGAGGTAGAAAAGGCGACAGTTCGAGGAGCATCAATATATGCCCCAAACGAGGTGCCAAGAGCCACTTACACCCCTAGCAAGTCGACAAATCCCTTTTCAGAGGATAATGACACCACCTGAAATTCTACCCGACCGCAGACATTCAACAATCAAAACCAACCAGCAACTCAGCCATCATTGCAGGCATGGCTTCGACAGAGTGCAACATTGGAACAAGACCGGAACCGAGATGGTTATCAAGCCGCACGAGGGCTAAGGGATTTGCAAGAACCACCACTTTATTCAAGGTATCAAGGAGGAAAGACTCAAGGGTCAACAGAGCCTGGAGAACCACCCATAGAACGAGTTCGAAGAGATGAACCATCTCTGGCGAGAACTGTTAGAAATTATGGCTTAGGAGCACCACTGGGAGAGGAACCAGCCTACTACAGAAGACCTGAGGAGGTATATCGATTAGGACATGGAGATCCAATGATGAGGTTTGTAGACCATCGTAGAATTAGACCTTCTCAAGTGCAAAAATGGATAAACAAGAAATACAGAGATCGAAGAGATCATGTAGTAGCCTTTGTGCGTGTAATTAGAGCTGAAGAGGTGTTAGACTTTCCTACCCAATTTGCTGGGTTTGGACTAACCCTAGAGGATGACGCTGCTACTTGGTTTGACTCTGTAGAGCGTAGAGACTTTGAGTCTATGGAGGAAGTGTTTGATGAGTTTATCGAGGAATTCTCACAAAGGGGGATAGATCATAATACCGTCTCACAAATCCATAAATTCAAACGGAAAGATGGGGAATCTGTACGAAAGGAAGCCCTAAGACTAAAAAGATATGTTAAGTTCTGTCCTGTCGAAGAACTGCCAACTCAGTCCAGACTTATGCTTATATTCATCCAAGGACTAAGGAATGAGAATCTCCAGAAAGACTTACATATGAAGAGGAGCATGACGTTGAATGAGTTGACCAAGGAGGCTCTTTACCTTGTGGACAATTGTGTGGTCTACAAAGAGGGGGAGTTCAAGGACCCATACGACGATTCATCTTCACAACAAAGTGGAAGAAAGTATTCTAAGTCAGCACCAAAAGGAGAAGTAGCTGTAAATCAAGAGCTGCTTGTAGATGAAGTGCTAAAAAAGATTAACTTGTACGCCAAACCCCAGGCTAAACAGGCCAAGTGGTGTGCTATTGAATAAAAATGGACAAACCATGGGACAGAGGAATGTTATTATAATAAGGGATATGTGAGAGAGAGACCTTACGCTCCCCAAGCCCATGTAGCTTCTCCTCAAGTTCCACCGATGCCTAGGTATCAAGCAGGCAACCTACCAGGACCTGTAGGTGTAGAAAGACCACAACCGGTGTTGGGGCAACAACCACCCTTACCATGATTACGACCAGTCGGTATAAGATACACACCAACCGTAACCGAATCAAAGGAAAAGGCTTTGGTTCCTATGTATGCATACTATGAAGATCCCAATGGATATGCGGAAATCTTTGCCTATTATCCACCAGGAAGTACCCTCGACACCAGAACCATGGAACATGATAGGAAGTTCAAGGCCACCAGCAGCTGCACAGGTAGCAGGAGAAGGAAGATATAGCTTAGATGAATGAACATTGTTGTTCATAGCCAATGGAGGCATGGGTGGATAGAGACATGCATACCAACAAAGGGGAGCTCAAGGAGCACCTCAACAACCCAAGGGACCCTGCTACAAGTGTGGTGGAGACCATTGGCTAAGAGACTGTCCTCATGATGAAATCATTAGAGTCAACGCATATTGCACCGAGTGTGGAGTTACTCATTTGATTCTCGATTGCCCTAAAAACCCGAGCAAAGGAGCAAAAACCACCTTGAACATGCTAGAAACAATAACTTCCAATGGAGGGTCAAAAAATAAAACAATCATACCTATTCAGGCGGTGACACGAAGCCAAGCTCAAAGAATGACGAACGAACCCATAATGGAAGAGCCAAAAACCGATGCCCAAACTTCAGAAACAAAAATTCACAGAAGCACTTGGAAAGCTAGAAAGGCACGTATGAAATCCAGGAAAGAACGAGAGCAAACAACTCTATCCGAGGAGTTAAAACATACAAAGGATAGATTAGAGCAGTTAGAGGATCTAGCTAGCTTAAGTTCACACACCACAGCAACCATAGCACCCAAGGAAATAGCAGAGCCCAAAAGTGCAGGATCAGGAGGATCTGTACTGGCTAACAGGATGAGTAACCACATGAATAGCACGAGAAAAGAGAAGAATGTGATCTTACCTCCTATTGAAGAATTTGAGGCAAGGTCACAAATGAACTTTGAGATACATTCACAAGGGGGAGACCAGGGATCAATTAGTTCGGGGCACAGCCAACTAGACTCGCTGAAAACTTTATCCTCTTACCTAGGAAAGTATGAAGCCAAGTCGTAAGTGAGAGCAATCCCATCTCAAAGACTTTCTTCTAACAAAGTAATGGATTCACAAGGACTGATTGAGTTATTGTCCACCCCGGTGGCATGCAAAATCACATTAGCCGAACTCCTAAGGTTACGACCAAACATGTGGACCACAATAGGTAAATGCCTAGAAAAATTTGGAGTGAAAGACCCCACCTTGAGGCCAGTACGATTAAACAAGGTTGGAGAATATTGCGAGGGAGAAGATGGAAACACCACGCTACCAATAGAATTCCAAGGAGTAGTTTCCAAAGCTATTCTTGACAGTGGAGCGGGAGTTTCTATCGCCACCAAGGAAATGTGGAAAAAATGGGGAAAACTAGCTTTAAGAGCTACCAAAATGAAATTGCAATTGCAGATGGGTTCATGGAGAAGCCTCTAGGACTCTTAGAAAAAGTGATTGTCACTTCGTGTGGAATTGAGTATGAGCATACATTTGCAATAGTCGATTTCGACAAAAAGAACAATTATGAGATCATCTTGGGAAGACCATTCATGCGACAATTGAAGATGGTCCAAGATTGGGGTTACGAACACATCTACCTGAGACATGGTGAGACAACAACTAAAATACAACTGAAAGACCATAGTTACGAAGATGTGAACCAAACACATGTGGAAGAGTTTTATTCAGGTACAGTAGCAGGATCGGAACTCCCAACATTGTTATGGAAACAAAAAGAGCTATGGATGTGCGGAGCTTCACATTGTGGAAGCTTAAGAAGGGAGGAATGCGTCTTAGAAAGAACGATTGAGGACAAGGAGTATATTCCGGAACCTTTCCTTGAAGATGCCTTGAAACCTCTAGAATGGGAACACATACTAGAAACATTGGATGTCTGTACCATTACAGATAGTCCAACAACAAAATTTTGCGATAAGGATGGCTATGATGTGCTACCCTACTACATGGTAAGCATTATATCAGGAGGAGATGAGACGATAGAACCATCGGAAGGAGAAGAGTTTTATAACTTTTCTGAACATGTGGAAGTAAATAATGAGTGTTCAGACAACTCAAGTGAGCGTGGGGAGAAAACAAAGAATAACAAGTTTTATGATTTTGCTAATCACCACCCTAAATGCCAGGAGCGCTATAGGAGGAAACGAGCAAGAAACAAAGCGAGAGAGAACCTATTACCCATGATAAATGATAAAACTCACTATTTGATGCTTGTAAAAGCAGGGGATTGTGTAAAAGATCAAATATCAGCAAGATTCTCAAAAGATCGAAGGAAAAGAACACGAGAAGAAATAAAAACGATTGTCTTTACGTGAGATATGGACTACTGAAGAAGATAGTGATGGTAAAGGGGAGTCAGAGAAGGGAAACATGAATGTACCATCACACTATCGGAAATTTCCCATCCAGGACAGAAAAATCATCATGACACCACCAGTCAGGGAAAGAACCAACCAAGAATCTTATGATGGGCCTGAAAATGAAAAAAGTATAGACCTCGCGGAACCGGGTGAAAAGCCTCAGCTAGTCTATATAGCAAACGATTTAGAGCCTGAAGAAAAAGAACAGCTAACACAACTTCTCAAGAAATATAAAGATGTGTTTGCATGGTCCTATAAAGACCTCAAAGGACTTGATCCATCGATATGCCAACATACAATTCCTTTGAAATCGGATGCAAAACCTACCAAACAACGTCCTTATACATATAATGATACATTTGCTAAATGAATCAAAGAGGAGATTGATAAGCTGATGGAAGCTGAATTCATCTATGAAATTGAACATACAGATTGGGTGTCACCCATTATGGTAGTTCCCAAAAAGAACGGAAAACTGCAAGTGTGTGTAAACCTCAAAAAGGTAAATGCAGCCACCATAAGGGATAATTATCCCTTGCCAATCATAGAACATGTACGGCTTATTCCTTTTTGGACTGGTTTTTAGGATACAACCAATTGGCAATTGCAAGAGAGGATCAACACAAAACAGCGTTTGCCACAGAATGGGGAATTTATGCGTATCGAGTTATGCCGTTTGGCCTAACTAATTCCCCAGCTACCTTCCAAATCATAGAACATGTACGGCTTATTCCTTTTTGGACGGGTTTTTAGGATACAACCAAATGGCAATTGCAAGAGAGGATCAACACAAAACAGCATTTGCCACAGAATGGGGAATTTATGCGTATCGAGTTATGCCGTTTGGCCTAACTAATGCCCCAGCTACCTTCCAAAGGTTAATGACGCACACGTTCAAAGAATACCTAAGAATATTCTTAGAAATATACATGGATGATCTTTGTGTACACTCTCTTCTAAGAGAGGAACATATTGACCATTTGCAAAAGGTATTTGAAAAATGCAGGACCTATCGAATCTGTCTTAACCAAGAAAAGTGTATTTTTATGGTTAAGCAAGGCTGCATCTTAGGACACATTGTCTCAAGAAATGGCATAACCACTGACCTTGACAAAGTCAAAGTCATAGTAGACCTACCCAGGCCCACTAATGCGAAACAAGTGCAATCCCTTATAGGACACTGCAGATATTATCGAAGATTCATATACATGTATGCAGTCATTGCACAACCTTTGTATCGTTTGCTAGTCAATTTTGATTGGACTGAGGAGTGTGAAAATTCATTCCAAAAGCTGAAGGAAAACCTTATATCAGCACCTCTACTTAAAGCACTAGATTGGGAAAAGATATTCCATGTTCACATTGATGCTTCTACATATGCAATCGGGAGTATTCTGGCTCAACCTGGAGACAGAACAATGGATTTTCCAGTTTGTTATGCGAGCCGGTAGTTAAATAGTTCGGGAAAAGAACTACACAACCACCGAACAAGAAGGGTTAGGAATGATTTATGCTGTAAAGAAATTTCAGCATTATTTGCTCGCAAACAAATTTGTGTTCTTCACAGATCATCAAGCTCTTTTGTATCTGGTAAATAAACCATGCAATACAGGGAGAATTGTATGCTGGTTTATTATATTGCTAAATTTTGATTTCACAATGGTGGTCAAAAAGGGTAAAACCCATCTACGAGCATACCATCTTTCAAGGATACACAAAGGGGAAGCTCCTAAAGGAGTAGATGATGACATACCAGATGCTTATCTTTTCAATATTGAAATGAGACCCAAATGGTCTCACGAAATTGTTAGCATTCTTTCCTTTGGAATTAGGTTTGATAATACGGAATACATATCCAAACAAAAAACAATTCGACAAAAAAAAAACTTCCAGTTGATAGCAGGACGGTTGTATCATCTAGGATCGGACCCAATCCTACGATTATGTATAAATTCGGAAGAATTCGAGTGTTACCTTGAAGAAGCACATGTCCAGGATTGTGCATTTCATTGTTCAACAGTGAAAACATATCAGAGAATGAAATAGTTAGGGGTTTATCTGCCAACTATGTATGCGGACACACATTCTTATGTTACCAATTGTACTATGTGTAGTGCCAAATGACCAGTGGATCATGCGACATTGTTTTAGGTAAACATTGCACCTGCCTGGAGTCAATATATCATTGATTTATTAACCACCAAGACGTTTCTTGAAAACATCACAAGAGCACAAAAAAGGGCTATAGAGCTGGAAGCTCGCGACTTTCAGTTAATTGGGAACCAACTCTATAAGCAAGGAAAGGACAATCAACTTAGAATCTGTGCAAGTGAAAGTGAATACCTGTTGATTCTAGAACATGCACATAGGAATAAGTGGAGGTGATTTTTCGGGCGATAAGACGACAAAAATTGTCTTAACTGCAGGAATATGGTGGCCTACATTGCATATGGATACTGAAGAGTTTGTAAAGCGTTGTGACGCATGTCAGCGCACCAAGGTGCCGATAAAGAGAGATGAGATGCCACTACGGCCAATGATGGGAGCAAGAGCATTTGCAAAATGGGACATTGATTTTGTGGGACCTATCTCACCCCCTGCATATCGCACCCATACCCAATATATCATTGTGGCTACGGACTATCTAACAAAATGGACGGAAGCCAAGGCAAGGCAAAAAGCAGATGCACGGACCACTGCACAATTTTTATATGAGAATGTTTTTGTACGATATGGTTTACCAACAGAAATTGTCAGTGATCGTGGGTCACATTTTCTTAATGAAGTCATTGAATATGTGCTAGAGGAATTCATGGTCATACATAGAAAATCTGCTCCATACCATCCACAGGCAAATGGACAAGCTGAGGCCACAAATAAAACACTATGCACGGTTCTCACTAAAGCTGTGTCAGAGTCAAGAACAGATTGGGATCAGCAGCTACACTCAACACTATGGGCGTACAGGGTAGCTTACAAAACATCGATAGGAGCAACACCGTACAACATGGTGTTTGGCCTAAATGCTATACTACCCATAGAGTTTTTAATTCCAACTCTACGAGTAGCGAAACGCTTAGAATGGACAGGGCATGAGCTCTCTTCAAGAATAGATGATCTTGAAAAGCTAGATGAATTCCACTTGAGAGATGTAGCTTCAATCTATGCTAAAAAGAGAAGACAAAAAGAGTTTTTTGACAAGTATGTGCACACTAAAGAGTTCAAAACAGGTGATTATGTACTACTTTATACTTTGAAGCAACATGCCAAGAAACTTAAAAAGCGAGGGATGGGACCATTTGTGATTAGTGATCTATCACAAAGCGGAGCTGTCAAGATTGCTACATTAGCAGGTGAAGAAATGCCTAATTGGATTAGTGGATGTCAATTGAAGAAATATCATTTACCACTCACACAGGAGATGCTTCAACAAATCCATCAAGGAAAACAATGAATGAAGGAGAAACAAAGAATATGAGAAGAAACTCAAGCGGAAGCTAAAGAACGCATTGTAAAACGAAGACTTCTACGACAACAACAACAAGGTGAAGCACCATTGCGAATCAATGCCATTCGACTAACGATGTTGGATGAAGACATAGGGAGCCCATAATTGCGGTCAAAGTAGGGAGCAATCAAGTTCAATCGATGGCATTACTTGATTCTGGAGCTCAAGCAAATTTGATCTCTTACGGATTATACCAGCAGCTCAAGTCCACAGGTCAACTTCATCCTACTCCTCAAATGCTGGAAAGTAGTACGTCACACTCGTTGGAAACACTGGGCTGGACTATATTGCATGTACAAGTACATCAATATATTTACCCACACAAATTTTATGTAGTCGAGGATGAAAGAACACAACACCCAATGTTATTGGGACAACCTTGGCAAAAAGAGTACAATGTGCAGATAGTTTGGAGCATGAATGCAGTCAAAATTTAGCATGCACAAGAACAACAGGTAATAGACTTTGCTCAGTAATACCGGAATAATCAGTTGCCAGCAATGCACTCACAGGAAAAAGAGCCAATAGCACGAGTGCCACTAAAGAACAACATGATACCCAAGGCTAATAAACAGGTAAAAGCCAACCATGCTAACTACATACATATGAAGTCACCGACCACAGTGCAAAGATCTAGGTTACCAAAACAAGAGAAACAAGTATGGATGCGGAAGGATAGAAATGACATGGCAGACCAAAAACAATGCAACGAAAGAATTCAACCGAAGCAAATAGTTCAACCCAAAACCAAGGACATAAAACAGATATGGATCCCAAAGAAAAGGCTTAGCAATAAACCAAATGTTACTCACATTTGGATATCGAAACAAAAGCAAAAGGAACTCCCTTCAGTACAAGCAACAACAGAAGGCAGACAACTGCATTTGAAAAAGGACAACCGACTTATGTGGATGCCAATCCGCAACAAAACAGTGGCAACAAAGGAAGTAGCAAAACACCTACAAAAACCGTCAAAAACAAGCTACCAATGGAAAGCAAAAGAAATACGGTCCACGGCCATTCTGGCCAAGCCAAACCTCTCCACAGAAACAACTACGGCTATATCAACAGTAGCGGCAAAGCAATTACCTTTTGCACAAAAGACAATTAAACAAATAGCAGTAGAGTTACAGCTGTTACTTGGAAAGAAAACAAGCAACCGCGACGGCGAATGCCAATAAGCATCTTGCTTATACCCTTCTCTTGCACAACATTAACTTTTTTCATGCATTGATCGAGTATGCATCAATTAGGGCCATATTAATCAGCCAAGCATTAGCACAAATTTTTCAACCTATGCACGGCACATACTCCGAGGCGATACGTGGTTGTCCGGGAGGACTCCGGCTAGGTGGGGGGGAGGCATTCTCAAATGTGGAACCAATAGCAAGAAGAGCAAAAAAGGGCATGATTTTCGGCTATTTTAAGGGTTGTTGTTTGATTGCGAAACTTTCCGGACTAACCCAAATACATATTCCCTTATACAGCATGTATCTATAGGTATATGGGGCCAAACGCCAAATCAAGCCCCTAGGTGTGTGTATATAAGTAAAAATAGCAATTTTTTGAGAAAAATATTGGTAAAACAGATAAATCTGGCCATAAAAATTGCATGTGAGTGAATATAATGTTTGGCGGTGATGTTTGTTATTTATTATGATTTTTGGGGATTTTTTGGGTTGGATTTGCTATTTTCCTTTTAGTTTTGCTAATTTTCGGCAGAAAAACTTCAAAAATACAAAAAGCACGTGAAAAATGATCGTAATGAAAAACAAAAAATGTGGGGATGATCAGTGACTATAGGAAAACCTATGGTACAGTGAGGGTGCAATTATGAGACCGGGGCGGAAAGCGTGTTTTGGGCAGGTTTTGACCGAAATGCCAAATTTCTGGTAAACAGAGAAAATGGAGTCCAAATCAAGATATTTTTGAGCCTAGACCGCATCTGGCAAGAAGTTGGGAGCACATGTCAAATTTCATGAAAAGTGGTTCGGGGATATCCATTATAAGAAATTCTCACCTCATTTTTAGCTCATTTTCACTATTGACAGTTGAGAGAGAGCTTCTGCCACCTAGAGAGGGCGGAACTTCCAGCAGCTTCTACGATGCGCACGACTACCCGACGGGCTTTAGACATGAGAGGTAGGCTCACCACCTTGAGCTTTTCACGCATGTTTGTCGTTTTGTCGCGAAAACTATCAACAACCAAGTCCTATGGTGGTGGACCACCACAAATCATCAAAGATATGTAAACGTAACCACGGGTGCTTCTAGAGCGACAAATTGCCAAATGAAGCTCACGTGAAGCCAAAGTCAACAAAAACCATACGGCAAGGATCCCCAAGGGATCGAGAAGCTATGGAGATCAACATCAAGAAATTTCATCACCAAAAAACACTCCAAAAGTCAAAAAATGGCTCGGAGACTCTGAAATCCACACATGGAGTTACTTTCTATCCATTTGACTTTTTTGTTGAAATTAGGCTTAAAAGGGACTCAGGGGGACCAAGGGCAGGTACTAGTGACAAAATCCATGAAAAAATCATCAGGAGACATCCTACACGTAGGATGTCTCAAGGGCATTTCTGGGCACAGATCCCAACATTTTTCATCACACACATTTTCTGAATGACCATTACATGCTAGCCACCAATTTTCATCACATTTGGACCAAAATTGACCTCATATGCATGAAAAAAGCAAAGTTAGGGCATAGAGGCAATAATGGGCCATAGACCTACCAAATCTTGTCCAAATCACATGAAACTTGCACAACACATCCATAAGCACATACCCAACCAATCTGTGTGGTCATAAGCAAAAATTGATGAAATAGACATCCGTGTAGGATGTCTATTTGACATGTTTGTCCTACAGAGGATGTTTGTCCATTCCAGATCCAATCACATCATCTTGAAGAGCTCATATACAAATTTTGAATCCATTCTAATCATTTTTTACCCCAACACCTTCAAGATACACTTTTTGAGCCCAAAAACACTACACAGGCTCTTACAAGCATCAATTCATGTCCAAATCAAAATCCAAGAGCATGGCCATGTTCCATAGGCCAAGGACTACCCACAGAACAAATCCCGTGCCATTTTGATGAAATAGACATCCTACGCGTAGGATGTCTCCAATATAATTTAGACCTAATTTTTTATATGAACTTAAGGAGAGCGAATCTTACCAGAAAAAGGAAAAAATGGTGATAAGAGATAAGAAAATGGGACGGGACGAAAAAATGACAACAAATTAACACTAAACGCGTTTCGCTATTAAAGCTCATCAGTAGTGTTAATTTTTGTACAGGGATTGGGGGCTTATAAATAGGGTTTGGGGGTTTCAAACCCAAGGTGGGTACAAAAGGTGAGGATTCAGAAGAGGATACAAGCATTGGTACATAAAAGTAAATGCAGGTATCTTTTGGTACGGAGAAGTAAATAATGGCAAGTTTAGGTACGATGTGCACCTATTAGGGGGGGGTAACATCAAGATAAGAGAGGCTTTGGAAGAAAAAATTTATAGAGAGGCACAAAAAGGACAGGATGCAAAAAATTGGTATTGTCACAAAAATTGGATTTTTGGAGGGGGGGGGGGGGGGGGGGGGAAGAAGGGGGGAGACATTTTAGCTAGGGGGGGGTGTGAGAATTGGAGGTAAGCATTTTCCCGATAGTGGGTGCATTGCGCCAACAAATAAGGGGTTTGGGGAGGTAGGATAGTTTCGGCGTGGTGCTAAGCTGAACGGTGAGAGGCTTGATCAAGGTATGAGAGAGATTAAGGTTGCGTGTGAATGGTGAAAAGGGAATTTTTACCACAAAGGGGGGGTCTTTTGATGTGGGTTTCTTCATAAGGAGAGAGTCTCTGTCATTGTAGGAAAAAAGGGAGATACAGTTATGGAGAAGATCTTGTGGGTATCCCGTTGCTCTAAGTCTATGGAAAAAATGGGCACGAATGGTAAGGAACCCATCTAAGGAGCTCTCTCTAATGACATATCGTTCTAGTTCCGAGATTATAAAAGCGACTTTCTGGTGGGTGGGGTGTCAAAATTGCCAGGGAAGGTACTTGTAAGAGTTAAGGCTTTTTTGAAAGCAGTGAGAATAACATTCCTTGAATGAGAGAAGGAGGGTCCGTTGAAGAATTGAATGTCAAGGATGCAAGCTTCAGTGGAAGAAATGAATGGAGAAATTTTGATATGGTTCTGGAGTGGTGACCCGTAAAGCTTAAGGATTTTTTCAAGAGCAAGAAAGGAGCCTTGCCAAATGCCAAAGGCATCATCGATGTATCTTTTGAAATAGAGGAGAGAGGGATGGGAGGGAAGATTGATACTATCCTCTAAGTGACAAAGAAAAAGGCATGCATAAACGATAGAAAAATTAGACCCCATGGCAGTGCCTTTGATTTGTCGCCAACAGCTTCCTTGGAAGGAAATGTAATGGTGGTTAAGGACAAGAGAGGCCAAAGAGAGGATGAGGTTCCTTTTGGGTAAGGGAAAGTGGTGTTGGATAGAGTCGGAGAGGGCAAGCAAACCTTGTTGTATGGGGATGCTCTGATATAATGATTCAACATCAAACGTGAATAGAAGGGCATTAGAAGGAAGGACAAGAGAGGAGATATCTTTGATGAGTGAAAAAGAGTCCTTAAGGTGCCGTTTCTTTGTGAGAAGGATAGGGAGAAGTTGGAAGTGGAGCCATATAGAGGGATGTTCCAGAATATATCCTCTGTAAGAGCAAATGGGGCGTCCAACTAAAGAGGGTTTGTGTATTTAGGAAGTAGAAGAAAGGGGCACGGGTGGGGTTCAGTAGTAGGATGCTTATGGATGGAGGCCTTCTCTTTAGAAGAAAGAAGAGTGCAATTGGTAATAATTGAAGAGAGAAGGGAGGAGACAAAGGAGAGGGGAGATGAAGCTATGGGGGTGCAGGTAGAGGAATCTAGGAGATGTTTAGAAGCTTCCTCTATATACCAGGATTTGGATAAGATGACAGGTCCTAAATTGGTGAAAAGGGAGTGGAGTGGGGTGTAGTGGAGAAGTAAGTTGGTGCAAAGGGAGGAGGGGTCCAAAAAAGGGGGAAAAGGGGAGGTTTGGAGAAGAGCAGATGGACCCATGAAGTAGGATGCTCAACGGCTACTTCCTCTTCCATTGCAAGGTTTTTGAATATCTAGGTTTTTTAGGAAGGTTTTTGAATATCTAGGTTTTTTATGAGGGATGAGGAGATTTAGAGGGAAGAGGTAAAAGAGTGGGAGAGGGGTGGCTCGAACATGGCGGGGCATTAAGGGGGTACTTAGGAGATTTAAGCAAATGAGGGATGGGTGGGGAAAGAAGGCCTGAAGAGGAAGGGGTTTTATCAAGCAAGATGGCGGAGGGAGATAAGGAAGTGTTATAAGGTTTTTTGAATGGTTGGTGGGTGTATTTCCTAAAGGGAAATTTATGTTTGGCAAGGGGAGACAAAGGCTGTGAGGGAGTGGAAAAAGATTTTTTGTGTGGTTGGTGGGTGTATTTCCCAAAGGGAACTTTATGTTTGGCAAGGGGAGACAAAGGCTGTGAGGGAGTGGAAAAAGATTTTTTGTCGCGAAAACTAGCGTAGGGTTTACACACAAAGCGGGCGGTAGAGACCTACAAGCAGAAGCGGCCACCTAACGGCTAACCCAAAAGCAACGAGACTTCATCGGTAGCTTCCCCTAGCATAGGAGACCAGTCTTGGATGTCCAAAGGCAGTAGAAAACCATCGGGAAAAATCCTAATTCCTAGAATCCCACAAGAGGCCACCAAATGGGAAATCGGTGAAAAGGCGCCCTAATGCTACCAAAATTCATGGGTAGGAGCATCTCGACATGCTCGACAAGTCTTTGTGGCCCACATGACCAAAAAAAGACCCGAAGCGACACTAAACTTCAGAAACGGCATGAGACACACAAAGCGTCAAATAGCTCTCGCGGCGAAACCGCATGCCCGTTTGCCACCAAACCTCACGAGCGGCTTTCCTATACTATCAACAACCAAGTCCTATGGTGGTGGACCACCACAAATCATCAAAGATATGTAAACGTAACCACGGGTGCTTCTAGAGCGACTTTTTTGTTGAAATTAGGCTTAAAAGGGACTCAGGGGGACCAAGGGCAGGCACTAGTGACAAAATCCATGAAAAAATCATCAGGAGACATCCTACGCGTAGGATGTCTCAAGGGCATTTCTGGACACAGATCCCAACATTTTTCATCACACACATTTTCTGAATGACCTTTACAAGCTAGCCATCAATTTTCATCACATTTGGACTAAATTGACCTCATATGCATAAAAAACGCAAAGTTAGGGCATAGAGGCAATAATGGGACATAGACCTACCCTTGTCCAAATCACATGAAACTTGCAAAACATATCCACAAGCACATAACCAACCAATCTGTGTGGTCAGAAGCAAAAATTGATGAAATAGACATCCTACGTGTAGGATGTCAATTTGACATTTTTAGCCTACAGAGGATGTTTGTCCATTCCAGATTCAATCACATCATCTTCAAGAGCTCATATACCAATTTTGAAGCCATTCTAATCATTTTTTACCCCAACACCTTCAAGATACACTTTTTGAGCCCAAAAACACTACACAGGCTCTTACAAGCTTCAGTTCTTGTTCAAATAAAAATCCAAGAGCATGGCCATGTTCCATAGGCCAAGTACTACCCACAGAACAAATCCCATGCCATTTTGATGAAATAGACATCCTACGCGTAGGATGTCTCCAACATAATTTAGACCTATTTTTTTATATGAACTTAAAGCGAGCGAATCTTACCAAAAAAAGGAAAAAATGGTGATAAGAGATAAGAAAATGGGACGGGAGGAAAAAATGACAACAAATTAACACTAAACGCGTTTCGCTATAAAAGCTCATCAGTAGTGTTAATTTTTGTACAAGGATTGGGGGCTTATAAATAAGGTTTGGGGGTTTCAAACCCAAGGTGGGTACAAAAGGTGAGGATGAAGAGGAGGATACAATCATTGGTACATAAAAGTAAATGCAGGTATCGTTTGGTACGGAGAAGTAAATAATGGCAAGTTTAGGTACGATGTGCACCTATTAGGGGGAGTAACATCAAGATAAGAGAGGCTTTGGAAGAATAAATTTATAGAGAGGGACAAGAAGGACAGGATGCAAAAAATTGGTATCGTCACAAAAATTGGATTTTAGGAGGGGGGGGGGGGGGGGGGGGGGAAGAAGGCGGGAGACATTTTAGCTAGGGGGGGGGGGTGTGAGAATCTGAGGTAAGCATTTTCCCGATATTGGGTGCATTGCGCCAACAAATAAGGGGTTTGGGGAGGTGGGATAGTTTCGTTGTGGTGCTAAGCAGAACGGTGAGAGGCTTCATCAAGGTACGAGAGAGATTAAGGTTGCGTGTGAATGGTGAAAAGGAAATTTTTACCACAAAGGGGGGGTCTTTTATATGGGTTTCTTCATCAGGAGAGAGTCTCTGTCATTGTAGGAAATAAGGGAGATACAGTTATGGAGAAGATCTTGTGGGTATCCCGTTGCTCTAAGTCTATGGAAAATGGGCACGAATGGTAAGGAACCCATCTAATGAGCTCTCTCTAATGACATATCGTTCTAGTTCCGAGATTATAAAAGCGACTTTCTGGTGGGTGGGGTGCCAAAATTGCCAGGGAAGGTAGTTGTAAGAGTTAAGGCTTTTTTGAAAGCAGTGAGAATAACATTCCTTGAATGAGAGAAGGAGGGTCCTTTGAAGAATTGAATGTCAAGGATGCAAGCTTCTATGGAAGAAATGAATGGAGAAATTTTGATATGGTTCTGGAGTGGTGACCCGTAAAGCTTAAGGATTTTTTCAAGATCAAGAAAGGAGCCTTGCCAAATGCCAAAGGCATCGTCGATGTATCTTTTGAAATAGAGGAGAGAGGGAAGATTGATACTATCCTCTAAGTGACAAAGAAAAAAGCAGGCATAAACGACAACAAAATTAGACCCCATGGCAGTGCCTTTGATTTGTCGCCAACAGCTTCCTTGGAAGGAAATGTAATGGTGATTAAGGACAAGAGAGGCCAAAGAGAGGATGAGGTTCCTTTTGGGTAAGGGAAAGTGGTGTTGGATAGATTCGGAGAGGGCAAGCAAACCTTGTTGTATGGGGATGCTTGGATATAATGATTCAACATCAAACGTGAATAGAAGGACATTAGAAGGAAGGACAAGAGAGGATATATCTTTGATGAGTGAAAAAGAGTCCTTAAGGTGCTGTTTCTTTTTGAGAAGGATAGGGAGAAGTTGGAAGTGGAGCCATATAGAGGCATGTTCTAGAATATATCCTCTGTAAGAGCAAATGGGGCGTCCAACTAAAGAGGGTTTGTGTATTTTAGGAAGTAGAAAAAAGGGGCACGGGTAGTAGGAGGCTTAAGGATGAAGGCCTGCTCTTTAGAAGAAAGAAGAGTGCAATTGGTAATAATTGAAGAGAGAAGGGAGGAGACAAAGGAGAGGGGAGCTGAAGCTATGGGGGTGTAGGTAGAGGAATCTAGGAGATGTTTAGAAGCTTCCTCTATATACCAGGATTTGGATAAGATGACAGGTCCTAAATTTTCGTCTGCTGGTGTGATGATAATGGAAGGATCATTTTTTACGGAAAAAAGGGCTTTCTTAAGAAAGGAAGGGGGTGAGAAGTGAGAAGAAGAGAAAGAGTTTTTGCAACTAGTACAAAGTTGTGAAGAGAGTGATAAGAAAATATTATTGAGAGTAAGAGAAGGAGTTGGTGGGTACCAAGAGGCATTGGGGAGGAGAAGAGATTATATGGTGGGGAGACATCCTTAAAAAAGAGCTTATGTTGGTAGCTTCTTTTCAAATTAGAAAAAGAGTGTTTTAGAGAGGAGAGAGTAAGAGGGGAGAGGGGAGGAATATATTTAAGGCCTAAACCAAGCAGCTTCTTTTCATAATGGGAAAGCGTACAATTAGAGAGGTTGTGGCAAGCTAGGTTAGTGACCTTGTTTTCTAACTCATAAATTGATTGATTTCTTAGAATTAACACCTTAAAAAGAGAAGGGTTAGTAAGAGGAAGCCAATACTTGAATCATTTTTTAGAAACAACATAAGGGGAAGGAGTGGAGTGGGGTGTAGTGGAGTTGGTGAAAAGGGAGGAGGGTTGAAAAAAGGGGAAAAAGGGGAGGTTTGGAGAAGAGTAGATGGACCCATGAAGTAGGATGCTCAACGGCTACTTCCTCCTCCATTGCAAGTTTTTTGAATATCTAGGTTTTTTAGGAAGGTTGGATAAAGGATGAAGAGATTTAGAGGGAAGAGGTAAAAGAGTGGGAGAGGGGTGGCTCGAACATTGCAGGGCATTAAGGGGGTACTTAGGAGATTTAAGCAAATGAGGGATGGGTGGGGAAAGAAGGCCTGAAGAGGAAGGGTTTTTATCAAGCAAGATGGCGGAGGGAGATAAGGAAGTGTTATAAGGTTTTTTGAATGGTTGGTGGGTGTATTTTCCAAAGGGAACTTTATGTTTGGCAAGGGGAGACAAAGGCTGTGAGGGAGTGGAAAAAGATTTTTTGTGTGGTTGGTGGGTGTATTTCCCAAAGGGAACTTTATGTTTGGCAAGGGGAGACAAAGGCTGTGAGGGAGTGGAAAAAGATTTTTTGTCGCGAAAACTAGCGTAGGGTTACACACAAAGCGGGCGGTAGAGACCTACAAGCAGAAGCGGCCACCTAACGGCTAACCCAAAAGCAACGAGACTTCATCGGCAGCTTCCCCTAGCATAGGAGACCAGTCTTGGATGTCCAAAGGCAGTAGAAAACCATCGGGAAAAACCCTAATTCCTAGAATCCCGCAAGAGGCCACCAAATGGGAAATCGGTGAAAAGGCGCCCTAACGCTACCAAAATTCATGGGTAGGAGCATCTCCACATGCTCGACAAGTCTATGTGGCCCACACGACCAAAAAGTGACCCGAAGCGGCACTAAACTTCAGAAACGGCATCAGACACACAAAGCGTCAAATAGCTCTCGCGACCAAACCGCATGCCTGTTTTCCACCAAACTTCACAAGCGGATTTCCTATACCATCAACAACCAAGTCCTATGGTGGTGGACCACCACAAATCATCAAAGATATGTAAACGTAACCACGGGTGCTTCTAGAGCGACAAATTGCCAAATGAAGCTCACGTGAAGCCAAAGTCGACAAAAACCATACCGCAAGGATCCCCAAGGGATTGGGAAGCTATGGAGATCAACATCAAGAAATTTCATCACCAAAAAGCACTCCAAAAGTCAAAAAATGGCTCGGAGAGTCTGAAATCCACACATGGACTTACTTTCTATCTATTTGACTTTTTTGTTAAAATTATGCTTAAAAGGGACTCAGGGGAACCAAGGGTAGGCACTAGTGACAAAATCCATGAAAAAATCATCAGGAAACATCCTACACGTAGGATGTCTCAAGGGCATTTCTGGGCTCAGATCCCAACATTTTTCATCACACACATTTTATGAATGACCTTTACATGCTAGCCACCAATTCTCATCACATTTGGACCAAAATTGACCTCATATGCATGAAAAATGCAAAGTTAGAGCATAGAGGCAATAATGGGCCATAGACCTACCAAATCTTGTCCAAATCTCATGCAACTTGCACAACACATCCACAAGCACATAGCCAACCAATCTGTGTGGTCAGAAGCAAAAATTGATGAAATAGACATCCTACATGTAGGATGTCTATTTGACATTTTTGGCCTACAGAGGATGTTTGTTTATTCCAGATCCAATCACATCATCTTCAAGAGCTCATATACCAATTTTGAAGCCATTCTAATCATTTTTTACGCCAACATCTTCAAGATACACTTTTTGAGCCCAAAAACACTACACCGGCTCTTACAAGCATCAATTCATGTCCAAATCAAAATTCAAGAGCATGGCCATGTTCCATAAGCCAAGGACTACCCACAGAACAAATCACGTGCCATTTTGATGAAATAGACATCCTACGCGTAGGATGTCTCCAACATAATTTAGACCTAATTTTTTATATGAACTTAAAGAGAGCGAATCTTACCAGAAAAAGGAAAAAATGGTGATAAGAGATAAGAAAATGGGACGGGAGGAAAAAATGACAACAAATTAACACTAAACGCGTTTCGCTATTAAAGCTCATCAGTAGTGTTAATTTTTGTACAGGGATTGGGGGCTTATAAATAGGGTTTGGGGGTTTCAAACCCAAGGTGGGTACAAAAGGTGAGGATTAAGAAGAGGATACAAGCATTGGTACATAAAAGTAAATGCAGGTATCTTTTGGTACGGAGAAGTAAATAATGGCAAGTTTAGGTACGATGTGCACCTATTAGGGGGGGGTAACATCAAGATAAGAGAGGCTTTGGAAGAAAAAATTTATAGAGAGGCACAAAAAGGACAGGATGCAAAAAATTGGTATTGTCACAAAAATTGGAATTGTCAAAAAAATTGGATTTTTGGAAGGGGGGGGGGGGGGGAGGAAGAAGGGGGGAGACATTTTAGCTAGGGGGGGGTGTGAGTATTGGAGGTAAGCATTTTCCCAATATTGGGTGCGTTGCACCAACAAATAAGGGGTTTGCGGAGGTGGGATAGTTCTGGCGTGGTGCTAAGCTGAACGGTGAGAGGCTTGATCAAGGTACGAGAGAGATTAAGGTTGCGTGTGAATGATGAAAAGGGAATTTTTAGCACAAAGGGGGGGGTCTTTGAATGTGGGTTTCTTCATAAGGAGAGAGTCTCTGTCATTGTAGGAAATAAGGGAGAATTAGTTATGGAGAAGATCTTGTGGTATCCCCTTGCTGTAAGTCTATGGAAAAAATGGGCACGAATGGTAAGGAACCCATCTAAGGAGCTCTCTCTGATGACATATCATTCCAGTTCCGAGATTATAAAAGCCACTTTCTAGTGGTTGGGGTGCCAAAATTGCCAGGGAAGGTAGTTGTAAGAGTTAAGGCTTTTTTGAAAGGAGTGAGAATCAAGAGTCCTTGAATGAGAGAAGGAGGGTCCTTTGAAGAATTGAATGTCAAGGATGCAAGCTTCTGTGGAAGAAATGGATGGAGAAATTTTGATATGGTTCTGGAGTGGTGACCCGTAAAGCTTAAGGATTTTTTCAAGAGCAAGAAAGGAGCCTTGCCAAATGCCAAAGGAATCGTCGATGTATCTTTTGAAATAGAGGAGAGAGGGATGGGAGGGAAGATTGATACTATCCTCTAAGTGACAAAGAAAAAGGAAAGCATAAACGACAACAAAATTAGACCCCATGGTAGTGCCTTTGATTTGTCGCCAACAGCTTCCTTGGAAGGAAATGTAATGGTGGTTAAGGAGAAGAGAGGCCAAAGAGAGGATGAGGTTCCTTTTGGGTAAGGGAAAGTGGTGTTGGATAGAGTTGGAGAGGGCAAGCAAACGTGAATAGAAGGACATTAGAAGGAAGGACAAGAGAGGAGATATCTTTGATGAGTGAAAGAACCCCACATACATCGTGCCGGGTGAGCTAATCACGAAGGTGATTTATGGGGCATCGCACGCCAAGGGAAGATGGCCCGACCCTCCATCACAAAACGACTGGATGAGGCTCAAAGAAGATAAAGAAGACGAGCAACAAAAAACATCCAGGGTGGCAACCCGTTTGAAACGTCGGTTAGAAACCGTGCAATAAGAGAAACCAGAGAAGAAGAAAGGAAAGAAAGAATATGCCCAAGTGCCAGGAAAAGAAACGAAATCTCAGAAAGATGCACGACTAGAGCGGCTAATGAAAAGCTTCAGGGCAAAAAGAGCCCTCAAAGGAGATTTAGACGAGCTATGGAATCTGTCTCTAGAAGAAATGTCGGGATCATCCTGACGGGTGCAGAGAGACAGATTTGATGATTACATTAATAATTTTGAGATTCTTGATGCTACGGTAGAGAATATCCCACATGTGCCCTTTACAGAAGAGGAAGTGGAACAAGCCCGACAGAAACTGCTAGAAGAGCAGGAAGGCCAAGATAGAGAAAGGAAGACCAAGGCGGACAGAGATTTCAATAAAAAGCCGACAACTCCACCGGCTAGCCCCGAGTCCAGCCCACCGCCTTCACCACCTTCTCATAGCCCTCCACAAGAATACAAAGAGAAACAAGACAAACGAGAAGAACAAGAAGAGGCCAAGCAAGAGCAAAGCCAAGAGCAGGAACCAAAGGAAAAGGCTAAGCCTAAAAGTGAGCAACCAGAGCCAAATGAGTCATATAACACATTTCTAGACCTGCTAGCGGCCGGATACACAAAAGAAGAGGCTGCCACAGTCGCATTCAACTTGGAAAGCACGGGGAACAAAGAGCAAATGCAAAGCATACGGATAGTAGAGATAAAGGAGATGGCCACTGATACAATGGACCTACACCCGCCGCCCACCAATGATTGGGATGTGGTGATGACAAAGCTAACTGAGATCAGAGCCCAGTCAATGGCCTCATAAATTGAAAGGGCAACTCTCAAAGCCACTGAGGTGCAGATAAAGATGGAAATTGACACTTTACAGAAGCAAAGACAAAGGCAGATAGAAAGAGAAGCAGAGTTGCAAGCCAGTCTGGCAAGGGCATTGCAAGGATGCCAGGAAATGGAAAGAGAAAATCAGGCAGCAGCCCAAAGACTGCAAGGAGCCGAACAGGAGTATAGACAACTCAGCAAGTCATTGACAGATCCAGAGAGGGAAAGGGATAACTTAACCCTACAACTTGTTGAGGAGTCCAAGGAAGTAGAGGCCATGAGAAATGCCAAGGAAAAGGCAAAAATAGACCAGGAGGCTAGCCAGGATGAGGTCCTTGAGCTGAAGGACTAGCTTAAAGTAAAAGATCAAACCATCCAGCGGCTACAGGCATCTCCTTCCAGAGTCAGAGCTACTAGCTCGACTCACATCACTACAGAAAGCTAGATCTATGAAAAACAAATGAAAGAGCTTCAAAAAGAGTTAAATTTAGAGAAAAAGCAAAGGTTGATGATGGCGGAAGGGTCCGTGGTTATGCAAACACGCATGGAAGAAGAGAAAAAAGCAATGGAAGATGAGCTAGAAATTATCAAGAGAAAGCTCGAGGAGGCGGAAAAGGTAAACGCCGAATTGAATGACCTCCTCGTGAACATGGGAGAAGAAGCCCAAGTGGAGAAACAGACGCTCATAAAGTAGATAGAAGAGCTAAAAGGACAGCAAGCAGAAGAGAAAGCAGACATAGGGCCGGCAGCCATGGAAGGCATAGACCTAGCGAATGTGGCAGATCCTGTGGACACACCCATGCAAGAGGACATCCTAGTAGGACCCTCCCAAGAGCCACAAGATCTGATGCAAGAAGAGGAAGAGAAGCTGCGCAAGGCCATAGAGGTAGAAATCAAAGAAACGGCCAAGGAAGCCTTGGCATGGGAGCAGAGGGTTTTTAAATCCATGACCATTCAGAAGATCGATGCCAACAACCTCCAACGTGAATGGCTACAGCCCTCTCTCCCATATCCTTTGATAAAATATGAATCCCCGACTATCAACAAGAGGATAAGAGAAGAGCCAAAAGTGTCACTCTACACAGCAGATATCTCCCAGCATGAAGGGGCCAAGTTAATAGTCGACTCCTAGCCCAGGTGGAGAAAATCATGGCTGACTAAGTACCCACAATACCTAATCCATCTGGTAGAGGCACCCAAACTCATTAGAGATAATCTAAGCTTCTGCCCTCTACCAAGGATACGAACGTGGAAGGCCCAGGAGATATTACAAAGAACCCAATCCACTTGGATGAACTATCCGAAGCTGCCAGGCTTGAAGGCAGGCGAGAGAATCAGTGTTCAATACATGGTGAAAACCCTAACGGACGCATCAAATTGTTCACTGGCTCGCCTGACCTTTCTTGCATAATGATGAGGAAGATCTTCAAAACCCTTTTGGCAGTTTTTAAGACATTCAAAGCGGGCCAGGTGAGAGACAGTATCTTCTTCTTTCAAGATACGCACAGGTGTGCATATGATTTGTCTGGTCAGCCTTCCAAGGAGGTGATACATGCATTGTATCAAAGGACAATGTTTCTGCCATCCTATCACCTCTAGGCCTTTGAAGAAGCGTTCTGCACTGGCTTCTTCACCATAAACACTGATATATTCGTCCCAACACTGCTAGATTTACATGCAAGATATGAGTCGCAGCTCAACAGCCATGTCGGGGACGACATGAGCAAGGAGGAGGGGAGTGTTAGAAGCTCGATACACCCTACGCAAACTGACTTCTCGGTACATTATCATTTTTTGTAATTATTCATTTATTGAGAAAACTCGACATTTCACCTTGTAAATATTGGGGCTTATAGAAGTTTCTAGATTGTATCCCCGTTTTGATAGTTAGATTGAGTAGATGGTTGATTTGGAACTTTAGGATTTGAGAATTGTAAGGTATTTATACCACTTTTTGACCTTAATGAAGGACCTTTTGTCAGTTTTAAAAAATAAGTTTTTTGAAGTCTGTGAGTGAGCGTACTATGTACGAGAGAGAGTGTGAGCTTCATCTTGACGTTGACGAGAAATTTGCGGTCTTGCCAGGAAAGCACCGGGCTTATGGCTGTGAGATTTTGTGAGAGAACTCAACAAAAACTATATGAAGGAGTTAAACCATAGATGCCATGAAGACTAGGGTTTGGAAAGAAGTGCAATCAAAGAAGACCCACTCTTTCTCTCTTGCACCACACACACAAAGAAAGAACACAAAAGAGAATGTCAAAACAACACAAAGATGAAAACATCAAGGCTATGGTCATATTGTACCATGGGTAGTATGAAAGGGTTAATAGATGATTTAATGGCATTCAATCTTGGCTGACCAAATAGGCTACGAATTGTTCTTTGGAATTGTAGTTTTGTGCTTACCATAATATATATAAGAAAAATTATAGTCTATGAGAGGTAGTATGATGGGATCCGGTGATAGAAGTATTTCATTGAGCCTTTCTGGGCCAAAGAGAAACACTATACGTTGTTGAAAGTGTATTTTACGGCTAATCCATACGTTAATTCTAATAGATCGTACAGAGTGAAAGCTATAGAAATTATCATCATGTGGATTATTCATCTAGGATAGTATGTGAGAAATTTATGGAAACTTCTGTAAGCCCCAATATTTACAAGGTGAAATGTCGAGTTTTCTCAATAAATGAATAATTACAAAAAATGATAATCTTCTGAGAAGTCGGTTTCCGTAGGGTGTGTCCAACTTCTAACAATTGGCAGCTCATTTTAGTTGGGATGTACATCAATTGAACATTGTTACTGCTTTCTTGAATGGTGACATATTTGAGGAAGTTTATGTAACGCAGCTTTGTGGTTTTGTCAAGAAAGGATGATATGATAAAGTGTGAAAATGTAAGAAAACTTTGTATGGGTTGAAGCAATCTCCTCGTGCTTGGTATGAGAAGGATGACACTGACATTAGGAAGAGGATGGGGTCTAGGAGGGCCTCTTTGTTTGCCATGAGATTATGGAGGTGACTAACATTTTGACAAATAGATGCATGCCATGTGTGCAAGAATGGTGGGTGTGTAAGAGTGGTCAAAGGATGCACTTTTCTTCCAAAAAAAAGGGGGTGAACAACTTTATGATTTACGGCCCTTCATAACTCCTACATACGATCTTCGATTTGAGCGGAGATCATAGATGATCTCTAATCTACATGCCGAGATATTTCCATAGATATGTTACATGATACAGTTTTGCTCGCTAGATTTTAAATTTCATTTTAGGGAAAATTTTGAATTAAATAGACTAGCTGTTTTGCCTATTTGAATTCAAAATTTTTCCTTTGGTTGCTTTCTCAATAGAAGAGGTTTGACTCACTTAAACTTCCAAATAAAGAGGCCCTCCTAGACCTTATTCTTTTCTATTGTTTAGCAGATCCAAGCTTTTGTAATAGTCCAACAAAAAGCACATTGTATGTTAAGCGTGAGGGTGATGTACTTCTCATTGTCGTTCTCTATGTGGATGATTTTCTGATCACTAGACCAATTTTAAGGATTTGAATGCTACTTTCAAGATGAAAGATTTGGGGTTTTTGCATCATTACTTGGCTATACAATTTAAACAATGTGATGGTGGTATTTCCTTGTGTCAGACAAGTTACATAGAGACATTGCTATGTAAGTTTGGGTTAACGATTGCAAACCTATTGCCACTCCCATGGAAACATGTTTGAAATGAGTCTTCATGATGCTAGTGATCCTATTGATCTCACTCTTTATCTCATTTATGTATGCAACACGAGGCCGAATATTCAGTTTGTAGTGTCATAGGTCAGCAGATCTATGCATAGCCCAGGGTCTAAGCATTGGCAGGTGTCAAGAGTATTTTTTACTACTTGAGTGGCACTTTGCATCTTTGCTTGGTTTATCCCAAGGGGGGATCATTGCCGCCAAATTTACATGCTTTTTTAGAGTCAAATTGGGCTAGTTGTTTTGACACGCGAGTGTCCACAAGTGGTTTTATTTCATGCTCAGTATTTCATGTATCTCATGGTTGAGCAATAAGCAACCTTTTGTGGACACTTCTAGTTGTGAGGCTGAGTACAGGGTAGTATTCATAGCTATGGTTGAGTGTGTATGGCTTATATGACTTGTACTGATTTGGGTGTTGGGACGGGACACTGCCAAGCCAGCACTATCTACACTGACAATCATAGCACATTGGTAGTTGCAAGGAACCTAGTTTTTTATGCTCGCACAAAGCACATTGAGGTGCATTATCACTATGTCAAGGAGAGGCTCTCAACATGAGAGATCTACTTGGATTATGTGCCAATGTAGAAAAAAATTGCAGATCTTTTCACAAAGACATTGTCTAGTAAGAAGTTCAAAGCTTTCTGCAAAGCTTTGGGCTTACTCTCCTTTGTGGACTGATCATGTGCTCAAGGCATGGCACTTCCCTATACTCTATGTGCCAAATATTTTTAACTGCATCACTTCCAAGGGAGATTTGTTACCATATACATGTGGTAGTGATTTTTGCAAACACACTTCAGACCGCCGGGCATTTTTTCCTCACACTCGGAGGTTTTTTCTTCTGTGCATTGTATATACGCCCATCACTCTAGGGATATCTTATCTTTCCATTGCACGCTAAGTAATATACTCTCTATTGTGTGCCTTGAGATTCCTTTTCCTTCTCCTAATTGTGTATGTTTTCTTGCAACCCTTAGTTCAACAGGTACTGCGTGGCACAACCGCCAACTTTGGCTGTAGGGCCCTAGGTGAGCCCAAAGCCAAAAATTCGGCGATTGTGCCACCCTCCAACAAGCATCAGCAGCAGATAGCCATAAATCTTTGTGGGTGTAGGAGAATTGCAGTAATCCCCACTCTTGAAAATTTCATGACCATCTTAATCCATCTAAATGGTCAAGAGCAGCACAACTGCCAACTTTTGGCCTTAGGGTCCTTGGCACCCCAACGCCAAAAAGTTGGCGTTTGCGTTGCCCTTGGACATGAAAATCTGCATAGATAAGAAAACCACACTAATCTATGGCAATGTCAACTTTCATGGCCATCACAATCTATCGACAGTCCAAGGTGGCACAATTGCGAATTTTTAGCCGTAGGGCCCTTAGCGACCCTAAATCCAATAATTCGGTGGTTGTGGCGCCTTTGTCCACAAGATGAGAGACGATGGTCATGATACTTTGTGAGGGTAGGGAAACCCCACTAATATGTACCCCTGAAAAGTTTCATGGCCATCACAATGTGTCTCGACAGTCCAGGGTAGCACAGTTGGCAACTTTTGATCATAGGGCCCTTGGCAAGCCCAAAGCAAAAAAAATGGTGATTGTGCCGCCTTGGACCGATGAGATGGGAGCGTACGTCCATGAAAAATTACAAGGGAAATGGAAGCACACTAATATCTACCCCTACAAGCTTTCATGGCCATCTCAATCCATGTCAACGGTCCAGGGCAGCATAACTCAGACCAACTTTTGGCCGTAGGCCCCCCTTGGCGATCCCAAAGCTAAAAACTGGCAATTGTGCTGCCCTTGACCGGCAAGATGGGAGTGGATGTCCATGAGACTTTGCGAGGCCCAAGAAACCATACTCATTCCCACATGTGCAAGGTTTCATGACGATCACAATCCCTCTCCTTGGTCTAGGACGGCACAATCGGTTACTTTTGGCCATTAGGCCCTTGGCGACCTCAAAGCAAAACAAATGGCAGTGGGGCCGCCTTGGACCTACGAGAGGAAAGTGGATGGCCATGAAAATTTTATTGGGACAAAGAAAACACACTAATATCCACTTTTGAAAATTTTTGTGGCTATCGCAATCCGTGCCGATAGTCCAAGGTAGTATAACCACCAACTTTTGGTCATAGGGCCCTTTGCGAGCCCAAAGCCAAAAATTTGGTGATTGTGCCACCTCGAACCAATGAGATAAAAGTGGATGGCCATGAAACTTTTCAAGGATAATAAAAGCATATTAATCTTAGACCTTGCAAAGTTTCATGGCCATTGTAGTCCATCTTGGCTATCCTGGGAGACACAATCGCCAACTTTGGCCGTAGGGCCCTTGGTGAGCCCAAATCCAAAACTTTGGCAATTGTGCCATCCTCAAACATCGAGCAGGAGCGAATGGCCATGAAACTTTGTGAGGCAAGATAAGAACACTAATCCCCACCCATGACAAGTCTCATGGCCATCACAATCCATCTAGATGGTCTAGGGAGGCACAACTGCCAAAATTTGGTCATAGGCCCTTGGCACCCAAAGCAAAAAAAATGACTATTGTGCCGCGCCTAGACTGACGAGACAAGAGTGGTTGGCCATGAAACTTTGCACATGAAGGGGACATACACTAATCCTTTCCACTGGAAAGTTTCATTGCCATCTCAATCTATCTCGATGGTCTAAGGGCAACACAATCGCGATCTTTTGGCCGTAGGGTCCTTGTCAACCCCAAATCCAAAAAATTGGTGGTTGTGAAGACCTAGTCCGAAGAAATGAGAGCGGATGGAGATGAAAATTTTCAAGGTCAAGGAAGCCACACTAATTCATGCCCTTGCAAAGTTTCATGGCCATCGCAATGGGTCTCCACAATCCGGGGTAGCACATCCGCCAACTTTTGGTCGTAGGGCCCTTTGCAAACCCAAAGGCAATAAATTGGTGATTATGCTACTTTGGATCAACGAGATAGGAGTGGATGGCCATATAAATTTTCAAGTGCAAGAGAAGCACATTAATTTCCACTCCTACAAAGTTTCATGGTCATCACAATCCGTCTCAACCGTGCTCCCCTGGACCGATGAGACGGGAACGGATGGCCATGAAATTTTGCTGAGATAGGGGAACCATACTCATTCCCATCCGTGCAAATTTTCATGCGAATCTCAATTTGTTTCAATGATCTAAGGTTTCACAATCACCAACTTAGGGGCCTTGGCGAAAATTGTGTTTGTGCCGCCTTGGACCGGCAAGATGGAAGTTGATGGCCATGGAACTTTGTAGGGGTAGAGAAACCACAATAATCCCCACCTCTAAAAAAATTGGTGGCCATCCTAATCCGTCTTGATAGTCCAAGAGCGGATGGCCATGAAACTTTGCAAGGATAGAGCTTTAACTAATCTCTACCCTTGGAAATTTCATGGCCATCGTAGTCCATCTTGACGGTCTTGGGTGGTACAACCTCCAAATTTGGCCATAGGGCCCTTGGCGACCCCAAAGCCAAAAAAATTGTGATTGGGCCACCCCCAACCAGCGAGTAGGTGACTCTCTATTGTTGAGGTAGATGGGATTTTAATATATTTAAACTATGCTATGATGTCTATAATGATCAAGGATAGAGACCCTCTTACAATTGAGGATGCACTTTCACAACTAACGTGGAAGCTGCCCCTGTAGATAGATCTTCTACATACCTAAATTTATAAATTTATCTTGATGGAGGATTGGTAACACTTGTTATCCTCTATGTGGATGATCTTGTGATTATAGGTAGCCATGTTGAGCACATTAGTAGTATTATGGAGACCTTGGCTAAGGAATTTGACATGAAAAATTTTGGCTTGCTTCATCATTCTCTTAAATTGGAGATATGGAGACATAGGGGGGAAACTTTCTCTCTTAGGAGCACTATATCAAAGAATTTTTAGAAGCATTTGGTACGACCAATTGCAAACCTATCAAGAAACTCCCATGGATCACAATCAAGAATTGTCACAATTTGATATCCCAATTGTAGCAGATGCTACATATTATCGAAAATTGATCTGTTCTCTCATTTGGGTACTCAACATCCAATGATACTTCTTAGTTCTTTCACATAGAAACCCACCAAGTCACATTTGGAGAAGGATCTTCTGACTCTATGGTATTTAAAGGTGACCAAGTAATCATTCACTGTGCGGCTAGAGGTACAAGCTCTCCTATCATTCTATGAGTATGGTGTGATTTGGATTGGGGCGGAGATCTAGATGGACAATGATTGACTACATGTTCCACCTTTTCTTTATTTCAAGAGAAATTTCATGGAGCAATAAGAAATAGCCCCAACAATTGCCTTATCTTCCACAAAGATAGAGTATCAAGTTTTTTATAGTGCTACCTTTGAGTCACGTGGATTTAGAGGCTACTTTTGGAGATGGGATTTTCCCAACAAATGACCAACATGTACTCTGACACCTAGATTTGTATAGCCATTGAAAGGAGCCCAGTGTTCCTTGCCCGGACCAAGCATATAGAGATACTATACCATTTTGTTTGTGAGAAGACCCAGGATGGCTCTATTTAGCTAGAGTAAATCTTGACTTTGGATAACCCTACTGACATTGTCACCAAACCTCTTCCACATGTGACATTATCCTCTCATGCTAGATCCCTTGGACTTGTTTCCCGTCCAAGAGCTGAGAGGGGGTGTTAGAGTTTAGATTCCTATTTAGTGGCTTCAATATCTCCTAAGATCAGATTATGGAACAAGGGTTTTTTTGTGGTTGTTCACGGCCGTACTTGAGGTAGATGTACCTATTCATGATGATAGACTTCATGGTGGTGCTCACCCAATAGGCTTGAATGAGGTGAGACCTCCATTCCTAGGGTTTCTTGGGACCACAATCTCAATTTTTTTAAAGTTCTCCTACTAGGTATGTGTGCCGGGTCACATTTAGTGAGTTTACATATTTATTAGCATTTATTGATCCATTTATGGGATTGTGGGGTTTTTTTGCAGATACGGCAAGTCACAAAGTTTCCAATATATGCAACCCCCCCTTGTACTTTTGGCACGTATTATTAGTGCAAAGATCCAACATTTGGGCATACACTCTCTCTAGCATTTATTCCATTGCTAGCATTTTGTAGTATGAAGCCACTTTTTCAACAACAAAAGCAACGAAGGCAAGAGACCTAACAAAGGATCAGCTCACATAGTAGAAGACGAAGAAGACAAAGGAGACACCAACCTTGTCTTTATGAAGACGTACTTTGAAGATGTAGCCTCTCTACTTGTAGGGGAGGACTTTTCTTTTTCTGTGTGGATTTTACCATCCTGTGTGGATACCAGCTTATCATCGTGTGTGGATAATGCATTTTCAATATTTTATCATAGTCCAAACCTCAAGGGGAAGATTGTAAAGTGTAAGCTTTGTCCTAAAGTGTGAGTCAAGGAGAGAAGAGTGGAATTATCCCACATGCTGTGGAGCAAGGCTGTAGAGCTACTTAAGATCATTTCATGAATGAATAAACACAACTCTATTTTTCACTACATGCTTGTCTATGGTGAGCTTGTGCTAAGCTAAGTCAATACTCAAGATTGTGTTTATGAGTCCAAGCTAATTCTATATTGGAACCTAATTCACTTGAGTGATAACTTTGCTTACACACACACTCACACATTGACGCTATGTTTCTCTTTCATCCACCATAGCTATCACGGTCCCATTCAGAACAATTGGGACTACTTTATTGTTGCATTGGTTGTGTTTTCTTATGTGCATGACAAGAGTGTGTTTAACCATGTACCACAAAAGCTCAATGGCAAGATTAGCAACATAATAGGCACCTTAAAATGCTTTGACTAAATCTTCTTTAAGAGTTGTCTCATGGAAAAAAATTAAATATTAATAGCTATATGTGTTTATAATCTTGCCACAGAGTTGGGGCATGCTTACCTATTGGCCTGTATATGTGACTATTAATATTCAAAAATTTTCACCCTCTTATATGCAATTGTGACTATCAATAGTTCGAAAGATCCATTGCAAAAGAAAATTTTCCCACCTCATTTGTTTATTGAAAACCTTGGTTTGTGTCATGAAGTACTTGAGACTTTGCTGGTTGGTTCGTAATCGGTTCGTAAAATAAATGGAGTCCCCAATAGATAGTGCTTCTATGTGTCTAAGGCATGTAGAGAAACTAAAAGATCTTTTTTGTATATGAACAAGACTCGGTCATTGGTATTGAGCCTTCAGCTCTCATATGCTATGGCATGCCCTTGTTGAAGCAAGATTGCTCCAAGGCAATCACCACAAGCATCACATTGGACCTCAAATAGCTTTGAGAGTTTTGGAAGCATAAGGAATGGCTTGGAGGTATGCTTCTCTTTGAGCTTGTCAAAAGCATTTTTCTCCTTAGCAATCCATGAGTAGTTAACGTTCTTCTTTGCTAAGGCATGTACTGGTCTTGCTATTTGAGATTATTTTGCTATGAAGCATCTATAGTATGCACACATACCAAAAAAGCTTCTTAGAAGATTCCTTGGGTTAGTTCATGCTTTTATTCCAACTTTGATGGATCCATACGAATACCATCTTAGGAGATAATATGAACTAAGTATTGAATCTCTTGAGGGCAAAAATTCACTTTTCTTTTGATTGATAAAAAACTTGTTTTCCCTCAATGTGTTGCTTGTGTTCCTCCAAGGGCTTGGAGTAGATGATGATATCATCAACAAAGAACACTCCAGTGAATTTGTGGTAGGGTCTAAAGATTTTCTTCAATAAACAACTGAATGTGGCTGGTGCATTAGTTAAGCCAAAAGGCATGACTAGATATTCATAAAGACCAAAAGTTGTACAAAAGGCAGTCTTTAGGATATCTTCATTCACTATCCTTATTTGATGATAGCCACTTTTAATGTCAATCCTAATGAAGTAGGTACAAACTTGTAGCTTATCAAACGGATCTTCTACCCGAGGTACGGAAATCTATTTTTGATAGTGATATGGTTTAGTGCTTGGTAGTCCACACACATGCGGTATGTACCATGTTTCTTTTGCACTAAAAGGATTGGAGAACAAAAGGGAAAGGGGCTAGGCCTCACCATCCCTTGGTCTACCAATTCTTGTAGTTGCCTCCTTAAGATCGCCTCTTGTTGAGCTTGGGAAACTTGATAAGGAGGCTTGTTAGGTGGTGAGCTTCTTGGTAGGAGCTCAATTCTAAGGTTATCATCCCCTCGTTTTGGAGGTAAGTCCATAAGGATATCATCGATGAACACATCTTGAAATCCTTTTCAAAAATTAGACAAGTCTAACTCTTCCTGATTCATACCATTTACATTTGATGAAGAATTAGGACCTTTTTCTCTTTGACAAAAATCATGTACACAAAAACTGAGCTTTTCATTGATTTATCAAAAGCAAGAGGATTTACAAGTGGCTTCATGTTGGTAGCCATGCGGTAGTGCCCCTAGGATAGCATCCTCATGTTGAAAAAGAGAGATGAAAAAGTCTTCTTTGTTGCCATTTCTTTGGACATGAAGCATCAACTTCCCAGTCAAGGGAGTAATGGAGGCTTGCTATCCCTTACAAGGTGTATCGGCAATTACAGTATCTCCCATCTCGAAAGCTTGAATGCCCACCTTGGTGGCCAACTCCGTTGATATGAAGTTGTGAGTAGAGCCAAGGTCATACAAGATGAAGGAATCATGTTCCCTTACCTTTCCCCAGGCATAGGAGAGAGGTGATCCTTTGCACAATGAGCATCCTCTTTTGGAGCTTTGATAGTGGGGCATTCTCTTGGGGCAAGAACGATAGCATTTCTCATAGTGGGGCATTCTCTTGGGGCAAGAATGATAGCCATGTCCTTGCTCCTCACACTTACAACATTTGTGGTCCTTGAAAATATCTTAAAGCTCTTCAAGAGAGATTTTATTTTTACCTTTGTAAACTCCCTGCTCCTTGGACCGATTGTTGTTGTTGTTGTTATTGGAATTGCCTTGGGAAGAATTGTGGGCGTTGGTTTTCCCCTTTGCATCAATTTTATCTTTGCTTTCCATGGGTTTGACATTCCTTCTAGGCCCTTGTTGTAAATTGATGCGCAAAGAAACCATAGTTTGGTGATAGAACGAGTCCGTTGGGAGTGACGTACTCAACCATCTCTTCAGGTAATCTCACACAGAGTTGTTTCTTTTTCTCGACGAAGTCTATTCTTTGAAAGACAGTAGCCTTGGGATGTAGATTCCAAAACTTGTCCACATATTTGTGGATAGACTCATGGGAGATAATCTTCAAACTCCACCATTTGGTAAGCACTCTGTCCCTTGCATCGCTTGTAAGGAATTGCTTCATGATGGAAACTCATAGAGTTTTCCATGTCTTTGTGCTTTGCTTTTGCCACAAAGGCTAGCCCACCATTGATAAGCAGACTTCTAGAAGTACATAGCCACATGGCATAGCTTGGAGGACTCCGTGAAGCCCTCCTCTCCAAAGGCCGCATCAAATTGTTGGATGAAGGCCAATACTTTGTCGGTAGCACCAAAGGTGCCATCATAGATGAGGAAAGAGATACTCGTTGCTCCCTCTTTGAACTTCTTGAGCTTTTGGGACCTTTTCCATGCAAGGTAATATTTGTGATGTCCTCCCCTCTTAAATTCTCTAAGAGAATAGCTATTGATTTTGTCAAGAGAGGAGAAAGGTAAAGAAGAAGGAGAAGAGGGTGACCTCTTTCTTACCCTCTTCTTCCTTTTTTTCCTCTCTTCCCTTTTGGAGTGACGAGGAGAAGGAATATGGGTTAATTGTTTCCTCTTGGAAGGAGTTGGCAAGCATCTAAACTAGCGTCTTTGTGAAGCAACATCTTCAGAGGAGCTTAGGGATTTTCTTCTTTCTCATTCAAGGTCAAGAGAGAGAGATATATTAGGGATATATTTAATTATCACTTATAAAAGAGATTATGGCTAGGGATGTGGTATCTTCAATTTGAGTAGAGAGGGATATCCTTTAACGCTTAGTCGACATAGCTTAGATATGATTAATGATGTTTAGGCTAATGGGGTGTAACCATAGCACAAGAGTGATATATTTTTCCTTAGTATGAGGGACCGAGAGTGATTTAAATAAAGCTTAATAATAATCAAGCTATTGAGCTTGGTTTTGATAAGGTGAGAGAGAGCTTGCTGGATTAGAGTGGGCTATGGCTATCCTGGATTGTGTTTGGCTATGGAAGGCCTATCAATGCTTATGGATTCCAAAGAGAAGAGAGAGTGTGAGGCCTCCGTATTATCTCTATGAGAGCCGACCTTGGGAGTCTTTTTTGCATGGGTAACTCCCCCCTTCTATTTACAGCCAGCCACTAGCGATGTTTCTAGTGGGCATGGCCCCTTGATGATGTGGCATGGCCGAGGTCGAGGTGCAGATAATTGTTGTTTTTGAGACCGAATGGCGGTGCCAAGGCATGTTGGGCACAGCTTGTTTCATGCCAAGACTCGTACAAGCCATCACAAGCACCTTTCTCTCCCATGTGCCCTCGTTGGTTTCCACCCTTGTCATTCCTTCTTTCTCCTTCACATTATGTTGAAAAAAAACCCTTTGTAGTAAAGGCACCACATTTGGTGTACATAGTAACCAAGGCACCATATTTGGCGTACATAGTAACCATACCACAACGTTTGATTTTGACCAGCCCTTGACTGACAATATCGTTGTGAATTTTATTACGCATTTCACTGTCTTGGAAAGTGCCACATGCCCTCAAAATGCAAGTATAGGTGATTGTATTTTGACAGGAGTTATCTTGAGCTTCCTATCTCCCCCTAGTCGGCATATTCCCCAATCAATAACTCCTCAAGCCACTTTTAATGCTTCTCAAACTTGTCCAACTTAGCATGTTTATCGTCCAAGGCACTGTTAAGCACATCAGTCGTGTCTTGATTAGTTGGTCATGAAATACAATTCAATTGAAGCACCAGTTATCTGTGCATTGTAAGAGATGAAATTCTGAATAAGATACTCCTTGAGTACTTATTCTACCATTTTCCAGAACTTAGCTAAAGCTCAAAACTCCCAGATAAAGAACTGACCAAGGCGACCTAAGTGGTACGGAATTGGCCCCTATTGAAACATAAATTGGCCACATCTTGACAATCAAAACTCAGATTGACAATCTGAAAAGACAGACACGCTCCGCAAAGTGAGCACTTCATACCCATGCATTCATCTCAACTTTGACCCTTCATCAATAAGCTGCCCAATCCGGTACGGATCTGCTCAAACTTCAAACAAGCATAGTTTCGTATCTATAGCTTCAATTGACAAGCCGCAAGGACAGGCCTGTAGATCACTTCAAGTACCACAATTATAATGAATAAAATCCCAGCTATGACCACTTCAATCATACTCTCTATTAGCATTAACAAGACAACTTTTGGCCCTTTAAATCCGTATCTGGCATAGTTTTAGCTTAAAATTGGCTTGTTATCAAGCCCTTATTACAACTGAATAATCATATAGGATTCAAATAAACCTTATTTGCATCCCTTTGCTCATTTTCTCCTCATGGAAGTGAAGGTGCATGACAATGAACCAACTACATTTCTAAAATACTTTCCACCGTAACAGGGATTTTATTAGCGTGATCATAAACATGTGAACACGTTAATCACATTGAGGGATCATGTTTCAAAATATGTGATCACATTAATTATTCACATGACTTATCTTAACCTATAGAAATTATCCAATTTGGTAAGCTTTCTGGGATTTTTTTCATTTCTTCACGGGCTCAATTTAGGGTTCACATAGTTTCCCAATAAGCCTGTCAGGAAAAACACATATCTCGGTGGGGCTTTGGTGGGTTGTTATGTTACCGCTTACCAACCTTTTTGTGATCACGTTAAGTGTGATTCATGTGAATGTAATTATAAACATTGTGATCACAAAAAAATTCATGTGACCACGTGAATATTAAATCCTTGATCATAACTCTCATTAGCATAGCCATCAACATAGTGTCAATGATGCGTCCTTCGACTGCATATCCTTCCTTTTTCACCACCTTTGGCACTTCAACCTGCTCTTGTTTCACTTCGCCAATTTCCATATTATAAAAAAAACAAAAAGGTAGCTTTATAAGCATCAAATCATTGGAGTTTGTCTACTTGCCATAGGATATGGACTCATCCTCTCTATCCTCCTCACTTGTCTCCCAAAAACTCAAGTTTGTATCTTCAACATCATCATCACCATATGCCAACTGTGTATCTACATCCTCATCTTCTTTTTTCTTTATAAAAGTTCTACAACCCTCTTGGATCAGCACATATTCTTCATCTACTTTGATGCTCTTCGCATCTGCAACCTGGCTATACTCTGCACCTCTTCATGCATAACCTCTATGAAAACAGACTCTGTGACTTGAAGGATCATAAAAGAGGGGTGAATGAGATGGGTATACCCTTGAGATGTTGAATCCTTGAGGAATCTTGGACTCACCCTTGCGTAGATTGTCATTTAGTAATTCTAGCAGACACATCCATGTGTTGTACAACATAGGGAAATATTTCATCCGTGGTTAGAATCACAAATTGCTTAGGCAGTAAATATGACCTAAAATTTGTAGTTGCAAATCTAAGAGCTAGGACTAAGTGTTCCACATGAGTTAAACCTTTCTCTCCTGCTGTCATCATTCGACTAGAGAAGTAGATTGGCCTCATGAAAGATGTCGTCGTATCCTTTTGGAGTAGCACAGCCCCCAATGAGTCATCACCAACACTTGAGGTGACATAGAATTTTTCATCCCACTTAGGTGGTGAGATAGTTGGTAGAGTGGCTAAGACCTCCTTTACCTTGTTGTAGTGATGTTCACTTTCCTCATCCCAAGTGAAAGTTGATCTTTGAGTGAGTTGTTGCAGCGGTAGAACAAGTTGTGATAGTAGATGTATGAATCTACTTAAGTACCTCACCTTCTGTAGAAAAGAGACCAGTTGATGTGCGGTCGCTGGTGAAGGTAGGGCTATGAGTGCGGACACCTTACTTGGGTCGGCGTTGATACCTCTTGCTGAAATTTCATGGCCTAGTGGAATGACTTTACTCTCCCCAATGTGACATTTATCCACATTTAATTGCCCGCCTAGGCTCTGCAACCTGGCCAAACCTTCAGTTACCTTTTCTAAATGTGAAATACGGGAGCTATATATACAAAAATCATCAATGAACACTCTTATGGATGTTCCAAAGAACGGTTGAAAAACATATGTGACATATCTTTGGAATGTGGCAGGTGCATTTGTGAGACCAAATGGCATAACCCTGTATGCAAAACAACCCCATGGCGTGATAAAAGTGGTTTTTAGCTGATCTTCCAAGGCTATACGTATTTGAAAGTATCCAGAATAACCATCACAGACGGTATAGCATTCAAAACCCGCTACTTCATTCAGAATTTCATCCAAGAAAGGGAGAGGAAACTGGTCTCTCTTTGTAGCTGCATTTAGTGGTTTGTAGTCAACACAGACCCTCCACTTACCATTCTTTTTAGGCATCACCACTACGGGTGACACCCATTCTGAGTTTTCTACATGATAGATGAATCCGGCCTCCAGCAATTTCCTTACCTCGGCCAAGAGTGCCTTTTCTTGTATGACCCCCAGTCGTCGTAGCTTTTGCACAACTGGTTTTACCCCTTCCTTCAGCTTAATATGATGTTCCACCACTGTAATGCCTGTGATTCTTTCATGGTTGTCAATGAACAGGTTAGGAAATCCCATCAACATTTGCAAAAAACTATCTTTCTCCTCAAGTGTTAATTCCGTAGACAACATATCCTTCAACCTACTTCCTCCTAGGCCAGGTGATTTGCTCTCTTCTTCATTGGGTTGCCCTTTTGGTGATGGATCACTAGTTGTGCTTACCCTTTGTGGATCCTTCATAATGATACCCATCACATCAATGGAACTGGAAGATTCGCTAGTGGTTTCATCTGCCGATGTTTCCAGATTCATTTGCTTCTGCTTGCCAATCCTCATGTCGTAGTAGATTGTCTCTCCTTTCTTACCGGTCATGCGTAGAAGGCCAGTGGGCCCCACTCCTATTTTGCTTTCATGGCCATCAACCATGGCCTTCCCAAAATTAGTGGATAGCCCTTCCCCTTAGTAGGCATTACAAAAACATCTACCTCTACCTCAGTGTTGAAAGCTTTGATTTTCACGGCACTTACCACACCCACACACTTTACTTTTGCGTTGTTTGCCATCTTTGCCTTGCATGGAGAAGGCCTGTCAACCTCGAGCCCTAATTGAAGCATCATAGCTTCGCTCATTACACAGATTTGTACACCTCCATCAATGTAGGTGTTTCCAACCCTCTTTCCTTTTATGTTTACGTCGACAATTGGAAGGATGTCATCCATGTTGCATCCCGAAATTGCTCCGGCTACCTTTGTTTTGGAGCGTCTTGTACTTACCATTTTAGACCATTGTCACCTTACTTTAGGTACAAGATGTAGTAGTTGTGGCCATGTAATCTTCGGTCCTTGCTCTGCCACATCCAATGTTAGATCATAGGGCTTAGAACTTTCCCCTAGCTGGAAGTCGGTGATGCCCAATTTCCATCGTGGCCTGGATGGCCTCTTGCTAGTTTCTCCTCTCATGCTTCTCTCATCATCTGATTGTGTAGCCTTCTCCCTCCTAGATCTTTTCAAATTCATGGCCTCAAGTGGTTCTAAAAAGGTTACCTTCTCCTTACCCTTGTCCCTCTCCTTTGCTCTGGGTGGATCCACTACTATGGCTTTTCCTTTCTCTTCTAACCTTATGATGTTTACAGGGCGATCAGGTGGTGGGGCTGGTGGAAGAGGTGGAATGGATGGTTGTAGTGGTGTCTGGGGTGGACGTAGAATTTGTGTTGGTGGGGGTGGTGCTCGGGGTGGGGGTGTTCTTTCTCTAGGGGGTGACAATTGGTTCCTCCTAACTCCTCTATTATAGTTTTGTCGTGGTTTGGGACAGTAGTACATACCGTGACCGTCTTCTCCGCAGTTGTAGCAATGATACTCCCTGTTTTGTCGTCGTGCTCTTCCAGGGTCTTGATCTCTTTCTTGACTCCTCCCTTGTTGTATTAAGTGGACAGACAAATTCTGTAGTTGGTCAGTAATATGGGCCAACATATCTTGTTGGTCATCTCTTACCCCAAGAGCCGGTGGTGGTGGTGGAATGGTGGTTGTCGTAGTTGCTGGTCGACGCGATGTTCCTGATTCTATTGACTCGGTTTCTTTGGCTTTCATTTGCAGCTTCTTGTCCTTAAGGCAAGCAATCTCAACGACTAACTCGTACGTAGCCGGGAATCTACCTTTCACCTTCTCCTTGAGAAGCGTCCATAAGCCATGCGTGAACCGATCTTTTTTTAGGAAATCGGGTGCAGCTTCCCCCCTAGCCAGTGACTCAACCCACCGTTCCCACAAATCCACAAATTTGGACTCATAGGTGGCATATTCTAAAAGACCCTCCTGCTTCAAGTCTCTCAACTTGTCCCACAACTTTTCTGAAGTGGTACCTCCCCCAAAGCGCCTCTTAAAAGTGGTTTTTAAGGGTTCCCAGTCATCCTTGGTTGCTTGTGGAAGTGCATTGTACCATGATCTAGCTTCTAGCTTCATGAGATGCTTAAAGATTCTAACCCGGGATTCATCCGTACCTTTGTTGCTCACTACACATGCTACTTCAAAGTCATCTAGGAAGTCTGTGGGGGTGGTGCTCGGAGTGGGGGTGTCCTTTCTCTAGGGGGTGACAATTGGTTCCTCCTACCTCCTCTATTATAGTTTTGTCGTGGTTTGGGACAGTAGTACATACCGTGACCGTCTTCTCCGCAGTTGTAGCAATGATACTCCCTGTTTTGTCGTCGTGCTCTTCCAGGGTCTTGATCTCTTTCTTGAATCATCCCTTGTTGTATTAAGTGGACAGACAAATTCTGCAGTTGGTCAGTAATATGGGCCAACATATCTTGTTGGTCATCTCTTACCCCAAGAGCCGGTGGTGGTGGTGGAATGGTGGTTGTCGTAGTTGCTGGTCGACGCGATGTTCCTGATTCTATTGACTCGGTTTCTTTGGCTTTCATTCGCAGCTTCTTGTCCTTAAGGCGAGCAATCTCAACTGCTAACTCGTACGTAGCCGGGAATCTACCTTTCACCTTCTCCTTGAGAAGCGACCATAAGCCATGCGTGAACCGATCTTTTTTTAGGAAATCGGGTGCAGCTTCCCCCCTAGCCAGTGACTCAACCCACCGTTCCCACAAATCCAAAAATTTGGACTCATATGTGGCATATTCTAAAAGACCCTCCTGCTTCAAGTCTCTCAACTTGTCCCACAACTTTTCTGAAGTGGTACCTCCCCCAAAGCGCCTCTTAAAAGTGGTTTTTAAGGGTTCCCAGTCATCCTTGGTTGCTTGTGGAAGTGCATTGTACCATGATCTAGCTTCTAGCTTCATGAGATGCTTAAAGATTCTAACCCGGGATTCATCCGTATCTTTGTTTCTCACTACACATGCTACTTCAAAGTCATCTAGGAAGTCTGTTACCAAATCCTCCCCCTTCTTTCCTTTAAATGTTGGAAATGCTACACTTGCCATGATTACTGACAGAGATCTAGAAAGACACACTGCTTAACTTGCAAAAGTTTTTTTTTCTTCTTTACAAGGAGGCGTGTATACCCTCTTATACTAGGACATAGATTAAAACTTCAAACGGTACATTGCCTTGTACCAAAGGTAAGACAAATGGTTGATCTGATGCCAGAACCTCCAAAAACCGCTCCCCACCCGACATGGTGTCAATGACGTGCTGGTAGTGAGCCTTCAAATCCAGTATTACCTTGATTGAGCGTACACGTGTTGGTATGTGTGATCTGTCTTGAGGTAGGTTGTACTGATTCATGTGAAGCTTAGAGGTGCTTAGTCACTGTCCAAGCTTGTGGGAGAGGATGGTGTTCTTTCCTGAAACAAACTCAGTAGATCCCTAGTTTCTCTAGTGAGAGTGTGAGCCAAGGCTTCCGTTATCTGTGCTGCAGCATCAGGTGCGACTTGAAAACTGACTGTGATAATTACCTCGGTGACTTGAGTTACCCGATTCTCAAAGTAGAATAGTGTTGATTCTCTATTGTGTAGAGCTCCTTCCATTTTGTTGTTGTGGGTTGGTTGTAGGTTGCGGGCATGGTTTCGACCTTCTCCTTCTTCTTCTTGGAACTTGGCCTATGTATATCCACTGGGTTTGGCGTGTTGGTTGACTCTCCCACTACAAATCGATTACCGTTACGCCTGGCACTCGAGCTTCGATGGAGATGCGGAATTCGTCTAGTTGTGCTTGGAGCTCTTCTTCTTCTGTTGTCCAATTAGCAAATCCTGCTAGCCATTCGTCCATTCACAATAGTTTAAGGGTTTCAGTCTTGTAAACTGAAGGGTTTCATGAAAAGATCCTCACTGGGGGCACCAAATGACGGGAGCAAAGCGAACCCCGAACCCCGACAGCCTCTAAAACACCGGGGACCGAATGGCGCGCCTCGAGCCTGTCATGGTAAAGCAAACAGGGGGCACCACCTAGCTTCAGTGGCTAGGACGCAAACAACACACCACCATAACAAAGTTTTCATCCAAGAGAGATGGATGCTTGGGAGTAATGATGAAGAGGAAAGGGAATGAGATCAAGTGAGAGAGAGAGAGGGTGAGGGAGGGGGTATAGCGGCTTAGTACTTAGGCACCACAAAAGGATGGCGAATCCGCACACCCTTCACACATACACAAGCTCACTCCAAACACAAGACTAGGTGGCGATTCCGCACACCTCACATGAGCAAAACATTGCAAGAAAACATACTCACAAAACCTCAAGCTTTATTTAGAGAATAAGGCGATGAAATGGGGAGCATAGGGTAGCGGAATGAGAAGGGAGAGCCTGGTAGAGCACATGGCGGATAGGTGGGAGTTGATGGAGAAGATTCGCACGAGGGTTATGGCCATCATCCTTCATTTAGTTTCCCTTCATCTTCCATAGCCCAAGGGTGTAGAGGTCATGCTCAAGACGATCATGGTGATTGCGGTGATAATGATGGTGTGGGTGTGTGTGTGTGCACTAGGCACACACAATGCATAGTGTACTCTTTGGTGATGGTGTGTGTGTTTAGTGTGATGGTGACCCCTCTTTATATAGGGGAGGAGGGGGGAGGAATTCTAGAATTTAGAAATGAAAAAATCATTATCTACATAGGCCATGTGACTGTGGGCCCCACTTGTCTGGCTGTGTGTATATGTGCCAGAACAGCAGTCTCATGAGAGAGAGACTAAGAGAGAGAGATGGGTTGATGAAAAAAAGTGAGAGGTGACATGGAGAATAAAGTAATTACAAGAGGGGAGAGAGGGGAGTGTGTTCAGAGGTGAATCTGTGTGCAGATGTGTATGAACACAAGAAAAATCAGGTAACCACTGGGTGGAGATGGGTCTGTGGGCACCTTTTTCAGTGAAACTGAGTGTGTGTGAGTGTGGGAAAGGTTATTTAGCTACAAGAAAAGAGATATGGCGCCCTTTAGAGAGAGGGGGGGGTATTTGGGTCATGGGATATGATAGGAGAGAGAAAGAGGGGGTGGGGTATACTATTTTGAAAGATAGGGTAAGTTGCATGTGAGTTAGGGTGCATTATTGGTGAGTTATAATGCATTATTGGTGAGAGGTGGGGTAGCTTGAGGGGAGAGAGAAAGAAGAAAGGACAAGGGGAAGAGAGAGGGGGTTGACCTTTTGAGTGGAGGAGAGGAAAAGGGACACCCGGCGGGGCAACAATGAAGAAAAAGGAGGCAAGGTGGGGATGGGCTACCCCACATGCATGAGGTGGCCTATTTTACCTTTCTTATATATTTACATAATCATACTTTATTTTTTTCTTACTTTTTCCAATGCCTTTTATCACTCCCTCCCTAAGAGGGGGTTTTCATGGGGTGGGGACGAGAGAAGAGGGGTATGGGAGCTTGGCTTGTGAAAAGCCCCCATCACTTCTTTATCCATCAATAGAGCATTGCATTTGACACTTTCTCCATTTGCACTATTGAGGACTATAGCTATTCTTGTGGGCACTTCTCTTGAAGATAACTGTCTTGCTTCTGTTGTGGTCTTATCCTATTTGAATGCCATCTCTAGGGAAGGTGATTTGAGACCTTGTGTTCCACTGGGACTTGTATTTGTTAACTCAATTGGCAATGAGAGATTGACCTTTAGAATTCCCATTACTTCTTGCCTTTTTGCAATCTTGATATCCTTTACCTCTTCTTTTAATTGCATTTCTTGCTCAGTAGCTTTCGTGGTTCCTATTTGCTATGTTTGAATAGCACCTAGTGTTGCCTCATATGCTTCAAGCTCTTTAGGGTTCTTGTTGGGTGGAAATGAAACATTTTCAACAAACTCTTCTTTGGCATCTGTCTCCATTTGAACTGTACTTGTGGAATTTGTGTTGTCTTTCACTAGTGACAATTCTTAGTTTTCATTCTTGATTGTCTTTGAAGACTGCGTTTGATGTGAACTTTGCATTTATAGAATTGTCTAGGCCAATGGAATTCCCAAAACATAATGTCATCTAGTATGTCTTTTAATGTCATCACATAGAATTGCGCTTGAAAAGTCTGTGAACTTATTAGAAGGGTTGCATAATCGATTCTAACCATTGCTACCAAGATGTTGTCATAAATGAACCCTCCTTTTATAAATCCGTGCTAATGTGGGCAGATGGCTTCATCTAGAATGGCTTCATCTAGAATGGGGGAGAGCCCAAAGGAAATAGATTTTGCAATGACTTTATAGGCCACAAACATCATAGAGATGGGATGCCAATGCTCCAATTTCAAGCAACTGACTTGCTTTGAGATATGTTTAATGAGCTCTATCTTTACACTTCACTCCATAGCTCCTTCCACAAGGGCTTGGTTAGCCATACGTGAAATTGGGGACTTGAGATCAGCCCGAAATTCTTTGAAAAAATCAGTAATCAAACCGTCCCAAAAGACATGTCATTTCTAAGGGTCCTTTGTTGCAAATCGACACCATCTATCTTCTTGTGGGTGTTATCTTAAATCTTATGGGCCTTAATTATTATCATTGGAAAACTCTTTAATATATTCCAATGGTAATCTCCCAATGTGAATGCAAAGTACTTTCTTTGAAACGCTGTAGAGTTTTTTCTCCATAGAAGTGTGAGTGGAAGTATATTTATATTCACTAACAAGGAATGTACAATTATCCTCAAGCACCTAATCAAGCACATTAGGTGCCTTGAGGGGTCACAAATTACATTTTAGAGCTACTCTACCCCTTATTGATGCCATGGCTCAGAGTGAGGATGGCTTGCTATGTAAATATTTATATGCAATCAACCGTAAGAAATGGCTATTTTAGGCAAAATGCACTGGTGCATCAACTTTGGAGGCCTGTTGTGAACAAGGCATGATAAATTTTACAAAATTCTCATTTTTATTATATGTAGTAGTCTTTGAACTATAAGCTCGTGAAACGATTTTTCAAATTGAGTGGATCTACTATGGTTCTGTAATTTGTTTCCAAAACCCTGAAAGGACAATTTTATGTCCTGTTAGGTTATGAGACTAGTGTTAATATATTTCTCACCTGCAATTTGTGAGTATTGCATAAAACAGTGTTGCAATTCTATCGATGTAGTGGACTTCTGGCGTCTATGCTATAATTCAAAGGCACATATAATATGGTTTTGTTCTTATTATTGTTACATTTTTTTCCTCCAATCCTATGGCTTAGATTATCTAGTTTGTCCAGGATGGCGTCCTTTTGCCCCCTTGATCCCATTGTGCCTCATCAATTGTGACAACCCCCGGGTTGCACAGTCATAAAGGTGAATCATTTCTCTTACACGAGCACCATCAATGAAAGTGACTACAATTATTTGAACCGCAAGTAATGACAAGAGCATGTCCTTGGGATGTTATGTATGCCAACAACACACGCTCTTTATCATATGTAAATATCCTAAAGAGAACTAGATGATTAGCCACCTAAAGACTTGAATTATTGCTAGTAAGAATGCTTAAGTGGGTGGCATATGTTAAGAAGATAAAGGGTATTTCCAATTATATATTCTTGATAACCAACTTGGAATTGAAATAAAGTCAATACTATATGTAGCAAATGTGTGTGATGTTAGAGAGAGAGAGAGAGAGAGAGAGAGAGAGAGAGAGACTTGCAAAAGAGGCATTGTCAAACTTTTCTCTTGTGCCATAAGATACTAAAGCTAAATAGAAAAGGAGAGGAAATCTCACTACCTTCGCCCCTTTTTATATAAGGATCTATTCCAAGTTCCACATTCTATTCTTATAATCTCACACTTAGATACAAGGTCTACATAGATTCCAGCAAGGTAGTGTAGAATATTGATGGTCCTTGGGAAGAGGTTTACATGTTTACCTTTGAGCTCCCTCATGTCCCATGTTTCTTAGCACTACATTGTAGTTTATACATTATCACTGTGGATTAGCCCAAGCATTAACAAAAGTTTTTAAAAAGAGCTTTTGTAGTGCTTTCCAAGTGGAGACATGGATGAGAATCATGATGGCGTGGGTGTGTATTGGAGCACTTGTGAGTGTGGAGCTAGCTAGGCCTAGTAGACAAAAGTGGGTTGGGGCGATTGCTAACAAGAGGATTTTAGGAAAAGTGAAGATTGAGAGTGAAAGAGGGGCCTCCGGGTCTTTTCTCAACCTTTTGTCTACTCCAAGAGACACAAAGTGAAACAAGGGTACTCCAACTTTTATCTAGCAAGGTCTTGAGAATAGCTTTACCGGTCCAACTAGCAAGTTGTAAGAATGGGTTTACATGATCAAGGATTCGATGATGGCCTCTATCCCCATTCTGTCAAGCATGGTTAACATTCTCTAAAATCAATCTTTGTGTGCAATTGCAATGAACCCTAGAGCGAGAATTTGTAGGTGCAAGTAGTGTTTTCCAATCACCCTCTACTCCTATAGGCTTGAGTTTCCTTGACATGCACCATCCTCTTTTCGATTCACATGCATGATAATCACTAATTGGATGTGCTCCACAAATGGTGTTACATTGTAGCTCCACTTCAATGGGCAACATTGATTAGTACTCTAATCACAATTGGCGCCTACTTTGTCCATACCCTCTACAAACCCGCTTTACCATAACTTCCAGGTGCAAATGTACTCTATGTCCTACTAAAGTCCCTCTTTCAAATTTGTTATGGGCCTTTTATTTGAGCACAGTGCGTGCACTAAGCATGTGCAAAGAGACAAAAAGGCACCATTTTGAGAAAGGGTCATGGGTTATGACATTGTATGTGGGTGCTTGGGTGCTTTGATGGGATGCTTGTCCATGTCTTGTTATTGGTAGAGCCCACTTGTGGCTGCCCCATATCCACCACAACAACCTACTAAGCCGTCACTCCCTTTGCAAAGGTTTAAATAGAGCAAGAATATGAGAGAGAGAGAGTGTAGAGAAGTAAGAGCTCACAAGAGAGTGCAAAGTAGGAAGAGCTTAGTGAGGGGGAGAGAGAGATCATTGTATATGAAGATGCTAACTTGAGCAAAAAGCACAACCCGTTGTTCATCATCCTAGAGTCTCTCTCCCCCATGGCACACAAAGCACCCATTACATATAGAGAAACTTATTCACTGACACCCCACAATCCATATTCTACTCCGTGAGTTCACTACATTAGATTTTTGACAAAAATAGATTGGGATGGCTATTCCATTCTTGAGCAGAAAGCTCCTCCATGCACATGAGGATGAAGTTAATGTGCTTGGTCCTTCTGTCAGTGCACAAACTCATATGCATAGCATGGGAGATAACATGGCTTATACATCGGGTCCTCTATCTACTTTCAATACCAAGGTCATAATTGTTACTGCTTGCCTCTTGGTTGTGCTCATATTTGCCCTTGTCATCAATATCGTCACAAAATGGTTCTTACGGCGCTTGCTCTCACCCCCATCCACTTATGGTGATTCATCTCTCCTAGCGACCAACTCCGGGTTGAAGAAGGGCCATTTAAACTCTCTTCCCACTGTGACATACATGTGCCATATTTCCCCATGTGCGCACTCCAATGGTGAATCTGAGCTTGGTGTTGCTAGTAGTTCATCACAATGCCCAATATGCCTTGTTGATTTCAAAGATGGTGAGCGAATCCGAGTGCTACCCAAGTGTGAGCACGGATTCCATGTTTCATGCATTGACACATGGCTACTAAAACACGCCTCATGCCCCACATGCAGAGGGGACTTAATGGACACTATCATCAAGACTTCTTCTTAAACATTCCACAATGGTAAGCTTCCAAAGATGCCTTGTATTCTAGACCTTGCTACCATCTTTCTAGCGCATCTTATGATTCTGCGAGAAACTAAGGATGGACTATAAGGTAAAAGAATCCCTATGTAGAAGGCTAGGAATTAGGTTTGTAGAAATTGTACAAATTAGGGTTTGGCCTGTTCTTTAAAAGACCTATGATATATTTTGCTATTGGCTTCAATTTGGTGGAATTATGTAGTGATTTTCAAATGAAAAATGAATCCCATTGCTACATTCGAAGAATTATAACCTCTTAAACTAAACAGCAACATCCAAGGAAATGCCAAATAGCCCACAGGAATAAGGAATCACGCAAGCTCTGTTATGATATGTGAAGATTTTAAAGATAAGATTGGTTAGATAAAGAAAATGTTTTTTTTTTTTAATTAACTTAATGCATGCCTAGTAGGAGCCTTTGTACTTTCAAGTTGTGCTCCTTGTTCTTGAAATAAGGGGAAAGGTTTAAAAAAACTAAAGATTAGACACGATGTGTGTGTGTGTGTGTGTGTGTGAGAGAGAGAGAGAGAGAGAGAGAGAGAGAAAGAGAGACTTTCTATTTCGTGCCTTAAAATACTAAAGATGAATAGAAAAAGGCTAGGAACATTTGCTGGCTTTGTCACTTTTTCCACAAAGAACTTGTTCCAAAGATTCAAGTGTTGGATCCGAGTCCACTACATAGATTCCAACAAAGCTAGTGGCCCAATATAATAATTGATTATGTACTTTTGAGCTTTCATTCTTGTCACGCCCTGCCATTTTGGATCACTCCAATAGCACTTGTATGTGTTTTTTTGGATTAGTATTTTTGGACTACATAACTAGTCCTGGGTAAAGGGTTGGATTTTTGGTGCATCTATGGACCATTAAATAAAGCTTGCCAATTAGTGGCACATGGCAAGCTAGAGGTAATAACCTTCTTTTATTGTTACTAGCTTGGGTGACCCGCCTATCGGCGGGTCTCGTTCGCTCTTATTATGACACAAATTAAATAAATTTAATGATACTTGTTTACATGATGTCAAATGCCGATTTATTCCACTCCATGTTGGGTGAGAGAGAGAGAGAGAGAGAGAGAGAGAGAGTTTGGAGGGAGAAATTATCGTGCGAGTTATTGTGCATTTTCACTTATGCTTGCAAATATTTCATACGGATAGTCCTTTCTCTCTCTACCTTCAATGAGAGAGAGAGAGACCTTTCTCTCTGTCTCTCTCTGTCTCTCTCTCTCTCTCTCTCTCTGTGTGTGTATGTGTGTGTGTGTGTGTGTGTGTCTGAACTGATTCACCAGTTTGTGTCTCGAAATTTTACTCTAAAATACAGAGAAATAGTATAAAACCCCAAAAAACAATGTAATTTTAAAAAAAATAATCTTGACAAATTCAAGGGAAGGAATTCTGTGAGGAATGATGTATGTCTGGAAATATTCAAGGAAGCTAGGAATAGCATGGGTAGCAGGCTACATAGCTCTCTCTCTATCTCTCACGCGCACGCGCTTCTCTCACTTTTGGCATTTAGCCTTCATCTCGCAGATAGAGACACGTGCAAAGGGTTACTACCTCCGCCATATTATGTTAGTAGATAATAGTATAGATCTACCAGCATAGCCATGGCCCAATAGCCTATGTTTGCTGCTGAGCTAGATCTGAAAAACCTGGCTCCTAGAGCGTCTTTGGATAGAAACTTAGCTAAGCATAGCAAAATTCTAAACCAATGGGTGATTGCCATTGGCTAAAGTATGATTGAGCAGGTGGAATTATCCAACTCTTCAGAGCTTTGCAAGGGTTGGGTCCTCATCTGCATCATCATCACCAGCAGCGTCATCTTCCTTATCATTGCCCTCGTCACAGAAGGGATGCTGACCTCGGAGCAGCTTTCACACGGAAAGGCGGGATACTGACCTCATAGCAGCTTCCGCATTGAAAGACGGGACGTTGTCTAATGCAAGGTTTGATGAGAGCAGCCTTTCCACTGAAAGACATGACCTCTATGGTCATGCTCGAGTCGCACTGACCTCAATTATCCTCCTCGAGTCCTAAGTTTGCTTCCTGGAGTCGCCTCCCCCGCTCTACTACTGAATGCAAGGCATCCCACCTAATTACTGCGATACAGTGTTTAGGAAAAATGTGTCAAAGCTTAATATCGTGCCGTTTTCAATTTCAAAAATGCCGGTTGAAGGCAAGCGTAAAGGAGAATTCCGCCTCAGAATAGAGAAAAATAGTGTAAAATTTGAAAAAATGACCTTACTTTTAAATTTTTCCTCTTCACAAATTTAAGAGAAGGAATTTTATATGTTTGGGAAAATGGTTTTTGCAATAGCAATGGTCATCATCAATTCCTCTCCATGGGGAACACAATCTCTCTCTCTCTCTCTCTCTCTCTCTCTCTCGCGCTCTCTCTCTTTTTGTGACAATGTCATTGTCATTGACAGTGTAGAGGAAAAGTGTGCCTCAACTTAGCCTTGAGCCGGTTGAAAAATCAAAAAAACCTATTGAAGGGAGGCAATGTTCGGGGAAAAATGAGTCTCAACTTAATATCGTGCCGTTTTCAACTTCAAAAATGATGGTGAAGGGCAAGCAGAAAAGGAGAAATTCCGCTCCAAAATAGAGAAAAATAGTGTAAGACCCCAAAAAACAATGTGATTTTTAAAAATTCATGGGAAAATCACCAAAATACCCCTCTAATTTGTGAAAATTCCCAAAATACCCCTCAAATTTTAAAAATTTCCAAAATACCCCCATATCTATTTTGGTTGTATTATTCAAGCTTATCATTCCTTTATTATTTTCTGACAATCAAGATGAGTCTTTGATTGCTTAGCATGTAATTTGTCACAAATTACCTCGCAAAAAAGGGCAATTATATCTAAAACTAATGAAGCAATTCATCTCCAAGCCTACATAACCTACTCAAATTCTAGTTTTAGTATCTTGTATTGATAGACAATCACTCTTCTTATGAAAGGTACACATTTTTTAATCTTTTGAAAAATTTAATCTCACAACCAAGGATATTTTGGCAATTTTGTAAAATTTGAGCGGTATTTTGGGAAATTATGACAAAATATCGGGGGCACTTTGGGAATTTTTGAAATTTGAGGGGTATTTTAAAAATTTCCACAAATTAGAGGGGTATTTTGGTAAATTCAAATTCAAGGAAAGGAATTATGTATGTCTGGAAGAATTCTGCGTCTCTCTCTCCCTTCGCATAGCGCTCTCTCTCTCTCTCTCTCTCTCTCTCTCTCTCTCTCTCTCTCTCTTTGTGGCCAGAGTCCTGACTATCATTCTCTTGATTCTCTCTCTCTCTCATACGCACACAGATGACACTGGTCTTAGCACCTCAGTGAGCGCATCTGACCGCCGTCGGCCCTGGGGCCTGCTTCATCATCATCACGTGGTCATCGCGTTCCACACCGTGTGTGCTGAACGTGAGGCTTGCACTGTCATGATTCTCTCTCTCTCTCTCTCTCTCCACGTTAAAGCACTGGGATGAGGCTCTCTCTCTCTCTCTCTCTCTCTCTCTCTCTCTCTCTCTCTTAGTGGCTCTGTGCTCTCCTATGTCCGCTGTTTCACTTCGCGCAGGGACACACTTGCTTGGATTTTGAAAGCTATCGGATGAAGCTTATGGTGACACCCGGCCGCCTGAATTTCTTTCTCCTTCATCTATAGTATAGATTCTTTAGACCATTGTGATAGCGTGTTGACGTATGTGTACCTTCGTCTCTAAAGAGGGGCATTGAGTATTGTGTTTCACATTTTTTTAATGATTTTGAAATATATTGTAATCGAAATAGTTTATTGTTACACTTTTTTTCTACAAAACATAATAAGCTAGTCTTACAAACGAGCCTTTTATTATGACATTCTTCTCAATAGCCTTATGTAGGCATAGTGAATTTTCACCTTGTTTCTACAGCCATACTCACAATTGTGAGTGGAAATATTATATTATCTCAAAAACAAAATGTACAATGAAACTCAAGTACAACTAATGAAACTCAAGTACAACTTGCACCTTGAGGGGACGACATTTCCAAAGAGGGGCTCTTGGATTCAAACACATGAGACTTACTAATATAATTACATTCGAGAGTTCACAAACCGGACCAGAGATGGCTTTGATAGCTTGATTCTAGTTTTTAGAGTTCTTGTGTTTTCCAATGGAGATTATCGCTTCCCTGCTTTCTTGTAAAATCTCTTTGAATCTAGTTGTTGATGTCTTTTTCAAAGATGCGATAGTTCCTCGCCTTCCAAACTTATCTAAAGTAGCAAAAGCAGAAAATTTGGGTGCAGATTAGGATGGCTTGGCTCTCCCAAATCTTTTTTTTTTTTTTGCAAAACTCACAATGGTGAGTGTATTACATTAGCTTAACCAAAAAATTACAAATTCGAATCATGCTCGAGCCGAGCCATGATGTCTCCAGCACCCATAGATACATCGCCTGACAGGAGCCACCCTATGACTCTTTGACCAGGACCTACTCATCTATCTAGACATTGTAGCATCAATTTCTGTATTCCAGTCTTCAGAGTTTATTCATTTTCCTATGGCGACAAATGCTTCTCTACTTTCTTGTACAACCTGAGTAAACCTAGCTATCTCCAGGGTGTTCGCGAATAGCCCTTGGCCTTCCATGCGCATTTGAAGTAGAAGAATTTGACCCATTTGTGTGCGGACAAATAATGCTTGGCTCTTGAAAACCATCCCGCCCAGGAAAAGGTCCTTGAAGAACCCTATCTTCCAGGTATTTTGAATCCATTTTGCAAATCTCTCCTGCCAAGCCACAAATCATCGGGCACTCCTTGAATAGGTGAGAGAGGTCCTCACTAGCCATTCTGCATTGTGAGCATCTATCAGGACCAATACCTCTGGCTTGTACCTTCACACCTGCAGGTAAGGCCCCCCAAAGAACCTTCCGAAAAAAAACCTTCATCCTAGAGGAAAATGAGGGGACCAGATGTTCATCACAGTTGTCGCCCATCTTCATTCTAGCCATTGCTTGCCCCAGCTTACTTCTTGTTCTAAGGGGGAAAAGAAATTTGTCAAAAACATAAGGGTATTGTACACTTCCTTGGTTTGTGTTTTAAGGAAATGTCTGTTCTTGGGCCACCATCATGTCTTCCACTTGAACCTCGATCTATAGGGGGGTAGCCAACCTCTATTTGGCCGTTTTAAAGCTCTACTGGTCAACAAACTTTAAGTCCCAAAGAGATGGAATTGGGAGTCCAGTTAATTTGTTCCTTTCCATATTTTACATCCGCTATCCCAAACGCGCTCATACGTCGAAGTCTTTTGTTATTGATCTTTCTGAAAATTTCTCTCTATAATGGGTTCAATAGAGAGCTTCCCCCTTAGATAGCCAAGGGGACTAGTGAGATATAGAGTTGTGCAAGTACCTAACTATTGCTCTCTATTCCAAGGCATCTATTACTCTATTGCATTTATGAACTAGCTTGCGCAATGTACCACCAAACCTTCAAGTTAGCCCACCAAGGAGCTAGAAAATTATCGTGAGTCTCCAACCCTTTCCACTCTCTCTCTCTCTCTCTCTCTCTCTCTCTCTCTTAGTGTCTCTGTGCTCTCCTCTGTCCGCTGTTTCACTTTGCGCAGGGGCACACTTGCTTGGATTTTGAAAGCTACCGGATGAAGCTTATGGTGACACCTGGCCGCCTAAATTTCTTTCTCCTTCATCTATAGTATAGATTCTTTAGGCCATTGTCATAGGGTGTTGACGTATGTGTACCTTTGTCTTTAAAGAGGGGCATTGAGTATTGTGTTTGACATATTTTTATTGCTGTTGAAATATATTGTAATCGAAATAGTTTATTGTTACACTTTTTTCTAGAAAACATAATAAGCTAGTCTTACAAACGAGCCTTTTATTATGAGATTCTTCTCAATAGCCTTATGTAGGCATAGTGAATTTTCACCTTGTTTCTACAGCCATACTCACTATTGTGAGTGGAAATATTATATTATCTCAAAAACAAAATGTACAATGAAACTCAAGTACAACTTGCACCTTGAGGGGACAACATTTCCAAAGAGGGTTCTTGGATTCAAACACATGAGACTTACTAATATAATTACATTCGAAAGTTCACAAACCGGACCAGAGATGGCTTTGATAGCTTGATTCTAGTTTTTAGAGTTCTTGTGTTTTCCAATGGAGATTATCGCTTCCCTGCTTTCTTGTAAAATCTCTTTGAATCTAGTTGTTGATGTCTTTTTCAAAGATGCGATAGTTCCTTGCCTTCCAAACTTATCTAAAGTAGCAAAAGCAGAAAATTTGGGTGCAGATTAGGATGGCTTGGCTCTCCCAAATCTTTTTTCTTTTTTGCAAAACTCACAATGGTGAGTGTATTACATTAGCTTAACCAAAAAATTACAAATTCAAATCATGCTCGAGCCGAGCCATGATGTCTCCAGCACCCATAGATACATCGCCTGACGGGAGCCACCCTATGACTCTTTGACCAGGACCTACTCATCTATCCAGACATTGTAGCATCAATTTCTGTATTCCAGTCTTCAGAGTTTATTCATTTTCCTATGGCGACAAATGCTTCTCTACTTTCTTGTACAACCTCAGTAAACCTAGATATCTCCAGGGTGTTCGCGAATAGCCCTTGGCCTTCCATGCGCATTTGAAGTAGAAGAATTTGACCCATTTGTGTGCGGACAAATAATGCTTGGCTCTTGAAAACCATCCCGCCCAGGAAAAGGTCCTTGAAGAACCCTATCTTCCCGGTATTTTGAATCCATTTGCAAATCTCTCCTGCCAAGCCACAAATCATCGTGCACTCCTTGAATAGGTGAGAGAGGTCCTCACTAGCCATTCTGCATTGTGAGCATCTATCAGGACCAATACCTCTGGCTTGTACCTTCACATCTGCAGGTAAGGCCCCCCAAAGAACCTTCTGAAAAAAAACCTTCATCCCAGAGGAAAATGAGGGGACCAGATGTTCATTACGGTTGTCGCCCATCTTCATTCTAGCCATTGCTTGCCCCAGCCCTCACTTCTTGTTCTAAGGGGGAAAAGCAATTTGTCAAAAGCATAAGGGTATTGTACACTTCCTTGGTTTGTGTTTTAAGGAAATGTCTGTTCTTGGGCCACCATCATGTCTTCCACTTGAACCTCGATCTATAGGGGGATAGCCAACCTCTATTTAGCCGTTTTAAATCTCTACTGGTCAGCAAACTTTAAGTCCCAAAGAGGTGGAATTGGGAGTCCAGTTAATTTGTTCCTTTCCATATTTTACATCCGCTATCCCAAACGCGCTCATACGTCGAAGTCTTTTGTTATTGATCTTTCTGAAAATTTCTCTCTATAATGGGTTCAATAGAGAGCTTCCCCCTTAGATAGCCAAGGGGACTAGTGAGATATAGAGTTGTGCAAGTACCTAACTATCTCTCTCTATTCCAAGGCATCTGTTACTCTATTGCATTTATGAACTAGCTTGCGCAATGTACCACCAAACCTTCAAGTTAGCCCACCAAGGAGCTAGAAAATTATCATGAGTCTCCAACCCTTTCCAGTGTCCACGTTGCAAGCACAGTTTCACACGGTCTATCATAGCCTTAGTCATAATAGTCCATGCCTAGTTTTCATTCGTATTTGCTACCATGAGTTTGACAATTGGAGCTCTGCATGAATACATGGGTTAAGGATTTCGATATGGCCTTGGTCCAAAGGTCTTGCAACGGAATCCCATCCTACCCACTGCCACAGTATCGAGTCTTTAGTATTGTTCTTCCACAAGAAACTTTTCACATGTTCCAAGAACTCTCTCTAGTTGCGTTTGACTATCGTAAGTACAAGACCATTGAAAGATATGTACAAGATCATAAATGAGTTGACCACATTCACTCTTCTTGGGAAAGAAGGAAGCACGAACTCCCACCTTCGCATCTTGTACCTTACCTTATCTAAGACCCATAGTAATCTTTGCTTGTGGGTTACGTTTACCCTAGTGGGGACCCCAGGTGCCGAACCACCTTCCCTTTTGACACTACATCCCTCGTCCACATAGCCTAATGGAAGCAAGGGATGGTTCTTCAAAATCTTACCTTCCAAGAGTTGTATGTGATATTTCTAATACAATAATTTGGAACACTGCGAGGATTTGAGAGTGCCAGAGGGGCCATGCATTGAGCGTCTTTTCTCACTTTTTTTGTTCACTTCAAAGAAAAAGTGAAAAAAGGGTCCCTTAACTTTCATGTAGCAATGCAGAAGAGGGTGCAACAAAGGAAGAGCATCTAGAAGACACATGGGAAGAGAGAGAGAGAGAGAGAGAGAGAGAGAGAGAGAGAGAGAGAGAGAGAGAGAGAGAGAGAGAGATTGTGTGTGTACGTACCGACTTCATAAGTACTAAATGTGTGCGTACATCCACTACATAAGTACTAATTTTGGCATGAAGCACAATCCATTGTACTATTGCTCAAGTTTGTCTCATGTATATCACCCTTAGCGAGAGCGAGAGAGAGAGAGAGAGAGAGAGAGAGAGAGAGAGAGAGAGAGAGAGAGCACCCATTACATACAAAACTATTAATTCAATAACTCTTTTCTATTATTCCACTTAAAATATAATACCTCAACAAAATAATTCCAAAAAATTTGCATTATCACACGCAGGGTTGCTTTTAAATGAGCATTTTACCCGTTTTGGGGTATTTTACATGTTTTTTATGGGTGAAGTTGTGAATTAACCTTCAAAAAATAAACTAGAATGCCCAATAAATCATAAAGTCTTGCAAGCTGGAAGGGCAGGGGTGCTCGCCAAAAATCAACCTTGAAATTCACTTGTGATTTGACCAAAATTGTTTATCATGTAGTTTGATCGATTTTGGTACACAGTCATATCTTATTCAATCAAACAAGTGGATAGACGGCAATAGGAAAAAAAGTTATGCAGGGCCTATGTAAAAAAAAGGAAATAATGTAAGCAGGGATCTCAAAAGAGGATACGACACTAGGATTGTGTTTGAGCCATTTAAGTGGCTTGACACCACATTCTATAAAATTTGCTTTAAGAGTACCTACTTTTCATAAAACCATGAAGATAAGATATCAATAAGGTCCTACCACATAGAGAAACATTTTAGTATATTATTTATCCAAAAAATTGCAAAATGAAAAATAATGATGTTCTAAAAATAGTAAAAAACCACTAAAGTGGCTTAAAAGTTTGATAGCATACATGTATTTGAGTCCTAAAAAGAGCTAGCAAACTTTTTCTAAAAGTAGTATATGCATAAATTCTTATTTTATGCATGCATAAGTCAATTTTAAAAGAAGTTTCAATGGGCTTTGAAGGTTTTAAAGAAGTCTACATGGGATATCAAAACTTTTGATCAAGTTTTGCTAGATTATACCTAAAAGATGACCTTTCAAAAATACTAATTTTATATGGAATTATCTCTCCATATTTTCTTTTCAACTCCCTGCATGCCTTGAGCATAAATCCCTAAGAGATTTTGGTGAGGTTCTCTATGGTTCGTGATAATAAGAATTTATACAAAAGTTACTTATAACCACTAAAGTGGCTTATGTTCATACAATCCTAGTGTTAATGCCATAAATCCAATCCTTTGTCAAAAACTATTTTTATGATATCATTTCATAGTTGGAATCGAAGATGGCAAGTTTCTAAGGAATTAAGTACTATCAGGGTGGCCGGTAGTAACTAGAGACTAAGACGGGAAAAGGATCCAATGCAATCAACATAGGACAAAGAGAAGATATATAAAATAGATGTGGCATCCACAATAATAGAAAAGTAGATACCATCTCTAATGGTTTTTACATGTGAAAAAAGAGAATGGATGCAACTTTAATGGTAGTATCTTGAAAAGAGAACTATATAGGGATGATGTCAAAAGTTTCCTATAGCATTCTCTTTTCAAATTATATAAGTAGTCCTTAATAAAGGGTTAGATTTTGGGTCCAGCAGTAGACCATTGTATTAACACTAGGTTGGTAATGGGACACTTTTATGTCCTGGGACACTTTTATGTCCTGTTAAGTGACCATTTTCCTTGAATTATGTCAAGAGTTTCGAAATGGATTTTGAGGTGCTATCTGTCTAGAAAGTTGTCTCATGAGCTGAAAAAAACTCGACATTTTTTTGGAATATCAATTCCATCTTTAACCTTGTCCTTGCACAACATTTCACAACCTAAACTGTGTGAAAAAACGGGTCTTGTTTTTTTGGCTTTTTTCAATTTTTTGCAACTATACCACTCTAGAATTCATGTTTGTGAGGTCTATAATGCTAGAGAAGTATCTTTAGTAGTCCTCAACATTTCCTGATGCTTCTAGGGAGAAATAAATGTTAAAGTTGTAAGTTATGACCAAATTACAAAAATTATCAAATCCTGTTTTTTAGCCAATTTTAGCTCTTCTATGATTTTTTTGGTGGCTTTCATGATGTCCAAATGCAGTTTTGATTTTCTATGTCGCATATTGTAACATAAAGCTAATATTCCTTGAGTTTTGAAGCACCTAATACCCTATTTTGCATAGTAGACAACGATAGTTGATTTTTTCAATTATAGAAGAAAACGAAACATTCTAGTATATCAAGTATATATTTTTCAATATTGTTAGTTTCTTGTGACAACTACATGCATTTTGTAGGTAGTAACCATATCTAGTCATAAGGATCAAATTTGGCTAGATATTGAATAGTTTCTGTGGGATTCTACAACTCATAATGTTGAGCCCAATTTTTTCATGTTTGCTGTATTTAGCACTTCATCTTTGTCCCCAAGATTCCCCTTGGTAAGAGATGTATTATTCTTTTGACATGCTTCATGGATCCTTATGAACCTAAAGGACAATAGGGAACTAAGAAAACATGCATATATTATTTGTATTGAGCGTGGCTATATAAACTTTGATGATAGGTTTGCAGAATGGTAAAAATTCAACTTTTTTGTACCTATTTCTTTTGGCAAAACAAAAAATAGTGAGTGAGAAGCAATCATATGTTCTGATCACCAACCCATTGAAGTTAACTAGGGAATTTATCTCAAGTCCTACAAAAATCCCTAATCTTATTTTTATGCAACAAAACGTAAGAAATGACTTTTTTGATGAAAATGTACTGGTCCATCAACTTTGGAGGCTTAGTGTGACCAAAAGATGAGAAATTTTACAAGTTTCTTTTTTTTTCCATGTGTAGTAGGCCTTGAACTATAACCTCATGAAAGGATTTTACAAACTAAGTGGAGCTACTATGGTTTTGGAGGTTTTTTTCAGAACCCTGAAAGGACACTTTTATGTCCTGTTAGGTTACCAACCTAGTGTTAAGCTTGCAAATTAGTGCCACATGGCAAGCTAATGATATTAAACTTGTTTTATTACTACTTTTTAAGCCCTTATGAGAGGGTGTTGACATTTGTGTACCTCTCTCTTTAAAAAGGGGCATTGACTATTACATCAAACATTATTTTTTATGCTTTTGGAATATATTGTAATCTAAATAGTTCATTCTTACACTTTCTTTCAAAAAGCATAATAATTTATTGTGATTATACCACAGGTTTTAAAATAGAAAAATTTACTAAATACTCTTATAATTTGTGAAAACTTCCAAAATACCCTTCAAAATTTTAAAAACTCCCAATATATTCCTCATATTTGACCAAAAACACCCAAATGCCATTCAATTTTTCTAGACTTTCCAAAATACCCCTCATTAGCTTTGCAAATATCTCTATAGAAATTTTATTTTCAACTCTTTGTAGAAAGATTGTTCTCCCTTATTACAGGCTAATAGAACCAGGATTTTAAATGGTATTGTGAGCAGATAAGATGAATCACTTATCATTTTTAGACACAAATTAATGCCACTATTTGTGAGCTCATTGGTGCATAATGTTTTCTATATATTTAAGATGATTAAAGATAATTGACCTCCATTGTCATAAAGATTACACTATGAAAAATTGGGGCAAATTCATCCCAGGATGGTAGAAGTGTATTTTGGGAATTTTCACAAATTACAAGTGTATATTGGTAGTTTTTCCTTTAAATTATAAGTGTCACCTTCTATTTTTCTCTCACACAAAGAAGCCTCTTATTATGAAATTCTTCTCAAATAGCCTTATGTAGATCATAATGAATTTTCACCTTGCTAAAATAAGGGATGCCCTTTATAAAGATGAAGCAGTACACTAACCTTATGCTTCACTTAGCTTCTCATTTATACTTTGCATAGGTCCCATTTTGTCTATATTTGTTTCTATGTAGATCTTGTGTTGAACTATGCAAGGTCAACACCAGGCATACACCAATGTAAAATATTTTTTAAGCTTGTACATTTCCTCAGGCATTTTCATGAAAATTATCGTTGTCCGTGTACCTTGGTTCATAGAAAAAAATCACTAGTGCAAGTTATCTTTTTGTACATGTACTTTTTCTTTTTATTTCTTTTGTACTTTTCTGTTACTACTTGGCGACAAGGGTGACTTTGGAGTTAGTGAAAAGTGAGAGTTGCTAGGTTTGTAGTTCCTCTTCAAGGCCAGATGAGAGGAAGGAAGAGGATGACAAGAAGCAAGGGGAGAGAGATGATGAGACAAAGTTAGGGACAAGTGGAAGTTCCCAGGCTAGTGGTTCCTCTTCAAGGGCAAATGAGAGGAAGAGGATGACATGAAGAAAGGGGAGAGAGATGATGATAGCAAGGGAGGGGAGTATGAGTGAGAGGAAGAGGAAGTGGATAGTTATTGCAAAGTACCAAAAAGGCTACTTATTACCACCATATTGTTGGGATTTATAAGTCTCGCTCTAAAAAAATTGTATGTAGCAGCTACCTAAAACTATTTAGTATACTAAAAAAATTTGGTACTATAGTACCAAATTTGGTGGCATATTACCACCAAAGAGTGGTATTCTATAGCAGAGTAGTGACTAAATGATTGTACAGGTAGCTGATAGTACCAAATCTAGGTAGTATAGAGCATCAAAATTTGATACTACAATAGTCAAGTAAAAAAAAACCCACAGTACCAAAATTTGGTACTACAGTAGCACAACAATCAACTAAAGCCTATAAATTCCAGTACCAAAGTTTGGTATTGTAGAGTACCAGATTGATAACAAAGCAATAGCATTAGACAATACTAATTGCAAGTAAGATTCTGTTCAAGAAAATTATAATTGTTGCCAGTGGTTAGAATTATAGTTGGGGTAAACATTGTATAGCTCCCCTCCTTATCATTTTGTTCTTCATATGGCATACTATTTTGGATATTCTCATATATCTATGAGAATAGTTTAAAGTGGTTATGCAATCCAGAGATAGCCTCCATGGAGAACCGTATGGCTCTAAGAAGATAGGAGTAGATTATCACAGGTGGTTTTTGATTCAATAGGGTAGAGGTATCAACTTTTCCCTCAACCTGGGCATAGTACAAGGCTCCCTTAATTAGAATTCCACCTCTTAGGATCTTGTTATGCCAAAGGTCCTTCAGTACTTTTGGTGCTTGGTACATGGTTTTTGTGCACTCAAGAAGGTGGAATTCCTCTTTCTCCTTAACTACAATCTCTACAAAGCTATCCCCAATGCATATAATTTTATCAACACCTCAGGGTCTCCTTCATATATAAACATGCTTAAATCCTAACTCATTTGGGTGGAAAGCAAGTCATTGTAGGTCTCCTCATTGTCCTTCTCCTCGTCACTATCTCCTTGTATTGAATTTATCAATGGCTTAACGAAACATATTTCCATTCTTCACTTTGCTATTTATTATTGCATCTCCCCACTACCCATTTACACGTAGATCTCAAAAGCATGATAGCGTCCAAAAATGCACATCACATGGATTGTGCATGAGTAGCCATCAACACAATGGAATGAGAAAGAGCCTGTAATTGGTTTACAATCCCATAGTAAAAAGTTCAGAACGTCATTTGGTGAAACCAATCAGAACACCCTCTTTTTATTGACACTTGCACCTTCCCTTGTCAGCTAAAACCTCACGTTCAAAAAATTGACCACATCAACCGCACACTTCATGGGTCAACCATTTAGATTTTAGCTCCTTGTGTGTTAGGGTTCTCTCCTTTTCCGTGTCCTAAAGTTAAGAACTTATGCATCATATGCAATCCTATCAATTGATAATATCTGGCTACAAAATGGTGTGATCATCATGCCTTGAATTACGAAGCGGCACCATTTGACCATACCCAATGATAACGCAAACAATGTCCTTGTTGTTTCATCCAATTGTCATGCAACATAAATAAATGATGAACAAAGTGTGTGTCTTGGAGCTTATCATCAGATATGGAAAAATGTAGAGTCTTCTCAATAGCTCCTATGGAATTTCTAATTTAAGAGATGTGCACCAGTATTGTTGCCTATGTTGACCACTAATGCATGGACAAGATCTCATTCTACACTTTAAAGTTGTAATTATTTGTAAAATCAATAACAAAAACCACATCTCTGGGAGACTTAAGCAAGTAGTCTTTAAATTTCTTGGCTTGCCACCTAAACACAAAGTTATGCTTGATGAAGCATTTCAAAGGATCTTAAAAAAGATGAATGAAAGTTGCATTTTTCATCCTATCGATGACCAATTCCTTTCTCTTCTTCTCTTTTCCTTTGGCATTAACCTATCCAATAACCACGTCCTTAAATATCTTTATAGTCACCTCCCTACTATCTATTATAATTTCGTATGGGTTGAATGACAACTTTCTTACACCACATCTAGATCACTCTCCAAGAAAGCATCCCTTTGCATGATACTCATGGTCCTTAGCGAGGGTACAATATGAAATCGGATAAATGTACATGTATGCTCTTTTGTATGATTCCCAAACTTGTTCTAGTGCATTTATTGAAAGAATCCTTGAAGTATGCCATCTCAATATGGTAAATACAGCATCAAGTATAACGCTCTTTCAAATTTTGGACAAAAAATGTCTTTAAGTGTGTCAAAGGACCTAAGTGACAACTTCACCACAAGATACACCAAAAGTCCTTAGGTCTCATGATGCTAGCATCTAGCCATGGCTTTGTATATATTGTTCCTTGACCTGGTTCTTCAAAGTTCAGATGTCTTAGTAGGTTTCCGTTCCTTACATTGTTGCTCACGCTTCTTTTTCCCTCAATATCCCCATAGAAATTATTTGTTACTAGCAGGTTCATGAATGCTCATGGGTTACATGATAGTACCCTCCATAAATGCAGGTATCTTTGAATCTAGATTGGTAAAGGAATCACGCTCATCTTGCATCATCATCTCTGTAGATATGGTACTAGATTGCACTTCCATTGATGTGTGTGTGTGTGTATATATATATAAATATGTGTGTGTGTGTATGTATATACATATGTGTGCGTGTGTGTGTGTGTATATATATATATATATATATATATATATATATATATATATATATATATATATATATATATATATATATATATATATATATATATATATATAGAGCGAGAGAGAGAGAGAGAGAGGGAGAGAGAGAGCAGTGAAATTTACCTCCTTACATGCTGAAAGTCCCTCCCACGTCTTCCATGTCGACAATCTATTATGGGATGTTTTTAAAAAAAAGAGTAAAGCATAAAACCTCTACAAATTTTCACTTTAATTTTCTCCTTTATTCCCATTTTTCCCTCTTTTACTTCAATCTTGTTTCAATTAGAAAACCCACGAAGCTTATGTGGTGTCAAGGACAACCAATTTTGTACCACCATACCTTTCTTTCAGCCCTATCCAAATGACAATGAAAGTAATTGTCATTGAACTTCCCTTTGTTCATGTAAAATGGACAAGTCAATTGGTGACATAGGCTAGATTCCCGAGAGAATAACTTAGACTCACTATACAAGGTATTCTCATGTTTGCATTGGCGGATGGTCGCATGCACAAATGACTATCATGTTTTTGTTCCTAACCTTTCATCCTCTTCTTTCTACCAAAAGGCGTAGGAAACTCAAAACAAAAATAGCCATTATAGGTGGGAGGTATCAGAGCCGATGGTTTTGTCCCTTGGCCTATAGATCTCCTCCTATGCTAGTTTGTTAGGGTTTTCTCTCTTGCCCTTGTGGTTGAATCAAACCTTATTTGCGTTTGCAATTGTATGTCACGCAACAATTGAGCAATTTTATTACTCCTTACATTGCATTTAGAATAGGTCTTCATTGCACAGTATATTTAAACTTGATCACATTGCCCATTACCTTTGTTTTTGTGTGTGCATAAAATATCCTTGGAAATATCTCTCATTTGAACCCACTTGAGCTCAATTTGGAACTCATTTGAACCCGTAAGCTCTAGGATCATTGTTTTGGCAACATTACAGAAGCTATTTATTCGCGGAAGTTTGTGAAGAGCTTCACATTTTACAGGGGCATAACACACCCTACTATCCACAATTAAATGGTTTAGTAGAAAAAGCTAATGGTGTCATTGCAGGAATCATCAGAAAGATGGTGGAAAACAAGACAAAGTTATGGTATGAATTCTTGGATGGAGCATTGTGGGCATATAAACGCACATACAAGGAGGCCACAGAACTCACACCATTTCACTTGGTGTATGTTCAAGAGGCTTTGCAACCAATTGAGCTCAACATTTCAACCATGCGTCTCCAAGGAAGAGTAGCACATGGCAAAGAGGAAGCATGGATGGAACACCTTCTCACCTTGGTAGAGCTAGAATGGAAGAGAGAAGCGGCCTACGAGTGCTACAAAAGAAAGGCTACACAAGTAAAGGGAAAAATCGATAAGAAGGTGAAGGACAAAGGAATCAAAAAAGGAGATTTGGTCTTAATGTATGACAATCGACTTATAATAGGTTTGATGCTAAATTCAACACCAGATGGCAAGGTCCGTATGTGGTCAAAAAATCTTTTAATTCAAGCTACTATTAGCTCATGGATTTAGATGGAAAGGAGCATCTTAAGAAGGTGAATGGGTACCGACTAAATCCCTACTTAAGTTGCACTCTACCAAAGGATCTGAAACAGCATTGCCAGGAAGCTACATCATCATGTAAGTTTTGTAGTTTGTTTTGTGTCAGTAGTCAAGACAAGGTGAAGAAGAACTACAAAATAAAGACTTGTTTGAGGCACAAAACATCGCAAATAGCTTGGAACCACTTTCATTAATAAAGATGCCTTTTGATGGTACATGAATGTACCATCATCTTGGGGGGAGCTAATGATAACCGTTTGTGGCTATCTAAAATTTCCATAGTGAGCTACCCTCACTCTATCAAAATCACTCAAACACTGTGGCTATCCCTACCTTCTCATTGTACGTAGGTGTGTGTGAGTTAGGGGACTTTTCCCATATCCTTAAAACCCTAAGTCATTGGGTTACTTGAGCCAAAATAGTAAATAAAATATATTATAGCCTAGTTGTGTGTAAGTATTTCACTGTATGTAGGATCTAAATATAAGGAATTCTAATAATTATTTTGGTATTTATTTAAATATTTCTACCTAGGTGTACGTTATTTGCCTATTTATGCTATGTACATTGACTCACCATTACCACAAATTTTTTTACCATTTTGCATACTCTTTATTCCATATAGAAATATTTTCATGCAAGATTATCTTATTTTTGGTGTGAATCCACTTTAAAGAAAAACCTCAAAAAAATACCTTCCACCATCAGTCATTACCTTTCACTAAATTTCAATTTTCTACGGGTATTTTTTTCTTATTTCTTGTAAATATATATACATCAATAAAAAAAAATGAAGGCCCTCCTCATTTGATTCCCTATGTTTTCATGTATTTATTTTTTATATATATAACTCACACTATTTTAGATTCCATAAAAAGTTTATATATGCTATCCTGTTTTTTTCCATCATATCCATATATTATATTTATGCATATTCCACAACCATGCATGTTTTCAAACCCCTAAGAATCTATTAGGTCATGCTCTCACGTAAGGAGGGGCTCACCTTTGGAGACTTATGAAAATTCAACAAAAAGGGGGTCACTGAAGACTGTTTTGTGAATAAAAATAGGCTTTTTGGTGGGATTTGTATATCCATCTCCAGTCCAAATTTGAAGTGGTGGTTAAAAGAAAAAAAGTGAACCAAGAGCTGAACAATCACCTCACAAATTTGATAATTTTTTTGGCTACCGCCAATGAGATAGGATCTTTTTGGTGGACCCCAGTCTGCCCACTTTTCTCACAAGTAGCCCATAGTTTTCTCTCACCTCCTTTCCTACTTCCACACATACTCACACATCCATCCTTCTCCTTCATCACCAAAACCTTCACCTTTCCTACCTTCTTTCATCTTCTTCACCGTTTCGAGCTCTCCCTTACTCCATAGCTTAAAAATTATTGTCTCTACACACACATAGCCCAAATTCTCTCTCTAGAATCAAACTCATATTACCATAACCTCTTCATCCTTCCACAAAAAGAAAAAAAATCAGCAAATAATAAAACTCAAGATCTACCAAAGGAGTTTGTTCATAGAAAATTCAACTTTTCCATGGTCGCAAGAACTACACCAACAGAGTTCTACAACCGCTTCATTCACTGGAGGAGATAGGTGGAAAATTCCCTTTCCATCTTGTGGTTTCTATCAAATTTTGTATATTCTCATCCTTCTCTAACTTTTTATCATTGTATAAATCATGTAATGCACCTTGAGTTCATATGCCATATAAGTTTACCCCATCCTACTAACTACAAAGTACTAACACTAATGACTAACCCTTCTTGTAAATTGCACCCTCTACTATCTACTAGAGTAGGTACCTCCAAGTTACTCACCTCTCTCTCCTTTTACTCTCAATAATTCTTCCCGTGAGCCCACATCCATGTGACTCAAGGGATAAGGAAAACCCACTCCCACTTTAAAAATCAAAAATATTTCATAATCTTTTGTATTGACAATAAAATGATTAGGTCTAATACTAATCAAAGCTCCCAACAAACAATAAATTGAGCCCATTCTCATTTGTAATTTAATGATCTCTACACTATTGATCACTACTTTGAGCGTACCATTCTCCATCTTAGTTGTAGGGAGAGAGAGTGAGCTCTCTATGCACCATTACTTGTGGTGTATAGGAAAACTTCTTTGAGCTAGTTGTAGCATTGCAAGGGAGTGAGTGATTCACAACTTCCAATCAAAATTGTACCTACTCTTGCATAATAATTAAATCAATAAGCTGGGTACAATTGAGGTTCAAAACTCTCTTGAGTCTCTCCAATTCACGTTTGGCAACCTCATCTCGTTTGGTTTAAGGTCACGCGTTTTCATTTTGAGATTCTTGTGTAGTATTTGCTTGTATGTGACTCCAGAGCTCGTGTTTGTTTTGTTGCTTGGGAAAACTTTATAATAGGGTTGTATGATGAGAGGGTTCCCATAACTTTAAGATAATGTGTAGATCGGAACATCATCAAACTTAATTGTATCTGTTGATTCTCCTCCAAGCTGTTTATACACCCGCACCAATCATTGACATTGAATCTTAATTCTCTCTCTCTCTCTCTCTCTCTCTCTCTCTCTCTCTCTCTCTCGCTAAGTGTTTGGTGTGTGTATTTGTAGCATTCAATATTACTATTAGTGTACCCTTCCTTCTCGCTTGTATTCTCATGGATTCTCCTCTTCAACGTCTTAGTTCTCTCTCTAATTAGGTGGTGCCCCTTCACTTGTTGTTGGTTGTGGGTTTGTTGTGGTTTCTCTTGTTTGTGGTTGCCCCATACCCAATTGAGTAGCACACAGGCCTTGAGGGGTGTTTAGAGGTTGTCTCTTTTGTTGCCCACCCCAGACCACCTCAATGAAAATATTCTCGAAGGGAGGAAGTAGAAAATGTGCATACTCTATTCCTTCGAGCTCTTGCACCATTGCCAATAAGGCTTCATCATTATTCTCAATCAAGAATAGAATCAACTCTTTTCGAGTCCGTTGCATCCCAAGAGCTTAGGCAAGTGTAGAAAAATGCCAAATACAGTAAATCTGCAACTGAATGTCACATTCTTAAGCTCATCAATAAGAGTTGCTATGGGATTCAAGAGCTCATCAACCATAGACATGACTCTCTCTACACTCCACTTGAAAACTTCAACCGTTTTCACAAATTGTATGATATTGCTAAAACTTATATAATAAATAAATGTGATATCTATGTAAAAGAAAAAAATCCAAGGATCTTTGGATGATGCAAAGTCTTCACATATGGGGACTTGAATCATCTGAGATCCTTGGATATTCTTTTTTTTTGAATAATTTGTATGTAGGGTATACATGCGGCTATCACCTTGGCTATGAATGCGGCAATTTGTGTGGAAATCATAAAATGCATACCTACGCTTATACGCTCAAAGATTGCCACGAGCTAATAGCCGCGGTAACACTTGATGTGATACCCGTGTGCCCAATTCTTTCTCTCTCCAGAAATGCTTGTTGATGCGCAGCTATTCCAGAGGCATTCAACCCCCTTTCTTATAGTGTATGTGTGTGTGTGTGTGTATGTGTGTGTGTGTGTGTGTGTGTGTGTGTGTGTGTGTGTGTGTACTCTATATATACATTGAAGCTTTAAAAAAGACATCTATTTACAAGCTTAAAGGTTGGCTAAGTAAAATCCTATTTATAGTGTCCCAATTAGTTTTTCTTGTTACATGTGAACCTTATCCTTTAAAAAACCTAATTTTTTATCTAGAGCACTCATTTCAAAATACTCCTACACTCCTCCTCTCTAATAGCATTGGGCAGCTTCTTCGCATCATCCCCTGCCTCCCCCACCACCTCCTTCTTTCCTTATCTACTCCTTCCTCACTACTCGCAATCTCCAGCCGCCAATCTCTAGCCGCTCCATTAAGAATCAATGTTGCCTACATCACCACTTGTTATCCCAAACATTAGATTGAAAGGGATCGTATTTTGTGGCATTTTGTATGCTACCCAATAGTGGTATTTTGTATGCTACCCAATATGCCCATAAAGTGGAATGTAGTTTCGGATCCCAATCTGTTTGTGGTTTGTCGAGAATTTTTGTGAGCACCGTGCATAGAATTTTGTTTGTGCTATCTTCTTGCCCATTTGCTTGAGGGTGATAAGGTGTTGATATTGAATGAATCACCATAAACTCTCACAATAGATAGGAAATCATTCACTGAGGAAATGAGTCCCTCGATTGCTCACTATCTCAATCGGTAACCCATACCTTGTGAAGATGTCTTCATAGAAGAACTGGGTTGCTGTTGTGGCATCATTTTTTTGTTGCCTTGGCTCCTACCCAGTTGCTTAAATAATATGTGGCCACTATGGTGTGATGAGCATGTGTTTGATATGTTGGTGGTGAGATAGATCCAACAAAGTCTATTCCCCATTTGGAAAAACCCTTGCTCCCATCATTGGTCTCAATGGAATCTCATCACATCCTATCGATACTTTTATTTGTTGGCAAGCATCACATTTTGAAATAATTCTCTACATCCATGAACAAAGTAGGCCACCAGATTCTTGTAAGGAATATTGCTTTTACGGTTTTATCGACTCAAAAATGACCTCCTACAGATCTGGCATGTGCTTGCTCTACAATCGGTAAGTACTCGTGCTCCACCACACAGATTCTCAAAGTGTCATCTATCCCTGTTTTGGTAAAGGTTATTTTCCACAATAACATAGTTCTCACTTTATCTCTATATCGAGTGTAGTCTGTCTCTGCTCAAATTTGACGAAAAAATTCCTTGTTCAGTATACTCCACAATGTGTTTTCCCCACTTGGTGCTTTTTCTATCCTGAACAGTGTAGCATATATGATTGGCTTTTGGATAGCACAAGTATCACAAGAATTAACATAGTCATGGTTGATAGGGTTTTGACAAAGCGTTTATGTACTTCACCGGGTTGCCCACTTTGGACAAGAGAGGCAAAGTAAAACTTCCTTATAGGGCCCCTTTGAGAGCCCAAATTTTCCCTAATGACATTGACAATTTCTTCTCATGGGGGATAAAGCAAAGGTTCCAATAGGCAAAGAACTTGTTTCACAAAGTAGTGTCATCATACGACAAGGAGGTGAAGAGGAGTTGAAGTAAGCCATCCTACTAGACAAAATGGTGGCATCTATAGACCAACACAGTGGAAGAGGCCTAATTTCCAAGAACCTATGAAATTGGGTTTCTAGCCTTGAACAGGTACGTTCAAGTCGCCATTAAAAATATATTTCATCGAAGTTAGAGCCGGGAAGCTAAGCCAATAAGTCAGTGAGGTGTTGGTCCCAAAGCTTTAAGTAATATTATCTCTGATTTTAGCGTCATAGCTAGTTTAGGTACTGCTCAAGCTGGAAGAGTTGAGTATATTTATTTTGTGATGCTTATGTTGACATTGGTGAGCATAAGAGTCAAAGTCTACGTATTTTAAGTTTGGTGAAGTGAAGAAGGAAGTCTAAAAGATACTCATGCACTGAGAATAATGCTCTTGGGTATAAGTGGAGAAGTTTCTACATCAAAAACCCTTCTTGGGAACGTGGAAGAATTTTCGACATCCGTTGTTGTCCCATATGCTATACGCGTTCCTTGAAGCACCCATCAACTCCATCTTTCACACTGCATGCTTTTGTTTGACAAATTTCTTATATGCATGTAGAGTGTCCCATAATTGGCACTTTGCACTAGGTACTATTCCTTTGTTTCTCCTAAGTACTCATCTTGCATGACAGGCAATAATTCGAATAAGATCGTATAGCAAAGGCACTTTTTTCCCACCGGGTTTTCTTCCTTTGGTCATACAGGTCTTAAGACCCTAATTTAGAGACACCCATCACCATTCTCTTGCATATATTTCTTCTACATCAACAATAAGAAAATGGCTACCCATATCAATCATCACTTCATTGGAGCACCAACTACAGGTCTCAACCATGTTTGTCAACAGTAAAAAGTGCCAACAAAGATCCATTCAAAAAATGGCAAGTTAAACAATGGCCTACAACGACAAGCAATGATAAATCCAGCAAGCGAGCTATCCACAACAACCATGTGTAGCTCACATAGTGCTTCAACATTGGCTACTTATTTATACAACTCAAATTGCAATAGACCTTGAAAGTAAACCCATCGTAAAGTTAACACCACAGAGAGAAACAATCTCAGACACATCAAAATCCATCTTCACGGCTAAGACTGGCAATAAAAATAACAACAAGAATTAAACTTTCCTCGACAATCGAATCTCAAATTATGTATCAAAAACACAACGAATATAAATCACTCAAGGAAGGGGGAGGCATCATCAACAACAAAGCTCTTTTGAAGCTAAAGACCAACCTTGAAGAAAAAGCTGCAGATAAACCTAACAACAAGGTTGCACATGGTTGTTTCAAGGGATGACACAAGCTAGGAAGGGGGGAATATTAGCAAATGGTTGAACGGGCATCTACCTGGCCAGTCACGTAGCGGGACATCACATTTGTGCTCTATTATTTTTTTGAGTTAGCATAGTGATACTCTGTGTCAATCCTAATTCTAGAGTAGCAGGTTGATTGCCTAAGTTGTAATTTTTTCATGATACTTTTCAAAGGTCCATGTGAGATGGGCCACTGTCCATTTAGAAATCCCTACGTATAACGAAGTAAGGTTGGACAAGTGGTGGACCTTGAAACCAAAGCCTCTTTGCTATATGGGAGCATAGGTTGGACCTAGTTGTAATACCCACTGCCACCTATCAACTACTATAGGACTATGCTTTCCAATGTCCAAGTATCCCTTGAGTCTTTCAAGGTTGAACACGTGGTGGACCTTGAAACGAAAATCCCCTTTCTATATCAGACCATAGCTTGGACAAGTAGTGGACCTAGTTATAATGCCCAATATCCAAGGTGAAACACCTTAGGACCTTGCTACCTTGCTTGACAATGTTTACATAGCCCCTCATTTCTTTAATGGAAGCAAGGTTGGACAAGTGGTGGACCTTGAAACTAAAGCCTCTTTGCTATATGAGAGCATAGGTTGGACCTAGTTGTAATACCCACTGCCACCTATCAACTACTATAGGACTATGATTTCCAATGTCCAAGTATCCCTTGAGTCTTGCAAGGTTGAACACGTGGTGGACCTTGAAATGAAAATCCCCTTTCTATATCAGAGCATAGCTTGGACAAGTGGTGGACCTAGTTATAATGCCCAATATCCAAGGTGAAATACCTTAGGACCTTTCTACCTTGCTTGCCAATGTTTACGTAGCCCCTCATTTCTTTAATGGAAGCAAGGTTGGACAAGTGGTGGACCTTGAAACCAAAGCCTCTTTGCTATATGAGAGCATAGGTTGGACCTAGTTGTTATACCCACTGCCACCTATCAACTACTATAGGACTATGCTTTCCAATGTCCAAGTATCCCTTGAGTCTTGCAAGGTTGAACACGTGGTGGATTATTGAAACCAAAATCCCCTTTCTATATCAAAGCATATCTTGGACAATTGGTGGACCTAGTTATAATTCCCCTCCTTTCTTTAATGGAAGAAAGGTTGGAAAAGTGGTGAATTTTGAAACCCAAACCCTTTGGCTATATATAGAGGATAGCTTGGACAAGTGGTGGGCTTAGTTGTAGTATCCAATGTCCAAGGTCCAAGGTGAACTATGTAAAGACCTTACTTCCAAAAACAAAGTCGTACAAGTTGTTCTCCTTCAAACCAAAATGTCCTTAGTGTATTAGAACATAGCTTGGAGAAGTCGTGGACTTAGTTGTAATGGTGAATGTCCAAAGAAAACTATTATAGGACCTAGCTTCCCAAATCAAGTTTGGACAAGTGGTGGATATGGAAACCAAAACCCCCTTACTGTATTAGAGCATAGCTTAGATAAGTGGTGGACCTAGCTGCCATGCAAAATGTTCAATGTGAACTGCTACAGGACCTTGCTATTAAATGTCTAAGTAGAGCTAGCTTCTTTAATGGAATCAAGGTTGGGAAAGTGGTGCATCTTGAAACCAAAAGCCCTTTATTGTATTAGAGCATAGCTTGGACAAGTGAGGGACCTAGTTTTAATGTGTGATGTCCAAAGAAAAGTATTACAAGACCTTGCTTTCCAATATTTGAATTGGTCAAGTGGTTAAAACTAAGTATAAAACTTTGACCATTTTCTTCTCGAATTGCCAAAAAGCTAGTTTTAGACACCCCTAAATGAAAATGGTTTAGGGTGGCCTTAAGCAATGTTTTTTCAAAGACTTGAACAAAAGGGTTGCCGAAGAGTAATGAAAATTTATTATGGCTTGAAGTGCCTGAGTATGTGAAAACAAGCCTAAGTTTTCCACGAGGCAAAAGGTGACATAATAAGAACATTGGAAACTTAGGATTGACCATGTGGCCTAAACTTTGGCAAGTGAAGTGGTGGCCAAGTTTTGTGGCACAGTGTGCACTTGGTCCTATATGTGTTGACCACTTGGCTAAATCTAGGACCATAAGGCCAAACCTTTGGCACCTTAAATATAGTATGGGACATAATCTAGAACTGCTATAGTAAATTAGTAGTATAGTTAATATGTTAATATTTGTATTATATTTAAGTATATGCTAAATATAATTTATGTTCAAAATTTCACTAATGAAGAATGTTCCCATTTAGCACTCCAGCTGCGGGGTCTTAGGGAAATGCCACAATGGGGTGACAAGGCAGCACTTCCACGTGAGGTTTGGGGGTAGCGCTCTTGATGGGGATGTGGAATATAGCGCTCTCAATGGCGGGGCTTGGGAGGTTGATTTTGGGATATTGTTCTGGGCGGGGTACGGGGCAGCACCCCGGGCGGGGTCAAGGGGCGGCTTCTTTTAAGTGAATTCCTAGTATAGAGTTACGCATGTTTTTCATATTTTCAACCATGATTTCTTTAATTTTGGCCGTGTGAATTGGTTAATGTTTTATATTGCTTTTGTTTTTTTTAATCCTATGATAAAACATGGACTTGTAGCATACGTGGCATTCTAATAAACCCTATCAAGATTAGGCACAGAGAGAGCGCACGAGCAACGCACACAGAGAAAGCAGGCGAGCAGCAAACACACAGAAAGCGCACACGGATCGCACACAGTTGGAGTATACGCGTACGTAGAGGAGCAAGCCCGGCATGGTACACAACACACAGGTGGAGCGCACAGGATTGAAAGTTCGTGCACAAGATAAAGAAACAGCAGCGTACGCAACGCTTTCCAGAAGGGCAGGATCGGGCATAGCTTCTTCTCAGGAGACATTGCACACCTCAGGAATAGAGAAAAAACAGGTATTTCTCTCTCTCTCACTCTCTGTCTTTCTCCATACAAAGAAGATGGTTCTCTGTAACTCTTCTTGCACACACACTCTCTCGTCAAAAGACAGAGATACGTAGTTTAAAAATATCCCCTCACACATACACATATTCCTACACATCGTCTTCCTCTCTTCCACATACATAACCACAGTGAAATCTGTTATCTTGTTGTCTCTCTCTTGAAAACACATGCACATATTCCCACACATCGTCTTCCTCACTTCCACATACATAACCACAGTGAAATCTGTTATCTTGTTGTCTCTCTCTTGAAAATACGTGCACATATTTCCATACATCATCTTCCTCTCTTCCACATACATAAACACAATGAAATCTGTTATCTTTCTCTCTCTCCTCTCTCTAGAAAACAGGTATTTCTCTCTCTCTCTCTCTCTCTCTCTCTCTCTCTCTCTATCTATCTCTGTATCTTGCTATCTCTCTCTTGAAAATACATGCTCATGTATGTGTGCGTCTATGTTATCTATGTGTATGTATGTATATTTGTGTTATTTCATTGTAATACTCATACATAATGCAGATACACAATTACACTTAATTATGATATGCACACATAGTATATATACATACATAAATATCACAAATAACTAACACATTGTAATACTAGTAAACTTGAATGGAAGACTTACTTGCGTGATCTGTTAAAGTTGATTCTTGTAGCGAGTTCTGGATGTATGCCTATCTGATTTTGCTCTAATCCATTTGTAGATATGATTGTAACTTCTGTTTCTCAAAAATAGTAGTGTTGTTTAGTGATACACCTAATGGACATAAATGGTTGAAACTAGGACATGTAGACCAAAAATACGTGTATTTCTTTGGATGAATATAAACACATTTTGGTGACCCTTACCACAAGTGGTGGACCTTGAGACCAGTGGACTATAAGGACCTCCAAACAATACCTTGTACACTCAATCCTTCTTGGTATCTAGGTTGGACAAGTGGTAAACCTTGTTCAAATTCTCTAACCGCTCTCTCTAACATGGTGACATAATTTAGGTGTGATAAATTCATATCTATGCAAACTAATATCAGTTTAGGCTTGTTAATTTGAATTTGTTTGAATTTATGTACACTATAATGATTTGAGGTTTGCATATTTGAATTTAGGTGGTATAATGATATCTTTTTGTGGTAAACTTGAATTTAAAATCAATTTCACGTGGAATATTTTAAATTTAAGTGGTAAAATTTAAATTTTTATAAAAAAGTTTGAATTTAAAAATTTGGGCGGGATATTTTAAAATTTAGGCGGGATATTTAAAATTTGGGAGGGATATTTTAAATTTAGGCAATCAAATTTTGAATTTTAAATTTAGGCGGGAAGGTTTTGAATTTATAGCGAGATCTCTCTTACATAAGAGAGTATAGGTTGGACAAGTGGTGGACCTTAAAGCTACAGTATCCATGCTACTAGACATGATAGGTAGGGAATCTAGTTGAATATTGTATGTATAATATATATGTAATAGATCTAGCTTGGACAAGTGGTGGACCTTGGAGCAAAACCCCATGTAAAACATATCATGCACATTCCAAGTGGTGAGAAAAAATATCATTTAAGATATAGCCTTATAGGTTGGACAAGTGGTGGACCTTAACACCAAGATATTCTTAATGTAATGACATAGAGTGGAAAACTGGTGAATCTTGAGACCAAACCATGCTACTAGTGATAATAGCTTGGACAAGTGGTGGACCTTGAAAGTAATCCCCCCATCTACAAAATATCGTGGGTTTAAGGTATTTTGATGGAGCCTAGCATCTTGGAGACATGGTGCAACTTGCTTCTCTTCATGTTTCAATGGAGCCTATCTTGGACAAATGATGGAGCATCCTTCTCTCCATGTTTCAATGGAGCCTAGCTTGGACATATGGTGGACCTTTGCTTCTCTCTATGATTCAAGTGGTGGACCTTGGAACCAAACCCCCATGTAAAACCTATCATGGTCACTCCAAGTGGTGAGAAAGAATAACCTTTAAGATATAGCCTTATAGGTTGGACAAGTGGTGGACCTTAACACCCAAATATTCTTAATATAATGACATAGAGTCAAAAAGTGGTGAATCTTGAGACAAAACCACTCATGCTACTAGCGATAATAGCTTGGACAAGTGGCGTACCATGAACGTAAACCCCCCATGTTTCAATAGACTTAGCTTCGACAAATGGTGGAGCATCGTTCTCTCCATGTTTCAATGGAGCCTCGCTTGGACAAGCGGTGGATGTTTGGTTCTCTCTATGTTTCAATAGAGTTAGCTTGGACAAGTGGTGGACCTTGAAACCAAACCCCCATGTAAAGCCTATCATGGTCACTACAAGTGGTGACAAAGAATAACCTTAACGATATATCCTTATAGGTTGGACAAGTGGTGGACCTTAACACCCAGATATTCTTAATATAATGGCATAGAGTGGAAAAGTGGTGAATCTTGAGACCAAACCACTCAGGCTACTACCAATAATAGGTTGGACAAGTGTTGGACCTTGAATGTAAACCCCTCATCTACGACATATCATGGGTTTAATGTTTTTTGATGGAGCCTAGCATCTTGGAGACATGGTGCAGCTTGCTTCTCGTCATGTTTCAATGGAGCCTATCTTGGACAAATGGTGGAGCATCCTTCTCTCCATGTTTCAATGGACCCTAGCTTGGACAAGTGGTGGACCTTTGCTTATCTCTCTGTTTCAATAGAGTAAGCTTGGACAAGTGGTGGACCTTGGAACCAAATCCCCATGTAAAACCTATCATGGTCACTCCAAGTGGTAAGAGAGAATAACCTTTAAGATATAGACTTATAGGTTGGACAAGTGGTGGACCTTAACACCCACATATTCTTAATATAATGACATAGAGTGGAAAAGTGGTGAATCTTGAGACAAAAACACTCATGCTACTAGCGATAATAGCTTGGACAAGTGGTGGTACTTGAATGTAAACCCCCCATGTACAAAACATCGTGGGTTTAAGGTATTTCGATGAAACCTAGCATCTTGGAGACATGGTGTAGCTTGCTTCTCTTCATGTTTCAATGGAGTCTATCTTGGACAAATAGTGGAGCATCCTTCTCTCCATGTTTCAATGGACCCTAGCTTGGACAAGTGGTGGACCTTTGCTGATCTCTATGATTCAATAGAGTTATCTTGCACAAGTGGTGGACCTTGGAACCAAACCCCCATGTAAAACCTATCATGGTCACTCCAAGTGGTGAGAAAGAATAACCTTTAAGATATAGCCTTATAGGTTGGACAAGTGCTGGACCTTAATACCCAAATATTCTTAATATAATGACATAGAGTGAAAAAGTGGTGAATCTTGAGATAAAACCACTCATGCTACTAGCGATAATAGCTTGGAAAAGTGGTGGACCTTGAACTTAAACCCCCCATGTTTCAATATACTTAGCTTCGACAAATGGTGGAGCATCGTTCTCTCCATGTTTCAACGGAGCCTAACTTGGACAAGTGGTCGACCTTTGTTTCTCTCTATGTTTCAATAGAGTTAGCTTGGACAACTGGTGGAACTTGGAACCAAACCCCCATGTAAAACGTATCATGGTCACTCCAAGTGGGAAGAAATAATAACCTTTAAGATGTAGCATTATAGGTTGGACAAGTGGTGGCCCTTAACACCCACATATTCTTAATTAAAGTGGTTAATCTTGAGACCAAACCACTCAGGCTACTAGCAATAATAGCTTAGACAAGTGGTGGACCTTGAATGTAAACCCCTCATCTACGAAATATCGTGGGTTTAATGTATTTCGATGGAGTGTAGCATCTTGGAGACATGGTGCAGCTTGCTTCTCGTCATGTTTCAATGGAGCCTATCTTGGACAAATGGTGGAGCATCCATCTCTCCATGTTTCAATGGACCCTAGCTTGGACAAGTGGTGGACCTTGGAACCAAATCCCCATGTAAAACCTATCATGGTCACTCCAAGTGGTAAGAAAGAATAACCTTTAAGATGTAGCCTTATAGGTTGGACAAGTGGTGGACCTTAGCACCCACATATTCTTAATAAATGTGGTGAATCTTGAGACCAAACCACTCAGGCTACTAGCAATAATAGCTTGGACAAGTGGTGGAGCTTGAATGTAAACCCCTCATCTACGAAATATCGTGGGTTTAATGTATGTCGATGGAGCCAAGCATCTTGGAGACATGGTGCAGGTTGCTTCTCGTCATGTTTCAATGGAGCCTAGCTTGGACAAGTGGTGGACCTTGGTTTCTCTCTATGTTTCAATAGAGTTAGCTTGGACAAGTGGTGGACCTTGGAACCAAACCCCCATGTAAAACCTATCATGGTCACTCCAAGTGGTAAGAAAGAATAACCTTTAAGATGTAGCCTTATAGGTTGGACAAGTGGTGGACCTTAACACCCACATATTCTTACTATAATGACATAGAGTGGAAAAGTGGTGAATCTTGAGACCAAACCACTCAAGCTACTACCAATAATAGCTTGGACAAGTGTTGGACCTTGAATGTAAACCCCTCATCTATGACATATCATGAGTTTCATGTTTTTCGATGGAGCCTAGCATCTTGGAGACATCGTGCAGCTTGCTTCTCGTCATGTTTCAATGGAGCCTATCTTGGACAAATGGTGGAGCATCCTCCTCTCCATGTTTCAATGGAGCCTAGCTTGGACAAGTGGTGGACCTTTACTTCTCTCTATGATTCAAGTGGTGGACCTTGGAACCAAACCCCCATGTAAAACCTATCATGGTCACTCCAAGTGGTGAGAAAGAATAAGCTTTAAGATATAGCCTTATAGGTTGGACAAGTGGTGGACCTTAACACCCAAATATTCTTAATATAATGACATAGAGTCAAAAAGTGGTGAATCTTGAGACAAAACCACTCATGCTACTAGCGATAATAGCTTGGACAAGTGGCGTACCATGAACGTAAACCCCCCATGTTTCAATAGACTTAGCTTCGACAAATGGTGGAGCATCGTTCTCTCCATGTTTCAATGGAGCCTAGCTTGGACAAGCGGTGGACGTTTGGTTCTCTCTATGTTTCAATAGAGTTAGCTTGGACAAGTGGTGGACCTTGAAACCAAACCCCCATGTAAAGCCTATCATGGTCAATACAAGTGGTGACAAAGCATAACCTTAACGATATATCCTTATAGGTTGGACAAGTGGTGGACCTTAACACCCAGATATTCTTAATATAATGGCATAGAGTGGAAAAGTGGTGAATCTTGAGACCAAACCACTCAGGATACTACCAATAATAGGTTGGACAAGTGTTGGACCTTGAATGTAAACCCCTCATCTACGACATATCGTGGGTTTAATGTTTTTTGATGGAGCCTAGCATCTTGGAGACATGGTGCAGCTTGCTTCTCGTCATGTTTCAATGCAGCCTATCTTGGACAAATGGTGGAGCATCCTTCTCTCCATGTTTCAATGGACCCTAGCTTGGACAAGTGGTGGACCTTTGCTTATCTCTCCGTTTCAATAGAGTTAGCTTGGACAAGTGGTGGACCTTGGAACCAAATCCCCATGTAAAACCTATCATGGTCACTCCAAGTGGTAAGAGAGAATAACCTTTAAGATATAGACTTATAGGTTGGACAAGTGGTGGACCTTAACACCCACATATTCTTAATATAATGACATAAAGTGGAAAAGTGGTGAATCTTGAGACAAAAACACTCATGCTACTAGCGATAATAGCTTGGACAAGTGGTGGTACTTGAATGTAAACCCCCCATGTACAAAATATCGTAGGTTTAAGGTATTTCGATGAAACCTAGCATCTTGGAGACATGGTGCAGCTTGCTTCTCTTCATGTTTCAATGGAGTCTATCTTGGACAAATAGTGGAGCATCCTTCTCTCCATGTTTCAATGGACCCTAGCTTGAACAAGTGGTGGACCTTTGCTGATCTCTATGATTCAATAGAGTTATCTTGGACAAGTGGTGGACCTTGGAACCAAACCCCCATGTAAAACCTATCATGGTCACTCCAAGTGGTGAGAAAGAATAACCTTTAAGATATAGCCTTATAGGTTGGACAAGTGCTGGACCTTAATACCCAAATATTCTTAATATAATGACATAGAGTGAAAAATTGGTGAATCTTGAGATAAAACCACTCATGCTACTAGCGATAATAGCTTGGACAAGTGGTGGACCTTGAACTTAAACCCCCCATGTTTCAATAGACTTAGCTTCGACAAATGGTGGAGCATCGTTCTCTCCATGTTTCAACGGAGCCTAACTTGGACAAGTGGTCGACCTTTGTTTCTCTCTATGTTTCAATAGAGTTAGCTTGGACAACTCATGGAACTTGGAACCAAACCCCCATGTAAAACGTATCATGGTCACTCCAAGTGGGAAGAAAGAATAACCTTTAAGATATAGCATTATAGGTTGGACAAGTGGTGGCCCTTAACACCCACATATTCTTAATTAAAGTGGTTAATCTTGAGACCAAACCACTCAGGCTACTAGCAATAATAGCTTAGACAAGTGGTGGACCTTGAATGTAAACCCCTGATCTACGAAATATCGTGGGTTTAATGTATTTCGATGGAGCGTAGCATCTTGGAGACATGGTGCAGCTTGCTTCTCGTCATGTTTCAATGGAGCCTATCTTGGACAAATGGTGGAGCATCCTTCTCTCCATGTTTCAATGGACCCTAGCTTGGACTAGTGGTGGACCTTGGAACCAAATCCCCATGTAAAACCTATCATGGTCACTCCAAGTGGTAAGAAAGAATAACCTTTAAGATGTAGCCTTATAGGTTGGACAAGTGGTGGACCTTAGCACCCACATATTCTTAATAAATGTGGTGAATCTTGAGACCAAACCACTCAGGCTACTAGCAATAATAGCTTGGACAAGTGGTGGACCTTGAATGTAAACCCCTCATCTACGAAATATCGTGGGTTTAATGTATGTCGATGGAGCCAAGCATCTTGGAGACATGGTGCAGGTTGCTTCTCGTCATGTTTCAATGGAGCCTAGCTTGGACAAGTGGTGGACCTTTGTTTCTCTCTATGTTTCAATAGAGTTAGCTTGGACAAGTGGTGGACCTTGGAACCAAACCCCCATGTAAAACCTATCATGGCCACTCCAAGTGGTAAGAAAGAATAACCTTTAAGATGTAGCCTTATAGGGTGGACAAGTGGTGGACCTTAACACACACATATTCTTAATATAATGACATAGAGTGGAAAAGTGGTGAATCTTGAGACCAAACCACTCAAGCTACTACCAATAATAGCTTGGACAAGTGTTGGACCTTGAATGTAAACCCCTCATCTACGACATATCGTGAGTTTCATGTTTTTTGATGGAGCCTAGCATCTTGGAGACATGGTGCAGCTTGCTTCTCGTCATGTTTCAATGGAGCCTATCTATGACAAATGGTGGAGCATCCTTCTCTCCATGTTTTAATGGAGCCTAGCTTGGACAAGTGGTGGACCTTTACTTCTCTCTATAATTCAAGTGGTGGACCTTGGAACCAAACCCCCATGTAAAACCGATCATGGTCACTCCAAATGGTGAGAAAGAATAAGCTTTAAGATATAGCCTTATAGGTTGGACAAGTGGTGGACTTTAACACCCAAATATTCTTAATATAATGACATAGAGTGAACGAGTGGTGAATCTTGATACAAAACCACTCATGCTACTAGCGATAATAGCTTGGACAAGTGGTGGACCTTGAACGTAAACCCCCCATGTTTCAATAGACTTAGCTTCGACAAATGGTGGAGCATCGTTCTCTCCTTGTTTCAATGGAGCCTAGCTTGGACAAGCGGTGGACGTTTGTTTCTCTCTATGTTTCAATAGAGTTAGCTTGGACAAGTGGTGGACCTTGGAACCAAACCCCCATGTAAAACCTATCATGGTCACTCCAAGTGGTGAGAAAGAATAACCTTAATGATATATCCTTATAGGTTGGATAAGTGGTGGACCTTAACACCCAGATATTCTTAATATAATGGCATAGAGTGGAAAAGTGGTGAATCTTGAGACCAAACCACTCAGGCTACTACCAATAATAGCTTGGACAAGTGTTGGACCTTGAATGTAAACCCCTCATCTACGACATATCGTGGGTTTAATGTTTTTCGATGGAGCTTAGCATCTTGGAGACATGGTGCAGCTTGCTTCTCGTCATGTTTCAATGGAGCCTATCTTGGACAAATGGTGGAGCATCCTTCTCTCCATGTTTCAATGGACCCTAGCTTGGACAAGTGGTGGACCTTGGAACCAAATCCCCATGTAAAACCTATCATGGTCACTCCAAGTGGTAAGAGAGAATAACCTTTAAGATATAGACTTATAGGTTGGACAAGTGGTGGACCTTAACACCCACATATTCTTAATATAATGACATAGAGTGGAAAAGTGGTGAATCTTGAGACAAAAACACTCATGCTACTAGCGATAATAGCTTGGACAAGTGGTGGTACTTGAAAGTAAACCCCCCATGTACAAAATATCGTGGGTTTAAGGTATTTCGATGAAACCTAGCATCTTGGAGACATGGTGCAGCTTGCTTCTCTTCATGTTTCAATGGATTCTATCTTGGAGAAATAGTGGAGCATCCTTCTCTCCATGCTTCAATGGACCCTAGCTTGGACAAATGGTGGACCTTTGCTGATATCTATGATTCAATAGAGTTAGCTTGGACAACTGGTGGACCTTAGAACCAAACCCCCATGTAAAACCTATCATGGTCACTCCAAGTGGTGAGAAAGAATAACCTTTAAGATATAGCCTTATAGGTTGGACAAGTGCTGGACCTTAATACCCAAATATTCTTAATATAATGACATAGAGTCAAAAAGTGGTGAATCTTGAGATAAAACCACTCATGCTACTAGCGATAATAGCTTGGACAAGTGGTGGACCTTGAACGTAAACCCCCCATGTTTCAATAGCCTTAGCTTCGACAAATGGTGGAGCATCGTTCTCTCCATGTTTCAATGGAGCCTAGCTTCGACAAGTGGTCGACCTTTGTTTCACTCTATGTTTCAATAGAGTTAGCTTGGACAAGTGGTGGAACTTGGAACCAAACACCCATGTAAAACCTATCATAGTCACTCCAAGTGGGAAGAAAGAATAACCTTTAAGATGTAGCCTTATAGGTTGGACAAGTGGTGGCCCTTAACACCCACATATTCTTAATTAAAGTGGTGAATCTTGAGACCAAACCACTCAGGCTACTAGCAATAATAGCTTAGACAACTTGTGGACCTTGAATGTAAACCCCTCATCTACGAAATATCGTGGGTTTAATGTATTTCGATGGAGCGTAGCATCTTGGAGACATGGTGCAGCTTGCTTCTCGTCATGTTTCAATGGAGCCTATCTTGGACAAATGGTGGAGCATCCTTCTCTCCATGTTTCAATGGACCCTAGCTTGGACAAGTGGTGGACCTTTGTTTCTCTCTCTGTTTCAATAGAGTTAGCTTGGACAAGTGGTGGACCTTGGAACCAAATCCCCATGTAAAACCTATCATGGTCACTCCAAGTGGTAAGAAAGAAAAACCTTTCAGATGTAGCCTTATAGGTTGGACAAGTGGTGGACCTTAGCACCCACATATTCTTAATAAAAATGGTGAATCTTGAGACCAAACCACTCAGGCTACTAGCAATAATAGCTTGGACAAGTGGTGGACCTTAAATGTAAACCCCTCATCTACGAAATATCGTGGGTTTAATGTATGTCGATGGAGCCTAGCATCTTGGAGACATGGTGCAGCCTGCTTCTCGTCGTGTTTCAATGGAGCCTATCTTGAACAAATGGTGGACCATCCTTCTCTCCATGTTTCAATGGACCCTAGCTTGGACAAGTGGTGGACCTTTGTTTCTCTCTATGTTTCAATAAGGTTAGCTTGGACAAGTGGTGGACCTTGGAACCAAACCCCCATGTAAAACCTACCATGGTCACTCCAAGTGGTGAGAAAGAATAACCTTAATGATATATCCTTATAGGTTGGACAAGTGGTCGACCTTAACACCCAGATATTCTCAATATAATGGCATAGAGTGGAAAAGTGGTGAATCTTGAGACCAAACCATTCAGGCTTCTACCAATAATAGCTTGGACAAGTGTTGGACCTTGAATGTAAACCCCTCATCTACGACATATCGTGAGTTTAATGTTTTTCGATGGAGCCTAGCATCTTGGAGACATGGTGCAGCTTGCTTCTCGTCATGTTTCAATGGAGCCTATCTTGGACAAATGGTGGAGCATCCTTCTCTCTATGTTTCAATGGAGCCTACCTTGGACAAGTGGTGGACCTTTGCTTCTCTCTATGATTCAAGTGGTGGACCTTGGAACCAAACCCCCATGTAAAACCTATCATGGTCACTCCAAGTGGTGAGAAAGAATAACCTTTAAGATATAGCCTTATAGGTTGGACAAGTGGTGCACCTTAACACCCAAATATTCTTAATATAATGACATAGAGTGAAAAAGTGGTGAATCTTGAGACAAAACCACTCATGCTACTAGCGATAATAGCTTGGACAAGAGGTGGACCTTGAACGTAAACTCCCCATGTTTCAATAGACTTAGCTTCGACAAATGGTGGAGCATCGTTCTCTCCTTGTTTAGTTGGGGGCTAGCTTGGACAAGTTGTGGACGTTTGTTTCTCTCTATGTTTCAATAGAGTTAGCTTGGACAAGTGGTTGACCTTGAAACCAAACCCCCATGTAAAACCTATCATGGTCACTCCAAGTGGTGAGAAAGAATAACCTTAATGATATATCCTTATAGGTTGGACAAGTGGTGGACCTTAACACCCAGATATTCTCAATATAATGGCATAGAGTGGAAAAGTGGTGAATCTTGAGACTAAACCACTCAGGCTACTACCAATAATAGCTCGAAAAAGTGTTGGACCTTGAATGTAAACCCCTCATCTATGACATATCGTGGGTTTAATGTTTTTCGATGGAGCCTAGCATCTTGGAGACATGGTGCAGATTGCTTCTCGTCATGTTTCAATGGAGCCTATCTTGGACAAATGGTGGAGCATCCTTCTCTCCATGTTTCAATGGACCCTAGCTTGGACAAGTGGTGGACCTTTGCTTATCTCTCTGTTTCAATAGAGTTAGCTTGGACAAGTGGTGGACCTTGGAACCAAATCCCCCTGTAAAACCTATCATGGTCACTCCAAGTGGTAAGAGAGAATAACCTTTAAGATATAGACTTATAGGTTGGACAAGTGGTGGACCTTAACACCCACATATTCTTAATATAATGACATGGAGTGGAAAATTGGTGAATCTTGAGACAAAAACACTCATGCTAGTAGCGATAATAGCTTGGACAAGTGGTGGTACTTGAATGTAAACCCCCTATGTACAAAATATCGTGGATTTAAGGTATTTCGATGAAACCTAGCATCTTGGAGACATGGTGCAGCTTGCTTCTCTTCATGTTTCAATGGTGTCTATCTTGGACAAATAGTGGAGCATCCTTCTCTCCATGTTTCAATGGACCCTAGCTTGGACAAGTGGTGGACCTTTGCTGATCTCTATGATTCAATAAAGTTAGCTTGGACAAGTGGTGGACCTTTTAACCAAACCCCCATGTAAAACCTATCATGGTCCCTCCAAGTGGTGAGAAGGAATAACCTTTAAGATATAGCCTTATAGGTTGGACAAGTGGTGGACCTTAATACCCAAATATCTTTAATATAATGACATAGAGTGAAAAAGTGGTGAATCTTGAGATAAAACCACTCATGCTACTAGCGATAATAGCTTAGACAAGTGGTGGACCTTGAACATTGTGAGCGGGATGAAAACACACACAGCGCCTCTATAACGACCCGACACACACTCTTGGAATGATACACACACACACTATGGGGCACCACTCGGCTTAGACAACACACTTGGCCGAGACAGGGAACACACCTCTGGAGTGAGAGGAGAGAAACTATCCACTTGCCCACTCCACACAGATACACACACACACACCCAAAAAACTCAGCTCAAGAGAGGAGAATTTCTGATGTTTAGATACAAATGAGATTGGGCCAACACCAATGGGGCAAACAGCTCACACAATATCGGTAAAAGATACCAGATACAATCACAAACTAGAGCAGAAACTTCGCTCATAGGAGAAACTTACACAGAAAAACAGCAAGAAAAGAGTGAGGAATTTGGCAAAATGGACAGCGCCATCGCCTCCTGAATGGCCCAAAACCCCAGTCTACAATGTCAAAGTGCTCAAATCCGACCTCGGATGAGCAGTTTACGGCCAAAACAGGCTCCAAAATGAGCAAAAACACACCTGCGGCTGTTCCTCCTCTCTTCTCCACGTTTTTTCTGGTCTTCTCTCTCTTTTTTCAGTTCCCACACTTAGCTTTATTACTTGGGCACCCTTGGCCTTTTAGATGACCTCAAACGGACCCCGAACAGGCCAAAAACTGACCTCGCAGTGCATAGTTGTCACCTTTTTGCATCATTCGCACACCTGGCACTCAGCTTTTTTCCAATAATGCATCTCGCCACCACGTGAAGTGTCACCAAAAAGTGGTCCTAATGATGACCTTTCTGCATAACTCTCACCAGAAAACACCCACGTTGTGTCCGTCCTCATCCGCGTGCAAATATTGACCTCGTTCGCCCTCTTGACGCCACTAGATGCCATCTGACGCACCTACTGACCTCACGTTGTCGGCCCGCGGATATCTTCCTCGAGAAGTTTTACACGCTATAAACTCCTCATTATTGTAGAAAAACACAGTGGTACTGGTAATAGTGAAAATCGATGCACTATGTACACCCTGTCCTACTTGTACACATGTGGGCCCCACATAACCACCTGGCTAAGGAAAATGGGCAATCCTTTATTTGATGCACCATGCATGTGTATGTACATATGCGCAATCCCTTGCTCCAAAAAACTCCTGACATAATTTGCCCACCCCCTAGCCTGCTAGATCATTCATGATCAGCAACAGCAAAGAGAGATATGAGACTCGCCGCATCACAGGTCTCCTCATCCCTCACAGACATGACTCGCTCTTCAGAAAACTCATCTTGCTCCACCATCATCAACCTGGCATGATACAACTTAAGACGCAATCCATTTACCCTTGACGTATGTAAAATCCCATCCGGGTTAGCCAACTGATATGTACCATTCGGGAAACACTCCACTACCTTGAAAGGGCCTTCCCACTTAATTTGAAACTTCTTTTGGAAGGTGTTGTCCAGTTTGCTGTTGTAGCGCAAAACCAAGTCATGCTTCTTGATACCCTTATTTTTGACCTTTTCATTTATCTTTGCCAAAGCCTTATCCTGCATCTGCCCATAATGCTCCAATGCGCTCATCCTATCCAACTGGACCTCTTGTAACTGCAAGAGCCTCTCTTTGAATGCATTACTAGGCGGCCCAAGCAACTTCTCCAACATTTTGACCGCAGGCAACTCTACTTCCACAGGCAATAGTGCTTCTTTTCCATACACCAAATGAAATGGAGTAAACCCTGTACCTGTCTTCACCGAAGTACGGTAAGCCCATAATGCACTAGGCAATTCCAAATCCCAATTCTTTCCTTGGTGCTCTGTCACTTTCAAAAGAATCTGTACCAACTCACCATTGAATCTTTCATTTAAGCCATTACACTGTGGGTAATAAGGAGTGGTATGCTGGTGTCTAATCTTCATCTTTGTGCATAAGAAGTCTAGCAGTTTAGCTCTAAATCCTGGCCCCTTATCTGAAAGTAGCTCTAATGGCACCCCAAACTTGCAACATATTTCATCATACACAAATTTTGCCACATCCTTTGCAGTGATCTGTTTTACTGCTATAGCCTCTGCCCATCTAGAGAGATAGTCCACTGCCGTCAAGATATAGCTTTTGCCCCTGCTTGTGATAGGTAACGGGCCTATTGCATCAATCCCCCACTTTTCAAACACATCAAACGCCATAATGGTTTTTCGTAGCTCTGGCTTCAACACTCTCTTCCCAAATGCTTGACACCTATTGCAAGACCTACACCAATGGTGAACATCCTTGTGCAAACTAGGCCATACATACCCCTCTTGCAAAATCTTATGCAAGGTGATCTTTAGAGCAAAATGGCAACCACATGCGCCTTCATGATTCTCTTCCAACACTCTGTAAAGCTCCTCCCGCCAAGATACACGTCTCAACACAAGATCAGCCCCTTTCATGTATAAGACATCACCAATCAATTTGTACCTGTATGCTCAATTAGACTTCTGAATCTCCTTTGGAATGATTCCTGTTAGCAAAAACTCCTCTTCTTGAGCCAAACTTTCCCGGCCATGATAAAGAGGTAAGGTGGTCCTCAACACAAATAGCTCCCCAATCATGCCTTGAGCTGCTTCATGTGCCTCTCCATTTAGAGCACGTTCAATGTGTCTGATGCTCCATGCTTCGAACTTTTTTAACAGGCCTTTAATTCTGAAGCACATTTCCTTCAATGAGGTGTTCTTGCTCTTCCACACACCCAGCACTTGCTTCACCACTAACAAGGCATCACCTTTTATGCTCAACCTTCGAACCCCATGCTTCAAACAAATGTGTAATCCGGCTTCCAATGTAGCATATTCAGCCTCATTGTTACTATGCGCATCCAATTTGAACCCTCTCTTGCATACTAGCTTCCCCTTTGGATCATAAAGTGCTATACCCCCTGAAGCTGCATCGTGGCTCTTTCTGTATGAACCATCAAAGAACAACACATGTGCATTGCTGATCTGTGGAACTTCTTCAACTACCTTTCTCACCACCTCTTCCTTAACAATAAGGGGATTCTCCTTGTAGGTCAACAAATCAGCTAGGGTAGCCCTTGTACTATCTTCCACTAGAAAAGAGAACTCAAACTCTTGCAGCTCAATTACCCATTTCTTCACCACATTTGACATGTTAGTACCATTAATTAACTGTGGCAAAAATGCATAACTCGTCAAGAAAACAAAAGGCCGTGGTAGCAAGTAATGACGAAATCGTCGACAAGCAAATATTACACTGGCCATCACTAGCTCTACTTCCGATAACTTTCTCTCCGCTACCAACTTCACTCGGCTTGAACAATACACTGGCCTCATATAATGGCTGCCCTTCCCCTTTTGCAATAGCATGGCTCCAATGGCATCATCCCCTACTGATGGATTTACATAAAAAACTTTCTCCCAATCAAGAGCCTGCATGGCTGACAACCCCCCTAACACCTCTTGAAACACTTCTTCACACTTGTCATCCCATTGCAATGGATCATGCTTTGCCACTTGCTGTAATGGATAAAGAAGCTGTGAAGACAATGGAATAAACCGTGCCATGTACTTCACTTTGTGTATAAAGGTTGCCAATTGCTTCGTACTCATAGGTGATGGAAGAAGAATAATAGACTTCACCTTATCTGGATCAGCCTCAATGCCATTTTCTGACACCATATGGCCCAATAACTTCACCCTTGGCTGTGCTAGATGACATTTCTTTGGATTTAGTTGTCCTCCACATTCATCATATCGAGTGAATACCATCTGCAGCTTCTCATGGTGATCAGCCCTACTGCTATAGACACAAAAGTCATCCATAAAAGCTTTAACACAACTACCAATGAATGGTTCCAACACCCAATTTGCTCTCTCTTGATAAAAGGAAGGTCCATTTGACAACCCAAATGGCAATACTGTGTAGCAATAGCAGCCCCATGGCGTAATAAAAGTTGTCTTTGTGCGGTCTTTAAGAGCAATGTTCAATTGAAAATAGCCTGAAAAACCATCACACACACTGTACCTCTCATAACCTGCCACTGAATCTCAGATCTGATCAATGAATGGAAGAGGATATGGGTTCTTCTTAGTGGCTGCATTTAAGGGTTTAAAATCTACACAGATCCTCCACTTCCCATCCTTCTTTGGACTGACTACTACTGGACTCACCCATTCTGTGGTCTCCACTGGAACTATGAACCCTGCCTTCAATAACTTGTCCACCTCTTCTCGCAAGGCTTCCATTTTCTCTTGACCCATCCTTCTTAGCCTTTGCCGCACTGGCTTAGCACCTTCTTTCAGCTCTATATGCATCTCTTCACCCTTGAACCCTCTGATCTCTTCATATGAAGTAATGAACAAATCAGGAAAACTAGCCAGCATATGCAAAAATATATCCTTCTCCATAGCTGAGAGGTCTCCACTAATCATTTGCGTCATCAATTCCTGCTTCTTTGACAACTCAACCTTGGTTTGCATCAGCCCTTCAATCACTTCATAAGGCCCTTCACTTTCATCTTCAACCTCATTCGCAAATGCAACTAAACCACACTCCTGGATTTCTTTATCCATCAAAAGAAATGCAACATCAGCATCCTCATCACTGCTGGTAGTGCTATCACTGTCCTCATCTGTCACCGTGGAAGAGTCTTCATCACTAGACTCATCCTCATCTTCATAAAGCTCCTCTAATCGTTTCCTTGTATCCATATTATAAAGCTTCTTGGTACCTGTCTTTCCATAGAGGCTAATCGTACCATGTCGCCAATCTTGAACAGCTCCCACTGCACGTAACCATGGTCTGCCCAGTATAATAGGATATGCTCCCAACCCTGCTGGCATCACATGAAAATAAACCACTGCCTTTGCATCATATGCCTCCACTTCTAAGCTCTTTACAACACCCAAGCATTTTACTTTTTGATGGTTTGCCAATCTGATCCGAAAACCTGACACCCCAGTCACTGTGAGACCCATCTTCTCAACACATGAGTGTGTTATGACGCATATTTGGGCTCCGCCATCCACATAACCTTGTCCCAAATTTTTCCTTTTATGCCACACATCTACTATTGGACAAATGTTTGGTAGCTCATCCATTGCCAACACCTTTACTGAACCTCTCTCTGGCTCTTTCTCCATTGGGTTAACCATCCTCTTCCACTGTCGCTTTAGCTTAGGCACCATCTCTATAAGCTGCCCAAAAGTAACATCTGCCTTCCTGCTCGTCAGATCCTCCTTCAAGTCATAGCTTAATTGCCCATCCCCTAGTGGAAAATCTGAAACATGAAACTTTCGACGAGCTCTCCTTTTTCTCCTCGCCTTGACATCCTCGCCTTCATGGCTCTTTCCTTTCTTCTTACTAGGACCTGAGGCACTTCTTCCTTCCTTATCCTCTGTGGTCCTCTTCCCAATAGGCATCACTAATGTATCCTCTAGCTTTGATGCCTTCTCCAAGGTGACTACACTTAGCACTTTTGTCTTTCCCTTTTCCTCCTGGGTCAGTCCACTGGTTCCTTCGTCTCCCTTAATTTCGATGCCATAATCATTTGACCTAGTTAGCACCTGTCTTGGCAATGGATACATGTCTCCCCCCATCCTTGGTGGCTTATCACATTGCGGGCTGATGTGACCCAACTCTCCACAATTATAACATGTGGGCGTCTGCCTCTAAAACCTACCATTGCTTTGTCCAACACCATTCCTAGGCCTTTCTTCACCTCCTGGCTGATTTGCAAACCTCCCTCGACCTCGATTATTTCCCACTTGACCTAGCATGTTTAGGCTGAGATTCTTCATCAAATCTACCATTTGCCTCATGTCTTGCCTTAGCCCATCATCTTGCACTGCTGTAGTGACCACTGCTGGCATAACCTGAGTAGTAACAGGAACCACTGGTTCATGATGAACCCCTGACATACGACCTTGTAAAGAGTCTATAGGCTGAAATTCAGACCTCATGGGCAAAGACTCCACCCCTAACTGGCTCATTTTCCTCAACTTCCACTCTTTGTTCCTTGATACCTCTAGTGCATCTTCATATGTCCTAGGCTTCTTTAGCTCCACTCTCCAACGTATATTATCCCAAAGACCAGCCAAGAACATGTCCTTCTTCATCATGTCAGGCGGGGGTACCTGTGGTGCTAAGGCCTTGCACATTCGCTCCCATGCCAACGAAAACTTACGTATGTACGCATCTACTGGCTCACCTTCCTTTTGCACCAAAGCCTGTACTTCTTGCCACACCTTCTCAGGATCTTCTATCTTCACAAACTCCACTTCCAACCCATGTCGTAGATTGTCCCAACTCAACCTTACAGGTGGATCAGCCACACGCAACTCCTCTTCAAATGCTTTAGACCAAACTCATGCATCACTCTTCAAACAAATTTGGAGAAGGCGTAACATCTGCGCAGGGTCATGAATCTGGTTGCTAATGCAGGCAACCTCCATCTTTTCTAAAAATTCTTCCACATCTTCATCACTTCTTCCATGAAACTCCGGATAAGAGAAAGCCATGGCTAGAGGACCCCTTCAAACACACGTGCAAGAACCCAAAACTTTTCACTACCCAATCCCCAGAAACTTCAATGGAGCTCAGCTTTAGATGAGAACAAACACATGCACATCAAATGAGTTTTCATAGTTGATCAATGGAATTACAACAGGCAAAGGACATTCCAGGATCTCTCTCAATCTTCTTGGCCCAAACATAAAGACTATGCGCTGCTGGAAAAAGATCTTCCTGGACACATGAACATTAATCTGAATTCTTTGAGTTAAATGAAAAGGAGTGAACTGAGGGCCATTTTGATCATCCATTAAAGCCAACCATGAAGCTCCCAAGAAGGCACACCTGACTTATCCTCTGATTTTTGCCCAAATTTCAGCAGCATAACAGCATAAATGGCTCAAAATACCAAAAAACCAGCCATCATAACTTGGGAAAATTTCAACAGAGTTTCCCCAGAAGTAGAGCAGTAGGAACCCAAAATATAGACTGTTTATGTATGCATAAACTGTCAACAATAGAACCCGAGCATCAAATAGGACTCACTAGTACATAGCCTATGGCGAGGTCACGAAAAGGGTGCTCCAGCTACCTGTATCACCGAAAGGATCTCCACATTTGAGAATCCCCCAGCTCAATAAAAACCTCACGCTATCGACCCTCACACGAAGGCTAATGCAAATCGCGTATAGTCAAGTCTCAGAAATGACTATCTTCCAGACCAAGTCTCAGAAATGGCTGGGACTGCCAAATATAACCAAGTATGGCTCCACAAATGCGTACAATGGCAGTTTCCACAAGTAACGTACAATCCAGCAGACAATGCGCTCAAATAGGCGCCAAGTGATGCATTCCCACAACAACTACAAGTGACATCACTGCTAGTATATCACTGTACTCCAGCTACCTGTACCTGTGTGAATCACTTGTACCTGTCCCTGTCCCTGTAACCTGTAACCTGTCACCTGTAATCTGTAATCTGTAATCTGCAACCTGTAATCCTGAATCTCGAAGCTTGAAGCTCGAAGCAGAAGCAGAAGGTACTCGAAGAAGATCCTCAGTGGGGGCACCAAAAGAATGTGAGCGGGATGAAAACACACACAGCGCCTCTATAACGATCCGACACACACTCTTGGAATGATACACACACACACTATGGGGCACCACTCGGCTTAGACAACACACTTGGCCGAGACAGGGAACACACCTCTGGAGTGAGAGGAGAGAAACTATCCACTTGCCCACTCCACACAGATACACACACACACACCCAAAAAACTCAGCTCAAGAGAGGAGAATTTCTGATGTTTAGATACAAATGAGCTTGGGCCAACACCAATGGGGCAAACAGCTCACACAATATGGGTAAAAGATACCAGATACAATCACAAACTAGAGCAGAAACTTCGCTCATAGGAGAAACTTCCACAGAAACACAGCAGGAAAAGAGTGAGGAATTTGGCAAAATGGACAGCGCCATCGCGTCCGGAATCCGGAACGGCCCAAAACCCCAGTCTACAATGTCAAAGTGCTCAAATCCGACCTCGGATGAGCAGTTTACGGCCAAAACAGGCTCCAAAATGAGCAAAAACACACCTGCGGCTGTTCCTCCTCTCTTCTACACGTTTTTTTTGGTCTTCTCTCTTTTTTTAGTTCCCACACTTAGCTTTATTACTTGGGCACCCTTGGCCTTTTAGATGACCTCAAACGGACCCCGAACAGGCCAAAAACTGACCTCGCAGTGCATAGTTGTCACCTTTTTGCATCATTCGCACACCTGGCACTCAGCTTTTTTCCAATAATGCATCTCGCCACCACGTGAAGTGGCCCCAAAAAGTGGTCCTAATGATGACCTTTCTGCATAACTCTCACCAGAAAACACCCACGTTGTGTCCGTCCTCATCCGCGTGCAAATATTGACCTCGTTCGCCCTCTTGACGCCACTAGATGCCATCTGACGCACCTGTTGACCTCACGTCGTCGGTCCGCGGATAGCTTCCTCGAGAAGTTTTACACGCTATAAACTCCTCATTATTATAGAAAAACACAGTGGTACTGGTAATAGTGAAAATCGATGCATTATGTACACCCTGTCCTACTTGTACACATGTGGGCCCCACATAACCACCTGGCTAAGGAAAATGGGCAATCCTTTATTTGATGCACCATGCATGTGTATGTACATATGCGCAATCCCTTGCTCCAAAAAACTCCTGAAAACGTAAACCCCCCATGTTTCAATAGACTTAGCTTCGACAAATGGTGGAGCATCGTTCTCTCCATGTTTCAATGGAGCCTAGCTTGGACAAGTGGTCGACCTTTGTTTCTCTCTATGTTTCAATAGAGGTAGCTTGGAAAAGTGGTGGAGCTTGGAACCAAACCCCCATAAAAAACCTATCATGGTCACTCCAAGTGGGAAGAAAGAATAACCTTTAAGATGTAGCCTTATAGGTTGGACAAGTGGTGGCCCTTAACACCCACATATTCTTAATTAAAGTGGTGAATCTTGAGACCAAACCACTCAGGCTACTACCAATAATAGCTTAGACAAGTGGTGGACCTTGAATGTAAACCCCTCATCTACGAAATATCATGGGTTTAATGTATTTCGATGGAGCATAGCATCTTGGAGACATGGTGCAGCTTGCTTCTCGTCATGTTTCAATGGAGCCTATCTTGGACAAATGGTGGAGCATCCTTCTCTCCATGTTTCAATGGACCCTAGCTTGGACAAGTGGTGGACCTTTGTTTCTCTCTATGTTTCAATAGAGTTAGCTTGGACAAGTGGTGGACCTTGGAACCAAATCCCCATGTAAAACCTACCATGGTCACTCCAAGTGGTAAGAAAGAATAACCTTTAAGATGTAGCCTTATAGGTTGGACAAGTGGTGGACCTTAGCACCCACATATTCTTAATAAAAGTGGTGAATCTTGAGACCAAACCACTCAGGCTACTAGCAATAATAGCTTGAACAAGTGGTGGACCTTGAATGTAAACCCCTCATCTACGAAATATCGTGGGTTTAATGTATGTCGATGGAGCCTAGCATCTTGGAGACATGGTGCAGCTTGCTTCTCGTCATGTATCAATGGAGCCTATCTTGAACAAATGGTGGACCATCCTTCTCTCCATGTTTCAATGGAGCCTAGCTTGGACAAGTGGTGGACCTTTGTTTCTCTCTATGTTTCAATAGAGTTAGCTTGGATAAGTGGTGGACCTTGGAACCAAACCCCCATGTAAAACCTATCATGTTCACTCCAAGTAGTGAGAAAGAATAACCTTAATGATATATCCTTATAGGTTGGAGAAGTGGTGGACCTTAACACCCAGATATTCTTAATATAATGGCATAGAGTGGAAAAGTGGTGAATCTTGAGAGCAAACTACTCATGCTACTAGCAATAATAGGTTGGACAAGTGGTGGACCTTGAATGTAAACCCCCCATCTACGAAATATCGTGGGTTTAAGGTATTTAGATGGAGCTTAGCATCTTGGAGACATGGTGCACCTTGCTTCTCTTCATGTTTCAATGGAGCCTATCTTGGACAAATGTTGGAGTATCCTTCTCTCCATGTTTCAATGGACCCTAGCTTGCACAAATAGTGGACCTTTGCTTCTCTCTATGTTTCAAAAGAGTTAGCTTGGACAAGTGGTCGACCTTGGAACCAAACCCCAATGTAAAACCTATCATGGTCACTCCAAGTCATGAGAAAGAATTACCTTTAAGATATAGCCTTATAGATTGGACAAGTGGTGGACCTTAACACCCAGATATCCTTAATATAATGACATAGAGTGATAAAGTGGTGAATCTTGAGACAAAACCAGTCACGCTACTAGCGCTAATAGCTTGGACAAGTGGTGGACCTTGAACGTAAACCCCCCATGTTTCGATAGAGTTAGCTTCGAGAAATGATGGAGCATCCTTCTCTCCATGTTTCAATGGAGCCTAGCTTAGACAAGTGGTGGACCTTTGCTTCTCTCTATAATTCAATAGAGTTAGCTTGGAGAAGTGGTAGAACTTGAAACCAAACCCCCATGTGAAACCTATCATGGTCACTCCAAGTGGTAAGAAAGAATAACCTTTAAGATGTAGCCTTATAGGTTGTACAAGTGCTGGACCTTAACACCCACATATTCTTAATATAATGACATAGAGTGGAAAAGTGGTGAATCTTGAGACCAAACCACTCAGACTACTACCAATAATAGCTTGGACAAGTGTTGGACCTTGAATGTAAACCCCTCATCGACAACATATCATGGGTTTAATGTTTTTCGATGGAGCCTAGCATCTTGGAGACATGGTGCTGCTTGCTTCTCGTCATGTTTCAATAGAGCCTATCTTGGACAAATGGTGGAGCATCCTTCTCTCCATGTTTCAATGGACCCTAGCTTGGACAAGTGGTGGACCTTTGCTTCTCTCTCTGTTTCAATAGAGTTAGCTTGGACATGTGGTGGACCTTGGAACCAAACCCCCATATAAAACCTATCATGGTCACTCCAAGTGGTAAGAAAGAATAACCTTGAAGATATAGACTTATAGGTTGGACAAGTGGTGGACCCTGAATGTAAACCCCCCATCTACGAAATATGGTGGGTTTAAGGTATTTAGATGGACCCTAGCATCTTGGAGACATGGTGCACCTTGCTTCTCTTCATGTTTCAATGGAGCCTATCTTGGACAAATGGTGGAGCATCCTTCTCTCCATGTTTCAATGGACCCTACCTTGGACAAGTGGTGGACCTTTGCTTCTCTCTATGTTTCAATAGAGTTAGCTTGGACAAGTGGTGGACCTCGGAACCAAACCCCAATGTAAAACCTATCATGGTCACTCCAAGTCGTGAGAAAGAATAACCTTTAAGTTATAATCTTATAGGTTGGACAAGTGGTGGACCTTAACACCCAAATATTCTTAACATAATGACATAGAGTGAAAAAGTGGTGAATCTTGAGACAAAACCACTCATGCTACTAGCGGTAATAGCTTTGAAAAGTGGTGGACCGTTGGACGTAAACCCCCCATGTTTCAATAGAGTTAGCTTCAACAAATGGTGGAGCATCCTTCTCTCCATGTTTCAATGGAGCCTAGCTTGGACAAGTGGTGGACCTTTGCTTCTCTCTATGATTCAATACAGTTAGCATGGACAAGTGGTGGACCTTGGAACCAAACCCCCATGTAAAACCTATCATGGTCACTCCAAGTGGTACGAAAGAATAATGTTTAAGATGTAGCCTTATAGGTTGGACAAGTGGTGGACCTTAACACCCACATAGTCTTAATATAATGACATAGAGAGGAAAAGTGGTGAATCTTGAGACCAAACCACTCAGGCTTCTACCAATAATAGCTTGGACAAGTGTTGGACCTTGAATGTAAACCTCTCATCTATGACCTATCGTGGGTTTAATGTTTTTCGCTGGAGCCTAGCATCTTGGAGACATGGTGTAGCTTGCTTCTCGTCATGCTTCAATGGAGCCTATCCTGGACAAATGGTGGAGCATCCTTCTCTCCATGTTTCAATGGAGCCTAGCTTGGACAAGTGGTGGACCTTTGCTCCTCTCTCTGTTTCAATAGAGTTAGCTTGGACAAGTGGTGGAGCTTGGAACCAAACCCCCATATAAAACCTATCATGGTCACTCAAAGTGGTAAGAAAGAATAACCTTTAAGATATAGACTTATAGGTTGGACAAGTGGTGGACCTTAACACCCACATATTATTAATATAATGACATAGAGTGGAAAAGTGGTGAATCTTAAGACAAAACCACTCATTCTACTAGCGATAATAGCTTGGACAAGTGGTGGCCCTTGAATGTAAACCCCCCATGTACAAAATATCCTGGGTTTAAGCTATTTCGATGAAGCCTAGAATCTTGGAGACATGGTGCAGCTTGCTTCTCTTCATGTTTCGATGGAGCCTATCTTCCACCAATGGGGGATCATCCTTCTTTAAATGTCTCAGTGGAGCCTAGCTTGGACAAGTGGTGGACCTTTGCTTCTCTCTATGTTTCCATAGAGTTAGCTTGGACAAGTGGTGGACCTTGGAACCAAACCCCCATGTAAAACATATCATGGTCATTCCAAGTGGTGATAAATAATACCCTTTAAGATCTAGCCTTATAGGTTGGACAAGTGGTCGACCTTAAAACCTAGATCTTCTTAATATAACGATATAGAGTGGAAAAGTGGTGAATCTTGAGACCAAACCACTCATGCTTCTAAGGATAATAGGTTGGACAAGTGGTGGACCTTGAATGTATACCCCCCATGTACGAAATATCATGGGTTTAAGGTATTTCAATGGAGCCTAGCATCTTGGAGACATGGTGCAGCTTGCTTCTCTTCATGTTTCAATGGAGCCTATCTTTGACAAATGGTGGAGCATCTTCTCTCCATGTTTCAATGGAGCCTAGCTTGGACAAGTGGTGGACCTTTGCTTTTCTCTATGCTTCAATAGAGTTAGCTTGGACAAGTGGTGGACCTTGGAACCAAACCTCCATGTAAAACCTATCATGGTAGCTCCAACTGTTGAGAAAGAATAAAGTTTAAGATATAGCCTTATAGCTTGGACAAGTAGTGGACCTTAACACCCAGATATTCTTAATATAATGACATAGAGTGGAAAAGTGGTGAATCTTGAGACCAAACCACTCATGCTACTAGAGATAATAGGTTGGACAAGTGGTGGACCTTGAATGTGAACCCCCCATGTACGAAATATTGTGGGTTTAAAGTATTTCAATGGATCTTAGCATCTTGGAGACATGGTGCAGCTTGCTTCTCTTCATGTTTCAATGGAGCCTATCTTGGACAAATGGTGGAGCATCCTTCTCTCCATGTTTCAATGGACCCTAGCTTAGACAAGTGGTGGACCTTTGCTTCTCTCTATGTTTCAATAGAGTTATCTTGGACAAGTGGTGGAGCTCGGAACCAAACCCCCATGTAAAACCTATCATTGTCACTCCAAGTGGTGAGAAAGAATAACCCTTAAGATATAGCCTTTTAGGTTGGACAAGTGGTGGACCTTAACACCCAGATATTCTTAATATAATGACATAGAGTAAAAAAGTGGTGAATCTTGAGACCAAACCACTCATGCTACTAGCATTAATAGGTTGGACAAGTGGTGGGACTTGAATGTAAACCCCCCATGTTTTAATAGAGTTAGCTTCGACAAATGATAAAGCATCCTTCTCTCCATGATTCAATGGAGCCTAGCTTGGACAAGTGGTGGACCTTTGTTTCTCTCTATGTTTCAATAGAGTTAGCTTGGACAAGTGGTGGACCTTGGAACCAAACCCCCATGTAAAACATATCATGGACATTTCAAGTGGTGAGAAATAATACCCTTTAAGATATACCCTTATAGGTTGGACAAGTGGTCGACCTTAACACACAGATCTTCTTAACATAATGACATAGAGTGGAAAAGTGATGAATCTTGAGACCAAACCACTCATGCTACTAGAGATAATAGGTTGGACAAGTGGTGGACCTTGAATGTAAACTCCCCATGTACAAAATATCGTGGGTGTAAGGTATTTCAATGGATCTTAGCATCTTGAAGACATGGTGCAGCTTGCTTCTCTTCATGTTTCAATGGAGCCTATCTTGGACAAATGGTGGAGCATCCTTCTCTCCATGTTTCAATGGACCCTAGCTTGGACAAGTGGTGGACCTTTGCTTCTCTCTCTGTTTCAATAGAGTTAGCTTGGACATGTGGTGGACCTTGGAACCAAACCCCCATATAAAACCTTTCATGGTCACTCCAAGTGGTAAGAAAGAATAACCTTGAAGATATAGACTTATAGGTTGGACAAGTGGTGGACCCTGAATGTAAACCCCCCATCTACGAAATATGGTGGGTTTAAGGTATTTAGATGGACCCTAGCATCTTGGAGACATGGTGCACCTTGCTTCTCTTCATGTTTCAATGGAGCCTATCTTGGACAAATGGTGGAGCATCCTTCTCTCCATGTTTCAATGGAGCCTAGCTTGGACAAGTGGTGGACCTTTGCTTCTCTCTATGTTTCAATAGAGTTAGCTTGGACAAGTGGTGGACCTTGGAACCAAACCCCATGTAAAACCTATCATGGTCATTCCAAGTGGTGAGAAAGAATAACCTTTAAGATATAGCCTTATAGGTTGGACAAGTGGTGGACCTTAACACCCAGATATTCTTAATATAATGACATAGAGTGAAAAAGTGGTGAATCTTGAGACAAAACCACTCATGCTACTAGCGGTAATAGCTTTGAAAAGTGGTGGACCGTTGGACGTAAACCCCCCATGTTTCAATAGAGTTAGCTTCAACAAATGGTGGAGCATCCTTCTCTCCATGTTTCAATGGAGCCTAGCTTGGACAAGTGGTGGACCTTTGCTTCTCTCTATGTTTCAATAGAGTTAGCTTGGACAAGTGGTGGACCTTGGAACCAAACCCCCATGTAAAACCTATCATGGTCACTCCAAGTGGTGAGAAAGAATAAGTTTAAGATATAGCCTTATAGGTTGGACAAGTGGTGGACCTTAACACCCACATATTCTTAATATAATGACATAGAGTGGAAAAGTGGTGAATCTTGAGACCAAACCACTCATGCTACTAGAATAATAGGTTGGACAAGTGTTGGACCTTGAATGTAAACCCCCCATGTAAAATATCATGGGTTTAAGGTTTTCAATGGAGCCTAGCATCTTGGAGACATGGTGTAGCTTGCTTCTCTTCATGTTTCAATGGAGCCTATCTTGGACAAATGGTGGAGCATCCTTCTCTCCATGTTTCAATGGAGCCTAGCTTGGACAAGTGGTGGACCTTTGCTTCTCTCTCTGTTTCAATAGAGTTAGCTTGGACAAGTGGTGGACCTTGGAACCAAACCCCCATGTAAAACCTATCATGGTCACTCCAAGTGGTGAGAAAGAATAACCTTTAAGATATAGCCTTATAGGTTGGACAAGTGGTGGACCTTAACACCCAATATTCTTAATATAATGACATAGAGTGGAAAAGTGGTGAATCTTGAGACAAAACCACTCATGCTACTAGCGATAATAGGTTGGACAAGTGGTGGACCTTGAATGTAAACCCCCATGTACATCCTGGGTTTATATGAAGCTAGAATCTTGGAGACATGGTGCAGCTTGCTTCTCTTCATGTTTCGATGGAGCCTATCTTCACCAATGTCATCCTTCTTTAAATGGAGCCTAGCTTGGACAAGTGGTGGACCTTTGTTTCTCTCTATGTTTCATAGAGTTAGCTTGGACAAGTGGTGGACCTTGGAACCAAACCCCCATGTAAAACATATCATGGACATTCCAAGTGGTGAGAAATAATACCCTTTAAGATATACCCTTATAGGTTGGACAAGTGGTCGACCTTAACACCCAGATCTTCTTAATAATGACATAGAGTGGAAAAGTGGTGAATCTTGAGACCAAACCACTCATGCTACTAGAGGATAATAGGTTGGACAAGTGGTGGACCTTGAATGTAAACCCCCCATGTACAAAATATCATGGGTTTAAGGTATTTCAATGGATCTTAGCATCTTGGAGACATGGTGCAGCTTGCTTCTCTTCATGTTTCAATGGAGCCTATCTTGGACAAATGGTGGAGCATCCTTCTCTCCATGTTTCAATGGACCCTAGCTTGGACAAGTGGTGGACCTTTGTTTCTCTCTATGTTTCAATAGAGTTAGCTTGGACAAGTGGTGGACCTTGGAACCAAACCCCCATGTAAAACCTATCATGGTCATTCCAATTGGTCAGAAAGAATACCCTTTAAGATATAGCCTTATAGGTTGGACAAGTGGTGGACCTTAACACCCAGATCTTCTTAATATAATGACATAGAGTGGAAAAGTGGTGAATCTTGAGACCAAACCACTCATGCTACTAGTGATAATAGGTTGGACAAGTGGTGGACCTTGAATGTAAACCCCCCATGTACAAAATATCATGGGTTTAAGATATTTCAATGGAGCCTAGCATTTTGGAGACATGGTGCAGCTTGCTTCGCTTCATGTTTCAATCGAACCTGGCTTGGACAAATGGTGGAGCATCGTTCTCTCCATGTTTCAATGGAGCCTAGCTTGGACAAGTGGTGGACCTTTGATTCTCTCTATGTTTCAATAGAGTTAGCTTGGACAAGTGGTGGACCTTGGAACCAGACCCCTATGTAAAACCTATCATGTGCATTCCAAGTGGTGGTAAATAATACCATTTTAGATATAGCCTTATAGGTTGGACAAGTGGTGGACCTTAACACCCAGATCTTCTTAATATAATGACATAGAGTGGAAAAGTGGGGAATCTTGAGACCAAACCACTCATGCTACTAGGGAGAATAGGTTGGAAAAGTGGTGGACCTTTGCTTCTCTCTATGTTTCAATATAGTTAGCCTATATTAGACAATTAGTAGACCTCAAATCTCTCCATGTTGTCTAGAGCTGAGCTTGGACAAGTGGTGGACCTTACTTCTCCCTTCCCTTAGTTTACTAGCTTAAAAGATTACTATGTATACTTGCTTAGATCTAACTTGAACAAGTGGTGGACCTTGTATTCACACAAACTTAATTCATTACAAAAAAGTATATGCTAAAATAACATTTGGCTTTTTTTGTTTCAGGAAAGATGGCTCCAAAAAAACAGGTTGCAAGGGTTGCTGTCTCAGTGGACTATAATTGCAATGATGTTAGGAAATGGTATTTGGACATACATGGTATAGAGGGTGCACAATTTCATAAGGTGCATCTATTTATTGCCAAAAAGGAGAATGACAGCTTGTTTGAAGATGTTGGATAAGTTGTGGAAGCATCTGTCTCTGTAGTTGATAGTCATCCGGAGGTGGAATGCATTGACATTGTAGTTCCAATGAATCTAGAATTTCAACTATCTCCAGGAGCATATGCATTGGAGCGCATGTCTAGAAACAAAGAAGAGACAATGTTTTCTCGAGGATGGAAGTTTGCAGAATCAATTCCAAACATCACAGCAAATCAACTTCAAAGCTCCATCATTGCCACACTACAACGAAAAAAGGTGAAAGCTTCACGACCACCATCCACAAAGAAGCAAGCAAAAGTGCAAAAAGTAGCAGCTAAGCGAACTAGTTCCATTTTGGATGTAGACAAGGCATCTTTGGCATCCTCATCAACAGAGGGTTCAATGTCAAAGATGAGAATTGTGGATCCAAATGTTTTAGAAGCTGAGGCCATGAAAGGACAAGAAAAAGATACAAGTGGATCCAGATGTTTTAGAAGCTGAGGCCATGAAAGGACAAGAAAAAGATACAGGTGGAATGAATAAGTACATAAATTATTTTCCTTTCCAATATAGGGAATTTGATATCCCTATTAAAAATTTTTGGCTTGCTCCTGATCACTATAATGCACGTATTATGGATAAAAAACACGCTGAAAGTGTGTTATTTGGATTTTCACGGAGTACGACCAAGCCTGCAGCATGTGCATATTTGATGCCTGTTCGAAATGCAAAATCAAAGAAGGGGACTCGTTTGGCAGTAGAAGAGGTAGAGGAGCAAAAAATTAAAGATTATCATTATTGGATTCTTAATGGGCAGCATTCAATCTATGCTGCAAAAGTTTTGCTTCACAATGAACAAAACAACAAAGAGATATTTGAAAGACTGATTAGCGTGTATAAATTTAGAAAGGCTCGCATTGTTGTGAATGCTCCTCCATTTGTTGCAACTGCTATATCTGCCATTGCAAATGAGGAGGCTCAGGCATTGTATGTCAAGCAACCTTACAGCCAAATATTGAGACATTTACGGAGTCAATGGATCTTCTCAGGACGACCACCAAAGGCAGCAAGTGGAATTGCAGAGGGACATGCATCTCGTGCCGGATGGGATGTAAGTTATTTTCTTTGTCTTTTTGATAGTGTTTAATTAACAAATCTTGCTCAATAGTTTAATTATTTCTCTATTTCTTTTTAGGCTTTTCTTCGATTGGCAAGAATGAGTGCAGCAGCAAGTTGGATTGCTAAACAGGCACACATGGTCACGTACTCTGATTTAGTTTATGATTGCTGGATAGAAATCATTGAAAAGCTAGAAGAGGAGAATAAGAAACCCCCAACAACTGTATTTAGATACCTTTGTGGCCTTGAGGAATCAGAGGTAAAGACTATTCAAGAAGAGATTAGAGATGAGAAGATTTTACTGTCAAAGAGTGCAAAGGATGGTGATGCAACTGACATGTATGATCGAATCAAGCAGTTGAAGCAAGACAAATTGATTCAAGATGCACTTCTTGAAGGCTTCAACAATTTGAATGAGTCTTCACCATGTAAAGACTGGGAGGAGGTGGTCAAAATGTATAACATCAATGATGTTGTTTATAAAACAATTTTAATGCTATGCGAGGAATGGATCAAATCTAGTTTGACGCGTGGAACAAAGAAAATGGCTTTTCCAGATGGAGCAATAAAATACATGCAATGGGCAATTCACCTTCAAAAGGAGAAAACTGAGCCTAGAGATTTGCCATGGTCAATCTATGTGGTGAGCCTACAAATGGAAGGCAATCTCTACTTGATGCGCCACTTCAATAATAAAGTGCCTATTGGCTTATGTGTTTTAGATATGACAAAAAACGTTGGAGGCAATTTGAAGTGGAGTGAGGAGACATTTAACAATGCTTTGGATGGGATCTTGGCTATTGCTGGAGGGTCAACAGATCCTGGATTTGTCTTTCTTGCATTTGTGGATTTCACTAACTTCACAAAATTGCAATGTGCCTTTCACGCCATGGGAGATAATCTGAGCTACCATTGTTGTGGTGCATTGCATCACTTTCCATCAGCTCCTTGCAAAGGAGCAATTCAATTCCTAACAGTTATTGCCTTCTTGGGACAAGGCAATGCATTTGAAGACCTGAGAAGAAGATCAGAGGAACATCCCATGCCAATTGATTGTTCTCTTCTTCAAGTAGCAGATAACGATATGTCAGATTTGCAATATTTGGAGGCCAAAAAAAGAGCTTTGGTCAAGCACTACATTCGTACATATTGTTTTGAAGACCGCAAGCTTGTTGATGTTTTTGGTGATGGCTCCTTGGTTGCACAAGAAGGAATACAACAGAAAAAAGAAGTTATATGCTTAATTGATAGTGTGGAGGAGGCAAAAAACGTGGAGACCATGCTGCTAGACTTTGTTAAGTCTCATGAAGATATAGAAAAATGGGCTGGACTTCAACAATCCACTTCGCAATCAGATGACATTGTGCCTGTTACAGAGGAGTGCTCTCCACAAAGAGAAGAAGAAGAACAACAACAACATCCTCTGTCAATGGAGGACTTTTTGGAAATGGAGACACGTATGTTTTGAGTTTCTTGTGCATGTTAGTGTTTCTTGTTACTGATTTGATACTCTTAATGTTAGATTTTGCTTTATATAGTATTGATTGAGTTTGTATTTTTTATCTCAAGCATTCAAGGTTTGAATGTAAATAATAAATTACTTGAGTTTTTGAATGGTGGATCTTTAGACTAAAACTATAACATTTAATACTCACAAAGACTTAATTACTTAAGAGCTTGAACTCAATAAGTTTTGGACCTTTTATCAATACCCCCTTGATATGATACATTAGATCGTAGCATGGTTAAATGGTGATGCTTCATAAATTGAACCTAGCTTAGACAGGTGTTGGAGCCTAAATTTAAACTAACCTTGCTAGAAGGGAGCTTATGTTTGGACTTTGAGAACTAGCATAAGTAATCAATTAGAGCATAGATTAGACATGTGGTGGTGGCCTTAGAGACCAAAATCTTAATGAGCTTGGAAAGGTATTTAAGTACTGCAATTTACTTAGTTTTAGTACTCACTAAAGGCATAGCTTGACAAAAGGTGGACCTTACATGGATCCTAATTTCAAGAGGTGTGGTAGACCTTCAAACCAAGATCATATAGCTTGGACATGTGGTGGACCTTGCATGGAGACTAGTTTAGACAAGTGTGGTACACCTTGTAACCAACACCCATTTGTTATATTAGCTTGGACAAGTGGTGGACCTTGCTTTTATGTTTCAATGGAGCATATTTTGGACAGGTGGTAGACCTTGTTTCTCTCCATGCTTCAATGGAGAGAAACATTAGCTTGGACAAGTGGTGGACCTTGTTTTTATGTTTTAAAGGAGCATATTTCGGACAAGTGGTAGACATTGTTTCTCTCCATGGTTCAATGGAACCCACCTTAGACAAGTGAAGTACCTTGAAACCAAACCCCCATAATACAACCTACTAAATAGGTTGGAAAATTGGTGGTATATGAAACCATCCATGATAGAGCATAGTATAGGTGAAAACGTAGTGGTCCTTATATCAATTACCCATGCATAGCTTGGACAAGTGGTGGACCTTGATTCTCTCTATGTTTCAATGGATCCTATCTTGGACTAGAGATATATCTTACTTATTTCCATGCTTCAATGGATTGTAGCTTGGATAAGGAGTGGACTTCAAACAAAACTCCACAGCATAGCATATATTAACAATTCATGGGTTTTATAGAGATTTTCTTGCCTATTTTGGAGAGTTGGTACACCTTTATTCTCCATTCTTCAATGGATCTGAGGTTGGACAAGCGGAGCTGGAGAAGTGGTCAACCTTAAAATGAAACCTCCCATGCTACAACCCATCATAGATCGTATATGTAGTGGACCTTGAAACTCTTTTATGTCCCTAGCTTAGAGAAGCATTGCACTCTTTATTATCTCCATACATGAAGGCAAGGTTGGACAAGTGGTGGACCTTCAAACCAGAATCTCTATGCAATAATAGGCAAGTGGTGGAGCTTGTTTTCTCCATGTTCCAATGGAGCCTAGCTTAGACAAACAATGGAGCTTGCTTCTCTCCATGTTTCAATGGATCCTAGCTTAGAAAAGTGGTGGAGCTTTGATTCTCTCCATGTTCCAATGGACCATAGCTTAGACAAGTGGTAGACCTTGAAAAAACCCCCCGTATACAACATATTATGGGGTTTTCATGTTTCAATGGCACCTAGCTTGGACAAATGGTAGAGCTTGCTTCTCTTTATGTTTCAATGGATCCAATCTTAGCCAAGTGGTGGACCTTGAAACAAGAATCCCCCCCCCCCCCCCATGTACAACGTATTATGGGTTTTGAAAGCACTGGGAGAAAATAATAGCTTTGATAAGTGGTGGACCTTGCTTCTCTCCATGCTTCAATGGAGCCGAGGTTGGACACATGTTGGAGAGAAGATGGTTGCCCATGAAATAAGACCATGCATGCTATAATCAATCATATGTTGTACACATGGTGGACCTTGCAATTGTTTTATATGCCTAACTTGGACAAGTGGAGGACCCTTGATTACCTCCAGATATCAACAACAAGCCAAGTTTGGACAAGTGTAGTACCACCAAACCAGAATCTCTATGCTACAATAGAGTATAGGTAGGACACGCATGAACCTTGATATCAAACCATCCATGCTACTAGAGATGATAGGTTTCACATGTGGTGGAACCTTGTATCAATGTTCTATGTGTAGTTTTTGACTAGTGATAGACCTTGAAACTAATCCCTCTAGGCTACAAGAAAAAAGAGATGGATGAGGAGGCTAGACTACTTTTGTTGCATCAATGCATCCCATGTTACCACATATACTATAGGGTTCTTGGATAAGTGTTGGATCTTGTGTCAATGCTCCATGTCTAGCTTGGACAAGTGGTGGACCTTGGTTCTCTCTATGCTTCAAATGGGCAATAGATTGGAGACACAGTGGCCTTTTTTTTCCAATGATTTTATTTTTTGGAAACCTTGGAGGCACCATGTAAGAGGCACTCTAAGTCTTCCATACAATGGACCTATTGGACTATAAAATAATGATATCTTTCTTTGATATTGTCATTATTTTATGCATAATATTTTCTTCTTTTTGCAGACACAAAGGAGTTAAGTGATATAAAAACTAGATGTATTTCACACTATGATTGGCATGAAGATCCTTTTGGGACACCAACTTTTCCTATTCCCAAAGATGTAATTTTCCATATTAACGGTGTGGATTTTGAAGTGCGACTTTCATGTATTGAAGGAGCTGGTTATGGGCTATTTGTGCATACTACCCTGGAAAGTGGTTTGACTATTCTAAACTATGGAGGGCATAAGTATAGATTTCAAGACTGGAAAAAGATATGCAAAATTTTCCAAGAGCTTATAAATATTCTCTTCTAGAGGATCCAAACATAGAAGAAGAGGAAGATCAATCATACATTATTGGTTGTGTAGAAGAAGGAAACGTGTCGGGCTATATAAATAGTTCTCACAGTACAAATGTCTGTCCCAACGTACGCTATACATTTGATCCAAATTTGCCACCTTGGCATAAATGCACCTCTTCACACATCAAGTCAGAAGAATATGGCCATGTATGCATTGAGACTATTTGTCAAGTTGAAGCAGGAGAAGAGTTGTTTGCTGACTATAACTTTACTTGACATTGTAAAGTATTGTACATGGATGGAAATCTCAAGTACATGCATCATTTTCATTTTTCATGGATGAAATCTCAAGTGAATATAACATTTGATTATTGTTTAGTTTATGCTCAACGAGAATCTAGAGTGCTCTTATGCTTTGTGTGTTGTCTAACTTATTTGACTACCTTGGCCATAGAATCTTGATTCTACTCTAGATTTGTGATAAATCTTACCAAAATTTAATCAATGTCTAGGTTGGACAAGTGGTGGGGCTTCAAACATTACTGTCTTAAACAAGTGGAGTTATCTTACTTGAATAAGTGGTGGCCTTTGAATCCAAATCTAAGCCAAATCTCTAATTTTTGCTTGTAGTCTAGGTTGGACATTTGGTGGACCTTGTATCCATGTTTCCTCAACAAGGGTGGCTTTTAGTTTTCACTTTAAGTACTCATCTTTAATAAAGTGTAGGATGGAAAATGTTGAGTTAGTAGATTGTATTTTAGACAAGTGGTGTTTGGTGTACGAATGCTGAAAATGGTTGCAAGGATTCTAACAACGACTTTACCTTAAATAAATTTCTTACTAGGAGTTCTACATATAAATATGGTGAATAAAATTCTAGTGGTTTTGAGATACCATTTGTGTGTGTGTTTTCTTAGATTCACAAACTGGGATGGATAATGCTCCTATGGTTCAGTCAACAACTATAGAATCCATAGATTCTATGGTTTCTAAAGTGCCCAAGATGGATGATATTTCTATACTAGAGTCTAGTGTTGTGCAACTTGAGCAAGCTTCCAATAATGAGAACCAAGAAATCGATGCTTCAAAAATGCAACATACATCAAAAGAGACTGAAAAGTCCACTCACGAGCTATTGCCAATTGGTACTACGTCATGTAGCGTAGATGTTGAGAAATCCATGCTTACAATTATATTGGATTTAAATGGTCTATTGTTGAAACGTTCCCCTCAACCATCCTCACACCACAACTCAGTGCAAATGGATTCAAAAAGATATATTATACTCAGGCCAGGTTGCATCCAATTCTTGAAGACTATTTTACAGAGGTTTAATGTTGCAATTTGGTCGACAGCTACTAGGAATAATGTGTATCAAATCCTTGCAGCACTAAACAACTTAGCTGAGGATACATTGCCTTTCTTTGCAATTTGGTCGCAAGATGTTTGCTACACCGCTCAAACTCAAAAATTGTTTAGACCCGACAATCCAAACGTTGAGGCAATGTTCAAGCCTCTAGCCAAAATTGCCATGGGGTTTGAATGTGATCCACAAAGAACAGTGCTTATTGATGACTCTCCTTACAAGGGATGTATTTCACCAGCAAACAATTGCATTTTTCCACCACAATTTGATGCTGAGAAGATGGTTGACAATATGCTCTTGGAGGAGCTACTGCCATACTTGATTCAGCTTGATGAGAGAAGGGATGTGCGTGATTTAATTGCTTCTAATCGTTATGGACAACCTATAGTGACAAATGATAGTGAATACAAACAAATCATGGAGTATTGGAAGCAGAAAAATGATGTTTGGTCAGCTAAGGTGTTCTTTACAAGAAGAATACCACCTGCAAAAGGTGACAGGGATGAAACTATCATTGAAAATGCAAGTGACACAAGCCACCGCAATGAAATGAGAAGAGCCCAAATACAAGAGATCTTAGCAAAGGAGCGTACACCCATTGAAAGCATGAAGGCGTCACAATTGACCACTTTAGCTAGGCAATTGGGTTGTAACACAAAAGGAGTTTTGAAGGCAACCACAGCAAAGGCTTATATAAATAAGGTGAAAGCTGAGAACAATCTTCTAAGGCTGGATAGAAAGCAACCCTAAGGTACTAGTGACATGTCATATATTCTTGATACACATACTTGAACACTCATGTGCATGGTATCTAACAAATCTTTCTTTTTATTCCTTCCTGCAGGATCTTACAAAGGATACTACTAGATGGAGCTCAATCAATAGAGATTTTGATATTTTGCTCAAAATAATGAAGCAGTCACCTACATTTTTTGTTTATCAATTTCTTGAGAGACTTTCTTTTAGTTTGTAATCATCAAATGAAATGAAAAGTATCCTTCTTATAAGATTGCTGATCTTTTTCTCGTTCAAAACTTTCAATTGTGATTTATAGTTTTGTTAGCATGAGATTGTGCTTTTTTAGTTTGAAAAAAACTGTCAAAGATCCAAGTGTTTTTGGCTTTACTTAAGTTATTAATTGTGAAAGATCCAAGTCTTTTTGCTTTACTTAAGTTATTGATTGTCTATGTAATAGTCCTTAAAACAATATCGGATGGCTTTCTTGCTCCCATGTCTCACATTGGTCTTTAGGTAATACAAGTGGTGACCTTGAAAGTATGGTCTCATATCTCGATCAAGTGAAGAGACATGAAGCTTAAATATCACTACTATGTATCTAGTGTTAAACTCCATTAAGACAAAGATACTAGAGACATGAAGCTTAAATATCACTACTATGTATCTAGTGAAGAGACATGAAGCTTAAATATCACTACTATGTATCTAGTGTTAAACTCCATCAAGACAAAGATACTAGAGTGCCAAATTGCAGTCTAGTTTAAGTGAAAGTCCATTTGAGCTAAGGTAAAACTTATAGTGCCTCATTTTTCTAGGATTCTACCCCATCAAGGAAGTTAGAATCTAGCACAAACCAATTAAGACTCTTTTGGAGCCTAGATAGGACAATTCGTGGAACTTAAGAGACTTATTATTGAGTTAGAGTCTAGTTTAGATAAGCAAAAGATCTTCAAACCAGCACTTGACTTTCTTACTATTCAATATTCAAAGTCCCTTGAGGCTAACAAATTACATACCTACTTGTAACCTAACTAATGAGTAATTATATAGATCTAAGCAAGTATATATAATGAGTCTTCAAACTAATAAACCAAGGGAAGAGAGTAGCAAGGTCCACTACTTGTCCAAGCTCAGCTCTAGACAACATAGAAAGATGCTAGTTCTACTAATTGTCTAATTATAGGCATGGAGAAATGATAGAAGGTTGAACACTTGTCCAACCTATCATCTCTAGTAAGATGGGAGGTTTGGCCTTAAGATTCACCATGTAACCAACCTATACATCATTGTATTATGAAGAGTAGAAAAGCAAAGCTCCACCACTTGTCCAAGCTAGTTCTAAAATCCACTTGGAGATAAGCAAGCTCCACCATTTGTCAAATCTCTCTTCCATTAAAACATGAAAAAACTCATCTATGTTGTACAGGGGGGACTTTTTTCCAAGGTCCACCACTTGTCCAAGCTAGGATCCATTAAAACATGGAAATAAACAAAGCTCCACCACTCGTCCAACCTTTAGAGTTGCAAAGTGTATGGGTTGTCTAAACTAGGTATGGGAAAATAATTGAAGGTCCACCACTTGAAACATGGAGCGAAGCAAGCTCCACCATGTCTCCAATATGCTAGACTCCATTGAAACACCCTAAACCCATGATATTTTGTACATAGGGGATGTACATTCAAGATCCACCACTTGTCCAACCTAGTATCCCTAGTAGCTTGATAGCTTTGGTCTCAAGATTCACCACTTGTCCACTCTATGTCATTGTATTAAAAAGGATTGGGTGTTAAGGTCCACCACTTGTCCAACCTATAAGGTTATATTTTAAATGGTTTTTTTTCTCACAACTTGAACTACCCATGATATGTTTTACATGGGAGTTTTGTTTCAATGTCCACCACTTGTCCAAGCTAACTCTATTGAAACATAGAGAGAACCAAAGATCCACCACTTGTCCAAGCTAAGCTATATTGAAACATGGAGAGAAGGATGCTCCACCATTTCTCCAAGATAGGCTTCATTGAAACATGGAGAGAAGAAAGCTCCACCATGTCTCCAAGCTAGGATCCATTTAAATGCCCTAAACCCATTTTATTTTGTACATGGGGGGTTTTATTTCAAGGCCCACCACTTGTCTAACCTATTATCCCTAGTAGCACGAGTGGTTTGGTCTCAAGATACACCACTTGTACACTCTATGTCATTATATTAGGAAGAACTATGTATTAAGGTCCACCACTTGTCCAACCTATAAGGTTATATCTTAAATGGTATCCTTTCTCACCACTTGAAATGCCCATGATATGTTTTACATGGGGGTTTCATTCCAAGGTCCACCACTTGTCCAAGCTAACTCTATTCAAACATAGAGAGAAGCAAAGGTCCACCACTTGTCCAAGCTAACTCTATTCAAACATAGAGAGAAGCAAAGGTTCACCACTTGTCAAAGCTAGGCTCCATTGAAGCATGGAGAGAAGTAACCTCCATCATTTTTCCAAGATAGGTGCCATTCAAACATGGAAAGAATCAAGATCTACCATGTCTCCAAGATTCTAGGCTCCATTGAAACACCCTAAAACCATGATATTTTGTACATGGGGTGTTTACATTCAAGGTCTACCACTTCTCTAACGTATTATACCTAGTAGCATGAGTGGTTTGGTCTTAAGATTCACCACTTATCCACTCTATGTCATTATATTAAGAATAACTGGGTGTTAAGGTCCACCACTTGTCCAACCTATAAGGGTATATCTTAAATGGTATCCTTCACCACTTGTCAAGGTCCATCACCACTTTTCCAACCTGTAAGGTTATATCTTGAATGATATTTTTCCTTATCACTTGTAATGTCCATGCTATGTTTTACAAAGGGGTTTTGTTCCAAGACCCACCACTTGTCCAAGCTAACTCTATTGAAACATAGAGAGAAGCAAAGGTCCACCACTTGTCCAAGGTAGGCTCCATTGAAACATGGAGAGAAGGATGATCCACCATTTCTCCAAGATAGGTTCCATTGAAACATTGAGAGAAGCAATCTCCACCATGTCTCCAAGCTAGGCTCCATTGAAATACCCTAAACCCATAATTTTGTACATGAGGGGTTTACATTCAAGGTCCACCACTTGTCCAACCTATTATCCCTAGTAGCACGAGTGGTTTGGTCTCAAGATTCACCACTTGTACACTCTATGTCATTATATTAAGAAGAACTATGTGTTAAGGTCCACCACTTGTCCAACCTATAAGGTTATATTTTAAATGGTATCCTTTCTCACCACTTGAAATGCCCATGATATGTTTTACATGGGGGTTTCATTCCAAGGTCCACCACTTGTCCAAGCTAACTCTATTAAAACATATAGAGAAAGAAAGGTCCACCACTTGTCCAAGCTAGGCTCATTGAAACATGGAGAGAAGGAACCTCCACTGTTTCTCCTAGATAGGCTCCATTGAAACATGGAGAGAAATAAGCTCCACCATGTCTCCAAGTTGCTAGGCTCCATTGAAATACCCAATACCCATAATATTTTGTACATGGGGGGTTTACATTCAAGGTTCACCACTTGTCCAACCTATTATCCCTAGTAGGTTTGGTCTCATGATTCACCACTTGTCCACTCTATGTCATTATATTAAGAGGAATTGGGTGTTAAGGTCCACCACTTGTCCAACCTATAATGTTATAGCTTGAATGGTATTTTTTCTCACCACTTGTAATGCCCATGACATGATTTACATGGGGGTTTTGTTCCAAGGTCCACCACTTGTCCAAGCTAAATCTATTGAAACATAGAGAGAAACAAAGGTCCACCACTTTTCCAAGCTAGGCTGCATTGAAACATGGACCTTAATACCAAATTATTTCTAGTAGCATGAGTGATATTTTGTACATGGGGGGTTTACATTCAAGGTCCACCACTTGTCAACCTATTTCCCTAGTAGGTTTGGTCCCAAGTTCACCACTTATCCACTCTATGTCATTATATTAAGAATAATTGGGTGTTAAGGTCCACCACTTGTCCAACCTATAAGGTTATATATTAAATGGTATTTTTTCTCACCACTTGTAATGCCCATGATATGTTTTACATGGGGGTTTTGTTCCAAGGTCCACCACTTTTCCAAGATAACTCTATTCAAACATAGAGAGAAATAAAGGTCCACCACTTGTCCAAGCTAGGCTCCATTGAAACATGGAGAGAATGATGCTCCACCATTTATCCAAGATAGGCTGCATTGAAACATGGAGAGAAGCAAGCTTTACCATGTTTCCAAGCTAGGCTCCATTGAAACACTCTAGGGGGTTTTATTTCAAGGCCCACCACTTGTTTAACCTATTATCCCTAGTAGCATGAGTGGTTTGGTTTCAAGATTCACCACTTGTACACTCTATGTCATTATATTGTGTTAAGGTCCACCACTTGTCCAACCTATAAGGTTATATCTTAAATGGTATCCTTTCTCGCCACTTGAAATGCCCATGATATGTTTTACATGGGAGTTTCATTCCAAGATCCACCACTTGTCCAAGCTAACCATATTTAAACATAGAGAGAAACAAAGGTCCACGACTTGTCCAAGCTAGGCTCCATTGAAACATGGAGAGAAGGAACCTCCACCATTTCTCCTAGATAGGCTCCATTAAAACATGGACATAAGTAAGTTCCACCATGTCTCCTAGATGCTAGGCTCCATTGAAATACGCAAAACCCATGATATTTTGTACATGGGTGATTTACATTCAAGGTCAACCATTTGTCCACCCTATTATCCCTAGTAGGTTTGGTCTCACAATTCACCACTTTTCCACTCTATGTCATTATAATAAGAGGAATTGGGTGCTAAGGTCCACCACTTGTCCAGCCTATAAGGTTATACCTTGAATGGTATTTTTTCTCACCACTTGTAATGCCCATGACATGCTTTACATGGGGGTTTTGTTCCAAGGTTCACCACTTGTCCAAGCTAATTCTATTGAAACATAGAGAGAAACAAAGGTCCACCACTTTTCCAAGCTAGGCTCCATTGAAACATGGACCTTAATACCAAATTATTCCTAGTAGCATGAGTGATATTTTGTACATGGGGGGTTTGCATTCAAGGTCCACCACTTGTCCAACCTACTTTTCCTAGTAGGTTTGGTCGCAAGATTCACCACTTGTCCACTCTATGTCATTATATTAATAATAATTGGGTGTTAAGGTCCACCACTTGTCCAACCTATAAGGTTATATATTGAATGGTATTTTTTCTCACCACTTGTAATGTCCATGATATGTTTTACATGGGGATTTTGTTCCAAGGTCCACCACTTGTCCAAGCTAAATCTGTTCAAACATAGAGAGAAACAAACGTCCACCACTTGTCCAAGCTAGGCTCCATTGAAACATGGAGAGAATGATGCTCCACCATTTATCCAAGATAGACTCCATTGAAACATGGAGAGAAGTAAGCTCCACCATGTTTCGAAGATGCTAGAGTCGATTGAAATACCCAAAACCCCTGATACTTTGTACATGGGGGGTTTACATTCAAGGTCCACCACTTGTCCAACCTATTATCCCTAGTAGCATGAGTGGTTTGGTCTCAGGATTCACCACTTGTCCACTCTATATCATTATATTAAGAAAAATTGGGTTTCCATATCTAAATGGATCTTTGCTTGGATAAGTGGTAGACCTTGAGACCTAAATACCCATTCTACACTAGAGCATTGGTTAAGCCTTATGCACTTCAAGCATACCTTTAACAACAAGTAGTAGTTATTAGTTGACTTAAGTCTAGTTGACTCCATGGTATTGAGACTAAGAGAGAGTGTAGCATAAAAAAGAGTCAGGATTTTAATTTGACTTTCTTTCTATTAATGAGTAGATCATAGATGGATTTTGGTATCTAATAAAACCTTAGGGTAGACAATGTAAAACTCATGTCTATTGTTGTGTTTGCATTAAGTGTTCTTGTTCTTTAATTTCAGAACCATTACAGAAAAATGGATTGGCTATATGCTGGCATAAATTGAAGAAAACTATTGAATTACCCATCCAACCTCCTCCAAGACCTTGTCCAAGGAATGAATCACCTCCTTATCACCTACCACTTCTTTCAAGGACATCAAAAGAGTACTTATCTTGGATCTAGAGGGGTTACTTCTCAAGACAATTGAAATGAAACATGGAGATTCTATGCCATCTTGGGCTCAACACATGCGACTTGTGGAGGATAAAGATGAAGTTTATCATGTGGTGCGACCAGACGCACAAAGTTTTTTGGATTTTTGTGCTGAATACTTTGAGCTATGGATATGGAGTTGCTATAACTTAACAAGGGTGCAACGCATCACACAAAAATGTTTTCCTGAGCAGTATACCAAGTTCAAGGTGTTTATGAGTAACAAAAATTGCCAAAATCCAAATATTATGTTAGGATTTACAAGGGTTTATCACAAAAATTTGAGTGATATTTGGAAGATATTTGAGGATTTGGATGCAAACAATACCTTAATTTTTGATGACACTCCATATAGGGTGATGTGGAACATGCCAGGGACATATCTTATATTTCCAAAGATGTGGAGGCAAACTTCCGAGCAACTTCAAAACTTCTTGCAGAGAACCATAATTCCATGGTTGGTAGGATGGTTGTATGCAAGAGATAAGAGAGTCTATACATACAACACAATTGTAAATCAGTATAGTGATTCTGAGACAAATTATGTCCTTGGTGTGTACTTGTCAACACGAAAGAATTGAATAAATATGGCCATAAGATGCTTTTTTATTCTAGTGTGTATCTTTCAACATTTGTATAATTTGATATAGTCTTTTTTATAAAAAAACAAAGGTGTGTCAATTTTATGAACACTTGAATGGAGTGCACCCTACTCTAAGGGGACTTCAATGTACTATTGGAGTGCATCCTATTGTAAGGGGACTCTGATGTATTGCTAGAGTGCACCCAAATTTTTAGGGACTCATTTTTTATTTGATTGGGGCCTATGTTGGGTCATATAGTAAAAGAAATTCATTTTTTGTCAATTCATATCGAGGTTGCATTTATTTGTAACTATGAGAGAATTGATGTTTGATGTCAAAATAAAACTTGTAAGTATGGATCAGAGAATTCATGGACTTTAAATATGTGAGAGGGATCTTTTTCTTGGGCACAAATGTTTGCTTCAAGAATTTTGTCATTACATACTTTACGTGAAAGAGTTTTAGAACCTAAAAGACTTTGAAAACAAAACTATGGAATCTAAGTGCATGTATTCTTGAATGGCTTGAAAGTTGATGTATACATGCATGTCGCCTTGATGAAGATTTAGATCTGACAAGATGCAAAGCTAGAATTCTTGGAGTACGTTACCTTTGTCAATTTGGTAATAACATATTTAACTTTCTTTTATTATGGGTGGAAAATATATTATTATGTGCATTTGGAACCTAATTGCTTGACCTTCAAACCAAGATTCCTATGTTATTTTTTCATATACTTTTTTGTAATGAATTAAGATTGTGGATACAAGGTCCACCACTTGTTCAAGCTAGATCTAAGAAAGTATATATACTGAGTCTTCAAACTAGTAAACCAAGGGAAGAGAGAAGCAGGGTCCATCACTTGTCCAAGCTTATCTCTAGACAACATAGAGAGATGTTAGGTCTACTAATTGTCCAATATAGTCATGGAGAAATGATAGAAGGTTGATCCACTTGTCCAACCTATCATCTCTAGTAAAATGGGAGGTTTGGCCTTAAGATTCACCATGTAACCAACCTATACTTCATTGTATTATGAAGAGTAGAAAAGCAAAGCTCCACCACTTGTCTAAGGTAGTTCCAAAATCAACATGGAGAGAAGCAAGCTTCACCATTTGTCCAAGATAGGTTCCATTAAAACATGGAAAACCTCATATATGTTGTACATGGAAGCTTTTTTCCAAGGTCCACCACTTGTCCAAGCTAGGATCCATTAAAACATGGATAGAAACAAGGCTCCACAACTCGTCCAACCTTTATAGCTGCAAAGTGTACCGGTAGTCTAAACTAGGCATGGGAAAATAATAGAAGGTCCACCACTTATCCAATATATTATCTCTAATAGCATGGGAGGTTTGGTCTCAAGATTTAGGAATTGGCTAACCTGTATTTCATTGTATTATGATGAATTTGGTTTTAAAGTCAACTACTTATCCAAGCTATAAGTTTATATCTTGAATGGTATTCCTTCCCATCACTTAGAAAACCAATGATATGTTGTACATGGGGGGGTTTGTTACAAGGTCCACCACTTTCCAAGCTAGTTTCATTGAAACATGGATGAAGACAAGCTCCACCATTTGTTAAATCTAGACTCCATTGAAATCTAGAAAATCCATTCTATGTTGTACATGGGGTTTTTGTTTTAAGGTCCAACACTTGTCCAAGATAAGATCCATTGAAACATGGAGTAGAGAAACACTCCACCACTTGTCCAAGCTAGGAAACATTGATAGTAGTTGGCTTAGTTTGAAGATCCACCACGTGTCTAAGCTAACTCTATTGAAACATAGAGAGAAGCAAAGGTCCACCAACTGTTCAAGCTAGGCTCCATCGAAACATGGACAGAAGCAAGCTCCACCATTTCTCCAAGATAGGCTCCATTGAAACATGGATAGAATCAAAGGTCCACCATTTCTCCAAGCCAAGCTCCATTTGTCCAACCTATAAGGTTATATCTTAAATGGTAATCTTTCTAATCACTTGGAATACCCATGATATGTTTTACATGGGGGTTTTGTTCCAAGATCACCACTTGTCCAAGCTAACTCTATTGAAACATAGAGAGAAGCAAAGGTCCACCACTTGTCCAAGCTAGTCTTCATTGAAACAAGGAGAGAAGCAAGCTCCATCATTTCTCCAAGATAGGCTAGCATGGATAAGTGCACCTTGAAACCAACCTTCCTATGAGGCAATAGAGCATGTGCTACATATTTTATGTATGCCCCATGCCTCAAATTAAGAAGTTATAGATTAGAAGTGGACCTTGCTTGAATGTCACATGCAATAAATTAAGGAAAAATAGCCAAGTGGATTGTATTCCTCAATGGATCCTTGCTTTCACAAGTTGTGAACCTTGAGTCACTTTTACATTAACTTGGACAAGTGGTGGACCTAGAAACCAAGCTCTCCATGTTGAGATAAGTTGTAGGTAGGACAGTAGAACATAGACAACGATAATGGATGCAATATACTCGTCTCCTAATAATCCAATTGATTGAAACCATGGTATTTTAGTTGTTTTCATTGTGTATTGTATGTGCATAAAGTGGAATGAGACCTTAAGAAAACTCAAATTTTTGACAAAATCTCTATATTTTGTACATGATATATTGAAAGTTGTCCAACCTGGGAATTGGGATTTTCCCACTTTACCTAATATGGTTTTTTTTGTCATTTAAAGCTTAAATACAATGACAAAAGCAATGTATGTCTATGCATCCATCATTAAGGATTTTATCATGTGCACTTGTACGAGTACAGACACTAGCTTCAGTGAAATATCCAAATTCTAAGACCATTCCAAATCACATTAGGAGAGAAAAGAGAAATCTTCAAGGGGATGAGAATTAGCATCAATTTTTTGTTTTGCATTAGTGCTACTCAACTTTTCATTTCCATTCAATAAAACTCATGAGCAAGCTACAACAACACCCATGGCAGCAACAACACCAAGATGGTGCAGGTAGCAAAGTTAGAAGACAAAGAAGTAGAAGTGGAGATGTTACCATATACATGTGGTAGTGATGTGTGTGAACACACTCGGACCGCCGGGGCATTTTTTCCCTCTTTAGGAGGTTTTTTCCCCCGTGCATTGTATATACGCCCATCACTCTAGGGCTATCTATCTTTCCATTGCACACTAAGTAACACACTCTCTATTGTGTGCCTTGAGCTTCCTTCGTCTTCTCCAAGCTGTGTGTGTTTCTCTGCAACCCTAATTCCAACAATTGGTATCAGAGCAGGTCACGTCTTCCCGGGCTTAGTCGCCAGCTGCTCCAGCACACGCCTGCTCACTTTCTCCGATTTCAGTGAGCTTTGGCAAGCGTTCGCAGGTCGACAAATATTTTGGGAAAGCTCGAAGAGCTAGGTCTGCTCAGAATTTTGATTTGGGCTCATTTCGGCCTCTGTTTCCACTACGGGCAGTACTGCACAGGTTATTTCGTCATTTTGTGCAGATTTTCTGTCAGTGCCGTTTTCTGCATAACAGGTTCCTTATAGTCTTCTACGGTTTGTGCTATATAGCACAAGTTGTTCCCGCTCCATTTCTCCTATTTTCGGGCAGTTTTCACATCAGGTGCATCATTTACCATGGCTGACAACAACAACACAGATGTGTTCAAGATGTTTGCTGCTGAGGACGGGTTGGATGGGGACAACTACCCTATGTGGGCTTATATGATGCAGCACGTTCTTGTGTCAAAAGGTGTCTGGAACATTATGCAGGGCATTGATGTACGTCCTGGTTCTGAAGATGTAGGCGATATTGAGGATGTTGCAGGTCTTGCTGCAAGGATTGCAGCTGTTAGAGTTGTTTTGCCTACAGCAGAACAAGCTCGTTGGGATGTTAAGGATGCGCAGGCTCATGCATTGATTGCGTTGTCTGTGAAGCGCACCATTATTCCTCACATCCGTTCAGCAAAATCTGCAAAACAGGCTTGGGATATTCTAGCAGGTCTTTATGCAAGCCGCAATGAGGCTAAAATTGCTTTGCTGCGTAAAGAGCTAGAGTCGAAGATTATGCATGAGGAAGATGATATGGACACTTTCCTTGCTAGTGTCAAGGATATCAATGAGCAACTCATTTCTGCAGGTGAAGTCATTTCTGACAGTTCCCTTGTGCAGACTGTTCTTGATGCCTTACCAGATTCCTACCAGACTTTTGCTAGTACTTGGAGACTGATGACCCAAGGAAATCCTGAAGTTGTCAAGTTTGATGCATTATGCACATTGCTGTTGCAAGAGTCACTTTGCTAAAATTGCTTTGCTGCGTAAAGAGCTAGAGTCGAAGATTATGCATGAGGAAGATGATATGGACACTTTCCTTGCTAGTGTCAAGGATATCAATGAGCAACTCATTTCTGCAGGTGAAGTCATTTCTGACAGTTCCCTTGTGCAGACTGTTCTTGATGCCTTACCAGATTCCTACCAGACTTTTGCTAGTACTTGGAGACTGATGACCCAAGGAAATCCTGAAGTTGTCAAGTTTGATGCATTATGCACATTGCTGTTGCAAGAGTCACTTTCTAGAAAAAACAGGACTAGGCAGCGTGCAGTTGAACAGGCTTTTATTGCTTCTCAAAGAAAGGGTGGTAACAGTAATGCAGCCACTTCTTATGGTTCTGCTGCGAGTGGAAAAATTTCTGTTCCTAATGCTTCTGCTGGCAGCACTTCGTCTGGCAATTCTGGTGATAAGGGCAAAAAGAAGATGCGTTGCCATTATTGTAAAGCCAATGATCACTTGATCAAGTCGTGTCCTAAGTTGAAGGCCAAAGAGGCTAAGAAGAAAGAGGGTGGTTCCACTGCAAATGCTGGTTCCACTACAAATGCAGCCATTGTTGAGTCTTCTGTGAAAGGAGATTGTGATGCTGATGTTGATGCAGAATGGGCTTTTAGCGCAGAGTGCACTTACAATCCTGCTGTCCATGATGCATGCTTGTCAGTTGCATTCACATGTGTGGTATTTCGACAGTGGTGCTACAAAGCACATTACCTCACATCGTGAATTGTTTACCTCTCTCGAGTCTGTCCCTCATGGGAATTCAGTCACTTGTGCCAACAACGCCTCTTATCCAGTTCAGGGAGTTGGAAAGATTGTGCTCACTGCTTCTAATGGCAGTTCCTTCACACTTGTTGATGCACTTTATGTACCTGGGATCAAGAAGAATCTATTGTCTGTATCCGCACTTGCTAGACTTGGACTTGTAGTCAAATTTGTGGATGACAGATGTACAGTTCATGATCTCAGTTTTGGTGATGAAATTGTTGCATCTGGGCTTTTGTGCTGTGGGCTGTATAAGCTCACTTTGTATGACAAGTGTGGACAAAATTTTGCAAATGCTGTTGCAGATTCAAGGGCTATTTCAGATGCAAAACTTTGGCATGCACGTTTTGGTCATCTGAATTTTGCCAGTTTGCTGCGTTTGCAGAAATCTGATATGGTTGCTTCTTTGCCGCCTCTTGAAGCACCTATCAAACATGTTTGTGAAGGCTGTATTCTGGGTAAAATGCAGCGTTCTAAGTTTCCAAAGGATGGTTCAGTTAGGGCCACATGCAGGTTGCAGCTTGTGCATAGTGATGTTTGTGGGCCCATGCAAACTCCGTCCTTGGGCAATTACCTGTACTTCGTGACTTTCATTGATGATTACTCCAGGCATGCTTGGGTATTTCCGCTTAAAGCAAAGTCCGAAGTTTTTATGTGCTTCAAACAATTTTTGGCTATGGCTGAAAATGTCTCAAAATGTACTATGGGCACCCTCCGTTCCGATCGAGGGGGGGAGTATATGTCTCATGAATTTAATGCATTTCTGGCTAGTCGTGGGATAAAACACCAATGTACAGTGCCTTATACACCTCAGCAAAATGGTGTTGCTGAGAGGAAAAACAGGTCACTAACGAAAATGGCACGATGTATGGTCAAAAGTCAAGCTTTGCCGCATTCTTTTTGGCTTGAGGCCATCATGTGTGCCACTTATGTACTTAACAGGTGTCCTACGAAAGCTTTGCAGTCTATTACTCCATATGAAGCATGGCATGATAGAAAACCTTCTATTGAGCACATGCGTGTTTTTGGCTGTTTGGCATATGCTTTGGTGCCACAAGTGCAGCGCAGAAAATTGGATGATAAGGCTGTCAAATGTATTTTTGTTGGTTATAGTGCTGAAAGCAAAGGTTACAGGTTGTATCATCCGCAAACAAAACGTATTCTGGTTTCACGGGATATAGTGTTTGTGGAAGATTCTGTTCAACCCTTGCTGTCATGTACTAGAGACAGTAATGTAAGCTCACAGGACATTTATGACACTTTGTTGCCTCTTTTCAGTGGTGGAAATACGAATGTAAGTTCCAATGAGGCAAATGTACAGCCTATGGGGGTTTCTGAAAATGTTTTAGAACAGCCTATTACTGATGCAGATGTACATGATGTACTTGATGAGGAAAGGGCTGAAAATGAGCAGGCTAGAGGTATGCCAAAATGGCTGGTGCACACTTTGTGTGACAGTAAATTGGATGCACCTTTATCTAGTCGTACTCGTTCAGGCTCTCGCCATGCATCTTATGCATCAGATTGTTATGCTTTGGCTGTGTCTAGTTTACATGATGTTGAGGAGCCTTTGTCTTTTGATGAAGCACAGAATTCAAAAAATTGGATTGCTGCCATGAAATCAGAATATGATGCACTTATAGAGAATGACACATGGACTTTATGTGATTTGCCTCGTGGCAAAAAGGCCATTGGTACGAAGTGGGTTTACAAGTTGAAACGCAAGCCGGATGGTGAGATCGATCGCCATAAGGCTCGACTTGTTGCAAAGGGTTATGCACAACAAAAAGGCATAGATTATGAAGAGACTTTTGCTCCCACTTGTCGTATGACTACTGTGCGTTTTCTATGTGCATTGGCAGCTCATTTTGGTTGGGATGTACATCAATCAGACATTGTTACTGCTTTCTTGAATGGTGACATATTTGAGGAAGTTTATGTAACGCAGCCTCGCGGTTTTGTCATAAAAGGACAAGAGGACAAAGTGTGCAAATGTAAGAAGGCTTTGTATGGGTTGAAGCAATCTCCTCGTGCTTGGTATGAGAAAGCTGACACTCATTTGGTTAAACGAGGCTTTCGTAACAGTCCAACAGAAAGCACATTGTATGTAAAGCGTGAGGATGATGTATTTCTCATTGTGGTTCTTTATGTTGATGATTTGCTGATCACTGGACCAAATGAGAGACATATTGCTGAATTTAAGGCTGATTTGAATGCTACTTTCAAGATGAAAGATTTGGGGCTGTTGCATCATTACTTGGGTATACAGTTTAAGCAGTGTGATGGTGGTATTGCCTTGTGTCAGAAAAGTTACATAGAGACATTGCTATGTAAGTTTGGACTTGAGGATTGCAAACCTATTTCCACTCCCATGGAAACAGGTTTGAAGTTGAGTCTACATGATGCTGGCAATCCTGCTGATGTCACTCTTTACCAAACTGCTGTTGGCTGCCTCATTTATGTATGCAACACGAGGCCAGATATTCAGTTTGCAGTCTCGCAGGTCAACAGATTTATGCATAGCCCAGGGTCTAAGCATTGGCAGGCTGTCAAGAGGATTTTCCGCTACCTTAGTGGCACTTTACATCTTGGCTTGTTTTATCCCAAGGGGGGATCATTGCCGCCAGACTTACATGCTTTTTCGGACTCAGATTGGGCTGGTTGTTTTGACACGCGAGTGTCCACAAGTGGTTTTTGTTTCATGCTTGGCAGTTCATGTATATCATGGTTGAGCAAGAAGCAACCTACTGTGGCCACTTCGAGTTGTGAGGCTGAGTACAGGGCAGTCTTCACAGCTACGGTTGAGTGTGTATGGCTCAGACGCCTTATGGCTGACTTGGGTGTTGGACAGGACACTGCCAACACTATCTACACTTACAGTCAGAGCGCATTGGCAGTTGCGAGGAACCCAGTTTTTCATGCTCGCACAAAGCACATTGAGGTGCATTACCACTATGTCAGGGAGAGGCTCTCAGCAGGAGAGATCAGCTTGGCTTATGTGCCAACACAGGATAACCTTGCAGATCTTTTCACAAAGGCATTGTCTCGTGAGAATCTTGAAGCTTTCCGCAAAGCTTTGGGCTTACTCCCCTTTGTGGACTGATCCTGTCCTCAGGGCATGGCACTTCCCTTTACTCATGTGCCAGCTCTCGTTCACCGCATCACTCCAAGGGGGATTTGTTACCATATACATGTGGTAGTGATGTGTGTGAACACACTAGGACCGCCGGGGCATTTTTCCCCTCTTTAGGAGGTTTTTTCCCCCGTGCATTGTATATACGCCCATCACTCTAGGGCTATCTATCTTTCCATTGCACACTAAGTAACACACTCTCTATTGTGTGCCTTGAGCTTCCTTCGTCTTCTCCAAGCTGTGTGTGTCTCTCTGCAACCCTAATTCCAACAGGAGAAGGACAAACGATGAAGCTATGGCAATGAAAGTTTTTTGTACACTCCAGTGGACTAGATTTGTGTGTTGAACTCCTGGATTGGATTTGTGCTCCTGGATTGGAGTGTTTATCATCAGTTGTCTCCTAAATTGGAGATGGTCCTCTAGATGAGGATGTTTGTCACTTCGGGGGTTCACTATGTGTAAAACTACCAAATCACGTGCGTTCAAGACATGTTTGTAAAACCCCTTATCTGTGAATTTTGTTAAGAATATAATGTACCCTTTCCTTTTAAAATCTGTAAGTTTTTTCAAATTTCAAAAAAAAATTCCCTTCTATATATATACTTATGTAAGTTTCAAGAACTTTAAATACCCTTCTGTTGAACTCACGTGATAGGTTACATTTTTATTAGGTGACGTCCCCGGGGATTGTCAGCCTAGATTGGCATATCTATTTTCTATTGTCACGGTCCAAACCCCAAGGGGTGGGTTGATGGGAATTGTGGGTTTCGTCCTATGTTTTCGTGTATCTCCTCTATCCTATTGGGATGCATAGGTGGCACAAAACCATGTGTTAGCATGTGGAAAAGATAAGGGTGTGGGTACCCATGGGGGTCATTACTCAAGGGTATGGACTCACCAAGAGTTAGTTAATGGACTCCTAAAGTGGCTTGAAAGGTCACCCACGATTTTGCAAGTTGGATACACTCATTTGAAGCCTTTGTATGGTGTCATCAATGATGCCAAATGAGATGCCTTAGCGAGCTCTAGATAATCAGCCTTTTCTGTACACTTTCAAGTGGAATCAATCCATCTAGTTTTGAACCTATATTCTACTTTATATCTCTATTGTGTAATTAACTTTGTCATTGGTATGTTAACACCATGATTTCTAGTCTCAACAATCCACCCTAACTCTACAATATGGAGAAGAAGAGCTATGAAGATCTCGTGAGAGAGATATCTTTCTTTGTTGAGAGTTTGAGAAATAACCCTTCTAAATTTTTGTTCATGCTATTCTCCTCTCCTTCATGAAATGTAACAAGGTGATTCCAATCAAGGGCTCCATGATAGGTTAAGGAGGACAGATTAGTGTGGCATTCATGGTAATGGCATGATTGGACAAGTTAGTGTAGAGCTCGAGAGAGAGAGAGACACTATAAGAGCTCACTTAAATTACAACGTCAAATTACCGACATCAATGGTGGGCATCGGTATATGTATAGGTATATCTGAAGGGAGATCAAGTTTTTAAATAATTTAATTTCTGAATTTTCGGCGTTGATACCGGCACCTATACCGGCAACCATACCGAGGACTCTACCGGCACTTATATCAGTGCTCATACCGATGCCTATTACCGCACCAGTACTGACGTACCCTAAAAAAACAGAATCGTGGGTCTTTCCCTGCACATTTTCCTCATTTTTTGCCCTCTTCTCTTGCCCTCCTCTTCCTTACCTGTTGGAAATCTGTTGCTCAACGACTTGCCGGAAGTGAGATTCTTGCTCGTGGACTACTCCTCAGCATTAAGGTGAGATTCTTTTCAAGTTTGCTTGTAAGTTTGTGCAATCTAGTGTATGTGTGTGTAACATTGTGTGTGTGTGTGTGTTTGTAGGTTTGAAGAAGTTTTTAAGACTCTTTCTTGCTCAAATAGGCCGCATGTGAGTGCTCTAAAGTTTTATGGAGTTTTAATTTAAGATTATATTGTATTGAAAAAATAAAACTTCGTGCATAAGGCTTTCAATGCTTTAAAGTTGTATGCAATTTTATTTTGAAATTATGCTTTGAAGAACGTTCTCGCTACCATCTCATCATCATCATGGGATTGAGGTTTAGGTTATACGTTTAAGTTAGGTTTAGGTTTAGATTATAGGATAGGTTAGTTTATAGATTTAGGTTATAGGTTAGGTTAGGTTAGGTTTAGATTATAGGTTAGGATATAGGTTAGAGCTAGCAGCAAATAGTAGCAAAAATGCAAACGAACTTCGAAAATTACTCGTGTACTTCAAAAAACGTAAACAAATTTCAGTTAGGTTAGGTTATAGGTTGGCTTAGAGCTAGCGGAAAATAGTATAAAAAACACAAACAGACTTTGAAAATGACTCGTGTACTTCAAAAAACGCAAACGAACTTCGGTTAGGTTAGATTTAGGTTCTAGGTTTTGTTACGTTAGGCTATAGGTTATAGGTTATAGGTTAGGTTAGAGCTAACTTCAAATACTAGAAAAAACACAAACGAATTTTGAAAATGACTCATGTACTTCAAAAAACGCAAACAGACTTCGGTTAGGTTAGGTTATTGGTTAAGTTATAGGTTAGGTTATGTTAGGTTATATATTATAGGTTAGGTTAGGTTAGGTTTAGGTTATAGGTTATAGATTAGATTTAGGTTATAGGTTAGGTCACGTTATGGGTTAGGTTAGAGCTAATGACAAATAGTAGAGAAAATACAAACGAACTTCGAAAATGACTCGTGTACTTCAAAAAACGCAAACAGACCTTGGCTAGGTTAGGTTTATGTTATATCTTAGGTTATAGGGTATAGGTTAGGTTAAGTTATAGATTAGGTTAGGTTAGGTTATATGTTAGGTTTAGGGTATAGGTTAGGTTATAGGCTAGGTTAGAACTAGCGGCAACTAGTTAAAAAAATGCAAACGGACTTCGGTTAGGTTAAGTTTAGGTTATAGGTTAGGTTAAGTTAGGTTATAGGTTATAGGTTAGGTTAGCTTATAGGTTATAGGTTAGGTTAGATTATTAGTTAGGTCAAAGCTAGCGACAAATAGTAAAAAAAATACAAACGGACTTGAAACATGACTCGTGTACTTCAAAAAATGCAAATGGATTCTGTTAAATGAAGTAAAATAACGTAATTCGACTTAAAAAGCGCACACGGACCTCAAAAATCCTAATATATAATCATTGACAAACGCAGACAAGATTATTACCCTGTGGTCCTAATCTTCGTGCACCTCTAAACCGAGGTGTGCGGGGATCGAGCAGGGCTAGAGAATGTGAGGTTGTTAGAGCTAGTGGCAAATAGTTGAAAACACGCAAACCAACGAAGACGAGATTATTACCCTGTGGTCCTAATCTTTGTGCACCTCTAAACCGAGGTGTGTGGGAATCGGGTAGGGCCAGAGAATGTGAGGTTGTTAGAGCTAGCAGCAAGTAGTTAAAAAAACACAAACATACTTCAAAAATGACTTGTGTACTTCAAAACACAAACCGCCTTTGATAAATGAAGTAAAATAACACAATCGAACTTCAAAAGCGCACAAAGAATTCAAAAACCTTAATATATAGTCATTGAACAAATAAGACGAGATTATTACCTTATGGTCCTAATCTCCGTGCAGCTCTAAACATTTTTCTAGACTGAGGTGTGTGGGGATCGGGCATGGCTAGAAAATGTGATCTTCTCATGTATTGTCATGTAGTTAGTAGTGTGTTGTTATAACAAGAGTGATTTAATTATGTGTTGCATCATTGGTAGATAAAGCATAGACGATAGGATGGTGTGTCCTTGTGCACATTGCAAGCATCAGATCTTTCAAAAACAAAAAATTTGTGATCAACACATACACAGTAACGGTCTCTTTCCCATAGAGAAACTATAAGAACTGTGTTATTGATCTCATGGTCCAGAGACAATAGATCAACCTTCACAAGTAGATATTGCTCCAACTTCATCCTAGAAAAGACGATTTTCAAAATTACAGCCATCGATTGAGTCCTCCCAACCAATACCTGATATGGCATTTAAAGAAGAAGAGATGGAGAAGATGTTAGACATGTTCTTTGACATGGATCCCATTATTGAAAACATAGAAGAAGACAATATTCAAGGCAATAATGCAAACCAACCTCAGTCATCCCGTCCATATCAACGGCATGATAGCAATGATAAAGAGGGTGAGATGATGCAAACTCTTGCACGTATGCCGCTTTACAATGGTGTGAAAATATCAGTTCTCCGTACCCCTTTGGCAATGCAGTCTACTGTCTATGGTTGGTCTAATGCCTCCATCATAGAGCTTTTTAGGTAAATAAATTGTATCCTAAGCATAATAAAGTACAAATTACAATTCAATAATGTGATCAAGGGGTTGACTTGCTCATGTAACGACAGGTTGCTCAACGAGCAAATCTTGTGGGAAGGGAATCACATGCCCCCTACTCATCCAACCACTAAAAAGATTCTTATTAATTTGGGCTTGGATTATCACAAAATACATGCATGTCCTAATAATTGTTTACTTTTTTGCAACGAGTATGCAAATTTGTAATAGTGTCTCAATTGTGGATCAAAAATTACACAAGGAAAATTTATCCGTGCAAAGGTCCTTTTACATTTTCCTATCATTCCAAGAATAAAGAGCATGTTCAGATGCAAGTCTATAGCTGTTTTGATGACATGGCACTCAAATACTAGATCGACAGATGATGTGATGCGGGTACATACTGACTCTCATGCATGGAAGCACATAGAGGAAAGTTGGCCTTCATTTAAGAATGAGCCTCAATGTATCCGCTTTGGTCTAGCAATGGACGAAGTAAACCCATTTGGATTACGGAGTTCGTCATGAAGCACGTGGCCTATCTGTTTGGTTAATTATAATCTTCTACCATGTCTAGCTATCAAGAAGGACCATCTTTGTTGTCACTGATCATCCCAGGAAGTTACAAAGCAAAGAACATGGACGTCTATCTGGCACCACTTATAAAAGAGCTCCAATTCTTGTGGATAGGAATCGATGTGCTTGATATGTCCCAACCAATCGAGCGATGAGATGTACATGTGCTAGGCATTCTCATGTGGACCATGCAGGATTTACCAGGCTTTGGTGAGTGTTCAGGTAAGTGCCTTTGAAACCCTCACATACATGTTATTCATGGCTAAGCCAATGCTTTTATATTTTAATTTTGTGATTTTTCCAGCTTGAGTTACTCGGGCAATCATGCATGTCCAAAATGTGGTCCTTGATTTGGCTTCCGCTACTCTAATTATTTGAGTAAGACAGTTTACAAGGAGCATGGTAGATTTCTGCATGAAGGACATGAGCTACGTGGACCAAACATAGCAAACATGACATGCATCCACTGAAAGTAAGCGATTGGAAAAACATGTGGCTGGAGAGGGGAGATTTCATGCCACCTGGAATGAAAAGACTTTCTATTCTCCATCAACTCCCGTACTGGAGTGGCCTACTGATTAATCATCTACTCATCCCAATGCACATCTCCAATAATGTGGGGGATGTCATATGGAAAACCATCACTCAAAAAAGGGAGACAAAGGACCAAAGAGATTACCTCCAGGCTATGGGTTTGGTGCCAGAGATGTGGCCTCTGCTTAAACCAAATGGAAAGTTTTCTATACCAAAAGGTCCATGGGTTTTGGGTCATGCAAAAGACCAACAAGTGAAGAAAACTATATCTTCATTCAAGACTTCCACTGGGTGCATGCGTTATTTCAAAATGGCTTTTAGGAGAGATGACAATCTTAGTGGTTTAAGTCCCACGATTGGCACAAATTTTTACAGTTTATCTTACCAATTTCCATAAAGGATTGTTTGAAAAATGAAATTAGAAGAACAATGTACAAAATCAATGAGTTGGTACGCTAGATCACTTTCAAAGAGATAAGAGAAAACAACATCGATGCAGCATGCTTAAATGCTATTGAATCAGTGTGTATGGTGGAGGAGTACTTTTCAACAAAGATTCTTACCATCCAAATGCATGTACTTGTGCATGTGGTCGATGAAGTTGCAGTTGTTGAGGTAGTCCATAGCAGGTGGATGTTCTTCTTGGAGTGATTCATGAAAACTTTAAAGGGGTTCGTTCGTTAAAGGACTCGCCCCGAGGGTAGCATGGTCAAAGGATGGCTTGTACAAGAGTCTCTTGTCGTCATCACTGAATTTTTGGGTTCAATTGATCCAGAGATGCCCCAAATGTGGACTACTGAGGTCAACATCAAGGTGACAAGGGACAAGCCGCAAGGACAAGGCATCATTAGGAAGATGGACATCACAATGCGAGAAAAGGTTATGAGATTTTGCCTTTTCAACTCATACATCATGCAAAAGTGGCTAGAAAGGTACTAAGTGGCAAAGCAACAACGCTTGAGAGCTCACCTGCAATTCAAGTGCAACCATGCCACTAGAAACCTTCCTTTTCCATCATCTTCAAAAAGTGCATGACTTTCCAACTAGGCGGTGGTTAGATGCGACAATCTCAGAGGCAAAGAGGAATGGATTGTTGATTACTGAAGAGGAAGAAGAGATGTCAAGGGGTTGCAATTGGCATGTAAATTTTCACAACTTCCTTTTCAAGCTCCACATGATGACATTACTTTAATAACTTTAAGTCTGTTTCAATTTTGTGGCTGCAATATCACAAATATGGAGCTTTTTGGTCGCATGGGAAACACTTTAGAGTGCAACAGATAGACGAACAAAGGGTCACCTTTGACAGTGGTGTTAGGGCAACCTTCGTCCAAGAAAGAAGGAGTAGTGCCAGGGAAGAGGACACATAGACTAACCAGCTTGAATACTTTGGCTACATCCAAGATATATTGAAGATTAGATTTAGAAAGTTTGATATTTTTATCTTTGATGTCAAGTGGTTCAAAGTTATTACCAGTGGCCCTAATGCAATTGTGCACAAAGACAAGAGTGGATTGATTCAAGTGAGCTCTAGGCGGGTGTGGGCAGATGCACGGGATGCACTCGTACTTCTACAGCATTGTGAACAAGTTGTGTTTACACTAGATCCACTATGGACAGAAAATGATGAAAATGGTATGTCTAAGCCGCGCTGGCTCTATGTCATTCAAGTTGCTCCACGGAGCAAGAAAGTGTATGAAGGATTGGAAGTTGAGGTCAAAGAGCTAATTCATGAACAAAGTGCATGGCCAACAAATTATATAAGTTTGGATTTTGAGGTGGAGGTCAGTGGTGAGCATATGCTTAAACCTAGAGATGAGCTTTCAAATACTGAAGCTAATGCAAAGAGCGACGAAGAAGTGGAGTTTGATGACAAAGATGCAAAAGTACAAATTGAGATAGACATTTTTGGTGCATTAGATCTCATAGAAGATGAGAGATTAACTTCTAATTTTTGTTAGCAACTCTTTTGTAAAAGTCTATTTATTAGTCTACAATAATGGATAGATTCATTGAGTTGTGTTGCAGCTTTGTTTTTTTGTTATTTGTATTAATTAAGCATTTCTTTGTAAACTAACGTATTTTACCTGTGTTATTTGTGTATCTGTAGCCATGGCCGATGACGATGATACATACTCTCCTAGTTTTAGTTTTCATGTCACTCCGGTCGGTATGTCACCCGACCATATGGGCTCCTTTTTTACACAGTTCTCATTAGAGCAGATTAGATAGGCGCAAAACCTTTGGGCAGCTAGTTCCTCTAGATCTACTACAGCTGTCCCTACTGTTAAGTATGGAGCATAATTTACCCCTTGTAATTTTCTATATAAAAAATGCACATTTGTAAGGCCCCCATTATGAGGAGAAGCCATCGTGCATGAAGAAAAATCACTCGCCAGAAAACAAAATCATTCGCCAAAAAAAAAAATTATCATGGATAGTCTCAAGCTTTGCTCACGACTGGCTTTGCCAAAATATAATGATTTGAAAAAATATTACGGCCGGACGACGATCGAAAAGTGGTCAAAAACCGGCCGGTCGTTTGGTCGGTTGGTTGGTGGCCAGTAGTTAATGGCCGGTGGAGAGTGGTCGGTGGTGGCTGGAAGTAAATGGCCGGTGGCCGGTAGCCGAATTCAATGGCCAGTGGCCGATTTCAAAGGAGGACCTGTCTTCTCAAGAGCAGCCACACATGGGCGGATTGGAGGGTCCGATTTGGACTTATCTACACTAGGGCGGCTACACATGGTTGTCTCTCATGAGAGAGGGCAACCCTTTTGGCCTATAAAAGGAGGCTATTTCTACACACATTTCATAGTGTGAAGTGGATGCAACAAGGTGGGTGTGAGGTGGTGAGAGTGAAGCAAGGCAGGAGCTCTATTAAGGGTATAATCTTTCTGTAACCTACTTCTTGTTTGAAGTACTAAATCCATTAAGTGGCTGCTTCCCGTGGATGTAGCCCACATTGGGTGAACCACGTATATTATGTGTACTCTCTCTCTCTCTCTCTCTCTCTCTCTCTCTCTCTCTCTCTCTCTCTCTCTCTCTCTCTCTCTCTCTCTCTCTCTCTCTCTCTCTCTACTCTATAATCTCTTGTGTGTGAAAATTATCTCTCTCCATTAAGTAATCTACTCAATTATCTACTTAGCTACGTCATATTTCCTAACAACTAGTATTAGAGCAAGGTTTGTTAGTAGCTAAATTATCTCAAGGAAAGGATTCCTTGAATTGAATGGGAGTAATGGAGGAGGGAGGGAAGCTCTAGATTGAGAAGTTCAACGGCAAAAAATACCAACATTGGAAGATGCATATTGAAGACTATCTCTACCAAAAGGACCTCTATTTTCCACTAGACGGTCTTACAAAGAAGCCCGCAATGATGGAAAATGAAGCATGAATTGTCCTTGATCAAAAGGAACTGGGAACAATATATCCAGTTAAGCTTGATGTCAACGGTTTCCTTCAACATTTTGGAGATGAAGACTACTGAGGGCTTGATGAAGTCACTTGGTTGACGACTTTTACGAGAAACCATCAGCATCCAATAAGGTATTTCTCATGAAGCGCTTGTTTAATCTAAAGATGGCAGAGAATGATTCAGTTACAGAACACCTAAATGAATTTAACACCAACATCAGTCAACTTCGATCACTGAAAATAAATTTCAATGATGAAGTCGGAGCTCTCCTTATACTATCGTCTCTACCGGATAGTTGGGACAACCTTGTGATGGCTGTAAGTAATTCTATTTCTGTAACAAATACTCTTAAGTTTGATGATGTTGTGGGTGTTTTCCTAAGCGAGGAAATACGAAGGAGAAGCACAGGAGCATCATCAAGTGCAGCACTGTCAGTGGAAACAAGAGGAAGGCCTAAGGAGAGGTTCAAAAACCAAAAGGGTCATGATCGCTCAAGACGAAGAAAATCCCGCACAAAGTCAGTTCTTGAATGTTGGAACTACGGCAAGAAGGTCCACGTCAAGAAGGATTTCTGGTCCAAGAAGAAGGAGTCGGAGTCTCAAGACAACAAGCAAACATTGGAGGCCGATGTGGCAAGTAAAGTAGATCAAGATGCTCTAATTTTCTCATTAGACAATGTGTCTAACTCTTGGATAGTAGATTCTGGGGCTTCATATCCATGCGACATCACACAAGCAACATTTCCAAGATTACACCAAAGGTAATTTTGGGTATGTATACTTGCGAGATGATGAAGCTTGTGAAACTGTCGACAAAGGTACAGTTTGTATCAAACTGCTAACAAAAATGAATGGAAGCTTAAAGATGTTAGGCATGTTCCTCTCTTCGCAAAAATTTTGATCTCTATGGGACAATTGGACGATGAAGGTCACAACATTGCATTCGGAAGGAAACGATGGAAGATCTCAAGGAATATTTGGTGGTTTCCAAGGGAGAAAAGGTCGGTACACTTTACTTGTGTACTGTTAGCACGCAATCTTCAACTTGTGCAATAACTACAGAAGTCAACAGTGCGGTGTGGCACTATCGGCTTGGGCGTATGAGTGCCAAAGGAATGCAAATCCTTCAGACAAAGAAGCTTCTACCAGGTTTGAAAGAAGTGGACTTAGAGTTATGTGAAGATTGTGTTTATGGTAAACAAAAGAGGGTAAAATTTCAAAAATCTGGAAATGAAAGAAAAAATAAAAAACTTGAGTTAGTTCATTCTGATGTTTGGGGTCCTGCAAGTACACCATCACTTGGTGGCTCATTGTATTATGTAACATTCATAGACGATGCAACTAGGAAAACATGGTTTTATGTCATGAAGAATAAATCCGAAGTGTTTTCCATATTTCAAAGGTGGAAAGCCTTTGTGGAGAATGAAGTAGGTACCAAGGTTAAATGCTCAGATCCGACAATGGAGGTGAATATTGCAGCCAAGCTTTTGAAAGTTTTTCTACTAGAAATGGCATTTGGAGGCAAAAAGACAACCCCAAGGAAACCTCAACAAAATGGGATTGCAGAAAGGATGAATAGGACAATCATGAAGCGAGAACGAAGCATGAGGCTACATGCAGGCCTACTGCTTGAGCTTTGGGTGGAAGCTGTAAGTATGTCTGTGTAATTAATGAACCGGTCACCCTCAACGGCATTTGAGGGAGTTCCAAAAGAGGCTTGGACAGGTAAACTGGTGAATTATGCATTTCTCAAATTGTTTGGGTGTGAGGCTTTCATGCACATAGATAGAATCCTAAGATCAAAACTAGATGCAAAGTCGAAAAAGTATTTCTTCATTGGCTATGGAGAAGGTGACTTTGGGTATCACCTATGGAATCCAGAAGATGGTAAAATATTTAGGAGTAGGGATGTAATTTTTAATGAACAAAATATGTACAAAGATTACTTGGAAAGAAAACAAACAAAAGAATCAGGTGATGAGTACATGGAGCTTGAGAACGGTGAAGACTCAAGCACTACAAACGGTGACAATGTGCAACAACGTTGTTAAGAGTTTTTGGAAGAAGTGATTGCGCATATGTACATACACATGCATGGTGCATCAAATAAAGAATTGCCCATTGTCTAGAGCCAGGTGGTTACGTGCAGCCCACATGTGTACAGATGGGACAGTGTGTACATATAGTACATTGATTTTCATCATCACAAGTATCAGTGTGTTTTTCTATAATAATGAGGAGTTGGTAGAGCGTAAAAATTCTTGAGGAAGCTATCAGCTGGCTGACGCAATGAGGTAAGCAGGTGCGTCAGATGGCATCCAGTGGCGTCAGGAGGTCGAATGGGGTCAATACTTGCACGTGGTACGTGAGGACACAAGGGGAATGTTTTCTTGTGAGGATTATGTAGAAAGGTCATCATGATAATTTTATTTAGGGGCCACTTCACGTGATTGCGGGATGCATTATTGGAAAAAGTCGAGTGCCAAGTGTGCGGATGGATGTAGAAGGGTAACAAAAATGCACTACGTGCCCATTTTTTGGCCTGTTCGGGGTCTGTTTGAGGTCAATCAAAAGTCCCAAGAGATAAATTGAAGTGTGAACAATGAAAAACCTCAGGAAAAACCAAAAAAAAAGTAGAGAAAAGAGGAGAAACGGCTGCAACTTAGTTTTTTACGATTTTTGGAGATTGTTTTGGCCATAAACTGCTCATCCGAGATCATATTTGAGCACTTTGATATTGTAGACTGGAGTTTTTGGCTGTTTTGGACGCAATGGCATTGTCCATTTTTCCAACTTCTTCACTATTTTTTTGTTCTTTTGCCTGTGTAAATTTCTCCTGTGAGCGAAGCCTCTGCTCCAATTTGTGATTGTATCTGGTATATTTCATCCATATTGTGTGAGCTTTTTGCCCCATTGGTGTTGGTCCAAGCTCAATTGTATCTAAACTTTAGAAACATTCCTCTTTTGAGATGAGTTTTTTGGGTGTGTATGTGTGTGTGTCTCTGTGTTGAGTGGACAAATGGATGGTCTCTCTCCTCTCACTCCATCGGTGTGTTCCCTGTCTCGGGCAGGTGGGTTGTGTAAGCCTAGTGGTTCCCCATAGTGTGTGTGTGTGTGTGTGTGTGTGTGTGTGTGTGTGTGTGTGTGTGTGTGTGTGTGTGTGTGTGTGTGTGTGTGTGTGTGTGTGTCTATTATCCGAACAGTGTGTGCCAGGTGATTATGCACGCGTGGTGTGTGTTTCTATCCCGCTCACATTCTTTTGGCACCCCCACGGAGGTTTTTCTTTGAGTACCTTCAGCTTCGGGATTACGTGTTGCAGATTACAGGTTACATGTTATAGGTTACAGTTACAGGTATAGGTGATTCATACTGGTACAAGTATCTGGAGTAGAGTGATATACTGGCAAGTGGAAGTCACTTGCAATTTCCATGGGTATGCATCATTTGGCGCCTTTTTGAGTGCATTGTCTTGTATTGTACATTACTTCTAGATACGGCCATTGTACACCTTTGTGTAACCATACTTGGTTTTATTTGGTAGTCCCAGCCATTTCTTAGACTTGGTTTGGAAGATAGTCATTTATGAGACTTGACTATACAAGATTTGCATAAGCCTTCGTGAGAGGGTCGTGGTGAGGTTTTATTGAGCTGGGGGATTCTCGACTATGAGATACTTTCGGTGATACAGGTGAATGGAGCACCCTTTTCGTGACCTCTTCATAGGCTATGTACTAGTGATTCCTACTTGATCCTCTGGTTCCATTGTTGGCAAGCTATATATGTATACATATACAGTCTATATTTTGGGTTCTTACTGCTCTACTTTTGGGTAAACTCTACCAAAATTTTTCCAAGTTGTGATGGCTGGTTTTTTTCTGGTTAAAATTCTCGCAAAATCAGAGGATAAGTCAAGTGTGCCTTCTTGGGAGCTGCATGGTTGGCTTTACACTAGTTTGGTACTAAAACAGAACACTCAAGTGTCCTTTTTTTATACATTTAAATTAAATGCTACTTGCATTAGATGGTGTATTTAAGAAAACCCTTTTGATATCATTAAATATGTTAGTTAGAGGGTCTTTTAAAAATATAACCTTGCATTTTAGAAGCTACCATGATCATTAACTATACTCATCAACTTGACCCTCATAAGATTTTGATTTATTGTTGGCCCAAGTAATTGAATTCCCATGAGGGACAGACTCGAGAGAGGTGAACAATTCACGATGTGAGGTAATGTGCTTTGTAGCACCGCTGTCGAAATACCACACATGTGAATCTGTAGCAACTGACAAGCATGCATCATGGACAGCAGGATTGTAAGTGTACTGTGCGCTAAAAGCCCATTCTGCATCAACATTAGCATCACAATCTCCTTTCACAGAAGACTCAACAATGGCTGCATTTTGTAGTGAAACCAGCATTTGCAGTGGAACCACCCTCTTTCTTCTTAGCCTCTTTGGCCTTCAACTTAGGACACGACTTTATCAAGTGATCATTAGCTTTACAATAATGGCAACGCATCTTCTTTTTGCCCTTATCACCAGAATTGCCAGATGAAGACTGCCAACAAAAGCATTGGGAACAAAAGTTTTACCACTCGCAACAGAACCATAAGAAGTGGTTGCATTGCTGTTACCACCCTTTCTTTGAGAAGCAATAAAATCCTATTCAACTGCACGCTGCCTAGTCCTGTTTTCTTTGGAAAGTGACTCTTGCAACAGCAATGTGCATAATGCATCAAACTTGACAACTTCTGGATTTCCTTGGGTCATAAGTCTCCAAGTATTAGCAAAAGTCTGGTAAGGCATCAAGAACAATTTTCACAAGGGAACTGTCTGAAATGACTTCACCTGCAGAAATAAGTTGCTCATTGATATCCTTGACACTAGCAAGGAAAGTGTTCATATCATCTTCCTCATGCATAATCTTCGACTCCACCTCTTTACGTAACAAAGCAATTTTAGCCTCATTGCGGCTTGCATAAAGACTTGCTAGAATATCCCAAGCCTATTTTGTTGATTTTGTTGAACGAATGTGAGGAACAATGGTGTGCTTCACAGACAATGCAATCAATGCATGATCCTGCGCATCCTTTACATCCCAACGAGCTTGTTCTGTCGTAGGCAAAACAACTCTAATAGCAGCAAGACCTGCAACATCCTCAACATCACTTGCATCCCTAGAACCAGGACGTACATCAATGCCCTCCACAATATTCCAGACGCCCTTTGACACAAGAACGTGTTGCATCATATAAGCCCACATAGGGTAATTGTCCCCATCCAACCTGTCCCGAGCAGCAAACATCTTGAACACATATGTGCTGTTGTTGTCAGCCATGGTAAATGCTGCACCTGATGTGAAAACTGCCCAAAAATAGGAGAAACAAAGTGGGAACAACACATGCTATATAGCAGAACTCATAGAAGACTATAAGTCACCTATTATGCAAAAAACGGCACCGACAAAAATTCTGTACAAAATAACAAAATTGCCTGCCTGCTTGTAGTGGAAACGGAGGCCGAAATGAGCCCGAATCAGAAATCTGAGTAGACTGAGCTCTATGAGCTCACCCGAAATATTTTTCAACCTGTGAACGCTTGCCAAACCTCACTGTAATCGGAGAAAGTGAGCAGGCGTGCCCTGGAGCAGCTGGAGACTAAGCCCCGGAGGACGTAAGCTGCTCTGATACCAATTGTTGGAATTAGGATTGCAGAGAAACACACACAGCTGGGAGAAGATGAAGAAAGCTCAAGGCACACAATAGAGAGTGTGTTACTTAGTGTGCAATGGAAAGATAGATAGCCCTAGAGTGATGGGCATATATACAATGCTCCGGGAAAAAAACCTCCTAAAGAGGGAAAAAATACTCCAACGGTCCTAATGTGTTTACACACATCACTACCACATGTATATGGTAACACGCAAGTCTTTTGAAGATGCGGTACGCATTGCAAAGCACAAGGAATCGAAGACTAAGCGTCTTGAGGAGCTTGGTATCAATACAGGTACGCATATGCAAGATGGATTTGACATGCAAGATGAGGTTAATCCTAAGCAGGTGAAAAGTAGCCTATCCTATGATGTTTCTCGTTTCTTCCCAAGGTCTATTGTGAGGCGTAAAGAGGTCTTGCAGGTTGACAGTTTTATGGAAGAGCCTAAAGAGGCGAGTAATGCTTTGGATACAAGATTGAAAAGTCTTGAAGAGGATGCATTGGCTACTTGTGTACCTTGTGATTCTGTGTGTGAGTGTGAGGTTGAGGTTATTGACGATGAGCACGTATCTTTGGATACTAGTTCCTTGGAAATTAGGGAAGAGGGTAAGGTTGAGATCCATTTTGTGGATTTGTTGGATGTGGAGCTTGTTTTGAAGCCATATTTTGATGCATGTGAAGTGATTGAACCGATTTGTGAGCATGATTGTGGTTTAGATCAGGGACCTGTAGCCTTGGAGACTAATGAATCCATGCTAGAAGCTATGGATAGTGGTGATAGCCATGATTATGATGTGGATGAAGTTATGTGTGATGATGAGTATGCTTATGATGATGAGAAGGGGTTTGGCATATATGAGTCCAATGAAAAGGAACTCAGAGATATAGATGCCTATGCTAGGGATATGTGTGCCATGTGAATACTTTTGTGCTTTGGATGTCAACAACTTTACCTTCACACAATGCTTTTAGCTACTTGGGTGCATGATTTGCAGGTTGTTGCTATGGCTGGTGAAGCCAAGATGACAAGTGATGAGTCACTTGAGTTGTGTCAATCGGTTGGGTTGAATCTGGTATGCAATATTTATGCTTTTGGAGCTCCAAACAGGGTGAATGTGTTAGTTGGATATGCATATGGTGCATTTTGGTTGATTGGTGACAAATATATGTGTGGTGCTATGAGGCTTCTTGTGATTCATGCGATATGCCTTTGGCCTTTTGATCCACGTGGACATATACACGTTTTTTGCCTCTAAGAATGTTTGTTTGATTGCTCAAGTAGTTTTTGTTTGATCTAGGAGGAGAGTAGATGATGAAGTAGCCTATACAACAGAGCCCTTGGTGTATGCTAGCTACTGCTAATCATGAATGATCTAGCAGGCTAGGGGATGGGCAAATTATGTTAGGCATTTTTTGGAAGAAGTATTGCACATATGTACATACACATGCATGGTGCATCAAATAAAGAATTGCCCATTGTCCAGAGCCAGATGGTTACGTGGGGCCCACAGTTGTACATGTAGGACAGCGTGTACATAGTACATCGATTTTCATCGTCACAAGTATCAGTGTGTTTTTCTATAATAATGAGGAGTTGGTAGAGCATAAAAATTCTTGAGGAATCTATCAGCGGGATGACGACATGAGGTAAGCAGGTGCATAGATGGGATCCTGTGGCGTCAGGAGGTCGAATAGAGTCAATACTTGCACGTTGTGAGCACGCAATGGGAATGTTTTCTTGTGATGATTATGCAAAAATTTCATCATGAGAACTGTATTTGGGGGCCACTTCACATGATTGTGGGATGCATTATTGAAAAAAGTCGAGTGCCAGGTGTGCGGATGGATGTAGAAGGGTAACAAAAACGCACTACGTGGCCATTTTTTGACCTGTTCGGGGTCCGTTTGAGGTTAATCAAAAGGCCAAAGGTGCCCAAGGGATAAAGTGAAGTGTGAACACTAAAAAATCTGAGAAAAAACCAGAAAAAATGTGGAGAGAAGAGGAGGAACATGTGTAACTTAGTATTTTGCGGTTTTTGGAGCCTGTTTTGGCCATAAACTACTCAACCAAGTCAGATTTGAGCACTTTGATATTGTAGACTGGGGTTTTTGGCCATTCCGGATGCAATGGAACTGTCCATTTTGCCAAATTCTTCACTATCTTTCTTCTATTTTGGCTGTGTAAATTTCTCCTATGAGCGAAGCCTCTACTTCGATTTGTGATTGTATCTGGTATATTTCATCCATATTGTGTGAGCTATTTGCCCCATTGGTGTTGGCCCAAGATCAATTGTATCTAAACATCACAAACATTCCTCTTTTGAGCTGAGGTTTTTGGGTGTATGTGTGTGTATGTGTCTCTGTGGTGTTGAGTGGGTAAATGGATAGTCTCTCTCCTCTCACTCCATCGGTGTGTTCCCTTTCTCACCCAGGTAGGTTGTGTACGCCGAGTGGTGCCCCATAGTGTGTGTGTATATTATCCCAAGAGTGTGTGTTGGGTGATTATAGACGCGTTGTGTGTGTTTCCATCCCGCTCACAACGTCAACAAAAAGAGGAGCCTCAACCTATTCTGCAAAGATCTGCAAGAGCAAGTAGACCTCTAGAAAGGTTCGTTCCTTCCTTCAACCATCTCTTGATCTCAGATTTTGGAGAGTCGGAATCACACGAAGAAGCTATACAACATGAATCCAAAGAAGAATAAATGAAGAGCATGCAAGTGGAGATGGACTCATTACATTGCAACCAAACATGGGAGTTGGTTGAGTTGCCTAAAGGTAAGTAGGCACTTCAGAACAAATGGGTGTATAAGCTGAAGGAAGAATAAGGTGGGAAGAAAAGGTACAAGTCTAGGCTTGTGGTAAAAGTGTTTTCTCAAAAGAAAGGTATTGACTTGAATGAAATATTTTCTCCTGTTGTAAAAATGAACTCAATTAGGCTTGTCTTAAGCCTTGTGGCTGCTCATGATCTAAATCTTGAGCAAATGGATGTAATTCCCTCACGGTGACTTAGAGGAGGAAATTTACATGCTTCAACCAAAGGGGTATGAAGTAAAAGGTAAGGAGAAAATGGTTTTTAGATTAAAGAAGAGCTTGTATGGTTTAAAGCAAGCATCAAGACAATGGTACTTGAAGTTTGATCGGTGGATGTTGGATCATGGATTCACAAGATGCAGCTCGGATCACTGCATTTACACAAAGAATTTGGGAGATGGGAAGTTCATCATCGTAATGTTGTACGCTGATGACATGCTGATTGCAAGTGCTAACATGCAGGACATCAAAGACCTACAAGAGGAGCTCTCTAAATCTTTTTCAATGAAATATTTAGGTGCTGCAAAGAGGATACTTGGTATGAAGATATCAAGGGACAGGACGAAGAAGACAATAAAGCTATCTCAAGAGGATTACATCAAGAAGGTACTATAAAGATTTGTAATGCAAAAACGGTTTCTACACCTTTGGCTGTTCACTTTAAACTAACCAAGGATATGTGTCCAAAGACACAAGAGGAGATAGCCTATATGTCTAAAGTTCCATATGCTACAGTAGTAGGTTCTCTTATGTATGCTATGGTCTGGACAAAGCCAAACATTGCTCATGCAGTGGGAGTTGTAAGTAGGTTCATGGACAACCCAGGTAAAGAGCACTGGCAAGCTGTGAAGTGGATACTTAGGTATCTAAAAGGGACAACAACAAATGCTTTGTATTTTGGAGGAATTGATATTTTTCTGGAAGGGTATGCTGATGCAGATATGGAAGGTGACTCAAAAGAGCACTATTGGCTATGGCTTCATGGTTGGAGGCACAACAGTAAGCTGGTCTTCAAAGATGCACAAAGTGGTCTTACTTTCTACCACGGAAGCAGAGTATGTAGCAATGACGGAGGCAAGCAAAGAGATTTTGTGGCTTCACAGATTCTTAGAAGAGCTTGGATTCAAACAAAACAATTGTTTCTTGTACAATGATAGCCAAAGTGCTATACATCTTGCAAAGAACTCAGTCTTTCATTCAAGGACCAAGCACATTGAGGTGAGATATCACTTCATATGCACTCTTTTGGAAGAGGGACAACTAAAGCTAGGAAAGGTGCATACAAGTGAAAATCCTGCAGACATGTTTACAAAGTTGGTCAATAAGGAGAAGTTGAGCTTTTTCTCAACTTCAATTGGCATTCAAGGATAAGAATCTAGGATGAAAAGCAGTCATAGGTTCGGTTTGGAGATTAGTTTCCAAGTGGGAGATTGTTAAGTATGGAGCCTGATTTACCCTTTGTAATTTTTTGTATTAAAAATGCACATTTGTAAGGCCCCCATTATGAGGAGAAGCCATTGTGCGTGAAGAAAAATCACTCGTCGAAAAACAAAACCATTCGCCTCTTCACCAGAATATTATGGCTGTACGACGGCTGGAAAGTGGTCGGAAAATAGCTGATCGTTTGGTCGATTGGTCGGTGGTCGAAATTCAATAGCCGGTGGCCAATAGCCGAATTCAATGGTTGGTGGCCAATTTCAAAGGAGGACTTGTCTTCTCAAGGGCAGCCACACATGGGCGGATTGGAGGGTCCAATTTGGACTTATGTACATAAGGGCGGCTACACATGGATACCTCTCATGAGAGAGGCATCCATGAGAGAGGCTACACATGGATGCCTCTCATGAGAGAGGGCAGCCCTTTTGGCCTATAAAAGCATACCATTTCTACACGCATTTCATAGTGTGAAGTTAATGCAACAAGGTGGGTGTGAGGTGGTGAGAGTGAAGCAAGGCGGGAGCTCTATTAAGGGTATAGTCCCTCTGTAACCTACTTTTTGTTTGAAGTACTAAAGCCATTAAGTGGCTGCTTTTTTGTGGATGTAGCCCACATCGGGTGAACCACGTATATCATGTGTACTCTCTCTCTCTCTACTCTATAATCTCTTGTGTGTGAAAATTATCTCTCTCCATTAAGTAATCTACTCAATTATCTACTTAGCTACATCATATTTCCTAGCACCTATGCCTAGGACTACTGTGCCCCCTACACCAACCAGCCCCACATCTGAGTCAAGTGTGGCCCCTACACTGATGGGTGGTTTATCCTCAAGACGAGGTAGGCGTCGTTCTGGAGATGGTGGTTTTTGTGGTAGCGGTTCTACCGATACGTCCACACCACCAACAGAGCATCCATTGTCAGGCCAAGGACCAACCAAGGGGTCACAGACTCAGCCAATGGCCAGCTGCCAGTGGGAAGGGGTCCGAAAGTGGCTAGGAGCCTATTAAAGGGAGGTTGGGCGGATGGACCAGGATCTGGCAGTTCTTTGGATCTTACACTGGTATCAGAGCTAGGCTAAGAATAGCAAGGACATGCAAAAGAAAGCCGTGGAGGAGAAGCCGAAGATGGAGAGCGTGTGCAGCAACCTCGAGTGGGGGGAAGGGAGCGTCTGTCGACCTGCTCCAAAACCATCGAAATCGGGCTCAGTGGGAGCGCAAGGGGAAGACCGTCAACTGCTGTCTCTTGCCCGGGTTCAAACGAGCTCGCCATCGAGCGTAAGCTCCATCACAAAGATCGCGCAGCGGCCGCGCTGTCTGCAAAGCAGAGGTCGTCACATTTTAAAAAAAAAAATCCCCTAAGGGTTGGCCGTTCCCACTCGGACAACCCTATTGGACCTTAAGGGAGCCGAAAGGGAGCTGATGCCCACGCAGCTTATTTTCCTTTTCTCTTCGGTTTCCCTCTCCGATACGATGGGCATCATCACCTATGATTTCTGTTAACTACAGTAAATCCAGAAAGTCGAACTTGCTGCACATAGCTTTTGGACGTTTCGACAAGCCCTAAATTTGTCGAAATTTTTTCCGTTTTGGCTTCTTGCATACGATGCAAGCCCCATCCGAAACAACTCCACAGTGATTCGTTTGTTCCCGCTTCTTGTCAGGTGCGAATTTCGTCGACACATTTCAAAGATTAACTGGTGTATTGCGTATGACACAAACCGGATTATTGACCGCTCGAATTTGCTCCGTACTTTCGAGTGAATCATCGTTTGTCGATTTGCTCAATATTTTCAAGCTGCTCTTGTGTGGAATCAACTTGGTGATATTTCAAGGAATTCTTTATTGCTAATTAGCGGCTACAATGCAAGCTACACCTACGGGAGTCTTTTTTGGAAAACAAGGCGGATTTAGCACGACGCTTCACTGCTACGGCAAGGAGTAGCTATACTTTCCAAGTACTACCGCGCTCAGGTATTTTTTTTTTAGTACTTCTTACACTGCACTGTGTAGCCATGGATTCGGATATCAACATGAATTTCGATTTTGAGCAAAGTATTCTCGATCCTGGCAATGATGGCTCGCGGTCACTCTCAAGGAGAGTACCTGCGACGCTACGGTAGGAGAAGATACTTATGAACTGCTCGATATTCAGGAATTTCGTGCACTTCAAACACGCATGACAGTCATGGACGAAAATTTTAAGGCTTTAAATGAAAATGTTACTAAACTTTCTAATTTAGTCATTCAATTATTGCAACAGCAGACCAGGGGTCCGGCTGACACACACATGCATGAGCACGTTGGAACACAAGGGCAAGGCCCAATTAATGAAACACTACATACTCTCACTGCCAAAGAGGTAGATGATTTATTGAAAAATTTCAAACCAAAAGTTTTCAAAGGCAAAGACCGGGATCGCAATAAGGATGCAGTGACCATCTTTCTCAGTAAATGGGATGGATTCACGCCTTACGGCGCACTCCGGATGCAGTAAGAGCTCTGCAAACGAGCCTAACTCTGGAAGGCAAGGCCTACAAATGGTGGATGTCTCTCAAGGAGAAGAACATCATACCACAGAGTTGGGCAGCCTTTGAAACAATGTTCAACAAGGAGTTTTTGCCTACCAACGAGGCAGATCGGAATTGGACCGATTGGGACACATGTTCCATGCACCAATATCCATCACTCCTTGAATATATCTCTCACTATCGGGACGTTATCCTCAAGTTGGAAGGATTGGATACCTTTCAGCAAGTACGAGGGTTCATACGCGGTCTGACTCCAGAACTTAAGAAGTATGTCAAGACCCAGGACCCTAAGACACTTGAGGAAGCCATAGTGAAAGCACATATTCATGATGATCCAGATGATAAGAAGACACATCACAGTCACGTGCCTGCTAGTACACATAATAATACATGCACTCAGTACGGACACAATAAAAGAAAATTTATAATTGTTAATTCAGAGGCATCTAAAAAACCCAAGGGGTCCAGGGGTCCTCTCTCTCTTGAGGATTTTGATAAGGCCAAGAAAGAGAAGCTATGTTTTCAATGCTTAGGAAGAGGCCATGGCAAAAAGGATTGTCCCAAGGGGAAATTTGCTGCCCAGGGGAAGGAGAAAGCAGTACACGGTGCAGCTGCTTCCTCTCGAGTCTTCCTCAAATTTATCTACAGTAGAAGTAACACACATTGAGGTGATGCATGAATGCTGTCTCACAGCTTCCATGTGGCAACAAACCTTTGGACCACATGAGTTAGTACGTATGCACGGATATCTGCAGGGGCACAAGGTGCGCATCTTGGTAGATGATGGTGCTACGCACAATGTCATCAACTATGGATTGGTGAAAAAACTCAAACTGCCTCAAACTCCGAGTACCCACCGCTACAAGGTAGCAATGATGAATGGACATGATAGTGAAATTTGGGATACTCAATGTCGAGCTGTTCCATTGGAGGTACAAGGGTACTCTACTTGTTTGGATTTTCAAGTTATGAACATGGAAAGGGCTGATGTGGTTCTTGGTAGGGAGTGGTTGCATAGCTTAGGTCCATCACTGAAGCGTAGCTACGAGCACAACAGTTTGATGTTTCATTCCCATGGCGCACATGTGTTGTTGTTAGGAGAAAAGGATATCCCATCATCACCACTGATTTGTATTGTTGAGCTGATGCAGCTCGTTTCTGATAATGAAATAGATCAAGTTTTCTTGTGTTACTCAATGTCTCATTTTCTTTCCAATCTTGAGTCTGTTGAACATTCCTCAATGCCACATGATTCTCTCTCCTCTATTCCACCAATTTCTAATTCTACACAAGAAAAAGTTGCAAATCAGTTACAAAAGTTGTTAAAGGAATTTCAAGATGTTTTTCCTAATGATTTATCACCAGGGCTACCGCCGACACGTTCTGTGCAACATGGCATAGACGTGGTTGCAGGCAGTAAGCCAGTGAGTAAACCGCCTTACAAAATGAGTCATTTTGAGGCTGCTGAGGTGGAACGTCAGCTTGCTGACTATCTCAGTAGAGGGTTTATTCAACCAAGTTCTTCATCATGGGCCTCTCCCATTCTTTTGGTGAAGAAAAAGGACGGTAGTATGCGCATGTGCGTAGATTACCGTCGATTAATTGCGGTTACTGTTAAGAACAAGTACCCATTGCCACGAGTGGATGAGCTGTTTGATAAGCTCACCCATGCTCGTATATTTTCAAAGATTGATTTAAGATCTGGGTATCATCAAGTACGCATCAGGCTTGCAGATATACCCAAAACAGCGTTCCGAACAAGGTTTGGACATTATGAGTTTTTGGTGATGCCCTTTGAGTTAACCAATGCTCCAGCTACGTTCATGACACTCATGGATAGTGTCTTGAGACCATACTTGGAAAAGTTTGTTATCGTTTTTCTCGATGACATTCTTGTGTATAGTGCCTCTGAGGAAGAGCATTTAGCACATTTGAAACAAGTATTTCATTTGTTACGCCAAAATCAGTTATATGCCAAGGAATCCAAATGTGATTTTCTCAAGGAGGAAATTCACTACTTGGGGCATGTTATTTCGGCTGCAGGGTTACACATGGATCAATCCAAGGTGGATGCCATTCAAAGGTGGCCCTCTCCCAAAAATTTGGAAGAGCTCTAGACTTTTTTGGGTTTTGCAGGTTTTTATCGTAGATTCGTTAAAAACTATGCCCATATTGATGTTCCCATGACAGATCAGCTGAAAGCCAAGGGAAAAACCTTTCAGTGGGGATTAGAACAACAGCAAATTTTTGACAAACTTAAGGACACATTAGCCACAGGTCCTGTTTTGGCTATTGTGGATCCCTTAAAGCCATTCGTTTTGGAAACGAATGCTAGTAACCGTGAGATTGGAGCTGTCCTTCTGCAGGAGGGAAGGCCAATTGCATTTGAAAGCAAAAAGCTTGATTCAGCACAGCAGAATTACTCTGCTTATGAACGAGAGCTGTATGCAATAGTGTCTGCTTTAAAGAAATGGCAACATTATTTGTATGGTGCACAATTTGAGATTGTGTTTGACCATGAAAGCATAAAGTGGTTCACACAACAGAGTGATTTGAAGGGTCGAAAGGCCAAGTGGGCTGAGATTCTTCAGAAGTATGATGCCAAGCTACGATATCGCAAGGGGCAGTACAATGTAGTGGCTGATGCTTTCAGCCGAATGCCAGAGATCAACTCTCTCCTTTTCAAGGAATTGCAGAGTGAGTTTTTGGAATCTCTCAAAGGTAAGTGTGAGCATGATACTGCATACTCCAAGATGTGGAGCTATGTTTGAAAGAGGGATCCTTATCACTCCAATGCTGGTAGTAGTTTTGTTTCCTCCACACCCAGTTCTCCTCTTTTGAGTGATGAACTGCAGAGATGGAAGAATTTTTCCATAGATAATGGGTACCTACTCCACAAGGGGAGAGTGTGTGTACCGACGAACGCGGACATTCGGCGCCAAATTCTATATGAATGTCACGATAGTCCAAGTGCAGGGCACCCGAGAATAAAGAAAACTTATGCACTCATAAGACGACACTTTTACTAGCCAGGTTTGCATGGCTGTGTTCAAGCCTTTGTCTTGCATTGCCAAAAATGTCAAGTTAATAAAGCAGAGCACCTGAAAGCAGGAGGCCTCTTACATTTTAGAGATTCCCAATGGTAAATGGGAAAGTATCTCCATGGATTTTATTGTGGGTTTACCAACCACTATTCGAGGACATGACTCGGTATGGGTGGTCGTAGACCGGTTGACTAAACTTTGTCGGTTTATTCCAACCAAGTCAACCATTAAGACTCCAGAATTAGCTAAGTTATTTGTGGACAATCTTTACAGGTTGTATGGATTGCCAAATAACATTGTGAGTGATCGTGATCCCAAGTTTAACAGTCATTTTTGGAGGGTTGTTTTTAAACGATTGGGTACACAACTTAATTTAAGTACGGCTGATCACCCTGAAACAGATGGTCAGACTGAACGAGTTAACCAAGTGCTAGAGGATATGCTACGAGCATACGTTAGCAAGAAGCAATCAGATTGGGAAGATTATCTTCCTATTCTTGAGTTTGCATATAATAGTGCTAAGCATGTTACAACTGGTTTTAGTCCATTCATGCTTATGTATGGTTTTCAACCTAGATCACCAGTGACGGTGGGGTTGGCAACTAAGAAGCTTCAACAGGTCAAGGAGTTTCTCCAAGATCATATGGAAATGCTGAGACTTGCTCGTCAAAATGTTCGACAAGCACAGGATCGTTATAAGAAGTATGCTGATGAGAAACGTCGGCAAGCTACCTTCACGGAAGGGGAAGAAGTATTTTTGCGTGTGCCAGATCATTCAGAAAGTCTGAAGACTCGGCCTACACCCAAATTATCTCCACGTTATTGTGGCCCATTCAAGATACTCAAGCGAGTTGGAGATAGGGCCTACAAACTTGAGTTACCTGCGCACTCTCGTGTCCATCCGGTATTTCATGTAAGTTGTTTACGTAAACGCTTGCATGGGGACGACAATGTTATCGGCCAGTAGATATTGGTTGATTTCACTGAACCTCCCATTCAACCGCATGAACCTGAACGCATTTTAGATTTTCATGAACTCCGTACTCGTCATCATGTACGTAGTCAAGCTTTAGTCAAGTGGAAAGATCGCCCTGAAGAGGGTGCCACTTGGGAAAACATTAGTGTTCTCAAGAATAAATTACCCACTTTTGTTTTCGAGGAAGAAAACGCTTCTCCAAGGGGGGAGTAATGTCAGGCCAAGGGCCAACCAAGGGGTCACGGACTTGGCCAAGGACCGACTGCCAATGGGAAGGGGTCCGAAAGTGGCTAGGAGCCTATTAAAGGAAGGTTGGGCGGATAGACGAGGATCTGGAAGTTCTTTGGATCTTACATCCACCACTCTCTTCAATAGATGGTTCACCAATTGGAACACCACATACACCTTGGGGATCACACGAGCATGATCCTAGCAAGGTGTACAAGAGCAAGGATGGGGTTGTTGTGGCAGATAGGGTCAGAAAGGTCATGCAACATAGGATTTGGTAGCTCTATACAGTTCACTTTGGCCACTCCGTGATGGAGATTTTGGATAATCAAGATGATGAAAGAAAGAGGTACATCGTCGAGGCCATTCACAGAGAGTACATGCCGGTAGAGGGGTACGATCTATTCTCGAATGACTAGATTTTGGGCATGGCGAAGGCCACAATGTCACACCGTCAATCAGACGCGAGAGACAGGTACAATGCCGGCAGTCCAAAGCTGGCATGGTTGGACGCAGAGGAGTGGGCGGGGATTGCACGAGAGACATAGGACAATCCTGAAAAATTTCAGCAGCAGCAGAGAGATGCAGCCAGAGCACGTTTGGAGTCTGCTGGAGCGTCACACCTTGGGAGTGGAGGCTACGACACACTTTGATATGAGTTTGTCATTATTATACGTATGATGTAACTTGCTAAAATTGTATATGTTATTCAAAGATTTATCTCATGATTAAACCATAATTTTGCAAGAAGTTGTCGTGAGGCGCCCTCCAACACGTCGAGAGGAGAAGTATGGGTACAAGCATGGACTTGTGGCCCTTTTGACCCAGCTATAGGAGGAGGGAGAGGCCATCGACTAGGAGGCATTACCATGAGGTTCTTCTTGATATAGGCTTACTCAGTCATCTTGATACAATCTTTTTTGTAGCTATGGTCTTCTTGATACATTCTTATTCAGTGATTGTATACATGTACAGTTTCACGCTCATGTTTATGGTTTTGCATTGCATTTGTGATTAGGATTGTGGTACGACAATTAGGTTATGGTTATGGTTTCACAATTATGGTATGGCACAGAGGTTATGGTTATGGTATGGCATGGAGGTTATGGTCAAGGTTTGGCAATCAAGTTATGGTTATGGTTTTACAATGATGGTATGGCAATCATGGTATGGTTAGGGTTTGACAATCAAGTTATGGTTATGGTTTTGCAATGAAGGTATAGAAATCATGTGATGGTTATGGTTTGTTAATCAAATTATGGTTATGGTTATGGTTTTGCAATGATGGTATGGCTGTTATGGTTATGGTATGTCAAGCAAGTTATGGTTATGGTTAAGCTCTTGATTTTGTGGCTTTTTTCTTCTTATAGTTTTGCTAATCTGTGTACACTCGCTCTTTAGCGTCAAGTTGTAGGTGGGGTGTGGTTGCTTGTGCACTCTTCCTTTGGGCAATGAGGGCTATTTTATGTTGCTGCAGTATATGCAGCATCAGTTTCCATCCCTCTCTACGCAAAAAAATTTGCAAGTTTGGTCATCGGTACAGAGTTCAGTACATGCACTAGTATAGACCTCGAAACAGGCTTCAGTATATTAAAATATATTAATTGTGCTTATAACAGCGTCTTATATTCGAGCGCCCTTTTATAGCTTATTCTAACAACTCTAATACCGGTGCATATAATGACGACACTATACCTGCGTCTATTCCGATGTTTATTCCATCGTATTTTACTTTCAAAACAAGCTTTGAATTGTCTGTATCCGCGTCGTTTTTTACGCGGCGTGTTGTAGTGAGAGAGACAGTTGCACAATAGAGTAGATGCTAATAAGGTTATATTGTACATAAAAGATATTACAAAGATCTACTTATATGCTAGCTTGTCATGTGGTTCTTGCCTATTGCACATGCTACACACACACACACACACACAAGTTACTTTCATGATGTTATCGATGTTGTGCCTAATGTTATCGAGGCTGAATTGTTATGGCTTGAAATGTGGGTTTGATTCCTTTACTAGAGGCATATTATATATTTCAAAGTTGTCAAAAGTTCATATGAAGGTGTTATCAGCCTGCACATAATTTGTGCTTGAGGAAGGTCTCACCATCATACGACAGCAGTGGCTAGTCCTTTCACACTTGTGGGCGTGAATTTCAAAAAAATAATGTATACATACAAATCAATTGTAAAATTATGCACGAAATTAGCATACATAATTGTGTCTTTGAGTGCACATGTAAATAGTGTGTTGGTGCTCATAGATCGACGCATTTGCATTGGCGAATTAATTCTTAAAATGGCCCTGCATTTGTAATGTGAAGCTGCCTTAAGGCTTTTGCTGGGTTTCCGTGGTCGGTGGGCTTTGCTCTCAAGAAGGAACCCTTAGGGGTTTAAACAATAGAAGCTCGTGAGTGTGGTGGGAATGGGCCTCAAAGGCCAAGAGTTTAACTCTTTGAAGTTAAGGGCCTGGTTTGAATGAACCTTTCATGGGCGGATTCAAACGGATTGAACAGGTCAATGGCAGGGCCAACAAGAGAAATGGCGCCAACAGTGGCGGAGGCAGATGCAAGCGGTTGGTGGGTCTTCAAATTTATGAGCAGGTGCCGATCAAATGGGACCAATGGATGAGGTGTGATCGGACAGGTTGACTTTGAGATCAGAGAAAGCATCAGGCTGAGCGGCCACTGGCTGAAGTTGGAAGAGACACTTTGGCAGATGTGCTGCAGTAGTTGAGACTCTCTGACAGGGACAATTTCAGGTGTTTTTGTTTATGAAGAGCGGCTGCAGATGTGCTATAGCTCCTAGCAATTGGGTACTGAAGAGGTGAAGTGTGCGGTAGTGCAAATCAGCGACAATGCACAATACCAGTGGCAACAGCGTCGGTGGTAGTTGTAGAAGTGCTCAGCTCGGTGAGAGGCAAATCCAATGGATGTGATGGCCTGATTACAGAGGCTATGAGTATGCTACATTTTTTAATTAAGTGTCAGTGAATCTTACTTTGATAGATAAACAACAAAGTGAAAATATCATGCTAGACATTCCAAGGAGGCTTTTGTCAAATACAGAGCTCAAAGAGCAAGTTGTGGCATTGTGGATAGTGAGTTTGGACACACCCAAATACCCTTCTTGTCTAGTGGACACTGGCCTTGTGGAGCTTAGTCATTTCTTCCTCCAGGAGTAGCAACTTGCTTGGCTATAGCTTGAGAGGAGAAGAAGAAGCTTTCATAAGGTATTGCTTCTATGTAGAGGATGAAAGAGCGGCATCAAGGTTGCCCTTGGATAGAGGATCGAATGAAATAGGCTCTACAAGAGCTTATCACTATTGAGGAGCAGTGCCACGGGTTTGCCTTCCATCATCAAGTATCTTAGTGGACCAAGGTGGGAGACATAGTCAGGGAGATTTTTTTGGGATTCTGGGTCCACACCATGCGTATACTCCAGGGGGTACACCGCAAAATATGTAGTTGTAACACATGAGTTCATCCAGAGGGGTTTTTTATATACCAAAGACTTATAGAATTACATGTACAAGAGGTGTATAAAAATGGAAACAAAAAATTATAGGTTAATCCATGAATATTTGTGTGTATAAAGGGGTTTTAAAAATACCTCTTGAATGCACATGTTATAGGTATTTCTGAAAGGTGGACCGCCCGGGGCATATACTACAGATCTCGCTAGTTGAGGAGACTGGATTGAAGAACTACTAATAATCTTGATGATGTGCATATCATTCCTACTGGCTTTCTAGCTCAAGGAAAAGGATGCATGCAAAGAGAAAGTATGGGTAAAGATTCCTTACTTGGTCACTAAGGAGATGCACCAAAGGCTTGAGAGCCCACTCCATCTTGGGGAGCTTCAGGAGGCTCTCAGGAGGGCACTCTCTCATAGTAGTTTCCATAGGAGGATGGTTTAAATCCTAGCTTTTTCTTGGAGTATTAGGAGTTTCTTGATCCAAATTTATGTATTGTATACCAACATATTCTGCACACAAGGGGGATGCCAGATAGCATGAGTGAGGGCTTGATTTATCTTATTGCCAATGAGGGGTTCTTTGGGTGAGATTTTGTAGTGTCAACTTATCACCATTATCAAATCACCCTAAAAAAGTTTAGCAAAGGCTCTAACTTTGAGAAAACCACTACTTGAGAATATCATATATGAGACATAGATAGGATTTTTCAAGGAGTGTAGAATCCTTGACAACATTTTCACCTTTTGGAAGGTAGCTACTCTCACTCATCTCCAAGGAGAGGATCTTTTGGTGCTCCTTATTGACTTTGAGAATTCCTATGTCAAAGGGTTGGGCCTTCTCTAAAGGGTTGGGCTTATCAAATGCATGGATTAGAGGGGTGTCAACTCTCTATAGGTGTGCGCATAGCCATGAGGTGTTGCTGGCAAGGGGAAGAGGGAAGCGTCTTATGATCACACGGTCAGTACAATAGGGGTGCCCTCTTGCCCCCTCCTTTTTCCTTTTATATACTAAGGTGATGAGTATACTCTTGGCTTCACAGGAGGCTGGTTTGCATTGGCTGCATCTACCTACTCGAGGAGAGGATCCTTTTAGATGGTAAGTTTGTTGATGACTCAGGCATGTTTTTGAAGGGTCGTGAGGCAAATTTTCAGTCTCTTGAGGTTTTTTGTTCTGAATGAAGAGCATTGGTTAACTAGTAAAAGATAGTGGCTTTGTGGGTTGCTCATGCTCCCACATCCAATTTGTGGCATGGAGAGGGTTTTAGGTGGATCCTCTTAGGGACACCAGTTTGATACTTGGGGTGTCAAGTTGGTTTGAATCTATCAATAGAGAAATAGATTGCTATTCTCCTCGTAATCATTAGGAGGAAATTGATCCATTGGATTTCGGTAGAGCTTTCCCTTGCAAGCAGGGCTGTAGTGGCCAATCATGTGTTGTTGGCTACTATGTAGTACATCACACCATGCTGGATCTTCTTGAGTTCTTGCATCATCCAGCTAGAGAGGTTGATCATGAACTTTTTGTTGTGAAGATGAGACATACAATATGCTCAGTTCAAAGTTTCCTAGCAACAGATCATTACTTTACCATGATCCTAGGGAGGGTTGGTGATTAGCTCTCTATAGGAGTGTGCATAGTCAGGAGGTGATGTTGGAGGGGGGGAATGGTGACACCCAATTTTCTATGCAATTAGGCACATTTTATGGACTACATTAACGAAACCTCTAGCATTTAGGCTAAAGATTTCATAAAATTCATCTTTACATTGTAAAATATGATGTAAATTGTCTTCACATATTTAGCGGCTCTCCAAAGTGTAAAATGCCAAGTCCAAAATACGCGGTGTTTCTCAAAAATTGAAGGGTTCTAGGAGTTTTTGGTTGGTGCAAATGAAAGGTCAAAAACCTTAGCTAGTATTGTACTCATTTCAAATGAGTATTGTACTCATTTCAAAATTTGAATATCAAGAAACAAAGGGAAATTGGGGGAGTCATGTGAAAGGTGGTTGAGGAAGTTGAGTCTCTCTCTTCCTTTAACTTCTCTAGCACGAGTCTTTTCCACCTCTCTTGCATTGGCACAACTCTGAAATGTATACCCTTATTGAAAACAATCATCAATGGAAGAATCGGTTTTAAGTTTCATCCCAACAACCGTGAGTAAGATCACTCAAAAAAATATGAATAGAGTATAGGCCTGCTAAGCCCAGTAATCGCAGAACCAATCATGCCATGCTTTCCGAGGAAGCTAACCCAACCCTAGATAATTTAAGATCAACAAAGGTGAAACAAAACAATCATGGATGCTTAGTTGTTCTAAGTAGGCTAAATAAATCAGTCACAGTATAGATTCAAGTATTTTTTTGAGATTGTGGGTCCACACCATGCATATACCCCACGGGGTCCACCCCAAAATATGAAGTTGTAACACGTGAGTTCACCCAGAGGGGTTTTTTATATACCAAAGACTTACAAAATTACATGTACAAGAGGTGTATAAAAATGGAAAAAAAATTATAGGTTCATGAAGGAAGAGGGGTGTTTTAATCCATGAATAATTATGTGTATAGAGGGGTTTTAAAATACCTCTTGAATGCACGTGTTATAGGTATTTTTGAAAGGTGGACCCCCCCGGGGCATATACTAAAGAGCTCCCTAGTTGAGGAGATTGGATTGAACTACTACCAATAATCTTCATGATATGCATATCATTCCTACTGCTTTCTAGCTCAAGCACAAGGATGCATGCAAAGGGAAAGTATGGGTAAAGATGCCTTGCTTAGTCACTAAGGAGATGCACGAGAGGCTTGAGAGCCCACTCCATCTAGGGGAGCTTCAGGAGGCTCTCAGGGCACTCTCTCATAGTAGTTTTCCATAGGAGGATGGTTTGAATCCTAGCTTTGTTTTGGAGTATTAGGAGTTTCTTGGTCCAAATTTATGTATTGTATACCAACATATTATGCACACAAGGGAGATGCCAAATAGCATGAGTGAGGGCTTGATTTACCTTATCGCCAATGAGGGGGTCTTTGGGTGAGATTTTGTAGTGTCAACTTATCACCATTATCAAATCACCCTAAAAATGTTTAGCAAAGGCTCTAAGTTTGAGAAAACCACTACTTGAGAGTATCATACATGAGACAAAGATAGGCTTTTCAAGGAGTGTAGCATCCTTGACAACATTTTCACCTTTTGGGAGGTAGCTTCTCTCACTCCTCTCCAAGGAGAGGATCTTTTGGTGCTCTATATTGACTTTGAGAAGTCCTATGTCAAAGGGTTGGGCCTTCTCTGAGCTTATCAAATGCATGGATTAGAGGGGTGTCAACTATCTATAGGTGTGCGCACAGCCATGAGGTGTTGCTGGCAAGGCGAAGAGGGAAGCGTTTTATGATCACATGGTCAGTACAATAGGGGTTCCCTGTTGCCCCCTCCTTTTTCCTTTTATATACTAAGGTGATGAGTATACTCTTGGCATCATCGGAGGCTGGTTTGCATCGGTTGCATCTACTTGCACGAGGAGAAGAGCTTTTAGATGGTGAGTTTGTTGATGACTCAAGCATGTTTTTGAAGGGTCGTGAGGCAAATTTTCAGTCTCTTGAGGTGTTCTGTTCTGACTGAAGAGCATTGATTAACTAGTAAAATATAGTGGCTTTGTGGGTTGGTCATGCTCCCACGTCCAATTTGTGGCATGGAGAGGGTTTTAGGTGAATCCTCTTAGGGACACCAGTTTGATACTCGGGGTGTCAAGTTGGTTTAAATCTATCACTAGAGAAATAGATTGCTACTTTACTCGTATTCATTAGTAGGAAATTGATCCATTGGAGTTTGGCAAAGCTTTCTCTTGCAAGCAGGGTTGTAGTGGCCAATCATGTGTGTTGGCTATTATGTAGTACATCACACCATGCTGGATCTTCTTGAATTCTTGCATCATCCAGCTAGAGAGGTTGATCATAAACTTTTTATTGTTAAGGTGAGACATACAGTATGCTCAACTCAAAGTTTGCTAGCAAAACAGATCATTACTTTACCTTGCTCTTAGGGAGGGTTGGTGATTAGCTCTCTATAGGAGTGTGCATAGTCAAGAGGTGATGTTGGTGGGGAGGAATGGTGACACCCAATTTTCTATGAAATTAGGCACATTTTATGGACTACGTCAACATAACATCTAGCATTTAGGCTACAAGCATTCATATAATTGATCTTTCCATTGTAAAATGTGATGTAAATTGTCTTCGTATATTTAGTGGGTCTCCAAAGTGTAAAATGCAATGTCCAAAATGTGATGTGTTTCACAAAATTTGAAGGGTTCTAGGAGTTATTTGTTGGTGCAAAATGAAAGGTCAAAAACCTTAGCTAGTATTGTACTCATTTCAAATTAGTATTGTACTCATTTCAAAATTTGAATATCAAGAAACAAAGGGAAATTGGGGGAGTCATGTGAAAGGTGGTTGAGGAAGTTGAGTCTCTCTCTTCCTTTAACTTCTCTAGCACGAGTCTTTTCCACCTCTCTTGCATTAGCACAACTCTGAGATGTATACCCTTATTGAAAACAATCATCAATGGAAGAATCGGTTTTAAGTTTCATCCCAACAACCGTGAGTAAGATCACTCAGAAAAATATGAATAGAGTATTTAGGCATGCTAAGCCTAGTAATCTCAGAACCAATCATGTCATGCTTTCCAAGGAAGCTAACCTAACGCTAGATAATTTAAGATCAACAAAGGTGAAACAAAACAATCATGCATGCTCAGTTACCAATTGTTCTAAGTAGGCTAAAAAAATCAGTCATAGTATAGATTCAAGACTTTTTATGAGTACAAAGGAGGTCCTCAGTAAAAATTTTGAGTACAAAGGAGGTCCTCATTAAATTTTCTAGTACAAAGGAGGTCCTCAATCATGCCATGCTTTCCAAGGAAGCTAACCGAACCCTAGGTAATTTAAGATCAACAGAGGTGAAACAAAACATTCATGCTTGCTCAATTACCATTTTTCTAAATAGGCTAAATAAATCAGTCAGTATAGATTCAAGTCTTTTTCTAAGTGCAAAGGAGGTCCTCAATAAATTGTCTTGTACTAAAGAGTAAAACGGTAGCATATTAATATATTTAACTGCAAACCAAATAGTAAATCAAAAGTGCTAACTTTCTTGAATTAGAAATCAAAATTAAAAGAAAAGAACCTGCATGGCAGCAGGTATCACCACCAACACCGCGTTGCATAGATTGAACCATCAGAAAAGCTTATTATCACCATCAGCTTTATTCAGCGAGTTTTAATGCTCACGACAGCAGGTGATAACACTAAGGCCATCACTTATCTCATATGCAGACACATTAATTCAAGGCTAATTGAGGTATGAGAGGATCCCTCACCTTTATATAGAAGTTCCAACAATTGACTATGGTTGGCGATGCTTGCAGGCTCAGCTCCAAGAATCCACACGGAATCTTTAATTGTGGGTTTTGAGGCCAAGGAAATAATTTTGATGCCTGCAAAAAAAGATACAATGGTGCTATCAAAATGTGGTTTTATAGGCCAAAACTATAGTGCTTGACATGCTCTCCATTGATGTCTTTACGGCTCGCCAGTTGGAGTCCAAATGAGGGAGAAATGGATAGCTTGGTCTTTTTCAAGGACTAATTTTGTTGTTCTTGGATTCATCTTTGGGATGTGTGCTGGGAAATTTGAATCAAGTCTGACATGGGTCTGATTTCTAGCGCTCAAAAAGGGCTACAAAATGTGATTTACAGTGCTCAAATCGGGCATTCGATGCTCAAGTTATGGCCAAAATTCAGTTCTCTTTGCAGTTTCGGAGATCCATGAGTAGGGAAAATTAATATGGATGCACTTAAAGTTGTGCTCAACACAGCTTTAGTCCTTATCTGGGCCAAGTTGGTAGCCTTGCAATGCTTTTGTTGAAATATGTTAGAAGTTATGCCTTACATCGATTGGGTTAGTATGTATTCCATATGTGAAGCTTTTACGACAACACATAAAGTTCTTGAAGGGCTCACATCCAGATGGCCGTCACTTGAAATTCATTAGGTGTGAAGTATGCCAAATGTGATGCTCTCATGAAAGAATAAAAAATTATTGTGGGCATTCTCTTTTGGGATGATTTGACTTGTCTTGCATTGAATGATGATATGGTCAGGGAATGCGGAGAAACATACAGTGCTTGGGAGTGCTTTGGTTGTGGAGGTCTAATTGAGAAACATGATGTCCATAGTTATGCTTTTTTTGATGGGTTGGAGCTGTCGGAAAAACATGATGTGATAGGCAATGCCTTGGTTGGTATGTATGCCAATGTGGTGTACTTTGAGGGCAATGGCCACCCAAGGGGAGCCAGCCACCCGAAAATGCAATGGGTGGCCACCCAATGAACTCAAAGGCCACCCAAAGTAACTTGAAATTGAGGGTTGTATTGTGAATAAGAAAATAAAGAAGGGACAATGGCATGGAGCAGCGAGCAAGGAAGCGCAAGGAGAGAGAAAAGAGTCGCAGTGCCTTCCATGATACTTAGACAAAGACAAGAAAGAAGATCAAAACATTGAGAAGGCAAGGGCACCCCAGTTTGGTGCTACTATCGTGCATTTTGGAGCAGAAATGAAGTGCCATATCATCAGGGACCGTGCCCACTAGCGCTAGTGCTACTGTTGCTGCTGGGGGGGGGGGGGGGGGGAGCATATAGAAAGAGGTATAAGCTCATTTTGTGGTCTGCCATCTCATATACATCGGATGTTCATAGCATTCGAGAGCCAACTTATCTGTCTCGTGCTCAAGGTACCATAGAGCTCCAAAGCACTCTATCTTTCCTAGGCTCGTGCTCAAGCAATGGTACCCTTATGAAGCCTTAAGCTAATCTTCTCTATCTCTGACCGTCATAGTTAGGTGGAAATATATATCTCTCCTACATTGGTTAACCTCATTCAAGCTCACATAGCCAGCTTTCTCTTCCTCAATCTCTGTCAAGATGCCATATTTTCAACTCTTGCCATTAAAGAGGGCCTAAAAGTGAGCATCAAGGATGATCTGAAAGGGACATTAAGAGCATTAAGGGAGTCAAGTTTCAATATTCAAAAACATTTTGTCTCTTCTTGATTAGAAAATTTGCATCACCAATCTTCAATTCCTGTATAGTTTCTTCAGTAAAAATGAATGCCCAATTTTACCTGGATCTCGGAGAGTAGGTTGTCGAGATGCTTCCTTGATAACAGTACTCTCATTTTCTTACCAAGCTTAACTTAACATAGTCGGCGTGTATGATCCTTTGAAAGATTATGTTGCTTGAGTTATAGCATGGATTTTGATAGTTAGTTAGGGCAAGACCATGTGCTTGGCAACCATGGAAATTCAACCCACATTGGATGTTCTAAGAAGAACCCAATCATAAGGGTTGGCACTTGAACCATCAACACATTTTCTTACATGCTTAACATGGTAGGCATGCATACTCCTCTCAAAGGTGATCTATCTTGCTAGGCTTGCAAACAAATATAGTTCTTCCACTTTTAATGCACACCTTGGCAAGAATTGTAGACATGGAGTTAACTTGTTTGAGGCTATCAAAAAAATAAGCACTCTTTCTAGCAAATTTCTGCAGTAAGCTTACATACATATATAAAAAAATTCAAACTTATGCACAACTCTCATAATATATGGCTTTTCAGGAGTAGTGGTCATCGTGTGGTAGATACTGACCTGCTGCATGGAATCATATGTGTGTCAACGCACCTGGCTCCCGCTAAAGCCAGGGATGAAGGTGATAATGGCTTGGTGGTTCTTAAGTGTTGTGGATGCAATTGGTGCTTTTTAGGTAGGCATGCTTCTTTGACCCCTGCAGTGAAATGAATGTACTATATGTTATGTCTTTTCATGTAATGTTTGATATATGGTTGGCCTATGTGTGGGCACAAGAAGCCCCGTGACACATAAGTTTTCTAGGATGGTTTAGTCGGTTATGGCTTCCTTGTAAAAAGCATGTTTTCTTTATGGACAATTGGATTTCCATTGTCACCCATGGAAAAATATATTGCATGAGATATTGTGTACTGCTCAATTTTACTTTTATAACAATATATTCCATCATAGAATTTCTCAAAAAGATTTTCCTTTTCAATTTACAATCACGCAGTCCATTTACATGTAGCAACATGGTAAGATATTTTGTGCAAAATAGGTCTGGACGCATGTCTTTGTAATAAGAATCTTCGTAGATCCCTTAGGTCTTAGAGGGAAACAAAAAAAAAAAAAAAAAAAAAAAAGGAAAGTTAACTTTTGCTTAGAGATTAATGGTTAATGGTCAAAACGAAAAGAAAAGAAAGAAATACTTTTGGTTAGAGATTAATGGTTAATGGTCCAAACGAAAAGAAAAGAAAGAAAGAAGAGAAGAGGAGGGGGGGGGGGGGGGGGGGTTTTGGGTGTTTCCCCCCCTTATGGGTCTAGAAGCTTCTCTCTCTACCGCAAGTGCCATACGATATGGGTGTGTCTTTTCTTTTTTGATTCGAGCTCGAACGAGTTACACGTGAAAGGAGAGGGGTTGCAAAAAGAGCTTCGCCCAAACGCATGTAGAACTTTCGCGTCGACGTGAAGATAACCTGGGGGAGTGTGCGCACAAGCCAACAAGCAGGGCCGAAGAGTTCTGTAGTTCTTGGTGCGCAGGAGAGAGGGTGTGTGCTAAGTTGCGAGTGAGCAAGGCCATTATGTTCTAAAGGTGCTCGCTGTCTCTCTCTCTCACCCTCAAATTTCAAAAATTCGCAAAATACCCTTTATCTATTTTGGTAGGATTCTTCAAAATTTTCAAATCTCTATTCTTGTTTGAGAATGGAAATCCGTTTTTGAGTGCCTAGCATGTAATTTGTCACGGATTGCCTTGCAAAAAAAAAGGCGATTATGTCTAAACATAATGAAGCGATTCATTTCAAAAGCTTGCATAACCAACTCAAGTTCTAGTTTTAACAACTTGTAGATAGACAATCAGTCTTCTTGCGAAAAGCTGCGAACATTTTTATCTTTAGACAAATTTAATCTCACGACCAGCTGTATATTTTTTTGTTCAAAGTCTGAAGGGCATTTTGGAAATTAATGATGCAAATTAATGATGAAAAGGGCCTCATGCGAAGAGAGAGAGAGAGAGAGAGAGAGAGAGAGAGAGAGAGGATGTCGCCTGAAATGCAAATATCCATGGCCGGGAGCAGGGTGTAGTCACCGACCAAGAGCCTTGACAATTTCTCTCTCTCTCTCTCTCTCTCTCTCTCTCTCTTCCCCTTCTAGGTCCAAGTGTGCAGAACAGAGATAGCTTGGGTGCACGAAGATTGAGAGTGGTGGCGAGTGTGTGACCTCTCAGCAAGCAACAGACCCGAGCTCGGCTTGTAGATGCAGCATCGATGACGAGCAGCAAGGCCTAAGCCCTCTGCGCACTGGTTGGCTTCACTGTGCTGCCGTGGATTGAGAGTATTGCACCTTGATGCATGGGCTTCACTGTGCCGCCATGGATTGACGCGCATGGTCATGGCAATGGGTTATGCTTGCTATGGTTCGCATGGCTGTGCATTATTAGGCTCGTGCAATGGTCACTAGAAGAGCAGAAGACGGGCTAAGGTCTCCATGGGAGTTCGGGGTAAGGGGGATGATGTGAACAGCCGGGTAGTTGCATCGACTTTGGTTCGATTCATAGCATTCGAAGGGAGGCTCTCCTTGGAGGAATGAAGGAATCTATATAGATTCCGCTTAATGAAGGGAGAGCGAGTAAGTCTCCTAAGTCTCCCCAATTTTGGAAAGCAATTGTTTAGGTAGAATCTAGAAAGATACTTTGTTTCAAGGGATGTAAAAGTAAAGTTAAGCGTTTTAGTTTTAATAGAAAAGCAAGGAGCCATTCACGTGCATGCTTGTGAATAGGGGAAGGCCAATGTCAAAGCTTAATATAGTTCCGCTTTCAGTTTCAAAAATGCCGGTTGATAGCAAGGGGGAAAAGGAGAAATTCCGTTACAAAATAGAGAAAAATAGTGTAAAAATCCAAAAAATAAACCTAATTTCTTGAAATTTCCTCTTGGCATATTCTTGTTTTGACAATTGGGATCCTTTTTTGAGTGCATGACATGTAATTATGTCGCAAATTACCTTGCAAAAAAGGCAATTATGTCTAAAATTAATGATGCAATTCATCTCCAAATCCTACATAACAAACTCAAATTGTAGTTTTATCATCTTGTACTGATAGACAATCAGTGTTCTAATGAAAAGCTACAATTTTTCAATGTATCTTTGAAGGAAATTAATCTCACAAGCAGGGGTATTTCTGGAATTTCTAAAAATTTGAAGGGCATTCTGGGTATTTATGACAAAATATTGGGGGTGCTTTGGGAATTTTTGAAATTTGAGGAGTGTTTTGGGAATTTTTACAAATTACAGGAGTAGTATTTTCGTAGTTTTCGCAAAAATGTAGGGATGCCAGATGCCGATTCATGTGGCAAAGCATTAGTGAAAGGCAGCTGGCGCAGCATGTGGCGCCTAGGGGCGACAGACGCAGGTAGACTGGGCATAGCGCACGCAAGTAGAGTGGGCGACAGTTTGGCATGTGGTGCCGGAGCAGAGGACGAGCAGGAGGCGGGAGCGGCATTTGTTCGCCTGTGAAGGGACAGATCACCCAGAAAGGGCCGGTAACCTGAAACCACCATAGCCTGGTACACCAGCGCCAACATGTGCATGAGACTGTCTGTAGACAGGGGTTGAGACGTCTCACTTGAGAGAGGATCACGTACACAAGCAATGGAGTGCAACAGTCAATGGGGACCTGGTGGGACACACCACCAAGGCCTGAGATGTGTGAAACAACCAATGGAGCGCAATGCAGACCTCAGCTTGGATGGAGCGCAAGAAAACAGTGTGTGGACATGGCAAAGTGCACAACGAGTGCAAGGAGCTCTGCAAAGGGGTGACGATCGATCGTCATGGGAGCGTCTTCCAGTCAAAACCTTTCAAACTTGATAAAGTCAAGAGTAAAAAGAATTGCGTGATATTCCATCTAATTAAATGAGTTTCGACCGAAATAGGAGATTCATATAAAAATAGATGGGCAAATGTTCTTTTTAGTGAACTCATGAATTAGGTGACGGAGGGAGACAAGGGGAAGAAAGGAAAAACAAAAAGAAAAGGAAGAGAGGAGGGGGGGCTAGCCTCAGCACTAAAGGGCACGGGAGCAAAGAGATGGGATCTACGGCTGAGGATGGGCGCACGAATCTCAAGGAGATTTGAGGGCTCAAAAAAATGGGACGTGGGGTGCTGCTCGCACGATTTGAACCAAGGTGGGCGTTGGACAGGCATGGCTTATCCAACCCCCCATGCGCATATGTTGACCATGGTGGGCAACAAACGCATGATAAATCAACGTGGATAGGTGTGCCTATGTCCAAGTTTACTTTTCGGCATCCTAGTTTACTTATGGTATATCCTACGACCCTGCGCGCCTCTGCTTTTGTGCCCGAGCTTCTCAATCGTAGATCCCACCTTTGGAGCTTCATTTAATGTCCCGTGCCCTTTAGTGATGAGGGGGGCTAGGGGTTCGGGACCTGGGGTGTTGTTAAATGTTCTTTTTTTTTTATGTTTAAGTACCTTTGTATACCATGATAGGCTCGTAGCCTAGTGGTTTAGCTTGACCTTTATTGCTTTCTAACAAAGAAACCTTAGTGTTGTGTTGGGTTTGGGGACTTTCATTGTTTTAGTGGACGATGGAGACTTACTTTAAAATGTTTATTTCACTTTCATTCATATCCTGCCATGTCTTGACTTTTTTTTTTGCATTCTATTGTTTTAGAATGTTAAAGTGAAACTTCACTTCCATAGAGTAAAGGGGCCAGTTTAAGAACCTTTAAGTGGTGCTCGGGTGCATTTTTTGTTTGTTGCATCATTTTGAGGTTTGTTTAACGCAAAGGGAAACTGGGACAAGGCCTAGGTGCAGCAGAATTTCAAGCTCCCACGGTGACTCTGATAGTCGCACGACAGGTGCAAAAAATTTTCTCGTGTAAAAAAATCGGGCTCCAAAAGTAATACAACCAAGTCGGTATTTAAAGAAATTGACGCCACATAAGATCAAGCTGGGAGCGAGCCAATATGATTACTGGACATTGGTGGTAACCATGTCATCGTGGGAGCTTTGCTATACTAGAAGTGGCATGTACATAATATAAATAATAGGGAGGCGTTCGTCTCAAAAAAGGTGGTCGTCCCATTATGGACCTCTTTATCCCGATTCTAGTAAATTTGTCTCAAAAAAGGTGGTCGTCCCATTATGGGCCTCTTTATCCTAATTCTAGTAAATTTTATGGAGACACACACATATTAATGAGTTTTTTTTATTTCACATTTCATTCTACAACCTCACATGGCTTGACTTTTTTTACATTCTATAACTTAATTATAGTCAATATTAAGGAAAGTCTCTTTTATTAAGCAGTCGTCGATTGAGTTTCTTTTTCACAAAGAAACGAATCGGCAATACCAGCATAAATTTAAATTTTGCAAGATTTTTGAACTATTTTCTCACATATTTCACCAATTTTTCTTCCCTTTACCATGGTTTGCAACCAAGTAGTCTCCATTTTCAAGCAGCTCAAGGCTAAGCTGAGTCAATCCTTTCTTGAACATTGATTCTACTTAAACTCAAACTAATGATTTTATCAAGTTCTAATTATTTTAAAAAGCCATCATGATTCTTTCACTTGTTTTTTCTATGTGGTGAGGTCAAATCCGAGTAATGAAAGTTGAACTTATTGAATGAAAAGTGGATGGAGACTCTCCAGCATCTTCTGAAGATTTCGTATAATGAAAATTGTCTTGACTTTTCTTGCATTCTATTGTTTTAGAATTACCAAAGTGAAGCTTCACCTTGCATAACTCTAGTACGTTCTACACATACATACATACATACATACATATATACATATATATACATATATATATATATATATATATATATATATATAAAAATTATAGAGCGATCGACAATGTTCGGAAAAGTTTTTTTTCTAAGCATCGAGTCTCTTGCATGTAAAAGTGCAAAGCGGAACTATTAGTAGAAATATTCAAACCTACAGGATTTTGAACTATTTTCTCGTATATTTTATCGCGCTTGTAATTGGTTAATCTCGATTTTCAATTGGCTCAAGGCTAAGTTGAGGCACACCTGTCCTGAACACTAACGGCCAAGATTCCTCTTTGCAAAGAAGCAAACCGAAAATACTTGTAAAAATTTTGAAATTTAGAGAACTTTTGAACTATTTTCTTACATATTTCATTGGTTTTTCTTCCCTTTACCATGGTTTGTAACCAGCTAGTCTTGATTTTCAACCGGCTCAAGGCTAAACTGAGGCAATCCTTTCGCAATTTTCAATTAAACTGAACCTAATGATTTTATCACTTTCTTATTGTTTTAAAAAGCCATTGTGACCCTTTCACGTGCTTTTTAAAAACAAAACTCACAATTGTGAGTAGATTATATTAATAAACATACCAGTGGACCAATTTTCAAGCATGTGGTGTTCAAAATTTTTAATCCACTTTTTTAGTTTATGAATCGATACCTCGGTTGAAAAGCCTCTGGCTTTCTTTTCAACTTTTGGTTTTAAAGAGACTTATTTTAGTTTGTAAATGGTCATTTCATTTTAGGGACTAGGATTTCCTTTTCAATTTTTTGTTTTAGAATTCCAATGATATTGTTTTTGTGATTGGAAAGTACAGTCTGCTTGCAAGAATTTTCCAAGCAAGTCATGCATAGTTGTTTGGAGAAGTTGGGTTTTCCCAATCATAGATGCAGAAAAGGTTTGAAAGCAATGCTTGTATTTTGTAAAAAGAAAAGCAAATCTTACACTTTGATGCAATTTTGTTATAACTTTATGGCTATAGATATGCAAACCTTGCCTCCTAAAGGTCAAACACCAAAAGCCGCTCGAACAATCACCCAGTAAGATACATGCATCCATCCTACAATTGATTTTCCACCCTTCGGTATCATCGACTTATTCTCTTTATGTTAAGACAAGCTGTGATGTTGGGAAGCTTTTTACTTCGTTAGCGAAGTGTCAATTTTCCCCTCCTTGGCCCCTCAACAGCCCACGTGGCTCCCCTCCTTTACAGCGCTTTACAACTTTTTTTTTAAAAATGCAGATCACTTGCATGCGCCAAATTGAATACACTCCACTATCTCAAGTGCTCTTGCATGCAATCCTAAAGAGCTAAAAGCAGCCATACCAAAATCTTTTACTATGTTTGTGGAAGTATAGATTTGGGGAGAGTCCACTTGCCATTCAATCAAACAAAATCAAGGAAGATCTGACCAAAAATAAGTATCAATAGAGTTTAATATGTCCAAGACGTGGTTGTGAATGCTAAGCAATTTCAGATTCTGCGCTCGAGAAGCTACTAGCAAAAAGTGTAAGCCCACTTGTATATGACTTCATTGAATAAATCTCAGTATCTCTAGAAATCTTGTATGTACTATATATTGTTACTATTGCAAAACCCTTTAAATTCTTGAAATTTATAGCCCTTGGGGATTTATAAGCCACCATAGAAAAACTCTCTAAATTCTTGAAATTTAGAGCCTTGGGGAGCAATGTTCAACAAAAATGTGTCTCGGCTTAATATCATGCCGTTTTCAATTTTAAAAATGCCGGTTGAGGGCAAGGGGAAAAGGAGAAATTTTGTCCCAAAATAGAGAAAAATAGTGTAAAAACATGAAAAAGTAGCCTAATTTTCTATAATTTCCTCTTGGAAAATTCAAGGAAAGGACTTTTGTATGTTTGGAAAAATGATTTTTCTCGAACATTGCTGGTTGGGGAGCAATGTAACTATGTAGTTTGCACTTCAATCAGATCAATTCAAGGAAAATGCGACAAATCACAAACCGCATTTGTGACTGAACTAATGCTTTCAAGGTCTAGTTCCAATATGCAAACGGTTTCAAGTTTGGACACTTGAGAGCTTTTAACAAAAAGTGCAAGCCCACTTGCATGTGACCTCGGTGATTAAATACCAATATGCCAAGTGCTCTTACAGTTTGCAAAAAGTGTGGCTCAGTTCAAAATTGTGGTGCTTGAGAGGAAGAGCAAAGGCAAATTTGTGTCTAGAATTTGAGGAATATAAGGCAAAAATTTAACAAAATTGAGCTTTTGTTAATATTTTCTTTTCGAAAATTATAGCAAGGAATTGATTGGTGAGAAAAAATGAAAATTGCAAAACATGGAGAGGTATTTCAGTTGTTAGATGGCACCATTTCCAAAGGCACATGAAGGGTGAGACGTTAGGTAACAAGTTTTCTATTTTACTCCTTTTTTTGGGGTGTATTACAAGAGGAGGCTTTCCTACGAGGATTTTCTCCTACTCTACTATGGACCAACTTTGGAAAATGTCGCTTCCATGTTTCTATTTTACTCTTAACTAGTAAAACGGTGCCGCTTTCGGTGGCGGCATGGCCCCTCTTACCCTCAAGCTCTTCACTCTTGACAAATTTCACAAAAGAAGATCAAGAAAATTACTCTCTTCTCTTCTTTTTTTCTTATCTCCCCAGTGTCCCCCCCCCCCCCCCCCCGCTCTCTCTCTCTCTCTCTCTCTCTCTCTCTCAGCAGTCCACTCTTTTGAACATAACTTCTTCATCCGAACTCCGATTTGGGTGATCTATAGCCTCAATCGAAGAGAACGAAGTCCTCTACGCATTGATGTAAAGACATAAATTTTCAGAGTTATGGAAGGCGTTTCTGTAGCAGCATTTCCGAAGTGAACAGGTTCAACAAAATTGATTCTCATCTCCTATTTTACATACAATGTCTTCTGGCACTCGCAAGGGTTCTTCTTCTTCAACAAGGTCCACAACCATTGTGAAAAATGATCCAAAATCTCCTAAGTGTGGAGATAGCAACACAACCACCCAACCAACGGCATCGGAAACCATGATCATGGCGTACTTGGTATCATTGCAAGAGACCGTAAACAAACAAGGCGAAGACTTACGAGCACTTGCAATGGAGAATGGCACACTGAGGGTACTTGTGGTTGAGAATGAGAATCTCAAGAGGACACTTGAGATGCAAACAACACGTTTGATGCAACTTGAAGAGGAAGTCAAGGAATGTAAACGCTCTCTTGTGGACTTGAATGCTTTGAAGGAGCGGATGAGCAAAGTAGAGCATGACCATGTATTGAAAGAGGAGAAATTTGACACTATGAGCCGGGATGTATGCGACATGAAAAATGTATGCACAAACAAGTCTTGGGTTGATGTATGTGGTAGCAATGTGGTTTCTAATTCCTCACTCATGCAAGCTATGGTTCAAACAAAGAATGTTAAGAATGTGGATGTGGAGGAGTTGAAGGAATGGGAGCGACGTTCCAAGAACATTGTTATTCGTGGAATTCCCGAAGAGAAGTTAGAGACACCTCCTTCTCTTGCCATTGTTATTGAAGATTTCTTCAAAACCCACTTTGGCATGTCCGGAGTTATGGTCTATGGAGCACATAGAGTGGGGAAGCAAGGAGCTCCTCACTCGGGAGAACGGCCAATTGTATGCACCATGCCGGATGAGACCAAGCGAAAGATTATCCTTGATAATAGTTCGATCTATTTGAGGGATACAAAATGTTTTGTATGTGAAGATCACACTATTAAGCAACAAAATATGCGTCGCAAGGCATATGAGGAAAAGAATAATAAAAACAAGGAGATCTCTCATGAAGAAAATGTGCCCAAGGAGGAGGCAAGTCTCTCAACCAAATAGGGATGCGTGACCTATGAGACCGAGTTACAATTGAAAATATGCTTTTGGAATTGTAATGGATACCCATGGAATGCGGGGGTTGGCATTGATGAACTAACAAGCAAAGCCGATGTTGTACTTCTTGTTGAAACTTGGGAGCATGATACACAAAGGATTAACGGCTTGGAGGATTACAATGTACATTCATTGATGTGGTCAAAGAATCTCAAGCAACGAAGAGGACAAGGAGGATTAGCATGTATGGTTAAGAAAGGATTGGAAGATTTTGTATCAATTGTGAAAGATGACAAGTACAAACGTTATGTATGGCTGAAAATTATGACACCAAAAAGAGCACCCATTTTTGTTGCCGGTTGCTACATTCCTCATCATGATTCTCCCTTTTATGCTTGCATGGATAGAGATCAACCATTTTCTGATTTGGAAGAGGACATTGCTTATTTCAAAGGTGAAGGTGATGTTATTGTATTTGGGGATATGAATGCTCGCACAAAAACATTGCAACATGATACTCAACAATTTGATATGCCATACATTTCAAGGGAGTTGGAGGAAGTTCACTTGTATGATCGTACTTCAATGCATGAGAAAGAGCCGGATCACTATGGAAAGTTACTTTTACACATGTGTAATAGCACGGGTATGCTCATTGCCAATGGTGTATCTTTGTGGAGTGGAACCAATGGATTTACATGTAGGAGACATAATGGGGATAGTGTGATTGACTATATGCTACTCTCTGAAGCCATCATGTATCGCATAAAGAGTTTTATGTTTGGTCAATGGACCCCGGAATCCGACCATCGCACCTTATGTATTGACCTTTCATGTGGAGAAGCAACTAAGCATAATAATCTCAGCCAAAGGAAAAAGAAGTTATCACTATGTATGGATTTCAAACGGGCACCAATGTACATTGAAATGGTTGAGCAAAAATTATGGATGACAAAGCTTCAATGTGATGCACCATTGGAAACTAAATGGGAAGCTTTCAAGAAAGCTATTTGTTCTTGTGCGGAAGAATGCTTTGCCATAAAGCATCTCCATGGTATCAACAAAGATAGATCACGCAAAAGGTGGTTTGATAAAGAATGTCAAGATGCTCGAAAGTCCTTGATAAAGCTTGATGCAACTATGGACAAAGACAACTATCAAAGTCATTTGCATACATACAAGGCATTGATTCAAAAGAAGAGAAGAAGATGGGAAGTAAAGCAACAAGAATTTCAAGTCCAAGAAAAGGCACATGCATGTGGAAGATTTTGGAGAAACTTGAGAGGCAAGCGGGTTGAGAATTTTGGTAACTTGAGTCTAGTGGATATGTACACACATTGTAGGCAATTATATGAGCAAGCAAATGCTGAAAAAATGCCATTTTATGGTTCACTCCCATGTATGCCGTCTTTTTTTACTATTGAGGATGTATGCGGTGGGCTTGAAAACTTGGCCACTCGCAAAGCGGGAGATCTTCAAGGTATCAAGCCGGAGATGATCAAATGCACGGGAGATTTTACCCATGAGTGGATGTGTGATATGTTCAACCTTGCACTTCAACATGGTATGCCTTATGATTGGAGTACTAATTGGGTTAAGCCTTTGCATAAAGGAGGGGATGTAAAGAATGTAAGCAACTATTGGACTATAATGATTGGGTCTCTTATGGCAAAGTTGTTTGGGTGCATAATGGAGATGAAATTGAGTGATTGGGCTGAAGAGAATGACAAGCGTGCAAAGGGACAAGCGGGTTTTCGTCGATGCCATAGCACCATTGATCATCTTGTCACTCTTCGTGTTCTCATAGAGGAAAGTCGGTTGAAAGGCAAGCGATTGTATTGTTGTTTTGTGGACTTTAAGAAAGCCTTTGATATGATTCCACGTAACAATTTGTGGAGAAGGATGGAAGAACTCCAAGTGCCAAGTGAGTTTATGCTTGCGGTTTCTCGAATCTATGAGAAGGTGATTTGTCAATTGCGCATGGGAAGAGAAATTTCAGAAATTTTTGTAAGCACTATTGGGGTTAAACAAGGATGTCCATTGTCACCAACTCTCTTTGGTCTATGCATCGATCAATTGGAACAAATGGTACTTGACTTTATGCAAGAAGAAGGCATTGAAGAGGTCACTATTTGCAATGCGGTAATCATGCTTTTGTTGTATGCGGATGATGTAGTGCTTCTAGCACACACTTTAGAAGATGCACAAAAGCTTATGGTTGTCCTTGAGAACTTTTGCTTGCATAGTGGGCTGATTGTAAATGAATCCAAAACAAAGGTTATGCTTGTGAAAACCAACCATAAGGAGAAGCCATGCATTGTGTACAACAACGAGACACTTGAAGTTGTTGAGAGCTTTAAGTACCTTGGCCTTGAGGTTCCATCCAATCACAAGTGGCATGAATATGCTATGCGTCGTTTGGAAGCGGGAAAGAGAGCATATTATGCATTTGAGAACATGTGTAATGCGGGAAAGTGTTGGGTTCTCAAGAAGTATCTTTTTGATGCATTGGTGACACCGGTTCTTCTTTATGGAGTTGAAGTGTCGGGCGGGAGCATCTCAAAGTCTACTTGGAAAGAGTTTGAGAATCTCCAAAAGCGTTTTCTTACAAACTTTCTCCAAGTTAAGACACAAACACCATATATGCTCCTACTTCTTGACTCGGGATCTCTTCCAATTGAGGTTATGGGCATGGAAAGGGTTGTGGAGTACATGATAAAGATGCATCAAAACCCCTCACATCGATTTCCTACAATTGCATGGGAAGCAAGCAAAAAAGTTCAAAAGACGCATAAAAGCAACATCTTAAACACGGGATGGATGCAAGACATAAAGAAGTGGTTTGGGAGATGGGATGCATTACACTTGCTACATGATGCTTCAATTGACTCTCAAGTGAATGAAGCTTTTCTACAAAGCCAATGTATTACGGCTTGGGAGAAATCCGGTGGGTCACGCTTCATACATTACACCACCTATATTGCCCCCAACTACAAAACCATGTTCTTTGCTGAGAGAGGAAACCGTACTCACACTTACATGCTTGAGCCTATTCCCTTGTCCGCGATACGCACTATCGCAACAATTCGGCTTAGCTCCCATTTCCTTCGATGCGAGATAGGGCGTTGGGGCAATGGAGAAGAGTCAAACCGATTGTGCACATTATGCTCACTGCAAGTTCGAGAGTCTGAGTACCACACACTACTAGAGTGCTCAGCTTTTGATCACATCCGAACTTGCTTCTCTCACATTTTCAGCCATAACTTAGACCTACACACTTTCCTCTCCCAGCCAAAAAGTGGGCTCTCCATTGCGACTCTCATCACTACAATTTTGGAGCATCGAGAGTCACTCATCATCCATACACATACTACATCACATGTAACTTTGGTCCCATAGGTCATATTTGACCTCCGAGGACGATAATAAAATCTATCTACCTATCTATCTCCCGACCATGTCAATCAACTTCAAAATCTATGCTGAGAGCAATTTCGGGGAAAAATGTGTCTCAACTTAATATCATGTCGTTGTCTATCTGCAGCTCTCTCTCTCTCTCTATCTCTTGTGAAGACGTTAATATATCATTTCATTCATCTCTCTCTCTCTGCTCTCTCTCTCTCTAGCTGTCTTTCTTGCTCTCCCTCCTCCTCTCTCTATCTCTATCTCCCCAATGTCAATCAACTTCAAAATCTGTGTTGTGAGCAGTTTCGGGAAAAATGTGTCTCAACTTAATATCTTGCCGTTTTCTCTCTCTCTCTCTCTTTCTCTCTCTCTCTCTCTCTCTCTCTCTCTCTCTCTCTCTCTCTCTCTCTCTCTCTCTCTCTCTCGTGTTGGTTCAAGGCAAGGGGAAAAGGAGAATTCCACCCCATAATAGAGAAAAATAGTAAAAACCAAAAAAAAAAACCTAAGTTTCTAAAATTTCCTCATTCAAGGAAAGGAATTTTGTAAGTTTCGAAAAAAATGATTTTGCCCGACCATTGTCTGCAATGCACGCAAATAGGCATGTAGCTCGCGCACAAAGAGGCATTGTCTATTCGTCGCCTCTCTCTCTCTCTCTCTCTCTCTCTCTCTCTCTCTAAAGCTCTCCCTCTCTTTCTCTCTCTCCTCCTCCTCCTCCTCCTCTCTCTCTCTAGCTCTCTCTAGCTCTCTGTCTCGCTCCCCCTCCTTCTCCTCTCTCTTCTCTCTCTCTCTCTCTCTCTCTCTCTCTCTCTCTCTCTCGCTCGCTCTTCTCTCTCTCCCTCCTCCTCTCTCTCTCTCTCTCTCTCTCTCTCTCTCTCTCTCTCTCTCTCTCTCTCTCTCTCTCTCTCTCTCTCTCATCTGGAGTGTGGAGTCTGTGGAGGGCGGACGACATCTGTGGAGAAATTTTGCCCCAAAATAGAGAACTCCCTCTCCCCACGCACCCTCTCTCTCTCTCTCTCTCTCTTTATGCCTTTGCATAAAAGAGGGGATGTAAAGAATGTAAGCAACTACCGGACTATAATGATTGGGTCTCTTATGGCAAAGTTGTTTGGGTGCATAATGGAGATGAAATTGAGTGATTGGGTTGAAGAGAATGACAAGTGTGCAAAGGGACAAGCGGGTTTTCGTCGATGCCATAGCACCATTGATCATCTTGTCACTCTTCGTGTTCTCATGGAGGAAAGTCGGTTGAAAGGCAAGCGATTGTATTGTTGTTTTGTGGACTTTAAGAAAGCCTTTGATATGATTCCACGTAACAATTTGTGGAGAAGGATGGAAGAACTCCAAGTGCCAAGTGAGTTTATGCTTGCGGTTTCTCGAATCTATGAGAAGGTGAGTTGTCAATTGCGCATGGGAAGAGAAATTTCAGAAATTATTGTAAGCACTATTGGGGTTAAACAAGGATGTCCATTGTCACCAACTCTCTTTGGTCTATGCATCGATCAATTGGAACAAATGGTACTTGACTTTATGCAAGAACAAGGCATTGAAGAGGTCACTATTTGCAATGCAGTAATCATGCTTTTGTTGTATGCGGATGATGTAGTGCCTCTAGCACACACTTTAGAAGATGCACAAAAGCTTATGGTTGTCCTTGAGAACTTTTGCTTGCATAGTGGGCTGATTGTAAATGAATCCAAAACAAAGGTTATGCTTGTGAAAACCAACCATAAGGAGAAGCCATGCATTGTGTACAACAACGAGACACTTGAAGTTGTTGAGAGCTTTAAGTACCTTGGCCTTGAGGTTCCATCCAATCACAAGTGGCATGAATATGCTATGCGTCGTTTGGAAGCGGGAAAGAGAGCATATTATGCATTTGAGAACATGTGTAATGCGGGAAAGTGTTGGGTTCTCAAGAAGTATCTTTTTGATGCATTGGTGACACCGGTTCTTCTTTATGGAGTTGAAGTGTCGGGCGGGAGCATCTCAAAGTCTACTTGGAAAGAGTTTGAGAATCTCCAAAAGCGTTTTCTTACAAACTTTCTCCAAGTTAAGACACAAACACCATATATGCTCCTACTTCTTGACTCGGGATCTCTTCCAATTGAGGTTATGGGCATGGAAAGGGTTGTGGAGTACATGATAAAGATGCATCAAAACCCCTCACATCGATTTCCTACAATTGCATGGGAAGCAAGCAAAAAAGTTCAAAAGACGCATAAAAGCAACATCTTAAACACGGGATGGATGCAAGACATAAAGAAGTGGTTTGGGAGATGGGATGCATTACACTTGCTACATGATGCTTCAATTGACTCTCAAGTGAATGAAGCTTTTCTACAAAGCCAATGTATTACGGCTTGGGAGAAATCCGGTGGGTCACGCTTCATACATTACACCACCTATATTGCCCCCAACTACAAAACCATGTTCTTTGCTGAGAGAGGAAACCGTACTCACACTTACATGCTTGAGCCTATTCCCTTGTCCGCGATACGCACTATCGCAACAATTCGGCTTAGCTCCCATTTCCTTCGATGCGAGATAGGGCGTTGGGGCAATGGAGAAGAGTCAAACCGATTGTGCACATTATGCTCACTGCAAGTTCGAGAGTCTGAGTACCACACACTACTAGAGTGCTCAGCTTTTGATCACATCCGAACTTGCTTCTCTCACATTTTCAGCCATAACTTAGACCTACACACTTTCCTCTCCCAGCCAAAAAGTGGGCTCTCCATTGCGACTCTCATCACTACAATTTTGGAGCATCGAGAGTCACTCATCATCCATACACATACTACATCACATGTAACTTTGGTCCCATAGGTCATATTTGACCTCCGAGGACGATAATAAAATCTATCTATCTATCTCTCTCTCTCTCTCTCTCTCTCTCTCTCTCTCTCTCTCTCTCTCTCTCTCTCTCTCTCTCTGTCTGTCTCTCTCTCTCTCTCTCTCTCTTGCTCGCGCCGGTTCAAGGCAAGGGGAAAACAAGAAATTCCGCCCCATAATAGAGTAAAATAGTGTAAAAACCCAAAAAATAAACCTAAGTTTCTAAAATTTCCTCTTGGCAAATTCAAGGAATGGAATTTCGTAAGTTTGGAAAAAAATGATTTTGCCCGACCACTGTCTGCAATGCACGCAAATAGGCATGTAGCTCGCGCACAAAGAGGCACTCTCTATTCGCCGCCCTCTCTCTCTCTCTCTCTCTCTCTCTCTCTCTCTCTCCTCTCTCTCTCTCTCTCTCTCTCTCTCTTTCTCTCTCTCTCCTCGTCCTCCTCCTCCTCCTCTCTCTCTCTTCTCTTCTCTCTCTCTATCTCTCTCTCTCTAAAGCTCTTTGTCTCGCTCTCCCTCTTCCTCTCTTTCTCTCTCCCCGCTGTCCCTCTCTCTCTCTCTCTCTCTCTCTCTCTCTCTCTCTCTCTCTCTCTCCTCTCTCTCTCTCTCTCTCTCTCTCTCTCTCTCTCTCTCTCTCTCTCTCTCTCGTATGTGTGGCCTTTGGTAAGGGCAAAAGGAGAAATTTTTCCCCAAAATAGAGAACTCTCCCCCCCCCCCCCTCCCTCTCTCTCTCTCTCGACTGTGAAATGTACGCAGTGTTTGGGAAAAATGTGTCTCAGCTTAACATCATGCCGTTTTCAATTTCAAAAATGCCGGTTGAGGGCGAGGGGAAAAGAAGAAATTCCGCCCCAGAATAGAGAAAAACAGTGTAAAAAACAAAAAAAAAACCTTATTTTCTAAAATTTCCTCTTGACTCTAAAAGAGTTTCACTCTCTCTCTCTCTCTCTCTCTCTCTCTCTCTCTCTCTCTCTCTCTCTCTCTCTCTCTCTCTCTCTCTCTCTCTCTCTCTCTCTCTCTCTCTCTCTCTCTCTCTCTCTCTCTCTCGTACGTGTGGCCATTTGGTAAGGGGAAAAGGAGAAATTTTGCCCCAAAATAGAGAACCCCCCCCCCCCCCCCCCCCCCCCCCTCCTCTCTCTCTCTCAACTGTGCGACGTACACAGTGTTCGGGAAAAATGTGTCTCCGCTTAACATCATGCCGTTTTCAATTTCAAAAATGCCGGTTGAGGGCGAGGGGAAAAATGTGTCTCACCTTAACATCATGTCGTTTTCAATTTCAAAAATGCCGGTTGAGGGCGAGGGGAAAAATGTGTCTCAGCTTAACATCATGCTGTTTTCAATTTCAAAAATGCCAATTGAGGGCGAGGGGAAAAGGAGAAATTTCACGGCATACCAAAAAAATAACCTTAAAAAGGGTTTCGCTCTCTCTCTCTCTCTCTTGTATGTGTGGCAGTGCCGGTGCCCCACCTCGCGTCCGGCCTCTCTCTTGCGCTGCGCGCAGTACCCTCTCTGTCAGGCTACAACGCGAACAGTGGTGGAATCAGCCATTTGGCTCAGAGGCCACTGCTGTGATGGTGCCGGATGAAGCAGACAAAGACGCGTGGGAGTGGGGCGGGGCCGGAATTCCCTCCCCCTTTATAGATAGTATAGATGATGATGATCACGATCCTTCATATTCGTTATCTATATCCAATCTGAATATAACCACAAAGCTCCTCTCTCTCTCTCTCTCTCTCTCTCTCTCTCTCTCTCTCTCTCTCTCTCTCTCTCTCTCTCTCTCTCTCTCTCTCTCTCTCTCTCTCTCGCGCGCGCGCACACACACATAGACAATACACATGGATTCCTTAGACCGCCCCGTTCTCTGGCTTCCCTGCTCCCCCTGGGCTTTGGTTCCTTTGGCCATGTCTCTCTCGCCCTCAATCTCTGCAACCGCACCCTCTTTGCCGTCAAATCCGCCCTCTCCACCTTCCCCCAAGAGCTCCTGGCTCTATAGAATGAGCTCCACATCCTTCAATCTCTCCACTCCCCTTTCATCATCCATTGCCTTGGAGCTGAGCTCAATCGCTCTGCTCATCCTGGCTCTCAACCCTCTGTACGCCACCTCTTCCTAGAATACATGGAAGGCGGCAACCTTGGGGGTGCGCTCAAGCACTCATGTGGCGGAGAGCTGCGCATTCGGTACTTCACTCACTCAATTCTGCAAGGCGAATGATCTCTCTCTCTCTCTCTCTGCGTTTGCACTCGGCGGCTCCGGGGCCTGGATGGGACAGTGAACGTCTCTCTCTCTCATTCTCGAAATTCTCTGCTCGTCGCTGTCTAGGCCTGCTTGCAGGGAACACTTGCCTGAGCAAGGTGATAACGCCACGTGTCCGAGGGAGGGAGCCGGAATCCCTTCCCCTTTTATCTATTAGTATAGATAGGAGATACAAATTTTGTGTACCATCATTGATATCTTATTTTTTGATAGTTTATGCCTTCAAACTTCATTTCCCTCGTCTCTCTCTCTCTCTCTCTCTCTCTCTCTCTCTCTCTCTCTCTCTAACTCTAGCAGCAAGCGTACCCTACTTTGCTCAGCGCCTCAACATACTCCTGTGCCTGTCTCTCCCAGGCCTAATGGGCGTGACTATGGAGGGGCATTAAAGCCTTCAGCTTAACCTCCACACCTACTAGCGAGTAGGCATGTTTTCCGTGCCCCTTGAGATCTCCTTTGACAATAGTTGAAGGAAAGGGGCAGAGCGACAAATCGTTTGTGTTTTGGTGTGTGGGACAATAGTCAAATAAGGGAGCCTCTTCTTCAAAAGTTTGGAGGGTAGTCCCACCAACCCTCGTCATCCTCTCAATCTCCAACACTGAGGGTTTCACCTCACGACCATTCAAAGAATCAAGGATGAAAAAGGTCAAGTCTCTCCATACCCCTCCCCCTTCTACAAACAGACCATCATTCGCCTTTGTCCTTGCAACCAAGCAAACACGAGCAATTTGAGCGGCTTCAAGTTGACCTCGATAGAGTGCTTGAGGAAAACAGAGACCTCAAACTATGCATTGGTGTACTTGAGGCAAAAATAGAGACAATGGAAAAAATTGGCATCACCAAAGTTGAGGAGACAGAGACAAGGATTGGAGAATAAACCAAAGATATGACTGTCACCACACACATCTCCTTGAAAGTGGAGTTGTGCATGTCATTGGAGCTTTGTGAGTGAAACCTTTGTCAACAAAACTCACTAAAGATCCACATTGGAGGGTTGTTGTCGACACTCCACTCAAGCAACAAACTCTACAAATCTATTATAACCATTCAACATGCCCTTCCACAAATACGACTCAATGTAGCGGTGTGTCAAGCGTCAGCACCAAGTGTGATCACCAGCATAATGCATGCATTCCAAGTGGCCATGTCATTCTTCAGTTCAAGAATAGTGGAGATCGTCTCCACCCGCTTCAACAATCTCATCTCCTTAAAGATACCAAGGTATGCTCTGCTGCCAAAGATCTTACTCTCCTCCAACTTCAAAACAAAGGGGAAGAACTCAAGAAGGTGATCGAGGCTCGTGCACAAGGTATGTGGGTGGTTTACCATGGCGGATGTGCTATCATTCAGGAGTTTTGAACTCCTAAACCTACGAGCACCACACTAGATACCACCCCCCCCCCCCCCCCCCTCTCTCTCGAACGCTCCTTCTCTATGCTTTTTCCTAAGGTTTCTTTGTAAAAGCTCATGTCTTATTGTAGACTCTCCCCATCAAATTGTATCAACCATTCTCCCTCTCCATTTCTAGAGGGGAAACGTTTTGGTCCAATGGGTCATATGTGACCTCCATGGATGATGATAGATCTCTCTCTCTCTCTCTCTCACACACACACACACACCCATTCATTCATTCATGCTCCTATATTCGCCTTGTAGTTTGATATCCTAGTTGTCAATGGAAGATAAATCCATTGGACCTTAAATAATTTGAAGCATTTTAATTATAGATAGGTGAATACCTTAGATTTATGTGTGAATCTTGATTGAATAATATTTTTGCCCATTGAAAAAAATATAGAGTTTTTCTTTCGAAGATTTTAGACTCTATCATCTATACTCTTTATAATTCAGCTTAAAATTTTCAAGGAAGGAGAGAGTATCCAAGTGTTACTCTGTGGTTCATTTCAAAAAACACCTTACAAAACATCTAATCTAAATTGCAAAAGTAAAAGGTAAGATTGTAAGAAATGACATCCTTTGCAGAATGTAAAGTCAAAAGATTTTGTATTCTACATAAAATAAATGTTGAAGTTTGATTGCACGTTCTATCTTTTCAGTGGGCTTTTTTCAAGACAAATATTGATATGTTTTAGAAAATTTTGGAAGTATGTATTTTTTTAAAGAGCTTGAGAAAAAGGAAAAAGCTCGCCTAACGTCGACTTGGGACTGTCTCGCTTTGAGGATATGTAAATGCAGGGATCGTTATCTACATTGTTGACCATGAATGTGAGAGAGAGAGAGAGACCACTACCACATTGCTTATATATGTGTATGTGTGTGTGTGTGTGTGAGAGAGAGAGAGAGACACCATCACATTGCGTGTGTGCATACACATGTACATTTATGAGGGGGAGAGAGAGAAAGATTTTACTGTTGAGCTCACGCACTTTTCAAATTTTCAATATATTATTTTTTTACATTAGTATATTTTTAAAAGGATAGCTAAATTTTTTCACCCGTAGAAAATGGATTTAATGCCCGACAAAGACCAACCCTCACATTAGCTCCCCAAATCGGTGGAAAGATTTCCCAGTTGATGGACCTTTTACCAATTCTTGGATATTTTGGTCTTTTTATTTTTAAGAGTTAACATGTGGCCATGCTTAAAAATCTATAAATTCCTTAAATTTTGGCAAACGAGGATGCAATCTAAAATCAACGAGAGAGAGAGGAGGGGGGAGGACAATTCTTTAGTGTTGTATTTAATGTGTTGAAATGCAAAGTCCAACAAATGACGCAGGAGGAGAGAGGAAGAGAGAACAAAATGTTTGCGTGTAGGAACAATTTAAAGTGACTTTAAATTTATTATTATTATTTATTTATTTTAGCAAAACTCACTTTTGTTAAAGACTTTTCTTGTAAATTTTAAAGTCACGACAAAGTGACTTTAAAATTTACAAGACAAGTCTTTAACAAAAGTGAATATCTATAGGGGGGAGCAGGAGAGAGAGAGAGAGAGAGAGAGAGAGAGAGAGAGAGAGAGAGAGAGAGAAGAAAAAAGTTTTTAATGCCATCGGAACAATCGTGAAAGATATATCTCACAACATGGGTAAGAATAAAGTTATTTTTGTTTCATCTTCTCTCTCTCTCTCTCTCTCTCTCTCTCTCTCACACACACACACACACACACACACACACCTACACACATGTTTTGATAAAAGGAGAATCACACATACACACACACACTCACACGTATACACACATTTTGATAAAAGGAGAATTTGAAATGTTGTAGGAACATCCAATGAGATCTCAAAGATCTATACGATGGTAGAGAGAGAGAGAGAGAGAGAGAGAGAGAGAGAGAGATGCAGACCAATCATAGCCATCTATACTTTTCTTTTCAAAAAAATGAGAAGAAGAAGTTTGCTTCTCCTTTTTAAATGTCTACCTGGGATCATCACTTCAACTAGAGGGTTTTTTTTTTTGGGGGGGGGGGGGGGGGGGGGGGGGGACGAGGGGAGCATAGAAACTTTAACTGTCATAGTTACTGTATTGGAACAATAGCAAGATACCTCAAGACCTATGTGACAAATCTTCCCTTCAAGTATATATATATATATATATATATATATATATATATATATATATATATATATATATATATATATATATATATATATATATATATATATATATATATATATATATATATATATATATATGTATGTATGTGTGTGTGTGTGTGTGTGTGCGTGCATGTGTGTGTCAGGGCTCGGAAAAAGATAGGTTCGCTTTATCCAAAGCTTGTTCAAAATAAAAAATGGCCGGCTCAAATTTGGGCAGGAAGATTCTCAAGCCAATTCAAATTATGGAATTTTTAGTTATAATATGAGATTTGTAGTGCGATTATCCCCCTCAAATTTAGAGTTAGTCAGCTTATATACGTGTGAAAAGGTTCCAAAGACGAGTCCACAAAAAATGTTTCCCAAGCCTTGGTGTGTGTGTGTGTGCGGGCGCGCACACGCTCTATGTATACATACAGACATAATTGGAACATATCAAGATTCCTCAAGACCTATGTGACAAATATTCGCTTCAACCATATATATATGTGTGTGTGGGTGTGTGGGTGTGTGTACTATTTGTACATATAGATATATATGTATACATATATCCATACATACATACAAGGATAGAAGAAAGTAAGAGAGTGGAGCAGAGACATTGAATCCAGTTGCGTTCCTATCATTGAAACCAATTCTAGAACCCACTCCATTTATTAAAAAAAGTTTTATTATTACATTAACTTCTCTTAGCTTTCATCTCTTTACACCATGCTAACTTATCTAAGCTCTATAATCAAGCAGAGATATAGATATATATGTATACATATATCCATACATACATACAAGGATAGAAGCAAGTAAGAGAGTGGAGCAGAGACATTGAATCTAGTTGCATTCCTATCATTGAAACCAATTCTAGAACCCACTCCATTTATAAAAAAAAGTTTTATTATTACATTAACTTCTCTTAGCTTTCATCTCTTTACACCATGCTAACTTATCTAAGCTCTATAATCAAGCTAATTTATCTTAGCTTTCATCTCTTTACACCATGCTAACTTATCTAATCTTTATAATCAAGCTTGGTAGCATTGCTAGATCAAAGTAGACCAAAAGGAGGAATCTCTCTCTCTCTCTCTCTCTCTCTCTCTCTCTCTCTCTCTCTTTTGATACACACACACACACACACACACACACACCCCAATAGATTTAGAGCACGCCTAAGTTTGTTGAACAAGGGTTAGCACCTCATTAAAAATAATGTCTATGAGAAGCTTTCAATCTTGGTATCAAAGAATGCTTTGCAACATCTATTAAGAGGTCGTGTCATGCATCACTTTTATAAATGCGATAAACTATATGTGTAGAAAGAGAGTATTGATAGTGTTCCACTTGGAAGAGAAGATAGCCCTATGAGAATAGAGGCATTGTTTCCTTGGCCGTAGCAACTCTCGGGTCACATACTAGTGTATACTAAGCATGGAATCAAGAAGATCCACATGCGGTAGGATCAACTGAGGGCTTTGAATGGGAATCCTTGAGGCAAAAATATTGAATGTAAGAATGGCATCCACCCCCTTGTGTCAGGACACCGGCAAAACTGAACTAGACAAGGGCAGGCGGTGTGGAACGAGGAGTCTAACTAGGGCAAAGGGCTAGGGGCTTGCCTATTAAAAGGGTGGTTGGGTGGTGGACCCTTAGACCCTAATTTCCCCTGCTCTTACACTTGTATCAGAGCAAGGTGGGAGGAGGAAGAAGGGAACTATGGAAGAGGAGAGATGGAGGTCTCCCATGGAGTTTTCATGCTCTCTCTCTCTCTCTCTCTCTCTCTCTCTCTCTCTCTCTCTCTCTCTCTCTCTCTCTCTCTCTCTCTCTCTCTCTCTTTCGGGATTATTCGCATGGCAAAGTAGGCAAGCAAGGAGGTATACAAAAATGCTATGGGGAAGGCTTTGGTTGCAAGGAAGGCATGGCCCGACAAGAGGAAGGCAAGGCCCAACAAGCAGGCATTGGAATCGGCCTCTTGCCTAGCGGGTATCGGCTGAGTTGTAGCCGCGGGTAAGCACCCTTACACACAAGGAGGGTCGGAGTCAACCTCTCTGGAAATGCAAAATTTTGAGCTCGACCGGATCTTGGTAGCCTACTGAGCAAAAGTTGTCAAAGGCTTGACGAAAATTGAGCATCACCGCGCGTGTTGCGTTCGTTTTAGCCCCTGCGCAGGCTCTGCATATCGCCGCCATCGTTGGATTGTTTTTTTTTCTTTTTCTTCACATTGGGCGCCCTAAAGGTGCCCTAAAGCACCCTAAGGGGCCACTCCCACAGGATTCAAGCTCTCAGCCGCATGCATGCACTGTGCAAAAGTATACATGGTGAACTTCATCGTTCATGTCTGCCTTGTAAAGAGGGCAAGCATCCTCAGTATTTTGCTATAGAAGCTCTGCAATTTCTGCCATGGTTTTGATAACCCATTCAAGTTCACTTGCAATAAGCTTTTGAAAGTTTATGGAAAGCAGCAGATAGACACTAAGGAGTAGCAACTTGGAATATTGTTCGACTGTATCATGAGGAGTACTACAAGGGCTATCAGCACCATCGATCGGACACCAAGCTGCCATGAACACATCCACTCTCAGCTCATCGAATGGAGTTTCTGATAAGGATCATACTAAAAAATTATGATGCGGTTCTGTGGCAAAGAAGCTCCTCGATTTCGAGAGGTGATCTACACACAAATAGCAGACATGTCTTTTGCTCTTGTCAAGGCATGCCCAAGTGGGTCGTATAAAAATTCAAAGCCAGCCAGGAGCCTCGGTATGTATTACGATTGGCCAAGGTAAGGCCACCATCAACACATGATTGGCGAAGCCCAGTTTCAAATACACCATACTTCCAACTGAACTTAAAATTTTTTCTACAAGCACGGAAACAAGATACCCTCTTTCAATTTTGTTTCTATCAAGTTGATTACCCTCATAGTTTCTGTAAGGTGCCAAAGTGCCTCGCAGTACTGGTCAATCGGGCTGTAACTGGTATTGCAATGAGCAAGGCTTCGTACAAGGGTACTAATGAGCACGGCTTGTGACAATTATCATATGCATTACATACTTGCTGCATATATCATTGAGAAGTATCCAAATTAAGCACAATTCGACGACGGTTCAATTTGATGCAAATGCATAGCAAATTTGCAGAGTTTTGGTCTCTCAAGAAGATAAACACATCCTGTTGCTTGACTTGATGCAAGGGGCAAGTTGCTCGGCATGGCCGACTCCTTGTCGCTGTTTCTAACAGCTGCCAGAGGATGCTTGCTACACAATATTAGCTCATTTCAATTGAAATTCCTCGACAAGGTCAATTCTTTTTGTCCTCATATCGATATGTTAACAACCAGCTCAGTTGGCTATTAGCAAGCTTCAATTACCCCATCTTGCATTGAGACTACCCACGTTCCGCATATGCTATGAGCATACAAGCTTGGGAAGAATTCGGCAATATGCTTGCAGGTTATTTCATGAGAAACAGACGGGCCTATATGATACAAAAACATATCACAATCGTGCAGCAGATATGGCTATGCACCATTTTTAAGCGAGTTTTCTTCCACGAATTATCGGGCCAACTGGTTACAGTAACGACCAGGTTAGCCAAGTTTATTTACTTCGCAATTACTATCATTGTGCAAAGCAAAGTGCCTTGGCAATTTCATAGGAAGCACGGCTTTAGGGAACTGGCAAAATAGGGAATATCAGCTCACAGAATCCCTACCAGTCTAAACTGTGCAAGGTACTTATCATTTTGGTTCTCATGGTTGAGGCCCTCACTCTCCGCAAGGGCTTACAATTCTTCATGCAAGGCATGCTAGTGAAGTGGATTCAATTCTACCGCTTCATGCATTACGCTTCCGCTAACACACTTTCACCTCTGTCAAGGACAGACTACAGATGCACTACAACACTCCATGAAGATATTGACGCGTATATATCGACGGCCATGCTTTTCCACTTGTATATCGACGTAATTAGCGTGCGTCGCTATACGCATCGATATACGTGTCGCAGTGTGCGTCGATATACGTGTGGAAAGGCTTTATTTGCCACACGTATATCGACGCGTATATCCACGCGTATAGCGACTCAAAAAAATTTTGGGGAAAAAAAGCGAAACCCACGCGCAAGGGCCATTTTCGCCTGCTCAGATCTTGGCCGAAACGTGCTGCGCATGTATTATGTCCATCTCCGCCCCCCCCAACCCCTCCCTCTCTCTCTCTCTCTACATCGTGTGTGTGTGTGTAGGAAAGAGAGAGAGAGAGAGAGAGAGAGAGAGAGAGAGAGAGAGAGAGAGAGAGAGAGAGAGAGAGAGAGAGAGAGAGAGAGAGAGCGGTGTGTGTGTGTGTAGGAAAAGAGAGAGAGAGAGAGAGAGAGAGAGAGAGAGAGAGAGAGAGAGAGAGAGAGAGAGAGAGCGGTGTGTGTGTGTGTAGGAAAGAGAGAGAGAGGTATGTGTGTGTGTGTGTAGGAAATAGAGAGAGAGAGAGAGAGAGAGAGAGAGAGAGAGAGAGAGAGAGAGAGAGAGAGAGAGATAGAGAGAGAGAGAATTAATGTATGCTTAGGAAATTAAAATTAAAGAAAAAAAATTGAAGAGAGAAATGAAATGAAATGTTATATTAACGTCTTCGAAAGGCCAAAGTGACCTATGAGACATGAGACAAGAAAGTTACAATGTGATGGATCTGATACAAAGTCAGAGTAAGAAGATGACAAAATAAAATATTATGGAATCCTAAACTGCTGGGTGTGGACTAAACGGCTAAACCAGCTAGCTCGGATAGGTAGATCATAGGAGATCCAGCATCTGTCGCTGGCGGATCTCATCAATCTCCTCCATGGTCAGTAGTCTGACCGGGCGTCGTGCATGTTGAGCCAAAGTGACCTAGCTAGATCCTCTGATGTAGCCTCTGTCGATGTTGAGTAGTCCTCCGTAGTCGTGGGCGTCTAGATCTCCCTAGCTTAGTCGCTCGTTCGATCAGTAAAGAGATAGGGAAGTAGAGAGAGAGAGAGAGAGAGAGAGAGAGAGAGAGAGAGAGAGAGAGAGAGAGAGAGAGAGAGAGAGAGAGAGAGAGAGAGAGAGAGAGAGAGAGAGAGATAGGGAAGTGGAGAGAGAGACAGAGAGAGAGATAGGAAAATAGGGAAATAGAGAGAGAAAGAGAGATAGCGAGAGCGAGATCGAGAGAGAGAGAGAGAGAGAGAGAGAGAGAGAGAGAGAGAGAGAGAGAGAGAGAGAGAGAGAGAGAGAGAGAGAGAGAGAGAGAGAGAGAGAGAGAAAGAGAGATAGCGAGAGCGAGATTGAGAGAGAAAGAATGAGAGATAGGGTACGTAGACAGAGAAGAAACTATGGAACTAAAAGAGGCAAAGGGGTTTTGCCTGCTACATGCATTGCCATGTACACCTGGGAGTGCATGTATGTGTCTACCCATATAGGATTTGACCAATAAAGACGAGATTTTGACCCAGTGGTCCTGATCTCCGTACACCTCTGGACCGAGGTGTACGGAGATTGGGCAAGACTAGAGAATGTGAGGTAGTTTACATTGTGAGGAGTATATATATATATATATTAAAACAACATTCATAATCATTGTAGATGGCAACATCATCAACTAACATGGAGGAAAAGATTGCATGCTCGTGCACGCTCTGCAAGTATCAAATCCTGTGCAAGCATAGGATATGTAATGAGCATGTGCACAAGTACGGAGAGTTTGCTAGAGAAACCATACAGAATCTGCCATACGACTCCTACGGAACGGGCATTGATTTCTGCGACATAGCACCTACATCTGAGAGAGAGAGAGAGAGAGAAAAAAGATTGTGCGTGAAGGTCCGACCAATATAGAGCCACAGATGGAAGCAGAAAAGGGCTTACAAACAGAAGACGACGGCATGGAGGAGATGCTGGATGCCTTCTTCCAGACAAGTGAGGAGAACACGAACGAAGCAGCACCAGAAGCCGTGCGCCTATCTCCTGAAGACATGTTGAGGAAGCTAACACGTCAACCAATCTATGAATGTTGTGTGCACGTGTGCATGTACAGAGTGTGTGCAAGAGAGGGGGAAGAAGAGAATGGGGAAGGGGATGATACACAGACGGCCTGTGTTGGGTTAGTGGAGAAGAAAGAGAAGATTCAACCCTTCCTCTTTTTCTCCCTATATTGATTAGGTGGAATCAAGTGTACAAGGGTGAGTGTGAACCTTGACAAGCTCGATACGCTTGCCAGCCAATGCATCTCGTATGACATGGTATCTGACCTCTATGTGTTTCGACTTTGAGTGAAACATTGGATTCTTTGCCAAAGCAATGGCACTCTGACTTTCACAATGTAGTACTGGAACCTCGTGAATGCCCAAATCTCCCACTAGACGAGCCAACCATATGGCTTCCTTGTTGGCGTCAGACGCAACAACATATTATGCCTCAGTGGTAGATGAAGACGTGAAATCTTGGAGACACGATCTCCAAGAGATAGCTGCTCCAGCAAACATGAACACATAGCCAGACATGGATCTTCTACGATCCACGCAACCCGCATAATCCGCATCCGTGTAACCTACAATAGATGCATCACTGTTTCTAAAGCGTAAACACTTGCTAGCTGTACCTTTCAAATATCTGAGGATTTTCTTTACTGCTTCCCAATACTTCTTGCCAGGGTTTTCCATGTACCTACTAACCACTCCCACTGCATGTGCAATGTCTGGTCTTGTGGCAACCATAGCATACATCAAACTGCCAACTGCTGAAGAATATGGTACTTTCGCCATTTCCTCTTTCTCAGCCATTGTCTTGGGAGAGTCTTCCTTGCTAAGTTTGGAGTATGCTTGCATTGGGGCACGCAATGACTTCGCCCCCTGCATACTAAAACGTTGCAAGACTTTGTGAATGTACTTTTCTTGAGATAATTCAAGAATTCCACGTTGCATGTCTCTCTTGATGTGCATACCAAGAAAGTTTTTGGCATCTCCCAAATCCTTCATGGAAAACTGAGTGTTTAGCATCTTTTTCAACTGATTGATCTCATCAATTGATTTGCCTGCGATAAGCATATCATCTACATACAAGATCAAGATGATTAAAGAACCATCATTCAATCTTTTTGTGTATAAGCAGTGATCCTCTTGACTTCTTATGTAACCCTGAGACTGCATGAATTTGTCGAATTTTTGATACCATTGCCTTGAACCTTGCTTGAGGCCATAGAGTGCCTTTTAAGTCTATAAACCAATTTTGTCCTCGTTGGTTTTTGGGTTTCACATACGAAGCCCTCTGGTTGTTTCATGTAGACATCTTCATCTAGATCCCCGTGAAGAAATATTGTGTTCACATCCATTTGGACAAGTTCCATGTCCTGGATAGCAACCAAGCCAAGCACGGTGCGAAGTGTAGTCATCTTGACTACTGGAGAGAAAATCTCATCAAAATCCACACCTTTTTGCTACTTGAAACCCTTGGCAACTAGACGAGCCTTGTATCTAGGCTCGGGATCTTCTGCTGTATACTTCTTCTTGTATACCCACTTGCAAGGTAAATCATTTTTTCCTTTTGGTAATTCAACCAAATCCAATGTTTCATTAGCCACAATCGAATTGTATTGTGATTGCATAGCCTGCTCCCACTTAACGCTATCCTCCATTTTTATAGCTTCTTTGTAGCAGGTTGGCTCTCCACTGTCAGTGACCAAAATGTGGTGTATACTCAAACCGCTCGGGCGCACGTGATACTCTCTCAAAGTGTCTCAGTGCCTGACTGTTGGACTCTGCTCTCTTCGGAGCAATATTAGTATCTTGCACTTGAGGAGTAGGTGCAACACTATTGAACTGAGTTGGTTCGGAGGCTACATCCTCAAAACAAACACGTCTATACTCAACATCTTTGATGGGCTTCTTGTGCATTTTTGATTCATTGAAAATCACATTGGAGCTATGAATGAATTTGTTTGATTCTAGGTGCCAGAGACGATAGCCCATCTCTCCGTTTGCACCATAGCCAATAAAGATGCATTTGTGTGATCTGGGATCTAACTTCCGACGAAGTTCTTTGGGCACATGTGCATATGCCTCGCATCCAAATACATGTAGATGCTCATAGCTTGGTGTTTTGCCAGTCCATAATTCCTCTGGAATTTTGAAATTCAAAGGAGAACTAGGAGACCTGTTGATGATGTGCACTGCTGTCAGAACAGCTTCCCCCCAAAATTCGGGAGTAAGCTTCGCCATAGACATCATAGAGACAACTCGCTCTTGAATTGTACGATTCATTCTTTCAGCTATCCCGTTTTGTGCAGGTGTGTATGGAGTAGTAAAGTGTTGCCGAATGCCTCTTCTATTGCAAAAATCCTTGAACTCTATGGAGACGTATTCTCCACCATTGTCCGTGCGAAAAGCTTTGAGCTTTGTTCCTGATTGGTTCTCAACCATGGCGAGGAATTTTTGGAATGTCGAAAAGACTTCTTCCTTACGCTTAAGGAAATACACCCACACCTTTCTGGTAGAATCATCTATGAATGTGAGAAAGTAGTTCGCTCCCCCTAGAGTTTTATGTGGCATTGGACCACACAAATCACTGTGCACCAAGTCTAGAGGTTCGCCTAGTTTCTTATTCAATGGCGAAGATGTCAATCTAGTCTGTTTTCCATACAGACAATGCTCACACAATGGAAATTCCGTGTAATCTAACAGAGGTAAGTAGCCGAAACGCTGAAGTGTTTTCATTCCCTTTTGGCTAATATGCCCTAGCCGGCTATGCCACAACTCAAGAGACGGCAGCTTGGCAACATAGATAGAGTGTTCGTCGACACTCGAAACAAACAAAGATTACAGGGATCCGTTTTTATTGCCTTTCATCATGATAAGGTTTTTCTTGCGGATCATCCAAGAACGATTACCAAAAACTGTAGTGTAGCCAATGTCATCCAATTGCCCTATAGAAAGCAAGCTTTTTGTAAGCTTGGGCACATGTCTGACATTCTGTAGCACAAAAGTAGAGCCATTATGCATATGAAGTTTCACATCACCAATGCCAATTATGTCAAGCTCATAGGAATTACCAAGCTTGACAATTCCATGCATGGATGCATAAGAGGAAAACCACTCTCTATGCGGTGTGACATGAAAACTTGCACCAGAATCAAAGATCCAAGTCTGTGCATAACCCTCATCCTGTGCAACCAAAGCATCTAGAGTGAGATTTGAAGTAAAAATGAGAACATCTGAGGTATCTGTTGTCACCTCAGCATGAATCTCTGTGGGCATAATGAGCATCACTGGAGGAGGAGCATCCTCTACTGAAGTGGTAGGTATGGGAGACTCAACAATATTGAGCTCCTCAATCTTTACTGTACTTTTGCCTTTGCCAGAATTATCCTTTTGCATGTTTTTCTGATCTCTTAGGAAACTGCGACAATCCTTTTTGTAATGACCCTTCTTGTGGCAATAGTAACACTCGACATTTCTGGCATTGCGGTCTCTACTTTGGTTCCTGTGTCTGCTAGGACTACGAGGATTCCGCTCTCTACTTTTGCTTTTGTATTTGTTCCTGTCACGGCCTCTTGGCTTTGTTGAACTGCCAGCCATATATGCATCTCCATGACTAGCATTATTGAGAGATTTACGACGAATCTCTTCAGTGAGCAACGCATCTGTGACAGCATTGAACTGTAACTTGCCATTCGGAGCTGAATTGCTAATGGATGTGCAAAAGATATCCCATGAACTGGGTAGAGAGCATAACAAGAAGATAGACTTGAGTTCATCGTCAAACTCCTTAAAACCCTGAGATGTCAGCTGACTGAACAAGGAGTTGAACTCATTTAAATGACTAGAAACTATGCTACCTTCTTTCATGTTGAGCTTCATAAGCTTTTTCATGAGAAAAACTTTGTTGGATGCACTTTTGCTCTCCCATGCTGAACATAAGCTATCCCAAAGTTCCTTGGTTGTTTTCTTCCCAATGATAGTGAAGAAGACTGACTCGACTAGATGTAGACGTATCGTAGCCATGGCTTTTGCATCCAAAATCTCCCATTGAGCTTGTGTATAATCATCATCCTCTGCGCGCTCTTTTAACGGTTCTGAGAGGCCTTTGTTTATCAAAACATCTTTCATGCGCTCTTTCCACATGGTGAAGTTGCTGCCATCGAACTTCCGAATGAAATATTCCTCCTTTTCTAAAGAAGAAGCCATCGCTGATAAGAGGGTTTGAGAGGTGCCAAACTATGGTGAGAAGCTGTAGAAATTTAGGCAGAGTAACCTTTGTATCGGGAGTAAAATCTCAACCGAAATAGACTCAAAAGTGCCAACAATGGAAGTCACAACTCGCGGGAAGTAAATCCGGCAGAGTTTCCTTTGTATGAGGAGTCAAAACTCAACTCAAAATGCATATAAATGTGCCAACTGCACTAACTGGGCATCTGCTGCACAAAACAACTGCTATGTGAGTGCCAACTCGGCGTCAAAAGCATAAATAATCGTCCAGATACATGCATATCCTATGGCGAGGGTACCGTAAAGGGGAACTCCGGCTACCTGTATCACCGAAAGTGTCTCAACATTCGAGCACACCCCAGCTCAAAGAAACCTCACGCTATCGACCCTCCAAAGGCTAATGCAGACACAAATGGACTAGCCACAGTCTCAGAAAGGGCTCTTCCGGTCCGAGTCTCAGAAACGGCCAGGAAAAACTGTCAAAATAGCCAAAAATTGCTCCATACATAGTACAGTGGGCAGTGTCCACAACTCAACGTACATGAGTAAAACCGCGCTCAAACAAGCGCCAAGAACTACTGCATGCAGTGAAGTGATCCCTGCGGGGATATCTGCTCTCAAAAGAGCTCAGTAGCACTAGGTGTGCTCACAGCAAAATGCATCTGTCAACGCATGTGTCCACAGAGAATCTGCTGGCGAAATGACTGCCAGATCGCCTATGAAAAAGCGCTGTGTCTGGTAGCCTGGAGAATCTCTGAGGGAATGGGTTGAAAAACCCCCCTGTAGCTGTTGGGGTATAAAGCCCAATGTGGTCGCCCAGGTAAGTGGGCGGGCCGCCAGGTATGTACACATATTCTTTTGTAAAAACCTAATAAGAACTCACTATGCTCTACACATTACAGTAGAGCGAGTTCACCATCGTCGTGCTCTTCTTCTCGCACTCTCTCTCTCGCGTCGCACGTCCGCTCGTACTCCTTCAACTGGTATCAGAGCTCAGATCGAGGCTCGGGGCAGCACTACAGGAGGCTAGAGTCACCAGCTCAGATTGAAGTGAAATTTGACAGGCAAAGACACGGCCCCAAATCTCGTGGGAAATCCTAAAGGGCTTGGTGTTGTCAAAAACTCATTCTGAGGTCATCTCGGCCACCGTTCGGCTTCGACAAAGGTCTGCGCAGGCCATTTTCGACTATGTGGTCTCAGCGGGTGCATATCCGACTCTGCAAATTTGGGGTTTTCGGCCTACGACTGCAGGTGCTGAGGATATCGACACTCCCAGAGTGTTGATTTGTGGCTGTCTACACATCGAAGGACGGCTCACAGTTCTTGGAGGCGTGTCACATACGACACGGGCGCATCTACACACAGACTGTAGGCGACATCCACTAGTTCATCAGGTAGCTTGTGTTTGCTGCTTGATATTCCAGATTTCATCCTGACATTGCAGGTACTTCCACATGGGATGTATTGTCAGAGATGATGTATGTTTGTTGAGGGTTTGCTGGCTGTGAGTCACGCAGCAAACAACCGCCGCAGCGGTTACAGCATATAGTGGGAAATTTGTGGATGTATGACTTTGTGGGAAGTGTATGTACTGTCAGATTTACTGCAGCCTTTATTGAGGGTCGAGTGAGGTTTTATTGAGCTGGGGGATTCTCGAATGTTGAGATCCTTTCGGTGATACAGGTCTTGGAGCGATCCCTCGAGCACCCTTAGATAGGCAACTAGGATGTATTGACTGTGAGTTAGACAATTGGGATTGCTTCTTTGCTTTACTGCCGTTGAGGCATTGTCGCAGTCTATGCTTACAGGACAGTGACAGGACAGTCAGAGACAGTACAGGTGTAGGACAGGTTTACCCACAGCTTACAGTGTCAGAGAGACAGTGTTTTTGAGCTGTTTTTTGGTCTGTTTTTTAGTACACCAGAGCCATTTTACAAAGGAGACTCTGCCGAAATTTATGCAGAATCTGAAGCTTTCTTGGTTCATTTGACAGGTTGATATTGGTTCAGAGGTCAGTTTACAAGGGAAACTCTGCCGAATTTTTCCCAAGAAAGTAAACTACTGTGAAGCGTAGCTATGGCTGGATCACAGGGCACTGCTCTTTACAATATCAAGAAGCTGGATGGAACCAATTTCCCATTGTGGAAGAAGCAGATTTGGCACATGTTGGTACAAAAGAAGCAGATAAAAACTATAAAGCTCAAGGGGATAAAACCAGAAGAAATGGACGAAGATGAATGGAACGAAATGGATGAATTGGCACTTTCTACCATTATGCTGACTTTGGCAGAAAGCGTTTACTTCAATGTAGCAGACGAGATGTTGGCTTATCAAGCATGGTTAAAGCTGAGTGATCTTTATGAGAAGCAGAGTGCATCTTCACAGGTATACTGCCTTAAGAAGCTTGTTGACTTGAAGATGAAAGAAGGGACACCTATGTCCAATCATCTGAATGAATTCAACACAATCTATAGTCAGTTGTCAGCTCAAGGTGTCAAGTTTGATGAACCTGTTAGAGCTATGTTCCTGTTGATCACATTGCCAGAAAGTTGGGACACTTTTCGCACAGCTTTGAGTAATTCTGCACCTCCAGATGGTTTGAACATAGCAGGTGTAGAAGGAAGTCTGCTTACTGAAGAAACCAATAGAAAGAAAATGGACAAAGGCAAAGGAACATCCTTAGTTGTCAGGGGAAGGACCAAAGAAAAGTACAAAGGTGGAAAGAGGAATCAGTCTCGTAGCAAGTCCCGCAGTGCTAAAGGCAAGAGTGACATAGAATGCTACCATTGTGGCAAGAAGGGTCACATGAAAAGAGACTGCAGAGAATGGAAAGCAGAAAAAGGCAAAGAGAAAGCTGAAGACCATGGTGAGAAGAACAAGTCCTCAGTGAAGATTCAAGAAATAAATGTGACAAACACTGTTGCAGAGGATGACAGTCTAGTGTCAGGAGACATCTACTTCTTGAAGAATACAATGGACTCAGCTCTTCTTACAGCATCTGATGGAAATGCACTGAGTGACTGGATTATAGACTCAGGGGCATCACTTCATGTGTCTCCAAACAAGGAGTGGTTTACCTCTTATGTGAACACTAAAGATCATGTTCGGCTAGGCAATGGGCAGACATGTGAGATCTTAGGTGCTGGAGATGTTCAATTGAAGTTTCAGAATGGCTCTTCTTTCACGCTGAAGAATGTGAGACATGTTCCCGCAATTACAAAGAGCTTGATTAGCACAGGTTTACTTGATGATGCTGGTTACGTCACCAATTTTGGACAGAACATGTGGAAGATATCCAAGGGTTCTATGACAGTAGCACATGGAGTAAAGTCTGGAGGACTTTACATGATTTATGTATCAAATGTCTCTAAAAATGTAATCAATGTAACCGAGCAGCCGAACGTTTCTTTGTGGCATAGCCGGTTAGGACATATGTCCAAGAAGGGAATGGAAATCTTGTCTCGTTCTGGTTATTTGCCTGCCTTTTCATTTAATGATTTTGAATTCTGTGAACATTGTCTGTATGGTAAGCAAACACAGCAGCCACATAAGCATAGAAGCAGTAGAAAAGATACACAGTTGGCACTTGTTTATAGTGATTTGTGTGGACCTATGCCTAACCTATCTCTAGGGGGAGCTTCTTACTTTCTGACATTTATAGATGATTACTCGAGGAAAGTATGGGTTTACTTTCTCAAGCACAAGGATGAAGGGTTTAGTGTTTTCAAAACGTTTGTGACACTTGTGGAGAATCAGAGTGGCAAGAAGCTTAAATGCTTACGCACTGACAATGGTGGAGAGTATGTTTCAAAGGCCTTTCAGGACTTTTGTGAGTCAAAAGGTATAAAACATGAACTTACTGCTCCTTACAATCCTCCTCAAAATGGTGTTGCTGAGAGGATGAATAGGACCATACAAGAGAAGGTCAGAAGTATGTTGTCTAATGCACAGCTGTCAAATGGGTTTTGGGCTGAAGCTGTATCAACAGCTGTTCATCTTGTAAATAGATCTCCTAGCAAGGTTTTGCGGAAGGATTCAGTGCCAGAGATGGTATGGTCAGGCAAAATGACCTCATACAAGCATCTCAGAGTCTTTGGTTGTGAAGCATATACTCACATTCCAAAGGAATTTAGGAACAAACTTGAGCCAAAGAGTAGAAAGTGCATCTTTCTAGGCTATGGAAATTCTGGTGAGATGGGGTACAGACTTTGGGATCCCGAATCCAGAAAGGTTGTCTGCAGCAATGATGTTCACTTTAATGAATCCAAATATCATTCTAAACCAGAAAGGGTTGAGGAGATTAGAAGAGTTGTCTTCCAAGAAGATGGACCTGCACTTGCAAGACAAAATGTTAGGGCTCAAGAGGAGCAAGGACAGGATAGAGTGGAACCACAGGTTGTGGCTGAGTCTGAGCCACCTATTGTGCGTAGATCTGGACGTGTCATGCGACCTCCTGATAGGTTTGTTCCATCTATGAACTATGTCATGTTGACTGCTTACAATGAGCCTTCATGCTACAAGGAAGCAGTGCAAATGAAGGACTCCGGGAATTGGCAATTGGCCATGCAGTCAGAGATGACAGCTCTGCATAAAAACCAGACATGGAAGCTAGTTAAATTACCACGGGGCAAAAAGGCTCTACCTTGTAAATGGGTTTACAGGTATAAGATCACCGCTCATGATAGTCAACCAAAGTACAAAGCAAGGCTTGTTGCCAAGGGCTTTAAGCAAGAACAAGGCATTGACTTTGATGAAGTCTTCTCTCCTGTGGTCAAGATGACTACATTGAGATGCTTTCTTGCATTGGTTGCCATATTAGATTTGGTGTTGCACCAAATGGATGTCAAGATAGCGTTCTTGCATGGTGATTTAGATGTGGAAATTTACATGCAGCAGCCAGAAGGGTTTGTTGAGAAAGGCAAGGAAGATTGGGTATGCCAGTTGTTAAAGAGTCTTTATGGCTTAAAACAATCACCGAGGGCATGGTGCCATAAATTCCACAAGTTTATGCTTTCTCAAGGCTAAAAACGTAGTGAGTTTGATCACTGTCTATATACAAAGAAGGCTAAGGATGGTAGTTGGCTGATCCTTATTTTGTATGTGGATGACATGTTGATTGCTGGCAAGCACTTGGAAGAAATTTCAGCTTTGAAGTCAAAGATGGCAAAATCGTTTGACATGAAAGACATGGGTGAGGCAAGTCATATACTTGGTATGCGCATTGAGAGAGACAGATCAAAGAAGTTGATTTGGTTATCTCAAACAGAGTATATTGACAAGGTTTTGCAACGTTTCAATATGGAGAAGGGAAAGGCACTGAGTGTTCCATTGCCACCATATGTGAAACTTAGCAAACAAGATTGTCCTGTGTCTGAGGAAGAACAGGCTGAAATGGATAAGATTCCATATGCATCTGCAGTGGGTAGTTTGATGTATCCAATGATTGCTACTCGCCTAGACATTGCATTTGCAGTGGGAGTAGTAAGTCGATACATGTCAAACCCAAGCAAGAAACATTGGGAGGCAGTGAAAGGAATATTGAGATACCTGAAAGCTACAAAGAGTATGTGTATATGCTATGGGATTCAGGAGCTAAGTGTAAAGGGTTTTACAGACTCAGATTATGCAGGTGACTTAGACAACCGAAGGTCTACGTCAGGGTATGTCTTTACATTGGCTGGTGGAGCAGTATCATGGCGTTCTAGATTACAAGATTGTGTTACTCAGTCTACTACAGAGGCTGAATATGTTGCAGCATCAGAGGCATGCAAAGAATCAATTTGGATTAATCGCCTAGTAACAGATTTGGGAATCAAAGAAGAGATGCCTGTGTTATATTGTGATAGTCAAAGTGCTATACAATTGGCTCGCAATCTAGTTTATCACTCAAAGACAAAGCATGTGGATGTGAAGTATCATTTCATCAGGGAAATGCTCGAGGATAAGCAACTTCAGCTTGTCAAAGTTCACACCACATAAAATCCTGCTGATCTACTTACAAAAGGACTTCCCTCAGAGAGCTTTGCACATTTTCGCAAGCAGTTAGGTGTAGGGTAGTACATCACTTCTCTACATCTCTTGTATATTAGCTTGTATAGTAGCTTCTCTCGCACTTAAAGTACCACATTGGAATTTAAGTGGGAGGTTGTTGGGGTATAAAGCCCAATGTGGTCGCCCAGGTAAGTGGGCGGGCCGCCAGGTATGTACACATATTATTTTGTAAAAACGTAATAAGAACTCACTATGCTCTACACATTACAGTAGAGAGAGTTCACCATATCGTCGTGCTCTTCTTCTCGCACTCTCTCTCGCGTCGCACTTCCGCTCGTACTCCTTCAGTAGCCTGTAACCTGCGTGTCGGTGTCGCTATGTGCCGATTTCTGCCGCCGGGCAGAAATATGCTGGTCGAATAGCTGCCAAAAGGTGTCGTATCCGTAAACTGTGTCGTACAAGGCGATCGGTGCGCTCGGTGCCGATGCCAGGTGTCACTCCTTTATGATAGAGGTACCTCACCCGCGCATGTCGCAAGCATGGTCGTCGATCGCGGGAACGCACTCGTCTGGGGAAACGCCTGGTGTTTGGGTCGGATGTCGGGGATCCGCCGCAATGAATAAGTAATGCCGAGCCGGTGCGCTAGAAATGGTGTCGTAAAATGATGCCAATAGCCGGTGCTCGAAGCCGTGGAGAAAAAACGCTAGGAAATCGTCGAATCAGTGTCGAAAACTGATGCCGATGTCGTCTTCCGCCGCCGGGTGGAAGTGGCTAGCCGAGTAGCCGTAAAAACGCCAATGCTCGAGCGGTCAATGCCGAGTCGGATCGGTATCGATCGTAGATTTTTCTCGATCTGTGAAGATTGCTCTCAAAATTTGTCGGACTCGGTTGCTTTAGCTCGCTCGCATGCACCGTGTCAAGCTCTCTCTATCTCATAAGCTGCAAGTTTCTGAGAAGCTTCCTTTTCACGAGCTCGAGGAGAGGAGTCGGGGGTCGGAGTACAAATAATGGGATTTGTTGGGGGCTCTATGTGGGAATGAACCCATCCACACAAAATGTTTTATGGCTAAATGAAAATTTTGATTTTTTATCTTTACTGATGAGTCTGTGCCAGCACTCACGAGCAGGTGTTTGCTCCTTACTGCATCACTCACTTAGTGTGTGTGTGTGTGTGTAAGCTCTACCGGTTGACTGTATCTGCTCCCCCCCAAGCTACTCAAGGCCTTCAATTCCCCCCATTGCAATGCTTTGTCTTTTGCTGCAGCTTGTTCCTATCTACTACTAGTTAAGCACACAGTGATACTGTGATACCATGCTCGGACTGCCCGCCGCCGGCTGCAAATCCCCCAAGCCTTTCTTGCCCGAAAATGCTGCATCAATTCTCCAATGAGCTTCTCTCTCTCTCCGCCCGATTTGGTTGCAGCCCGATGTTGTTCTCCTAGCGCTATCCGAGAGCGGCTCAAGTGTGTGTGTGTGTGTGTGTGTGTGTGTGTGTGTGTGTGTGTGTGTGTGTGTGTGTGTGTGTGTGTGTGTGTGTGTGTGTGTGTGTGTGTGTGTGATTGTTTGTTTGCTTCAATTCTCGCTGCAGCCCCGAATCTGCCCACTACTAAAACTGCCCGCTTCCTAATTGGCTCAATGTCAAGCTTGGCATTGCTCTGGCCTCTTGAATTCCCTCAGATCACTGTTTGCTAATTTGCCCCAAGCTCCTGTGGAGCATCGATTTGACTAGCCCCAATCGCTCCTTGCTCGTCACACTGCTGCTCGGTTCTGCCCACTGCAATTGGCTGTGTGTGTGTGGTTTTCCAACTTACTGTCAAAAACCTGCTCCCCAAAATCCCAAGCTTGATGGCCAATAACCGGTGCTTGGACTGCTTGCAAGCTGGCTACCTGCCCGCCTTGCTCACAAGCACCTGCTGCAGCTCTTGTCTTCGACCTTGGTTTCGATTTGCCCTGTAGCTTCTACTTGGACTACCCCTTCTGAGAGAACCTGCTCTTGATTCTCTCAATTCCTTAAAGCACTTGACGCTCAAGCCTTTAAGGCTCTCTTCCAAGACAAGCTTTGCAAACACAGATCTGCCGCACACAGAGATTTCAAGACTTCCAAGATTCCCTCCGCCCAAGAGGGGCTGCGTACGTCGGGAACCGCCACGATCCCCTTTGAGTACTCCGATCCGTGTTGGATTTGCTGCCACCGCCAAGCTTAAGCAGGAGCTCTGAGCTCTGCCATAGCTGGCGAGCTATGTTGCTTTTGAGTCAATCGTTTGAAAGCGGTCGCGCGTACGGTTCGCTGCCGTAGCTTTGATACCAATTGTTGTGTGCGCGTGTGCGTGTACGGAGTGTGTGCAAGAGAGGGGGAAGAAGAGAATGGGGAAGGGGATGATGCACAGACGGCCTGTGTTGGGTTAGTGGAGAAGAAAGAGAAGAGTCAACCCTTCCTCTTTTTCTCCCTATATTGATTAGGTGGAATCAAATGTACAAGGGTGGTTTCCCACGGCCACCTGGCCTACATCCCAACAATGAAGGCGCCAAAATATATGTGCTTCGTACTTGTCTGGCATTTTTGAATCTTCAGTCAGTGTACGGGTGGTCAGCTGCAAGCGTCACTGCTTTGTTTAGGTACGTAATTTACAAAAGAGATTTTCCGATTGCAACGGTGATGTGCTCGGAGAGCTTTTTAATTTAATGTGGCTTAAACATGTTATTGCGGGAGCAAATTCTCCCGGCTGGCAATGAAATGCCCCCCTCTAGGCTAGACGCAAAGCAACTTCTGACCTCAGTTGGCTTGGACTACAACAAGATTCATGCATGTCCAAATGATTGCATTCCTTTTCGTAATGAATTCGCAGATTGTCTATCGTGTCATAAGTGCGAAGCAATGCGCTACAAACAAGATGCAGTTGGCGAGATAGTGCCAACTAAAGTGTTGCGGCATTTCCCTATTATTCCTAGGATAAAAAGCATGTTTCGTTGTGGTTCCATTGCAAAGTTGATGCGGTGGCATTCTACGAATAGATCCACTGACGCAACATTTAGGGTGCTCGCTGATTCAAAGGCTTGGAGGCACATTGAAGATACCTGGCCACATTTTAAGAGTGAACCACGCAATTTGTGTTTGGGCATGGCAATGGATGGAGTCAATCCATTTGGCTTGAGAAGCTCGTCATGGAGCACTTGGCCTGTGTGCCTTATCAATTATAACCTCCCGCCGTGGCTTGCCATCAAGAAGGGTCATTTGATATTAAGCTTGATTGTACCTAGTAAGTTCAAGGCAAAAAACATGGATGTTTATCTAGCTCCACTAGTTGACGAGCTCCAGGAGTTATGGCATGGGATCGACATAGCAGATGCGGTTGAACCAGTAGGACAACAACATGCAAAGATCCATGGACTTCTTATGTGGACTATGCATGATTGGCCAAGATACGGAGAAGCTTCTGGTAATGGTTATTGATTTAAAAAATTCTCCCTATTCGCAAGCCCTTTGCCTTGGCCTGATTCATGCTTTAATATATGCAGGGCTAACAACTTCGGGATACAATGCATGTCCAATTTGCGGGCAGTCTTTGGATGTGCGCTATTATGCCTCTCTTCGAAAGACAATTTATCAAGGCCACCACCTTTATCTTCCAGATGGCCATCACTTGCGCGAAGGTCAGCTTGGTCGCGTCGAATGTCGTCCTATGCATGTACAAGAGTGGCGTCGCCGATGGGAGCAACATGAGGGGCAACCTGTTCCAGGAATGAAACTTTTGTCCATTCTCCATACGTTGCCGTACTGGGGTGATCTACTAATTAACCATTTGCTGGATCCAATGCATATATTCAAGAATGTGGGAGAGCTCCTCTGGAAGACAATCATGGGAATGAAAGACAATCGAGCTTCACAAGATTATTTGCAGTCAGTTGGAAAGATGCCAGAGATATGGCCTTTCACCAATGCAGCTGGCCAAACAAAACTTCCAAGAGCGCCATGGGTATTGCTAAAAAACAAAGAGCGACAAGTAAAAAGGGTGATTTCAGAGTTCAGGACGCCAACAGGATATATGCGATGTCTCAAGACAGCATTCTCAATCACAATGTAGTAGATGAGGTTGCAGTGGCAGGTACAGTCCACAGCCATCACTGGATGTTCTTTCTAGAGCGGTTCATGAAAACGCTTAAGGGTTTTGTTTGCCAAAAAGCGCATCCAGAGGGGAGCATGGCAGAAGGATGGCTGGTGCAAGAGTCTCTTGTATTGACGACCGAATTTCTATCCGTTTCTGACCCAGAAATGCCTCGACTCTGGAGCAATGAGGAGGATGCAAGACTGGTGGGAGAGGAGCCGCAAGGGCAAGGGGTGCCAAAGAAAATGAACCTGGCCATGTGAGAAAAGATCATGAAGTTCTGTTAACTAAATTCAGCGCAGATGCAAAAATGTCTTGAAAGGTACGAAGAAGAGAAAGAGAGAGGCAATAGGGAGCAACAGGATTTCAGGCGAAGTCGAACGACTAGAGGTTTACCCTTGCCAGACCATCTCGCTCCTCTACCTGAATTCCCTACAATGGCATGGTTGGACAAGACAGTGAGAGCAGCTCGACAGATCGGAGAACCCATATCTCTAGAAGAGGAAGAGCTGGCTATTGGATGTGACTAGAAGTATCATACATACATGGCACTGTGGTCGCATGGAAAGCATTTCAGAACACAACAAATTGACAGCAGAAGAAATACGTTTGACAGTGGGGTAATGGTTAGTTTCATGCAAAAGAGCAGGGCCAGTGCTAGAGACACGAATAAAAGCACTAGCAACCTGGATTATTGTGGTCTGGTGTCAGATATCCTGAAAGTAAGCTTCAGGCGGTTTGAGATGTTTTTGTTGGATGCGAAGTGGTTCAAGGTGATTACTTCTGGTCGCAATGCAACGGTACGCAGAGATGGAAACAAACTTGTGCAAATAGATTCTACAAAGATTTGGACAGATGCGAGCGACACATTTTCTCTCCCCGAACATTGCGAGCAAGTGGTCTTTGTACCGGACCCTCGAGAGCGACAATGGTGGTTTGTGGTTCAGGTTGCTCCAAGAAATAAACAAGTATTTGAAGGGCAAGATCTCGTGGAGGAAAGTCAGTCAGACGACGTCCATACTACTGTGACATTAGATGAGATGGACGAAGGTATGGTAGAGGAAGCTGACAGATATACGAGGGATGACGCAGACGAGCCAAAATTGACACTTGTAGATGAAGATGAATGGATGAAGACAATCTTCCAGAACGAGTTGGGACAGAGTTATGTTTGCAATTAGAGATAGACGATGATACGGTGCAAGATCTTATCGATGATGCCTCACTCGTCGAGGCCTAGGCCTGTAAGTGTTTGTGTGAAGACGTTGATTTAAAATTAAGCTTAAAGTTAATTTAAACAATTGTGTTCTGACGCTTTATTTTACTTTCTTTGTGCAGGACTTTAGTATGGCAGACCAGATTCCAGATCCCGCTTCCATGAGTGCAGATACATTCATGGGCTTCGTTACACGGATGACGCTTGCTCAGATGGCAGAGGCTTCTCAGTACTGGGTACCGTTATGATTATTGTCATTGTCATTGTATAGACATGGTTATTTCTCCTATTCTTGTATAGACATAGTTATGGTTCAGGTTTTGTTAATGGTTATGTTTAACTTTCTGGTTATGCTTATGGTTATTGTTAATTTTGTTTATGGTTATGGTTATCTGCATTATGGTTATGCTTTTAAGTTATGGTTATGGTTCGTTATGGTTATGCTTTTCAGTTGGTACAGTACTTGTCTTTCATTGGCCTTAAATCTCATGTGAGATCCTACATGGATAGCATGTAGGAGGCGTATACATGATATGGTTTTTTTTGAAAAGTTTATGTAAAAACAAAGGGAACTCTGCCGAAATTTCTGCGCACGGGAGCATGGTTGATTTTGGTGCTGCTCGCTTTCTTGGGCAGAGGGCAGGAAGTCTGGCTGTGGCTGTGTCCATCTTTTAACTGGGCACAGGCCAGGCTACCTGCCCTCTGCCCAGGAAAAAAAATTTTGTTATGGTCGTCGCTATCTGCGACAGGTTCACAGGGACGCGGATATCGACGCACATAGCGACGCAGTGTATCGATATCTGCGTCGATGACACCTTTTTTTGTTGTAGTGATGGATTGTTTAATACGATGGTTGGTTGCTATCAACTCTCAACAACACTAAAAGAACCTAAAATTTTGACTAGATTAACCGGCAAGGTGCCCTTTTCAAGTCATCCTCATATAGTCACGACCCATACACGGTAGATGGTCAAGATTTGACTTGTGTTTTCTGTTTCCTCTCTCGATGAGAGCGTCATACAGACAGATTGTGGAATGCTTATATGATAAGCTGCAATTCAGGCATAAGATGTCTAAGAGCACACCTTCTAGGCACACCCTCTACAAATTTAAGGAAAGTTCCTCCGCCCAGCATGCTCTTTTTCTCTCTCTTTTTCTTATTTTTCTCAAGAATAATGCAAAATTTCTAAGAAGCTTTTCATACATGTTTTGTTTGGGAGTCAGCATGAGCCACAGTGCTCTAACTCTCAGCTAGAAATGGGCCAAGATGCCATTCACATTCGTTTTCATAGGTTTATCGATTGAACACTAATTGTAGTAAGAGCTAGGAGCCATACACAGGCTGACTATGAGCCATTGTCAGATTTTGGGTAAGACCCAACTATTGCCATTCCTTGGGTGATTGTTCTTAGGATCGAACAGATTTGCCCAGTGGAGTACACATTGAACATCTTGACGTTAATGGACGAGCAAGAGTCTTGTCTTTTCGGAGGATTAGGGTGTCATTTTTGCACTATATGTTTCTAGTGCGATGCTCAAGTTGAGTTTTTGATACTCTTGCACTTACATCAGCTGATCTATACCATGGAGTCTATAGGAAGCAAACAGTTGAGACAGCATGGCTGTTGATACGACTAGGCATCTCACTTGTGTGGATTTCTTGCTCTCTCTATAGCACTACGAGTGTCTATGGCATCACAGTTTTGGGTACGACCCAAGGGGTGCTTACTAAATCACCCCATACGCATTGAGGATCACAATTTGATCTTTTATACTTTCAAGGAAAGAATTCCGCAATCTACCACGCGGTAGCGGAAAAAATCAACTTTTTAAGTTGATTCTCATCATTCTATACACTGTTAACTAGGTTGGTTACCGTTACCTGCTAGTTGCGCAGTTCTACAAAGGGTCTTACCAAGGTGTTTAACTACGTAGCTTCTACTCAACGGGTTTGGATTGCGAAGGCAACACCCAGGGTTTCTAGTGCAATGTTGCTTGTTTTTTCACACGTGGACGACACGTTCCTCTGTATTTGAATAAGGGTAAGTGAGCATTCACTTCAATCTCCAGGTACACACCTATTGATTTGATGATATTCCAGTTTTTAGTATGAATTTCTTGGTTTTTTCAAGTCGTTTAAATACGCTTGAATATTTCAGGGCCATGCCTAGGGCATGTCAAAACAATTATTTTGGACCGTAGTGTCCAATGTACATTATGCTGTTATGAATCCACTTGTAGGATTCGATTTGGCACATGTTGTCACATGGGATACAACATGGTCTAGGGACTCAAGGAGTTCGGTTTAGCCAGTGTGGAGCAAGGATAATGAGGGTCCCTCTCACTCCCATCGTAGAGTGTTTGCAGTTACCTCCACACACAAGTACATCTTGTACTTGTAGGATGTTCTTTTCTCAGACATCCTTAGTTGAGAAATATTCCACATGTGGCAAATATGAGACTCTGGGACTGACACTGGCGCCCACTATTTCAAATATGTGTCACGACAAAGTCCCTAAGTGCTGGTTCAATCAGTTTTTTAGACCATTTTTAGCACGGCGTATCAGGAGAAATTTCAGTGGCAAACTTAGAATGACTTGTTAAGGTACAAGTACTGCTAAACAACATTACAGATGATTGTTTATACATATAGCAAATGAAAAAGTTTCATTGTTTGTACCTAGAAGTGATCATTGTTTCACCTTCTGGTTCAAAAATTTCAGCAAGGCTTGCATGAGATTGCAAACTGAAAGTATTTAGTTTATTTTCATACCTATTTACATTCCTTTTTAATGTGTGCTAGGCGCATCACATTTGCCATAAGTATTGGCAAGGATCACCATGGATATACATGTTCGGATCTGTTTTTTGCTAAATGCATGCACACTAGGTGTTATGGGCCCTAGTGTTTAGCAAAGCCTGATTTGGAATGGCATGCATATTACTCAAGTTGTTGCTTATGAAGCATTTTGCACTCTAAGTGCAGTATCTCTATGAGATTACTTTTTAGGTCTACCAATCACCAATAGAGGTCATGGCTCGGTTTGGATGCTTGTAGATTTTTCAAGTTAACCACGAGGGTTATCCATTCCATTGTTGATTCTTCAGCAATGTGGTACAATATTGTTATCCCGTTTACCAGCCATTTGGAAAGTCTGGCTGTAAACCGTGGGGAAAACACACCTCAGTACTGTCACTTACCCAAGGGGATATGCAGATTACAATGTATAATTTTGTGATAAAGGATATGCAAGTGTGTATGTTAGCACCATGCGATCCAATTAGTAAGCATTTATTGCTCTTCTTGGAGTTTACTTACTATCAGTTAATGCATGTTGCGACTCGGTAGTCTCTTCATGTATAAATCAAGTTCTCAACCTCGAAAACTAGTGATGGTGGGGTTGTTTACTGCTGAGATTAAAAAACAAGTCAAGGACTTAAACTTGACTAATGAGTATGTTAGCAAGTTACTTTTATGGAAAGTGAAACGAGATACTCTTTAGGGTACATCTTTGTGTGATAACTCGTTTTGAATACTCATGTGTGTTCTAAATGGAGTCTACACACAATGATAGGATAGGATTCGGTAACACAAGCTGGTTGCAAATGGACAACAATGTGGAAATCAAGATGTTACTCTTGGTTTCATTGAACCTCCTGTGGAACCGTGTTCCGATCAACCAAACAGCTGGATCCATGAAGGATGCCACTTGGAAAAACATTAGTGTTCTTAAGAAGAAGCCTCCCACTTTTGTTTTCGAGGATGAAAACTCTTCTTAAGGGGGGAGTAATGTCAGGACATCGGCAAGGACGGACTAGACAAGGGCAGGGCCGGGCTAGGCTGTGTGGAACGGGGAGTCCAACTAGGGCAAAGGGCAAGGGGCTTGCCTGTTAAAAGGGTGGTTGGGTGGTAGACTCTCAGACCCTAGTTTCCCCTGCTCTTACACCTTGACTAGTTTTGGTTTTGAGAACATGCTCCCTTTACTGGGACTCTCATAACTTGGCATCCCACCCTCATAGCCATTTTTGCTTTTGGTTTTGAGCACATGCTCCCTTTATTGGGACTCTCATAACTTGGCATCCCGCCCCCTTGGCCAGTTTTGGTTTGGGCCCACGTTTCCCTTATTGGGACTCACGAGTCACATACCTTAACCAAGTCGCTTGCATGCACATCTTGAACACATAGGCATATCAATGTATGATTATTCAGTAAACTCATAGAATCCTTTATTCGAGTTTTGTTTTCTCTGCACAAGCTTACACAAGAAGATTTAGAATTTTTCTCATGTAGGAAAAGGGAGCCTTTTTCAATGTTTTTCATACAATGCATAACATCATGAGCTTCTGCTCGGGAGGCACCACATACCTAGCTAGGTACGATTGGGGGCAGGGGACCACCGGCCCCCAGCATGCCGGTGGTCCCCTACCCCCAACCGTATCTAGCTAGGTATGCCATGCCTCCCTCAGAGAAGCTCATGATGTTGAGGTAAGTCCAAAACTTCTTGCGTTTACCCTTATCCAAACCAACCAAAAAATTTATTTCGTCAATTGTGTGCACACTTCTCGTCTAGAGATTCCACTCTCCAAATGAAGTGACAATCTGGCACCTCTTGACTCTCATCATTCCTGTGAGAAAATGTTAGGCTCTACAAAAGGAGTCGCCACTAGTAACTTGAGTGGATCTATCCCAAGAAAGGCCCCAAATATCAGTAAAGGAAATAGCTTCATTGCTTCTTTTTGGCTTCAGCCTTTTCATATGAAGAGTGGAAATTCTCTTTTGTTTAGTTTGTCAATTTGATGGATCTTCTCATGTAAGATCCTTACATGCAGCTCTACAAGTCTGATTTGTTCCTTGGTGGCAAGAGGTTGGGAAGTCCTGCTCTTCTTGTATGCACTCAAATAGTCAGGTACTGCTTCTTCCATCAATTATGGCAGGCGAGGAACCGTCGGGTGTTTGAGGAGAAATGGCTGTAGCAAATTTTTCGGAGATTATACAAGAGAGCAGAGTAACGATATGCATGATTGGATGCAAATAAGACTTGAGTGATTGGTTTAGGACTATCAAAGCCATGTTGGCACCCATAAGCTAAAGCTTAAAAGATTAGCTCAAATATGTTGTAAAGACATCCAGTTTGTTATCTTTCGAATCTCACAGCTCGGTTTGAGCTTAAAGCCATTCTGTATTTCTTTCGATGGTTATAATACAATTCACTTGCGATGGTGAGTTATGCAAAAAAAAAAAGATCCTAACATGCAATGTTTGAGAAAAGTGTCTCAAATTTCAATGTAGCCTTAATCCGGCTAGAAGTTCAAGACAATTGGTTACAAACTCAAGAGAATTGGCTAGAAATTAAAGACAACTGGTTAACGTGCGAATAAAAAAGAAACATTTTGCAAGAAAAAAAGTGTAAATATGACCAAAAATATAGTTTAACTTGCAAACTTTTCGCTAAAGAATTGGATTAAAGAGATTTGTGTATGTTTGAGATAAAGCATTTTCCCGAACATCGTGCATATGGCTTGCCTTTCCTTCGTTTTATTCTTTTAGAATTGAACCTTCACATTGTTCCCTTTACTTATGTTTTTGTTATTTGTACTTTGGTCATGTATCACATTGATGGTCCTATTTTTGTCTATTCGTATAAGCAAATTCAATCGGATATTGGGGAACAAACTTGCCACAGGGACTTATATACACTAGTATGGTCGGCGTGCTCCCCCCCCCCCCCCCCCTCCTCCCTTCTTTTCTTCTCTCTCTCTCTCTCTCTCTCTCTCTCTCTCTCTCTCTCGGTGTGTGTGTGTGTGTGTGTGTGTGTGTGTGTGTTTGTTCGCTATGCGCCCTCACTGTGTGTCCGAAGACGCAGAGAACACTATCGGCTTAGAGGTGCTTTCGTCACGTGTAGGGGAGGGAAATCCCTCTCCCTTTTATAATTGTATAGATAATAATTTAATCTTGAGACGCACTTGAGTCCTTCATTGCTTGACACTCATTTCCATGACGTGTGTGAGGTGATAAGGGCTCGTAACATGTATTATGATCCCTCAAGGCACTTAACCTATTTGAAGATATTTGTACATTCCCTTTTGAGTTAATATAAGTCTTCCACTCACAATTATGGGTATCGCTCAATGCAATCCCAAAAATATCAACATGAAATTGCTCCTTGTTTTCCAACTCTTGGAACTCCTACGGGCAATTGTAGACCATTGGAGTAAGCTTGTTGAGCAGGACCACTTGGCAAAGCCAATGTTCTATCCTAGGAGTGTTCAAGAGAGACATTCAGTAGAGGTCCACAGACTCTCTCACATGGTCTTAGTTAGTGTCGAAGAGGGTCCTTATGTAGGCCATTGTTACTACTCACCTTGTTCAACAAAACAAGGAGGGCAGCATTGTTAAAAATTTGACAACACTCATTGTCACTTGCTTTAGGCTAGTATGAACTTATACATCGAGCTATACCAATGAGGTAAAATTGTAATGGCAACAGATCATAGAGTTAAGAAATGTCCCTCTACATGCTAAACCAAAGAAATGTCTCTCCACATGCTAAACCAAAATGTGGTTGACACTTACTGATACTAGAGCTTAGATATATCTCTCTTTGAAGCACATGAGGTGTGGGTGAGTGGGCGCAATCCAGTAAAACTAGCTCGTGCAAGCGAGACGGCAGAAAAACAAAAAAAAAAAGATATATCTCTCATTGTGCTAACTTTACATGTGCCTTTTCCACTTCTCTTTTGTTATGTGTTTGGGGTGGAGGATGGAACTCTACAATTAGATCCACGGCTCTGATTTCCTCGTGATGGGCCGTAAGGTATAACGAGGACTTTCTCCTTTGCATTCCCAAATTTAGCGGTAAGTGCTTGCTTATAGATGGGGGCAGGGGGGTAGCTTGGAGGCGAGTTGGGAGTCGGACCAAGGCTAGAAAAATACATTCCTAACTGAAGAAAATATGGGCAAACTTGACATTCTACCGGTTTTCAGGTCAAAAATTGAAGCTTTTGCCGGTATTTGCACTAAAACTTGTGTAAATTTGCTGGTTTTCCTCAAGGCAAGCTCAAAATCTAACCGGGAGATTATGATTTTAGCCTGTTAAAATACACTATACCCCGATTCTTTCTAACATTGGTTGGGACCAGCTAGGGTGTTAGGTTTTACATTTGAGTGGTGTAAACAGGGTAACGTCGTGAGGTCGAATCTGCAAATGGGGCAAGAGGGATTGGAGGAGAGCCAGGCGTCGATGCAGGTCAAGTGGAAGCCATGGCTGCAGAGGGGCAGAACTCTCATCTTTTCGCCGTGGCGGAACTCGCTTAAGCAGATGGGGCATTGTGATTCGCGTTCTCTCAGACAAGGAGAAAGAGGAGGAGGAGGAGGGGGAGGAGGACAAGGGCCCGCTGCTGCTGCAGTTGGAGCAGGCCATGAAAGCTTGCCATAAACAGCGATGGGCAGCAGCTCAAGCTCGATTTTGGGGCCCTCGATTGTCTGCTTTGCAGAGGTGGCCATTTCCGCCATTGATTCTCTGTTTCTTCTTCTTCTCATGGAGCATTTCAATGCGCACTTGATCAAGAAGTGCATGCCCAGAGCGCATACCAGAAGAAGAATGAGAGAGATGGTGATGAGGACTGTGTAGCGAGGGCTCCCAGGGCCAGGCATCAATTTGGCTTGCCAATAATGGTAGCTAGGAGCAGGAGCAAGGGTGTAATTCCCGGAGGTCTCCATGATAGCTTATATGACCAAACAATGCAGGTTTGGTTAGCCAAATGCAGAGAAGGAGAGCTTGGTGCGAACCCGATGAAGAATGTGTTTGTTATGGTCCGAAGGGAGACGGTCGAGAGAGAGAGAGAGAGAGAGAGAGAGAGAGAGAGTATAGATGCAGAGAAATGAAACTGTGTCTCAATTCAATGAAGAGTGTGTATGCGGTCCAAAGTGCCAAGGAACATAATGTATCTATAAGGTAAGTCCAACTATGTGTGTGTGGGTGGGTAATGAGAGAGATAGATAGATAGATAGGTAGATGATATTATTGTTCTAAAGAGAGAGAGAGAGAGAGAGAGAGAGAGAGCACTTGCAAGTGTAATTTAAGGTTTGCTCAAGTATTGCTCTTGTAGCATGCTCTATGTTCACACACTATAGAAGAAAGGCCTTAGACACGAAGTAATATGACTAAAATCAAGGAAACTTCCATGAAAGTAGAGTGCTTTATAAGAAGATCTTAGTAAAGGGTCAGAGGGCTTTATTTTAAATATAAAATGGTTCGTGGAAGACGGTGAAGATTGAGGAAACTTTTCTGCGTAAGTCACAAGGTTTCCAGTAAGATCTTACTGAAATGTTGAGGGCCATGCTCTACATATAGAATGGCTACTTTGATAGCACTCATGTTATCTTATGTTATATGGAAGAGTTTAGTAAACGTAGGTTGTATAGTAGAGAGAGAGAGAGAGAGAGAGAGAGAGAGAGAGAGAGAGAGATGCCTTGGCCTTTATCCACAATAGAGCATCTCCCAATGGCTCAAGTTCTCAAGGAAAAGATGACACATGAGACTAGGTTGTGTTGATCTAAAAAAGAATAAAGGTGTGAAAGGGAATATACACTATTGGGCAACCTAGTGGAAGTAATGCTCTTTGAGCACATAGTTTGAAAAACCATGCCAGTGTGTGTAGTGGATGCCACACTTCGAAGGCAAATACATGTGCTTTACCTTTCATGCAATGAACTTATGGGGAAAAGCTCTAGTGAAACTCAAATATGATCCCCCCCCTTCCGCCATCGAGGTCCCGCCTCTAACGCTTTTAACTCATTTACAGCTGCTTTCCTCTAATCATTTTCAACACCATGCCTTCCTTGTTACATCATGGCCCTCTTTTTCTCAATATTGACATCAACTTGCTCAATAGCTTTGGTGGGGTAATGCATCTTCCAATCAAGGTAATGTATCGTGTCAATACAATAGGAGTAGGTGTATTTTGATCTAGATAAATTAACTAAATGTATTAAAATGTGGGATCAATGAGACCAATCATGACATGGTAAAAGAGGGATTTTCGTATTTTCTTTCTAGTGCAACATGTATACAAGACTTCTTAGCAGTGTGTGTGTGTGTGTGAGAGAGAGAGAGAGAGAGAGCTTTAAAGTGTGGTGAGAATCCCATGATACCAAAATTGACGGGCTTGAGGGATATTGAAATGGAGACCTTGCCCTCATCACGATGCCATATATCACGTTCATTTGTTTTTGTGTGTGTTTTCGGGGGGCGGGGGGGGGGGGGGGGGGGTCCTTTAATATAGAGAACAAACGGTCCTGTCTAATGGGTGTTTAAATTAGGAGAGACATCTAAGAAATATCAAGTATGTATGCAACATTAAGAAATTCGACAACTTTATTGTTTTAGTTATGGCGGATAAAGCTATTTTTACGCAAAATAATAATCCAGTCAATATAAACATTTCAAGCAACCAAACAGACGTGCAGTTTGGTGAGAAGGCACAAGCCACTTGGATTGCTATAAGGTATATTTTTGTAGTTGGGTACAATCAATATAAGAATTTGGAAAACCAATTTGTCCACCTCAAAGCATATATGGTGGGCTAAACAGATAAACAGTGTATTGTTTCATCTTTAATGTCATTGCTTTAGTGGTGCCAAAAGAATAAACAATGTACTTATTTCTAAATCCATTATATCCTAAAGGTCATTGTTTTGATGCAAAAGAACTAAAAACCTCTTGTTTTGTGATTTTGTATGTAATCCCCTCAATTTATCAATATTATTCTTGAAAAGTCATTATCAATGTTTTAAGCGTGAGTTAATTTCTAAATTCGTGGCCAACAACGGTGTAGGTGTTGCAAAGCCATTTAATTTTGCTGCTTTTCATTTTTCTTGAACTTCACATATTTGATAGGGTAGGAAGGAATAGCCATTTTCTTGCTTGCAATCAAAGCTCATTCATCCAAGTTCACTGAAAAACATTGAATCCAGAGGCGATATGCAATGTCAGGGAACCAAGGGGGTGCTTTTATATATAAGATGATTCATGTGTGATTCATCAAAGGCTCCTATATTCAATTCCTTCGAACCAAATGATGCGATAGGCGACCAACAAATGTGATTGAGCTTGTTAACTTGTTGAAACTAATTTTCTTGTGAACATCTCAATAAAAGCATACTTCAAAACTATGATAATATCATGTCCAAAAAGAAAGCAATTTAACCAACCTACTCTTATTCACACAAGAATGTAGCTCACAAATACTCAATATGATCACCCAAAATCAATTAGATTGTGAGAATACTACTTTTTTTGCAAGTCTCTGATAGTCCCCTTGTCCAGCATAACTGTTCTCTAAATCTTTTCTTCTGCTTTGTTTTGCAACACTAAGGCTAAACCTTGAAAACATACCAGTGTATCTTTGATAAGCAAGAGAACCACGAACAAAATAAGAACAAAGCTTTACAAAGTACAAAGAGGTTTTTTTAATCAATGTGTATGACAATGGATGCATATGGTCACCAATAGCTATGTTTATGTGCCAAAGTGAAGGCTACATCCTGGATATAGAAAGTTATGGCATCCCAATAACACAATATATATATCATTGCATCACTTCCAAGAGTTGAAATCAGTTATTAGCACATAAGACAATGAGAAATCTATAAACGAACCTTGGACATTATTGACAGACATTTTCTTGGACCCCTCATTACTTCAGCAGCCATGTAGTGTGCATTTTGCATTAGGATTTTGATCATGCCACAACTGCAGACGAAGTAGGATAAATTTTTTGGGTGAAAATTTGGTTTTAGATAACATATAGTGCCCCATTGGGTAAAACAAAAAATCGATGGTGGTATTCACAAGGCTTGAACTCAAGAAGTTCATATAAGCAAGAGAAAAAGTTGGTCAAGGGAGCAAGTTTGCAACCCTATGTCCCCCTCTTAGGAAGGCAAACCCTAACTAGATGTATGGTGATTTTATTTTCTAGTGTTGCTTTAGATCTCATTTTCCCCACAACTAATATAGTGTCTTGATTAACAAAGACAAAGGTTCAGCATAACAAGATTGAGAATCCATAAGCATGCAATAAAGTAAGCAAGGTGTTATTTGGATAGTGCAAAGCACTAGTAGAAAGCAAGTCAGAAACACTCTCTCTTTTGCATATCCTTCACTTTTCAAGTGCCCTTTGATGGAAACATTACAAAAATAGTGGCTGCATTCTTCACCAAAAAAAAAGTACTGCATTATTGCTCTTGTCCTTACGTACATTTTGTACTTGTCGTCTATACGTTACTATAGCCACTTTGTAGGACTGTACTTGAGGAAAAGACTTTCCTTTCATCTTGAGGATACCAATATCCACACAACTCTTTTATGTCAGCCCATGCAAGAACTTCAACTATAATTGGGGGTAATATCTCTGAAAATAGTAATATATTTATATCTTCTTGTATTTTCCTCTTGTTGATATTAACTTCAAATATAATCTTAGATTTATGGTTTTTCTATATCCTAGTATAGCAATGTTGCCACTCAATGTTCTAGATAAATCAAATTCATAAGCATGCATGATTCCGTCTATGATTTGTCAAAGAAAAACTTCAAATATTTGAGCTACTTTTTTTTAATTTTTTTAAAATGTATTTCTTAGTTTGTAGAGGGTATGTTTTCCTTTTTCTCTTTCCCCTAGCCGACTCTCAATAGTATTGAATTTTCCAACGGCATGATTGTAAGTTGAGATACACTTTTCACTAGAAATGTTGCCAATCCATCCGATGATTCAAATACTCTACTTCATGAGGTGGCCCCCCCCCCCCCCCCCCCCCCCCCCCCCCCCCCCCCCCCCCTTTGCCCCGCCCCCTTTTGTTAATTATGTTTAAAGGTAGGCATCTTCTCTAAAGCTATTATCAAATTCCTCAAGAGCCCGTAAGAGTATTTGTGTATGTCTATGCATCATCAAGTAAATACACATTTAAGTTGAAACTTGTACAGAGATTATGAAAAAATTTGAAGACACTTACAAATATGAGAAAAAAATATTGAATTATGCATAGAGAGTTTTAGCTTTTTCACCAAAAACATTTGCCTTGCATTATACTATGTCTGTCCAAAAATTTAAATACACCATATATAGACTTTGTACAATGATTCAACTGAAACTACCATGCACCTTTATAGCTCCTTCCCTTACACTAGATGGTGTCCCATAGCTCTACACATACTTATGTCCCATATCTACAACTCTTTATTCATTATGTCTACCCTACATCCTCCTGTGCACTGTTTGGATTGTGCCCCCAATTGCTTTCACCGTGGAGTTTCACTAAACTCATGCACTATAGCTAGCTCCTTACATAAACTCGTTGTCAATCATTTTCTTATTGTTGGACACTATATACTCAAAAATATTCCATTGTTACAACTACTTAAGTGGTCTCCAAATTAAACTTGTATTTCATCAACATATCACTTAAATTTTAACTTGTTGACACATAACAGCATTCATCCTGCTAATCCCCAAGAAAACACAATGAGTGCAACCACATCAATTATATCCAACAGGGAACACACTGACCAACAAATAATGAGAGAATAATTTGTTGGAAATACGGCTACAGGAATCCACATGAAGATGCAGAAGTTCAAGATCACACAACCAAGAAATAATATAACTAAGTATGCTAAGATAAATATGAGGTTTTCCCTACAATGATAGGCATATATACAAGCCGCGGGGGGTGCGGGGGGGGGGGGGGGGGGGGGGGGGGGGGGGGAAGGGAGGAACTACTTAGTTTTGGAAACCAAATCTAGAAAATGGTGGATTGAATTAGATTAGCGGTTGGACAAAGGGACCTGTAATCACTTAAATTGAATGCAAGTGGACTATATTCTCAATCTAAGGCTCTGTAATTTCACAAATTAATCAAGAAACCTTAATAGAGTGGTTTATGGTTAACTAGGTCATATACAAGGGCACATGGCATATTGGTAACATGCAAGTGGATTTGCACTTTTTGTTAAAAGCTCTAAGTCTCTGAATAATTTGAAAGCATTTTTATTTTAAAACTGAAGCTTGAAAGCATCAAATTCAAATGCAATTTGTGATTGGTCAGATTTTCTTTGAACTGATCTCATTGACAAGCAAATTATAGAGTTGCATTGTTCCCCAAGGGCTCTAAATTTCAGGAGTTTCAAGAGTTTTTCTATAGTGGCTTGTAGATCATTTTCCAATATATACAAGATCTCTTGAGATAATGAGATTTATTCAGTAAGGTCACATAAAAGTGGGCTTACAATTTGTGTTAGTACCCCCTTGAACACAAAAATAGATTCACTGAGTCGCATTCACAACCACGTATCCTAACAATATGAAACTTTAATGAGACTTGTTGTTCGTCAGATCTTCCTTGATTTTGTTTGATTGGATGGTAAGTGGACTAACTTTCTCTTCCCAAATCTATACTTCCACAAACTTAGTAAAAAAATTGGATATGGTTGCTTTTAGCTCCTTAAGATTGCATGCAAGAGCACTTGAGATAGTGGAGTGTATTCAATTTGGTAGCATGCAAGAGCACTTGAGATAGTCAAGTGTATTCAATTTGGAAGCATGGAAGTGGGATGCTTTTTCAAAAGCTTTCGTATTAATATACAAAGGATAAGTCGATGATACCAAAGAGTGGCAAATCATCGGTAGAATGGATGCATGTAGGCTTAGTGGGTGACTGTTCTAGCAACTTTTAGTGTTTGACCTTTAGGAGGCAAGGTTTGCATATACATGTAGCTGTTAAATTATGGAAAAATTGCAGTAAAAGTGTGAGATCTAGTTGTTTGCAAAAGTTGCATATGTTTTACAAAACAAAGCATTGCTTTTAGATATTTTCCTGCATACATGATTGGAAAAAACATTGAAACTTTAATGGATTTCTGACTCAATGCCCATGTATGACTTGCTTGGAAGATGCGTGCAAGTAGATTTTAAAACAAAAAAAAATAAAACTTATAAATTAAAATTTAAAAGATGCTCCAAGTTAAAAAAAATTATAAACAAGGTGAAGACTCGCACTAAAATTAAAATTTAAAAGATGTTCCAAGATAAAAAAATTATAAACAAGGTGAAGACTCGCACTAAAATTTTAAAACGAAAAATTGAATAGGTGGTCCTAGCCCCAAAATGTAAGGACCATTTGCAAACTAAAATAAGTCTCTTTAAAACTAAAATTTGAAAAGATATTTACGAGGCTCTTCAATGAAAGATTCATTTTAACTGAAAAAATTAAATTAAAAAATTTGTTCGCCTTTCTCCTTGTTCTCTAAGGCATCTAGAGTTGTGGACAAATTTGGATTTTAGTGATTTGTATGTAAGTTTACCCCATGAATTTGTTGGAAAGTACCTTTTTTTTTTTCTGTAATCACATTTGTTCTTCTAAAAAACAGTATGATTTAGAGTTAGGGTCAAAAAAAGGGCCAAATACTTTATTGTTTTGGGCAATCAATAGCCTCAAACAAGGGTTTTTGTCTACCAAGGCATGCATTGAAAAAGTTCCTCGCAAGCACTAAAATAGGAAATCACGAGCTACTTTTGATTGGCGTCTTTTAAACCAAATCATAATTTGTGAACAAAAACAAAGAATTTTAAACTTTTACCAAACAAATTGAACCCAAGCTTCTCATATCAATGCTTACGCAAATTTGTGATGATGTTAGAAGGTTTCACTAGTGCATGTGCGTATCGAGTGTGGTGTGGGACAAATGCGAGTGGTGTGCTCCTCTTTTTTCCCTTTTGTTTTTTGTTTTTTTTTTTTCTCTCACATTCGAGAAATTTATTACTATATAGGTCCAAAATTCTTTGAAATATTTTTAGAGAATTTTTTCTAAAATTAAAAACACGTAAGTAATGCTAGTTTGACAAATTAAGATTTTGATTTGCAAAAGTAGACAATGCTTGCCAACCAAAGTTGAGAGCTTGAAGGTTTTGTGATTGATCCTTAAAAAATAGTTAAGAGGTAGCTCAACAAAAAACTACAACACATCTAATATTTATTATACATGCAATAAAGTTGCCATTACTTACTACAACTAGCATACCAGACAAACCCAAAGGAAGCCTTTTTCCCCACATTCCTATCTCCAACTCACAATGAAATGGGTAATTTGGCTATAACAAAAAAAACGTGATAAAGTCGTTCAAAGCAATTGAGAAATTACAAGACGAATAGGTGATGCTAAGGAAGAGAAATGGGTTGGAAGATCCAATACGTGTCTAGGAAAATGGTTGTAGTTCTCTCAACTGCTACAACAAAAGGTTTAGAGAGTGCATATGATGATGTTGGATTGTTCTATTTTTCCACAATGATTCACGTATACAATTCAAGTGGAGGTCTTCAATCTGCAAATGATACTAAATTATCACCCTTTTATGCCTACTGAGTGTGCATTGAGTGATCTGGTTACATTGATGTACCTTAAATTAAGTCTTCTTCCAATAAAAGGTTTGTGAGCTAGGTGATCCATAAAATAGAATTTACTCGAATTTTTCATTAACAAACTCGAAATTATACTAGTTTTTGAGCATGCTATGAATCATATCATGATGGTATCATCCAATTTTGAATGTGGAGAGAGAGAGAGAGAGAGAGAGAGAGAGAGAGCTCTTGATCAGAATCTTGGTGCTTTGCATCCACCCCTCATTTTCACTCTAGTAAAGATCAAAACCCTTCTTTCTTTTTTCTACAAAGCCTTGTCCATAACTTTGAACTTTCTCTATAGGGGCATACACACCTACTGCTAGTTTAAGTTAAGCATGGTAATAAAATGAGCGGTGCAAATTTAGGTGGTATAGTTCTCGTGGGTGGACATGCCTTCCCTAGCCTACCCTTGGGACTAAGTGACACCCATAATAAATGCGGGGTGGAGTAATGGGATCGACGGTCGGGGCTACGGGGCAGAATCTCGAGACGGACTAAACCTGGCCAACGAGAAAAACGAAGCGTGTCGTCAAAAAGTCGAGGCGCATTAAACATGGACGGCGAGAAAAACGGGGCACGGCAGGGCGATTTGAACCTAAGACCTGGTCGTCCGAGTTTAGGATCACATAGGCTAATCACCTCCCCCGCGCACGCATTGTGTACTCACAACCCAACATTATATTATAAAATAAAATGCATTTTCCAGCTGTCTAGGTTTAGTGCGTGTCTAAGTTCAGTTTTTGATTTGATTTTTGGGCCTGCGATCTTCTCAGCTTTCGTGCGTGAGCTTCTCCGCCTTTGATCCCATTGCCTCCCCCTCCTAAAGATAGGTGTTATTATTCTTGAGGCCAGCCTACATTCTAACTCAAGTACATATGCAAAAATGACGTACATCAACAATAAATAACACAATGATGCGTTCAACACCTTCAATACAAAGATGACACATTCTTTTTCAAACATACGACTGTGTCTAAAATTATGATCATTGGGGTCTGCTCTAACACAATTCAATAAACTCTTTCTTCTTTTCTATGTAGTAAAGGTCAAGAGAGAAAATGGAATACCTAGTTAAGTTACACCATTTGAACGAAATTATGGGTTTTAGTCAAACAATCAAGTAAATGTTGACATTTATCTTACAAGATAACAATTTGAATATGAAATTAATAGTAGCTTGTTCAAACATGGACTATTGAGTGTGTGTGTGTGAGTGTGTGTGTGTGTGTGTGTGTGAGAGAGAGAGAGAGAGAGAGAGAGAGAGAGAGAGAACACCCATACAATCAGAGAGAAAGAAGAGATTTTTCTATAGGGAAAGAAGAGATTTTTCTATAGAGAAAGTAAAAATAAAATGATGTGGAAATGTAGAGTGTGAACTTGCCCTTTAGAAACGGCTTTTACATAGCAAAATTACTAGTAACTTGAGTGCTTACTAGTCGATAATTATACAGTTGATAGTCCGTCAGAACCCAGTATGGGCACCTATAAATAGGACCCACTACTTATAGGTGCCCATAAGAAAAGCTATAAAGTCTTTGGAATCTTTCTACCTTCTTGTCATCCAACACTCAATGCAATTTAACATTTGTGCTTCTGACATAGTAATCTAAACATCTCAGTTTCAATTATCTCAATGACCATCATTCTATTTAGTCTTGTTGTCTATCTAGATTCTCCATTTGGTCATCTGTAAACTGATTCTGTTCATTCTATCTAATCTCATACACGAGATCTGATTTTAAAGTTCTAAACTCAAAATAGCTGTCAAAGGACTAACTCATTCCATTTTGGCAATCATGGTGGTGATCTAAAGCTCTTGGCAGGAACATGTCTCCTATTTAAAACTTAGAGCCAACTACATATTTGCAATGCCGCCAATACGTTCAGTGAGATGAAAAAGACGCACTACTTGATACTATCACAAAAACGAATGTTAATCACAATGATAGATGAGAGACAGATACAAATCATCACGGCAAGCATAGACATTGGGAAAATAGATTAGATCATAAGGAGAAGTTGAGATGGAGAGAAACAAAATCAGCTCATTATAGATCTAAGTATGTGAAACAATCTATGATCTAAAATTCCCTTTTCTAACATTCAAAGGTAGTAGAAAGCCTTGATCCATATGTAGATATGCAAGTCTTTGAACAATATGCTGATCTAAAGGATATCATTAGGAAAAATATGAACCCCAAAAGCGCCTTGTAAGGATTCCTAATTTTAAGGGATTAAGGCTGAAAATGTGTGTGGTTTAGGAGACAAGGCCATTGAATGAGGGTATTCTCATAGGCTTTTTTTTAGGTTGTCATAGGCTTTTTGTAGGTTGAAATAGAGGCTAAGGAGGGAGGATAGGTACATTCTCTCTCTACCCAAAAGAAGTGGTGGTCCTTATGACAATAACTACCCTCCCCCCCTTTCTTTTGTTACATCATCAAGGGCGTCCATAGCCTCAGCCCAAAAAAACACTTTTTTAAAAAAGATTCAAAAAAACCTCACTTTTACTTAAAACTTCTCCCCAACCTATATATATACTCAAAAATCAATTTTCTCTCTCAAAATCTCACAGCTAGACCTACAAAATATGAAACTTCCCACCTCTTTTTATTTCCCTCCAAAATCACTCCTCTCTCTCTCTTACTCCTCTCCGTCTCTTCTCTCTCCTGCTTTTCAACACACACTCTACCTGCTTCCCTCTCTCATTCCTCTCCCTCCCTCTTCTCTCTCTTACTTTTCAACCACACACTTCCTCCTTCCCTGTCTTTGTTGTAGGTCCACTCCATATAGCTTTGCTGCAGCTCTCCCCCCATGCCTCTCCAGTCCATAGCTTTTTCCTTCCCTCTCTTTGTTGCAGGTTTACTCCATAGCTTTGCTGCAGCTCTCCCCCCCATGGCTCTCCACTCCTCCTTCCCTCTCTTTGTTGCAAATCCACTCCATAGCTTTGATGTAGCTCTCCCCCCCATGGCCCTCCTCTCCACACCGTAGCTCTATGGCAGCACTCCACTCCATAACTCTCCTCTCCACTCCGTAGCTCTCCTGAAGCTCTCCATCCCATAGCTCTTCACTCTGTGCCTCTACTGAAGCTCTCCACTCTTTCTTGAGGCCAGCTTTATTCCCCTTGCCATGGAGCTAGGTGACATTACAAACTTCCCATCCACAGTTGTTACCATATACATGTGGTAGTGATGTGTGTGAACACATCACTACCACTAGGACCGCCGGGGCATTTTTTCCCTCTTTAGGAGGTTTTTTTTCCCCGAGCATTGTATATACGCGCATCACTCTAGGGCTATCTACCTTTCCATTGCACACTAAGTTACACACTCTCTATTGTGTGCCTTGAGCTTCCTTCGTCTTCTCCAAGCTGTGTGTTTCTCTGCAACCCTAATTCCAACAATTGGTATCAGAGCAGATTGCGTCCTCCCGGGCTTAGTCGCCAGCTACTCTAGTATACTCCTGCTCATTTTCTCCGATTTCAGTGAGCTTTGGCGAGCGTTCGCAGGTCGACAAATACCAAATGCTTAGATTCTCGATTTGGGCTCATTTCGGCCTCCATTGCCACTACAGGCAGGTGTGCACATGCAATTTCATCATTTTGTGCAGATTTTTTGTTAGTGCCATTTTCTGCATAACAGGTGCAGCATTTACCATGGCTGACAACAACAACACAGATGTGTTCAAGATGTTTGCTGTTGAGGACAGGTTGGATGGGGACAATTACCCTATGTGGGCTTATATGATGCAACATGTTCTTGTGTCAAAGGGCGTCTTGAACATTGTGTAGGGCATTGATGTACGTCCTGGTTCTGAGGATGTAGGCGATGTTGAGGATGTTGCAGGTCTTGCTACAAGGATTGCTGCTATTATAGTTGTTTTGCCTACGACAGAACAAGCTCGTTGGGATGTTAAGGATGCGCATGCTCATGCATTGATTGCGTTGTCTGTGAAGCGCACCATTGTTCCTCACATCCGTTCAGCAAAATCTACAAAACAGGCTTGGGATTGCTTAGCAGGTCTTTATGCAAGCCGCAATGAGGCTAAAATTACTTTGCTGCGTAAAGAGCTGGAGTCGAAGATTATGCATGAGGAAGATGATATGGACACTTTTCTTGCTAGTGTCAAGGATATCAGTAAGCAGCTTATTTCTGCAGGTGAAGTCATTTCAGACAGTTCACTTGTGCAGACTGTTCTTGATGCCTTACCAGATTCTTACCAGACTTTTGCTAGTACTTGGAGACTTATGACCCAAGGAAATCCAGAAGTTGTCAAGTTTGATGCATTATGCACATTGCTGTTGCAAGAGTCACTTTCCAGAAAAAACAGGACTAGGCAGTCTGCAATTGAAAATGCTTTTATTGCTTCTCAAAGAAAGGGTGGTAATAGCAATGCAACCACTTGTTATGGTTCTGCTGCAAGTGGCAAAAATTCTGTTCCTAATGCTTCTGCTGGCAGCAATTCGTCCAGAAATTCTGATGATAAGGGCAAAAAGAAGATGCGTTGCCATTATTGTAAAGCTAATGATCACTTGATCAAGCATTGTCCTAAGTTGAAGGCAAAAGAGGCTAAGAAGAAAGAGGGTGGTTCCACTGCAAATGCTGGTTCCACTACAAATGCAGCCATTGCTGAGTCTTCTGTAAAAGGAGACTGTAATGCTGATGTTGATGCAGAATGGGATTTTAGAGCAGAGTGCACTTACAATCCTGCTGTCCATGATGCATGCTTGTCAATTGCTGCAGATTCCCATGTGTGGTATTTCGACAGTGGTGCTACAAAGCACATTACCTCACATCGTGAACTGTTTACCTCTCTCGAGTCTGTCCCTCATGGGAATTCAGTCACTTGTGCCAACAATGCCTCTTATCCAGTTCAAGGAGTTGGAAAGATTGTGCTTACTGCTGCTAATGGTAGTTCTTTCACACTTGTTGATGCACTTTATGTACCTGGGATCAAGAAGAATCTCTTGTCAGTATCCGCACTTGCTAGACTTGGACTTGTAGTCAAATTTGTGGATGACAGATGTACATTTCATGATCTCAATTTTGGTGATGAAATTGTTGCATCTGGCCTTTTGTGCCGTGGTCTGTATAAGCTCACTTTGTATGACAAGTGTGGACAAAATTTTGCAAATGCTATTGTTGCAGATTCAAGGGCTATTTCAGATGCAAAACTTTGGCATGCATGTTTTGGTCATCTGAATTTTGCCAGTTTGCTGCGTTTGTAGAAATCTAACATGGTCGCTTCTTTGCCGCCTCTTGAAGCACCTATCAACCATGTTTGTGAAGGCTGTATTTTGGGTAAGATGCAGCGTTCTAAGTTTCCAAAGGATGGTTCAGTTCGGGCCACATGCACGTTGCGCCTTGTGCATAGTGATGTTTCTGGGCCCATGCAAACTCCGTCCTTGGGCAATTACTTGTACTTCGTGACTTTCATTGATGATTACTCCAGGCATGCATGGGTATTTCCACTTAAAGCGAAGTCCAAAGTTTTTATGTGCTTCAAACAATTTCTGGCTATGGCTGAAAATGTCTCGAAATGTACTATGGACACCCTCCATTCGGATCGAGGGGGGCAGTATAGGTCTCATGAATTTAATGCATTTCTGGCTAGTCATGGGATAAAACACCAATGTACAGTGCCTTATACACCTCAACAAAATAATATTACTGAGAGGAAAAATAGGTCACTGACGGAAATGGCACGATGTATGGTCAAAAGTCAAGCTTTGCCGCATTCTTTTTGGCTTGAGGCCATAATGTGTGCCACTTATGTACTTAACAGGTGTCCTACGAAAGCTTTGCAGTCTATTACTCCATACGAAGCATGGCGTGATAGAAAGCCTTCTATTGAGCACATGCATGTTTTTGGTTGTTTGGCATATGCTTTGGCGCCACAAGTGCAGCGCAGAATATTGGATGATAAGGCTGTCAAATGTATTTTTGTTGGTTATAGTGCTGAAAGCAAAGGTTACAGGTTATATCATCTGCAAACAAAACGTATTCTGGTTTCTCGGGATGTAGTGTTTGTGGAAGATTCTGTTCAGCCCTTGCTGTCATGTACTAGAGACAGTAATGTAAGCTCACATGACATTTATGACACTTTGTTGCCTCTTTTCAGTGGTGGAAATACGAATGTAAGTTCCAATGAGGCAAATGTACAGCCTATGGGGGTTTCTGAAAATGTTCTAGATCAGCCTATTACTGATTCAGATGCACATGATGTACTTGATGAGGGAAGGGATGAAAATGAGCAGGCTAGAGGTATGCCAAAATGGCTGGTGCACACTTTGCGTGACAGTAAATTGGATGCACCTTTGTCTAGTCGTACTCGTTCAGGCGCTCGCCATGCATCTTATGCATCATATTGTTATGCTTTGGCTGTGTCTAGCTTACATGATGTTGAGGAGCCTCTGTCTTTTGATGAAGCACAGAATTCAGAAAATTGGATGGCTGCCATGCAATCAGAATATGATGCACTCATAGAAAATGACACATGGACTTTATGTGATTTGCCTCCTGGCAAAAAGGCCATTGGTATGAAGTGGGTTTACAAGTTGAAATGCAAGCCGGATGGTGAGATTGATTGCCATAAGACTCAACTTGTTGCAAAGGGTTATGCACAACAAAAGGCATAGATTATGAAGAGACTTTTTCTCCCACTTTTTGTATGACTACTGTGCGTTTTCTATGTGCATTGGCATCTCATTTTGGTTGGGATGTACATCAATCAGACATTGTCACTGCTTTCTTGAATGGTGACATATTTGAGGAAGTTTATGTAACGTAGCCTCGCGGTTTTGTCATAAAAGGACAAGAGGACAAAGTGTGCAAATGTAACAAGGCTTTGTATGGGTTGAAGCAATCTCCTCCTGCTTGGTATGAGAAAGCTGACACTCATTTGGTCAAACAAGGCTTTGGTAATAGTCCAACAGAAAGCACATTGTATGTAAAGCGTGAAGGTGATGTAATTCTCATTGTGGTTCTTTATGTTGATGATTTGTTGATCACTGGACCAAATGAGAGACATATTGCTGAATTTAAGGCTGATTTAAATGCTACTTTCAAGATGAAAGATTTGGGGCTGTTGCATCATTACTTGGGTATACAGTTTAAGCAGTGTGATGGTGGTATTGCCTTGTGTCAGAAAAGTTACATAGAGACATTGCTATGTAAGTTTGGACTTGAGGATTGCAAACCTATTGCCACTCCCATGGAAACAGGTTTGAAGTTGAGTCTACATGATACTGGCGATCCTGCTGATGTCACTCTTTATCAGACTGTTGTTGGCTACCTCATTTATGTATGCAACACGAGGCTAGATGTTCAGTTTGCAGTCTCATAGGTCAGCAGATTTATGCATAGCCCAGGGTCTAAGCATTGGCAAGCTATCAAGAGGATTTTCCGCTACCTTAGTGGCACTTTACATCTTGGCTTGTTTTATCCCAAGGGGGGATCATTGCCGCCAGACTTACATGCTTTTCGGACTCAGATTGGGCTGGTTGTTTTGACACGAGAGTGTCCACAAGTGGTTTTTGTTTCATGCTTCGCAGTTCATGTATATCATGGTTGAGCAAGAAGCAACCTACTATGGCCACTTCGAGCTGTGAGACTGAGTACAACGCAGTCTTCACAGCTACGGTTGAGTGTGTATGGCTCAGACGCCTTATGGCTGATTTGGGTGTTGGACAGGACACTGCCAACACTATCTACACTGAGAGTCAGAGCGCATTGGTAGTTGCGAGGAACCCAGTTTTTCATGCTCGCACAAAGCACATTGAGGTGCATTACCACTATGTCAGGGAGAGGCTCTCAGCAGGAGAGATCATCTTGGCTTATGTGCCAACACAGGACAACCTTGCAGATCTTTTTACAAAGGCATTGTCTCGTGAGAAGCTTGAAGCTTTCCGCAAAGCTTTGGGCTTACTCCCCTTTGTGGACTGATCATGTCCTTAGGGCATGGCACTTCCCTTTACTCATGTGCCAGCTCTCGCTCACCGCATCACTCCAGGGGGGATTTGTTACCATATACATGTGGTAGTGATGTGTGTGAACACACTAGGACCGCCGGGGCATTTTTTCCCTCTTTCGGAGGTTTTTTTTCCCCGAGTATTGTATATACGCCCATCACTCTAGGGCTATCTATCTTTCCATTGCACACTAAGCTACACACCCTCTATTGTGTGCCTTGAGCTTCCTTCGTCTTCTCCAAGCTGTGTGTGTTTCTCTGCAACCCTAATTCCAACAACAACAATATTTTCAAGTTTGAAAACGGTTTCTCTACATGTTTGGTTGCCAGAGGACTTTGCACCCTCAAAGCGTCATTACTTGCAAACTGCACAACAACGTCGTGCTGCAGGTCACACCAATGTGGACCTTTTGGTGCATGGTTGCCTCTACCCTAATGATCCAGCCATCAAATGTGTACCCAACATTCAATAACCTTGCTTCATTCTTACAGGGGAGCAAGGTCTTCTTGGATACCGCAAGTGATTGTCGACTATTGGAGCTGATAGTGCACAGTGGTCTTTGCATCAATGCCAATTTCTTTCCCTACCACTAGTGGATTGCATGAAAGGATCTTTCATACGGAAGAGGAAGTGGAAATTCTTAAGCTACAGGTGGAAGAGAAGGATGCTAAGATTGCAAAGCTTGAAAATAAGATCCTACATCTTAAAAAGACGCCCTTAGGTGCAAGGGAACGTAAGAGGAGATTTAATGCCATAGAGACTTTAGCCCCCGAAGGTGGTGCTAGAAAAATAAGGGTTATAACTACAAGGTACATTTTGCTACGCTCCAATCTGTGTTTCTGTGGTAATGTTTCTGTCAATTCTTGTAGGAATTTTCTAATAATGTTTTTGTTCATTCTTGTATGAATTTTATCCAAGAGCTGTGTGGTGGCCACAACCAAGAGGATTGCATCCATTTGTTAAGTTTGTGCTTCAAGAAATCAGATGTCATATCCCTTCTATGAGCACCAAATGCAGAACATTTAAACAATGTAGTCAGAAAGGAGGTGATGAGGAAGTTTTCAAATCTTGTGAGAGATGTTGATGTACAGAAGGCTTGTGATGAAGTTAGAATTAGTACTAAGGAATACATTGCCTTATATGGTCTCCTTAAGAATGCTTTAATGGAAAGAGGAATTACTGAGAATGTTTTTCCTATACTGCTTAAGGTGAATCTTGCTAAGAAGGCCTTGAATGAAGACATGTACTTTCGAATAGGAGGCTATTTGCACATAGAGGAGATAATGCCTTCATACATCTTTATCAAGCAGTCCAAAGGAGTTAAGAAACGCACCAATGAAAACGTAGGTGCAGACAGGGTGGACAAGGGATTTCCTTACTCAATGTCAAATAATATTTTTATTGAGTTGAGAAGGCTTCAAATGGCAATGATACATTTTTATGGTGTACCACCTAATGGTGAGGCTACGGTAATACATTTTTTTTTTCAATTATGGTTTTCCTTATGTTATTTTGGACATTTTTCAGTGCTAGGCTCAAAGTTGGTGTTTGTGCTCAAGCTAGACGAGTGTCAGATTGTGAAGAAACAAAGATTAGAGAGGATAAGTATTACTCTCATGAACGAGGCATTATTGCATGCAAAACGTACAGCTATGAATGAGGATTGTGCACCATCTTTCAGTGCCCAATTGGAGAAAGAAATTTGGTGGCTTGGTGCTATTGAGGTTCCCAAGGAGACCCATGGAGTGCTTGCTTGGATTTTTGAACGCATTTCGTGGATAACAGATGTCAATAAGGCACAGCTATCTGGGGGAAAACTCCAAGTAGATGGCATAGGGGAGTTTGAAGTTGACTGGCACTTAGGTGTGGAGATTTAAAAACAATTAAGTGCATTCTAGGGTGCAACCAAGGGGAAGGAGCTCTATATCCTTGTCCATTTTGCATTAAGGGCTATAAGGGGAATGCACGCAAGATTACAATGGTCGACGAAATAGAGGAAGATGACAATTCACAAATTACACGTGTGTGGGAGCATCAGTTCTAGGATGTCCTATGCTGGAGGAGCCCAATCGTGCTGCAAAAGAAAGTGAATGGAACCCTATAATTAGCTTCCCTCTAAAAAATGTGCATTTTTGCACACTTCATGATTTTATGCGCATCTTTGATTGTTTATTAAAGCTTCATATTGATTATGCCTTTACAATGAAGCCTGCCAAAGAGGTCGTTTGACGCTATCTCAAAAGTGGAAGGGATCTTAAATTCAATAGATCACCATCCCTCAAACAACCTACGTAATTATTCTTGTGAAAAAATCACTTGCAATTTTCACTTTTGGCACTGGCTTATGCAGCAAGGTCATGACACTCATAGCTCTTTGTCAAGCCCTGGCGATTGACAGTGCTCAAGCTATAGCTGCTTATGTACATACATCCATTCTACCCAACGCTATAGAACATCATAGAGAGGTCGCGAAGCGCCTCTTGTCAAAATATCATTAAGCCAGATGTACAAGCTTTTAAATAAAAATTATCTCTCTTCTCCATGATCTTTTGAAAAGTTCAGTTTACTGTTTTGTTCATGTTTAGTGGCAAGCTGTTTGAAAGTTGATTCTGTACATTGAAAAAACCTTGTCCAAAAAATTGCATATAATGGTGCCCTATTACTGACATTTCATGCAATTTTCAATGTGTCCACAAGGCAGCAAGATTTGGCCCTGCAAGACTATTGTTTGGCCATTTCTCCCTGTCTTGTGGACATCACAAATTTGACAAGCTTTGCAAAATTTTGGCAAATACAAAGCAAAATTTTTACCCAATGGACAATTTCAAGCCAACCAAGAAAATTATTTAGCTTTGGTTGCCAGTTGATTAGCCTTTTGTACAGCTGATTAGCATCTCACCTTCAACCATTTAACAAAATAAATGTAGAAAAATAGACATTAAAATTGGACATTAAGGTAACATAGAGAGACAAAAAGAGACGGATTGTATTTGTCGCAAAGTGAAAATACATTGAGCTCTCAAGAAAACTTGAATCCAATACAAGGGTTCCAAAGTAAATTGATTCCAATACAAAAGTTAGCTACAAACAAAGGTTTTGACATGAGAGGGTATTAGTCCTGCCTTAGGCGACATGCAAGTTGCATGTCCTTGGCCATGATTATTACACGCTTGGCATGGAAAACACATAAGAATGTGTCTTTAAAGAGACTGACCAAATAAGCCTCCGCAGCCTCCTGAAATGATTCGGGAGCAATTGCAAACATCTGAAGCTCTGTGATGTAGCTTTGTAGCACTTCCTTACACGTCCGTGAAAAAGGTGCTTTCCTAACAAGCAGGTCTATTGTTTTCTGGTAATGCCGAGTCTCAGCAAACGCTGGACAAAATCGTCGTGTTCTTTGAGGTCGGTGTTGTGGGGGCCTCTAAGCTCCTTGTGGCTTTGCTGTTTGTGGCTTCCTGTAGAATTTTGACTTTCCATGGCTCTTGGGAGGTGGCTGGGGGGCATATTCATTTAGATCATAATCCTCATCTTCACTGCCACGCTCATCATTGTTGGGGCATGTTAACCCTCACGGCACACGGACATCCTATGATCTATAAACGTTGTATTATTTAGAGTCAGGTACCGGGCTTGTTGGTCCAATAGGGAAAGGAAGAGTGATCGCCGATGAGAGGCGCACTTTAACTTGGACATTCAAGGGATTAGTTGGTTAAGCATGGGCGCCCAAGTGTGAATGGGGTGAGCTCCTATAAAAGCCAACTAAACCTAATTTTTACTCATTCTCTCATTTGTGCAATTGAAGAGTGCTCTTGCTCCATCTCCATCTTCTTCTTCTTCACCTCCTTGTGTGTGTGTGTGTGAGAGAGAGAGAGAGAGGGAGAGTGTGTGTGCGATCGAGCATTACGAAGGCACGACGGCGGCGAAGCGGTTGAGCGCGGCACGACTGCAGCTTCTTCTTCATCGCGGCGAGGAATCCACCACGAAGGCGAGTGTAGAGCGGTGAGTGACACACCCTTTGTTCTCTTGAGCTTGCTAGTTTAGGCTTGTTGTGTGCTTGGAGCCGTTTGTGGCTCGCACACGGTGTATTGGCAAGTCCCTTGCTTCGACAGTGCGGCAAGGAGCGCACATTTTTGGCGCCGCTGCCGGGGATATGCCCTACACTAAGCTCGGTTAGCACTTTACGCTTCCTTGTGGTGCAATTTCTATCATAGGAAAGGCAGGGAAGGAGTGTGTGGAGATTTCTGTTTTTTGCGTTTTCTGCATTTTTTGTCAAGTTTCAATTTCTGCTATTGTCTGTGCTTTTTCAATTTTCTGCATTTCTTGCGTTTTTTTCAATTTCCTGCAATTTCTGCATTTTCAATTTCGGCGGTTTTAATTTCTGCAATTTTCTGTATTTCTGCGTTTTTTCAATTTCCTGCATTTCTGCATTTTTAAGTTCTGCGTTTTCAATTTCTGCAATTTCTGCATATCTGCGTTTTTTGAAATTTCTGCATATCTGCGTTTTCAATTTCTGCAATTTCTACATATCTGCGTTTTCAATTTCTGTATTTTCTGCACAAAAAATAAATAAATAAATAAATAATTTTTTTTTAATTTTTTCTCCAAAAAAAAAAATTGAGAAAAAAAAATATTTAAAAAATCGGAAATTAAAAACGCGAGTGAGCGGGCGGCGAAATTTTTCGAAAATAAAAAACGTGACTCTTAAAACGGACGGGTTGGTTTGTATAAAAGATAGATCGGGATCATTTTCCCAAGCCCAGGCCCAGGCCCAGGCCTCAGTCCTCAGTCTTATGATATATACTAGACTTACTCTTATATATATACCCTACTCCCTCAAGAGAGAATGAGAGCATGTGGGACAAGTCCTCCACTCTCCTCCTTTCTCTTCCCACTTGCACCCTTAGACTTTCTAGTTTGGGCCTAGTTCTCTACTGGAAATTGACAGTTTTAGGGATTCTGAGGGCATAGAGTGACCAAACGCAGGGCTGTAAAGCACGGCACGACCCTCTGACCGATACGCTCGTTTCGAGCTATCACACGGCCCATTCCACGACACGCTCTAAAAAATCTAGCAAAAAACAAACAAAAAACACGCTAAAAACTAGTCACAAGGCCTCCTAGAGCAGCTTTTTGACACCTTAGGGTATCAAAAGCACATGCACTTACGCTCTGGGCGGGTGCTAGAACACGAGTATATTGAGGGTGCCTCTGTTCATACGGACACCCATTACCCATCCACGATAAGCTCTAGACCCTCAGCGGGGACACAAGGTAGCACCACCCAAGACCCTAAAATAGCCGCTAGTGATTCCTCCTCCGACTCAGAAATCATGGAAGCATACCCTACCCAAAACACTGAGAGAGAAGGCCATGCACCTCCCGAAGCTCCACAGCCTAGTACTAGTATGTTTAGCCGTTTCATGGAAACATTAGGTAGAGCTACTCGCTCGGAACCTGATGCAAATGAAGCACACGAAGGGGGTGGGGAAGTGGACTCTCCTTTCACATCGCACGTGGACCCCACACCCCCAAAGAGTGTCCATGTGGATATCCTGCCAACTTCTTACCAAGAAGGCCCTGTTGAGCTGCCTCCTTCAGAAGTTCCCTCTAGAGTACCGTTGGTGACAAGTAAAACCACGGGGAGCAACATTGCTTCTACCTCACAAGAAACCGTTAACACGTCGACTCTAGAAGGATTGTTCATTAATGATCATTGGACATACGACCTCCACACTGAGGTGTTGACGGATCTACACTCTGGCCACGCCTACCATGTAGGATGGATAGAGATTGTACAATCCACCTCTAGTGCCACGAGCATCGAAGATCAACAGAAAATGATCTGTAATGTTATCCATGGCATTATTCAATCAGAAAGGCAAAACCGAGGGGTAAATATACTCTCAACTGGCCCCATGAGATTTCTGGATACGAGCAAGGCTCAATAGCCTACTCTATCACAAATGGAGACTCCTCTAATGAGCCCCATGGACCCATCTTACGTCATTTCACCTGGGGTCTCTATGCAATCTGAGCCTCCGAGCGAAAACTTTAGCTTCCCTAACTTGGCTCAACCCTCTATCAAGGAAAACACAGTGCTCACTCCAGGGATAAGCCTAGCAGAGAATGTACCGATGACATCTACGGTTAGCGCAGTGCCACTACCTAGTGTTGTAGTACCTAATATGGGGCCTCGACCGTATGTGCCTCTAGCCCCTTATGCACACATGGCCCCCACACCTCCAATTGTACCACTTGCTTATGCTCCTCGAGTGCCGCTCCCTAGCTCTTATCCGAGTGGACCTATGCCCGGTTATGTTCCATATCCTGCATCATCTACACAAATGCCAAGACCGGTACCCGTTCCTCTCCCACATATGATTCCAAGAGTGCCTCCACCGGCCCTGCCTCCTCACATAGGTGACTTGGCAGCGTTTGCTCAAACCATAGGTCGATCTATCGCGGAAAATATGCGTCACGCATCTGATAGAGATCCTAGAAGTAAGGCAGTACAAATTGCCAAACTCACGCAAAAATTCAATGGGGACGAAGATGCTAGGAAACACATTGAAGTGTTTGAACAAGTATGTGATTCCTTAGGGGAACACAACGAACTACATAAGTGCAATGCCTTAAGCTTGACATTAAGTGGGAAGGCTGGAGATTGGTATAGGACCCTAAGGGTGGACGAGAAAACAATCTACCCTACCCTTAGAAGGTTGTTTCTAAAGGAGTACATACGAGAAGGTGTGCTTTGGGGTGTAGCATCTCAGCTACAGAAGGCCGAACGTAAGGAAGGAGAGTCAGTAAGGGACTTCATTAGTCGTTAAAGCACTTAAACTCTCGTTGCCCTGTAAATGAGCGCTTCAACAATAACCAACTGCTTGATCGATTCATTCGAGGGTTGAGGAATGAAGGAATCTATAATGGACTAGTGATTAGAGGTATCACAACCTGGGAAGATGTCACTGCCAATGCAATCCAATTAGAGGACAACTTGATGATAGCAGGCATGAGGGTGTCTACTGACACGAGATCCACTAGCTCACAAGCCATTGAGTATGAACCCATGACTGCAAAGCCCATTGCCAATGAGCCAAAGGTATTTGAGACATTCTTGACAGACCTCACCAAGGCAATCCAAGAGTCTCTTAAGGATAATCGACCCCCTCAAAATAGTCACATGTATCCAAGAAGGGAGCAACAATGGTGTTCCATTTGCTTAGGTCCACATAGCACTAGTGAGTGCCCTACGTTTAGAGTAAAATTTAATGGAACTTGCAACGCATGTGGTAGGTATGGTCACCAAGCTAAGGATTGTTTAATGATCAAACGTATGATGGCAAATAGACCACCTGTAGCCTGGACGGATGCGCTTCGAGCTCCTGTATTGATGCCTACTCCACCTGTTGAGCAACTACCGCAACACATGGTCCCTAGATCTCAAAATGTTGTACAAGCTACACCGTTACCACCTCCTGTGCTAGGACCGCGGCCCCCGCATCCAAGAGTCGCCCCTATGAACCAAGTAGGTTGCGAGCCATCAAATGCTTATGCAGATGGCTGTGAGGAGGAAATAGACACTAGTATTTCCTACGGACTTGATACATTGGAAGAATGTCCTATATACTACATGGAAGATTGTTGGGGACAAGTCAAGCCGGTTTATCAAGCTGCTGCTCTCGCATCCAGAGGTCAAAATATCAACACCCAGGCTAGGAGGCCACCTCTTCAATGCTACGAGTGTGGTGGACCACATCGAGCAGCGGAATGCCCTATTAGGCTGCAAAAGAATGCTACACAGATGCAAATGAATCAAGGGAGCACGTCTGCAATGCCAATACTCACATGTAATCGTTGTGGCATAGATCACTTGATTGCCCAATGCCCCTATAACCCAAATGCGCCTAAAATCACACCCCTAAATTTGGTCGAAATTGCTAGTGTGACATCGCCAATACCACCCGTCGCACGCGCTTATGCGATTACACGGTCCATGCTTCAAGGGCCAGGACATATCCTCGAAGAGAGAGATACCGCGTCAGTTATCCAAGCAAAGAAAAAGAAGACACGAAGGAAGAAGTCGCAGAATACGGAAAATTCAAAGCCAAGTTCCAAAACAAACATAGGAACAGGAGATGACCCCGTGTATATGAATGACCTCGAGGATGATTCAGATTCAGTCGAGACAATGGAGACTAGAACCAATACCACAAAGGGAAAGACCGACAAAGAAAACCGTAACATGGAACCAAATGAAAACCGAATAAGAGAAAACCATAAAGAGCCTCTGAAAACACCACAAGTGTTTCCAAATCCAATCCAAGACCCCCAAGATAAACCGCAGGGGCAAAAAGGGAAAAATCGTAAAAAGAAGATTGGGACGTATCCAAACCCAGTAGACGAGATTGAGCAGGTGAAACATCTAAGAGGTTTAGTGGAGGAGACTCAAAGGAAACTAGAACCAGAACCCATGCAGGTCAAAATCCATGACACAGTGTTTCCCACGCAAGTTCATCCACCCCACATGAACCATAGACCGTTAGCCATATCTAGTATCATCCAAGAAGGGAGTGAGGACGGGACATCAGAAAGTGAGCATACACCCTTCTTGTTGGAAAGGATGTTTAACGAAGGAATACCTGATCCCATTGAGGAATATGAGATTCCATCCTCACCAGTTCCTAGTCAAGGACCTACACCCTGCAAAACGCCAATGAATGTTGCCAAACTAGTGGACTTCATGTCTTCTGAGGTCCGAACCACGATCATAGCAAAGCTGTATGGAGATCCTGAGTTATTCCTTGCACTTCGAGCATTCCTTAACGGAGAGCTACGAACGGGATTACCGCAGTTTGCGCAACCAAATAGGCCTGACTCGATTATGATTGATGAGGAAAATCATGTGCAATCACTTGACTTAGATGGACACGAGTCTGTGATTGAGGTACCCATTAACGAATTAGGGCAGTATTTTGAAGGCGACGAGTCTAATGCGACCCTACCCATCACTACCAAGGGATTAACTATAAAGGGAATTCTTGATGGTGGTGCGGGAGTTAGCATCGTTACAAAAGATTGTTGGGAATCCATGGGAAAACCCCGCCTCAGTGTTACTAACATTGTGGTAAAGATGGCAAATGGTACCATAGCCAAACCTATGGGGATGCTCAAGGATCTTAAGATCAAAGTTCTAGGACACAAGGTACGACATACGTTCATTGTAATGGATTTCTCTAAACACCTTATGTCATATGAAATGATTTTAGGACGACCATTCATGAGGGAAGCACAAATGGTTCACGATTGGTCTAAAAATCATGTCTATTTGCAATTCCAAGACTCTGTCCTTAGAGTGGATTTGGTGACTGGTAAGGTACACCCCTTAGGGAGTAAAACCATTATTGATCATCGCTCTGACACCACAGTTCACTCGGCCCCACTACAATATTGTTACACTTGTAAGAAGGATACAGACATTGGCCAAGATTCTCCTTACATGGATGTGTTATCGGGTATGACGGAATCAGACAATGTGGATTGGGTCCACCTAGCATCAACCATAGACACTTGGGGAAATAGGGGGACGACCTGGGTAACACATGAGGGGGATGAAATGCCTATACCCTTAAATATGCTACAAGCAATGCATATCGCTTCTGACAAGACTCATCCTAAGGTAACGAAGAAAACATACAAGTGGGTCCCTAAAGCTTCTTTAGTGACCATAGCTAGTGCTAAAAAACAGAAGAATTGTAAGAAACGTACCACTCGCTCCAAGAAATGTAAAGAAACGCTGCGTTGGATCCCTAAACGACTATTGGAAGCCCAAGGCTACTATCAAGGAAATGATCAAATCTGGGTGCCAAAACGTAGATTGTGCTCTTACCTATCACCTGACCCAAGTGAGCCCAATCCCATAGCTCCAAAACGAATCAATGATCGTGGAAAGAAAACAATCATAGAATGCTACACGCCCGCTCCCGAGCTAGTTTGGGTACCAAAGAAAGAACGATTTGTTCCACCTAGCTCAGGAAGGGGGGAGTCCCATGAAGATTCTAGCTCCTCATGTAATACATCCATAGAGGTAAAAGCTTCTACACCGCCTCCATCTATAGTAGCGGACCTCCATGAAGCTACCAAAGAATCCACACCTCCCAATGTTCAAGAATCACCTAATGAACCACTTCAAGTTCGATCCTGGGAGAGTACCTTACCACCCTTGCAACTCGACAAGGCACCTAGGGTAATAGAAAACTACTGGCAAAAATCCTCACCTATTACCAACTGGAACAATTGGTTTCAAAGGGTGACAAGCTCATTTCAAACGGTATGATCTACCCAAGGAAGGGGGGAGTGTTTGCTGACAGTCATCATTCACTTGTTTCCCTCTCAACCTTTTTCCCTGACCTCTTAATCACCAATCTTAGGGAATGTACATATAAAGCTTTATACTCACAAAAACAAAAAATAAAGAGCAAGAGCAATTAGCAAACAAGTATGCACATTAAAAGTCAAAACATTGACTCAGACCTACACATGTCACATCTGGTACAGTGAAACAGAAACCTATGCCATAAAACACCTTTGATCCTCATCACTTGAGTGATGGAGGGTAAGGTAAGATTAGTACGATAGGAGTGTTTCTGTTTTAGAGTTGAGAGATTAGCGAAGTTCTCTTTTCCCACTGATGTGCCTCCTGGAGTTATTCCTTTTGTTTCCTAGTGTGTACAGGAGCGTGTTGCTATTGATAGGATTTGGACCTTCATGGAACCTTCAAATCAAGCACGACCATCAACACAAACAGGTGTTTCTTGTCCATTAGCATTGCCCTTATCTTTTTTGCATCCATGTTTGTCTGCTTTGATTGTGATTGGTAGCATAATATTCAGCGCATTGGCTTAGTATCAAACGTTTAATTCAATGTAATGTTTTGTCATAATCACTTGTCTAGGTTTAAAAATCAAGCAGTCCGACTAAGCTAGTTTGACCAAGCTAGGTATTAGAAATCTTCTCTTAATACCATGGGGAATGCCTTCTTAATAAGCAATGGTTACTTAGGTTCTTAATCCGATTTAGGCAGCATTGTGTGAAATGTACTAGGGCTTTCTAGTGGGCTTAACCCTATTGACCTTTAGCTTAAGTATTATAAAGGGAGTTTACTAATGTGATGAGCCTGGGGAGTGTATCAGTGTTATATGACCCCCCAAAGTTACAAAATTAAAATGTTGAAAATGAACAAACAAAAAATCAAAGTGCCACAATGTAAAATTTTAAGCTGGAAGAGAAATCTCAGCTTGATTTGGTACTTCACTCACATGTATTGCCTATGGTACTAGAGCCCTAGAGGTTCCCAGTGTGGGCGCTTTTCCTTGAAAAGCAAAAAACCCAAGGCATACAAAATAAGCACACACATCATAATTGAATCAATGTGAAAAGACTTTGGGGGGTCAAAGAAAAAGTAATCAGTCAGGCGATGATTTCATGAGAAATTCCTTTTATGGTAGCTTAACTACAAGGTTTTCTAGATATAGCCTCTAGTCAGCCCTCGAACATGAATACTTGGCTCTCGCGATTAAACAACTTAATTGACCACAGAAAGTTAAGAAGCTTACCCATGGTATTAATATTCGATCTCTAGTGCTTTTCGACCGTCAAATTAGCGACCCCGGACTTGTTTAATTTTCTACCTTTACATCTGTTTATGCATTTGATTACATTGCAATTTAATGTTCATTGCTAACAAATTGTTTGAAATTCTTTGACCAATCAATTTTTCTACCCAAAACTGCATATGCTTTTTAAGAGAATGCAATTACTGTGGCAATGTTGTTTGATTTTGCAGTGACTGAAGAAGGCTAAGGACATTCATCTCAAATGCTCTTCCACCTCGACGAACCAGCTTCAACTCAATAGCTTCCGAGGATGGAATCTACATCAGGAAGGGGGGCATGTTAACCCTCATGGCACACGGACATCCTATGATCTATAAACGTTGTATTATTTAGAGTCAGGTACCGGGCTTGTCGGTCCAATAGGGAAAGGAAGAGTGATCGCCGATGAGAGGCGCACTTTAACTTGGACATTCAAGGGATTAGTTGGTTAAGCATGGGCGCCCAAGTGTGAATGGGGTGAGCTCCTATAAAAGCCAACTAAACCTAATTTTTACTCATTCTCTCATTTGTGCAATTGAAGAGTGCTCTTGCTCCATCTCCATCTTCTTCTTCTTCACCTCCTTGTGTGTGTGTGTGTGTGTGAGAGAGAGAGAGGGAGAGTGTGTGTGCGATCGAGCATTACGAAGGCACGACGGCGGCGAAGCGGTTGAGCGCGGCACGACTGCAGCTTCTTCTTCATCGCGGCGAGGAATCCACCACGAAGGCGAGCGTAGAGAGGTGAGTGACACACCCTTTGTTCTCTTGAGCTTGCTAGTTTAGGCTTGTTGTGTGCTTGGAGCCGTTTGTGGCTCGCACACGGTGTATTGGCAAGTCCCTTGCTTCGACAGTGCGGCAAGGAGCGCACAGGGCATGGCACCCATTTCTCTGGGCAGTGACTTGACGGCCATAGTGTGACAACTTGGGCCAGATTGCATCGGGTCTATTTGGCCTGGCAACGTCTTCTCGCCCACCCTGTGGTTCACTGGGACGTCCTCCCCTTCCCACGACAGACGCTCATCGGATGTGTCCGTCTCTGTTCGATCCAGGTCAGCTAGCTATTCAGGTTGTCAATTTGCACGCATCTTCTGCTTTCTGCGCGCCTCAATGGTCTTTGGATTCGTCTTTGCAGTTTGTTTTGTCCTTGCCATCATGACAGTGTGTTTGGGGGCCTTCTTAGAGCTTGTGGTGTTTGGTGAGGGAAGGAGTGTTATGTGTTTGAGAATGGGGGGGTTTTACCTCTTATATAGGGTGGCCATATAAGGGCGGGTTCACATGGTGGAAAAAAGAGCCGCTAGAATCACGGGAAAATAATCTTTTGAGTTTTAAAACCACATGAAATTGGAGAACTATTCAAACACACAGAGCGAAACGTACACTTCTAAAATTGTGTAAACAATCAAACAATGCAGACGCTTGATCCAAAAAAAGAGAGCATCCAAATGTAATAGTTTTCCCATTTTCATGAGATTCTAAATACAAGTACTACCACCTGACCCAAACTTTTCCCACCCTAGTCCTTGATGCTCGCCACACTGCATACCGTGTTGGACCTTGTGAGGATCCCCAGCGTTCTGAGGAACGAACATGTCCAATCGACGGGTTTCTTTTGCCATGCGTGATGACCTTGCACATTCAATCGACACTTTGCGTCCAAAGGTGGTGCGATAAAATCAGTTGAACATTTTTTGAAGATAGCATGAGCGCACTAAAACCTCCTCCATGTCTTGTATTCTTGAAGTAGACACCCCTGGCACGATAGTGTGACTTCTCCATACCTTGTGTGCTCAAAAGATCCAATGAACCATACATGTTAATAAAGTATGCACCATGGGCATAGAGGATGTGCTGCTCAAAAATCCACAACACATTGATGATCAAAACTAAAGCATAGTACAGACCAAGTCGGAATAGCAAGCACTCACCATATAGTGTGTAATGTTCGATTCACCCCATGCAATGACGATTGCCTTTGTGAACTCCACCAACAAAGTTTGGAATTATGGTCCCTGCTAATTGGTTGTGCTTACAACTCGTAGTATCTTCTTCATCTTGTTGAATACCGCCCAAACATGTTGTCAGCTAAGCACAACACTTGCATTGCTATCATTTTCCGTTGTATACTTGCAGAGATCCTTCCACAACTTTCATCCACCTTCAGATGTTGATGTTCCAACAACAGCACCCCTTTCCTTGGACCGAAACCTCTTCAAAAAATGCCTTGCCTTTAGTCCACTCATGGACACTGGTTGGGCCACTTCCTGAGCGCTTGCATTGTTCTTCTGTGCAACAATGGAGGTGTTGGTCCCAGGAGTTTACTTGCGGCCTTAAGCACCCATAAAACAAAATGGCCACTTGAGGAGAAATCCTTGTGTATGATGCACACACCTTGCATTGGTAGTTTGCCAATGTAGTGTGCTACGGTTGCTTGAGGCCGAAACACCGTGCGCTCTCCTCCCTTCCGGTTAGCCCAAAGGTCCACGTCCAAAACATCCTGCAAAATTGTAATTAACCAAAAGAAAAGAAGAAAGGCTGAATTATCAATGTAGAAGATGATTAGTATTACCTCTTGTTGCCTCATCATCTATTGTTGGTGTGGCTTCAAGGTTGATAGAGGATTTGGTCTCGTCAACCTTGCGAGGGCTCTACGAACAAGGCAAATCGGGGCGGATAGGAGTTTGGTTGGCAACAACCCTGGCTTGTGTGGCAACAAACTCCTCGTCCGTGACTTTGCTCCACTCTGCAATGAGAATATCCGTTGTTACTAGTGCAATTGTGTCAACAACAGAGTCCCCCAATGGAAGCAACTTATCATCTGTAGATTTTGGTGTAGGATCAAGGGGGAACTCCATCTTGGTGCATATGAGGCTAAGTCACTCATCTAGTTGGACACCAAAAGCCTTTTCAAGATCATGTAAGAATAAATACTCCTCATCTTCTATAATTATGCTGCTAAGACGGCTTATCTTCACTTTGGGAATTGGAGAAGGGTCATGACACTCGGGGTCGGGCACCTCGAAGGTGCCAGCAATGTGCTCTCTCGCTACAACTGCTTCTTCCAAGACATGGAGATATTTGGAAGCTTGCAGTATTTTCTCACTTTAGATATCTATAGGTGCAGCCTTGGGATCTTTACAATCCGCCAGCACCCCACCCACTGCCAAATGTAGGATCTCCATCTCCTCCAAGGAGGGCTCCTCATTGACGAGGAAGAAGAGAGTGGCAATATTGGACAAGAAAAAGCGCCCAATCTTGCGCTTCTTGAAGGAGTTTGCAACTTCCTTTGTCACTTGACGGAAGTGGTTCGCCTCTTTTGCAATCACTTCAAAGAAAGCTAGTCTCTTTGAAAATGTTGTGCCGCCCTTGTGGATGTAGTGAAGTAGATCACATGGCAACCACAGCATGGCGTTGTCTTCAAAGTTCACAATATACTGAGTATATGTGCATGCATATACTCTATGATGTCATGAAAAGTATCATTGTGGAGTTGCATGGTTTTTTGTAAATCCACTATGCGGGTAAAGAAGCCGTGAAGATCACTGCGTCCAACATATTTGGTGTCCTCTAAGAAAAGAAGAAACCACGAAAGGGGGGTGTGTGGCTTTTTAGACGTTGCTGTTGCGTGGGAGGAGGATGCACAAGCATGTGCTGCCATGTATCTGTGTGTGTGTGTGTGTGTGTGTGTGTGTGTGTGTGTGTGTGTGTCTTCTTTCTGTCTCTCTCAAGTGCATGCATATACTCTATGATGTCATGAAAAGTGTCATTGTGGAGTTGCATGTTTTTTTGTAAATCCACTATGCGGGTAAAGAAGCCGTGAAGATCACTGCGTCCAACATATTTGGTGTCCTTTAAGAAAAGAAGAAACCACGAAAGGGGGGTGTGTGGCTTTTTAGACGTTGCTGCTGCATGGGAGGAGGATGCACAAGCATGTGCTTGCATGGATCTGTGTGTGTGTGTGTGTGTGTGTGTGTGTGTGTGTGTGTGTGTGTCTTCTTTCTGTCTCTCTAAACTGTTGACAGAAAAATAAGAAGCCCCCTCCCCTTTATAACCCCCCCCCCCCCCCTCGACACAGCCCGCTGTAGAAAAAGACACCATTTCAAAGCTCTTTGATTTACATAGAAATACACATGGGTGCGCACACAAACACCCCAAACAATATCTAAAAAACTTAATTAATGAAGGTGATACTATAATAACAAAAAAGTTTTGAATTTCCATTAAATAGAAGGCTTTACAATGTGGCATTAGAGTTGGTTACATTGATCTATCATATCAACTTAAAGACAGTGCATCGCCAAACCTCCACTCCTCTTGCACTTTCATGGATTCCTCCATCCTCCTACCAATTTGAAACAACAAAAATTCTTTTAATAAGGCTAACAATTGGCACATTTAGACAACATATAAACTAAACTGACCTTTTGCCGATTAAGACGACAGTAAGCATCTTTGATTTCTTCGTAGCCCAAGATAATTAAGTGTTCTTGTATGTTTGTGAGTGTCTAGTGTTCACCGACTTGCACAATCTCAGAAACACCATTTGACAAAGTAACGGGCATGTCAAATGCCACAAAATTAGCAACACTAGATTGTAAGGGTATCCAATTTCCACTCTTACACATCCAATGCTCATAGTGAAAACGTAAGTACAAAGTAGTGCGCACTTTCAAATGTCGTATCCCTATACCTGAAGCACCCACCTTACACTTGTATTTATCTCCTTGGTGCACTCCCTCAAGCATTCCCCAATTATCTCCAAATACCAGTTTTAGTGCTTCGTACATGACATTCTTGCTACAAAACGTAATAGGTGTGACACAGAATGGCAATGTCTTGAACAAGTGTAAAAAAACATGCACGCGACAGCACCAACTAAGGCCTACTGATTTGGAAGCCTTCCCAAATTTTAATGAGGAGCAAATATCGGAAAGCATCTTCTCCTTTACTAAGAAAAGTGACCATGCATCGGGTTGTGGCCATTCTGGACTCAATAATAAAGGTTTGTCAACAGCAATGATCTTACCATATCCATCCTTCAAGGTCGGCACTACATACGGGTGTGAGTAGAAGAAGATTCTGCATTGTAGCAGAATCGAAGGTGGCGAGTTGGGAAGAATCATAACACCAATGTCCGCATGAAGAGCATTGAAGGTTCCTGTGAGACTCTTGATTGGTTGTTCCTCAACAAGGTCGGATGGGAATATATCTATGACAACACCAAAAACTATTAAATAAGAAACAAACAACAAGCGTTTACAATCAACCAACCAACAATGTTTAACGACTTACAATGTATTGGGAAATCTCTTGAGCTTCCATTCCTCAAGCACATGGATCGCCAAGAGTACACGTGTTGAACAATGGCCACTGTGCCATTGACTCTATGGTTTTTGAAATCAAGAAGTCTCCCCTTCCAATGTTCCTCAAGCCTGCCACGGTTTCGAACTCGATGAGGACCAATAGCTGCAGGTTTCATGAAGATCCAAGATCCTTTATAAAACACCTGCGGCACGCATTCCCCATCAGAATCCCTACTGTTATGCAAGCAAACCACGTCTATCTCATCCTTTGGCTTCCTTGAAGTGGAGGGGGTTGACATGGTAGCACCAGAAGAAGAAGAGCTGTGGTGTTAGAGAGAGAGGCATGTTGCTTCAGGAATGAAATTAGAAGGAATGGTTGAATGGGAAACAAAGGGGAGAAGAAGTAGTTCAAATGGATGGTGTGGGTGAAAGGGGAAGACAGGTCATGTAGCTATGGAAAGCTTCCATTTGTGATGCAGCTATGGAAAGCTTGGCGAGAGGGGGAGAAGTGGCTAATGGGGAGCAAGGAGAGAAGAAATAGTTCAAAGGGATGGTGTGGAGGAAAGGGGGAGACAAGTGCTGCACCTATGGAAATCTTGGAGGCAGAAGGAGAAAGAGAAGAGAGAAGAGGTAGAATAGAGGGTACTGCTGAGAAATGCAGATTTTGGTCAAAGAAAATAGTTTTTTGACCATGTATTTGGTTAGGAGAGCTTTTGGAGAGTGAAAAGTGAGATTTAGAGATTTTTTTAAATTTTTGAAATTTTAGGGTTACTTTATGGGCGCCCATGAAAATGGAGGGAACCCCCCGCCCCTCCCCCCCTTTTTCCCCCTTCTCTCTCTTTCTAGGGGACAAAGCTATAATGAGGGGAACAAATATGCCCCCATGCCCCCTACTACCCTACCTTTTAAGAGGGTATAGCTGTGGCCACCACCCTCTTCTTGTTGGTCCATGCTTAATCACCCCTTAAGCTAAAGGGCTCTTTTGGGGTTCATATTTTTCCTAATGTTAATGAAGATGAGTGGGCTAAATACTTCCCACAAACTCTAAAGGATGAATCAAGGAAGTGTATTACCACTATCTAGCATGCAAGATATGGACCAACAATAAGCTGAAAAATGCATTCTTGTTGGAAAATAGTGAGAACCTTGGAGATGAAGATATCCTTTGTGAGTTGGATATAATCAAGGAGGGTAAGCTGTCAATCAAAAGCTATGTGGAGAAGATCAAGGATTAACCAACATCTGAATGAACTACCATTAGAGAAACGAAAGCATGCATGGTTTCTAAGTGGGTTCCAAAGTAAGATATGATGCTTTGTAGCCTTTGAGCCGTTTTTTGCTTTTCGAGGGCTTGCCTTGATTGATTTCATGAAACCAACCTTATACATTGTGTATAGACCCAGTCTATAAGCTGTCTGTGGAGTCAAAATCCAATTCAGGCATCTGCCAAAAACCTAGCTTTTTTTACTTGGGCCCCCCCTCGACCCCTGCGGAATGGTCATCTCGTGATATAGAAGTGTTCTATTATATGGGGGCATGCTACAGTTCAAGTCTCGTCTGATTTTCTTGAGCTGACAAGCCACTATGGTCCATTTTTGGTTGTAGGGCTTCGTGCACTGCTCGAGAGAGAGGCTTCTTAGTATTTCTTGACACCCACATGGCACTGATTGAGAAAAACATGCCCTTTTGACATGGGCTCAGATTCTAGGGTTTTTCCATAGGGTTTAGACTACCTACTGGCCATACAGAATGGATCATTGATAAGTATAAAACTTATCCCTCATGTCTCGTGTGAGATGGCGCTGTAAATAGGCAACTGTGGGCTCCGAAAAATGCGCGCAAAGAAGGTCAAAAAGCTCTCTCTCCAAAGGCATCAAGTGGAAATGAGGTGATTTTAGGCTACCTTGGATATCTATACCCGGACTTCCTGAACCATTTTTCCCCAAATTCCCTTGTTAGTCCTACTAGGCCATGAAATCTATGTTAGACTAAAAAATTTCCCCAATCGGATTCCTATGGCTCATTCTGCAAGAATTTTGCAAAAGTAGGCCTTGGTCGTCTAATTTAGGCTTCCCGTTTTTCCTTCTGACCATGAGCGTATCTTCAGCTTTTCCATATGAGTTCATTTGCTATTTATTTTTAGTATTTTGACCTATTTATTGAAAAAATCGAAGAAAATAACAAAATGTGCTAAAAAGCAAAGTGAAAATCCAATAGTTAAGAAAAATCATCAAAAAACACAGCTTTATTGTTTTTTGTTGAATTTTTCCATTTTAAAGTCCTAATATCAAGAAAAATGATGAAAAATAATCAAAAAAGACTAATTTTTTGATGACTTTCTCACAGTATATACACTATTTACTCTCATCCGGGAGAAATTATTAGTTAAATTTTCTCTGTTGATGATTTGTAAGGACATTACTAGGTAATTTTGCGAAAAATTACACGTTAGCATCAAACTTTTTCCTCCCTCTTCAAACATTGCCCTTAATTACTTAGTTCCCTTCCACCCCGCCTAGATGGCGTACTCCGGGACGCCATTGTTGCTAGTTGAACCTGGTAGATTGACCCTCTCTTTCATGACCACCTCTCCATTTGTGTTGAGCAACACTATCCCTCTCCCTGCTTTTCCTGTGGCTCCTCGAAAAGCACCATCAAAGAACAAGGTAAAAACATTAGAAATACTTTTTGGTGGTGGCAATGGTAGGGTCTTTACTTCAGGAACTTTAACCTCCTTCTCATGCACCCTATAATGAGAATCCCTTCCAATTGTGCATACACACTATCTTCTACCTTGAAAGAGTATTGGAACTCTTGCAACTCCATAATCCACTTAGAGATCCTAGTACTAAGATTCATTTGAGATGACACCTAAGGGAACAAATTTTTTGCAGTGAGAATTACAAAAGGTTTTGGCAGCAAGTAGGATCTAAACTTTCTCACCACAAACATGAGAGAAAGCATCATGAGTTATGCCTCTGTGTAGCCTCTCTCCAAGGCAGTCATGATCCTATTAGCAAAGTAGATGGGTCGCATCCTAGTACTATGGGGATCTTGGTGTAGCAAAACAGCCCCAATTGTTTCTTTTCTGACACTAGAGCTAACAAAGAACATGTACTCCCAACAAGTAGGCATAAGTGTTGGTAGTTATGACAGAATGAATTTGATGTTACAAAAATATTCTTCAAGCTCATCAGACCAAACAAACTCCACTTGTTGTGTCAATTTCTACAAGGGGTGAAGTAACTCCGAGGCTAAGTGAATGAAGCGTGACATATACTTCAATTTTTGAACGAATGAAATGACCTCCTTAAGACTCTTGGGTGATGGTAGCTCAATAAGAGCCTTTGCCTTTGAAGGATCCACTTCAATGCCTTTGAGAAACTTTATGTCCAAGCAAGTTCACTTCATCCTCACCTATGTGGCACTTGTCGGGGTTGAGTTGACCTCCCATGTAGTAGAGTTTCTTCAAACCCTCTTCTACCTTTTGTAGATGCAATGATTTTGAGTTATAAATGCAAAAATCATCAATAAAAACCCTAACGACTTTCCAGAGAATGCTTGAAACAACATGTTCATGAAGCATTGGAAAGTTGCAGGAGCATTTGTCAGGCTAGATGGCATGACTCTGAAAGCATAACAACCCCAAGGAGTGATGAAGGTTGCTTTCAATTGATCCTCCAATGCAATACCTATTTAAAAGTAACATGAATAGCCATCACACATAGTGTACTTCTTATGAACAACCACCTCATTTAGTATCTCATCTTGAAATGGGAGGGGAAAGTGATCTCTTTTTGTTGCCTCATTCAGTGGGGACGATAATCCACACACACCCTCCACTTGCCGCTTTTCTTGGAGTGACAACAATAGGAGAGACCAACTCTGAATTTTCCACTGAATAAATGAAACCTGCTACTAGAAGCTTTCTTACCTCCTTGAGTAAAGCCTCCTCCTTGATGACTCCGAGCCTTCGTAGCTTTTGAGCCTTAGGTGTGGCCTCTGGCTTTAGCTCGTCGATCTTGTGTTGAACATCATCGACTCCACGCACATCGGTATAGTCTTTAGCAAAAATCTTAGGAAACTTTCTTAGCACACATTGAACTCCTCTCTCATCCTTTGTAAGTGTAGGCAACATACCTTCTAGCATTCCTTCATCTTCCACATTTTGGTAATCTTGAGGACCTACCTCCTCCAAGCCTGGGCAAGACGTTTCTTGGTTGCTTGGCTTAAACCTTACCCCCATGACTTCAATGGAAGACTCCTCTTCCATAGTGCTACCACTACCTTCTTCTTCTGAAGTACTATCAGTCCATTCTTCCTCCATCTCACTTTGCAATGATTCTTCATGGAGCTCCTCTTGATGTTGCTCCTTCATGTCAAAGAAAACCTTCTTATGATTTTCATTCCTGCAGATTAACTTTCCACTTTCCCAATCCTGCAAAGCTCACATTTTTATTAGCCATGGTCTTCCTAGGATACATGGATATCCACTTCCCTTGGTCGACATAGCATAAAAATTCACCGCCTTCTTAATGCCAAAGGTCTCTACAAAGGCATTATTGCAAATGACTACACACCTAACCTTGCTATTGTTTGCCATCTTGACTTTGATTTCAGGTGTCTCATGGATGTGCATGTCTAGTCTTTGCATGAGTCCCTCTATCATGATGCAAATTTGTGCAGCCCCATCCACTAGACCTTTCCTAACCAATATTCCTTTGATGTAACAGTCTAGCACCGGTGTAATATCCTCATTCATTCCAACTTGTGCAATTTTTACAACAGGCACACTCTCTTTTACCTTGCACCCGCATCCACCTTTACCTAAAGATTAGGGAAGAGACCAGCTATGAACCTCTCCTTATTTACAAACTTTGCACCATCACCTGGGTTAGCAACATTTTGTAGCCATAAATCCCAAAGACGTAGAGACTCTTGCTTATATAAGTAGTAGTCATCTAAGTCTTTTTGTTTATAAGAGATAATGTCTTGCCATAGTGTTTGAGTGTTTTGTGGATCAAAGAAGTATCCCTTGAAATGAGTCACAACTTCCGTATAATTTTCCTTAGCTTCCTCAGGCAAAGAGTCAAACCAAGTGCTAACATCTTTCCTAAGGACTACCTCAAACATTTCTACACGTTCTTGATCAGTTACTATCCTCTTGATATGGCAAGACATTTTGAAATTTGCTAAGAATAATTCTGTATCCTCCCCAGGCTCTCCAAAGAACAAGGGGTAGCCACTCATTTTCCTAGTTGTATCCATGTTCCTAAAAATAAGAAGACAAGGCTGATTCCACTCAAAATTTTATTTTTCTTTTATTTTCTTTCGCAAATCAAATTTCAAAGTAGAATGAAAATGTAAACATCAAAGCTTAGATCATAGCGAATCAATGGCAAAATGAACTGACTGACTGATTCATTGTTAGCTGCTACTTGCCTAGGTCCAAACATATGACGGAAAACACGTTGAAATTGTAACTTTGTGCCGACTATTACATGCACGTCTTGTCTAAGCAAAGGATCAAATGTATGATACAAGTCCTCTTGATTCATTAACCTAGATACTAAAACAAGATAAAAACATGCACATCAAAAGAGACATTATAGTCTACAATTGGGAGTATAATAGGATTTGGGGATTGTAAGATATCTCCTAATGCCTCAGTACCAAAGAGGTATACAATATGTTGTTGAAACAAGAATTTCCAATCAATGCAAACATTTATCCTAATCCCCTACACCCAATGAAACTGATGAAATTGAATTGCATGAGAAGGATTAGGAGGTGGTAGATTGTTCATGTAAAAACAGCTAGTTTTTGGAGACTTACCTTGTGTATGATAACACAACCACCCGTCCTCCATGGGGGCACCAAAATTGAGGTGATCCGGGGTGAGAAACAAAAGAGGCGACCTCTTAACACCCCTCAAGGCTCTCGTGTATGATAACACAACCACCCGTCCTCCATGGGGGCACCAAAATTGAGGCGATCCGGGGTGGGAAACGAAAGAGGCGACCTCTAAACACCCCTCAAGGCTCCCGTGCTGCTCAATTGGGGCTAGGGAAACCACAATCAAGAAACAACAACAACAAACCCACAACCAAACCCAAACAAGATAGGGGCACCACTTAGTTATGGGATGTGAACTAGGATGCAAAAGAGATTTTGTCACAACCAAGAGGAGGTGTGGCAAAACTCACACAAGAAATCTCACACCAAGACACACCAAATGGAGCAGAGCGAGCTAGAGCAAAGGGGAGAGAGAGAGGAATGGAAGTTGCATAATATCTTGTTTTTGACTTGCAAATGGAGATGGTTTGTTATGATGCTATCGTAGAGCTTGTACAAAACTAGCTCAATGCTTAGTGAATGCTAAACATTGCCAAGACACACACATTATCTTAGGGTGTGGGAGACCTCTCACCAAAATACCCTCTTACAATGGACACAAAATTGGCAATGAGAACACCCAAAAAACGCTATCTCAAACAAGATCAAATGATAGAAACTTGAAATACACAAGTCACCTTGAATTCAGCAAACCATATCGCACAAGTGGAAGGACAAAGATTCGAACGTTGAATCACACCTTTGATGCACCATACCTCAATTTATTGATTATGGAGAAATATATACAATAGTGGTTTTGAGATTTTGAACTCACACTCTCTCACTTGTAGTGTGTAGCTTGAAAGCTTCTCTCACACCAAAAGTGAAGCTCACAAAGTGGCTGCTACGCCTAAATCTCTCCTTACGCATAGAGTGTTGGGGTGATATGTGAGATATTGGAGGTTTAATTTACAAGAAGGAGAGGGCCTCTTTATAGGTTAAAGACCTCTTATTAAGATTATTGTAAATCCTAATTTACAAGCTAACAAATCAGAATTATGATTTTTTTTGAATATCAAAACATTGCGAGCCTTCTTTGTCTGCTTGAGTCATGGATGTGGGCTCAAAAGAGAGCATTATTGATGGTAGATAAGGTGAAAGTAGAGTTTTAAGAAAGGAGAGAGAGAGAGAGAGAGTTATTATACACATGTAGGCTTGAGGTGAGGTGTCTTTTATGGTTAGTCTATTTTGTATTAGTATGTTAGTGGTTAGTGGTAGTAGTTTGTAGTTAATGGGATGGGTTAAAATTACAATGACGTATGCACTCAAGGTGCATTACATGATTTATAAAATGATAAAGAGTAGATAAGGATGAGAATATACATGATTTGATGAAAACCACAAGATGAAAAGGGAATTTTCCACCTATCTCCTCCAGTGAATGAAGCGGTTGTAGAACTCTGTTGGTGTAGTTTTAGTGACCATGGAAAAGTTGAATTTTCCATGATCAAACTCCTCCTTTTGCAGAGCTTGAGCTTGATTATTTGCTAATTTTTTCTCTTTTTGTGAAAGCATGAAGAGATTATGGTAATATGAGTTTGATTATAGAGAGAGAAATTGAGTTAAATATGTGTGTAGAGAAAATAATTTTGAGCTATGGAGTAAGGGAGAGATGGGAATGGTGAAGACGATGAAAGAAGCCATGAAAGTTGCAGGTTTGAGTGAGGTATGGAGAGTAATGGGGGGGGTGTGTGTGTGTGGAAGTAGGAAAGGAGGTGAGAGAAAACTATGGGTTACTTGTGAGAAAAATGGACAGACTGGGGTCCAATCAAGAAATCACACCTCACCGGTGGTAGCTCCAAAAATTATCAAAATGTTTGAGGTGATTATTAAGCTCTTGGTCTACATTTTGTCTACTAACCACCACTTCAAATTCGGAGTGGGGATGGATATAAAAAATCCCACCAAAATGCATATTTTGTTTCACAAGAAAGTCTTCAGTGGCCCCCCTTTAGTTGAATTTGCATATGGCTCCAAAGGTGAGCCCCTCCTTGCATAAGAGCATGACCTAATTTATTCTTAGGGGTTTGAAATTATGCATGGTTGTGGATTATGCATAAATATAATATATGGATATGATAGAAAAAAACAGGATAGTATATATAAACAATTTATGGAATCTAAAATAGTGTGTACTATATATATATATATATATATATATATATATATATATATATATAGTATAAATATATAAAAATATATGGATTCAAATGAGGAGGGTCCTCATTTATTTAATTGATGTATATTTAATTATAGGAGGTAAGAAAGAATTCCTGTAGGAAATAGGAATTTAGTGAAAGGCAATGACTGATGGTGGAAGGTATTTTTGAAGTTTCTTCTTGAAGTAGATGGACACCAAAAACAAGAGAAGCTTACATGAAAATATATCTATATGGAATAAAGAGTATTCAAAATGGTAAAAAAATTTGTGGTAATGGTGAGTCAATGAACATAGCATACATAGACAAATAACACACATCTAGGTAAAAATATTTAAATAAAGACGAAAATGCCTTATATTTAAGCCCTATATACAATAAAATATTTACACACAAATGGGTCATAATAAATTTAAAATTTTTAATTTATGTATTTTTTTGGCTCAACTAGCCCAATGACTAACTAAGTGAGGGTTCTTAAGGAGATATAGGAAAAGCCCCCTAACTTACACACGCCCATGTATAGTGAAAGGGTGAACATAGCCACAGTGTTTGGGTGATTTTGGTAGGGTGAGGTATCTCACTATAGCAATTACAAAGAGCCAAAAAATGGCTATCAATAGGTTGAGATGAGATTCCTTCCTATACCTTGTATACACACTATTAGGTCCAATAGTAGTACCACTTATCGACACAGTTTCCTTTAATTGGAAGATTGTTGAGGTCAAGGTAGTGTGTGTTACCTTGATCGATCATGCTAGAGGCGTCCGATCGCCTATCACTTGTACACACCTTATCTTTACTACATAGAAGAATAAGGTGCTCTCTCACACACATTATGGTGAGTTGCTCCATCCACATCATGTGTTCTCTCTCTCTGAATCTCTCTCTCTCTCTCTCTCTCTCTCTCTCTCTCTCTCTCTCTCTCTCTCTCTCTCTCTCTCTCTGCACATGCACTCCAATTCAAAACACAGAGAAGTTTGTTATCATGTGATATGCGACCCCGAGGGATTCACTCTATATACAAAACAGGATGCCACCTGCGAGCAAACAACTTTGATAAAACCCCTATATACGACTCATATTAGGGAATGTGAACCCTCTTTCTACGCTTATAGGACAATCAATGAAGAAAACTATCATACCCCTATCTTACATATAAAATTTAGGTTCACATGATCTAATAGAGTAAAACTAGTCAAAGAGTGTGTAGCATAGTGACTGGCAACATACTAAGGAACCACTTCGATTTTGATAACTAGAAGTAACCTCAATGTGTCTTAGTTTGACTTTTAAACTATGTGCCAATCAGCCTACACTCTCAGCCTACACTCTGGCTACTTGTCCAATTTTGACCCATCTAAATTACTCAAAAAACATGGTTATAAAGTTGTGTTAAGTTCTCTATGTAAAATTTCATTTATACAAATTCTTTAAAGATTTCATTCCTCAATAAATAAACTATAATCACAAAACAAGCAATTGATACAAAACAATGTTCGTTCTTACATGTATCTTTGTAGCTATTGACTCACAAGTTCAAGGGCGGATTCTTTTGGGAAGCCATGATTTTGAAACACAAAAAATTCCTCTCATTTTCTTCTTTTCTTACTCCTCCCCCCCGCCCCCCAAATATGATACCCCCCTCCCTTATTTTAAGCTTGGGAGATAAATTATTGAGGGCCTGTCCCTAACTTATACACTTATGTAACGTGGTAAAAAACCCCTCTCCCCTGAACTTACATGGTGCGGTAAGTTTTCCATGGTGAATCCCCCGAGTACGCGACATATTGGATAGCAAGCACATTGAGCTAGTCAAGGTTCATACAGATGATAACCTTGGAGATGCTCTCACGAAGATCTGACCCTCAGATTGGTTTATACATGGCATGAGTCTGATGGGTGTATGGTGAAGCTACTTGCATGCTTAATGGTTGTACAAGTTGTACGTAGATAGGCCACGTTGACCTTCAAGGGGGAGATTGTTAGGGTTCAAGCCAACTGGCCGGATATCCATCACACTAGCCGTACTAACCTTATCTATTATTTTGATCATAAAGAATAATAAGGAGTAGTGAGACACTCCAATCCACACTAAGTGCTCCACTGTAATGAAAATGGCCTATGAACTTTGAGAATAGCAAAATTAAGAGAACTAGAGTGAGCATTTTTGTGAGATTACTTTATGAACATAGAGCGTGAACTTAATTGATGGTAGCAACATAAACATAGTACTTAATTAACTTTGCATGAGTAATACTTTTGCAAGAGAGAGTATTAAAGAACATGACAGTAGTTGAGGACCGAATTTACTTGGAGTCAGTCCCCCCTCCAAAAGATGTTGCAATGAAGATGGAAAGCTTCATGCATCATGAGCATAACATAAACTTTGCAAAAAGCATTAACTATCCCAAGGCCTCAAACACCCTTAAAGGTGGAGAGAGTTGGGGGGGAGTGCGGGCAGGGAAGAGGAAGAAGAAAATTCATAGGAGAAAGATATAGTTCCTCACTTATCATCACTCTTCTTGCTTAGCATAGCATAATAGCATAGTAATGAAGATGAAGAAGATGAAAAGATTAACATTGAAGCATGGCTCTTGGTTAGGTTTGCATTTCATAGCCAAGAGTGTTGGTGTAGGCTCTCAACTTCTCCAAAAAACCTGGAGAGGGACATAGAGTTCTTGCACTTTGCACTTCACACAATGAGAGAGAGTGTATGTGGGGAGGAGAGTATATCCCCTCTCATGCTTGGTCCACCTCTCTCTCTCTCTCTCTCTCTCTCTCTCTCTCTCTCTCTTGTTGGAGCTATATAGAGAGCCCACACTTATGCTATATATAGCTAGGAGTCCCCACTATATGTGTGTACTCAGTGTGTGCTCTGATACAATGTTTAACCGGAGGGAGAGATTGCAGGTAGAGGAGAGGAGAGAGAGACGACACCATAATATGCGATCACCAAAGTGTATGTAGAGTACACACTCAGTACACATATATAGTGGGGACTCCTAACTATATATAACATAAGTGTGGGCTCTCTATATAGCTCCAACATCTCTCTCTCTCTCTCTCTCTCTCTCTCTCTCTCTCTCGTATTATTTAATTATATCATTTGAACATGTGTCCTCTTTTTCCTCTTTGAGAGAAAGAACTTAATTATTTATTTTTATGCATCTAGATTCTCATTGGACCCCTTTAAAGCCTATCCAATAGGATTTAAGCACATCATGAAGGCCAAATGGAAAGGATCTTGACATGTGTTGTTTATGCTTCTTAAGATATCATGTTTGAATTAAACACTTCAACCTCCTCGATCATTTAAGCATAAAAATAGTATATGCCTCTTGAGAGCTCATGCTTAAATTAAACACTTCAAGAACCTTAGTCATTTAAGCATGAGAAGCACCTCAATCTTGGGCAAGGTTCCCACAAACAGCTTAAGCACCTTAGTTAGCAAGCTCGACAAGCACCTCATGTTTGGGTAGAATTCCCACCTCAAGGTCAGCCGTAGCTTGTGTAGCTCAAATAACTTTTTAACACTAACTTTTGGAGGTCTTTAATGAATCTAACCCTAAGGTCTTTAAGCTCCATTAGGTAGCATTTCTCTTTGATAGACCATCTCTCATTTGGACTCCTTTAACCTTGGCCTCGTATTGAGACAGATCCATAAGCACATGTCTATATTCTAAACCTTTTTCTTGTTTATTTTCGCACATTAAATGATCAGTTTATTATGAGAAAATCATTTGGGTTGGCTAGATATTAGATTTTATGACATTACCTCTCTCTTGAAATCATAATCCTCCTCGACTATGAGGTAGAAGAGATAAATCTTAGTCATTAGTTTACATTTCTTAGCGGGTAGAGGATCCCTTTTCATCCTACCTTATCATTCCAAAATGGATGACTAGTCCATTTTATTGCTTGGGAGACATAGCTACCGCAAGCATGTATGCTCTTTAGTCTATATCATACTTCCAAAGTAGAGTGACAAATTCTATTGGTGTTTGCGTGACTTCGTCATCACAAACATGATTCTAAGTATGCATACCCATTAAATTTGTGCACAAAAGAGGATTAGTTTTATAAGACAAAAACATTGTTCATTTTGGAAGAATTTACATTTGCTTAATCTAGTGTAGCATTGCAAGCATTGACAAGGTTCATACTATCCTTACATTGTATTCCTTGCATCCATCTAGCATCTTCAAAAGGATAATTTTTTAATTGATTTAAGATACCATCAGATAGTTTTACAATGTTGTAGTACCTTGTCTTCATATGCCAAAGGATAGCTCTGGGTTGTAGCACCTCTTCTTGGTCTTCAATTTCTGTAGGGTTTTCAATAATTGGTTCTCTTGGTGACTCTCCTTTGTAGGGCTTAAGTAGGCTCACATGAAAAGCATTGTGTATGATCCAATGGTTGGGAAACTTGAGTTGATAAGCCATGTCATTGATTGGCTTCAAAATTTGAAAAGGACCATAGTATCTTTTTGCTAGTTTATCATAATACTTTTGATGGCCCATAGGATTTTTGCCCGTTGTTTGCCTCAATCGAGCCTTGGGAAACTTAAGTAAGACCCAATCATTTTCTTTGAACACTAATGCCCTTCTATGCTTGTAAGCAGCAACAGCTTTTTGTCTTTGTTTTTGAGAGATGGATATAGCCTCCTTAACCTTTTGAGAAGATTCTTGTAAGTCAGAGCTATACTCATCCAGCAAAGATCTTCCCATGTACTTCAAGTAGCAAGGGACTTTTAGGTCATCCCTCTATGATCTCAAAAGGTTATTTTCCCGTAGTAGTATGGATAGTATTATTATACGCATCCTCTACAAGGGGTAAGTACTTCTTCCATTGTGAGCATTGATCTACTTATGTAACATAAGTCTTTAGTAGATTGAGTATCGTAAGATTGGCTATCTCACTTTGGCCATCCGTTTGTGGGTGATAGGCCAAAGAGAAATTCAATCTTGTACCTAGATTTTCAAAGAGACCTTTTAAATAAGTAATGGTCATTCTAGGATCTCTATATGACACAATGGATGTTGGTAATCCATGGTGTTTCAAAATATGAGATATGAAGAGGGTTGTCATTTGGTGTGCCTTAATAGTATTTTTGACATAAATAAAGTGTGCTTGCTTGCTAAACCTATCAACTATTGTTGATATTCCCACACTCCCATAGATAGACTTGGGTAATCCATGGATATACTCTCCCTTGGTGAATTAGGGATTAGCAATGGCTGGAGTAATCCAAGATTCTTCCCTCTATCATACTTAGTCTTTTGGCATACCACACAATTTGAAACATACTCTTGTATTCTGCTTTCATGGTAGGCCAATAGAAATACATCTCTACTCCTCAAAGAGTAGGTTGAATGACTCTATGCCCCGCACATGGAGGAGCATGGGATTCATACATGACTTCCTCACGAAGGGAGTGGGTAATACATAGCCTATTTCCATGGAGAAGATAACCATCCTGTAAGGTGAATGGTTCCTCTTTCTTCTTCAAAGCAAGGGCTAGCATTACATCTTTAAAGTCAGGTTCAATAGCATACTCATCTATCATACAAGATAGATCATTGTGAGTTGCTATAGTCACCGCATTAACTTTTGGTAATTGTGAAAGTGCATCGGCCACTTATTGTGCTTACCAGCAATGTGAGTAATATGAAAATAAAATTGCAAAAGAAATTTTTTCCACCTAATTTGTTTGCCAAAAATCTTGGTTTGCATCATGAAGTACTTGAGACTTTGTTGGTGTGTTCGTAAAATGAATGGAGTCCCCAATAAATAGTGCTTCAACGTGTTTAGGGCATGTAAAACAGCTCATAAATGCCCAAGATCCATTCATCCATATTGAGCCTTTGGCTCTCATATGCTATGGCATGCCCTTCTTGAAGCAAGACTACTCCAAGGCAATCACCACAAGCATCACATTGGACCTCAAATGGCTTTGAGAGATCCGGAAGCATGAGGACTGGTTGAGAGGTAAGCTTCTCTTTGAGATTGTCAAAAGCATTTTTCTCCTTAGCAACCCGTGGATACTTAACATTCTTCTTTGTTAAGTCATGTAATGGTCCCGCTATTTGAGAAATTTTTTCTATGAAGCGCCTATAATATGCACACATATCAATAAAGCTTTTGAAATCATGTACATTCCTTGGATTAGGCCATGCTTTTATTACCTCTAACTTTGATGGATCCATACGGATACCATCTTGAGAGATAATATGACCTAAGTATTGAATCTCTTGAAGGAAAAATTTGCTTTTCTTTTGGTTCAAAAAAAAGCTTATTCTCCCTCAATTCTTGAAAAATCACTTGGAGATGTTGCTTGTGTTCCTCCAAGGCCCGGGGGATTCACTATGTTTTTCTGTACAATACCACGTGAATGTACAAGAGTAGGGTTTTTGAATTTTGTACATAAGTGTATACAATAGGGGTAGCAACTCATTATTTCATACTCATACCATATACATAAGGGAGGGGAAGGGGGGAGCTTCATAGGGAGTACAAACAACTACCTGGGCCACCGTAAATACAATGGTTGTTGAGAGAGAGAGAGAGAGAGAGAGAGAGAGAGAGAGAGAGAGAGAGAGAGAGAGCATCTGGTAAGTTGTGCAATGTGACTCCGAGTGTTCAGGAAAAGTGTGCCTCAGCTTAGTCTTGAGCCGGTTGAAAATTCAAAACCGCCAGTCACTAGGGAAGGGGAGAAGGAGAAAATCAATTTTAAAAATCAAGAAGATAGAGTTGAATAACTTCAATTGCAAATAATGCTGGCTATTTTGAAAACTTTACCCTTGGAAACTACCTTGAAGGTACTTTTGTATGTTGTGAAATTTTTTTTTTTTAACTTCTAAACACTACCTACCAATGGACCGCCATCTACCATTGGCTCGGAACCCCCACTTGTTGCCAGGCACACCCATCGCCATCTTGAGCCATCTCTACCATGTGCGTGACCCCTTTTCCTTCCTTCATCATGGCCTCTCTCTCTCTCTCACTACAGATGTCACTGCACAGTCTACTATGAGATACGGGGACGCTTTCACTGTTTATTCAGAGATGGTTTTGACTCGTTAGATAGAGTCATGAGATATCAAGATCAGAGATGTCTCGGATTATTTCTACTTGAGATATAGAGAAATAGAGACTCTCTATTGACAGGGCATAGATAGAGACAATCCCAAAGATGCATCTAAGATTTCTTCAGTCCGAGTACCACAGAGGCAGAGGGGCCACCACCACCACAGAGCTCGGTTCCCACCCACACACACCAGTGGTACTCTCAATGACCGAGCTATAGAGTTCGGGAGATCGAGACGACCAGAAATGAGGAGGGGAGCCATGTAGCACCGACATAGATTGCGGCAAAGGATCCACAGGATTCTAGCACGACGCTCACAGTCTCGATCAAGATAGGCTTCATGCTACTGCTATATTGTATCATGGTGACACTTAACCCCACTTTGTACCTTTGTGGCATTATACCATTGCTCAGCTTACCAGCCACCCATAGGAGTCGGTAGCGCTCCTATCTCAGTTTCTGGTTTGTAGTTTTCTTTGTTTGTACCCAGACTTGGTACTAGACTCACCATTGTAATCAGTTTGGTCTCATAGGTCATTTTGGCCTTTTGTAGACGTTAATATATCATTTAACTTCATTTCTCTCTCTCTCTCTCTCTCTCTCTCTCTCTCTCTCTCTCTCTCTCTCTCTCTCTCTCTCTCTCTCTCTCTCTCTCTCTCTCTCTCTCTCTCTCTCTCTCTCGATCGGAGTAAAGGAAAATCAAACCAAGGGATCAGTCTCTGCCTCTCTCGGCACTGTTTGTTGCCTACAAATTGCTCGACCATTGGTTTTTGTGCAGTGGATGTGACATCTCTTCTCTCAATCCCCTTGTCTTCTTCTCCTCTGTGGAAGCAAGCTGCCTCAAATCCATCGTTTGTCATCTTTGAGTGCCCATCAAGGTATTCATCACATTTTTGCTTTTGGGCCCTACTTCTTTGATATGTCAGGTACCTTAACCCCGCCATTGATCCAGGCACCCTTCGTTCCAATTAGATGTCATGCTCTTGCACCTCAATGTATTGCTACCGGTGTTGGATTCCATCGGCTGTGAGGATCAAGGTCTTGAAGGTACTTTGATGGTGATTTTTGCAGGTGGGCGCCTCACACGTTTGCAGTGAATATGATCTTTGTGTTATGGAGAAAATATGCCCCCTTGATTTGTTTGCAAACGAGAATCCCAAGTTGAAATGTAGCACAATGAGGATGAAGAGAGTGAAGAAGATTCTACTATGGGGGGAAGGACAAGGAGGTGGATAGATTGATAAGTGTCATAAGCTCCTTGCTTCACAGCCTTAGATAGAACAAGTCAGATTACTATAGGATGGGCACTATCCATGGTAGGCCAACAAGACGCTTGCTAGTGTGCGATAAGCTTTTCACAAGAATAGTAAGGAATCTTTGGTTGGCACGTGGCTCACTAGGGTAGACTTGTTTTCATCTCTACTCCAAAGAAGTTGTAGTTTGTTAATGATTTGTTTTTTCATCACTAAGCCCCAAGAAAAGTCTTTTAATCTTGAAGATATGCCTTTGCTTCCCTACTAGGGGGTCTTTCCACACTCAATTGGATGTAATCTATCCACAGTCCTCTTCCTCTTCAATTAGGTCTTTTCGTTTAAGCAAAATCCTCAAGGCTCACACTCATGCACCTAGTCAATATCGAGCTCAAGACCTCAATCACAAGGTTATATGTCATGTGCTTCTAAATTGTCATGTTATTAGTATACATGAAATAGTGGGTCATTACATTCCGTACGAATTCTGTATGAAGGAGGGTGGCTCATTGTGATAACGTCCATATCTTATCCGTATATAGGGAGGTAGGTCAGCATGTAAGATACCGTATATAGGGGGGTTTCTCTAATTTGGATGCACGCAGGTGACATCCCTCCATTACTAATAGCGAATCCCCCGGGCTCCAAGGACTTGGAGTAGATAATGATATCATCAAAGAGCACTCCAGTGAATTTGTGGTAGGGTCTAAATATTTTCTCCATCAAATGATTGAATGTGGCTGGTGCATTGGTCAAGCCAAAAGGCATCACAAGATATTCATAAACACCAAACATTGTACAAAATGCGATCTTTTGGATATCTTCATCCACTATCCTTATTTGATGATAGCCACTTTTAAGGTCTTCTACCCGAGGCACAAGAAATCTGCTTATGATAGTGTTTGAGGACAAATCAAATGGGCGTCCAACTGGCCGAACACATAGCCGGACACCATAGTTGTAGTTTATTATTTTGTCGAGCTCGTGTAGTGATACTCTGTGTAAATCCTAATTCCAGATTAGCAGGTCAATTCCCTGAGTTGTAATTCTATAATGATATTTATAAAGGTCCGTGTGAGCCAGCCACTAGCCATTTAGAAATCCCCAAGTATAAAGGTTAAAAACCTAAATGTGAAAGGAGGCTTATCTTTAGAAGAAGAAAGGAGCTCTGAAAACGTACACTCAAGCTACGAAGCCGCTCCACCTTGTAATCATCGCAACTAATGAATGGGTAATCAGATTTCAGTTTTGAAACTTGCATTGTGTTCCTCTCTCTTTGATCTTTCATTCACGTGTAAGCATTGTCAATTTTGTTGAGGTTCACAACTACGCGTTAGTGAGCCTAATCTTCAAATTTGAGTGCTTAAATCACTATTTTTAGTCGTTTTGACCATAGGAGAGTGTTCCTAGACCATAGGGCGACCTTTCTGGTATGATCTGTTGCAGTTTTCAAGACCTTTTTCATGATGGATCGTGATTTTGGTACCTTTTTGGATTGCGATTAGACTTGGTAGGATAGTGCCCCTAGGTGTCCTAGACCTCTTCCTAAAGTTCCGTTGCAATTCGAGTTCGTTCAAGTGCCGAAATGGCGTGATGACCTAGAGCTGTGAGAAAGGAAATAGACAGATTTCCCTGATCTTTGAGTGTTGGTTTTCTTGTAGAGTTTTTGTGTTTGCTTGTTAAGGTTCACTTCTTGAGATTGACGATCTCAAAGAGTCTCCATGCCCCATTCGAGTCACTTCCCTGAGAATTGACATTATGTTAGCGCCTGAAAGCTATGCTGCAGACGTCCGTTGCGACGGCCCGCTAACACTGGCGTAGTTGTCGGGAATATGGTCATTAGATGGTGAGTGACCTATGCGTATTTATAGTGTTGTTTTTGAAGATTTGTCTCTCCATTCCATTTACACTTTAGCAGTGAAGCAGCTAGACATGGGATTTAGTGCTTGATAGAGTCTAGAAGTCGAGGGCTTACTAGATCTATTCTTGAGAAGTAAAGAGGGTTGTGAGTGAGATAGCCAAAAGCATTTCATTCTTCAATTTTCTCTATGCTTTCAAAGTGCTGTACCGTTTTTTGCTTTGACTTTAATTTGTACCGTTCAGTTTGTTTTTGTTTCATGTTTCATTTCAGTACTTAGGAGTAGGGTAAGTAGAAACTACCACCATCAAATTTGAGCTAAAAGATTGAAGGAAAAAAGGGTGAAAACCATATTTTGGCTGAAATGACCACTTTGAAATTCTAAAAATTTGATGGTAGCGAACTCAAAAGTGATCCAAATTCAAAAATTTATGGATCAAGGGCATCAAAAAACTCTCTAGAAGCAATCTGGAAAGTTTGGCCAGAACCTATGGAGGAACATGGATTGCGATCTATGTACCACAAAGACCATTTTTGGTGAAAAGTGACCAGTTACAGTGTACATCTTTGAAAAAATGCTCTGATCAAGTTTGCTTCAAAGAAAAACTCAAAAATCACTTCAAAATTGGCTGTTAGGGCAAAAACAGCAAAAACAAGGATTCAGACACAAAATTGGGTAGATCTTGAGATTTTGGGATCCAAATTCAAAAAGGGGTGAGATTTGGCTTCTATAGGGTATAAAGAACCAGCACAACAAAATTCATGAAAAAATGCTGCCAAACATAAATCGCGATACATGTACCTTTTTGACATTTAGGGCTAATATTTGACAAGTACATCCGTGATATCATTTGGAACAACTTTCCCAAAAGGCACCATGTCAAAAAATTAAAAGAAGTTGGTCAAAATAGCAAAATACAAAAACTAGTCAAAAACCATAGGGCAGACAGAAAAACTTAGCCAAATTCAAAAAGATTTGGGGAATAGTGTTACCATAACATGGACTACAAGCTAATCAAGTTTCATGTTAAAATGAGGTCAAGCATGGATCGCGATCCATGTACCTCATTAAAAAAAATTTGAAAATTTTTTGGCTGAGAATTGAGCAGTAGGTAGCTAAGACATAGACAAACAACTTTCCCAAAAGAACTACATGCAAAAAAGTTGTAAAAAGTGGTCAAAACAGCCGGAAACAATTCATTCTCAAGACGGCCAAAGCAGACTGTACAAGTCAAATTTGGTAGGTCAAAACTGATCCAAATTCGAAAAGATTTTTGAAGCAAGCTATAAACATTACAAGCTATCAGCACACCAAAGATTTAGATCCAAAAGTGGTGGAACATGGATCGCGATCCATGTACCCCTGAGAAAGTTTTGGACAAAAACTTTTCCAGGCTGTAGGAGGTGAGACCTTTGTGAAGAAAAGTCCTCAAAGAAATTTTGTCAAAAAAGTTCAAAAAGTGGGTGAAAAGTGCCAAAATTTGTTTAGAGAGGAAGACCCTGAAATAGACCTAGGGATTGACTTTGGCCTGACTTTGGCCTGGCCTAAACAAGTCCAAATCACACAAAAACTACATAACTAGCATCAGGAGACCAAGGGAAAGTTGTGTGCCAAGTTTCATTACCATCTGACACATAGGTACATGGATCGTGATCCATGTTTCTTTGTCACAAACTGATACCAAATTTACACCATAGCTAGCAGACATCACAAGGAGTCTACTGGTCTTTTCAAAAGTAAAATTGGATACTAAAAACCAAACCAAAAGCCCAGAACTGCCAAGTACTCTGACAAAGTGCCAGAACTAACCTAGCTTTCAATTCAAAGGTCCATTTTCAAAAAAATTGATACCATAGGACCTACTAATCATGTTGAATCTGATGGTACCAAAAAAAGTTAATTTGGGCTCCAAACATGGATCGCTATCCATGTACCCATAGTGACAGCTTGACCTGAAACATTCCAAATTAGTAGTGCATACACAAGGAAACATATCCCTAAGTTTAGTTTTGAAAACAAATTGAGCAAATTTGGGTCAAAAGGGTGCAAAACAGGTGACAGACTGAAAACCGCAGTACAGACTTAGTGTTGGCCATTTGACCTGTCAAAACAAGTCCAAATCCCAAAAGATTTGAGATTCATCTTGTGGACATAGAGTGCAACAAGCTGCCAAGAGATCAAGTCCAGACGTGGTTGAACATGGATCGTGATCCATGTACCTCAACCTCAGAATTTGATGAAATTTTTCACTATAGCCTGCACATGACCTTGTCTACACACAGTCAAAATTTGGACAAAAAAATTTGGCAGAGGAACATGGATCGCAATCCATGTACCTCAGCATAGTGGGGGTATCTGACTTGATGATCTTGGATATACTTGAGGACATCTCAAATCTCAAGTTTGAGCTAATAATACCTTCAGGAGGCCAAGATACAAGCCAAAGTTCTTGCATTCTAGTTCTGAAACTGTTTTGAGTGCTGTTTCAAGTGTAGTTCAATAAAAGTGCTCTAACTTTTGATAAACAACTCCATATTGAGTCAGGTATAGCCAAGAAGAAATATTGTGGTCAATAGCACACACATAGAGCTGAGTTTCCCAGGTTTCCTAAATCCAAACCTTTAGGCTACCCATAACCAATTTCTAGAGACCAAAAAATCACTACTTCCTAACTTCTGAGAGACCTTACCAGGGGCAAAAATGGATAAGTTGCACTAAGTCAAAGTAGGATTGTAAGAGATTATCTTGAGAATCTTGAGTGACTCTTGACCATGACAAATCATCCACCACCAGAGTTCTCTACTCCACTCACAGACATGAAAAACAATGCAATGCCAACAACAATGGGATTGGGAGAATACCTAGAGCATAGGCATTCTCTGATCAACAAACCAAACATGAAATTCATCTAAGCCAATGAATCCATGAGAGTGCTTACAGATTATCCTCATGAGGGTAAATATAGATTCCCAAATGGGAATCAATTTATCTTTTACAAGTCTGTAGAGCCATATTCCAGAGAATTGACCACCCATAAGAATCTCTATGCATTCACGTATACAGATGCCCATGAAGTGCAAGTTTTGATGGTAGATAAGTATGGTCGTGAGTACAAACTTATTGATCAAATTGACCTAGAGAGATATACGTACAAGGTTACTCCAATCTCTTAGTCAATGACGATGCCACACATTAGAGAGGATTCCACCGGGATTCTCTCCAAGACGATAGGAGAGGACGAGAGACATCTTTCCAAGAAACCACAAATTGGTTAGATTGGTGACTGAACCACGACGAGACCATATCAAGTGGCTCAATGTGTCAAGACAAAGTACTGTGGGTTAGGGGATCTATATGCTCATGCCTCACTCTTCAAACAAGTGTTGAGAGCTGAACAAATTGTAGATTTCCATACTCAGTATGAGGGATTTGGATTGACATTAGAAGGAACGGCTTTGACATGGTTCCAACCTCTAAACAGAGATGATTTCCCAAACATAGCACAAATCTTGCAAGAATCCATGGAGGAGTTCTTGAAAAGAGGAATCAAACATAACACGGTGTCAAACATCTACGCTTTCAAGAAAAAAGTGGACGAGAGAGTGAAGGAAACTTTGCTTCGCTTCAAACAATACATCGAGAGATGTCCTACACGAGAGCTACCACAAGACGAGAGGCTATCAGTTCTCTTCGTAGAGGGCTTGAGGAATGAAACTCTCAAAAAGGAGCTACATTTGAAAGGATGCATGGCATTTGATCAAGTCACTAGAGAAGCTCTATATCTAGTTGACAATTGTAAGGCCTACGGAGAGGTGAGTGAAGGTACAGACAATGCAACTAGTAGTGTCTCATCTCCAAAGAGTGAATCGATAACAAAGAAGGATGTTCAAACTCCTTAGGAACCAATCATTGATCAAGTGGTCGAGGGAGTGATTAGAAGAATAAACCAAGGCTACAACAAAACCTGAACGTGCAACAACCTCAGTTGAGGAGATGTAATACTTGTGGAGGGGATCATCCCACTCCATGGTGTAACACTCAACCAAAATCGTAACGTATGCTGGGGTAGAAACCACCTCTTCTCAATGATGGTAGAGTAGTAGTCAACTACGCTCAATGAACGTATGTGCCACAACCCCTGAAAAACCAATACTCCTTGGATGCAAATACGCTCACGTTCATAACCAATCAAGAGTATGGTTCAAAGAACATCCTCACAAGGCAAGAACAAAGATTAGATGTATCACCAGCTGTGAAACAAGAGGGTCCATGCTATGAGTGTGGAGGTGATCATTGGACATGAAGTTGTCCAGCAAGGGTCCACAAATCGAATTATTTGTATTTTGTGAACGTTGTGGGATAGACCATCTACGCCAACACTGTGTTAAAAAATCCAAATTACAGGGGGAAAGCAACAATGAATGTTGTAGACGTGATGCAAGCAGATCCAAGATAGAACCTGCCATTCCTTTAAACGTGATGACTCAAGCTCAAGCTCAAGAAGTAGTCAAAAATGTAGTTGTTGAGGAGGAACCCACATTGCCTATTCAAATAGAAATCAAAAATTATCAGTGAGAGCAGCAGGAAGAAAATCATGGAAAGCCAAATGAGATAAAATGAAAGCAAAGAGGCTGCAGGAGAAATTTTCTTTGGAAATTGAACTAAATTAAACAAAAGAACAGCTTAGACGAGAGCAACAAAGCAAGAAAAATTCAAAGGGACCTAAAGAATCAAAGACTAACTTGGGAGGTTTAGTCTTGGTGGACATTATGTTAGATAGAGATCCTAGAATGACCAATATTTTTGAAAAGGTATCTTTGAAAATCTAGGTACAAGATTGAATTTCTCTTTGGCCTATCACCCACAAATGGATGGACAAAGTGAGATAGCCAATCTTATGATACTCAATCACAATGGAAGAAGTACTTACCCCATGCAGAGTATAATATTGTCCATACTACTACGGGAAAATCAACTTTTGAGATCATGGGGGGAAGACCTAAAAGTCCCTTTCTACTTACATGGAAAGATCTTTGCTCTGCTGATGAGTATATCCATGACCTGCAAGAAGCTTTTCAAAAGGTTACGGAGGTTATATCCATCTCTCAACAAAGGCAAAAAGCTATTGCTGATTGATAAGCATAGAAGGGCCTTAATTACGTTTAAAGGAAATAATTGGGTCTTGCTTAAGTTTCCGAAGGCTTGATGGAGGCAAACAACGGGAAAAAATCCTACGGGCCATCAAAAGTATTATGCTAAACTAGCAAAAAGATAATATGGTTCTTTTCAAATGTTGAAGCCGATCAATGACATGGCTTATCAACTCAAGTTTCCCAACCATTGGCTCATACACAATGCTTTTCACATGAGCCTACTTAAGCCCTAAGGAGAGCCACCAAGAGAACCAATTATTGAAGACCCTCCAAAAATCAAAGACAAAGAAGAGGTGCTACAACCCGAAGATATCCTTTGGCATGAAGACAAGGTACTACAACATGGTAATTTTTTGATACGGTATCTTATTAAGTTCAAAAAATATCCTTTTGACGATGCTAGATGGATGCACGAAATACAGCTTAAGGATAGTATGAACCTTGTGAATGCTTACAATGCTACACTAGAGTAAGCAAAGGTAAATGCTTTCTAAATGAACATTTTTTTTGTATTCTAAGACTAACATCTTTTGTGTGTAAATTAAAATACTATGCATGATTAGAATCATGTTTGTGATGACAACGTCACTCAAACAACAAGTAGAATTTGTCACTCTACTTTGGGAGTATGATATGGAATAAAGAGCAGACATGCTTGCGGCAGCTACGTCTCCCAAGCACCAAATGGACTAGTCATCCATTTTGGAATGATGTCGTAGGGTGAAAGGGATCCTATTGTAGGGTGAAAGGGTTCCTCTACCCGCTAAGAAATGTAGACTAATGACTAAGACTTTATCTCTTCTACCTCATAGTCAAGGACAACTATGATTTCAAGAGAAAGGTAATGTCATAAATCTAATATCTAACCAACCCAAACAATTATCTCATATGAAACTGATCATTTAATGTGGAAAAATAAACTAGAACAAGGGTTAGAATATAGACATGTGCTTATGGATATGTCTCAGCACGGGCCAAGGTTAAAGGGGTCCAAATGAGAGATGGTATGTTAAAGAGAAATGCTACCTAATGGAGCTTAAAGACCTTAAGGGTTAGCTTCATTAAATAACTCCAAAAGTTAGTGTTAAAAAGTCCTTTGACCTTAGGCAAGATAGGACTGACCTTGAGGTGGGAATCTTACCCAAGCATGAGGTGCTTGTCGTGCTTGCCAAGTAAAGTGCTTAAGGTGTTTGTGGGAACCTTTCCCAAGCTTGAGGTGCTTCTCATGCTTAAATGACTATGTTTCTTGAACTGTTCAACTCAAACATGATCCCTCAAGAGGCATAAACAATTTTCATGCTTGAATGACTAAGGTGCTTAAAGTGTTCAATTCAAACATGATACCTTAAGAAGCATAAAATACACATGTAAATCTCCTCCCCATTTGGCCCTCATGATGTGCTTGAATCCTATTGGATAGGCTTTAAATGGGTCCAATGAGAATTTAGATGCATAAAAATAAATAATTAAGTTCTTTCTCTCAAAGAGAAAAATGAGGACACATATCCAAATGATATAATTAAATAATATGAGAACGAGAGAGAGAGAGAGAGAGAGAGAGAGAGAGAGAGGTGGACCAAGCATGAGAGGGGGTAAACTCTCCCACACACACACACGCTCTCTCTATCTCTCATTGTGTGAAGTGCAAGCTTCTCCAAGCTTGTTGAGAAGTGGAGAGCCTACACCAACACTCTTGGCTATGGAATACAAATCCAACCAAGAGCCATGATTCAATGCTTAAGCTTGCCAGCTTCTTCATCTTTATTACTATGCTATTATGTTATGCTAAACAAGAAGAGTGATGATAAGTGAGGAACTATTTCTTTCTCCTATGAATGATTCTTCTTCCTCTTCCCTACCCTTACTCCCCGCTAGCTCTCTCCAACTTCGAAGGTGTTTGAGCCTTGGGACTGAGGCTTGGGATAGTAAATGCTTTTTATAAAGTTTATGTTATGCTCATGATGCATGAAGATTTTCATATTCATTGCATCACCTAAGTCACAAGGACCACAAAAAATTTATTGTACCAAGTCTCTCTTGATGGGAGAATCTATAACATAAAAGCCTTTCAGATGGGTGACCGGCTCCAAGTAAATCTGATTCTCAACTATTGTCATGTTCTCTAATACTCTCTCTTGCAAAATGTTCATGCCAAGTTAATTAAGTACTATGGTTATGTTGCTACTATCAATTAAGTTCACCGTCTATGTTCTCAAAGTAATCTCACAAAATGCTCACTTTAATTCTCTTAGTTCCGCTATTCTCAAAGTTTATAGGCCATTTCCATTACAGAACGTGATACCCAAATGCACTACACCAGAATTGTGGATCAAATTTGGGAGTAGTATGAACAGAGAAAATCTCTCTGGGTTGCATGGAAGTTTGTGCTAAGTGACACAAAATAGAAGAGCATAGTTTTAGAGCTAAAACATGTTCTAGTCAAATTTTGAGGCATGATGAACTAGTAAAGAGGCCATATCGGTCTATTACCTAAATACACAAATGAGTTGCTGCAACTATAAGTAGAGGTGTGGGATGGGTTTCCAACCTCACTTCTATCCTATTGTTGCAGACATATCCTAACTAGTAGATAGGCCATATCGGTCTATCACTCAAATATACAAATGAGTTGCTTGAGTTGCTGCAACTACTAGTAGAGGTGTGGGATGGGTTTCCAATCTCACTCCTATCTTATTGCAGACATAGCAAGAACCACGAACATAATTGTCAATCCATGGGATGAAATTGACTCGATTAGTACATAGAGGCTACAAGAGGGTGTCAATCTCTTAGAAAACAATAAACTCGCATCTAACACATGCTACACTCAAATGACCTAAATCATCAAAAGCTAGTCACTAAAACAAAACATGACATTACAACATCAAACACCATTCGAATGTTACAAAACTTCTAGGGCAAGTATATAATACCTAAGAACACATGCTTATGGTCTAAAATCTCACTTTTGATGAAGTGAAAAAAATGCGATTATTAACAGTAGTGAGATTTTGACCTAGTCGTTTTTTGCCTTGAATGCTTCTACATGCTTAGCAATGATGCCCCAATACCCCACCTATGCTTACTTTGTGATTTCTTAGGAAATTAGGCCGCAGGTCAGTGATGCCAAAAGCTACGGATGACCATGATATGTTTACATCAATATGTAGAGCTCTTACCTGCGGTTGCAACACAACAGACGGCACTACAATGTGACAATCGAGAAGGGAGTAGGAAGCGTGAGAAGGAGAGAAGTAAGTGTCGTTAGCTCATGATGTGTTTCTATTATCCAAAGCTTAACAATAACTTACAAAAATTGGCTTTTATACCTTAGGCAAGGTTTCTTTAATCAAAAACTAATAATCTATGAGCTCTAAGTAAGGATAGATTGATACAATCTGGAAGCTTATAGCCCTGGCTCATCGATTACAGTATCCACTTGGAAAATAATAATTACAATATTCCTGATTTATCAAAAGAATAAGTGTTTTCAAAATGTTACATGGGTTAGCTTGCTGCTAACATTCCCCCCCTCCTCAACTGTGTCATCCCTTGACACAATTTCATGGGCTGAAATAGTCTTCAGGTTGACGGCTGGCGAGGCGATCTTTAAGTGCATGTAAAGCTTTCTCATATCTGATTGCATCTTTCTTTGTCGAGGACTTGCAAAAATTAAATAGTGACTTTGTTTTTAAGTTTGATGGCAGAATAGCCAACGAACCTTGATGTCAGATTGCTGATCTCACTAGCCTGAAAATCTTTGTTCACCATGTGAAGAATCATGTGGTAAAAGCCTCTGCAAATGCCAACATATTCCTGGATGGCAAAAACATACATTTGGCATAGAAGCTGTAGAGAAATTCTTCTAAAGGCTATCCACTCAAATCATAGAACAAGCCTTTGTTACCTTCTAATAAAGACATCCATGGGGCTCCTGCTTGCTGAGGCTCATGAAAAACTTGAATACATGCAAGCAGGATTCTACAGATTTTATAGAGCATTGCACATGAGAGGACAAGGAGGCTCTTGAAGAAGTTCATGGCACCCATTAGGGTTTTCACCATGTATTCCTCCGTTGTTGCTCCCTGTTCTAGAGCTGGAAGTTTTGGGTAAATGAGCCATGTTGGTCTCTTCTTCTTTAATGCTTCGTGTGCCTGCCATGTCCTGACCCTTGGTACAAGACAGAATGTAGGGTCTTTCTGTATTGTTGCAGGTGCTCTTGTAAACAGAATGAGGTACCTTGAGGTGGGGAGCATCTACTCAGCTCCCAATCCATTGCCTCTTTCCATTCAGCATCTAGGTCATGGACAATCTATTCTTTCAGTGCATCTTCTTCAGCTTTAGAAAGTTGGACCATTGGCAATTTTTCTTCTTCAGATTGGTACTTGAAATTCATAATCTACAGTCTCTCCTTCTGTTGGTTGTGTCTCTAGATCTGCAAAGGAGACAGATGGTGTGTCTATAATTGGTTGTTCAGAGGTTCTACCTCCTCTTGAGCTTCAGTATCACTTTCTCTCAGCAGCAACTAGTTGGCTCTCTTTAAATCCTCTATCTCCTTGAGCAATTTCTCTTCCCTTTGTACTCGCATTAAGGAAAGGTCTTGTCTTTGTGCATGTTCCAGCTTCAACTCAAGTTGTAGGTCCTTGTTTCTCTTTTCCAAAGTCTTGTAGACTTCACATGTCCCCTTGAATGAAGTCGTAAATCTACGACTGGGTTTTTCTTGGTCTACCTTAGGAATGCCGCTTGGTCATTGATTCTTTGCTCGGATTATATTTACAATGAGGCATTGGCTATATCTAATTGCACTTGGATCTTTTGGACTGACTGTGTAGCGATTAAAAGTTCATTGGTCACTTCCGTCAGTTGTTGTTGATCCTTGCTTCTACATGCATCTGACAGCTTCGTGAGGAGCTCTCATATTTCTTCCATCTCTTTCTGATGCCTTTCCTTGACAATTTGGTGTTGTTCTACTTCATTTTTAAGCTCTTTAATTTGTCCTTGCAGATCTTCAATGATGATCATCTGTCCTCAATCTCACCTTGTAGAGCATCTATTAAAAGTTCCAACTCTTTAGCTTTGGAAGTGTGGCTCAGAGCTTTTGTTCACATCTTCTCTGTCATCATCTACATCTGCTTTGCATACTCATTAACGTGAATGATGACCTCATGCATTGTTGCTGATTCTTTAGGTTCTACCTGAGTCAGCTTAGAAGTTCCGGTAGATTCAACTTACGGCTCTTTCGACGGTGCAACAGATTCTTCTTATGTCTTTGCAGATGGTCCATTTGAATCTTCTTGAGGCTTTGTAGCTGCTTCAATTGATTCTCCTTGTGTTGTTGTAAAAGTTACAACTTCACCTTTGTCACTTTCCTTAGGTTGTTCATCACTGGCTTTCTCCTGCTGTTTCTCTCTTCCCTTTGCTTCCTTGCCTTCATTGGATTTAGTAGTTGGTGAAGGGCTTGGACTTGGCATGGGATGTACTTTTTTTTCTGTAGTGGGTGAAGTGGGTCTTGGAGACATCTCTCCTTGTTCATGTTGTGGTTTAGGTTGTTGAGTAGCTTCTGCTTGTCTTTGGTGTGCAGCCGATTCTTCTCTTGCTTTCCTTTGTGCTTCTAGAGCTTCTTGTATCTTCAAGGCTTGGGCTTGTGCATACATTCACTCAACCAAATCCTTCGGATCTTCTAAGACCTTCTTCACGGGGTATGGTGGAAATTCTTGCGGCTTCTCTTTCTAAGTCATCCTCTTCTTTGCTTTTTCAGCCGCTTGCATTGCACCTAATAGGAGGATACAGTGTCAAAGTTAGAAACTTCCATGGATTTTTCTTTGAAATGACCTGAGTCTAAATTGTTGGCAAATGATGTCCATTTTGCTTGAAATCAATTTTGGAGCATGCATAGATGCTTAAAAACATATAAGGATCAAAACCATGCAATTTAGGCAAAATTTGCAACCAAAGTAAATAGTTGAGGTTATTAAGGGTTGGAGAATTTTTCCAACTTTTTGCATTTTTAACATCATAGGCTTGAAATATATGTGCTTTAGATACTCTGAGTGAAGTGTGGGCTCATTTGAGTGCATTGGATGGAAATGGTGCCAATTTAGGCTTCAGACTCTGAAATAGTAGATATGAAATGATTTTGGGTTTTTCTGATCCAAATGTGATCAAACTTGATTGGTGGGCTTGGAACATCACGTACTTTGGTCCCCATAAGATCAAAGGTGAAATTTGAGCTCATTCTGGTAAAAAAGTAAATAATCATGATTGTTAACTTTTTCATCAACTTGGATATTTTTTTGTTGCAAGTTCATTCTCGGCATGATAGAGATCCTCTGTGTCAAAAAATGTAAGAACTAACTCAAAATTTGGACAAAAGAGCCTTTAGTGCGTTTTTGGACAAAAATCTAAGATTTTCATGATCTTTTGGGCTCAAAGTTGACATATGGCATGTGATAGATGTGTACAAGATAATTTTCAAGCCAAGTGTCCACAAAAGTAAATAATCTTGATTTTTTACAACAGTAACTTTTTTCGCATGAAAAGATAATTTTATGACCTACACATCTTTAATACATCTATAAAAAATCCTAAAATGAATTTGGTAAGGTTTGGTTGTGTCCACATCACTTTGTGCTCTTGTTGACTCTGAAATCACCGGTTTCTGTTACTACTTGGTGTGTAAAGTTGTTTGGTCACTTTTGAAGTCATGTACTTGTCCGCTACATAGTCCTAATGCTGCTCATCCAGTTTAGGCTCATTTAGAGTGAGTTTGACTTCACATGTTAAAATTTGACACTTTGTAGTCTTCGAGCTGTTTCCTTCTGTTTGACATATTGCTTTGACTGTATTTTTGAAACCATCTAGGTACATTGTGTATAGACCTTGTCTATAAGCTGCCCGTGAAGTCAGAATCCAAACCTGGCATGTGGCAAAAACCAGACTATTTACTTGGGACCCCCTCGGCCCCTGCCAAATGGCCATCTAATGATATAGAAGTGCTCTATTATCTAGGGGCATGGTGTAGTTCAAGTCTCGTCCAATTCGGTTGAGCTGACAGGCTGTTAGGAGCGTTTTTGTGTCGTAGAAATCCGTACACAGCTGGGATTCTAGGGTTTTCCCCTGGGCCTAGATTTGCTACCCGACAGCATAGAAACCTTCTTTGATAATTTTAGAACTTATCCCTCATGTCTCATGTGAGGCAGCGCTGAAAATGGGCGACTGTGGACTTCGAAAATCACGTGAAAAGAGGGTAGAGAGCTCTCTCCTCCAAGGGTGACTAGTGGAAATAAGGTTATTTTGGGCCACCTAAGATATCTATACTCGGACTTTCCAAACTATTTTTCCCCAGATTCCCCTGTTAGTCCTACTAGGCCATGAAATCTACGTTAAATTCAAAACTTTCCTCAATCAAACCCAGTTAGCTCATTCTGCAAGAATTTGCATAAAAACGCCTTGGCGCCCTAATTTAGGGTTCCTACTTCTATTTGTAGTTTTGATTGAAATTTTTTGTGTTCCTTCGCCTTGTTCTTCTGGTCATCATCATATCTTCACTTTCTCCATCTGAGCTCATTTGCTATTTATTATTTATTTTTGATATGTTTATTGAAGAAATCAAAGAAAATAATAAAATGCACCAAAAAAGCAATTTGAAAAATCAACAATTAAGAAAATCCTTTGGAAAATAATTCTTTGTTACTTTTTGGTGGATTTCTTTTTTTTTAACTCCAATATTAAGAAAAATTGATGAAAATAAGCAAGAAAGGCTATTTTTTGATGTACTTTTTGATAGTACATACACTATTTACACTCATTGGGAAGATGTTATAAGTTAAATTTCCTCTGTTGATGATATTTTAAGGGTAAGATTAGGTAATTTTTCCAACACCACACGTTAATACTAGAATGGTAACCTAATAGGACATAAAAGTGTCCTTTCAGGCTTTTGGGAAAAAATTCCAAAACCATAGTAGATCCACTCATTTTGAAAAATCTTTTCATGAGTTTATAGTTCAATAACTACTACATATGGAAAAAATGAGAAACTTGTAATTTTTCTCATCCCTTGGCCACTACAAGCCTCCAAAGTTGATGGACCAGTGCATTTTGCCCAAAACAACAATTTCTTACGATTGATTGCATATAAATAAGAGTGGGGATTTTTGTAGGACATGAGATAAAATGCCCCGTTAACTTCAATGGGTTTGTGACCAAAACATATGGTTTCTTTTACCTCACTATTTTTTTTTGGGCAAAAAAAAAAGGTACTAAAAAGTTGTATTTTTGCCATTCTGCGGACCTATCATCAAAGTTTCTATAGTCACGCTCAATACATATACTATATACATGTTTTCTTAGTTCCCTTTGGGCCTTTGGATTCAAAAGGAGCCATGCAGCATGTCAAAAGGATAATGGATCTCTTACAATTGGAACCTTGGGGGCGATGATAAAGTGCTAAATACAGCAAACATGAAAAAACTGGGTTTAGCATTATGACCTCTAGAAACCCATAGAAAATAATCAATATCTAGCCAAGTTTGTAGTCTATGATTAGAGATGGTTGCTACCTACAAAATACACACAATTGGCCTAAGAAACTAGCAATATTGAGAAAGTTATACTTGCTACTCTAAAATGTATCGTATTCTTCAGTAAATCAAAAAACTTAACCATCATCATATACTATGCTATATAGCATATTAGGTCCCCCAAAACTCAAGGAAGATTAGCTTTATGTTATACATTACACTTACACAATCAAAATGGAATTTGGATATCAAGAAATCTACCAAAAAAATCATAAAAGTGCTAATTTTGGCCAAAAAAACAGGATTATGCAATCCTTGTAAATTGGTCATAACTTTCAATTTTAACACTTAGCTCTCCCTACAAGCATCAAAACATGTTGAGAACTATGAAGGACTAACATCTAGCCATCTAAGCCTCACAAACATGAAGTTTAGAGTGGTATAGTTGCCAAAAATTGAAAAAAACCAAAAACAGAACCCGTTTTTTCACACAGTTTAGGTTCAAAAATGTTGTGCAAGAGTAAGGTTAATGGTGAGATCGATGCTCCAAAAAAAATGCTAAGTATTTTTCAGCTCATAAGGCAACTTTGTGGATATATAGCACCTAGAAATTCATTTTCATACTCTTCAAATAATTCAAGCAAAATGGTCACTTAACAGGACATAAAAGTATCTTGTTTTACCATTCTAGTGTTAACATCCAACTTTTTTCCTCCCTCCTCAATCATTGCCCTTAATTACTGAAGTTCCCTTCCACCCCTCCTAGATGGAGTACTCCAAGACGATTGTATGCATGGGTTGAACAATCATGTCTATGCATAGCCATGGTTGGCTCTATCATGCTTTCAAGGTCAATGCAATTCAAACTAGTATGTTGTGCAAGAGTTGGATCTTGAGTAGTTAACACAAGGGTTTCCATGGTCGAGGTTTCATGTTGATGTTTTCTAAATAGTAGATTTTGTAACTTGTGTGCTCTTTGTCTGATTGTGCCATCTGAATGCTTTGGCACACTAATTTCCTGAGTTGTACGTATTGATAGCCGTGTTTTGGCTATCCAAGTTTCCATAGTGATCTACCTAACCTTACCAAAATCAACCAAACACTGTGGCTATCCCTACCATTTCACTGTACATAGGCGTGTGTGAGTTGGGGGACTTTCCTCATATTTTCTTAAAAACCCTCAATTAGCTAGTCACTTGGCTAGTTGAGCCAAAAAAAAAAGTATATTATGGTCTCTTTGTGTGTAAATATTTCATTGTATATAGGGCCTTGATATAAGGATTTTTCATAATTATTTTGGTATTTATTTAAATATTTCTACTTAGGTGTACATTATTTATGCTATGTATATTGACTCACCATTACCATAATTTTTCTTACTATCTTATATACTCTTTATTTCATATAGAAATATTTTCATGCAAGCTTCTCTTATTTTTTATGTACCTCCACCCCAACAAAAATCCAAAAAAACTAGTTTTATTATGTGTATATTTTTTCACTATTTTGATTTTTCCCTTCATACATCTATTCTCTTTTACTCTCAAAAATCAGAACACCAAAAATATTCATCTTTTTATGGTAGCCTCATAACAAGAGAGATTTATTTTGACCTCTTTATATTTTTTCCACCTATATTATTTATATTTGACATGTACATATTTTCTAGACCCCTTAATATTTGATCTCCTTATTTGTACTATTCACTTATATCATGATCTCAAGAATATCTTCAATTATAGACCCACAAAATAAGGTCAAGGATATGTGGCATTCATGCATGCACTATGGAGGGCTCACTCTTGGAGGCATTCAAAACAATCATCTAAAGAAGGATCCCACATGGACTTTGTGCAGTGGGAAAAGACAGTCGGTTTTGCTGAATTTTTAAAGATCACTTGCTCTCCGAATTTGAAAAGGTGAGACAAACGAAAGTTGTAGCTAGTGGGCTGAACTTTTGCCTCAAATGTTTTTATATTTTTTTGAGCTACGAGCTGTGAGCTATGATTTTATTGGTGGAGCCCAATTTGGCCATGCCATGCAGCCACACTCCCTCTTCCACTTTATCATTTTCCTCTTTCACACACACTTCTCCACTCATCATCCCCATCTCTCTCACCTCTCCTCTCTACACCCTGTTCACCTTCTCCTCAACCTTGAGGAATAAGAGAAACCATGGTGAACTCATGCCTCCTACACACACTTCCATTCCAAAATTGACCACCTAGTCTCATTTTTCCTCCTCCAAATTGTCCATATCTATCAAAAAAACCATAAAATTCAGCCTCTTCACTTGAAAGACAGCATCATGGTGATTGATTACTCATATTCAATTACTTTGGCTCCCAAGGAAGGTCAACAGTGGAGAAAAAACGTACCGTGAAAGCTAGTGGACCGTCAACAAGCGTCAAAACTGGCCCTACTCAAGACACTTGGAGCATCAACCTTGTAAGAAATCCATCTTTTCTCACCTCTTAAGAGTTTTTATTCCTTATTTGTATTCTACATCGATACTCCCATTGTAAATATCCAATTCCATTTGTAAATTAATAAAAATACTAATTCTACTAATATACTAACACTAACCTACTATGAAAGTCCTATCACCTCCATTTCTCTCCTCTCTTTTCTTCATCTATCCCCACCAACGTCTTGATAATTCCAAGAAAAAGAAATTAGATAAGTGCTAAAAATCTAACCCAACCATGGTTAGAGGGGTAACCCTAGCCCTTAAAATTGCTATGAAAGGAGGGTGTAGCTAGCACAAAGAAGAGAAGCCATAAGCAAGAGCATTATGCTATAGCTTTAGAAGCCAAGCTCAACCTCTTGAGAAGGAGCTCTTGAGTGGAATCCCATTGGCTTATGCATATGTATGTGTTGTATTAGGGGTGATTAGCAAGGGAGCTCTGTGCCATTGTAAGAGAGAGTGATCATTTAATTGGGAGTAGAAAGCCTGTCATTTTTCCTACTAGTGCAAGCCCAATATTTGTTGAATCAAGGAGGATAGATTTGGACTAACCATGGATACTTTGTCTCTCTTTCAACGTGAAGTCATGGACAACAATGATGTGTAAGTGTCTTGGTGTTTTATTTAAGTTCTTGATAGCTTGTCTCCGGTTGTTGTTATCAATTTAGCCATAAAACCCACTTGCTATAAGAGGGCGACAGGGTGGAGAGGACTCCCCTGGACTTAAGACAGTGATTGGGGTGGCTTTTCTTGTGATGTGTTGCGGTTACTCAAGCTATGTTGAACAAAGACTAATCTCACTTTGATTGGTCATGACAGATTTGTAAGAAGGTATTAGTGCAACAAGCAACCCCTTCTCTCTCTTTCTTACGTATTTATTTGCGCTTGCTTGATCACTGTTGGTACATTTCAAAGCAGCCCGAGCACTCTCTCTCTCTCTCTCTCTCTCTCTCTCTCTCTCTCTCTCTCTCTCTCTCTCTCTCTCTCTCTCTCTCTACGTGTCCTAGTTCGCATCCAAAACTAGGTAGTGCCCCAAATTTTTGTAGGGTTAGGTTGCGGGTTTGTGTGTGTGTTTGTTGTTTTTTCCAACCCCAACCCAACTGAGCAGCACGGGAGACTAGAAGGGTGCTTAGAGGCCACTTTTCTTGTTGCCCGCCCCGGACCGCCTCAAATTGGTGCCCCCACTGAGGAAGGCTTGTGTATGTTTTGTGTAGGCTCAACCTTTAGCATAATTAAGTAGCTTGCATGAATCACGAAGATTTGTATGACCCATTTGTTCCTATTGCAAGGCAAAAGGTGCATATCATTGTAAGCACATAATTACAATTTCAACGAGTAATTTGTAGAATTTTGGGCCCTCTTAGGTTGGCCGAGATAAATGCTTCAGTAAATCCTTTTATTTTGCCTCTCATTAGGTACGACCTTAGTTTGGATGTCTATATTTTTGTTTTGTTTTAAAGCACTAGGTCATGCATAGACCATGGATAATGGCCCAAGAATAGAGGTTTTCCCCTTCCATTTCACTCCACACATTAGAATAAACGTTGCAATTAGTAGAAAGATCCATTTTCAACAACGTATGGTGTTCATGTTTGGTGCCTAAAGAGTAGGAGAAATTCTTGCATCACCAAACCCTGTCATTCTGCCTCTTGTTGATTATCATAGATCATTTGATGTGCATCTTTTTATTTTGTTGTAGAACAGATTGCCATTTAGAAAACATTATTACGTAAATCTTTTCAAGAAAAAAACGTGCGCCACTTTGGAATCAATTCAATGGAAAGCCAACGCCAAATGTCTGGATATCCTCTTTTCTTTGGAGAGCCTGGAGAGGATGCATAACTATTTTTAGCAAATTTCAAGATGTCTTGCTGTATCAAGAGGATAGTAACTGATCAAGAACGTGTAGAAATGTTTGAGGTGGTCGTTAGAAAAGATGCTAGCACTTGGTTTGACTCTTTGCCTGAGGAAGTTAAAGGGAATTACACGGAAGTTTTGAATCGTTTCAAGAGATACTTCTTTGATCCCCAAAACACTCAAAAACTATGGCAAGACATTGTTTCTCATAAGCAAAAAGATTTAAATAACTACTACTTGTACAAGCAAGAGTTTCTACATCTTTGGGCTCTATGGATATGAAATGTTGCTAACCGTGGTGATGGTGCAGAATTTCTAAAGAAGGAGAGGTTCATAGCTGGACTCTTTTCTGATCTTAAGGTAAAGGTGGAAGCGGATGCACCGACCACCTATGATGCAACTGAAATTAGAGCTTCCAAGAAGTATAGAAAACTCAAGTGCCTAAGGGGAGAGGTTCCAATAGAAGGTCATAGACCCAAAGGTAAGTCACAAGCATCGACATCTAGGGAGATTCTTGAGGTAACAACTAAAGTAATTGAGAAGCTAAATGAATCTTTAAGTAGCCTGTCAATTCACCTTGCACAAGCCGTAGGTCCAAAGGCACAAGCAAAGAAGTCAGAAGAGAGAGAGCCACAACCTAGGAGAGTCTTGCAATGTTGGAATTGCGGAGAGTCTGGACATGGGATGTATAATTTTCCTTGGCCCTGTGGGGAGCCAGGGATACCGAACTTGAATTACCCAGTAATGAATGCAGGTGAAGGAATGGGTCAACAAACAAGGATTATACAAAGGCCAAATGGAACAAGACCACCTCCACAAGGGGTAGAAGGAGTTCCACCTTTGCGAGATCCAAATGTGCATGTGGTAGAGGAGACGAATTCAAATGAGGTTAACATGGAAGCAAATGGCATTAAGCGTGGGCAATGAAAAGGTAAGGAGAAAGAAGGAGTTACGTCACAAAGTGACAATGGACAAGAAAAGAAGGCGAAGGAGACCAAGGAAGCTAAGAGGACTCGACATCATATTAACCTCCAAGACTTCCCACTTGGACATGGTATGGCTCCATACAACCTATTGGAAGACATGAGAGGTAAGGGTCCTGATATCTCATGGCCTCACTTTCTTGCATTATGCCCACAAGTTAGGAGGGATTTAATGAAGGCAGTTAGCACTAGGAGAAATATAAAAGAGAGTGTTCCGGTTGTAAAAATTGCACAAGCTGAAATGAATGAGGATATTACACCTATGCTCGATTGTTACATCAAAGGAAGGTTGGTCAGGAAAGGTCTAGTGGATGGGGGTGCACAAATTTACATCATGACAGAAGGACTTATGCGAAGATTACGCATGCAAATCCATGAGACACCTGAAATCAAAGTAAAAACGACAAACAAGCAAGGCTAGGTGTGTAGGCATTTCTAAAAATGTTTTCGTGGAGGCCTTTGGCATTAAGAAGGCAGTGGATTTATATGTCATGTCTACCAAAGGAAATGGTTACCCATTTATCCTAGGAAGACCATGGCTAATGAAAATGCGAGCTTTGCAGGATTGGAGAGTGGAAAGCTAATTTGCAGGAATGACAATCATAATAAGGTTGTCTTTGAAATGAAGGAGCAACGCCAAGAGGAGTTCCATGAAGAATCATCACAAAGCGAGACGGAGGAAGGTTGGACCAATAGCACTTCAAAAGAAGAAAGTGGCGGCAGCATTACTGAAGAGGAGTCTTCCATCGAAGTCATGGGGGTAAGGCTTAAGTCAAACAACCAAGAGACCTCTTGCCCAAGTTTGGAAGAGGTAGGTTCCCAAGAGAACCAAAATGTGGAAGATGAAGGAATGCTAGAAGGTATGTTGTCTACAACACTTACAAAGGATGAAAGAGAGGAGTTTAAAGGTGTGTTAAGGAAACTTCCTAGGCTTTTTGCTAAAGATTACACCGATGTGCGTGGAGTAGATGTTGTTCAACACAAGGTTGAGTTGAAGCCATAGGTCACACCTAAGGCTCAAAAGCTATGAAGGCTAGGAATCATCAAGGAGCAGGCTTTCCTCAAGGAGGTAAGAAAGCTTCTAGCAGCATGTTTCATTTATCTAGTGGAGAATTCAGAGTGGATCTCTATCGTTTTTGTCACTCCTAAGAAAAATGGCAAGTGGAGGGTGTGTGTGGATTATCGTCCACTCAATGAGGCAACAAAAAGAGATCACTTTCCCCTCCCATTTCAGGATGAGATACTAAATGAGGTAGCTGGTCATGAGAAGTACACTGTGTGTGATGGCTACTCATGTTATTTTCAAATAGAGATTGCATTGGAGGACCAATTGAAAACAACCTTCATCACTCGGGGTTGTTATGCTTTTAGAGTCATGCCATTTGGCCTGACAAATGCTCCTACAACTTTCCAACGTTTATGAACATGGTGTTTCAAGCATTTTTTGGAAATTCCATTAGGGTTTTTATTGATGATTTTTGCATTTATAGTTCAAAATCATTGCATCTACAAAAGGTAGAAGAGGTTTTGAAAAAACTCTACGACATGGGAGGTCAGCTCAATCCCAAAAATGTCCAATAGGTGAGAATGAAGTGATCTTGCTCGGTCACAAGGTTTCTTATAAAGGCATTGAGGTGGATCCTTCAAAGGCAAAGGCTCTTATTGAGCTCCCATCACCCAAGAATCTTAAGGGGGTCATCTCATTCATTCAAAAGGTGAAGTATATGTCACCCTTTGCAAATTTTGACACAACAGGTAGAATTTGCATGGTTTGATGAGCTTCAAGATTACTTTTGTAACATTAAAGTCATCCTATCAGAGCTACCAACACTCATGCCTCCTTGTTGGGAGTACACATTCTTTGTTAGCTCTAGTGTTTGGAAAGAAACAATTGGTGCGGTTTTTCTACAACAAGATCCCAACAGTACCAAGATGTGACCCATCTACTTTGCTAGTAGGGTCATGAATGCTTTAGAGAGAGGCTACACGGAGGTAGAACTCATGATGCTTTCTCTCATGTTTGCGGTGAGGAAGTTTAGATCCTACTTGCTACCAAAACCATTTGTAATTCTCACTGTAGAAATTTTTTTCCCTTGGGTGTCATCTCAAATGAATCTTAGTACTAGAATCTCAAAGTGGATTATGGAGTTGCAAGAGTTCCAATACTCCTTCAACAAGTATTCCTAATGCCTTTCCCTTGTTCTTTGATGGAGCTTTTCAACGAGCCATGGGAAAAGCAGGGGGAGGGCTAGTGTTGCTCAACCCAAGTGGAGAGGTGGTCATGAAAGAAAAGGTCAATCTACCAGGTTCATCTAGCAAAAATGAAGCAGAATACGACACACTACTTCATGGTTTAAAGATATGCATTGGCCAAGGTATACAACGTCTCATGGTAAAAGGGGATGCACTTCTCATTGTGAAGCAGATTTTAGGCATTTGGGCATGCAAGAATGAAAGCCTAAGGACAAAATTTCATGCCATTTGTAGATTGTTTAATCAGTTTGAAGAAGTGCAACTATATCATATTCCTAGGAAACAAAATGAAGATGCAATTTACTTGCACAACAAGCAGTTACATGTGTTGAGAAAGAAATGCAGGTCATCATGGTGGCAACAATTGTCAAGCAACCAAGATAGAAGGGATTGGAGTCATTGACTCCTATTATTGGCTATATTATGGAGGGCGAGTTTCCACAAGACTTCACAAAGGCTCAGAAGAGGAGACTCATGAAGAATGCAAGCACGTATCTCTTTCTAGAAGGATCCCTCTATCAAAGAGGGAAGGATCAAGTGTGCAGAAGAGTACCAACTATCAAGGAAATTCCAGCCATTCTAAAAGGTTTTCATGAAGAGGCATGTGGTGGTCATTTTGCCCAAGAGTTAACTGTGAAGAAGATTTTTCTTGCGGGGTATGTTTGGCCACGTCTGCATGTGGATGTCAAACATTGGTGTAAAAGTGGTCACAATTGTCAGGTAAATGGGAATAGAAGATTGGTCTATGGTCCAAGGAAAATTGTGCTTGCAAATGGACCCTTTGAAAATTGGATCATTGATGCTATGGGTCCTTTGCCTAGGACAAAGGATGGTAAACTCTACATTCTAGCGGCTATAACTAGGTGGTGGAAGCACAAAGTGTGGCAAAGGTAAATGAGAGGACAGTGAGCAAATTTGTCGACACTCACATTTATTGTAGATTTGGCACACCTTTGGAGATTGTTTTTGATAATGGTCCAGGGTTTAGAAAGGGCTTGCTCACAGAAGTTTGTGAAGAACTTCACATTCTACATCGTCAGAGTAGACCCTACTATCCCTATTCAAATGGTTTGGTAGAAAAAGCTGATGGTGTCATTGTAGGCATCATTAGAAAAATGGTGAAAAACAAGACAAAGTTGTGGGATGCCTTCTTGGATGGTGCCTTGTGGGCATATCAAACCACATATAGGGAAGCCATAGAGTTCACACCATTTCACTTGGTCTATGGTCAAGAGGCTTTACAACCAATTGAGCTAAACATTCCAACAATGCGACTTCATGAAAAAGCAGCACAAGATGATCAAGAAGCATGGATGGATCGACTTCTTACCTTAGCTGAGCTTGAGTGGAAAAGAGAAGCAGCATACGAGTGCTACAAGAGGAAAGCCACACAGACGAAAGAGAAGCTTGACAAGAAACTGAAGGAAAAAGGCATCAATGAAGGAGATCTTGTGCTAAGGTATGACAATCGACTTGATAATCGTTTTGATACCAAATTTGAAACTAGATGGCAGGGGCGATACATAGTTAAGAAGGATTTCAATTCAAGTTACTATCAGCTTACGGACGTGCATAGGAAAGAGCAATCCAAGAAGGTAAACGGGTATCGCTTGAAGCCCTATTTGAGTCACCTTCTACCAAAGGATCTACCAGAGATCTGTCAAAAGGCAGCTATCTCATGTAAGTATTGTTCCATGAAGCATGAGTGTAACTCGATCCACAATGCCAACCCAAACAATGAAGATATCGTCAAGGAATCTGAAGCACTCTCTTTGGAAAAGATTCTTTATGATGGTACATAAATATATCATCATCCTGGGGCAAGGGTAATGATAGCCTTTTTGGCTATCCAAGTTGCCATAGTGAGCTACCTCACCCTACAAAAATCACCCCAACACTGTGTCTATCCCTACCATTTCACTGTACACAGGCGTGTGTGAGTTAGGGGACTTTCCCCATATTTTCTTTAAAATCCTCAATTAGCTAGTCACTTGACTAGTTGAGCCAAAAAATTAAAAATATTAAAAAAAATAAAAGTATATTATGGCCTCTTTGTGTGTAAATATTTCATTGTGTATAGAGCCTACATATAAGGATTTTTCATAATTATTTTGGTATTCATTTAAATATTTCTACCTAGGTGTACATTATTTATGCTATGTATATCGACTCACCATTACCATAATTTTTCTTACCATTTTGCATACTCTTTATTTCATATAGAAAAATATTTTCATGCAATCTTCTCTTATTTTTTGTGTAACTCCACCCCAACTAAAATCCAAAAAAACTAGTTTTATTATGTGTATATTTTTCCACTATTGTGATTTTTCCCTTCCTACATCTATTCTCTTTTGCTCTCAAAAATTAGAACACCAAAAATATTCATCTTTTTATGGTAGCCTCATAATGAGAGAGATTTATTTTAACCTCTTTATATTTTTTCCACCTATATTATTTATATTTGACATGTACATATTTTCTAGACCCCTCAATATTTGATCTCCCTAGTTGTACTATTCACTTATATCATGATCTCAAGAATATCTTCAATTATAGACCCACAAAATAAGGTCAAGGATATGTGGCATGCATGCATGCACTATGGAGGGCTCACTCTTGGAGGCATTCAAAACAATCATCTAAAGAAGGATCCCACATGGACTTTGTGCAGTGGGAAAAGACAGTCGGTTTTGCTGAATTTTTAAAGATCACTTGCTCTCCGAACTTGAAACGGTGAGACAAACGAAAGTTGTAGCTAGTGGGCTGAACTTTTGCCTCAAATGTTTTTATATTTTTTTGAGCTACGAGCTGTGAGCTATGATTTTATTGGTGGAGCCCAATTTGGCCATGCCATGCAGCCACACTCCCTCTTCCACTTTATCATTTTCCTATTTCACACACACTTCTCCACTCATCATCCCCATCTCTCTCACCTCTCCTCTCTGCACCCTACTCACCTTCTCCTCAACCTTGGAGAATAAGAGAAACCATGGTGAACTCATGCCTCCTACACACACTTCCATTCCAAAATTGACCACCTTGTCTCATTTTTCCTCCTCCAAATTACCCATATCTATCAAAAAAACCACAAAATTCAGTCTCTTCTCTTGGAAGATAGCATCATGGTGATTGATTACTCATATTCAATTACTTTGGCTCCCAAGGAAGGTCAAGAAAGGAGAAAAAACGTACCGTCAAAGCTAGTGGACCGTCAACAAGCATCCAAATTGGCCCTACTCAAGACACTTGGAGCATCAACCTTGTAAGAAATCCATCTTTTCTTACCTCTTAAGAGTTTTTCTTCCTTATTTGTATCCTACATGGATAATCCCATTGTAAATATCCAATTCCATTTGTAAATTAATAAATATACTAATTCTACTAATCTACTAACACTAACCCACTATGAAAGTCCTATCACCTCCATTTCTCTCCTCTCTCTTTTCTTCATCTATCCCCGCCAACTTCTTGATAATTCCAAGAAAAAGAAATTAGATAAGTGCTGAAAATCTAACTCAACCATGGTTAGAGGAGTAACCCTAGCCCTCAAAATTGCTATGAAAGGAGGGTGTAGCTAGCACAAAGAAGAGAAGCCATAAGCAAGAGCACTATGTTATAGCTTGAGAAGCCAAGCTCAACCTCTTGAGAAGGAGCTCTTGAGTGGAATCTCATTGGCTTATGCATATGTATGTGTTGTATTAGGGGTGATTAGCAAGGGAGCTCTATGCCATTGTAAGAGAGAGTGATTATTTAATTGGGAGTAGAAAGCCTATCATTTTTCCTACTAGTGTAAGCCCAACATTTGTTGAATCAAGGAGGATGGATTTGGACTAACCATGGATACTTTATCTCTCTTCCAACGTGAAGTCATGGACAACAATGATGTGTAAGTGTCTTGGTGTTTTATTTAAGTTCTTGATAGCTTGTCTCCGGTTGTTGTTATCAATTTAGCCATAAAACCCACATGATGTAAGAGCGCGACAGGGTGGAGAGGACTCCCTTGGCCTTAAGACAGTGATTGGGGTGGCTTTTCTTGTGATGTGTTGTGGTTACTCAAGCTATGTTGAACAAAGACTAATCTCACTTTGATTGGTCATGACAGATTTGTAAGAAGGTATTAGTGCAACAAGCAGCCCCTTCCCCCCTTCTCTCTCTTTCTTACGTATTTATTCACGTTTGCTTGATCACTGTCGATACATTTCAAAGTAGCCCGAGCTCTCTCTCTCTCTCTCTCTCTCTCTCTCTCTCTCTCTCTCTCTCTCTCTCTCTCTCTCTCTCTCTCTCTCTCTCTCTCTCTCTCTCTCTCTCTCTCTCTCTCTCTCTCTCTCTCTCTCTCTCTCTACGCGTCCTAGTTCGCATCCAAAACTAGGTGGTGCCCCAAATTTGTGTAGGGTTAGGTTGCGGGATTGTGTGTGTGTTTGTTTTTTTTCCAACCCCAACCCAATGAAGCAGCACGGGAGCCTAGAAGGTTCCTTGGCCTCTTCTTGTTGCCCGCCCTGGACCGCCTCATTATCAATGATGACTATTGCTAAGATTTAACTTTTCATCGGTATCTTGGTTTTACAGTTTGTGAAGAAGATAAATGCTCCTTTTTCCTCCAAACCCATCTTCTGTTAGTTTCCCTTCTCGCAGATGTTTTTCTCTGAGTCGTTAGATGTGAAACTTTCAGTAAACTTTCTTCAGCATGGTAGATGAGTTTTTGGGCAGCCAAATTTGAGATGGATTGTCCTTGATTTGTGCTTTTGATACCCAAATCTATCCGACTCCTTTCATGCTACCTGTAGCATTTTCTTTTCTAGAGGAGGAAGTAGAGTGATTACTTCTTGGTTTCTTTTGTGGGTGACCTCTCTTCCATTTTCTTTGATCAATGCAATTAGAACTAAGATTTTTCCTCCTTTAAGTGATAGCTTGAGTTAATTGGTGTCCCAATCTGGTACTACCTTGTATATTCACATCCATGAGATTCCAAGAATCATTATTTCATTCATATGTTCATCTGGTATGCATACAAATTGATTAGGGCATGAACATCCATGTACTATTACAATCAAGTTGACTACTCCCAATGCCAGTGTTGGGTTTTTGTTGCATCCTTTGATAGCAGATATTCCCGATGCAAAAGGCTGATTCGTAGCTTTCTTGTAAGTGGGATACCTGACTGCATTCATTTAATCTCTAGTATCTACCACTGCATTTGTGCTATGATTGTTCAGTTGTACTAAGATACAAAGTTCATCCAACCATTCATCATCCGTTGATACTACATCATTCTGTGATTCCCATAGTCTTTCACCTAGTTCCAAAGTGCTGATGGGAATAGGTGTTTGTTGATTTCTGAAAGCAGCTTTCCTCTTGAGTACTCAAAGTCGAGCTTCCTCTTGAGCCTCATCAATAACCTGCTATCGTTTAATCTTTCTCTGCTTTGTTGCATTCATCTTCTCTGGCAAATCATTGGTTAGTGGCAAATGGTACTTCTCAAATCGGCATCCACTAATCCAATTAGCATTGGTTCACCATCTAGAGTGGACAACTTAACTGTTCCACTTGGAGATACGTATTCAATGATAAATGGTTGGGAATGTGTTGCTTAAGGGAATAGATTAAAATTAGGTCCCCTGTTTTGAAGATTTTTGTGACTAGATGTAAATTAAAAAGCTGTTTTTGTTTTTGTTTTGTTTTTGTGCATAGATGTGAGCTATAGCTGTTAGTCATTATTCATCAAGCTTTTCTAAATCTTCAAGCCTCTCTGACAATTCATGTCCGGTCCACTCCAGATCTTTCGCTACCCTTAGTGTCGGCAATAGAAATTCTATCGGTAGTATGGCATCAAGACCATAAATAAGATTAAAGGGTGTAGCATTTAGAGTTGTCTTAAATGAAACTCTATGAGCCCATAGAGCTGCATATAGATTCATTTCCCAATTAGTTCGTCCTGAACTAGCCACTTTAGTCAATACCGAGCTAAGTCTTGTATTTGTGTGCTCAACTTTTCAATTTTCTTGTGGATGATATGGAGCGTATTTGTTATGAATGACCATAAATTCATTCAATAGATACTCAATTACCTCATTGACGAAATGAGCTCCCCTATAACTAACAATTTCTATTGGAAGTCCATATCTTGTGACTACATTCTCATACAAGAATGTGGCTATGGTTCTAGCATCATTCTTTCGGGTTGCCTGCTCACTTGGTCAAATAGTCCATAGCTACCATGATATAAAGAGCTTGAATTATATAAGCAGGTGGTTGTATTGGCCCGACAAAATCTATGCCCCATTTTGCAAAAGCTCTAGCCCCCATCATTGGTCTTAAAGGCATGCTATCTACCATGGTGCGTATTTTTGCTCGTTGGCATGCATCACACCTTCGGACATATTCTCTGGCATCTGCAAAATGTGTTGGCCATCATATGCCTGCCATTAAAATTTCTCTAGCGGTGGTTTCACTAGAAAAATGACCTCCAACTAATCCAGCATGTGCTTATTCTAGCGTGGATATATATTTACCTTCATTTGCACAAAGACACAAATGTTGATCCTTTCCTCTGCAATACAATTGGTTTCCAATAAGAGCATACTCTCTTGCTTTAGTTTCAATAGCTCTTTGGCAGCGTTCACAATGATCAGCTCGGATTGATTCAGAATGTACACATAAATCATCCATATATACTTCCAAGAAATTCCAAGGATATTCTTTGAAAGCATGGCTCATCAAAATTTGGAAAATGGCGGGAGTATTAATTAATCCAAAAGGCATAACGCTATAGGCAAAAATACCCCATTCAATTGAAAAGACAATTTTATGTTGATCTTTGGGATCAATCAAAAGTTGATTGTACCCTAAAAAGCCATCTAGAAAGCTGTAAGCTTCTTTTTTTTGCAACTCGTTCTAAAACATTCTCAGTGATTGGAAGAGGGTAGGTATCTCTAATGGTGGCTACATTCACTTTTTTGAGATTGACACGCCCTCTTAATTTCCTTTTTTTTTGGGTACCACCACAATCGGAGACACCCAATCTGTGTGTTCAATTTCATAAATGAATTCGGCTTCCTTCATCTTTTCTATCTCTTCTTTGATCTTTTTGGAAAATGTTTCATTATGACCTTTGTCTACCTTGTTTTGCATCATCTCTCATAGGTGTGATATGTTTACGACAATGCATAGAGCTCTAACCTGCAGTTGAACACAACAAACGGCACTTCAATGTGACAATCGGAAAGGGAGTAGGAAGTGCCAAAAGGAGAGAAGTGAGTGCCATTAGCTCACGCGGTGTTTTAATTATCCAAAACTTAACAGTAACTTACAAAATTTGACTTTTATACCTTAGCCAAGGTTTCTTTGATCAAAAAATAATAATCTGGGAGCTCTAACTAAGGATAAATATCATTTACAATATGAAGCTTATCAATTGTCTTGGCTCATCAATTGCAATATCCACTTGGAAAATAGGAATTACAATATTTTGACTTATCAAAAGAATAAGTGTTTTTACAATAAAAGCTTCTAAAAAATGTTACATGGGTTAGCTTGTTGCTAACAAGAGGCATCCAAAATCCTTGAGAAGGGACTTCCCAATAAAGCCAGCTTTGAATCTCAGCTCAAAGAGATTGTTTAGGCTTTATTTGAAGCCAGAATCAAAGCAAACTAACCAAATCTAACACGATGGATTCATGCAGCATCTATATGTCATAACCTAGCAAGGGCACGGTTTACCAAAGGCAAGAAAACACTCTATGACCCTAATGCAAAGATGTGGCATGCCTAAACACCCTATTGAGTGGAGATGCTTATAAAGAGAAGAGAGAAATTGGAGCAAGAGGCCATGTACTGGATTATTTAAAAGAAAAATGCTATTTCAAGTGTCCCTCAATGTCAAGTTCAACCAGTAGTTCTTTAACCGCCACCCTAGGAGGTTCCAAAGGCCACACTAAAGAAAGATCTAGTTAAACAAAGGCCTAAATGCAAATGCTAAATCAGATCAGTTGTCTAGAATTTTGGGAATACGCCAAATTTCAAGAAAGGAGAGGAGGATGTAAATAGCGAGAACCTTCCCTTAAGTGGCTTTTACATAGCAAAATTACAAGTAGCTTCAATAGTTACCAATCGGTAATAATGCATTTCGGGTAGTCAATCAAAATCGAGTACGAGCACCTATAAATAGGACTCCCAACTTTCATTTGAGGCATTTATCTTCTGTCGATCTATTTTAAGTAGAGCTATATTGTATTCATACGTCTTTGGAATTCTTGTACCTTCTTGTAATTTAGCACTCCGTGAAATATAACTTATAAGTTTGACTCAATAATCTAAATACTCAATTCCAATTGTTAGTGTACGTCCATCATGTGATTCTATTATTTTTGTTGATTCCAATTGTATGTCTGGCATTTCCATTTGGTTCTTTGAAGTCAGGTTATGTTGGTTTTATCTGATATGATATTAACATCTGACTTTAAAGTTCTAAAGTTTAAACAACTTTTGAGTGACCAACTCATTTCAATAAATTAAGAAAAACAAGAAAAAATTTATTTGCAAAGTTTTCTTGCTTGCTTACATGATATTATTGTGTTTATAATATGCATGAAGTTTTAATTTGCACACAAACATATGTATTCCACGTACCAAATTGATTGCACTGTGGTGTTTACATGTTGACATAAATGCTAGAGGTATTAAGGTTCCCACAACAGTACTTGTATCCATTCTACATGGAGGTAGATATTTTAGCAGTACTTAAATTTCTATGTGTCCATACATTAATGCTTGTTTGGTGGATTTATGGTCCCAAGGCGTGCGCACAGTGATTTTTCATGATTAGACATAATGTGAGCTGTTTTAGGCCCTATGTACGGATGCATGTGGACACACTATTAGATAAGAGAATGAATTTGGAGAACTACTAATGGGGGCTTTTCACAAGCCAAGCTCCCACACCCCTCTTATCTCGTCCCCACCCCATGAAAACCCCCTCTTAGGGAGGGAGTGATAAAAGGCATTGAAAAAGTAAGAAAAAAAATAAAGTATGATTATGTAAATATATAAGAAAGGTAAAATAGGCCACCTCATGCCTGCGGGGTAGCCCATCCCCACCTTGCCTCCTTTTTCTTCATTGTTGCCCCGCCGGGTGTCCCTTTTCGTCTCCTCCACTCAAAAGGTCAACCCCCTCTCTCTTCCCCTTGTCCTTTCTCCTTTCTCTCTCCCCTCAAGCTACCCCACCTCTCACCAATAATGCATTATAACTCACCAATAATGCACCCTAACTCACATGCAACTTACCCTATCTTCCAAAATAGTATACCCCACCCCCTCTTTCTCTCTCCTATCATATCCCATGACCCAAATACCCCCCTCTCTCTCTAAAGGGCGCCATGTCTCTTGTCTTGTAGCTAAATAACCTCCCCCACACTCACACACACTCAGTTTCACTGAAAAAGGTGCCCACAGACCCATCCCCACCCGGTGGTTACCTGATTTTTCTTGTGTTCACACACATCTGCACACAGATTCACCTCTGAACACACTCCCCTCTCTCCCCTCTTGTAATTACTTTATTCTCCATGTCACCTCTCACTTTTTTTCATCAACCCATCTCTCTCTCTTAGTCTCTCTCTCATGAGACTACTGTTCTGGCACATATACACACAGCCAGACAAGTGGGGCCCACAGTCACATGGCCTATGTAGATAATGATTTCTTCATTTCTAAATTCTAGAATTCCTCCCCCCTCCTCCCCTATATAAAGAGGGGTCACCATCACACTAAATACACACACACCATCACCAAAGAGTACACTATGCACTGTGTGTGCCTAGTACACACACACACACCCACACCATCACCATCACCGCAATCACCATGCTCGTCTTAAGCATGACCTCTACACCCTTGGGCTATGGAAGATGAAGGGAAACTAAATGAAGGATGATGGCCGTAACCCTCGTGCGAGTCTTCGCCATCAATTCCCACCTATCCGCCTTGTGCTCTACCACGCTCTCCCTTCTCATTCCCCTACCCTATGCTCCCCATTACATCGCCTTATTCTCTAAATAAAGCTTGAGGTTTTGTGAGTATGTTTTCTTGCAATGTTTTGCCCATGTGAGGTGTGCGGAATCGCCACCTAGTCTTGTGTTTGGAGTGAGCTTGTGTATGTGTGAAGGGTGTGCGGATTCGCCATCCTTTTGTGGTGCCTAAGTACTAAGCCTCTATACCCCCTCCCTCACTCTCTCTCTCTCTCTCTCTCTCTCTCTCACTTGATCTCATTCCCTTTCCTCTTCATCATTGCTCCCAAGCATCCATCTCTCTTGGATGAAAACTTTGTTATGGTGGTGTGTTGTTTGCGTCCTAGCCGCTGAAGCTAGGTGGTGCCCCCTGTTTGCTTTACCATGACAGGCTCGAGGTGCGCCATTCGGTCCCCGGTGTTTTAGAGGCCGTCGGGGTTCGGGGTTCGCTTTGCTCCCGTCATTTTGTGTCCCCACGGAGGATCTTTTCATGAAACCCTTCAGTTTACAAGACTGAAACCCCTAAACTACTGTGAATGGATGAATGGCTAGCAGGATTTGCTAATTGGACGACAGAAGAAGAAGAGCTCCAAGCACAACTAGACGAACTCCGCATCTCCATTGAAGCTCGAGTGCCAGGCGTAACGGTAATCGATTTGTAGTGGGAGAGTCAACCAACACGCCAAACCCAGTGGATATACATAGGCCAAGTGCCAAGAAGAAGAAGGAGAAGGTCGAAACCATGTCCGCAACCTACAACCAACCCACAAAAACAAAATGGAAGGAGCTCTACACAATAGAGAATCAACACTATTCTACTTTGAGAATCGGGTAACTCAAGTCACCGAGGTAATTATCACAGTCAGTTTTCAAGTCGCACCTGATGCTGCAGCACAGATAACGGAATCATTGGCTCACACTCTCACTAGAGAAACTAGGGATCTAGTGAGTTTATTTCAGGAAAGAACACCACCCTCTCCCACAAGCTTGGACAGTGACTAAGCACCTCTAAGCTTCACATGAATCAGTACAACCTACCTCAAGACAGATCACACATACCAACACCTGTACGCTCAATCAAGGTAATACTGGATTTGAAGGCTCACTACCAGCATGTCATTGACACCATGCTGGGTGAGGAGCAATTTTTTGAGGTTCTGGCATCAGATCAACCATTTGTCTTACCTTTGGTACAAGTCAATGTACCGTTTGAAGTTTTAATCTATGTCCTAGTATAAGAGGGTATACACGCCTCCTTGTAAAGAAGAAAAAAAAATTTGCAAGTTAAGCAGTGTGTCTTTCTAGCTCTCTCTCAGTAATCATGGCAAGTGTAGCATTTCCAACATTTAAAGGAAAGAAGGGGGAGGATTTGGTAACAGACTTCCTAGATGACTTTGAAGTAGCATGTGTAGTGAGCAACAAAGATACGGATGAATCCCGGGTTAGAATCTTTAAGCATCTCATGAAGCTAGAAGCTAGATCATGGTACAATGCACTTCCACAAGCAACCAAGGATGACTGGGAACCCTTAAAAACCCCTTTTAAGAGGCGCTTTGGGGGAGGTACCACTTCAGAAAAGTTGTGGGACAAGTTGAGAGACTTGAAGCAGAAGGGTCTTTTAGAATATGCCACCTATGAGTCCAAATTTGTGGATTTGTGGGAACGGTGGGTTGAGTCACTGGCAAGGGGGGAAGCTGCACCTGATTTCCTAAAAAAAGATCGGTTCACGCATGGCTTATGGCCGCTTCTCAAGGAGAAGGTGAAAGGTAGATTCCCGGCTACGTACGAGTTAGCCGTTGAGATTGCTCGCCTTAAGGACAAGAAGCTGCGAATGAAAGCCAAAGAAACCAAGTCAACAGAAGCAGGAACATCGCGTCGACCACCAACTACGACAACCACCATACCACCACCACCGGCTCTTGGGGTAAGAGATGACCAACAAGATATGTTGGCCCATATTACTGAACAACTGCAGAATTTGTCTGTCCACTTAATACAGCAAGGGAGGAGTCAAGAAAGAGATCAAGACCCTGGAAGAGCACGATGAAAAAATAGGGAGTATCATTGCTACAACTGCGGAGAAGACGGTCACGGTATGTACTACTGTCCCAAACCACGACAAAACTATAATAGAGGAGCTAGGAGGAACCAATTGTCACCCCCTAGAGAAAGAACACCCCCACCCCGAGCACCACCCCCACCAACACAAATTCTACATCCACCCTAGACACCACTACAAGCATCCATCCCACCTCTTCCACCAGCCCCACCACCTGATCTCCCTGTAAATATCATAAGGCTAGAAGATAAAGGAAAAGCCGTAGTAGTGGATCCACCCAGAGCAAAGGAGAGGGACAAGGGTAAGGAGAAGGTAACCTTTTTAGAACCACTTGAGGCCATGACTGTGAAAAGAGCTAGGAGGGAGAAGGCTACACAATCATATGATGAGAGAAGCATGAGAGGAGAAACTAGCAAGAGGCCATCCAGGCCACGACAGAAATTGGGCATCACCGACTTCCAGCTAGGGGAAAGTTCTAAGCCCTATGATCTAACATTGGATGTGGCAGAGCAAGGACCGAAGATTAAATGGCCACATCTGCTACATCTTGTACCTAAAGTAAGGCGACAATGGTCTAAAATGGTAAGTACAAGACGCTCCAAAACAAAGGTAGCCGGAGCAATTTCGGGATGCAACATGGATGACATCCTTCCAATTGTCGACGTAAACATAAAAGGAAAGAGGGTTGGAAACACCTACATTGATGGAGGTGCACAAGTTTGTGTAATGAGTGAAGCTATGATGCTTCTATTAGGGCTCGAGGTTGACAGGCCTTCTCCATGCAAGGCAAAGATGGAAAACAACGCAAAAGTAAAGTGTGTGGGTGTGGTAAGTGCCGTGAAAATCAAAGCTTTCAACATTGAGGTAGAGGTAGATGTTTTTGTAATGCCTACTAAGGGGGAGGGCTATCCACTAATTTTGGGAAGGCCATGGTTAATGGCCATGAAGGCAAAACAGGACTGGGGTACTGGCCTTCTAAGCATGACCGGTAAGAAAGGGGAGACAATCTACTACGACATGAGGATTGGCAAGCAGAAGCAAATGAATCTGGAAACATTGGCAGATGAAACCACTAGCGAATCTTCCAGTTCTGAGGAGGAGACCACATCCACCGACGAAAGTGACAGTTCCATTGATGTGATGGGTATCATTATGAAGGATCCACAAAGGGTAAGCACAACTGGTGATCCATCACAAAAAGGGCAACCCAATGAAGAGGAGAGCAAATCACCTGGCCTAGGAGGAAGTAGGTTGAAGGGTATGTTGTCTACGGAATTAACACTTGAGAAGAAAGATACTTTTTTGCAAATGTTGATGGGATTTCCTAACCTGTTCATTGACAACTATGAAAGAATCACAGGCATTACAGTGGTGGAACATCATATTAAGCTGAAGGAAGGGGTAAAACCAGTTGTGCAAAAGCTACAACAACTGGGGGTCATACAAGAAAAGGCACTCTTGGCCGAGGTAAGGAAACTGCTGGAGGCGGGATTCATCTATCCTGTAGAAAACTCAGAATGGGTGTCACCCGTAGTGGTGACGCGTAAAAAGAATGGTAAGTGGAGGGTCTGTGTTGACTACAAACCACTAAATGCAGCTACAAAGAGAGACCACTTTCCTCCCCCTTTCTTGGATGAAATTCTGAATGAAGTAGCGGGTTTTGAATGCTATACCGTCTGTGATGGTTATTCTGGATACTTTCAAATACGCATAGCCTTGGAAGATCAGCTAAAAACCACTTTTATTACGCCATGGGGTTGTTTTGCATACAGGGTTATGCCATTTGGTTTCACAAATGCACCTGCCACATTCCAAAGATATGTCACATATGTTTTTCAACCGTTCTTTGGAACATCCATAAGAGTGTTCATTGATGATTTTTGTATATATAGCTCCCGTATTTCACATTTAGAAAAGGTAACTGAAGGTTTGGCCAGGTTGCAGAGCCTAGGTGGGCAACTTAATATGGATAAATGTCACATTGGGGAGAGTAAAGTCATTCTACTAGGCCATGAAATTTCAGCAAGAGGTATCAACGCCGACCCAAGTAAGGTGTCCGCACTCATAGCCCTACCTTCACCAACGACCGCACGTCAACTGGTCTCTTTTCTACAGAAGGTGAGGTACTTAAGTAGATTCATACATCTACTATCACAACTTGTTCTACCACTGCAACAACTCACTCAAAGATCAACTTTCACTTGGGACGAGGAAAGCGAACATCACTACAACAAGGTAAAGGAGGTCTTAGCCACTCTGCCAACTATCTCACCACCTAAGTGGGATGAAAAATTCTATGTCACCTCAAGTGTTGGTGATGACTCATTGGGGGCTGTGCTACTCCAAAAGGATACGACGACATCTTTCATGAGGCCAATCTACTTCTCTAGTCGAATGATGACAGCAGGAGAGAAAGGTTTCACCCATGTGGAACACTTAGTCCTAGCTCTTAGATTTGCAACTACAAAGTTTAGTTCATATTTGCTGCCTAAGCAATTTGTGATTCTAACCACGGATGAAATATTTCCCTATGTTGTACAACACATGGATGTGTCTGCTAGAGTTACTAAATGGCTAGTTCGTCTGCAAGAGTTTGACTACACGGTACAGGTAGAAAGCACGACAAGGGCAAGTTTGGGGGGACTCATGACCTACCAAGTCTTTGAAGGGAAGGAGAAGCAATCTAAGGAAGGAGAAGTCCGATTACCTCCAGTACCACCGATGCTAGAAGGAGCATACTCTCTCTACTTTGATGGAGCCTACAAGCGAGCGTCCGACAAAGCAGCTGCAGGCATAGTGGTCTTTGATGACAAAGGGACAAAGGTATTTTCGTTGGGCCAATTGTTAGATTCACATTCTAACAATGAAGTTGAGTATGCAGCACTAACCAAGGGTCTACAATGGTGCGTCTCACGGTGCAAAATTATGGTATCAAACTTTGGCACCTGAAGAAAGAAGAGACTGGGAGTCCTTAAAGATGGCCTTCATCGAAGAATTTCGCCGCCATGAGCCTCCAGAGGAGATATGGAGACAGCTCTTAGAGCTACGCCAAACATCACCCAATGACTATAGAAGCTCTGAAGGAAAGTTTTCTAACCTGTGGGAGAAATGGTGTGCATCACTAGGTGAAGGAGAAAGGGCGCCAGAATGCCTAAAGAAGGACTGTTTCCTGGTAGGGCTTTACCCCATCCTTCGAGAAAAGGTAAAAGGTAAATTCCCAGATACCTTTGATAAAGCTATGACTTATGCAAGGGAGAAGGATAGGAAGTTAAAATTCCAAGCTCAAGGTGTACAACGCCTTAATGTATTTGGGGATGCTCTACTTCTGGTAAGGCAAGTAAATGGAGCATGGACATGCAAGAATCTTAGTTTAAGGACTCACTTAAGTGGTGTAAAAACCTTGTTGGGTAAGTTTGAAGAAGTTCAAATACACCATATCCCAAGGGCTCAAAACCAAGAACCAGATGCCCTAGCAAGTGAAAGACTACAGGAAGTGGTGGTTGGAGCAATAAAACTAAAGCTCCCTCTATTTTAAGGCAGTGATGCCTTGCCTGAAATCATGCATTTTTTGGAAACAGGGGAATGCCCATCAGATTTAACAAAGGGACAGAAGCAATGGCTGACGCGGAAGGCCACAAGGTATCGACTCATCAATGACGGTTTGTACTGTAAGGGTAAGGACCAAAAACTCAAGAAGGTCCCTCTCTCTCATGAAATCACGGGAGTAATTGCTAGCTGTCACGACAGGGTTTGTGGTGGTCACTTTGCCCTAGACATAACAAGTAGAAAAATCTTGCAGGCAGGCTTCATATGGCCTAGCCTCAACCGTGATGTACACCATTGGTGCAAAACGTGTAAGTTGTGTCAAAAGGCCGGCACTAGGTCACTTATGCCTGAACCACAGACACCTATTCTCTCATATGGCCCATTTGAAAAATGGGGTATCGATGCCATTGGGCCATTACCTAGGGCCAACTCAGGAAAATTCTACATTATCATGGGGGTCGACTACATGACTAGATGGGCAGAGGCTACAGCCACCACTAGAATCACAGCGGTAGAGGTAGCTAAATTTATCTACGAACACATATGTTGTAGGTTTGGCACACCTTTAGAGATCATCTCTGATAGAGGGCCAGGTTTCAGAGCAGACTTGGTAGGAGAATTAATGCAAAAACTGGGCATTACAAGGAGGCACTCTTCACCATATTACCCTCAATGTAATGGCCTAGTTGAAAAGGTAAATGGAATGGTTTCTAAAATTATTACCAAGCAGGTAAACAATCATCCCGGAGACTGGGATAAGTATCTACTACCAGCTTTATGGGCCTACAGAACTTCATTTCGTACATCCTTGGGATTCACACCGTATCATCTAGTATTTGGTAAGGAAGCAATCTTGCCCATTGAAGTGCAACTACAAAGTCTCAGAGTAATGGCAAGCCAACTTCAACAACCCAACATGCATTTGAGAGCTCACATCATCAACTTGGAAAGACTGCAGCTAGACAGAGAAGAAGCAATAAATTATTATGCAGCACAAGTAGAGCATAGACGGCTTAGCTTTAACGAGCATCTCCGGAAAAAAGAATTGAAGAAAGGAATGTTGGTGCTCCGCTACGACAATCGCTTCGACACGCGCAAGGATAAGAAACTCCTGCTCCGATGGGAAGGCCCTTTCATCATCAGGAAAAAGTATGCCAATGGAAGCTACCAGCTTATGGAGGCTGATGGAAAACTTCATAAAACCAGGGTAAATGGTTGGCAACTTAAACCTTATTTTCTTCGATTTGACCAGGCTCCACCAATTGACATTCCAGATGAGGGCACACCATCAGCCACCACCTCCGACGATAATGATCAAACAGATGAGCTAGAGACATGAATGCCTCTAGCCAAAAGGGGAGGGCTAATGATGGGGGCTTTTCACAAGCCAAGCTCCCATACCCCTCTTCTCTCGTCCCCACCCCATGAAAACCCCCTCTTAGGGAGGGAGTGATAAAAGGCATTGGAAAAAGTAAGAAAAAAAATAAAGTATGATTATGTAAATATATAAGAAAGGTAAAATAGGCCACCTCATGCCTGCGGGGTAGCCCATCCCCACCTTGCCTCCTTTTTCTTCACTATTGCCCCGCCGGGTGTCCCTTTTCCTCTCCTCCACTTAAAAGGTCAACCCCCTCTCTCTTCCCCTTGTCCTTTCTCCTTTCTCTCTCCCCTCAAGCTACCCCACCTCTCACCAATAATGCATTATAACTCACCAATAATGCACCCTAACTCACATGCAACTTACCCTATCTTCCAAAATAGTATACCCCACCCCCTCTTTCTCTCTCCTATCATATCCCATGACCCAAATACCCCTCTCTCTCTCTAAAGGGCGCCATGTCTCTTGTCTGGTAGCTAAATAACCTCCCCCACACTCACACACACTCAGTTTCACTGAAAAAGGTGCCCACAGACCCATCCCCACCCGGTGGTTACCTGATTTTTCTTATGTTCACACACATCTGCACACAGATTCACCTCTGAACACACTCCCCTCTCTCCCCTCTTGTAATTACTTTATTCTCCATGTCACCTCTCACTTTTTTTCATCAACCCATCTCTCTCTCTTAGTCTCTCTCTCATGAGACTACTGTTCTGGCACATATACACACAGCCAGACAAGTGGGTCCCACAGTCACATGGCCTATGTAGATAATGATTTCTTCATTTCTAAATTCTAGAATTCCTCCCCCCTCCTCCCCTATATAAACAGGGGTCACCATCACACTAAATACACACACACCATCACCAAAGAGTACACTATGCACTGTGTGTGCCTAGTGCACACACACACACCCACACCATCACCATCACCGCAATCACCATGCTCGTCTTAAGCATGACCTCTACACCCTTGGGCTATGGAAGATGAAGGGAAACTAAATGAAGGATGATGGCCGTAACCCTCGTGCGAGTCTTCGCCATCAGCTCCCACCTATCCGCCATGTGCTCTACCACGCTCTCCCTTCTCATTCCCCTACCCTATGCTCCCCATTACATCGCCTTATTCTCTAAATAAAGCTTGAGGTTTTGTGAGTATGTTTTCTTGCAATGTTTTGCCCATGTGAGGTGTGCGGAATCGCCACCTAGTCTTGTGTTTGGAGTGAGCTTGTGTATGTGTGAAGGGTGTGCAGATTCGCCATCCTTTTGTGGTGCCTAAGTACTAAGCCACTATACCCCTCTCTCTCTCTCTCTCTCTCTCTCTCTCTCTCTCTCTCTCTCTCTCTCTCTGTCTCTCACTTGATCTCATTCCCTTTCCTCTTCATCATTGCTCCCAAGCATCCATCTCTCTTGGATGAAAACTTTGTTATGGTGGTGTGTTGTTTGCGTCCTAGCCGCTGAAGCTAGGTGGTGCCCCCTGTTTGCTTTACCATGACAAGCTCGAGGCGCGCCATTCGGTCCCCGGTGTTTTAGAGGCCGTCGGGGTTCGGGGTTCGCTTTGCTCCCGTCACTACCAAGATGACATAGCACTTTGAGTGTGACACTTCAAGGGATCGCATCAGGGGATTCACTACTAACAAGGGGATGTTACTTGCCTACATAAAATGTCCCTTTTAACTCCTATTATATGAAACCGTTTTTTGTAACATACACCTTTCTTGCCTTGTATAGCCCCCCTCACTTATAGTTATGTTTCCAAACAATAACCCTAATTGAATCCCATGAGGTGGTCACAAATTGATTTATGTAGCCACTTCTTCTTTTTACATCATGCATTGCTCGTACATGATGTATATACCTTATGTGTGGAATGTAAATACATTTGAATCCCATACTTGATCACCACTAGAAACTTTTAGGCTGTAGAACTTTAATCCCATTGATGCTTACCTTTTTTCTTGATTCTTGGAGGCAAGAGGCTAGAGAAACCCTCAATAAAGCTGCAAGGAGCACTTTTGTGAAAATTGATCATGTGGTCATGCACCATGTCGTGTGGAAAGTTGCACATATCAAACATTGGACCATGTCATCACCTTGCCCTACCCTTACACATTATGATTGTCCACTTGCATTTTTTAATCATTTTCTTGGATGGAAAGTTTATGACAAAGTTTGCAAGAGTGAAATATTTTTTATAAAATTGTGTTTGACCCTAATTTTGGTGTTTGAACCCTAATCCTTGGTTGTAGATGTTGCATATTAAAGTTTAAAGGAGGGCATCAAGTGCCATCTATTGTTGAATATCTCATATGCTCACAAATTGCACTATGTAACTACCTTACTAGTCTTGGCTACCCATGTCAAAGGTCATTTCAGCAATTTGCAAGAGGCAATTGTAGCCATAGTTTATATATCATGTTGAGTATGCACAAATTAGGGAATGTCATCATCCATGTGACAAACTTTTCCATGATGAAACATGTATACAGAACTTGTTATCAACAAGGAGAGGCTTTCTTGAATAGATCTCTCTCTCTCTCTCTCTCTCTCTCTCTCTCTCTCTCTCTCTCTCTCTCTCTCTCTCTCTCTCTCTCTCTCTCTCTCTCTCTCTTAAATGTCTTGTCTCTATATACCTTAGTGATATATCTTATCCACCATTTCCTCGCATGTGTATATGGTAGTGGAAGTGCTCTCATGTGGCAGAGGATCCTACAAGAGTTGAGCTAGATTAGGTGACCACCCAATAAGAGGGCACTTTGTGTTAGCACCATATCGTTTGGTGCCTAAAAATACTTTTAGGGAGGTACACTCCACAATGTGTGGGATGGGTTTCTAACCTCACTCCTATCTTATTGCATACATAGCAAGAACCACGAACATAATTTTCAATCCATGGGACAAAGCTGACTCAACTAGTGCATAAAGGCTGCAAGAGGGTGTCAATCTCTTGGAAAACAATAGACAACTTGCATCTAACACAAGCTACACTCAAATGACCTAACTCATCGAAATCTAGTCACTAATCGGCAAACAAAACATGATCACTACAGCATCAAACGACATTCGAATGTTATGAAACTTCTAGGACAAGTATATAAGACCTAAGCACCCATGCTTATGGTCTCAAACCTTACTTTTGAAAAAGTGTAAAAAACACGATTGTTAATAGCAGTGAGTTTTTGACCTAGTCGTTTTTGACACCGAATGCATCTAAATGCTTAGCAATTATGCCCCAATACCCTGCCTATGCCTAATTTGTGATTTCTTAGCTTACACTCCTACTTATGATGAAATTACACCGCCGGTTGGTGACGCCAAAAGCTACATATTACCATGATATGTTTACATCAATGCGTAGAGCTCCTACCTGCGGTTGCAACACAACATATGGCACTAGAATGTGACAACCGAGAAGGGAGTAGGAAGTGCAAGAAGGAGAGAAGTGAGCACCTTTAGCTCACGCTGTGTTTCTATTATCCAAAAACTTAACAATAACGTACAAAAATTGGTTTTTATACCCTAGCAAAGGTTTCTTTGATCAAAAACTAATAATCTGGGAGCTCTAACTAAGGATAAATTGTTACAATCTAGAAGCTTATAGTCCCAGATCATCGATTACAATATCCACTTGGAAAATAGGAGTTATAATATTCTCGATTTATTTAAAAAAAAGTGTTTTTACAATAAAAGCTCCCAAAAAATGATATATGAGTTAGCTTGCTGCTAACATTCCCTCCCTCCTTGACTATGTCATCCCTTGACACGGTTTCATGGATTGAAATAGTTTTCAAGTTGACAACTGGCGAGGCGGTCTTTGAGTGCATATAGAGCTTTCTCATATCTGATGCGTCTTTCTTTGTCATGGACTTGCAGAAATTGAAGAGTGACTTTAATTTTAATTTCAATGGAAGAATAGCCAACAGCCTTGATGTCAAAGTGCTGGATCACTGGCCCAAAAATATTTGTCCACCATGTGACGAATCCTGCATAAAAATCATCTTCAAATGCCAACATATTGCTTGATGGCAAGAAAATACATCTAGTGTAGAAGCCTTAGAGGACTTCTTCTAAAGGCTATCCACTCAAATCATAGCACAAGCCTTTGTTTCCTTCTAAGAAAGACACCCATGGAACTCTTGCTTGCTCAGGCTCATGAAAAGCTTGAATGCTTGTAGCAACATTACGTTGGTGCACCTAAAGTCGGTCCGAGCTAGGAGATGGTCTATGAGGCAGCAAGCAAGTGTAGTACAGAAGGCTAGGGTAGGTGCCAAGATCCTGGGCAGCCGAAGAAAATCGGAAGTGTATGCTCCATGCGGTTTTTTAGGCTAAAAAAGTTGCGGGATGGTCTAGATGAGATGGAAAATAAAGGTGTCTGAAATGCAAAGTCAGTGCTCTCGAATGTAGTGTGCAGTGTGCTCTAGAGCCCCGGTGTGCAAGATACTGAAGTTTCAAGGTAGAGTGTGTTGCAAAAACCCGACGGACAGAACTGCTAGGGACAGGTGGCCCGACCAGGTGTCAGTGGGTGGATGTGTAGTGCTCAAGTTACGGAGCATGCCGGTCTTCTTGGATTGTGAATCAGAGCTCTGGTTAGCAAGTTAAGGCCATCGGAAGATTTTTCGAGGGTTGGGTCTGAGCCCACTTGTCTGCATCAATAACGTGCCATTTGGCATCTTTTTGGTCTCGCCAAGGTTCTTGGTAATAGTGTGCATCATGTGGATCTAGCACAAATTGACGACGCGTCAATCGGGTACTTGGTCAACAAGATACGGTAGGATCAAGTTGGGGGCATTTGGCGGTAAAAAGTTTGCAGATAGTTTTTCTGTTTTCTGTGGCCTTGGATAGCGAGCTCAGGTGAGTTGGAAGATGAAAAATTTTGCACGGTCGAAATCGACAAAATGGGAACTTGGCACAGTTTTACGGCTCACCAATTGGATCACTGAGTGCCACTTGGCAGGCAAGATAGACAAAGAAGAAAAAATGGATTTTTTAAGGGGGATTTCTTCAAATTTTTCAAATGGGCTTGAGCCCATGGGCCCTGAGGCTACCACATGGAGCGCATTATCCCACATGCGGTGCCATGAGCGCAAAAGTACAGGCTATTTTAACTGGGCCGTCAGCCCCATAGGGTATCCAAAAGGGGATGAGGCCCTTTGTGGTGCTTGGCTATGGCGCAAGCCAGCAGGCGTATGGCGGGTGTCGCACACTAGAGCTCCGGCTCTGCGCAGCGCTACGTGCGGTGCATTTTGACAAGGCGCGGTGGCGCGCGCTCGCCTGAGGAAGGTGGTCGATGATTTTTCCATCGAAGACGTGGCAGGCACCCTTGAGGGGGGCGTTCCCTCGGCCTTAAGGTCCCAAAACTTTTGAAGGGAAACCCCCCACCCAATAGCGACCTTTCTATTGCAAGTCTAGGGGAGGGGTCCCACAATGAGGTGAGGCATTCCAAGGCAGTGAGTAGAGGGTAAATCAAAGGGAAGTGTCCCGTGGTGGCAAAGAGGGGGACATACCCAAAGGAGAGAAGGAAAGAGGGCCCGAGGGGCCTACCCAGTAAAAGATGTAAGCAAGCCATTCCAAGACCGGCCGGGCAAGGGCCAGCACGAGGCAAAGCAAGGCAAGAGCAAAGTGGAAGCCGGACAAGGGGTGGCCAAGAGTCAAAATTAGGCCAATGGTGCAGTGCAAGGTAGCCCACCTAAAGGGGTAAAAATAAAAGAGGAAAAATATTAAAAATAAAAGAAAGTGCCAAGGGGCAATAGCGACCTCGCTAATGCCCCCCCCCCCCCCCCCCCCCCGTGCAAAAGAGAGAGGAAGAGAGCAGATAGAACAAGGCAGCGCCCCTTCCCACAGATGGACCAATGAGAGGACGATTTCCCAAATTCAAGACCCCCCACCATAAAAGTAAAAAAATAATCAAATTGTTACCATATACATGTGGTAGTGATGTGTGTGAACACACTAAGACCGCCGGGGCATTTTTTCCCTCAGGTTTTTTCCCTTGAGCATTGTATATACGCCCATCACTCTAGGGCTATCTATCTTTCCATTGCACACTAAGTAATACACTCTCTATTGTGTGCCTTGTGCTTCCTTCGTCTTCTCCAAGCTATGTGTGTTTCTCTTCAACCCTAATTCCAACAATTGGTATCAGAGCAGGTTGTTGCGTCCTCCCGAGCTTAGTTGCCAGCTGCTCCAGCACACGCCTGCTCACTTTCTCCGATTTTAGTGAGCTTTGGCAAGCGTTCGCATGTCAACAAATATTTCGGGGGAGCTCAGATTTTTTATTTGGGCTCGTTTCGACCTCCGTTTCCACTATAGGCAGGTCAGCGTAGACAATTTTGTCATTTTTGTGCAGAATTTCTGTAAGTGGCGTGTTTTGCATAACAGGTGCCTTACAATCTTCTACGGTTTGCGTCCACGTGTTCTTCCCGCTCTGTTTCTCCTATTTCTGGGCAGTCTTCACATCAGGTGCAGCCTTTACCATGGCTGACAACAACAACACAGATGTGTTCAAGATGTTTGCTGTTGAGGAGAGGTTGGATGGGGACAATTAACCTATGTGGGCTTATATGATGTAACACGTTCTTGTGTCAAAGGGCATCTGGATTATTGTGCACGGCATTGATGTACGTCTTCGTTCTGAGGATGCAGGCGATCTTGAGGATGTTGCAGGTCTTGCTGCAAGGATTGCTGCTATTACAGTTGTTTTGCCTACGGTAAAACAAGCTCATTGGGATGTAAAGGATGCGCAAGCTCAAGCATTGATCGTGTTGTCTGTGAAGCACACCATTGTTCCTCACATTTGTTCAGCAAAATGTGCAAAACAGGCTTGGGATATTCTAGAAAATCTCTATGCAAGCCGCAATGAGGCTAAAATTGCTTTACTACGTAAAGAGTTGGAGTCGAAGATTATGCATAAGGAAGATGATATGAACACTTTCCTTGCTGGTGTCAAGGATATCAACAATGAGCAACTTATTTCTGCAGGTGAAGTCATTTCAGATAGTTCCCTTGTGCAGACTGTTCTTAATGCTTTACCAGATTCCTACCAGACTTTTGCTAGTACTTGGAGACAGATGACCCAAGGAAATCCTGAAGTTGTCAAGTTTGATGCATTATGCACATTGCTGTAGCAAGAGTCACTTTCCAAAAAAAACAGAACTAGGCAGCGTGCAGTTGAACAGGCTTTTATTGCTTCTCAAAGAAAGGGTGGTAACAGCAATGCGGCCACTTCTTATGGTTCTGCTACGAGTGGCAAAACTTCTGTTCCTAATGCTTTTGCTTGCAGCAATTCATCTAGAAATTCTGGTGATAAGAGAAAAAAGAAGATGCGTCGCCATTATTGTAAAGCTAATGATCACTTGATCAAGTCGTGTCCTAAGTTGAAGGCTGAAAAATGTATTTTTGTTGGTTATAGTGCAGAAAGCAAAGGTTACAGGTTATATCATCCACAAACAAAGTGTATTCTGGTTTTACGGGATGTAGTGTTTGTGGAAGATTCTGTTCAGCCCTTGTTGTCATGTACTAGAGACAATAATGTAAGCTCACAGGACATTTATGACACTTTGTTGCCTCTTTTCAGTGGTGGAAGTACGAATGGAAGTTCTAATGAGGCACATGTACAGCCTATGGGGGTTTCTGAAAATGTTACAGATCAGTCTATTATTGATGCAGATGTACATGATGTACTTGATGAGGAAAGGGCTGAAAATGAGCAGGCTAGAGGTATGCCAAAATGGCTGCTGCACACTTTGCGTAACAGTAAACTGGATGTACCTTTTTCTAGTCGTACTCGTTCAGGCTCTCACCATGCATCTTATGCATCAGATTGATATGCTTTGGTTGTGTCTAGCTTACATGATGTTGAGAAGCCTCTGTCTTTTGGTGAAGCACAAAATTTAGAAAATTGAATGGCTGCCATGCAATTAGAATATGATGCACTTATAGAAAATGACACATGGACTTTATGTGATTTTCCTCCTAGCAAAAGGGCCATTGGTACGAAGTGGGTTTACAAGTTGAAACGCAAGCCGGATGGTGAGATCGATCGCCATAAGGCTCAACTTGTTGCAAAGGGTTATGCACAAGAAAAAGGCATAGATTATGAAGAGACCTTTGCTCCCACTTGTCGTATGACTACTGTGCATTTTCTATGTGCATTGGCAGCTCATTTTGGTTGGGATGTACATCAATCAGACATTGTTACTGCTTTCTTGAATGTGACATATTTGAGGAATTTTATGTAACGCAGCCTCGCGGTTTTGTCATAAAAGGACAAGAGGACAAAGTGTGCAGATGTAAGAAGGCTTTGTATGGGTTGAAGCAATCTCCTCATGCTTGGTATGAGAAAGCTGACACTCATTTGGTCAAACGAGGATTTTGTAATAGTCCAACAGAAAGCACATTGTATGTAAAGCGTGAGGGTGATGTACTTCTCATTGTGGTTCTTTATGTCGATGATTTGCTGATCACTGGACCGAATGAGAGACATATTGTTGAATTTAAGGCTGATTTGAATGCTACTTTCAAGATGAAATATTTGGGTCTATTGCATCATCACTTGGGTATACAGTTTAAGCAGTGTGATGGTGGTATTGCCTTGTGTCAGAAAAGTTACATAGAGACATTGTTATGTAAGTTTGGACTTGAGGATTGAAAACCTATTGCCACTCCCATGGAAACAGGTTTGAAGTTGAGTCTACATGATGCTGGTGATCCTGCTGATGTCACTCTTTATCAAACTGTTGTTGGCTACTTCATTTATGTATGCAACATGAGGCCGGTTATTTAGTTTGCAGTCTCACAAGTCAGCAGATTTATGCATATCCTAGGGTCTAAGCATTGGCAGGCTGTCAAGAGGATTTTCTGCTAAGTTAGTGGCACTTTACATCTTGGCTTGTTTTATCCCAAGGGGGGATCATTGCCGCCAGACTTACATGCTTTTTCGGACTCAGATTGGGCTGGTTGTTTTGACACACGAGTGTCCACAAGTGGTTTTTGTTTCATGCTTGGTAGTTCATGTATATCATGGTTGAGCAAGAAGCAACCTACTGTGGCCACTTTGAGTTGTGAGGCTGAGTACAGGGCAATCTTCACAGCTACGATTGAGTGTGTATGGCTCAGACGCCTTATGGCCGATTTAGGTGTTGGGAGAGGACACTGCCAACACTATCTACACTGGAAGTCAGAGTGCATTGGCAGTTGCGAGGAACCTAGTTTTTCATGCTCGCACAAAGCACATTGAGGTGCATTACCACTATGTCAGGGAGAGACTCTCAGCAAGAGAGATCAGCTTGGCTTATGTGCCAACACAGGACAACCTTACAGATCTCGTGAGAAGCTTGAAGCTTTCCGCAAAGCTTTGGGCTTACTCCCCTTTGTGGACTGATCATGTCCTCAGGGCATGGCACTTCCCTTTACTCATGTGCCAGCTCTCGTTCACCGCATCACTCTAGGAGGGATTTGTTACCATATACATGTGGTAGTGATGTGTGTGAACACACTAGGACCGCCAGGGCATTTTTCCCCTCTTTAAAAGGTTTTTTCCCCGGAGCATTGTATATACGCCCATCACTCTAGGGCTATCTATCTTTCCATTGCACACTAAGTAACACACTCTTTATTGTGTGCCTTGAGCTTCCTTCCTCTTCTCCAAGCAATGTGCGTTTCTCTGCAACCCTAATTCCAACACAAATTAGGGGCCTTTTGCAGGATTTTTGGACCGTTTGAAGCCAGCAAAGTGGAGCTTTCTAACAGAGGAATGTGTCTGGCAAAGCCCTTTGTACTTTCGTGTGAAAATGGCCATGGTGATGGCAGTGTAATCATGTGTACGTGTTTTTCAAAATGCAATCAAGCCACTGTTGCCCCGTCTTGTTATTGTCTCCCCTTCCCCCCTTCTCTTTCTCATGCTCTGGTGTTTCCCCTCGGTGCCGACTGTGTGGAAGTGTGTGCCCCCCCCCCCCCCCCGGACCGACGGTGTTTGGTGTGAGAGAGTGAGATTGAGCGGTTGTGTGCGTGTGTAAGGGTGGAGATAGACCGTGGCATCATGTGTGTGTCATGTGGTGGAATTGTGGACTGTGTAAGCAGTTCAAATTGAGCAGGGAGTGGTCTTCTGGTGTAAAGCGTGTTTTTTGAAGGTGTTGTCCGAGAGGATAGGGGTGTTGTGGATACCCTGAGCTGTACAAAGGCCCTTGTGTTTGTGCCAGGTGTGTTCCCCCATTCCCCCTCTCCATCTTCTGGTGCCCCCACTGAGGATTATGTTGATGCTCCTAGTTGATGTCAAAGCAGTGATTTTGGTAATGCCAAAGGTGTGGCCTTTGAAGAGCAGGTGCTGCTAGTGATGGCTTGGACGGGATTTCCCATTTTCACTTGGTTTGAAGATGCGGAAACTTAGCTTTAAGATTATGGATTGTTCGTGCTGGAAAGCGTTTTATCAAGAGAAGATGGTGCGGTGCAGGTGTTCCCGCTCCTAGTTTGTGGTAAAGCGAGGCTATGGTTCGATAGACTTGGTGAAGAAGAAAAGGAAGATTGTGAAGACCTGGAGGCGGCATTTCAAATCAGATCTATTGCGGATGCGCAGCTGAATGGAGTAAAGAGGAAGCTAGACGATTTGAAGCAAAGCTTGGAGGGAGATTTTCAAGCATTCGAGTGGGAGTTCGAAGCTCTTTGGGGGAAGTTAATCAAGGTAACTGCTGCAAAAATTGCCAGCTTTTTGAAATTGTGTAAATTCATGGATTTCTTGCATAAGGAAGTGCGAGATAAGGTGGAGATAGATGGCCCGATGTCGTATGAGGAGGCGGTAGCTCTAGTGAGAGGGCGAACCAAAAAGATTTTGAAGAAGCGCGAGGCTAGGCAAGGTTTGCCAAATGCAATGATGCTAAAGCAGTGTAATGTGGTGGTAGCTGAGCCACAAGTGGTGCAAGGAGAAGTGCAGGTGCGAGAGGAACCAAGGTTCTTTGGATACAGAGATAGGGGGTGGTTCCTATGCCGAAGATGTCGGCTAGAGCGGTTCCAATTGTGGAAGAAGTGCAGGCGGTTCCAGAGTGGACAAAGGAAGTTCTGCCAAGTTCGAATGTGGCTATAAAAGCTCCATTGAAGTGTGGTAAAGAGCAAAGAGTGTGGTTTGCAAATGAGGTTGAAGCGGTGAAGCTAGAGGAGGTTCTCGAGCTTGAAACCAAAGAGAAGATTGGGTCGTGTCATGCCAAAGGTAGGACTAGACGGGCACGGCCCGGGCAATGTGCCGGACACACATGCAGTAAAGGGGTCTATATATAGAAGCAGGCAAGGGGCCTATATATAGGATGGTTGGGAGGTTATTCACATGTCTGTCTACCCGCTTGCCTCACACTGGTATCAAAGCAAGGTGGAGGGGAGGGTGAAGAGCGAGCTATGGATGAAGGTTGTGGCTCGCATGGCTTTTCTCCCTTTCGTTATCTCTCTCTCTCGATCTCTCTAGTGAAGGATGGACTCTCTTTCATGGCAAGCCTGAATCAGAACGCAGAAAAACCGAATCAAAGAAGAAGAAGATTAGATGGATTGCATGCAAGCATGCATGCATGGTTAAAGAATTTGATGCCACTCGGACAAGCAAGCCGTGGGGAGCCACCCCTGTGTTGGGAGTAGAAGTCGACAGAGGACGCGGGAACGGTTTCTTCCTTGAGGACAGGCATGAATTCGGTATGCACAAAAATTTCCGATTTCGGCCTTGTTGGAAGCGCCCCAGGCTCTAGAGGGTTTTTCGTCACTTGATGGAAGTGATTGGAGCAGCATATGAGTCGGCATGTTGGCAAGTTACCTTGCGCAGAGTCGCCAAAATCGCCACAGCCTGTGCAGGTTTATTTTTTTACAGAAAATTGAAAATATTTTGACCTTTTGGGCGCCCTATTTTGGGCACCCATCTCTTTTAAGGGCTTGAACCCATGGCGAACTGGATTCCGCCTGCGTAACTGGCATCCGAGGCAGAGTCTATGCACATGGTGGTCTTGCCTCAAGGGGGCACTATAGACGGCTCAAGGAGCCATTGACAAACCTCGAAAGCCTCTGTTGCTTATAGAAAGACCTCAAAAGCCTTTGCTGATTAGGCAAGTTTTCGGAAATAGTCACAGCCTGCTCAAGGAGCCATGCAAATTTCGATATTCCGCTTACGGAGATATCCCCATTTTCGCATTTTCGTCGGTTACTAACGTGGTTTTCGACAGGGAAATCTTGGCAGAGATGATTATGCGGCATGCAAGCTGTTTCTCGCAAGGGAATCACAAAGATGAGGATATGCTTGCAACGTCCACGGATGAACGCCATGCTCATCAGGTTTGTTTTTTTTCGTCATTCCACGGATTTTCTTAATCCCTATGTGATGTTACTTTGTAGACTCATACAGAACAAATTTCCAAGCTTGATCTTTGATGCACCGGCAAGGCCGGTGGCTACTTCGGCTCATGCTTGCACAATTGTTTTGCATGGTAGTTTGGGCTTGCAGCGAAGCAAGGCTTCCATACGTATACATCGGTCAACCGCACCATGTGGTGATTATCACGAACCATGGCACTCAAATCTAGCAGGTAAGAGCATGGAAGTTCTCACACGATTCCACCTTGGTTGCAAATTGGGCAAGGCCCTTGACAGCATGCAGTAGAGTAGTTATTGAGCATGTGCTTGATAACTCTGGTATGCATGGGACTAAATGATCACGGCTATCATTCATAAAGTCACACAAGTATGAGATGCGCACACTTTGCACATATAATTCTCTTTTTCCAAAAGATCTACAAGTAGACAAGGTCTATTTTCTGCATGATCGACAAGGTCGACTCTTTTTGCTATGTCATCGGTCGCTAATAGCATTTATTGGCAAGGGTGCCGGACATAGTTATATGAAGCATCGCTTCTCGTGAGTACCTTGATAGAGCACGCTCATCAAAGGTTACATTTTCTTTCCAAGGCAAGGCCAAGCACCAATTTTTCAGTCTCTCAAGGAGATAGACATGGCCTATTACTAGATTTGTTGTAGGTAGCAAGTTGCTCGGCATGGCCGACTACTTATTACTGTTTCTCGAAGCAGGCAGAGAATGTTTGCCCCATAGTACTGGCTAATTTCAGTTGTAATCGCTCGACAAGGTCGACTCTTTTTGTCATGCTATTTGCAGCCACATCAGTTGGCTATTAGCACTCTCTCTTGCACGGCAGATTTGGCTATGAGCCACCTTTACGCGAGCTTTCCCTTTGGAATCTCATGACAACTGGTTGCAGCAACAACTACCAGGTTAGCCAAGTTTAAGTTTTCCTTGTTTTTTTTCCATGTTTACACTTTACTTGGCAAATTACTGTCATGGAGCAAAACAAAGTACTTTGGAAATTTTATACGAAGCAAGGCTTCTCCCTTGTGCCGAGATAATGCCCATTGATTTGGAATTAAGGGCATTGGCACACAAGTTTGGGGAATGGAAAAAATAGGGAATGTCAGCTCACAGAATCCCTACCAGTTTATTATATGCAAGGCACTTATGGTTTTGGTTCTCACGCTTGAGACCGTCATAGTAGCCAAGGGCTTACGTTTTTGCATGCAAGGCATGCTAAGTAGGTGGCATGGATTCCACCACTTTATGCATTATGCTTCCGCTATCACACTCGCAACTCTGTCAAGGACAGACTAAGTGATGGATTATTGAACCTGATGGCTGGTTGCTATCAACACCCACCAACACTAAAAGGCACCTAAATCTAGGACTTATTTCACAGGCAACGTGCCAATGCTAAGTCATTTTCATACAATCACGATCCTGCAAGGCAGGTAGATCAAGATGTGGTTGTGTTTTTCTATTACCTCTCTCAATGAGCGACTCATATCGAAAAACTGTGGAATGCTTATACGATAAGCTGCAAGTCAGGCATAAGATGCATACGAGCACACCGCTTGGACACACACTCTAAAAACTAAAGGAAAGTTCCTCAGCCTAGCATGCTCTTCTTCTCTCGTTCTCTCTCTGTTTACGGGAAAAAATAAAAATCTTCTAAGAAGCTTTTGATACGTGTTTTGCTCGTGAGTCAGCCTGAGCCAAGGTGCTCTAACTCTCAGCTAACACGTGGCGAAGATGCTACTCAAATTAGTCTTCATCGATTCGCCCATTGAACACTAATTTGCATAAGGGCTATGAGCCACACAGGCTAAGAGCCATTGTCAGGCCAAGGGTAAGACCCAACTATTGGCATTCTTTGGGTGATTGTTTTCAAGAGTGAACAGATCTACCCAGGGAAGTATACATCGACGTTAATGGACAAGCAAGAGTCTTGTCATTCAGGATGTTTACAATGTCATTTTTGCACTACATGTTTTCAGTGCGACACTCAAGTTAAGTTTTTGATAAATCTTCAACTCACAGCCGTTAATCTCTACAAGGAAGTATAGATGCAGCAATCAGTTGAGATAGCATGGCTGTCCACCAGAGCTAGGCAGTTCACTTGTGTGCATTCCCTGCTCTCTCTATAGCACTACGAGTGTCTATGGAAGCACAGATTTGGGGGTACGACCCGACGGGTGAATGCTACATAACTCTATAGGCATTGAGGATCACAGTTGATCTGCTTCAGGATCACAGTTTGACCTCTTCCAATTAGACTTTCAAGGAAAGAATTCCGAAATCTACCACGCGGTAGCCGACAAACTCAACCTTTCAAGTTGATTCCAATCATTATGTACACGGTTAACTATGTTGGTTATTGTTACCTGCTAGTTGAGCAGTTTCTACAAAGGGTCTTACCAAGGGGTTTGACTACGTAGATGTTAACCAAAGGGGTTGGATTGCACAGGCAACACCCAAGGTTCCCAGTGCAATGTTGCTTGGTCTTTTCAAATCGTATAAACACGCTTGAATGTTTCAAAGTCATGCCAAGGGCATGTTGGAACAGAGTATTTTGGACCGTAGCCTCCACTATACATTACGCTGCTACGAGCCTAGTGTAGGGTTCGATTTGGCACATGTTGTCACATGGGATACAACATGGTCTAGGAACTCAAGGAGTTCAGTTTAGCCAAGGGTGGAGCAAGATAATGAGGGTCCCTCTCACTCTTGTCACAGAGTGTTTGTAGTTACCTCCACACACAAGTACCAGCTCGTACTTGATGGATGTCTCTTTTTTTGATCTCCTTGTTTGAGACATATTCCACATGTGGAGAATATGAGTCTCTCGGACTGACACTGGCGCCAACTATCTAACAATGTGTCGCGACTGAGTCCCTAGGTGCTGGTCGCATCCATGGATTCGACCATTTTGAGCACACAGTATCAGGAGCAATTTTAGTGGCCAGAAATTGTCGGGTACTAAGCACAAACTTGTTACGATTACAAGTGTTGTGAAACCACCTTAACGGAGGGTTGTTTCTACATATAGCAAAGTATGCTATGTTCATGAGAATGTCTCATGGTTGGTACCTAGGTGTGACCGGGTTGTCACATTCTATTATGGTCCAAAGTCTCGTCATGGAATTGCGGTTCGGATATGTTTGTGTTAAATGCATGCACACTAGGTGTTATGGCCCCTAGTGTTTAACACAAATTTATTTGAAATGGCATGCAAATTCATGGACATTATTGTTTCTACAATTTTTTGCACTACGAGTGCAATCTCTCTTGCAGATTTAGTATGAGTTTACACCCTGCTATACAAGGTGATGGCTGAGTATGGGTGTTCGTGATTGGCTGCTTGAAACTCCAATTTGCTTTCAACCTAGTTGGTTGTCTCCATTCCATATCGGGTATATGGCTGGATACTCAATGATTGAGTCATAGTTTGTCGTTAGTCGTGGGCGACTCTCTGTAAGTGGTTGAGAAAAGCACCTCACTCTTACTGTTGCTATTCATCCCGCATAGGATGGGCAACTTACGAGCATTCTATTTAGTACTAAAGGATATGCAAAGTGCATACGTTAAGTAAACCATGCTAAAGGATATGCTAAGTGCATACGTTAGCAAGAAGTGAAACAACTGGATCGGTTACCTTTCTGGTTTGGAGTTTACTTCATATGATGAAAGGCTTCTCTTCCTGTTATTCTCAAGTTATCAACCTCAATCCTCAGTTTGGATGAGGTTGACTATTGGCAAGAAACCACCGCAAGTCAAGGACTTGGTTCCTGCTGATGAGTATGTCAGCATAGTACTTTCATGGAAAGATGAGCCGAGGTTATATTGCACATTCCAGTACCTTCAGAACTTCTGAAACCTGGGTATGCATTTAAACACCTCTTAGTTGTGATAACTCGTTTAGCATTCTCAAGTGAGTTCTAAATGGAGCCTTCACACTCTTTTGATTATGGATCGGTTAACCAAGACGGTTGCACAGGGACAACAATGTGGAAAATCAAGATGTTACTCTTGATTTCATTGAACCTCCCAATGAACCGGGTTCCGATTCAACGAACCGTTGGATCCATGAGGGATGCCACGGTCGAAAACATTAGTGTTCTTATGAAGATACCACCACTTGTGTTTTCGAGGACGAAAACGCTTCTCCAAGGGGGGAGTAATGTCATGCCAAGGGTAGGACTAGACGGGCACGGCCCGGGCAATGTGCCGGACACACATGCAGTAAAGGGGTCTATATATAGAAGCGGCGGGCCAGGGGCCTATGTATAGGATGGTTGGGAGGTTATTCGCATGTCTGTCTACCCGCTTGCCTCACAGGTCGAGTGATGATAGTTCTATGACACAGAGACTAGTTGGGAGACCGAGTCATCCCAAACCAGGTATGATGAGTTCGACCTCTTACATGTGAGTAGAGAGGCTATAAATGTGTGCGAGAAGCAGCATAAAGTGAAAGCCGAGGTGATTAGTGAATACCAAATGGAGTAGTCTAGGCCTACATGTGGTAAAGAGCAGGTAAAGCTGGTGTGCGGTGCCATGCTAATGGCCATGTTGATGAAGATAGCAGCAGAGTATGCCATGGTGGTGCAACAGGTACAAAATTTTGCCAAAAGGGTTAGAGCAGTTGTACCTATGGAAGAGGACGAGGAGGATGTGACAGAGAACAAGTTTCTCTCTTCCTTGGTAGAGCTTGATGATGCAGTGGTAGAAGAGCAGGTAATTGCAACGGACAAGTAGACAATGCTTATTGACCTTGAAGGGCCAATTGAAGAGGAGGAGCTCGACGATGCTGGAATTGAGTGAATGGCAGGTGAGAAAGGCAAGGCAGAGTTAGATATAAAGGTGCTTCCTATACAGTCAGTGCACTCTATGTGACAGGTGATGCGGACTCCAAGCCAACATCCAAGCTTTCTAAGGAAATTTGTGAATAGTGGTTGAAGGGGATGCTAATAAATACAGTTGTGTAGTGTATTGTTGAGAAGGTATAGGATGTGCTAGATGAGGATCTAGCTTTACATCGTTGGGAGATTGGGTGAAGTAAGTCAAGTCTATTGGGTGCGAGTGATGGTACAAGCAGGTCTTTGGGTGGTGAGCACGAGGGTGCTCTATTTAGTGTTCTTAAAGATGCTTGGTTGCGAGGGGCAGTTTGTCGATAAGTGCTTGGAGTGGTAGAAGCATGTTGATGGCAGCTTGGCTATGCAGTTGGATATATGCCTTGGTGTAGCACTATGCAAAGCTGTTTTGCAGGTGGACGAAAGAGATCAATGCAAAGTGTTCGACCCAGGCGGTTGATGACAGGTAAAGCAGGGGGTTGGGCAACCCACATGAAAAAACATAGCGGGTAGCAGGTGCCAATTATGTACATATGGTAGGGGTTTTAAGGTGTACAAAGACTCTATTTTTGTTGTGTTGTTTTTTAGTGCAGTAAACCTATGTGTGGTCGAACATAAATGTTCAACGAGGGGGTAGGCAATGATGGTGCAGCCAAAGTTGGTTCGAGCTAGGAGATGGTCTATGCCAGGCAAAGGCAGCAGGCAAGTGCAGTGCAAAAGGTTAGGGCAGGTGCCAAGATCCGGGGCAGCCGAAGTATAGCGAAAGTGTATGATCCATGCGGTTTTTTAGGCTAAAAGAGCTGCGGGATGGTCTAGATTGGATGGAAAATAAAGGTGTCCAAAATGCCAAATCAGTGCTCTGGAATGTAGTGTTTAGTGTGCTCTAGAATCCGGTCCAGACGGCTCGTCAAACGAAGCCTCGGTGTGCAAGATACTAAAGTTTAAAAGGTAGAGTGTGTTGCAGATCCCCGACGGACACGACCACTAGCGACAGGTGGCCCGGGCTGGTGTCACTGGGGGGATGTGTAGTGCTCCAGTTACAGAGCATGCCGGTTATCTTCGATTGCGACTCGGAGCTCTAGTTAGCAAGTTAAGGCCATCGGAAGATTTTTCAAGGGTCGGGTCTGAGCCCATCTGGCATCTTTTTGGTCTCGCCAAGGTTCTTGGTAATAGTGTGCATCATGTGGATCTAGCACAAATTGACGACGCATCAATCGGGTACTTGGTCAGCAAGATACGGTAGGATCAAGTTGGGGGCATTTGGCGGTAAAAAGTTTGCAGATAGTTTTTCTGTTTTTTGTGGCCTTGGATAGCAAGCTCAGGTGAGTTGGAAGATGAAAAAATTTGCACGGTCTGAATCGACAAAATGGGAACTTGGCACAATTTTACGGCTCAGCAATTGTATCATTGAGTGCCAATTGGCAGGCAAGATAGACGAGGAAAAAATGGATCTTTTAAGGGGGATTTCTTCAAATTTTTCAAATGGGCTTGAAGCCTGGGCCCTGAGGCTGCTGTCGGGGTATAATTGTGCGAAAGGTGAGTCGGGAAGGCATCGGGCCCCTGGCTGTGAGAGGTGTGGGGAAAAGAGATACAGCAAGCACAATTAACAAGACAGAGCTCGAAACAAACGGTACTCTCAATCCATAGTAGTCATCATCAATCAATCGTTAATGGAGGCTTTATGCTCCTTACAAGTTGAATCCTGGATTACACCAGGTGCTAATCAAGAAAAGTGATAATAACCTGCTTAATTCTGCCTTCTGCTTCTTCCCGTTATGGCTTAGGAACTTCCTCTTCCAATAGCCATCAGATTTGTCTTCCAGAACTGAATGGATTTAGGCTCGGCTAATGGTTTAAGATTAGGCTCAGGGATTAGGCTTGATGTATAGAGCTTGGCTCAAGCTTTTGAGATTAAGAATCTTAGGAATTCGATTAGGCTTAGCTTTGGCTTGGCATCCGAGAGATTAGGCTTGATATCAGGCTTGATATCAGATCTTGGCTTCGAGTTAATAGGCTTAATTCGGCTTAAGAGCGCTTAGAGAGTAGGTTATTGGAAGTTTATGAGCTTAAGATTGAGGATATCAGGAGCTTAAGAACTTAATTAAGATATCTTAAGAATTTAGGATTACCAGGATTATGAACTTGAAGATTACCCGCTTATGAGGAGCTTGACTTTGAAGGCATGAGGAGGGATTAGGAATAATGGGCTCACCTTTGCTTCCGAGTTCGAGAGCTTTGGTAGCACGATGGCTAATGAGTTCCTGAGCCCTTGTCTTAGAGAGCCTTCCTTCCAAATCCAAAGCTTGCTTCGAGTAGGTTAATCCCGGATTATTTAGTTAAGAGTCGGTAAGGCTTTGGCTTCTTCCTTCCGAGAGAGGAACTCAACCCCTTGATGATGAAGAGAAGGCTTCCGAGCTTAAGGAGTTTGACATTATGAAGAGGTTTTAGAGCTTTCTAATCCTCTCCCGAATACAGAGCTTAAGAGCTTCCTTCCTTCATGAAGGAGAAGAACTCCCGATGATGAGAGAGCTTTATTATGAATGATGATGAGAAGAAGGCTACCTGGCTTCAGGAGCTTTAGAGCTTATGGCATGAGGAAGAGCTTCAGAGCATAAAGAGCTTATGTTCCCTCTCCCCGAAGAGAGATAGATCTCTTCCTATGAGGTTAAGGTGATGATGATAAGAGAGTCCAAAAAGAATCACCCCTCCTTTTCTTAGGTTGCATGCCGAAAAAAAAACCCTCTTTTTCTCGGCTAAACCCATTAGCAACATCGCTAATGGGCACGGCGGCTTGGTGACGTGGCAGCTGGAGTCGTGACCAGCGCGGAATCCGCCAGGACTGGCACCGAAAACGAGCGCCTCGGCTTGCTGAAGACTTTTCCCTTCTGTGCCACGCTCAACGGAGCATCCACGTGCCCTGCGCGAGCATCCCAATCTCGTTCCCGGCCTCTGTTCCTCGCTGCCGCCATGCCTTTTTTCACCTTTTTCTTCTTTTGCTTACACATTAAACCCTTCGTGGGTGGCTCCTTATTGCCTTGGGCGGCCGACCATGGGCAAACTTTGGAGGCCATTGCTTGGGCGGCCATCGGGCTTGGCTTGGTCGGCGGGCTCCACATTAGTCATACATATCGGTTAGTGCATTGCTAAGTTTCCAAATGGTGGCATCCGGGCACACTTTATTGGCCATGCAATGGGTTAGCCTACATTAAGCATACATACCGGCAAGGCGTTGCCAAGGAGTATATCTTGGGTTGACACCCCATTAAGCATACATATTGGCGAAGCATTTCCAGGCACCACATTGCCAAGCACGAGAACTCGTTTTTAATGACAATATCATCATGAATTTTATTGCTCATTTTAGTGTTGCAGACCTTGCCGCAAGCCATTAAGATGCAAAAACCCTCGACTTCGTATCTGCTTAAGCCTTAGCTGTGTTGAAAATTCCCTGCTATAAGCAAACTCCAGTAAATAATTCTTGTCAGGCTCAACATATCAACCATACCATTGCTGCATGACATCCCGAAACTTGGTCAATGTCAAAAATTCCCAGATAGCACTTCAACCGAGCCGACCAAGGCGGTTCGAACCCGGCCCCCGGTGATACTTAAATTGGCCATATCTTGCCAACTGAAACCCCGACTAACGAACTGAAAAGACCGACATGCTCCTGAAAGTGAGCACTTCGGAGTCATGCATTCCTATCACTTTTGACCTTTTATCAGTAGATGCTCAATCCGGTACATATCTGCTATTGACTTAACTTAAAACTGTCATAACTTCTTACCCGCCGCGCAGCTCCGATTGACGAGCCGTAAAGACAGGCATGTAGAGCTTTTTGAATACTTCAACTTCGATTAATAAAATCCCAGTTGTTACCACTTCAAGAATACTCATTGTTTAGCATTACCAACACATCTTCTGACCCTTAGAGCCACATCTCTCACACTTTCAGCTTAAAAACTGGCTTGTTAGCAAGCCCTTATAACTGCTGATTAATCCTGTAAGCTTCAAATAAACCTGATTGGCTTTCCTTTGCTCATTTTCTTGTCATGGGAGTGGAGCGGCACGACATTCACCCCCTCTGAACCTGCACAGCCTCCGGTCTGTGCCAACCGGTCTTCAAGTTGCATCTTCTATAAATACCTTAAGCTACTTATCATCACGCTCATGTAGTTGATAAAGCTATGTAAAACAAAAAGAAGGTGTAAATCATAACATCAATAGTCTAACTCAATTATCTGGTAGCTGTCCCATCACAAATCTTTGAACCGTAGTGGTCGTATCTCCAAAGCATGTAATTATGAAATTCTGTTTAGTGAACCCCGGCAGACTCAAGTGCTCAGTTACTTATGCACACGGCTCGACCATGCATCAGCTCTTTTTAAGGAACCCTGTCAAGCTCAAGTGTGCCTTACTCTGTCTGCACACGAAATAGCCGTCAAGCCCATTACTTCAAGCCCATTATTTTCTTAGCATACATCCAAAAATAAATCTACTACCAAGTAACCTGCTACATGAAAATAAATGAAGTCGTTGAAGCTGCCAATTGCTCTTCAATAGCTCCCAGGATCAAATGGAATAATAAGGAATTGCCCCAATAGTGGAGCAACATAATATCCACATAAGCACACACATTCTGAATCAATCAACTTCAAGCACTTCTGCTCCAAATATGCTATGCCTGGATCTAGCAGAAAGAAACCACCATGTAGACCCAAAAATACCCATCCATAGTGTACCTGCTTTTGAAGATCTTTCGAATCACCTGGGTCAAATACCATTAAGATCACATAGCATTGATGGCCTCCGCAATATATTAGAGCTTCTCCTGAAGCATAGTGCAGCAACCACATCTCATAAAATTTTGGTAACTTAAGGTCGTTACAAGCAAGAATCAAAGAATTATGACTCCCTTTAACTGGTAGCCAGGACATCACTGACATAAGAATTAGGAATAATATCCAAATCCAGCCACATTTGACACATGTCCAAGGAAATGAAAAATCTTGAGCACTTTATGCATTATCAGGGATGATTTAGCATCATCACCCCCTCTAGCTTCATAGCCATTACGAAAAATCTTAGGACTTTCTGGACTTGTATCATCAGAGAGATTTTTACCTGGCTCTTGAGGTTGATAATGAATAATAGCTTTGTCCTGAAAATCTTCATCCATAACATCCTTGGGAAAATCATCCTTAGAAGTCTCTGCATTCTTCAAAGCTATAACAGTTGGCTCCTCTTGCAGCCCGTTTATAAGCATAGATGTAAAATCCATGTCAATATCCTGTTCACGATCAATATGATGTAGGCAATCTTCAATATCGCCTTCTGCTTCCTCACCTCCATCCATGCTACTTAGCAAGACATTATAACTTGAAAAAGGTTCATCAGGCACCCTCTCTGATGGGGTACATGTGTTAGGAAATAAGACGTAGCTAAATGGATAATTGAGTAGATTACTTAATGGAGAGAGATAGATTTACATACACGAGAGATTATAGAGTAGAGAGAGAGAGAGAGAGAGAGTACACACGATATACGTGGTTCACCCAATGTGGGCTACGTCCACGGGAAAGAAGCCACTCAATGGCTTTAGTACTTCAAAACAAGAAGTAGTTTGGGATTATACCCTTAATGGAGCTCCCGTCTTGCTTCACTCTCACCACCTCACACTGATCACCTTGTTGCATCAACTCTCACCACCTCACACTCACCTTGTTGCATCAACTTCACACTATGAAATGTGTGTAAAAATGGCCTCTTTTTATAGGCCAAAAGGGCTGCCCTCTCTTATGAGAGGCAGCCATGTGTAGCCGCCCTTGTGTGAATAAGTCCAAATCGGACCCTCCAATCCGCCCATGTGTGGCCGCCCTTGAGAAGACAAGTCCGCTTTTGAATTCGGCCACCGGCCATTGACTACCGGCCACCGACCAACCGACGGTTGTTTTCCGACCACTTTCCGGCCGCCATCCGGCCACAATATTCCTGCGAAAATTACCCCTGGTTTTTGACTGTGAAAATTTTGGTTTCCGGTGAGTGATTTACCTTCACGCACGATGGCTTCTCCTCATAGTGGGGGCCTTACAAATGTATGCTTTTACCACAGAAAATTACAAGGGTAAATCAGCTCCATACTTAACAATCTCCCACTTGGAGACTGATCTCCAAACCAAACCTGTGACTGCTTTCCATTCTGGCTTTTTATCCTTCAATGCCGATTGAAGATGAGCAAAAGCTCAACTTCTCCTTGTTGACCACCTTTGTAAACATGTCTGCAGGATTTTCACTTGTATACACCTTTCCTAGCTTTAGTTGTCCCTCTTCCAAAAGAGTGCGTATGAAGTGATATCTCACCTCAATGTGCTTTGTCCTTGAATGAAAGGCTGAGTTCTTCGCAAGATGGATAGCGCTTTGGCTATCACTGTACAAAACACAATTGTCTTGTTTGAATCCAAGCTCTTCTAAGAATCTATGAAGCCTTTGCTTGCCTCCGTCATTGCTACATACTTTGCTTCCGTGGTAGAAAGTGAGACCACTTTCTGTAACTTTGAAGCCCAGCTTACTGTTGTGCCTCCAACCGTGAACACATAGCCAGTAGTGCTCCTTCGAGTACCTTTGTCACCTGCCATATCTGCATTAGCGTACCCTTCTAGAAAAATATCAGTTCCTCCAAAATACAAAGCATTTGTTGTTGTCCCTTTTAGATACCTAAGTATCCACTTCACAGCTTGCCAATGCTCTTTACCTGGGTTGTCCATGAACCTACTCACAACTCCCACTGCATGTGCAATGTCTAGCCTTGTCCAGACCATAGCATACATTAGAGAACCTACCGCTGCAACATATGGAACTTTAGACATATAGGCTATCTCCGCTTGCGTCTTTGGACACATATCCTTCGTTAGTTTAAAATGACCAGCCAAAGGTGTAGAAACTGGTTTTGCATTTTGCATTGCAAACCTTTCTAGTACCTTCTTGATGTAATCTTCTTGAGATAGCTTTATTGTCTTCTTCGTCCTATCCCTTGATATTTTCATACCAAGTATCCTCTTTGCAGCACCTAAATCTTTCATTGAAAAAGATTTAGACAGCTCCTCTTTTAGGTCTTTGATGTCCTGCATGTTAGCACTTGCAATCAACATGTCATCAACATACAAAATTAGGATGATGAATTTCCCATCTCCCAAATTCTTCGTGTAGACGCAGTGATCCGAGTTGCATCTTGTGAATCCATGATCCAACATCCATCGATCAAACTTCAAGTACCATTGTCTTGATGCTTGCTTTAAACCATACAAGCTCTTCTTTAATCTGCAAACCATTTTCTCCTTACCTTTTACTTCATACCCCTTTGGTTGAAGCATGTAGATTTCCTCCTCTAAGTCACCGTGAGGGAATGCCGTATTTACATCCATTTGCTCGAGATTTAGATCATGAGCAGCCACAAGGCTTAAGACAAGCTTAATTGAGTTCATTTTTACAACAGGAGAAAATATTTCATTGAAGTCAATACCTTTCTTTTGAGAAAAACCTTTTACCACAAGCCTAGACTTGTACCTTTTCTTCCCACCTTCTTCTTCCTTCAGCTTGTACACCCATTTGTTTTGAAGTGCCCTCTTACCTTTAGGCAACACACAAGGGTGGGGGGGGGTTCTCTACATTGCAACATCTTCTTTGCTTACATTGGCGAGAGTGAACCATTGGGATAACGGCTATTGTTTGTGTGTGTGTGTGTGTGTGTGTGTGTGTGTGTGTGTGTGTGTGTGTGTGTGTGTGTGTGTGTGTACGCGCGCGCGCACGCGTCCGCGCGCACGTGTGTGTGTGAGACAGAGAGAGAGAGAGAGAGAGAGAGAGAGAGAGAGAGAGAGAGAGATGGTATGTATACAATATGGCTGGAATGATGTCATTAACATAGTAGGAATAGTGTACATGAAAGGATTCCAAAGACGGATAACTTGCTCATCCCGCTGAAGAAACATCTGAGCATACCATGGTATACCTTCCTTATCTTTTGCCTCATTGCAGCATGAGCATCATCATCCAAATGACAATTGGACGCGACAACATTTGACAGCGTTGGTCGCGGCACAGACTCTACAATCCCACCTCCTGCATCCAACATTTTTGCTTTTGTCTTCTTAGACTTTTTCTTAGTAGACACTGCCGTCATTGATGTTACTTTTATTGTCAACTTTCCCCTCATCACCATTGACATCACGTTTGGTGGCCAATATATTGCCGCCTGTTGTTGTCCATTTCCTCTCAATTTCTCCCTCTTTCTTTCTTTGCCACCATTCATTGGCGTCTTTGTAACCTTCATTGTCATAGACCACTCAGCCGGTGACGTGGAGCTCGCAATTGGTGAATTTTCTATTCTCTTTCTCTTTATGGACTTTCTGTGCACATGAACATGAGCTGCTTCAATGGTCTCTGGTTCTCCAGACAGAGCCATAGCTGATGTGGGTGGAGGCAAATTAAGGTGGAGGACATCCTCCTCTACAATTTTCTCATGCTCAACATTAATATCTCGAGGGCTGACTTGGTGATGACATCGCTGAAGATAGTCGATAAGCTTGTACTTGCCACCGTTGCATGGTGGATTGAAAAGCATGGGCTTCTGTAAAGTGGCAAGAGTAGAGCCAAATTCTACATCCGAACCCCACACATATACGGGATAATTAGGGAGTTAGCCTACCAGCTATCTGATACCTACTTTGCTCCATGACATGTACTTACGTCTATTTGTTTTTCAGCGAATGCGACTTTGCAAACAAATGCACGACGTTGCGGGCCCATTTCCACTTGTCTTTCGTGAAGAAGAGCATTGAACATCATTGCTCCTTTCAATGTAGTAAAATTTATGACAGCAAACCCTTTATGGGCTCCTTTCCTGCAGTTTTGTACTTTTGATAATTAGGACTTCTGTCAAAGGAAAATGTTTATCATTTTAGAATTTAGCAGAAAAATCATTAGACTTACTTGCTCAACGGTATGTGGACATAATTGATTTCCACATCGCTGCTCTGTCCCCGCACAGGCCGTTTCGGCATGGAATGGAATTTTGCAGCAAGTAGGCACTGGCTTCCCCCTTGCATCAAATTGTTCTCGGCACAAAATGAATCTAAGAACTTAAGCAGGTCTTGTTGCCTGCATTAATCAGACGTAGAAAATTTCTTTCAAAAAGCTCGACAGGGATATATTGAGAAAAACATTCATAAACAAATGCCTGTCGAGTGCGTGTGAAGGGGTTAATGTAGTACACACCTCACAGATGTTGGAATCTTGCGGATGACCACAGTCGTCAGCAGAGGTTTTATGGCACTGTTGTCATTTAATGCTGCCGGCAAAGACTGACACATGCAGCACAATCAATTAGACGGCATTAATGATGATGTCTTAATTGAAAACGCACTAGAATAGAGTATCATAATTAACTAACTAGGCCTGCTCATGAAGAATTTGATTAGCTCTAGCTATCTACTATCTGCATACCACCGTATTATTAACGCAGTACCTATACCTATACTTAAGTTAGGAAAACATGCTTAGGTTCGGTCACAGGTCATAAGCTGCCCACCTGCATTAACCGCACACTGCGGCGGCTCCGGTGCTGGAGGCGCTAGCAAGCAATATCATTAACGCACTTAATGAGTTTAGGTAAGCTGCTTGCCTGCATTATCGCATGCAGCGGTAGCTGCGGTGCTAGCAAGGAGTACACTGATATCTTCACGTTATTGTCATTTCCATCCACTACTGACACTTGCAGGAAGACCTTGCAGCCGCTTGCACCAGTGTGGCCCCAGCGCGTGCAATTTGCACCATTCATGGCCATAACTGCTACCTCACGATTCTGTGCCTGCATGCAGTTCCTGCTGCAATGTCTATGAGACAGGCTTGAGCAAGAGGGAGAGAGAGAGAGAGAGAGAGAGAGAGAGAGTTGCGTATGTTTGTGTACGCGAGAGACGAAGAAGAGGTAGCAGAAGAACATACGCATGCAGACGCAAGAATATGATGCTTGTCCAGCCCTTCTTATATACGTCCCATGCATTAGAGTGAAAATCAATGGTGCTCTTGTGTCGTGTCAGGTTTTATACTATACTTGTGTATAAACCCGTCTTCCAGACGGAAGATAAGAATAAGAAAACCAGGCGAGAGAGAGAGAGAGAGAGAGAGGTCGATGGAAGTTCTGAGCTTCTCTACTGCAATTTATTTGAAGAATGGATGAAATTAGCTCAGTAGAACATGAGTTGGACACACATTAAATATTGAAGTACATATATATCATGCACCTATTTACTACAATCAATGTACTTCTATATACTGCATCTAGGGCCGAAATGTCAATGCATGATGTCTACAACTAAGAAAATTTAGCACACATGTGCTATAGAGAGAGAGAGAGAGAGAGAGAGAGAGAGAGAGGTACTATACAGTACTACTCATCTGCAGTATCAATGCAACATGTTTTAGCTCTACTTTGCAAGGCTCTTTCCACCTAGTACCTTATGTGTCCTACAACTATCGCCATGGGCATTCAATCGCAAAAGAACTCCAGCTCATCAGCCAAGAATATTCCAATGCAGAGCTATCAGTACTACTCATTTGCAGTATCGATGCAACATGTTTTAGCTCTACATTTCAAGGCTCTTTCCGCCTAGTACCTTATGTGTCCTACAACTATCACCATGGGCATTCAATCCCAAAAGAACTCCAGCTCATCAGCCAAGAATATTCCTATGCAAATCTCCCACAATATCATTGATCCCTGTTGGTTATGCCGGTTCTTTCTTATTTTTTCCTTTAATGTCAAGATCACAAATATGCACCTGTTGAACCGGTTGTCCCACAATCCTGTACTTTTGTCCACAGTCGGCTACTATCTGCTACTGCAGTACTCTTGACAACTGCATCCCTTATACCCAAAAATTTCTAACTACTAATTTGTAGTCCCTAATCGAGCCCATCATTCTCATCCTTATCCTCATCCTAATCCATCTTGACATAATGTGTCATTATCTAACCCTGTAACATAGACACGTTCAAAGGAAATTTGTTTAGCATGATGCTCTGTTCTACCATTATCAATAACTCTATATTTTTTTCATCGAAAAAATAAACTAAGGAGCTCTATATCAAGTCAAAAATCAAATGTGCTAAAAAATAAAGGAATACATTGCAGGTTAAACACAATGTTAACAAAAATATCTACCCAATAGGGTCAAATCAAGCTCTAGGTTGTAGCCCCAATTTCTCATCGCTTAAAGTCGAATGTCTCGGTTTACACAAAAATCTTCAGGGCTAAGCAAAAAATACAATTAGTCACAAAAAGGAGACAAGATCAACCTGGGAAGTGGTAGCCTCATCAACTAACTCCATTTTTTTGAAAGTGAAAACTAGCAGAGCGCTCAAAATGATCACTCTTTCTCTCTTAATAGGAAGTCCAAAGTGTAATCTTAGTGCAATCACCTTATATAGAGGGGTGGAAGGCAATAAGTGTAGGCAACCTCCTCCTCTCCATGCTATGTTCATTATGCCCAAGCTATTGTACTAGCTTTCCATCCTCCAATGTTTGCGAGAAGGTCAGAGAAGTGATTTCCAAACCACATGGGCCTATGGGAGCTCAATCAAATAGCAATATCTTTAATTATCATAAGGTCATTAGCCATTGATGGCTATTGTGGCAATTCTGAGTACAACCTAATGTAACGTCGAGAAATGTGGGTAGTGCCTCCTCGCATCCCTGTTGACGTTGGTGCAACTAAAGTTGATCAGAGCTAAGTAGTGGTCTATGCCAGGCAAAGGGTGCAATCAAGTGCGGTGCAGAAGGCTAGGGCAGGTGCCGATGCCCTTGGCAGCCAAAGGATAGCGGGAAAGTATGCCTGACACGGTTTTTTAAGCCAAAAGTGCTGGGGAATGGTCCAGATGAGATGACAGGTCAAGATGTCCAAAATGCCAAAACCGTGTCCTGAAAGGTAGTGCTTAGTGTGCTCCAGAAGCCGGTCCAGACGGCTCGTCAAACAGAGCCCGTATGTGAAAGATATGGCAGTTTAAACAAAGGGTGTGTATCAGATCACCGACGGGTAGGCCAGCTGGGGACAGGTGGCCCGGGCTGATGTTAGTGCATCTGTGTGTAGTGCTCGAGTTATGGAGCATGCCTGTCTTCTCGGATCATGAATCGGAGCTCTGGGAAGAAAGTTATGGCCAGTTGAAAGTTTCACGGAGGCTAGTTCTGGAAGGTTTTGGCCGCATCGGCCGGTGGGCCATCTGGCATTTTCTAGAGCTCGCCAAGGCTTGCAAGTGCAGAGTACAATATGGGAAGTTAGCCGGAAGTGACAGCGCTCCGATCGGAGCTCCGAGCACAGAGATAGAGCAGTTTGAGGCCGGATGTTCGATCCGACCACGGTGGCTTCGAAGTTTTTTTTCGTTTTGGCAGCTCCCGCACAAGGCCATTGAAGACCCGGAATGTGGATCAAGTTGGTGGTGTTGAAGCCCGAGATATGAAGCTTTGGTCGGGTTTGGCAGAGTGATCATCCGATCATCCAGTAGAGAGTGGCATCAAAGCCAGGCCAAAGGAAAAAAATGTGTTTCAATTGAGTTTTTTGAGGACTTTTGAAGCTCCAAGGAAGTCACTCCATGTGGAGCCGCCACGTGGCAGGCAGGGATGTCCCACATGCAGTGTCGAAACTGCAGGGCGCGGACTATATGGGCTGGGCCGTGAGGCCCCATTGGTATCACAAAGGGAAGCGAGGAGCTCTTGGAGGTGCGTGTGATGTGGGTTATGGCAGAAGGCGCCACTGGCGCTGCGCAAGCGGCGGGTGGCAGTTTGCGGTGGTTTTGGGCGGCTCCGCCCGCGCGAGGAAGGTGATGATGTGGCATCCCGCCCATGGGGGGGCCGTTTCCCACGGACTAAATTCGGTCCAAACCTTTTTTGAAGGCAATGTGAACCCTTAGGGGGGCAACGACGGCGCCGTCGTTGCTCCCTAGAGGGTGCTTGTGTGTAGAGTGAAGTATGAAGCCTCGGGATAAGCACCCAGCTAGTCAAAGTCAAGCTGAGCCTCCCAAGGGGAGTGCCACATGTCGGCCTACCATAAAAAATGCCAAAAAACTCAAAAAACGAGCCCAATAGGGGGGCAAAACTTTTTGTAACTAGGGGCTTCGGAGTTTTTTTGCACTGTACATGTAAGGAGGAGAGAGAGAGAGAAGCTCAGAGAAGCATTGTAATGGGGTTTTGAAGCTGTTAATGAAAAACCCTCTTGGTCAATTGTGCCGTGTTGCATCCCCCTTCCCCTTTTCTCTTCGTCGTCTCGTTTGTTGCCAGCCACGGTGCCGATGAAGCGTGTGTACACCCGGATCGTTGGTGCTTTGCACACACACACACAGAGAGAGAGAGAGAGAGAGAGAGAGAGAGAGAGAGAGAGAGAGAGAGAGAGAGAGAGTAAGTGTATGTGCGGAAGGAGGCAAAGCAGGTGCAGTGGCGTGTGGACTCATTTTGCAATCTGGGAAAGCGCGTGTGCGCTTGGGAACTGTGCAAGTGAAGCGGATTATGCGCAAATTGTCGTTTTTGAAGGTGTTTTCGAGTGGATTGGGGTGTTGTGTTGACCCTGGGCTATAGACAGGCGCTTCTGGTCGTGTCGGGTGTCGTCCCCCATTCCGCCTCTCCATCTTCTGGTGCCCCCACGGAGGAGCACTCTGATTGCTCCTAGTTGATCGAAAAGAAGCGGTTTTTGCATTGGAAGTCATGGCAGGTAGAAGCTATGGACTAATTTTCACAGGAGAAGAGAGCCCTGATGAGTGGATGTCAGATTTTGAGCTGTACATGCTATCGTTGTGTATGCCGAATGAGGATAGCAAGATGCAGAATTTTCCTTTGGTGATGCATGGTAGAGCTAAAGCATGGTACGACGCATTGGAAGGTGAGCCGAAGCAAGCATGGCCGGCTCTACGGGCGAGGTTTCTTCACGCCTTTCGCAAGGAGACTTCCCCAGTCAAAATGGATGCAAAGCTGAAGGCGCTTAAGCAAGATGTAAGTGAAGAGTTCAATTTGTTTTTGGGTCATTTTGAAGAGTGTTGGGCAGAGTTAGCGGCAGCCATGCAATTGGCCAATGGAGATTACTTCAAGCTAGACAAATTCATGGCGTGTTTGCATCCCAAGGTGAGAGAAAAAGTTGATTTCAAGAGCCCAGAGAATATAATGGTGCAGTAGCCATTGCACGGTCAAAGAGCAGAAAGATAAAGAAGAAGATAGAGCAGGGCGTGTCGGGTTATGAGACGATGGCCCATGTTCAACCGCAGAGCCCGAGAGAGGCTGGACATGAAGAAAATCAGGGAATTCGAGGTGTAGCTGTTGTGCCGCAAAATTGGGTGTGCACAATGCAAGATTTATCCGAGCAGGTGCAAGAGTTGAGGCTGAGTGTCATGGATAGAGGCTAGCCAAGAGGAGCAAGGGGCAGGGCACGGCCACTGCCTGGTAGGTGTTACAATTGTGGACAAGAAGGGCATTATGCACCTGATTGTCCTCAACCGCAGAGAGAAAGAGGAGGTATGTACCCGCTTTTTGGTAGAGGTCGAGGTCAAGGGCAATACAATGGTCCAAGAGAGCAAGCGGTGGAGAATCCTGTGCAGCCAGCTCCGCAAACGGAGGTGAGGTTCCAAGAGTGAACATCATAGGGGTAGACAAGCAGGATGTCGAAGTTTTGGCCAATAAGAGGGCAAGAGTTGAGAGGGAGACAGAGGAAGAACGGGAAACTAGAGCTCGCAAGGGTAAAGAGAAGGTGTACGAAGGAAGAGAGCAACCTGAGCCTAGCAAAAGAAGGAGGCGTCGCAAGATCAAGCAAGCGGATTTCCAGCTAGGACGACGCTATCCCGAGTACAATCTAGTGAGTGATGTTCAAAATCAAAAGGCAAATATTACATTTGGTCAGTTGTTAGCTTTAAATCCAAAGTTAAGAAGGCAGTGGTCCACGAGTGTTAGCACCCAGGCTGCCAAGAGCCAAGGGAAATGTCCGAGTAGTGCAAAACATGGCTTTGAGAGTAGGTAGCCCCACTGATGTTCTTCCATTGGTGGATGCGATTATAGAGAAGAGGATGCAGGTACAAGCCTACATAGACGGTGGAGCACTGGTTTGTGTCATGACAGAAGCAGCCATGAAAGAGACGGGAGTCAAGGCAGTAGTCAGGTCAAATGTCTGCATGAGGATGGCTAACCATACTAAAGCCAGGTGTCTGGGTGTGGCGCAGGATGTGAAGGTCAAGGTGATGGGCATAGAGTGCCTGATTGACTTCTTTGTGATGAAAGCAGGGGATAATGCTTACCCTATCATTTTGGGTAGGCCATGGCTGTGGGCAATAGGTGCAAAGCAGGATTGGGAGAGCAAAGTGTTCACTTTGCCTGACAAAGAGAGAGACAGACAAATTGTGCTTGATTTGAAGACCAAGGAGAGCAGTTCTCGTCCTATGGAAGTTAAAGATGAGGGCGACACGACGAGCTATGAGTACGAGACTGAGACGGGTTATGATGAAGGCTATACTAGCACAGAGGAAGAGGAGAGTGAGGATGACATGCTAAAGATAGATGCGGATTTGTTCGGAGTGATGACTCTCCACCTAAAGAAGAAGGTACGCAGCCTCAAGCTCATGGTTTAAGCATAGAGGAGGTTTTGAGTATGATAAGTGGAGACCTTACCAAAGGGGAAAAGGAGAGCTATGTTCAACTGTGTGAGTCCTATCCAAATCTGTTTGCAATGGAGTACAAGCATTTGCGAGGTGCAAAGGGGGTGGAGCACAAAATTGTTCTTAAGGAGGGGTATAAGCCTAAAGCACAGAAGCTAAGAAGGCTAGGAGAAATTCAAAAAGAAGCCCTTTGGCAGGAGATCAATAAACTATTGGATGCAGGCATCATATATCCTGTGAAGGAGTCAGAGTGGGTCTCGCCAGTGGTCATAACCCCGAAGAAGAATGGGAAATGGAGAGTGTGTGTCGACTACAAGCCATTGAATGCCGCGACCAAGAGGAATCACTACCCCTTGCCGTTTCAAGAAAAAATTATAAACCAGGTGCCTGGGCATGAGAGGTACTCAATTATGGATGGCTTTTCGGGGTACGTTCAGATAGGGGTAGCACTTGAAGACTAGCTAAAGACCACATTCATATCTCCATGGGGCTGTTTTGCTTACCGCAGGATGCCGTTCGGATTGGTGAATGCATACGCTACCTTCCAAGGTTGGATGAACAGGGTATTTGGTCCATACTTGGGCTGTTTTATTAGGGTCTTCATGGATGATATCGGCTACTACAGTTCAAGGTTGGAGCACCTATCAAAGCTCCAACTATGCTTTCAAAGGCTGGATGAAGAAGGAGGCCAGCCGAATCCCAAAAAGTGCAAGCTAGCACAGCCTCGAGCGCAGCTGTTAGGTCATGTGGTGTCGCAAAACGGTATAGAGGCAGATCCTGAGAAGGTGAAGGCATTGGTGTTGATGGAGCCGCCATCAGATGCTCAAGGTTAGGCTTCATTTGTTCATAAGTTGAAGTATTTGTCACGTTTCTTTTGGATGCTGTCGCAATATGTGCATCGTCTTCAAAAGAGGACTCAGCAAGTGCATGGCTATGAGTGGGATGGAAGCTCACGACGCTTTTGATAGAGTCAAGGAGATTTTATGCCAGTTGCCAGCGGTGTGTCCTCCCAATCAAGAGGACAACTTTTATGTATCTATGACAGTGGGCACAGTTGCTATTGGAGCAGTTCTATTGCAAAAGGTAGGGAGAAGCTACAAGCCGATATACTTCGAGAGCAGGGTTATTAGCCCAGGAGAGGCTACCTACACCAAGGCGGAGCAATGGGTGATGGCTCTAGTCTTCGCTTGCAGGAAGTTCAAAGTCCATTTGATTGTGCGTAAGTTTTTTGTGTTAATGGCTAACAATCTATTGCCAGAGGTAGTGCTACATTTGAAGCCAGGAAGAAGGATTATGAAGTGGGTGTTGGAGCTACAGGAGTTCGAGTTCGAGTTTAAGGTGGATCACACGAGTCGGTCTCACCTGGCAGACATTCTTGTCAGCAAGGCTATCGATTTGCTGACCTATCCAAGAGTGGTGCGAGATGAAGCTAAGGAGGAACCCGACTTGGAAGATGCTTTCACTATGTGGTTCGATGGAGCATATGGAAGGGTAGTGCAGAAAGTAGGAGGAGGTATGGTGATACACGACCCACATGGCAAAACAATATTTTCAAAGGCATATGATTTAGAAGATGTCCACACCAATAATGAGGCAGAGTATCTCGCTCTGCATTTGGGTTTAAAGAAGTGCATAGAGTTCGGCATTTCAAGGTTGGTGGTGAAGGGAGATGCATTGCTAGTCATCAAGCAACTGTTAGGCCAATGGCAGGTAAAGCACGATTCTTTGAAGCATTGGTTCTTTTCCATCAAGAAGATGTTGAAGTCTTTTGAAGAAGTCCAATTCAAGCATGTTAGAAGAGAGCAGAACCAAGAAGCAGATCAGCTCGCAAGCAGCAAAGTACAAGTGCAAATTGCAGGTATATATGTGGCCCCAGCCACCTATGCTGGTCGTGAAACCTTGAAAGAGATTGAAGACTTTTTGGATACCGGTCAATGCTATGAAAGGTTGTCGAAGCTACAAAAGCGGAGGGTAGTACAAAAATCTCGCAAGTTTACACTGATAGGGGAGGATCTTATGACCTATGGACGGGATGAAGTGCTGCGAAGGGTACTTTATAAGAAAGAAATTGGTATGGTGTTGCAGCAATGTCATGAGGAAAGTGGGCATCACAGTAAAGACGAGGTTTTGTTTCGAATCTTGAGAGCAGGTTTTTGGTGGCCGTCGATAGTACGTGATGTGCACTATTGGTGCAAAACCTGCCATGAATGTCAGACTATGGGCGAGAGGAGGCTGATAGCCAAATCACAGGGAGCTATCATTGCCCAAGATGCTTTTGATAAGTGGGGTTTGGATGGCATTGGTCCACTCCCGAAGTCAGCAAGCGGTAAAAAATACATTATAGTGGCAATTGACTACCTTACCAGGTGGATCGAGGCCAAGGCTGTCAAAGAGGTAAATGCAAATGTGGTAGCTCAGTTCGTGTTTGACAGCATTTGTTGCCGTTTTGGTGTTCCATGGGTGCTGATCTCTGACAGAGGCCAAGGATTTCGAAGCAAATTAATGCGGGCTTTAGTGGAAAAGTTGGGTATCCAACACCGCTTCTCTTCGCCATATCACCCGCAGTGCAATGGTCTGGTAGAGAGTGCCAATGGGCAGATTGTAAAGATGTTGACCAAGTATGTTTATAAGTAGGTGACAGAGTGGGAGGTAAACTTGGAGAAGTGCTTGTGGGCCTACCGCACATCCTACAAGGTGGCCACAAACTTCACTCCATTTGATCTGGTTTATGGTAAAGAGGCGGTTTTTCCAGTGCATGCACAACTAGGTGCATTGAAGGGTATGTGGCGTGTTAGTGCCACTCAACAGGGCGTGTTGCAGGATTGGATCACTAGTTTGGAGGCTTTACAGATGGATAGGGAGGTTGCGGCAGACTTTTATGTGAAACAGAGGGATAAGCGAGTGGCGAAGTTCAACAAGAGCTTGCCAAACAAGGAGATTCAAGAGGGAGATCTGGTGATGAAGTACGAAAGCTACTTGGACTTCACCTTCCAAAAGAAGTTCAAGAAGAAATGGACGGGTCCGTACAAAGTGCATAAAGCCTTTCCGAATGGAACCTATCAGCTGGTGAGAGCCAATGGCAAACATTTGAGGCATAGGGTGAATGGTGTACGGCTCAAGCTATACTTTGATAGGGGGTTAGTGCCTAATATACACCAGATTGTAGCTAAGAGGGTTGGGCAACCAACCTAGACAGAGGGAGCTTATAAAGAGAGAGGACACCTTGTACATACTCTGTACATAGCATGTACATACAGCTATGGTTTTTTACTTCATTCCATGCTTGTCAAGTGTTCAAGTTTTCAGGTTCAAAAATGTGCTTTTAGTTGAGCATGAATGCTCAACAAGAGGGTTGGGAAATGATGGTGTAGCTAAAGTTGATCAGAGCTAAGTAGTGGTATGCCAGGCAAAGGGTGCAATCGAGTGTGGTGCAGAAAGCTAGGGCAGGTGCCGATGCCCTTGGTAGCCAAAGGATAGAGGGAAAGTATGCCTGACGCGGTTTTTTAGGCCAAAAGTGTTGGGGAATGGTCCAGATGAGATGACAGGTCAAGATTTCCAAAATGCAAAAACCATGTCCTGAAAGGTAGTGCTTAGTGTGCTCCAGAAGCCAGTCCAGACGGCTCGTCAAACAGAGCTCGTATGTGAAAGATATGGCAGTTTAAAGAAAGGGTGTGTAGTAGATCCCCGACGGGTAGGGCAGCTGGGGACAGGTGGTCTGGGCTGATGTTAGTGCATATGTGTGTAGTGCTCGAGTTATGGAGCATGCCTGTCTTCTCAGATCGTGAATCGGAGCTCTGGGAAGAAAGTTATGGCCAGTTGAAAGTTTCACAGAGGCCAGTTCTGGAAGGTTTTGGCCGCATCGGCCGGTGGGCCATCTGCATTTTCTAGAGCTCGCCAAGGCTTGCAAGTGCAGAGTACAATATAGCGCAAAACGCGAAGCGTCCGCACAACTACCACATCATCAGTTTTGCATGAGTGTGTGTGTGAGTCCTGTTAGCCGGAAGTGACGGCGCTCCGATGGGAGCTCCGAGCACCGAGATAGAGCAGTTTGAGGCCGGATGTTCGATCCAACCACGGTGGCTTCGAAGTTTTTTTTCGTTTTGGCAACTCCTGCACAAGGCCATTGAAGACCCGGAATGTGGATCAAGTTGGTGGTGTTGAAGCCCGAGATATGAAGCTTTGGTCGGGTTTGGCAGAGTGATCATCCGATCATCGAGTAGAGAGTGGCATCAAAGCCAGGCCAAAGTAAAAAAATGTGTTTCAATTGAGTTTTTTGAGGACTTTTGAAGCTCCAAGGAAGTCACTCCATGTGGAGCCGCCACGTGGCAGGCAGGGATGTCCCACATGCGGTGCCGAAACTGCAGGGTGCGGACTATATGGGCTGGGCCGTGAGGCCCCATTGGTATCACAAAGGGAAGCGAGGAGCTCTTGGAGCTCCGTGCGATATGGGCTATGGTGGAAGGCGCCACCGGCACTGCGCAGGCGGCAGGTGGCAGTTTGCGGTGGTTTTGGGCGGCTCCGCCCGCGCGAGGAAGGTGATGATGTGGCATCCCGCCCATGGGGGGGCCATTTCCCGCGGACTAAATTCGGTCCAAACCTTTTTTGAAGGCAATGTGAACCCTTAGGGGGGCAACGACGGCACCGTCGTTGCTCCCTAGAGGGTGCTTGTGTGTAGAGTGAAGTATGAAGCCTTGGGATAAGCACCCAGCTAGTCAAAGTCAAGCTAAGCCTCCCAAGGGGAGTGCCACATGTCGGCCTACCATGAAAAATGCCAAAAAACTCAAAAAACGAGCCCAATAAGGGGGCAAAACTTTTTGTAACTAGGGGCTTCGGAGTTTTTTTTCATTGTACATGTAAGGAGGAGAGAGAGAGAAGCTTAGAGAAGCATTGTAATGGGGTTTTGAAGCTGTTAATGAACAACCCTCGTGGTCAATTGTGTCGTGTTGCATCCCCCTTCCCCTTTTCTCTTCGTCGTCTTGTCTGTTGCCAACCGCGGTGCCAGTGAAGCATGTGTACGCCCGGATCATTGGTGTTTTGCACACACAGAGAGAGAGAGAGAGAGAGAGAGAGAGAGAGAGAGAGAGAGAGAGAGAGAGAGAGAGAGAGAGAGAGAGAGAGAGAGAGAGAGAGAGAGAGAGAGAGAGAGAGAGAGAGAGAGAGAGAGAGAGAGAGATAGTGTGTGTAAGTGTATGTGTGGAGGGAGGCAGAGCAGGTGCAGTGACGTGTGGACTCATTTTGCAATCTGGGAAAGCGCGTGTGCACTTGGGAACTATGCAAGTGAAGCAGATTATGCGCAAATTGTCATTTTTGAACGTGTTTTCGAGTGGATTGGGGTGTTGTGTTGACCCTGGGCTATAGAGAGGCGCTTCTGGTCGTGCCGGGTGTCGTCCCCCATTCCCCCTCTCCAACGTCAACCACAATAGCTCTGCTCAACAAATCCCTCATCAACAATTAGAATCTTCCTACTTGTAAATTGTTCTCAAAACTTCAATAGTCATATCCGTGCATCCCTTTGAAGATAGTTGCAATGCCTTTCAATCAACATCAAGTCATTTTTTCCACCCATCACCAGCCTGTTTCTATCCCACATGTTGCCTTCCATTAGCTATCTACCTTTCGTACACTATTTACATATTGTTTTTGTCCTTTCTTTAAATCTCCAAGCATTGTAAAAAATATTGATGTATCCTTTGCTACTAGGGCACATGTAGAAAAAGATTTTTCCCTTTGGATGAGGTGAGAACCTTTTTCTTCCTGTAGCACTGCACTCCCGCTTTACAATGGTACTCGGCCAAAACCCCTTATCTCCCTTCAATCTCAAAACTCCTTGCTAGGTTTTGGTAGAGATTGGTCTCTTAAGATGTCACAATTCCTCTTAGGGTCAACGCAAATTGACAAGAATTGAACAACTCGTTTTCCATCTTTGCTTTTGACCCTGGCATAGATAGATCCATCATCCGCCCAATACTTTTGTCTCCATTCACACTGTGTGATCTATGGTTGTCTAAGGATTAGATGATAGCTTGAAATCTCTTGAGCAAAGAAATTTTGAGGCTTACCTTTCATATCCCCTATGGTTACATTAACATTTGGACAAGCACCATAGAGATCCCCGAATGAGTTGTTTGTAGCCCTAATCATCCACCCATGGTCAGTAACAATTGGCCACTTTCCCTTCATATAGAGACTCTTGGACATGAGGTTAATCTCCGAACCATGGTCGATCAAGGCCACATAAGGCTCCTCAAGATCTCCCACCCTAACCAAGGTTTTTGTTGTAGCCCTTGCCCAATGGTTTCTAGAATAGTGGCTCTTATGAGTGGCTTCATCTTCATCTTCATCTTCAAATTTAACATGCCTATTTCTGCCACCCAAAGACTGATGGCAGCTTACAACATTCTCATCTTTATCTCTTTGTTGTACTTGTATCACATGTGTCTTTGAACCACTCTCTTCAGACTCTGATTGGATAGACTCCGTTAACGCTTATTGCTTTCTTCTTATGATATCAATGATTTTCTCATGGGACTCTCTTTGCGATGCCAAGGACTTCTCCTAATGTAAATGCCACCTTGGTATTTAAGATCCTTTCCTCTAAAAATTTCTTTAAATCTATGGAAGCTTCAATATCTGATTGTAGCTTGTATGATGGGATTTTCCCTTTGATCTTTTCCTTATCTTTCTTTTCCTTTGGTGCAACATCTCTCATTGGTACTTCTTGTGATGGAGGGTCCCTCACCATGGGCTCGTGAGAGGGACCCAAATCCTTTCTTCCTCCACCTCTAGTAGCCCTCTTTGAGGGACCTTCATCCCCATTTTGTCTCGTGCATTTTTCTTCAACAAATGCCTTCTTGCCTCGACACTAGAGAAAATACAAAAACCATGATTTGCTAGAGATGAAGAGGAGTACATTTCAGGTGTTCTTGAAGAGGTTTCTTTTGTAGATACTATGGGTGATCTCAATGCTATAACAGGTTCTAATTTTGAATAAGGAAATGACATGGTAAAAGTAGCTTCTATGGATATGTATAGGATCATTGAGTCTTTCAAAGATGAGGAGTGCTTCAATGTGCAAAAAGATCTAGAAGTGCAAGTGGAGACAAAGTACAAGACTATATCAAAGAAGGTGAAACCAGTGGCATTGCCTTTGCCTACAGATTGCAAGGAAAATATGGATCAGGCTTCTTTGCAACCTAGTCTCCAAGATCCAAAAATAACTGGACACAAGTTTACGCAAGAGTCATTGAAGATAAAAGTTGGAAGCAATGACTCCTTGATAGAGATTGAAAGAAAATTCTTTGGATAGACACTCTCCAAACATGAAAAAGCTTTTGCATTTGAGCCTCATGAGATAGGGTATGTGGATCCATCTATAGTAAAACCAATGGTAATATTCACTAAACCTCATGTGCCTTGGAATCTAAGACCAATTCCAGTGCCAAAAGAACTCTTGCCAAAGCTTATAGATTTACTCAATGGAAAGATAAAGATGGGGATTTTGGAACCTTCATGTGCCCCCTACTCAAGCAAATGGTTCACTGTACCAAAGAAAAATGGAGCTCTACGTTTCACTCAAGATATGCAGCCTATCAACAAAGTCACAATCAGGAATATGAGTATAGGGCCAATTGTAGATGAGTTTGCAAAAGCATTTGCAAGAAGGACAGTATATTCTATGGGAGATTTGTACTTAGGGTATGATCAGTTCCAACTAGCAATGGAAAGCAGGGACTTGACTACCATGAGAACACCCTTGGGTTTGGTAAGGATGTGCACCTTACCATAGGGAGCAACCAACTCGGTTACGCACATGATGAATGGTATGGACAAAGTCCTACGTGACTTCATACCTCAAATTACAATGCCTTTTCTTGATGACGTGACAATCAAAGGATGTCACTTAGCTAAAAAAGATGAGGCTCTGGATTCAAGGGGGTGCCGTAAATATATGGCAAACCACATCAATGATTGTGATAAAATTTTAACAAGGTGGGAAGAAGTGAACCTTACATTATCTAGGCAAAAGTCATTGTTTGGGGTTGAAGAAATATTGATAGTGGGACATCTTTGTAATCCTCATGGCTGCTGACCTTGTCCAACTAAAGTGGATGCAATACATAGGATGAAGGAATTATGAGTAAATATCATGGAGGCTAGAAGGTTTCTAGGCGCATGTCTCTTCTATCTCATATGGATTCCACATTATGCACATGGCGTAGATCCTTGTTTGCGGGTCTCTGCGATGGACGTCCATAGCATAGCTCTCAAGCATCAACATACAATTATCGATACAGGGGAAGTGACTCGGATGAGGCATGGAAACTCATTAGGATGTCAACCCTAATGAAGTGAACTCGAAGAGATACAACTACTAACTCTACAAGCAAATCAAACGCACTAAAGCCAAGTAATCTGCCTATGTCCTTCTACAAAGCTCTACAGTCATCACGCCCGTTCACCATGCAAATCATATCGAAATCGCACGAAACTTGAAGGGGAGCTACAGGGGACTATCAGGAACATATCCTATCACTGTCACAGCATTCTGGAGAGGTACAAAGATCGCGATCGTTCATCCCACAGTACGCAAAAACAGTAAACGGATGATCCTAAAGGGTCATTTTTGGGTCCCTAAAGCCTCTCCTAGGGTCAAAAAAACATAAAATACACATATAAACACTCAAAACAGTGATTTAAGGCCTAAGTAGATGCGTTTGAAACCTTCACCAAATCGTGAATGCTTACACTTGAATGAAAGAGCAGAGTAAGAGGAGCACAATGCAAGAAACAAAATTGAATTTGGATTACCGTAGCCACAGAAGCGATGATTACAAATTTGAGCAAAGGGGCAGCTCTCTGTGCGTAACATAATAGTCACTTATCTTCAAAAAATAATCTCTCTTCTCACACTAACCTTAGTGTATTATATACCTAGGGCTTTCTAAAGTGGCCAGCGGCGGCCAACTTCTCATGGACCTTTACATACATCATTGGAAAAATTACATCTTTGACTTAGACTTGACATAAACGATTGACATTAGGCTTTTACAGGGTTTGATGTATTAAACATTGGAAAAATAATGTGACCACATCAAAACTTTGGTCGGCTGACCCAACGGGCGCCTTGGCTAGGTGGGCACTTGTATGTTATTATCACCTTCAAACACTCCCCCCTTCCTAGCTCGTGTCGTCCCTTGACACAACCATTTGTAGTCTGTTCTTCTTGTTGATGAGACTCCCCCCTTCCTTGATGGATTTATATCTGGCATGTTTTGCTTTTTCAAATGGGGTGCCCATTTGCCATTGATTGATGAACATGTGTTCTTTGTGATTTGGATGTTGTGGACGAGGCATTTGTGCATGTTGTTGCACATCCTGCTTTACGTTTCCATTTGTGCAGTTGGTCAATGATACCTGCTTCTTTGCATACTTTGCCTCCTGGTGCAGTTGACTTTTTATTGGAGCTCGTATCTCAAAATGTTTGAGACTTTGACATGTGTGCACTGGCATCTCCAATTTGATTTTCTTTGCCACTTTGCCAATAGAGCTTTGTGGGTATCTTTGAAGATAAGAGCTTCTCTTTTCGAAGCGTAGTTGAGAACAATGTGGCCCCACTTTATCTCTTTGAAGATCGTGTAACAAATTCTTTATTGGTTTCATTTGATGGAAGGAATATATACAATAGAATAGTGATGGGGGTTTCTAAATTAGGGTCTAGAACCTGAATGACCAAAGGGAAAAACCCAGTGGGAAAAAATGTCTTTAGTATACGCTCTTATTGGGGTTGAACACTTGGAAGTTGAGTACCTGTTCATGCAAGGTGAGTGCTTGGGCGAAATAAAGTAAGAGTGCATAATGCAAGCGCCATTTATGGGACACTCTATATGCACATAAGAGTTCTTTCAAAAAAATCATGCGGTGTGAAAAATGAGTTGTTGGGTGCTTCAAGGAACAAATGTAGCACATGTGATATCCAAGGACATCTCAATAGCTTCCACATTTCCAAGAAGGGTTTTTTATGTTGAAGCTTCTCCACTCATTACTCACTATGCATAGTGCGTGAGTGTCTTTTGGACTCTCTTCTTCACATTACCAAACTTAAAATACATAGACTTGGACTCTTATGCTCACCTATACCAGCATGAGCGACACAACATAAATATGCTCAACTCCTCCACCTTGAGTAGTACCTAGAATAGCTAAGACTCTTACACCATAGAGAATATTACTTAAAGCTTTGGGACTAATGTCTTGCTCATTTAGTGGCTCAGCTGCCCGACTCTTGACTTTTATGCCGTGTATTTTTAATGGAGACTTGGACTTACATGTTCAAGGCCGGAAACCCAATTCCATAAGTTCTTGAAATTTAGGCCTCTTCCATTGTGTTGGTCTTTGGATGCCACCATCTTTTCAAGTAAGTTGGCATACTTTGGCTCCTCTTGACTTGCTTGTCGAGTGACTGATGTAGCCTTTGCTTTATCTTGCATGAGAAGCGATTTTTGAGATGTGTGGCCTCTCTGTTGACTGAGTTTCCACGAATGATTTTGGAACCCATCCTGTTTTTGGTCCTTGTGTGACTGTCTTTTGTATTCGCTTCTTTTGCTCGATGACTTGATGGACACTAGGTTTTGGTAGCCAGATGTGATGATTTCCTTCATAGAGGCCTTGATTTTGTAGTTGATGATGAGGTATCCATGTAGAGGTTGTAGCAGTCTTTGTTGCAATTGGCTTCTGTCGGATGTTGGTTGTCTTTGCTTGCTTTGGGGTAGAAGCTTGTGCTACATGGTTTGTCATGGTTGTTCCAGAGTGAGCTAAAAATTTTGGTAACCATATTTGAGTGTTACCTTCATAAAATCCTTGTGCTTCGAGTAGCTTGACTGGGATCATCTGTTGCTTCACTTGTTTGTCTTGGGTAGCTTCGTTGAAGTTTGACTTTGGTACCCATACTTGTTGTGTTGCTTTCTTGGAAGGTCTTTTTGTTTGCCTTTTGTTGGTGTTCTTTCGCTTCCTGAGTATTTTGTATTCCGCTAATAGCGCCTCTTGTTCCTTGTAGAACTCGTTGTGGTTGAGGTGGGTAGGTCCAGGCTATTACTTTAGGCTTTTTGGCCCAAACATTAGTGTTTCCTTGGAAGTAGCCTTGAGCAGTGATCGACTCATTTGATGCTATCCACCCTGTCGCCTTTTGTTGTTCTGGTTGAACCCGTGTTTCATGTATCCAAACTCGGTCTTTGACTTGGATGTGCTCTTTGGATACCAACACCTGGTTGGCATTCTTCGGCTTCTTCTGGATGCTTTTTTGTGATGGAAACTTTGGTTTGATAGACTTTTTGCTTTTGTTTCCATTGCATTGTTGATGGTGTGGCTCTTGATGTAGAGGCTTTGTGGGAAATTTGATGGAGGCTTGTTGAAGGTGAAGTCGTCTCGCAAGGTTGATATACTTCAATGTTTACCTTTTCTTTACCTTTTTCCGTGATGGTTGGTGATTTCTTCTCTGCATGGATTTGAGAAGCTTCATGGAGTCTTATCGTTGTTGTTGTTGAAGCTTTTGATTGTTGTCGAAAGAAGATGTTCCTCCAGCTTTCTGTCAGGACCAGACTCTCTTTGATATGATGGGAATTGATTATGTGGAAAGTATCTTTATACTCCACCGTACTCAATTTGAGTACAGCTTCTGCCACTCCAAAGCTAGGAATCGGCATTTTTGAACTTGTGTAAACTGTTTCTTCTAGCTCATTGATTGGTGGCTTTCCCATCATGACCCACGTTCCATAAGTCATTAGATTCTTTGTTGCTTCTGGATCTATCACAGTTGAACATGTTATTTTGAGTCCTGTTTTTTCGCATATGCTGAATTTGATTATTGTAGGAGATAGTCCATCTTCTTCCTTGTCCCTGTTCTTCTTTTGATCTTGTGTTTGTTGAAGATTTGCCGTTGAACTTGGAAGCTTTCCTCCTTCATCTACTTTCATTTGCACTTTTTCTGGAGTCGGCTTCTTTGAAACAGCTTTTGTTGTTTCTTCAAGTATGTCAATAATGACATATTCTTGTGGTTGCTCTACTTCCTTCGTTTTTAATTTTGCCTCATGCTCCAGGATGTAGCTATCTGTCTCACTTTTTCTTCTTTCACACTCACAAACTTCATTAGCTTCCTTCAACACTTTCAACATAAAACATGAAACTAGGTCGTAGCCTTCTTCATTACAAAACTTGGTTGGAGTTAGCTCATTTACACACACATCCAAGGTTGCCAATATTTCAGTCCATCCAAATGGCTCAAAAACTCCTCTGGAAATGGTTCCGGTATGTAAGCTTCATCGTCCATTGATCTTTCTAGGATGCAATCCTCCTTCACTGAGCTTCCACACTTCGAAGAGCCACACATCCAAAGTTCGTGTTTGGTTTGTAGCCACGCAGGTATCTCTTTCCCATTGACTATAGTAGAGTCAATTTCTTCTAAAGAAGTTCTATTCACAACTCTATAGCTTGGTCTTTTATGCTTATTTTTGTGGTGATCTTTTTATGTCTCAAGTAGATATAGTCATAGCCCCAATCTTGAACCATCTTAAGTTGACGCATGAAAGGTCTTCCTAAAATGATATCAAAATTGTTCCCTTTTCCAAAATCTACTATTGCAAATGTATGTTCATATTCAATTCCACAAGAAGTCACAATAATTTGCTCTAAGATACCCAAAGTTTTTTCCGTGTATCCATCTGCAAGTTGCAGCTTCATTCTAGTTTTCCTAAGCACTGGTCTACCCCATTTTTCCCAAATGTCTTTTGTGGCTATGGCTACTCCAGCCCCACTATCAAGTATAGCCAATGTTTTAACTCCTTTGTATAACACAAGTAAGGTGGTGTTTCCTTCTTCTCCTTCACAATATTCCCCCACCTTGTTTATTGGCACAGGTTTAGCGTTTGCACTTTCTTGTTGAGTTTTGTTTGGTTGTTCATTTGAGGGTAGATCTTGAAGAGGTATCTTTAATCCCATCTTCCCCAAATTGTTTCCTACTTCATCACATACATGTGGTCTAATCTTAAGCAGTTCAGATAGAGTAATGGTGCACTGTATTGGAGCTGACATCAACTCTTGCATACTCTTTGTATCTATCATCTTGAATATTGCTTTCCTCTGAGATGGCACCACTCTAGTCTCTGAGTCAGCCTCATGTTCTCCTATGTATGAGGGTAAGGTCTTCAAGGACTCTGGTTTGCCTTCAATTGAAACTTCCGTCCTGCATCTCCATTTAGAGATTGAATGTCTCCCTGATAGACTTCATTCTCTGTATTGACCTCAATTATGGGTGCAGATTGGAAAGTCGCACTTCCATCTTTTGCACTTCTAATTGCTTCCCACAATTCATTTGGCCATGGCTCATCCATCTCTGGGATAGGTGTCATAAATTGTGATCTTGACCTTGCATCATTAGTGGTGTTGGCCACTACTTGATCATCTAGTTGAATTTCTAAGTTGTTGGTTTCTTGTGTTGCAGTCTTTGCTTGCACATCCTTTTGTGATTCTAGGTCAATGTTTTTTTGAGTTAGTGTTTCAACAACCTTTGCCTTAGGCATTTCAAATCCAACACTTTTTGGTTTTGTTTCTGGAGGTGAAATGGGTGCTTCAGGCTCCATCATTGCCTGTGCAGTTTTTACCAATTCCTTACACATTTTCAACCTCTCAGTCTCTACCTCATCATGAGGATATTTCATCCCTCGTTGCTCTAGGGTTTGGTTGGGTTTCAATATAGCATTATATGCTTCCATTGCAGCATCTAATGGCTTTAGGACTTTGTCTACCAACACAGATCCTCCGAAAGACGCCTTCCTTGGTTTCTTATCGCTCACCACCGTTTTGTTTTCCCGTTCTTGTTTTAGCTGCTCCTTTGTCTCTTGTAATTCTGTTTGTAGTGCAGTTTGATTTGTAATTGTTTTTGCTTTAATTATATCTCTTTTGGATTTCCACGATTTTCTCCCAGTCCTCACTGACACACTAGTTATTTCCCCTTGTTTGGGTTGTTGATCTTTCTCCTCATTAGCTTGTCCCTCAGCATTTTCTTTTGCTTGGTCTCTAGTCACTACCTTCACAGGAATTTTGGGTTCTGCCTCTGATCCACTTGGAGAAGGTAACACTCCCACAACATTCATTTTTGTTTTCCTCTGTTTTTTTGGGTGTTTTGGACAATTTGGAACAATGTGTGTATTGGCACACTCCAAAAAATGTCCAATTATCTCTACACGAGAATAATTCTTGGCCAAATGATTACCTCCACACTTGTAGCATGGTCCATCTTGTTGAGTCACTAGTGGCACAATTGATGGTTGTTCTTGCTTAGCCAGAATGGTCTCTGGTCTACGCTCTTGATTGGCTATGAACATCAGAGTGTCCTCATTCAACGAATAGAGTTTTCTTATAGGTTCTTGCCCTAGCCTAGGTTGTGATACCTCAGCTCTTTGTAAAGCCCTTGATACAACCCTATTTTGAAATAATGGATGATTTGGTACTGGCATTTGTTTTTCTATTTTATGTCCAAATAGTGTCCCCCTCGTGTAGGTTTGATTATAGTAGCACTCACTCATCTCATGATTGGTCCATTTTTGCTCAAAGGCACACCATTTTATTCGTTGTGCTACTTGCGCTGCTGGCTCATCTAGGTCTGGGTTGGTCATTAATTGAGACATAACCACTTTCCTTGTGTTGGTTTCACTAGATGCTAAAGGAGCACTATCCATAGTGATCTTTGTATCACCAATTTCCTCACCATAGGATTTATAATTGTCAACTAGGTATAACGCTTCTCTCGTGACTTGTTCAAAGGACGTACATCCTTTTAAGTGCAAATCTTTCTTGAGAGTTTCATTTTTCAAACCCTCTATGAAGAGAATTGATAATCTTTCATCCTGTAGTAACTCGCATTCTGGACATCTCTCTATATATTGTTTGAAGCGTAGCGATGCTTCCTTCACTCTCTCATCTTCTTTTTGCTTGAATGCATAGATTTGGGACACTGTGTTATGCTTGATTCCCCTTTTAGAGAACTCCACAACAAATTCTTGCAACAGTTGTTCAACGTTTGAGAAGGCATTTTTGTCCACAACAGTTGGAACCAATTCAATGCTATTCCTTCCAAGGTTAAGCCAAATCCCTCATACTCTGTATGAAAATTGAATACTTGTTCGGCTCTTAACACTTGTTTGAACAAGGATGCATGTACGTTGTCGTGCTGTGACACGTACATAGTGGGAACGCATGCTACAAGAGTTCTCTTGTAACTTTTTAGATACATAGTTATATTTTCTATAATGTACATCTGAATATTTAAGTATAATAATATGCTTTCTATCTCATCCTATTATTTATCTCAAGGGTAACCTATTCTTACTTTACCATCAGAAAATACTATGGGAAAAGCGTCAATAGCTTCCTCTCTTTAACTTGGGGAAAAAAGCATTGATTCTTTATTTCCACTATCTCATTATCATCTCACACCCTAGCTAGATCCTATATCTAGGGTAAACTCCAATATATATATATTCTATGTATTTTTCTTATATTTCTTTTTAAATAGCTACTAGGAGGGAATCAAATCCTAGTGGGACACTAAGTGGCATGATTTCAAAGATACACTTATTTTAATGCATTATTGCAAGCATGATTACAAAACTTTGTCAAGGAGCAATGTCATGCTTTCATGTGGCATGAGATGTCCTTTGGAATCAAATGAAATTCTAGGCTAAGGGGACCACAGGAAGACTTTTGCTGCCAGAAATGGACCCTATTTTGATGATTTTTTTACACAAGGTTCCAATCCGAATTGGAAAATGCATTTAAAAAGGAAGTCATAGGTAATGAGCTGAAGTTTCTCCCCATATTTTTACTTTTTTATTTGGAGCCATGGTTGAGGAGATATGATCAAAATACTGGACCCCAGTCTGCCCACATCATGCAGGGACAGCTCATTTCCAACTTTTCCAGTTTCTGTTCACACTGGCTCTTCTCTTCTTGTGTAAACCCTTGGGGGTTCCCTTCACCTATAAAAGGGGACCTCTTCTTCCTTGAAAATAACTCAAGCATTCAAGCCATTGATGGGAGGAATTCATTAGGGAGGGAGTAGTAATGCCAAAGTGTACTTAGTCATTAACATAAGCCTAAGCCTACACTTTCTCCTAGAAGAAGACTAGCCATTCTTGCAACAAGTTAACCTTGGAAGATCAACTCTAATCAAAGAAGGTCTTGCACTTGGTGTATCAATCAAAGTGGAATTATCCACTCTTCTTCTCTCTCCATCAATAATGGTGCCGAAGGGTTTGTCAAGTAAGATGAGTTCTACATTGATGTTTTCTTTATTTCTTGTTGTTTTCTTTTTCATCTCTAATCCAACATATATATATATATATATATATATATATGTATCTAATATCATCTCCTTAACCAAACCTATCTCTCTCATTCTTAGTAATTCATCTTCTAGGTTCTCTTTGCTACAGGTACATCTCTCCCCGCAGTATCCTTATTGCCTACGGGCAAGAATAGCGCTTGGGAGGGAAACTTCTCATCTCTTCACTTCTCTCATGTCTACATTTCTCACATACTATCCTAGATGAATAACCCACATGATGATATTTTCTATCGGTTTCACTCTGTACGATCTATTAGAATTAACGTATAGATTAGCTGTAAAATACACTTTCAACAACGTATTGTGTTTCTCTTTGGTCCAGAAAGGCTCAATGAAATACTTCTATCACCGGATCCCATCATACTACCTCTCATAGACTATAACTTTTCCTTTGACGTAAGCATAGTTATTTTGCTATGAACCAAGAGGATTTGTACACACAATTAATCCCAATCACTAGACAAAATATATATATTATGGTAAGCACAAAACTACAATTCCAAAGAACAATTCGTAGCCTATTTGGTCAGCCAAGATTGAATGCTATTAACTCATCTATTAACCCTTTCATATTACCCATGATATGATATGACCATAACCTTGATGTTTTCATCTTTTTGTTGTTTTGACACTCTCTTTTGTGTTCTTTCTTTGTGTGTGTGAGTGCAAGAGAGAAAGAGTGGGGCTTCTTTGATTGCACTTTTTTCCAAACCCTAGTCTTCATGGCATCTATGGTTTAACTCCTTCATATAGTTTTTTGGAGTTCTCTCACAAACTCTCACAGCCATAAGCTCGGTGCTTTCCCGGCAAGACCGCAAATTTCTCGACAACGTATGGATCCCTTAATCCATCATACTTCTTCTTGAAACATTTGGCCAATTGATATGGTCTCGTTGGTTCTGGCTCAACCATGTATCTTAGCGTGTTGGGGTCTCTCACAAAGACATCCCTCGTTCCTTCTTCTCGTCTTGGAGCAAATCTTGGTGGAATCCCCTTTGAGACATGTTTTGGAAATGTTGATGGATTTGTAAGTTTAATTGGTGGTCTCTTGGTTCCACTCAATGAGGTAGGAGCTACACTCCCGTGAATAGCTATTTTGGATGTTTGATGTCCATTTGATCCCATAGTTTCAATGTTAGCTTCTTGCAAATCAATCTCAAAAAACCCTGGTACACTTACACTCGGTTTGAAAGTAGTAAGCAGAGATTGGAGTACCCATGTATGTATATCTTTCTAGCGTAATTGGGATGATAAGTTTGTACTCTCGTCCATACTTATCTACCATTAGAACTTGCACTCCCTGGTCATCTGTGTATGTGAAGGCATAGAGGTTCTTGTAGTCTGTCAACTCTTCAATGATGGAATTTAAACATCTATAGAAGTTGTTTTGATCCCCAATAGGTAACCTATAAAGGCCATCATAAGTGTAATCTATTAGAACTCTCGTGGCTTCATTGGTTTTGATGAACCTCACGTTGGGTTTGTTGATTAGAGGATGCTTCTCCTCTAAGTCTCCAGCAATTTCCACTTTTGCTCTTCCAAACTCCCGCATTTTAGTTGATTGGTTTGGCTTCCAGTGAGCTACATGATCACTTGACAAATATCCATGAGCCATGCCTTGAGGTTTGGCTTAATATGATTGATAAGCCTCGTGGTCTTGTCTCAACCCTCTTGCTATAGGTGTTGCAGTATTTCTAGTTGTTTGTGTAGGTGGCATAGCTCTGAGTTGAGTGGAAAACCCTGATGATGGATGAGTTGTCATGTTTAAGCCTCACTCAATACTCTCAAGATGATCCTTGATAAGAACACCTTGGCTTAGTGCACACAATCCCTTTTTGCCCCTGGTCAAGTCTCTAAAAAGTCAGGAATTTGTGACTTTTTTGGTCTCTGGAAACTGGTCTTGGGTACCCTAAAAGTTTGGATTTAGGAAACTTTACGAAAGCCAAGGAGGAAACTTGACTAGCTATAAAACTAAGCGAGCGACACGTAAATTTTTCCAAGTAAAGAGAGATGAGAGAGAGGGTGGGAAAGGAGAGAGGAAGTTCTATAGCGTGTAGAGAAGTGAGGAAGGGGGAGGAGATCTTGCAAAAGTAGGTTAAACACCAAACACGTTTCACATAATCTCTTCAGTGGTGCCCGCAAGATTTCTTCCTAGCTATACCTGACTCAATTTGGAGTTGTCTATCAAAAGTTAGAGAAATTTTAGTGAACTGCACTTGAAACAGCACTCAAAATAGTCTCAGGATCAGAACACAGGAAATTTGGCTTGTATCTTGGCTTCCAGAGGGTATTTTTCACTCAAACTTGAGATTTGGGATGTACTCAAGTAGTTCTATAAACTTATGAAGTCAAATACTCTCACTATGTAGAGGTACACCGATCGCGATCGTTGACCCCATGTCACAGATTTGGAAGATTTTTGCACAGTAGCTAGCCCTTGATGTCTTGATACCAAGTGTCTTTGTATTTTTGAATTTGGAGATGTTTTGACCAATGAAAACCCAAATCCCAGGTGGTTTTGCAGTTATTGGCCTAATTGTGTAACTGGGACTTTTGACCACTTTCTTTTGCTTTTTTGACCTTGTTCCTTTTGGAAAATATGTTGCAGTAGATGTCAGCTACCTACTCATAAATTTTCAATCCAAAATGTCACTGGGGTACACCGATCGCGATCGTAGTTCCAGCTCCTTTTTGCATGAAATTTTAGGAGTTGATAGACATGGGTATGATTAGTCTATTCCCAAACCCAACAACTGTCTTTTGGTTTTTTTACCCTGGTTCTTTTGAGAAAGTTGTTTGTCTAGTTATCAGCTACCTACTCACACCAAGTCTCAACTCAAAATGTCACTATGGTACACCGATCGCGATCATACTTTGGAGCCCAAATTGGATGAAACTTATGGATATGGTAGACAATGATGTGTACAGTCTACTCCCCAAATCTTTTTGAATTTGGACAAGAAAAAGTCAAGTTTTTACCAGATCTTGGTCTGCTACAGTGATTTTCTATCTGTCTGTTGTTTTTGGCTATTTTGGTAGTTTTTTTGAAAACTCCTGGTATCTTATATAACCTAGGTGTATGTGTGGGTAAAGTCTGGTCAAAATTTGGGTCTGAGGTACACCGATCGCGATCGCAGTTTGGAGCCCAAATTGGATGAAACTTCACCAGCTTGTTCACTAGGCTATTTTAAGACTACCTACCAGAAACTTTTGTATTTGGACTCAAAAAAGTCAAGAATTTACAATTTCTTGGTCTGAAGTGCCTGATTTTCTTGAATCTGTCAATTTGACTTGATTTTGGTGTTTGTTTTGGGATTTGAAAGCTATCTAGGGTTGTCCTGTGTACAGGCTATCCCTCTGTATGGTTTCTTCCGAGCCTTGATGTGTTTTGGTCTTCTGAAAGTCAATTTCTATGCCAGTTTAGCAGTTTTTGACTTGGATCTGTATTCAAGTGGTTTTGACCAATTTTTTGTGATTTTTGACCCTAGGTCCTTTAGACTTTTATGTTTGTATACACCTAAGGATCCCAGAGATGAAATCTGGTCAAAATCTGGCACTTAGGTACACCGATCGCAATCATAGTTCTGAGCCCAAATTAGACCAAATTTGGCATGCTTGTATAGACATTGATGTTTTAAGGCTATCCCCCAAGTCTTTTTGCATTTGGATCACCAAAAGTCAAGATTTTGCAGTTTCTGGGTCTGTCAGGCTAGTTTTACCCAAGTGGCCTGATTTCCTTGATTTTTGATTTTTTTGGGTGTGGTTGCTTTAGACAAACTTGTTTAGAATCTTATCAAGAAGGCACATGTCAAATCTTGTACAATTCTGACACTGAGGTACACCGATCGCGATCGTAGTACCAGAGCCAAATCTGATGAAATTTTACAGGCTCTCTCTGACAAGTATTTTCCAGTGTTTGGTGCTACCACTTTGTGATTTGAATCAATTTCAGCTCTGTTTGGCCAGATTTTCTAATTTCAGAGTCTTATGGCCCTTTTACCAAAGTTATGGTTTTTTTGGTTTTTTGGCTTTGACTTTTGCCCCAAATCTGACTAGAATGTGATTTACTTATCCTACTCCTAAGTACAGAAATAAAAGAACATAAGAAAATGAATCAAACAAAACAAACAGGATAAAAAACGGATGATGGATCACTACTCAATCGATACAAAGAAATTTGAAGAGAAAAATTGCTTAAATCAACCTCACTCACAACTCCCTATATCTCTCAAGAGTAGATCTAGACAGTCCACCGGCCTTAGACTCCACTAAGCACTAAACCCCTGTCTAGATGCTTCACTGAAATGTAAATGGAATGGAAATTATCTTTTGGAACAATAAGAAAACTCTAAATACGCACTCGATCACTCATCACCTAAGATTCATTCCCCGGCAATGGCGCCAATGTTTGCGGGTCGCCGCGACGGGGACGTCCATAGCATAGCTCTCAAGCATCAACATACAATTATCGATACAGGGGAAGCGACTTGAATGAGGCATGGAAACTCATTAGGATGTCAACCCTAATGAAGTGAACTCAAAGAGATGCAACTACTAACTCTACAAGCAAATCAAACGCACTAAAGCCAAGTAATTTGCTTATGTCCTTCTACACAACTCTACAATCATCATGCTCGTTCACCATGCAAATCATATCGGAATCGCACGAAACTTGAAGGGGAGCTACAAGGGACTATCAAGAACATATCCTATCACTGTCACAGCATTCTGAAGAGGTACAAATATCGCGATCGTTCATCCCACAGTACGCAAAAACAGTAAACGGATGATCCTAAAGGGTCATTTTTGGGTCCTTAAAGCCTCTCCTAGGGTCAAAACAACATAAAATACGCATATAAACACTCAAAACAGCGATTTAAGTCCTAAACAGATGCGTTTGAAACCTTCACCAAATCTTGAATGCTTACACTTGAATGAAAGAGCAGAGTAAGAGGAACACAATGCAAGAAACAAAACTGAATTTGGATTACCGTAGCCACAGAAGCGATGATTACAAGTTTGAGCAAAGAGGCAACTCTCTGTGCGTAACGTAATAGTCACTTATCTTCAAAAATAATCTCTCTTTTCACACTAACCTTAGTGTATTATATACCTAGGGCTTTCTAAAGTGGCCGGCGGCCAACTTCTCATGGACCTTTACATACATCATTGGAAAAATTACATCTTTGACTTAGACTTGACAAAGACGATTGACATTAGGCTTTTACAGGATTGGATGTATTAAACATCGGAAAAATAATGTGACCACATCAAAACTTTGGCCGGCTGACCCAACGGGCGCCTTGGCTAGGTGGGCACTTGTATGTTGTTATCACCTCCAAACAATCCTCTTTATCAATTGCTAAGGAAGAACTAAAGGTTTCAATGGAATGATTTACATGTAAAAGCTATGAGAAAGTTGTTGTTGTCTTCACCGACTTTGAGGAAGATTGACTATGAGTGTGGAAGACCGGTGATTGTGACAATGGACACTAGTCCAATGGAGACTTGATGGGAAATAGGACAAGACGATGAAGAGAAACACGGGTATGTGGTGAGATTTGGGATCAAGGTTCTAAGTTCTCACCAAAGAGCATATCCACATGTAAAAAGGCAGATATGGGGGGTGGTTACAACATTAAAGTGTGACAAAGAGTACTTCATTGGAGCATCTGTAGTTGTGAAGACTGATTGCTTACCACTTCTAGGGATGATTGCAAGCTGCTATACACCTTATATTGCTATGCTTAGGTGGATTGCTTATACAAAGTCCTTGAACCCAAAACTGAATCACATTGTAGGAAAAGATAATTCAATGGCAGATATTCTTTCAAAGGCAAGGTATGAAGATGAGGATGATATGATTGATGAGGAAGAAGATGTGGGAACAAAATTCTACACAATTTCTCATGCAAAGTGTGATGATATATGCATTGTATCTTCACTTGAGTCTTTTCAGAGGAGTTTTATGAGGTTGAATGGTTGCTCATAGGTCGCTACCTGAGTACTTTACAAAAGCAAGATGATTGGACTAAATCAAAATTAAAAAGGATCAGAAAGAAGGCGTATGGATTCTTCTTGAGGGATGGCTACTTATGGATACATCCTAAAAGAAGAGATGGGACTCCATTGCGAGTGGTATGTGATAAGCCTACTCAACTCAAAATTATCACAGAGCTTCGTGAAAGCCTATATGCTAGACATCGAGGTGTATGGGCTACTTTTGCCAAAGTGAAAGAAAGATATTGGTGGAAACGCATGTATAAGGATGTAGAAGATTTTGTGGAGTCTTGTGTTACGTGCCAAATGTATTCCAATGTACGCCATCTGATGGATTGCATCCTACATACCCATTAGCCATGCACTATAAATGGGTTGTTGATCTAGTCACAATGCCTTTAGGACTTTGGCAAATGAGATACTTGGTACTTGCATGAGAAGACTTGACGAACCAAGTGGAAGGGCGTGCATTGAGGACAAAAACTACAAAAGCTGTTTGTAAATTTTTGCTTGAAGATGTAATTTGCCGCTATGGCTGTGTGGGAAAGATAGTTGTTGATAGAGGTGAGTCAGATGTAGATGAAGCAAGTGATTTCTTTACAAGAGTTGGTATCAAGCTAGCTTTGACTTGTGCTTATAATCTAGAGGGAAATGGAAAAAGTGAAATCAGACATCCTTCTGTTGTCAAAGCTTTGGCTAAGGCATGCAAAGGTCGAATGCGTGAATGGCCAAGGTTACTACCACATGATTTATGAGATAACTGTACAACTCATAGCTCACCGATTACATACCTACTAAATTGATGTATGGTCAGAAGCTAGTCATGCCCACTGAGGATGTAGTTCCTACTTGGAACATGTTACCTTGGGAAGATGGTGCAAGTAGGTAAAATCTACTTGCTTTGCGCATAAAGTAATTGAATCGACCAAAGCCTATTGAAGAGGGTGATTGGGTCCTAATATATGACCGTAGCCTTGACAACCAGCACACCACATAAAGACAATTTACAAAAAGGTGGTTTGGTCCCTATGTTGTCAAACATGTGCATGAAAATGCTACATATACTTTGAGGGAGCTCGATGGAATAGAGATTAAAATTCCCATGGCAAGCAGAAGAATCAAGATGTTCAAGAGGAGACATGATAATGATCCTTTTGATTCACAACACGATGATGATGAAGCACCTAATGACATTGCTACAGATGAGGATGAAGAAGCAGAGGATGATCTTCCAAAGTTTGCAGAACACGAAAATGATATCCAAATATTTGTGGATCTTGATGAAGATTAAACCTACATAAGGAAAATGTTGGCACATGCCGGAGGATGTGCAATTTTGATTCACAACAAGATGATGATGAAGAACCTAATGACATTGCTACAAATGAGGATGAAGAAGCAGAGGATGATCTTTCAGAGTTTGCAAAAGATGAAAATGACATCCAAATATTTGTGGATCTTATGAAGATCAAACCTACATAAGGAAGATTAAACCTACATATTTGTGGACCTTAATGAAGATTAAACCTACATAAGAAAAATGTTGGCACATGTCCGAGGATGTGCAAGTTTAGCTGGGTGGATGTCGTGTCATGGCACATACATAGTGTGAAATAAAAACAGTCACCTCACTTTTGACACTTCTTGATGCATGGAAAGAAAACCAATAATGTACATATTGGCTTTCTGAAGCGCTCGCTATTGCTGTCCTGCCCCCACCCCATGCGTTGCCTCATGCTGCCCCCCCTCACTCCAGCCTCACCCTGTGCTGCTCCCTCACCCTCTCCCCTCCACGCTGCCCCTCCTACTGGCTTCCTCACGGCCCGCCCTTAGCCCCCGCTACCCCCCCTTGCGCTGCCCCTATCCCTGCTCGCCCCCGCCCTCATCCCCCGCTGCCCTCATCCCCGCTTGCTGCGCTTCCTATCGCGCCCTCCTCCGCCTCTCTGCATTCACTGAACCCCCCCCCGCACCACTTGCGGCTCATTGCATTTTTCTTTTTTGCACGGCGGGATTGGCTCTGGCAGTGCTCGTTCTTTGACAATGCTTGTCGGGGTCCCTTTGCAGAAGATTTGTTTTACCCACTCTTTCTCTGCCATAGTAGTAGACACAAATGGAGGCTCAAGCTCCACCACAGAAGGACTCCACTGAAGCCCCTTTGCCCGACCCCGCTGAGCCCATCATTCGACTTGCTCTATCACTGATAGAGAAAGCGAGCCTAGCCGCAGAGGTAGAGTGCCTGCAGGAGACTTATATAATCTACAAGATCCTCAGTACCAGACCCAGTAGAGGAAAGCTATGTGATCTTCTCCAAGCTCGCCTTCTTGCAAAGGTGGGCAAGATCTTGGACGTTCAGATCTTCGGATAAGGCTACTACCAGATCGAGTTTGAGACCCCCGAGATGGTGTCCAAGGTCATCGCCATAGTCCATTGACCATCCGAGCAGTTGGAGCCCACTTTTGACAGTGGAGACATGGTTTTGACCCTGCTTCGGATGTTCTGGTAGAGGAGGCAGACATCCCCATCTCCGTCTACTTTCTTGGTTTATGGAGGGAGTACCTACCACTTTTGTCTAGGATAGGCTCAGCGATTGGGACTGTCCTGCAAACACCTCGCACAGCAACCTCAGTAGTAGCTGCCAAGGCGGCCGGCATTCCCTCAGTTTGCATTATGGTCAAGGACACTCACACTCTCCCGAAGTTCATTCTTTTGCCTCAGGTGAGTGGGGGTTGGTTTTGATAGAGCGTCGAGTATTTGGGCCTCCCGAACTAGTGCTTCATTTGTCGACAGATGGGCCATCTTGCGAAGGCTTGTCCATGTAGGAGGCCTCGACCTACACCACAGACTCAACCCTAGCCTGCAAGGGCTGGCTAGTAGCCACCACAGACAGAGACATAGAGCACACATGCAGACACCTTTTGAGCCTGGGGCTCCAGCGGAGGAGGGATGGTAGCAGGTTCGTGGTTGACGACGGAAGGGACCACAGCGACATCTTGGCACTCAGAGTGGTCCTCAGGCACTTTCCCAGCAGCAGTAATGGGTTCCCACGGGGAACCATTTCGGTCCTCTTGAGCAGGATGAGGTCCCTGCTCTAGCCCCCACCTCAGCTTCACCCTCGAGAGCCCCTCCTCCCCTAGATTTCCCCTCCTCCTCATCATCCCCCCCCTCCGCCTCCTGCTCCCGCCGCCTCTCCCCCTTGCCTCTCTACCTCTGCCGCTCCCCGCCCCTCTTCTCCCCCTCTTCCCCCTGCTCCTACACCCCCCCCCCCCTCCTGCTCCTGTTCCATAGTCGACCCAGGCGGCAAGGCCATCTCCGGCTTCTAGGAGATCTCTTGGCAGCACCTTTGCCACGAGTCGCTTTGCGAGAGAGGGACAGCCTTTCTTGCGACCCCCTCTACAGGTACAGATGTCTCCCTTTGCATCAGTCCCTTGTGGTTTGACGAGCTTCGACATTCGGCATCGATGAGACTTCTTTGATTATGACTTTACTCTTTTTCTCGGTGACCCCTTAGTAGACCATGAGGCAGCCTGCTTCAGGGTTCATCTTCTATTCCTTGCAGCTAGGGGGATTGAGGCCCTGGACTCAACGGTTGGCTTCTCTTTTCCCCTTTGCGGCAGAGACCAGACTGAGCGGACTCTCGACTGAGTGTTGGAGTGGTTGCATACACATTTCCTAGAGTTCTCTCACCACATGGGTGTAAAGAAAGCGGATGCAAGAGAGCTACACAAGACAAGCACAAAGCACACAGAGATGGAAAGCTTCTTCTTCTTCACACAGAAAAGAGAGTACAAAATGACTAAGTGCTAAAACTAAAAAGTAGCACATATATACATGCGGTCACTAAGTGTGAACTCGCTAGAAGCGTACTAGGCTGGCACTATAAGTGTAGTCCAGCTGTAGAATCACTGGCAGAGATCCTCCGTGTCAGTCACCTAACACGCCAGTGAGTAAATGCCGTAAGCGGCCAAGACCCGTAGTGGATGCCAGCTCAAGATGTAGAGCTCGACATCTCAACACTCTCCCTCGAGCTCTACATGTCGCAGAGTCCAAGCATAGTCCAGAAACGTCAAAGCTTCTCAGCTCCGAGGGCCTTGGTAAAGATATCCGCTATCTTCTCCTCTGTGCTGACGTCGACCAAGTCAATGTCGCCCGCCAACACTCACTCTCGAACATAGTGGTAATGGACCTCTATGTGCTTGGTCCATGCATGGAACACTGGGTTCCTAGCCAACTGCATGTTGCTAAGGTTGTCACAATGGATGACAATCTGTTGGTCCACCTGCACTCCCAAGTCCTCAAGTAATGTGCATAGCCAAGCTACCTCGCACGCCGCAACTGCTGCACCTCTGTATTCGGCCTCTATGCTTGATAAAGCAAACGTAGGCTGCTTTTTTATGCTCCAAGTAACAGCAGCACTCCCAAAAGAGAACATGAATCCACTCGTAGATCTTCTATCAACAATGCTACCTGCCCAATCTACATCTATATACCCATACAATGATAATGGCGCATCTGCTCCATAGAACAATGCGTAGTCAAGAGTCCCTTGCACATACCAAAGTGTGCGTCGTACTCCATCCAAATGTGGCTTCCTTGAAAGCTGCATGAACTAACTCTCCAAGCCTACTGTGTAGCTCAAGTCTGGCCTCGTGATAGTCAAGTAGATTATACTACCCACAATCTTCCTGTACATCTTGACATCCTCAACAACATCACCCTTCTCTGCACTCAGCTTTGCATTCACATCCAAGGGAATAGAAATTGGCTTACAATCAGCCATACCATACTTTGACAACATGTCCAAAGAATACTGTCTCTGTGACAGCCATACACCCTCTGGAGTCCTGATCACCTCAATGCTAAGAAAGTAGCGCAACTCGCCCAAATCTTTCATTTCAAACTTCTGTTTGAGAAGACCCTTCACATGGTCAATCTCCATAGCATTGTCACCCACAATAATAATGTCATCTACATATATGGTAATGAACACAATCCCCACATCACTCTCACGCACATAGAGTGAATGATCAGCATGAGCTCTCCTAAAACCAATACTGACAAGATACTTGGCAATCCTCTCATACCATGCTCTAGAGCCCTGCTTCAAACCATACAAAGCTTTGAGAATCCTGCATACATAATCTGGGTAACCTGGATCGACATAACCAGGTGGCTGATCCATATACACTTCCTCTTGCAACTAACCATTCAAGAAGGCATTCTTTACATCCATTTGATGCATAATCCATCCTCTAGATGCAGCCACTTCTATGACAGCTCTCAAAGTCATCATCTTTGCCACTGGAGCAAAGGTCTCCTCATAGTCTATGCCATACGTCTATGCATAACCCTTTGCGACCATCCTTGCCTTGTGACGCTCAATGTTACCATCAGCCTTATGCTTAGTTTTATACACCCATTTACAGCCAATAGCTTTCTTGCCACTTGGCAATGGCACCAACTCCCATGTGTCGTTTGCTTCCAATGCAGCCATCTCTTCATTCATTGCATCATCCCAATGCACATTTCCAACCGCATCCTCAAAACATGTGGGCTCCACATCCTGTATCACCTTAGCCATGTAGACTTGGTGATGCGCTAGATACCCATCATAAGTCAATTTCTGAACTGGATTTCTGACTCTGTTAGATTTGCGCGGTTCTGGGTCACTCCTTTGCCCTCTAGCATCTTCTTGTACTTTCCTTACACCAGGTGTCCTGATAGCCGGAATTCCAAATTCCTCATCAAGACTTTGTTCAGAACCATCTGAATCCATGTCTACATGTGAAAAACCTGATGATGCATCAGCCATAAAGGGAGGTTCATCAACCTTTTCCTTTCCTTTCCGTGATACATTCCCTGTACCTAGTGGTGGAGTAACCTGCGTACGTAGTCTACCATTCCATGGCTTCTCAATAGAGCCACGAGAAGACGACTCTTGTGGTCCACTCAAAACCTGTGACTGTGGCCTCACATTTTGTACAACCACATCATCTTTTACATCAGCCCTAATAATGCCATGTGCATTACTGTACCAGCTGCTCATCTCATCAAAGACTACATCTCTGCCCACTCGTCATTCTCGTGTAGTAGGATTGTAGCACCTGTACCCCTTTTGTTCCAGGGAATATCCCACAAGAATACATTTCTCTGCTTTAGGATCCAATTTCCTACGCAACTCATCTGGTACATGCATGTAAGCTATGCAGCCAAACACTTTCAAGTGTGCCAAATCAGGCTTTGTACCTGTAAACTTTTCCTCAGGTGTTACATCATGCACCACAGCTGTAGGTGTCCTGTTCATAATGTACACAGCTATATTTACAGCTTCAGCCCAGAAATGATGAGGCATGTTCTTCTCATTCATCAATGCACGTGCAACCTCTGCAATGTGCCTGTTTTTTCTTTCTGCAACCCCATTCTGTTGTGGAGTATATCTGCATGTAAACTGCCTACGTATACCATGCATTCGCAGAAAATCTGAAAAATCATTGGAGAAGTACTCTCCCCCTCCATCTGACCTCAATGTCTTGATTTGGTCTCCTTCTCAATCATGACTTTGAAGTCCTGAAAGTGACCAAAGAATTCACTTTTGTTACGCATGAAGTAGACCCATACTTTCCTTGTATGGTCATCAATGAAAGAGACATAATACCTGCAACCACGTATACTTGCAGTATCGGTTGGACCCCAAACATCTGTGTGCACCACCTCAAGTGGCTTTTTACATACATTGCGCTCATGTGGAAATGAGCCTTTTGATTGTTTTCCAAATTGGCATGCTGCACACACTTTATGCATACCATCCACCTTGAATTTGGGCAAACCTTTTACAATCTGTTTTGATTGCATGCTGCGCAATCTCTGCTCATTGACATGGCCAATGCGTTTGTGCCAAATTTCAACATCAGACACAACACATGTGCCTTGTGCAAATAATGCAGCTTTTACCTCAGGCATGTCTACATTCAGCGTAAACATTCTGCCCACACCTTTGCCCTCTGTGATCAGCTTACAGCCATTCTGGAAATCTTCTACATAACAGCCATTTGGATTGAAGCGAACCTGCAAACCCTGCTCAACCATTTGTCCAACAAAAACAAGATTCTTTGTCATGTTTGGGACATGAAGTACATCTACTAAGTACTTTGATTTCCCACTCTTCGTATTTAGAGGTATGTCCCCTACATGAGCAATGGGGTGAGCTGTGTCATCTCCTGTCTGCACATAGCTTGACACATTTGGTTTGCGCATATCTCTAAACCACTCTCCATGAGACGTCATGTGATTAGAGGCACCTAAATCCACATACCAAACATCATCTTGGGTGGAATTCTTTGCAGTCATTGTATTCATTACATGCTGCATAACAAACATGCGCTCATTTTTTTTGTCATCTGCATCTCTACTAGTAGATGCATAGTTTCCATGTTCTCTCTTTCCACTTGCTTTTCCCTTTGGACAGTCACATGACATGTGACCTCTTTCACCACAAGTCCAACATTCTCTGCTATCTGCAGTATGTTGCTGCCTGCTTGATCCTGCACCACAACCTCTTTGACTCCCCCTGCCTTGAGACTGGTTTCCCCTTCCACCTGTATTGTTTTGATTTGATTGATCTTCTCGAAATTGGCCCCTGCAACCACTTGGGCCTCGACCACGACCTCTACCTCTACCTCTGTTGGAGTTAGAATAGAATGTTAAGTATGGAGCCTGATTTACCCTTGTAATTTTCTGTGGTAAAAGTGCACATTTGTAAGGCCCCCATTATGAGGAGAAGCCATCGTGCGTGAAGGAAAATCACTCGCCGGAAACAAAAATTTTCACAGTCAAAAATCAGGGGCAACTTTAGGGGCCTCGGGGGCGAAAGCCCCCGATACTTTTTTTTTTCCCTCGCCGGAATATTATGGCCGGACAGCGGCCGAAAAGTGGTCGGAAAACAACCGTCGATTGGTCGGTGGCCGGTGGTCGGAAGTCAATGGCCGGTGGCCGAATTCAAAAGAGGACTTGTCTTCTCAAGGGCGGCCACACATGGGCGGATTGAAGGGTCCGATTTGGACTTATCTACACAAGGGCGGCTACACGTGGCTGCCTCTCATGAGAGAGGGCAGCCCTTTTGGCCTATAAAAGAAGGCCATGTCTACACACATTTCATATAGTGTGAAGTTGATGCAACAAGGTGAGTGTGAGGTGGTGAGAGTGAAGCAATGCGGGAGCTCCATTAAGGGTATAATCCCTTTGTAAACTACTTCTTGTTTTGAAGTACTAAAGCCATTGAGTGGCTGCTTTCCCGTGGACGTAGCCCACATTGGGTGAACCACGTATATCGTGTGTACTCTCTCTCTCTCTCTCTCTCTCTCTCTCTCTCTCTCTCTACTCTATAATCTCGTGTATGTAAATCTGTCTCTCTCCATTAAGTAATCTACTCAATTATCTATTTAGCTACGTCTTATTTCCTAACATAGAAGGCCTGTTCAGAATTATTTATGCCATGGGAAGAAGATGCGTCAAGGTTCTTCTCCTCAAGAATAAGCATAGAAATCAAATCTTGGAACACGGGGATGTCGTCTCTTGTATTCATGGAAGACCTAAAATGTACATACTCATCTCCTAGGCTAGGCCATCCAAGCATGCACGGACAATGTCATCATCTTCCACTGAGACTTTAATAGATCCAAGAGCCTCAATGATACTCTTGATCTTCAAGGCATAATCATTGATGGAGAGGTTGTTCCTCTTAACCTGATTTAGCTCCGACTTTAGTTGAAGCTTCCTGGCCTTGGTGTTCACCTCGAACACTCTGCCTAAGTTTTTCCATGCAATGGCGGGGGTTTCAGCATCCTGTAGATAGCCCATCATGCCATCTGTGATACTCATAGAAAGCCAATATATCACTTTTCTCTGGCCTTGTTGTTGCCAGTCCCTCAAAGCTTTTATTTGTTCTGCTGTAGAATTTGCCTTAGGAATCTCTGGTTCCTTTTCATTGTCTCCTTATACATAGTCCCAATAACCTTTTCCTTTTAGGAAATTGTTATTCTGAACTTCCATGCAGGGTAGTTATTTTTCTCAAGCTTCTCAGTAACAATCTGACTGAAACCGTCAGACATCTTGAAGCACTAAGACAAAATAGCTGCAATCTGCAAAAACTTGAAAATCTAATGAACCTGCTATCGTGGTACCTGTAACGCTTTCTACACTCAACGAGTGTCCACAATCAAGCGTACATACAACCATTGTACTTGTATAGTAAATCTCTGTGTACTGCACTTTGAAGACCTGTTCAGAAACTTGTACGAAAAACTTGTTCGGCATCTAGTCGTGGATTGCAAACGAAGGGATTGTGATGCTCTTGCTCTCTTAGCCTCTCTTGCCTGCACCAGGATTTGATACCATGTAAAGAAAGAGGATGCAAGAGAGCTACACAAGACAAGCACAAAGCACACAGAGATGGAAAGCTTCTTCTTCTTCTCACAGAAAAGAAAGTACAAAATGACTAAGTGGTAAAACTGAAAAGTAGCACATATATACATGCAGTCACTAAGTGTGAACTCGCTAGAAGCGTACTAGGCTGGCACTATAAGTGTAGTCCAGATGTAGAATCACTGGAAGAGATCCTCCGTGTCGGTCACCTAACGCGTCAGTGAGTAAATGTCGTAAGCGGCCAAGACCCGTAGTGGATGCCAGCTCAAGATGTAGAGCTTGACATCTCAACAATGGGAGACCTGGGAGTCACAAACATGCTTCAAACTTTGTGGCCATTGGCCAAGTTTTCAGTGACCCCTCCAGATACAGCAAGATGTAGACACATTGTGGTTCACTTCTTTGCTGATACACAGTGCTTGCCATGCTATGTACACATTCATGAGGACTCCTGGATAGAGGAGTTTGCTCTATGTACGGCTCAATCTACTTGGTCTTGGGCCAGGTGCTCGTTGCAGTCACGCCTATCTAGAGGATGCTTGGATGCGGATTACTCCCCATCCAAGCCAGCCTCAAAGATAGCACTTTTGGCTACTGCGGTAGCATCTGTTCTCTCTCGCTCCCCATGAGGATCATCTCATGGAATTTGCAGAGACTTGGTGGGCCCCAGTTTCAGCGTCAGAGGGGCAGACTGCATCAAGAGCTTCAGCGTTGCCTTGTGGGAGGAGAGATTGATATCCTTATGCTACATGAGCATCATCTGTGTGGGAGCCATATTAGACGTTGTGGTCCGCTCTTGCCTGGATAATATGATACTTTTTGGTCAGTTTCTTTTGGACTTGGAGGCATCCAGGGTGGGGTATGTATGACTATTGTGGATTCTTTGCAGTAGGCCATTGTGGGCAGAGGGATTATTGTGCCATGCAGGGCTCAGTGGATCACTATGCAGGTTCAGGTTTGCCTTGTGGGCTTCTTGAACATATATGCACCCAATGTGGCGAGTGCACGAGCAGAGTTTTGCCACAGATTGTTGAGTCTCTGCCACAGGCAGAACACTGGTGCATAGGGGGTGACTTCAACATGTTGGAGGATCCTTCTGACAGAATTGGTGGTAGCCATGCTACCGTGCACGGAGTTGAGATGGCAGCTTGGGAGAGGTTTTCTATGACTCTGAGAGTCTCGGATGTGTGGCAGCACTCTGGTTTTGTGAGGCCATTAGACAGCTTGGCCTTCTCTCGTTCGGACCGCAGAGTGGGAGGAGTCCTTTCAGATTAGTCATTTCTTTCTCCAAGAGTCTTTGGCTCGCCTGGCTGCAGCGAGAGAGGAGCAGCAGCGTCTCAGACAGGGCATTTCTTCCTTGTAGAGGATGCAGGAGCAACATCCAGATAGTCCTTGGTTGGAGGATCAGTTACAGCAGGCTCGCCAGGAGCTTGTGAGCATAGAGGAGCGGTGCCATGAGTTTGCTTTCCATCGACTGGCATCTGAGTGGACACACGTGGGTGACAGAGTGATTGGTGCTTTCTTCGATGAAGTGGGACCTCCGGCATGCGCATGCGAAGGTCAGTCAGTTGAGGAGGCCTGACGGGTCAGTTGCTTCTAAGCCTGAGGACATGCGTGCAGTTGCTACTGATTTTTATAGTGAGTTACTATCAATAGAGACTCAGTCAGAGCATCAAGATACATGCAAGGAGCAGGTGTGGGCACATATGCCTTGCCTTGTGACTAAGGAGATGAGTCAGAGCCTTGAGCTGCCACTTCAGCTTGAGGAGTTGCATACGGCTCTTAGTGCACTCCCCTGTGGTAGCTGTCTAGGTGAGGATGGCTTGACTCCCAGTTTTTTCTTGGAGTATTGGGACTTGCTTGGCCCAGATCTCTGTAGTGCTTTCCAGTACATCTTGCACATAGGAGAGATGCCTGACAGCTTGAGTGAGGGTCTGATCTACCTCATTCCCAAGGAGGGTGGCTCCTTGGATGAGATTCAACAGTGGCGCCCCATCACCATCCTCAACTCAGCCTACAACATTCTTGCCAAGGCTCTGAGTTTGAGGATCCAGCCACTTCTAGAGAACCTTATACATGGGATTCATACAGGTTTTGTCAAGGAGCACATTATCCTTGACAACATCTTTACTTTTTGGGAGGCTTCTGCCTTAGCGCGGCTCCGTGGTGAGGATCTGGTGATTCTTCTTCTCGATTTTGAGAAGGCCTACAACAGAGTTGACTAGAACTTTTTGGAGGGCACTCTACATAGGATGCTTGGATCACAGGGGTGTCAACTTTGTACAGACGGGCACACAATCAGGTACTTTGTCAGGAGGTAGGGGTGATTGTTTCATGCTCACACGTTCGGTCAGACAGGGCTTCCCTCTTGCCCCCTTCCTCTTTTTGTTCTATGCTGAGGTGATGAGCAGGTTTTTGGTGTCGCAGCAGGTTGGTTTACGGGGCTTAGCACTCCCTATTTGGGGGGGTGAGCTACTGGACGTTGAGTTTGCTGACGACTCAGCCTTGTACTTGGATGGCCAGGAGGCCAACCTTCATAGGTGTGAGCAGGCTCCTAAGACCTTCTGTTGTGCATCTGGCACACTGATCAAGTGGAGAAAGACAGTGGCTTTCTCAGTTTTAGTACTCTTGTGCCCGATTAGATTCCAGGTGAGGGTTTCAGGTGGATTCCCCCAGGGACTGCAGTTCGGTACTTGAGCTGCCAGGTTGGTTTAGACTTGTCTCCCGAGCAGTAGATTTCTCCCCTACTCTTGTCTATCAGGAGGAAGTTGTTACATTGGTGCTCCAAACAATTTTCTTTGGCTGGTAGAGTTGTAGTAGCCAACCAGGTGTTGTTGGATACTATGTGGTACATCACTTCTTGCTGGATCTTCTCTAGTTCTTGTATCAGCCAGGTAGAGCAGTTGATGAGGAATTTCCTTTGGTCAGGGCAAGACACACTAACAGCCCGGGCCAAAGTGGCTTGGCAGGTCATCACTCTTCCTTGTTCACAGGGAGGGCTAGGGATCATAGACCTAGCACAAAAAAGCAGAGCCCTTTTGGGAAGTTCATCGTCCGAGGTCTTCTTCCAAGTGCGGAGACCTAGAAGCAGTTCTTGTTACAGCAGCTTCATGCTAGGGTGCCTCAGGCAGGAGGCCCCTGGAAACCTTCTACCAGATGGATCTTCACAGAGATGCTCAGAGTTGGCTTGAGCAGGAGACTGGAGGATCGCTTCATTGTGGGGTTGCTTCGATCTTGGGAGCACCTGCAGCGAGGCCTACAGCAGTGTCGGCCTACTTGCACGGAGGAGCGCCGACAGCCCCTTGTTCAGAACCCAATGGTTTGCACTCAGAGATGTCACTTGGTTGGTAGTCAGCCTCATGTTTTCTGGAGTTCCATGGCAGCGGGTCCAGCACGCTCTTTAGGTGACTGGTTATAGTTTTCAGGCATGTCAAAGGAGCTACAGGACTTTCAGCTATACAGGGCATGAGAGGGGTGCAGAGCATGTGCCAGGACATCTCAAAGGCAGTACTAGCTGAGTGGCTCACGCCTCTCGAGTCAGCAGCGCCCAGATGGATGGGAGACTTCACGCAACTAGAGGTTCTCATCTCTGTTCGGGCTTGCTCACAGACTATTCCTTCCCTGTTTTTTGAGCTACAGGGTGAGGGATGCTTACAACGAGTTGCAGTAGAGGCCCCGCAGGTGGTAGAGTGTTGTTTTCAGAGGATCCGAGTGGTGGGCATCTGTGGAAGGACTTGTGTCATCGATCCTGACCCAGCTACTCTTGAGACTAGAAATTGGAGACTGTGGGCTTGGGAGTGCTGTCCACTGGCGCGAGTACAACGGGATCCTGGAGAGTGGCTTTGGAGGGACCCCGTCTCTTCTACAAACCACCCAGGTGTCCCTTTCTATCAGTACATTGTTCGACTGGGACGTCACATACTGGCAGTACAGAGAGAGGCTCGCCCTACTGTGCAGCACTTCATTGGCAGGAGGAGGGTCTCACAGCTTAGTTCTTGGCAGCTTTTTGGGAGAGGTCGTGGGACTCCAGACTGCCAAGGTGAGTCACTTTGTTTCAGTGGCTAGTCGCACACAGAGCTACAGCAGTTGGGAGCTAGCTTGTGCATAGTGGTCTCTCGTCCGCATGCATAGCTTGTGACCATCTTGTGGAGTCTCAGTGTCACTATCTTTGGGACTGTCCTTTGGCACAGTAGGTGTGGCTGCGTGTTCTTCGGCTGATGCCGGCTCTTTCCACGGCTCAGAAATACACTTGGGGGCCAGTTTCTTGGTACTCTCATGGTCCCGGCACTTTAGTTTGAGCTATCATCCACCAGCAAGATGATAGTGATGCAGGGGGGGCGACCTACACTCCAACCTGCCACCACAGAGCTTACTCTACATGAGTGGTGCAATGAGAGAGAGGTGTGTTGGGAGCTCATCAGTGGCCTGACACTCTGGTTCATCTGGCAAGCCCGTTGCTTCCGCATCTTCGAGGCTCGCCCTATACCACCACCAGAGACTGTTCGGGACCTTTGGCTTGAGCTAGTCCATACTCTCAGAGGACAGTTTGAGAGGCTCTAAGGCAGTTCTGACCGCATGAGGGAGCACAGAGAGGCTTTCCTTCGACTTTGGTGCCCTGGGCCATTTTTCACCATGGTCTAGGGTATGCTCAGATGGCACTACCATCCACCTGTGTGGCTCTTCCCTCCTCCCATCCCTTGATCTAGCCTCATTGTAAGTATGTTGTTTTTCCATTTTGGGAGAGTCTCCCCAGCATGATTTTTGTAGTCCTCTCTTGTAGAGGAGGTTGTAGCCCCATGGGCAGTTTCATTAACTAATAGAAGGATCTTTTTCTCAAAAAAAAAATGTACATGTTGTGATATATGCTAAAACATTTACTGAGGTCGCCATAATATGCATACCTATCCGGGGAATCATGGCCCTATATGTGGTGCCTTTGCATGCTTTTCCACTTTTTAAGATTGCTAGTTTGGTTTGAAAATGTACATAGTCCAAGTGTTTCATGGAAGCACACTCATCTAGCCTATAAAGACTGATGCAGACAAAAACTACCGAAAATAGCAAATAACAAGGGCCGTTGCAAAATTGCATGGAAAGTGATCCGAAATGGTATATTGATGAAAAAATATGCATATCTATGCCTTTTACACTTATGCAAGTGATCCCACAAATTTAGGGATTTTTTTTACTCCGTTTGGGATTTTTTGCATCAAAAATGAGCTGAAAATGGCCTAGTTTTGGTCCAACGTGGAAAAATGGCCTAAAAATTGACACATCAGCTGAGAATTCCATGGGGAAGAGAGAGAGGGATGCTTTTCACAGAAAAAACCTTCAGTTTTTCTCTATTGTGCAATAGATTCTATGGTTGCCCAATCTATGTGTGATGCAGTCCCGCCTCTATCCAATCTTGTATCTGAGCTTGTGAGGGAGTGAATTAGGATTTCCCCTTATCAAAATGGTGTGTGGGATTCAATTTAGAAGCTATGAAATCTCTGAAAATTCAAAAAATGGTTTCCATGAAGGTGGAAGCGCGTGTATTCCTTTCAGTTGTTTGATGCTACGACTATGTAATTGTGGGCGAGGCTACATGATACCATGAAAGAAGTTTGGGTTTTGATTGAAAGTTTTGCTTCCATGAGAGTTGAAGTTTCATGGCTGAAAGTTTAGTTTCTTAATTGCTATTTTTAAGTAAAATTGGATGTGAATTATTGAATCTTTCATCGCGAACTCGCCTACAAAAACAAGCAAATCCCAAGCATAATAGGGGAGAGGGTTTGTGATTGTGCCATCACGAATGCTCATAGTTTTTATTTCATCTTTAGAAAGAGGATTGGTGATTCTCCACAAACACTTTTTCACAAAGTGTTTGTGACTCTCATCACACAAACTCTCACAGCAAGAGGTTCTGCACCTTCCCAGCTAGACCGCACACATTCCGACAACGTCAAAAGCCAATAGAGCAACCATTAGCAAAGCAGAGGATACACAATGATCATAACTAACAGATGAGTAGCAACAATGTGAGGAAGACCACCAATTCAATGGCAGAAGTGCAGGCTCTCATCCCAAGCAAACCCATCAAACTACCATTGTCAGGAGGAAAACACCAATACAGAACCCACCACAACCAGTCCAAGAGAGAAAAACCAACGAACAAAATTCGTATACAAACATTCGTGCACAGACTTACACCACCACCCTCTCACCCAGCTTGTTTGCCAGCAAGCAAAACAAGAAACTCAAAAACAAAAACAAGGCAAGCTACGTGCTAAAAACACACGTATCCATACCCATGCACACCCACTCACACCCACTCACCCACTCAAACAACATGGAGGCAAAAACAACCTACAAAAAAAAAAAAAAAACACAGACAAATAGAAAACACAAAATGGTAAGGGGGGTAGAAAGAGGAGAAGGGGGCAAGGGAGAAATCACCACCAAACATTGGGGATAGTGCTACCCATGGAGTGCAAGACGAGGGTGGAGAATTCTTCTTGTAAATATGCCAAACATGCCCAATCAGCGACCAACAATCAAGGCAAGGGCGGCTATACACAATGAGCGTGCTCAGCACAGCAGGCATTCAACATCGTGAAACCAAGAGGGAGCAGCACTAAAAAAAGGCAAGTGCGCACAGGGAGCTAGGTGGCACGAAGGCCATGCGCAAGCACCATTATTCTCTCTCTCTCTCTCTCTCTCTCTCTCTCTCTCTCTCTCTCTCTCTCTCTCTCTCTCTCTCTCTCTCTCTCTCTCTCTATCTATGTGTGTGTGTGTGTGTGTGTGTGTGTGTGTCTCCATAATTTTTTTACAAGAGTCCTCTAGAAGAGATGCTCAATACAGCCCATCTCCAAGAGTATGTAGAAAATTGTAACAAACTTGGACACCCCAAGTCAAGATTCTACCGCGACACAGCAGAGATTCACTTCAAAACAGTCACAATTTCACAATTGAGTCGACATGGCCCATCGGCATAGTTCCGTGCCTAGAGATATTGGTCCCAAAGACTGACTCCCCTTTTGGTATTTCTTTTTGTATTAATCTATGTTCAAAGTACAAGAGAGTGGGTAGGTACTCACTCTCATACTCTACGTCCAAATGCTCTGAGGAGTGAGGCCTTGCCCACTTATTTAAAGGTACAAGGAAACCCAAAGGAGAGCCCCAAAAGCAATAGTTAAAAAGCTTCTCAAATTAAAGTACTTATCCCAAAATCTGTCATTAAAAAAATAGCCATCATAAATTCAAGAAATCCGTGCACTACCACATCATCAATAATCTACGCAAAAGGAGATTTCTATACAATTCGCAACGTCAGCCTGTCAGCGCGTTCTACGCCAAAAAATTTTCTTTGCCACGTGTCATGTCCAGGCAGTCTACTGCCACGTCACCCATTTGTGACATACCCCCCTCTTGAAAGCATTGTAATTTCCCTCAATTATGCATGCAAAACAGATAGAGGAGATAAATTGTCTTAGCAGACACTGACTATTAGTACCGACGCACTAGGCACAACACATCTAGCACATAATACCAATCGACAGTCACATCATACGACATTTTCAGCATCATTCCAAATCTCAAACCACGATTAATTGACAACGTACTTAGTAATCGCATCTAGATCCAGTCGGGACCTCACAGATGCCAGATTAACTAGTCCATATTGCAATCATGTCTATAGAGATTTATGAGACCAAAATTCTGCAGTCATTTTGTATTTCAGTTCTTGCACTCAAACAAGTCAAGTACAAATCAATCAGTATCATTTTTGGGAATTCCAGTTTATAAAGTCATACAGCAAAATATTGTCAGCCAGAAGTATCCCTGAAACGCAAAGAGACATCAGTGACTCTATATCAAAAATTGTGGCAATCTGTTGACAAAGGAGTAGAGTGACTCCCGCCTTGTGCAAACCTGCTGCACTAGATCTGCCCATGCTAAAATCGGGTGTAATGAAAACGGCCTATAAACTTTGAGAATAGCGAAATTAAGAGAATTAGAGTGAGCATCTTGTAAGATCACTTTGAGAACATAGAGGGTGAACTTAATTGATGGTAGCAACATAAACATAGTACTTAATTAAATTGGCATGAACAATACTTTTGCAAGAGAGAGAGTATAAGAGAACATGACAATAGTTGAGGACCGGATTTACTTGGAGCCGGCGGTCTCCCCTCCAAAAGGCGTTTGTACTATAGATTCTCCCATCAAGAGTGACTTGATAAAATACAATCTTTGTGTTCTTTGTGACCTAGGTGATGCAATCAAGATGGAAATCTTCATGCATCACAAGCATAACATAAAATTTGCAAAAAGAATTAACTATCCCAAGCCTCAGTCCCAAGGCCTCAAACACCTTCGAAGGTGGAGAGAGTTAGCGGGGAATGAGGATAGGGAAGAGGAAGAAGTATCATCCATAGGAGAAAGAAATAGTTCCTCACTTATCACCACTCTTCTTGCTTAGCATAGTAATGAAGATGAAGAAGATGGCAAGCTTAAGCATTGAAGAATGGCTCTTGGTTGGATTTGCATTCCATAGCCAATAGTGTTGGTGTAGGCTCTCCACTTCTCAACAAGCTTGGAGAAGGTGATGGAGCTCTTGCACTTTGCACTTCACATAATGAGTGAGTGTGTGTGTGTGTGTGTGTGTGTGTGTGTGTGTGTGTGTGTGTGTGTGTGTGTGTGTGTGTGTGTGTGTGTGTGTGTGTGTGTGTGTGTGTGTGTGTGTGTGTGTGTGTGTATCCCTCCCCCCCCCTCTCCGCTCAAGCTTGGTCCACCTCTCTCTCCCTCTCTCTCTCGTATTATTTAATTATATCATTTGAACATGTGTCCTCTTTTTCCTCTTTGAGAAACAAAACTTAATTATTTATTTTTATGCATCTAAATTCTCATTGGACCCCTTTAAAGCCTATCCAATAGGATTCAAGCACATCATGAGGGCCACATATGGAGGATTTTGACATGTGTCTTTTATGCTTCTTAAGTCACTTGGTTTGAATTGAACACTTCAAGCACTTAGTCAATTAACCATGAAAACCATTTATGCCTCTTGAGAGTTTACCCTTGAATTGAACACTTCAAGAACCTTAGTCATTTAAGCATGAGAATCACCTCAAGCTTGGGCAAGTTTCCCACAAATACTTTAAGCACTTTAGTTAACAAGCCAAAAAGCACCTCATGCTTGGGTAGGATTCCCACCTCAAGGTCATCCCTAGCTTGCCTAAGGTCAAAGGACTTTTTAACGCTAACTTTTACTGGTCTTTAATGAAGCTAACCCTAAGGTCTTTTAAGCTCCATTAGATGCACGTTGCTATTTGATAGACTACCTCCTTTTGGTACCCTATTGAGATGTAATCATCTCTCCTCTTGGTCCCTTGTTGCTAAGATAAATCTAGAAGCACTTATTGCACATTGCTCTTTGGTAGACCGTCACATTTTGGACCCCTATTGAGATGCAACCATTTCTCCTTTTGGTCCCCTGTTGAGATAGGTCTAGAAGCACATATCTATATCCTAACTCTTCTTCCCCTTTTATCTTCCTATATTAAATGCTCAGTCTTAAATGATTAGTCTAATATGAGAAAATCATTTGGTAAAGTTAGGTATTATATTGTGTGACATTACCTCTCTCTTGAAATCATTGTCATCCTTGACTATGAGGTAGAGAAGATAAAGCCTAGTCATTAGTCCATGTTTCTTAGCAGGTAGAGGATTCCTTTTTACCCTACGACATCATTCCAAAATGGATAACTAATCCATTTGGTGCTCGGGAGACTTAACTTATTCAAGCATGTCTGCTCTTTAGTCCATGCGTACTGCCAAAGTAGAGTGACAAGTTTTACTTGGTGTTTGGGAGACGTTGTTACCACAAACATGATCCTAAGCATGCATACTTCTTAAATTTTGTGCACAATAAAAGAAAGAGAATGAGTCTTATAAGAAAAAAACGGTGTTCATTTAAAATGTATTTTCATTTGTTACTCTAGTTTAGCATTTTAAGCATTAACAAGGTTCATATTTTCCTTAAGCTAGGCTCCTTGCATCCATCTAGCATCTTTAAAAGAATATTTCTTAAACTTAACAAGATACCATTGTATAATATTACAGTTTTTAGTACCTGGTCTTTGCGTCGAAGTATCGATTTGGGCTGCAACACCTCTTCTTGATCTTTGATCTCTGCGGGTCCTCAATTATTGGTTCTTTTTGTGGCTCTCCTTTATAAGGCTTGAGTAGGCTCACATGGTTAACATTGTGAATGAGCCAATGGCTAGGCAACTTTATTTTATAAGCCATCTCATTGATTGGCTTAAGAATTTAAAAAGGACCATAGTATCTTTTGCTAGTTTAGCATAATACTCTTGGTGGCCCGTAGGATTCTTACCCGTAGTATGCCTTAAGACAAGCCTTGAGAAACTTTAGCAAGACCCAATCATTTTTCTTAAAGTCTAAGTCTCTCCTGTGCCTTTGCTTTGAGAATCATTCCTTTTTGCCTTTGCTTTGAGATGGATATAACCTCTTTAATCTTTGGAAAAGATTCTTGTGAGTCTCATCTATATTCATCAGCACAGCGAAGATCTTCCCATGTACTTTAAGTAGTAAGGGACTTTTGGATCTTCCCTCTTTAACTTTGAAGGTTGCTTTTCCCATAGAAGTATGTACAATGTCATTGTATGCATACTCTATAAGAGGTAGGTACTTCTCTCATTGAGAACGTTGATCTACTTCCATGACATAGGCTTTTAGTAGATTCAAGAATCATTAGATTAGTTATTTCACTTTGATCATCCATTTGTGGATGATAGGCTGAAAGAGAAACTTCATCTACTTCCTAGATTTTGAAAGAGACCCTTCTATAAATTACTGGTCATTCTAGGATCTTTGTCCGACACTATGAATATTGGCAAGCCATGATACTTGAAAATTTGAGATCTAAAGAGGGTTGCCGTTTGATGTGCCTTAATAGTCTTTTTGACAAGCATAGAGTGTGTTTTCTTTCTAAGCCTGTTGACTGAAACAATCCAAGGTGTTTCCCTCGATCAAATTTCAATTTTTGGTATACCAAGCATTTTGAAACATACTCTTATATGTTTACTTTTCATGGTAAACCAACAAAGATACATTTCTACTCCTCGAAGAGTAAATTATGGAATCCCTCTTTGCCCCGCATAAAGAGAAGCATGGGATTCATACATGACTTTCTTATTGTATGGGTAAGTAATACATAGCCTATTGCCATTTGGAAGATAACCATCCTTCAAGGTGAATGGTTCTTTTTTCTTCCCTAATGCAAAGGTTGTAATTACGTACTTAGCCTTGGTCAATAACACACTCATCTATCATAAAAGATATATCATTGTGAGTTGCTATAAACACCACATTTACTCTTGGTCGTTGTGAAACTGCATCGACCACTTGATTGTGCTTGCCAGCAATGTGTGCAATATAAAATTCGGAAGCATAAGGACTAGTTGAGAGGTAAGCTTCTCTTTGAGCTTGTCAAAAGCATTTTTCTCCTAAGCAATCCAAGAATACTTAACGTTCTTCTTTGTTAAATCATTAATGGTCTTGCTATTTGAGAAAATTTTGTTATGAAGCGCCTATAGTATGCACACATACCAATAAAGCTTCTTAGCTCATGTAGATTCCTTGGATTAGGCCATGCTTTTATTACCTCCAACTTTGATGGCCGTTACTCCCTTGATTGGGAAGTTGAGGCTTCATGTCCAAAGCTACGTCGACAAAGATGACTTTTTTATCTCTCCTCTCCAACATGAGGATGTTATCCTAGGATCACCATGGTTCAACCGCATGGCTACCAACATGAAGTTCCCTGAAAGGAGAATTTATTTCAACTACAGGGAGAAAAGAGCATGTACACAGATGCTAATGATTCGGGGAACACCATATCCCTGGTAAATATGTTTGCTTTTGATAAGTCAATGAAAAGCTCTATTTTTTTGCGTATATGATTTCTGTTAGAGAATCTGTAAATGATTCTAATGTTTTCACAAGTAACAATAAAGGGAATAAGAGGAATTAGAGTTGTCTAATTTCCTAAATGGATTCCAAGATGTTTTCATTGATGACATCCCTAGTGAGCAAATAGCCACATTCAAACTCACGATGGACAAAAATCTTCAAGCCACTCAAATTATCTTGAGGAGTACAAGTGACACCTTGAGGTAATCTTTCAAGTTGTGAGAGAAAATAAGCTTTTCATTAATCAAAAGAAAAGTGATTTTTTTTGTACAAGAGATTCATTATTTAGGTCACATTATCTCTCAAGATGGTATTTGTATTGAATGGCTTGTTGTCCCTTGAAAGCTACATCGGTAGTTATAGTATCTCCCATCTAAAAATCTTGAATGCCTAACTTAGTGGCCAACTCCGTCGATATGAAGTTGTGAGTAGATCCAGGGTCAAAGAGAATAAGGGCATCATGATCCCTTACTTTTTCCCAAGCATGGGAGAGGGATGAACCTCTGCAATGAGTATCCTCTTTTGGAGCTTCAACCATAAAAGCTCTAGGAGTGTCATTGCATGCATTTCTTTTGGGCAAGAACGATAACCATGTCCTTGCTCCCCACACTTAAATCATTTATGGTCTTTATGAAAGGCCTCTAATTCTTTGGTAAAGAGCTTTGTTTAACCTTTGTAATCTCCTTTTAAACTCCTTCTCCTTGGACTGATTGTCGTTGTTGTTGTTGTTTGTGTTGCCTTGGAAAGAGTTTTGAGCATTGCTCTTCCCTTTAGCTTCATTTTGATCCTTGTTTTCCATGGGCTTGAAATTTCTTCTCGCCCCTTATTGGAAATTGATCCTTGAAGAAACCATAGTGTGGTGGATTAATTCGGTGATAGTGCTAGGCCGTTGTGAGTTGACATACTCGGCCATTTCTTCAGGTAATCTTGCACAAAATTGTTGCTTTTGTTCGGTAAAGTCTATCCTTTGAAAGGATGTAGCTTTGACATGTAAATCCTAAAGCTTGTCTATATATTTGTGGATAGACTCGTTGAAGAGCAGCTTCAAGCTTTGCCGTTCGGTGAGCACTTTGTCCTTGGCATCGCTTGCAAGGAATTGCTTCATTATGGAAACTTGTAGAATTTTCCATGCCTTTGGGGCTTCACTGTTGCCATGAAGTCTAGTCTACCATTGACGAGAAAATTTATAAAAGCGCATAGGCTATATGGTGTATCTTGAAGGATTCCGTGAAGCCCTCTTCTCCAAAGGCCGCATCAAATTGCTGGATGAAGGCCAATACTTTGTGGGTGGCACCAAAGGTGCCATCATAGGTGAGAAAAGAGATACTATTTCCTCCCTCTTTGAATTTCTTGAGATTTTGGAACCTTTGACATACAGGGTAAGTTTTATGATGTCCTCTCCTCTTGTATTCTCTAGAAGAATAACTATTTCTTTCGTCGGAAGAGGAGGAAGGTGAAGAAGAAGGAGAAGAGGGTGACCTCTTTCTTGTATTTTTCTTCCTTTGTTTCCTCTCTTCCCTTTTGGAATGATGAGGAGAAGGACTAAGGGATGACCTTTTCCTCTTGGGAGGAGTTGGTGATAGTCTAGACCGTCATCTTCGTGAAGCCACATCTTCATAAAAACTTAGGGATTTGCTTCTTTCTTGTTCTTTGGATCCCTCCTCTCTTATAGGAGAGAGTCTTCTTTTGGGATTCTCACCAACAAACCTCCTAAGCTCTCTCTCTCCTCTTGGAGAGGAAGGGAAATCCCATAAGCACCAAGTTGTTGAGTAACTTCGCTTGCAAAATAGGGATGCCCATTGCTTGATGCAACCTAGTAACAAGATAATTGATAAACATAGGGGCATTATCATTAGCACCTTCATGTGCAAAATCAAAGTTATCAATGTTCATTCTACTCTCTTGCTTATTTTCAACCATGCTAATTATACTTATGTGTTTACTTAGTGTATTCTTTGGCAATTCAAAACCTTAGTTGCTACTCCTCTTAGCCTTTGAAAATCAATACTTAAGTATCTACACCCACGGCTCGAATTGGTTAATTATAGAGAGTAGTAGAGTGGGTCTAACATAGCACAATTGCCTAGGGATAGCTCCTTTCGGACTTCTTATGGCTCAAAAATGGTAAAGCCGTAGGCAAGTCTAAAAATACCCCATTATTAAGACCAAAGCTTTCGAGGTATGCACCATATCTTACATAGTGGGCTCAACAAAACCGATAATAGATCCTAGTCCCACTCACCCTAATATAATTCATAAAATCAACCATCAATAGGCTACTTAAGGACCTCTCTTCTTAAGCAAGAAAAGAGAAACCAAGTGCTCTGATACCAATGTAATGGAAATGACCTATGAAATTTGAGGTTAGCGAAATTAAGAGAGTTAGAGTGAGCATCTTGTGAGTTCACTTTAAAAACATAAAAATTGATGGTAGCAACATAAACATAGTACTTAATTAACTTGGCATGAACAATAATTTTGCAAGAGAGAGAGTATTAGAGAGCATGACAATAGTTGAGGACCGGATTTACTTAAAGCCGGTCCGCCCTCTAAAAGGCATTTGTATTATGGATTTCTCCCATCAAGAGAGACTTGATACAATACAATCTTTGTGTTCCTTGTGACCTAGGTGATGCAATGAAGATGAAAAGCTTCATGCATCACAAGCATAACATAAACTTTGCAAAAAGCATTAACTATACCAAGCTTCGGTCCCAAGGCCTCAAACACCTTCGAAGGTGGAGAGAGCTAGCGGGGAATGAGAGTAGGGAAGAGGAAGAAGAATAATCCATAGGAGAAAGAAATAGTTCCTCACTTATCATCACTCTTCTTGATTATCATAGCATCATAGCGTAGTAATGAAGATGAAGAAGATGGCAAGCTTAAGCATTGAAGCATGGCTCTTGGTTGGATTTTCATTCTATAGCCAAGAGTGTTGGTGTAGGCTCTTCACTTCTCAACAAGCTTGGAGAAGGTGATGGAGCTCTTGCACTTTGCACTTCACATAATGAGTGTGTGTGTGTGTGTGTGTGTGTGTGTGTGTGTGTGTGGGAGGGAGGGAGGGTAGATCCCCCCACTCCCCCTCTCAAGCTTGGTCCACCTCTCTCTCTCTCTCTCTATTTAATCATATCATTGGACATGTGTCCTCTGTTTCCTCTTTGAGAGAAAGAACTGAATTATCTATTTTTATGCATCTAAATTCTCATTGGACCCCTTGAAAGCCTATCCAATAGGATTCAAGCACATCATGAGGGCCACATGTGGAGTATTTTGACATATGTCTTTTATGCTTCTTAAGTCATTTGGTTTAAATTGAACACTTCAAGCACTTAGTCTATTAAGCATGAAACTGTTTATGCCTCTTGAGAATTTACCTTTGAATTGAACACTTCAAGAACCTTAGTCATTTAAGCATGAGAATAACCTCAATCTGGGACAAAGGTACCACAAATACTTTAAGCACTTTAGTTAGCAAGCCAAAAAGCACCTCATGCTTGGGTAGGATTCCCACCTCAAGGTCAACTCTAGTTTTCCTAAGGTCAAAGGACTTTTTAACACTAACTTTTGGAGGTCTTTAATAAAGCTAACCCTAAGGTCTTTTAAGCTCCATTAGATGCACGTTGCTCTTTGATAGACTACCTCCTTTTGGAGGTCTTTAATAAAGCTAACCCTAAGGTCTTTTAAGCTCCATTAGATGCACATTGCTCTTTGATAGACTACCTCCTTTTGGACCCCTGTTGAGATGTAACCATCTCTCCTTTTGGATCGTTGCTAAGGTAAATCTAGAAGCACTTATTGCAAATTTCTCTTTGATAGACCGTCTCCTTTTAGACCCCTATTAAGATGGAACTATTTCTCCTTTTGGTCCCCTGTTGAGATAGGTCTAGAAGCACATATCTATATTATTCCCCTTTTATCTTCCCATATTAAATGATCAGTCTAATATGAGAAAATCATTTGGTAAAGTTAGATATTATATTTTATGACATCGGGGTTCTATCAGAGTAGACTATGCTAAATCGAATGCTTTGAGGTAAAGTTCCACAATCTGAGGAGTATCTGCTAGGTCCTCCTCCTCCATCCACTTTGCATTCAATGCAGGATAGTTATCAAATTTAACCAAGAACCGCCTAATCACTTTACCTTCAATTTTTCTATCTTTATGTACCAATATATGTTCTAGAATGAGTATCTCCTCCCTTTTCCCCACTTTGGGTTGCTCATCTGGCTCCCCATCATCAAGCACATCGCCTTTAAAAGGCTTCAAGAGACTCGCATGAAAAGCATTGTGAATTCTTCAAGTATCCGACAGCTTCAATCTAAAGGAGACATCATTTATCTTTTCTTTTATCTAGAAAGGTCCATTGTATTTCATGCTAAGCTTTGGAAAAAGCCACTCCTTTCCCTTTTTCTTTCTCAAGCATGCCTTCTCAAAATATAAGAGCAGTCAATCGTCTTCCTTCAATTGCAAATCGCGACGGTGTTGATATGTTGCCTTCTTGCGTCTTTCCTGAGATGTCGCTAAAGCCTCCCAGACTTTGGCAAAAGCAGTGTCCAAGTCCCTCGTGTACTGGTCGGCTTCAAAAATCTTATCTTTCATGCTAAGCCTAGGGTGGAATCTTGATAGCACCTTCAATAATCTCAAATGGCACCTTCCCCGTCGAAGAGTGAATCGTGTTATTGTAGGCAAATCCCACCAAGGGCAAAACTTTCCCCATTGAGTCTTCTGATCAAAAATGTAAGACTTCAAGAAATCCAGTACGACTGAATTTGCAATCTCAGATTGTCCATCTATCTGTGGGTGGAAAGATGACGAGACTTGCAATCATGTGCCAATGTTCTCCCAAATAGCCTTCCAAAACAAACTTGTGAATCAAGGATCTCTGTCAGAGACTACTCTCTCAGGCATGCCATGTAATCTAAATATCTTGGCAATGAACAGTCTCGCTAAATGATCCGGCTTGACTATTTTCTTCATTGGAATGAAATGAGCTTGCTTGCTAAATCTGTCAATAACAGTCCAAATACCATTGTGCCCACTTTGTGTCTTGAGGAGATCAAAATGAAATCTGTAGCAATACTTTTCCAAGGACAGGTGGGAATGGGTAAAGGCTGTAAAAATCCCTGTGCTTTATGCCTGTCAACCTTGACCTTCTGGTATACCAAGAAACGGCGTACAAAATCGTCCACATCCTTCTTGAGTCTCAGCCAAAAAAAGTGACGCTCCACATCTTTCAAGGTGATATCAATGCCGCGGTGACCCATAAATGTGTTGAAGATGATGAAACAGGAAACAGAAGGAAGATAGCAACTCAGAGTAGGAAGAAGATGGAGAAGGAGAAGACACAGAGCTTGCGTACGAGATCTCTGTAGTCTATCTCTCTGTATTAGAATAATAGAGTATACAAACTCAGAGCTACAAAGCTTATATGAAACCCTAAGAGATAAGGTGTCCTTTCACACCAGATGTCCAGGGAAAAAAACCCAGTGGGAGAAAAGTGCCCCTGGTGAAGCGCGTATACACACTAACACTACTACATGTCTACAAATCCCCCCTATAGTGATAGTGTGAATCCGTACAAGGTAGCAGATCATCATGTGTATGAGAGTAAGCCCAAAGCTTTTCGGAAAGCTTCAAACTTTTCTCATGATAACGCCTTCGTAAATAGATCTGCAATGTTATCCTGTGTAGGACAGTAAGTTAGTGTGATCTCCCCTGCATGTAGCCTTTCCCTGACATAGTGGTAGTGAACCTCTATGTGCTTTGTTCTTGCATGAAATACTGGATTCCTTGCAACTGCCATAGCACTCTGACTGTCAGTGAAAATGGTAGTGGGTGCCTGTTGACACTCACAAAGATTTGCCAATAACCTGCGTATCCATACACAATCAACTGTTGCCGTGAAAGTTGCCCTGTACTCAGCTTCACAAGTTGATGTAGCCATTGTGGGTTGCTTCTTGCTTAGCCAAGATATACATGAATTTCCCAAGAAAAACCAATTGCCACTTAAGGAATGTCGTGTGTCAAAATCACCGGCCCAATCTGAATCGCTGCAACCAAGAAGCTGCATAGAACTGTGCTTTCCATACATATCCCCCCTTGGAAAGAACATGGAAAGATTAGGGGTACCTGAAAGGTAACGAAGTATGCGCTTCACAGCCTGCCAATGATGCATACCTTGGCTGTGCATAAATCTGCTTGCTTGTGAAACCCCAAATTGAATGTCTGGACGAGTGTTGCCTGCCAAATATATCAAACAACCAACCGTTGCTGCATAAGTATGTACATCAAAAGGTTCTCCAGCATCGTGCATGCTCAACTTTGATCCAGTTTCTACGGGTGTAGAGATTGGTTTACAATTTTGCATACCAAACTTGTCTAAAATTTTATGCAAATATTTTGCCTGCAACATGCATATGCCATCCTTTGATTGCACAAATTGAATACCCAAGTAATAATGTAGCAAACCAAGATCAGACATCTCAAAGGTTTTTCTCAAAGCATCTTTAAACGCTTCAATTTCATCTGCAGTATTGCCTGTAAGAAGCATATCATCCACATAAAGTGTTAGCATAATGAGAACTCCATCTCTCTTTTTGACATACAAAGTACTTTCTATTGGACTATTCTGAAATCCCTGGCCAATCAAATAAGTATGTATCTTCTCATACCATGCTCTTGGAGCCTGTTTGAGACCATACAAAGCTTTACGCAATCTACATACCTTTTGCTCTTGACCTTTTACAACAAAACCACTTGGTTGATTTACATAAACTTCTTCCTGCAAATCACCATTCAAAAAAGTAGTTTTGATATCCAACTGATGCACTTTCCAACCATGATGAGCAGTAATTGCAACTAGTGATCTAACTGTGGACGCACGAGAAGTAGGAGCAAAGGTTTCATCATAATCTATGCCTTTCTGTTAAGCATAGCCTTTTGCCACAAGCCTTGCTTTGTACCTGTCAACAGTACCATCTTGTTTCCTTTTTACCTTAAAAACCCACTTTGTACCAATAGGCTTTTTACCTGTAGGCAAGTCCACTAGATCCCATGTATGATTCTTATGAATAGAATCAATTTCTTGTTGCATAGCATCTTTCCACTGAACACACTCTAAAGCTTGTTCAAATGAATCACGCTCATTTGCATCACAAAGAGTGCTAAAGCAAGTCAAATCTAATTGCTCTCTGCCAAAAGTAGTACCAGCACGTGTTTTTTGTGGCAACGGTGCATCCAACTTGCTATCCTGCAAAGTTTTTTGAACCCATTTAGGCAAGGTTCTTTCTTCCCTGAGAACTTCTTGCTCTTCACGCACAATTTCCTCTACATCATGAGGTGTCACATGCTGATCAAAAGATTGATCAAGATTATCAACCTGTTGTGATTCTTGATTCTCCACAAAAGAAGGAAGCAAACCTTCAAATACATCATGTGTCTGCATATGAGGTACATCAAAAGCAACCATAGGTTGAGCAGTAGTTTCTGCAAAAATTACATCACGACTTTCAAAAATCTTGTTTGTAGCAGGATTGTAAAGTCTATAACCTTTACTTCCACTACTGTACCCCACAAATATACATTTGATTGCCTTATCATCAAGCTTCCCACGTAACTGCTGAGGGATGTGAGCATAAGCAAGACAACCAAAAACACGAAGATAATTGACTGAAGGTTTTCTGTCATACCAAGCTTCATATGGAGTAATGGTCTTCAAGGCACGAGTAGGACACCTGTTCAAAACATGTGTTGCACAAGCAACTGCCTCCATCCATAGCTTATGAGGCAAACACTTAGCCTTTAGCATACATCTAGCCGTCTCCATTAAAGACCTGTTCTTCCTTTCTGCAACACCATTCTGTTGTGGTGTGTATGGCATAGTGCATTGGTGTTTAATGCCTTTCTTTCCCAAAAAATCCTTAAATGCACCTGACATGTATTCACCTCCTCGATCGGTACGAAGAGTCTGTACTTTGCAACCTGTTTCATTTTCAACCATGGCAACATAATGTTGAAAAACTGCAAACACATCTGACTTTGCTTTGAGTGGATACACCCAACAAAACCTCGAAAAGTCATCAATGAAGGTCACAAAATAAAGGCTGTTTCCCAAAGATGGCGTCCTCATAGGACCACATACATCACTGTGTACAAGCTGCAACTTTCGTGTCCCTCTAACTGAACCATCCTGCGAAAATGCAAATCTGTGCATCTTTCCAAGAACGCAACCTTCACATACATGTCTTGGTGGCATCTCCAATAAAGACAAATCATGCACCATATTATGACGTTGTAAAGTCATCAAACTGCCATAACTAACATGCCCAAATATAGCATGCCACAACTCAGCATCCTGCATTGCCTGAGTCTTTGTTTCTACAATACATACCTGAATCTGCTTTTCATAACGATCTAGCACAAATAGTCCATTTTCCAGCGTACCTGTAGTGATAAGAGAATAACCATTCTCACGATCTCGTACAACACATCTGTCATCCTCAAAAATGACCCGAAGATCATTTTTTGCAAGAGAGGATACAGACAACAAATTCTTCTTGATCCCTGGAACATATAAGACATCTGGCAAGCATAAATTTGAACCATCTGAAATGGTAATCAAAATCTTACCAACGCCTTTGATTGGATAAGAAGCATTATTTGCACATGTCACCTTCTTTCCTGCTGGAGCTGCATCCAATGAACAAAACAAATCCTTCCTTGAAGTAATATGCCTGGATGCACCACTATCAAAGTACCAAATCATTTGTGTCTTGTCAACACTGTAAGCAGAAAAATCTGAACATACTACAAAAGCATAAGAATCCTGCACAAAGTTTGCAGACTCTTCTTTAGTTGTAGAAGAATCACCAGAAGCTGAAACAACCAAACTTGACTCTTTCTTCTTTTCTTTAGCAATTCGCTTTTTACACTCACTAATGTAGTGACCAGGTTTCTTGTAGTAGTGACATTTACCTTTCTTCTTGGACTTGTCGGAATCACCTTTAGACTTCTTTGAAGATTGTCCTGCACTAGACTTGGAGTGATGAGCACTCTCTTTACCCTTGTTTTTGTTATGTACAACAAGAGCATGATCCATACCATCCACCTGTAAAGACTTGTTCTTACGTGATTGATCCTCCTGCAATAGCAAAGCCACTAACTCTTCAAAATGAAGAGGCTCAGGATTAGCTCGCAAAGACAGAGTCAAAGAAGTCTGAAAAGTCAAATAAGATGGTGGTAGTGAATTGAGTGTTTTGGAAACCAAGTCCTTCTCTGGAATCACTTCATCAATGCTAAGCAATTGCTCTTTAAGATCGCTGATTTTTGTAAGATGCTCAACTATATCGTCACCTTCGTCCATCTGTATTTTGTCAAGTTGTTTCTTCAAAAACTCTATTCTGTCAACGTTTCTTCCTCCAAACATAGCTTGCAGAGTGTTCCAAGCATCCTCAGAAGTTCTGCAAGATCTGATATGTGGTGTGATTGTCCTCTTTATGGTTAAGGCAATCACAGCCATAGCCTGTGCATCTTTAGTATCCCATCTCTTTTGCTTTGGAGTGACTTGTGAGGGTCCTGCACCAACAGCTGCACCACGACCAGGCGTGGCAGGTGCAATGCTACCTGGACGAACTTCATCTCCAGATACATAATCCCACAATCCTTTACCAACCAAAATATTTTTGGCCATAAAAGACCAAAGAGAATAGTTGGTACCATCCAATTTGTCTTCGGATGTAAATGCACCAAAAATCTCTTTCTCCGTAGATTGAGCCATACTGTGGATGCACACAAGAGAGCAAAAGAACCTCCAAGAGATTCACAAATCTCCTCTCCAATGCAAGCAAAACTCTACACAAAATCTCAGCACAAAGTTAAGACAAGCTGCTTCCCAAAAGAACTGTTTACCTGAAGAAAATCTGTCAAAAAGCACACCCTCTTGATCTAAACGCCTCCGAAAAGTAACTTCTGCTACGCTACTCAGAACAAAATTCTGAGGGCTCGAACGACTTCCAAAGGGGGGTAAAACACCAGGTCACCTACTCAGAATACTCCCGGAACGTCGAGGATGCTCCCACGAGCAAATTTTCCGAAACCTGCCTGAAAACTGCGATTGCGCGCGCGGACGCGAAAACGCAAGTAGAGGCTCTGGAAATCACCTTGCTCTGATACCAATTGTTGAAGATGATGAAACAGGAAACAGAAGGAAGACAACAACTCAGAGTAGGAAGAAGATGGAGAAGGAGAAGACACAGAGCTTGCGTACGAGATCTCTGTAGTCTATCTCTCTGTATTAGAATAATAGAGTATACAAACTCAGAGCTACAAAGCTTATATGAAACCCTAAGAGATAAGGTGTCCTTTCACACCAGATGTCCAGGGAAAAAAACCCAGTGGGAGAAAAGTGCCCCTGGTGAAGCGCGTATACACACTAACACTACTACATGTCTACAAAATGGTGGACAATGACATTCAGTTAGAACCTTTTCCCTCAAGGGTTGTGTAATGCACAACATCATTTTCTTCATCAAGTAGACATCTCGTAAGGAATATCCCGCTACTACCTCCTCATACTGTATTTGATTGAATACATCAAAAAAATTCTGGATCTATGGCGTACTAATCGACCATGTCCTTGAAGCGTCTATGATGAATCGTGGAAATAGCCAAGACTAACGGCTTTTGAGATAAAGCATTTGCCACCAAGTTCTTATGTCACTGCACATGGACAATTTGGAAGTGAAACTGTGACAAGATGTTAGCCCACCGCATCTGTTTTTTCGATAGCTGCTTCTATGACAAGAAGTAGCATAAACTCTGATGATCAATGAAGACCGTAAAATTGGCTCCGAGTAGGTAATGTCACTACAGTGTAAGAGCATGGATAACTACCAAAAGCTCTTTCTAATAAATCTATGCTATCACTTCTGGCCTTGAAAACAATCGGCTCTCGTAGGCAATGACATGGCCTTCTTGCATTAAGACCACACCCAGACTACAACCACAAGCATCACAATATACTTCGAATTGCAAATCCAGCAAAGTCAAAACTAGTCCCGTAGTCAATTTCTCTTTCAAAGTCTAAAAGGTAATCACCTCTGTGGGTCCCCACGAGAAAGGGACTCCTTTTTGTGTCAAGATATGCAAAGGGGAAGCAACCTCTGCAAACTTTCTAATGAACCGCCAGTAGTACGAACATAAGCCCAAGAAGCTTCTAACTTCATGGACATTCTTCAAATCGGGCCAATCACGTATAGTCTCATTCTTGGCCGAATCCATCTGCACTCCTTTGTTGAGATGATGTGTCCCATAAAGTGTATCTTCGATAAGAAAAATTCACTCTTCTTGGGATTGTTCACCAAATTGTGATCTCGCAATGCCTGAAAGACCTATAGAAGATGTCGTCTGTGTTCTGCCTCATCCCTGGAGAAGACTATAATGTCATCAAAGAAAGTGCCAACAAAAGATCTGTACTCTCTAAATATCATGTCCATCATTCACTTAAAAGTTGTTGGAGCATTGGTAAGGCCAAAAGGCATCACCAAAAATTCATATAAACCGAAGCTCATCCAAAAAGCTATCTTGTAGACATCTCCCGGTGCAATTTGGATCTGATGATATCCGCTCTTCAAATCGATCATGCTGAAACAAGAGGATCCCTGTAGTCAGTCAAGAATATCATCGATCCTTGGAATCGGAAATCTGTTCTTGATAGTGATAATTTTGAGAGCTCTATAATCAACGCACATTCTCCAAGATCCATCTTTCTTTAAAACCAACAACACCGGAGAGCAGTAGAGTGAAGTACTCGGCTGGATAAGACCCATTTCCAAGAGGTCTTTCACTTGGTTCATAATCTCTTCATTCTAGGCTCGGCTCACACGGTAAGGTGTTCAGTTCGGTGGTGTGCTTCCAGGTATTAGATCAATACTATGATCCTCAAGAAAAGATGGTGGAAACTTGCCTGGCAGGCCCTTAGAAAAGCAATCGGCATGATTGTGGAAAAAAATCTTGGCGTTCTTTTTCGAGGTCAAAACATATTCGACCTTCAATCATCATTTAGTTCTCTCCAAAAAATTGAGTAAAGAAACTAAATTTCATCAAGTACAATCTCTTTGCCATTTATTTGTCAAAGTTGCTTTCTCAGCCCGATAGTCAACTATGGCGTTGTTCTTGTGGTACCAAGGCATTTTGGAGGACTGTGCGCATATGTCGCACATGTCAATGCAAGGAACTTGCCGATACACCATGTGCGAGCCACAAATGGCTCCAAGCACACAACAAGCCTAAACTAGTAAGCTCAAAGAAGGCGATGGTGTGTCACTCACCGCTCTACGCTTGCTTCGTGGAGGATTCCTTACCGCGAAGAAGAAGGAGACGCCGCTACGCCACACTCAACCGCTTCACCGCCATCGTGCCTACGTAATGCTCGATCGCCCACACACTCCCTCTCTCTCTCTCTCTCTCTCTCTCTCTATCTCTCTCTCTCTCTCTCTCTCTCTCTCTCTCACACACACACACACACACACACACACACACACACAAGGAGGTGAAGAAGAAGAAGATGGAGATGGAGATGGAGATGGAGCAAGAGCACTCTTCTATTGCACAAATGAGAGAATGAGTGAATTTTAGGTTTAGTTGACTTTTATATGAGCTCGCCCCATTCACACTTGGGCGCCCATGCTTTGCCAACTAATCCCTTGAATGTTCCAGTTAGAGTGCGCCTCTCATCGGCGATCACTCTTACCTTTTTCCTATTGGACCGACAAGCCCAGTACCTGACTCTATCAAATAAATAATACAATGTCCGCCGTAGGTTAGAACATCCGTCGTAGGTGATAGGGTGTCCGTGAGCCGTGAGGGTTAACATGTCCCCCTTCCTGATGTAGATTCCGTCCTCGAAAGCTATTGAGTTGAAGCTCGTTCGTTGAGGTGGAAGAGCATTTGAGATGAATGTCCTTAGCCTTCTTCAGTCATTGCAAAATCAAACAACATTGGCACAGTAATTGCATTCTCATATAGAATAAAAAATCATATGCAGTTGTAGGCAGACAATGTGATTGATAACAGAATTTTAAAACATTTGTCAGCAATAAACATTAAATTGCAATATAATCAAATGCATAAACAGATATAAAGGTAAAAAATTAAACAAGTCTGGGGTCGCTAATTTAACGGTCGAAAGGCACTAGAGATCGACTATTAATTCCATGGGTAAGATTCTTAATTTTCTCTGGTCAATTAAGTTGTTTAATCAAGAGAGCCAAGTATTTCATGTTCCAGGGCTGACTAGAGGCTATACCTAGAAGACCTTGTAGTTAAGCTACGATAAAAGGAATGTCTCATGAAATCATCGCCTGACTGATTACCTTTTCTTTGACCCCCCAAACTCTTTTCACAGTGATTCAATTTTGATGTGTGTGCTTATTTTGTATGCCTTGGGTTTTTTGCTTTTCAAGGAAAAGCGCCCACACTGGGAACCTCTAGGGCTCTAGTACCATAGGCCATACATGTGAGTGAAGTAGCCAATCAAGCTGAGATTTCTCTTCCAGCTTAAGATTTTACAATGTGGCACTTTGATTTTTTGTTTGTTCATTTTCAGCATTTTAATTTTGTAACTTTGGGGGGTCATATAACACTGATACACCTCCCCAGGCTCATCACACAAGTAAACTCCCTTTATAATACTTAAGCTAAAGTTCAATAGGGTCAAGCCCACTAGAAAGCCCTAGTACATTTCACACAATGCTACCTAAATCGGATTAAGAACCTAAGTAACCATTGATTATTAGGAAGGCATTCCCCATGGTATTAAGAGAAGATCTCTAACACCTAACTTGGTCAAACTAGCTTAGTCGAACTTGCTTGATGTTTAAACCTAGACAAGTGATTATGACAAAAAATTACATTGAATTTAATGTTTGGTACTAAGCAAATGCGATGAATATTATGCTACCAATCACAATTAAAGCAGACAAACATGGATGCGAAAAAGATAAGGGGCAATGCTAATGGACAAGAAACACCTGTTTGCGTTGATAATTGCACTTGATTTGAAGTGTGAATGAGAGAAAGATCCCATGAAGGTCCAAATCCTAACCACAACAACACGTTCCTGTACACACTAGGAAACACAAAGAATACCTCTAGGAGGCACATCAGTGGGAAAAAGGAACTTTGCTAATCACTCAACTCTAAAACAGAAACACTCTTATCGTACTAATTCTACCTACCCTCCATCACTTGAGTGATGAGGACCAAAGGTTTTTCATGACATAGGTTTTTGTTTCAGTGTACCGGATGCGAATGTGTAGGTCTGAGTCAATGTTTTGACTTTAATTGTGCATACTCATTTTCTAATTGCTCTTGCTCTTTATTATTTTTGTTTTTTGTGAGTATAAGGCTATATATATACATTCCCTAAGATTAGAGATTAAGAGGTTAGGGAGAAAGGTTGAGAGGAGAATGAGTGAAGTTGACTATCAGCAAACACTCCCCCCTTCCTTGGGTAGATCATACCGTTTGAAATGAGCTCGTCACCCTTTGAAACCAATCGTTCCAGTTGGTAATAGGTGACGAGTTTTGCCAGTAGTTTTCTATTACCTTAGGTGCCTCGTCGAGTTGCAAGGGTGGTAAGGTACATTCCCAGGATCGGACTTGAAGTGGTTCATCAGGTGATTCTTGAACACTGGGAAGTGTGGATTTCTTTGTAGCTTTATGGAGGTCCACTATTGTAGGTGGAGGTTGTGGAGAAGCTTTTACCTCTATGGATGCATTATATGAGGAGCTAGAAGCTTCATGGGACTCCCCCCTTCCTGAGCTAGGTGAAACAAATTGTTCTTTCTTTGGTACCCAAAATAGCTCTGGAGCGGGTGTGTAGCATTCTGTGATTTTTTTCTTTCCGCGATGGTTGATTCATTTTGGAGCTACGGAATTGGGCTCACATGGGTCAGGTGACAGGTAAGAACACAATCTACATTTTGGTACCCAGATCTGATCGTTTCCTTGATAGTAGCCTTGGGCTTCCAATAATCGTTTAGGGATCCACCGCAACATTTTCTTACTTTTCTTGGAACGAGTGGTACATTTCTTACAAGGCTTCTGTTTTTTAGCATCCGCCATGATCACTACAGAAGCTTTAGGGACCCACTTGTATGTTTTCTTTGTTATATTAGGATGAGTCTTGTCAGAAGCTATATGCATTGCTTCTAGCATATTTAAAGGTACAGGCATTTCATCCCCCTCAGGTGTTACCCAGGTCGTCCCCCTGTTTCCCCAAGTGTCTATGGTTGCTGCTAGGTGAACCATATCCACATTATCAGACTCGGTCATCCCAGGCAGAACATCCATATAAGGAGAATCTTCCCCAACATCACTGTCCGCTTTACACGTATAACAATACTGAAATGGGGCCGAGTGAACTGTGGTGTCAGATCTATGATCAATTATAAACCTGTTTCCTAGGGGATGTGCTGGACCCGTCACAAGATCCACTCGAATGACAGAATCTTGGAACTGTGGGTAGACATGGTTTTTAGACCAGTCATGCACCATTTTTGCTTCCCTCATGAAAGGACGTCCTAAGATCATCTCCGATGCAATAGTGTGTTTGGAGAAATCCATAACAATAAAGGTAATCCTTATTTTATGTCCAAAGACCTTGATCTTGAGATCTTCTAGCATCCCAGTAGGTTTAACAATAGACCCATTGGCCATCTTCACTACTATGGTTGTGGTCGCAAGGTGAGGTCTTCCCATAGTTTCCCAGCAATTTTTAGTCACAATGCTAACCCCAGCGCCACCATCAAGGATTCCCTTCACAGTTAATCCCTTAGTAGTGATTGGTATAGTCGCATTGGATTCATCACCCTCAAAGTATTGTCCCAACTTGTTAACAGGTATTTCTATAACAAGGTTCTCATCTAGGTTGGGTTGTGGATCTATGTATTCCTCCTCTATTGGCATCTCCCCAGCTCCATCCATCTGTGCAAATTGTGGTAGCCCAAACTTCAGTTCTCCATTGAGGAAGGCTCGAAGGGCTGAGACTAGCTAGGGGTCTTTATATAGTTTGGACATGATGGTGGTTCTAACTTCTGAAGACATGAAATCCATCAATTTGGCAATGTTTAACGGCACCTTTTGGCCTTGAGTCCCTTGACGTGGGGAAGATGGGATCTCCATTTCTTCGATAGGATCGGGTAGTCCCTCTGTAAACATTCTTTCCATCAAGAAGTGAGTACGCCCACTTTCCCATGACTTTAAGTCATTTTCTTCTTGGATGACACTAGGTATCTCCAAGGGTCTATGGACTTGGTGAGGTTGTTGTTGCGTAGGGAACACGGTGTCTGTAATCTGGATCTTCCTAGGTGCTGGTTCTAGATCCCTTTGGATATCTTCTACCAAACTCCTTAATTGCTTGACTCGTTCAATCTCCTCTGTAGGGTTTGGGTAAGTTCCTATCTTCTTTTTGGATCCTGGCCATTGTGGCTCATGAAGATCTTCCTTGTTGGTTTCTATGTTAGTGGTCGTTTTGCTCTCCATGGTTTTACCTGAATCAGAATCTTCTTCAGCATCGTTCATATATATGGGGTCGTCACAAGTCCCTATGTTGGTCTTTGAACTGGGGTCTGACTTCGCTGCTTTTTCCGATCTCTTTCTTCGTGTTTTCTTCTTTTTCTAAGATTGGGCAACTGATGCCGTGTCTCTTTCCTCAAGAATACAATTTTGTTTTTGGAGCATCGATCGTGTGAGTACGTTTACTGGTACCACAGGTGTATTTTTGTTGAGATGTCGAGCTCTACACCTTGAGCTGGCATCCACTACGGGTCTTGGCCGCTTACGGCATTTACTCACTGGCGCGTTAGGTGACCGACACGGAGGATCTCTGCCAGTGATTCTACAACTGGACTACACTTATAGTGCCAGCCTAGTACGCTTCTAGCAAGTTCACACTTAGTGACCGCATGTACATATGTGCTACTTTTCAGCTTTAGCACTTAGTCATTTTGTACTCTCTTTTCTGTAAAGAAGAAGAAGAAGCTTTCCATCTCTGTGTGCTTTGTGCTTGTCTTGTGTAGCTCTCTTGCATCCTCATTCTTTACATGGTATCAGAGCCTGGTGCAGGCAAGAGAGGCTAAGAGAGCAAGAGCATCACAATCCCTTCGTTCGCAATCCATGACCAGATGCCGAAGGCGCCTCGCACAGCGAAAAAAATTTTAGGGGTTTTTCGCACAAGTTTTTGAACGGGTCTCCAAAGTGCAGTATACAGAGATTTACTGTACAAGTACAGTGGTTGTATGTACGCTTGATTGTGGACACTCGTTGAGTGTAGAAAGCGTTACAGGAACCACGATAGCAGGTTCAGCAGATTTGCAGGTTTTTGCAGATTGCAGCTATTTTGTCTTAGTGCTTCAAGATGTCTGACGGTTTCAGTCAGATTGTTACTGAGAAGCTTGAGAAAAATAACTACCCTGCATGGAAGTTCAGAATAACAAATTTCCTAAAAGGAAAAGGTTATTGGGACTATGTAGAAGGAGACAATGAAAAGGAACCAGAGATTCCCGAGGCAAATGCTACAGCAGAACAAAGGAAAGCTTTGAGGGACTGGCAACAAGGCCAGAGCAAAGTGATGTATTGGCTTTCTATGAGCATCACAGATGGCATGATGGGCTATCTACAGGATGCTGAAACCCCCGCCATTGCATGGAAAAACTTAGGCAGAGTGTTCGAGGTGAACACCAAGGCCAGGAAGCTTCAACTAAAGTCGGAGCTAAATCAGGTTAAGAGGAACAACCTCTCCATCAATGATTATGCCTTGAAGATCAAGAGTATCATTGAGGCTCTTGGATCTATTAAAGTCTCAGTGGAAGACGATGACATTGTCCGTGCATGCTTGGATGGTCTAGGAGATGAGTATGTACATTTTAGGTCTTCCATGAATACAAGAGACGACATCCCCGTGTTCCAAGATTTGATTTCTATGCTTATTCTTGAGGAGAAGAACCTTGACACATCTTCTTCTCATGGCAGAAATAATTCTGAACAGGCCTTCTATTCTAACTCCAACAGAGGTAGAGGTAGAGGTCGTGGTCGAGGCCCAAGGGGTTGCAGGGGCCAATTCCTGGAAGGTCAATCAAATCAAAACAATACAGGTGGTAGGGGAAACCAGTCTCAAGGCAGGGGGAGTCAAAGAGGTCGTGGTGCAGGATCAAGCAGGCTGCAACATACTCCAGATAGTAGAGAATGTTGGACTTGTGGTGAAAGAGGTCACATGTCACGTGACTGTCCAAAGGGAAAAGCAAGTAGAAAGAGAGAACAGGGCAACTATGCATCTACTAGCAGAGATGCAGATGACAGCAAAAACGAGCGCATGTTTGTTATGCAACATGTAATGAATACAATGACTGCAGAGAATTCCACCCAAGATGATGTTTGGTATGTGGATTCAGGTGCCTCTAATCACATGACGTCTCGTGGAGAGTGGTTTAGAGATATGCGCAAACCAGATGTGTCAGGCTATGTGCAGACAGGAGATGACACAGCTCACCCCATTGCTCATGTAGGGGACATACCTCTAAATACGAAGAGTGGGAAATCAAAGTACTTAGCAGATATACTTCATATCCCAAACATTACAAAGAATCTTATTTCTGTTGGACAAATGGTTGAGCAGGGTTTGCAGGTTCGCTTCAATCCAAATGGCTGTTATGTAGAAGATTTCCAGAATGGCTGTAAGCTGATCACAGAGGGCAAATGTGTGGGCAGAATGTTTACGCTGAATGTAGACATGCCTGAGGTAAAAGCTGCATTATTTGCACAGGGCACAGGTGTTGTGGCTAATGTTGAAATTTGGCACAAATGCATTGGCCATGTCAATGAGCAAAGATTGCGCAGCATGCAATCAAAACAGATTGTAAAAGGTTTGCCCAAATTCAAGGTGGATGGTATGCATAAAGTGTGTGCAGCATGCCAATTTGGAAAACAGTCAAAGGGCTCATTTCCACATGAGCGCAATGTATGTAAAAAGCCACTTGAGGTGGTGCACACAGATGTTTGGGGTCCAACCGATACTGCAAGTATACATGGTTGCAGGTATTATGTCTCTTTCATTGATGACCATACAAGGAAAGTATGGGTCTACTTCATGCGTAACAAAAGTGAAGTGTTTGGTCACTTTCAAGACTTCAAAGTCATGATTGAGAAGGAGACAGATATGAAAATCAAGACATTGAGGTCAGATGGAGGGGGAGAGTACTTCTCCAATGATTTTTCAGATTTTCTGCGAATGCATGGTATACACAGGCAGTTTACATGCAGATATACTCCACAGCAGAATGGGGTCGCAGAAAGGAAAAACAGGCACATTGCAGAGGTTGCACGTGCATTGATGAATGAGAAGAACATGCCTCATCATTTCTGGGCTGAAGCTGTAAATACAGCTGTGTACATTATGAACAGGACACCTACAGCTGCGGTGCATGATGTAACACCTGAGGAAAAGTTTACAGGTACAAAGCCTGATTTGGCACACTTGAAAGTGTTTGGCTGCATAGCTTACGTGCATGTACCAGATGAGTTGCGTAGGAAATTGGATCCTAAAGCAGAGAAATGTATTCTTGTGGGATATTCCCTTGAACAAAAGGGGTACAGGTGCTACAATCCTACTACACGAGAATTACGAGTGAGCAGAGATGTAGTCTTTGATGAGATGAGCAGCTGGTACAGTAATGCACATGGCACTATTGGGGCTGATGTAAAAGATGATGTGGTTGTACAAAATGTGAGGCCACAGTCACAGGTTTTGAGTGGACCACAAGAGTCCTCTTCTCGTGGATCTGTTGAGAAACCATGGAATGGTAGACTACGTACGCAGGTTACTCCACCAACAGGTACAGGGAATGTATCACGAAAAGGAAAGGAAAAGGTTGATGAACCTCCCTTTATGGTTGATGCATCATCAGGTTTTTCACAATTAGACATGGATTCAGATGGTTCTGAACAAAGTCTTGATGAGGAATTTGGAATTCCGACTGTCAGGACACCTGGTGTAAGGAAAGTACAAGAAGATGCTAGAGGGCAAAGGAGTGACCCAGGACCGCGCAGATCTAATAGAGTCAGAAATCCAGTTCAGAAATTGACTTATGATGGGTATCTAGCGCATCACCAAGCCTACATGGCTAAGGTGATACAGGATGTGGAGCCCACATGTTTTGAGGATGCAGTTGGAAATGTACATTGGGATGATGCAATGAATGAAGAGATGGCTGCATTGGAAGCAAATGACACATGGGAGTTGGTGCCATTGCCAAGTGGCAAGAAAGCTATTGGCTGTAAATGGGTGTATAAAACCAATCATAAGGCTGATGGTAACATTGAGCGTCACAAGGCAAGGCTGGTCGCAAAGGGTTATGCACAGACGTATGGCATAGACTATTAGGAGACCTTTGCTCCAGTGGCAAAGATGACGACAGTGAGAGTTGTCATAGCAGTGGCTGCATCTAGAGGATGGATTATGAATCAAATGGATGTAAAGAATGCCTTCTTGAATGGTGAGTTGCAAGAGGAAGTGTATATGGATCAGCCACCTGGTTATGTCGATCCAGGTTACCCAGATTATGTATGCAGACTTCTCAAAGCTTTGTATGGTTTGAAGCAGGGCTCTAGAGCATGGTATGACAGGATTGCCAAGTATCTTGTTAGTATTGGTTTTAGGAGAGCTCATGCTGATCATTCACTCTATGTACGTGAGAGTGATGTGGGGATTGTGGTCATTACCATATATGTAGATGACCTTATTATTGTTGGTGACAATGCTATGGAGATTGACCATGTGAAGGGTCTTCTCAAACAGGAGTTTGAAATGAAAGATTTAGGCGAGTTGCGCTACTTTCTTGGCATTGAAGTGATCAGGACTCCAGAGGGTGTATGGCTATCACAGAGACAGTATGCTTTGGACATGTTGTCAAAGTATGGTATGGCTGATTGTAAGCCAATTTCTATTCCCTTGGATGTGAATGCAAAGCTGAGTGCAGAGAAGGGTGATGTTGTTGAGGATGTCAACATGTACAGGAAGATTGTGGGTAGTCTAATCTACTTGACTATCACGAGGCCAGACTTGAGCTACACAGTAGGCTTGGAGAGTCAGTTCATGCAACTTCCGAGGAAGCCACATTTGGATGGAGTACGACGCACACTTAGGTATGTGCAAGGTACTCTTGACTACGCATTGTTCTATGCAGCAGATGCACCATTAGCATTGTATGGGTATACAGATGCCGATTGGGCAGGTAGCATTGTTGATAGGAGATCTACGAGTGGCTTCATGTTCTCTTTTGGGAGTGCTGCTGTTACTTGGAGCAGCAAAAAGCAGCCTACGGTTGCTTTATCGAGCACAGAGGCCGAGTACAGAGGTGCAGCAGTTGCGGCGTGCGAGGTAGCTTGGCTACGCACATTACTTGAGGACTTGGGAGTGGAGGTGGACCAGCAGATTTTCATCCATTGTGACAACCTCAGCAGCATGCAGTTGGCTAGGAACCCAGTGTTCCATGCCAGGACCAAACACATAGAGGTCCATTACCACTACGTTCGAGAGCGAGTGTTGGCGGGCGACATCGACTTGGTCTACGTCAGCACAGAGGAGCAGATAGCGGATATCTTTACCAAGGCCCTCGGAGCTGAGAAGCTTCGACGTTTCCGGACTATGCTTGGACTCTGCGACATGCAGAGCTCGAGGGGGAGTGTTGAGATGTCGAGCTCTACACCTTGAGCTGGCATCCACTACGGGTCTTGGCCGCTTACGGCATTTACTCATTGGCGCGTTAGGTGACCGACACGGAGGATCTCTGCCAGTGATTCTACAGCTGGACTACACTTATAGTGCCAGCCTAGTACGCTTCTAGCGAGTTCACACTTAGTGACTGCATGTACATATGTGCTACTTTTCAGCTTTAGCACTTAGTCATTTTGTACTCTCTTTTCTATAAAGAAGAAGAAGAAGCTTTCCATCTCTGTGTGCTTTGTGCTTGTCTTGTGTAGCTCTCTTGTATCCTCATTCTTTACAGCTGGACTACACTTATAGTGCCAGCCTAGTACGCTTCTAGCGAGTTCACACTTAGTGACCGCATGTACATATGTGCTACTTTTCAGCTTTAGCACTTAGTCATTTTGTACTCTCTTTTCTGTAAAGAAGAAGAAGAAGCTTTCCATCTCTGTGTGCTTTGTGCTTGTCTTGTGTAGCTCTCTTGCATCCTCATTCTTTACAATTTTGTGATGGCTCCTCGGTAACTTCAATCAAGTTTAATGGCGTGATCTTCGGTGCATTTGGACTATTTGGACATTGGGAAATCAAATGATCTATGCCACATCGATTACACATGAGTATCGGCATTGTAGACGTGCTCGCTTGATTGGTTTACATTAGTGTGGCGTTCTTTTGTAGCCTAATAGGACACTCGGCTCCACGATGTGGACCTCCACACTCATAGCATTGAAGAGGTGGTCTCTTAGCGGTGTATTTGATATTTTGGCCTCTTGCCGCAAGAGCAGCTACTTGATATACAGGTTTGACTTGTCCCCAATAGTCCTCCATGTAGTATTGTGTACTTTCTTCGAGCACATCCATCCCATAGGCGATATTAGGATCTATATCTTCCTCATAGCCTTCTAAACAAGAAATAGATGACTCACAACCCACTTGATTCACTGAAGTGATTCTCGGATGTGGTGGTTGCGTTCCTAGCACTGGAGGTGGTAAGGGTTTTTTTTGAACAACATTTTGGGCCCTAGGGACCATGTGTTGTGCTGTTTGTTCAAGAGGTGGGGCCGGTATCAAGTCAGGTACTCGAGGTGTGTCTGTCCATGCTAAGGTTGGTCTATTGGTTATCGCACGCTTAAATACTATGCAATCCTTAGCTTAATGACCATACCTTCCACATGCATTGCAATTCCCATTGAATTTTACTCTAAAAGTAGGGCATTCACTGGTACTATCCGGTCCATAGCATACTGAGCACCATTGATGCTCACTTCTTGGATACATATGATTGTTTTGCGGAGCACGATTGTCTCTAAGACTCTCTTGAATAGCCTTGGTGAGATCTGCTAAAGTCATCTCAGATATCTTTGGCTCCTTAGCAATAGGCTTTAGGGTCATTGGCTGATGCCCTGATGCTTGCGAGCTAATAGATTTAGGCTCAACAGACACTCTTTCTCTTTGAATCATTAAATTATCCTCCAATTGGATCGCATTGGTGGTGACTGCTTCCCAAGTGGTGATACCTCTAATGACTAGTCCATTGTAGATATCCTCATGTCGTGACCCCCTAATGAATCTATCAAGCAATTGGTTATTGTTGAAGCGCTCATTTGGATTACAGCGAGAATTCAAATGCTTCAAGCAACTTATAAAGTCTCTCACCGACTCTCCTTCCTCTCGTTGGGCTTTCTGGAGCTGAGAGGCTACACCCCAAAGTACTCCCTCTCGTATGTATTCTTTTAAGAACAGTCTCCTAAGAGTAGGGTAAATCGTTTTTTCTTCCACCCTTAGGGTTCTATACCAATCCCCAGCCTTTCCACTTAAGGTTAGGCTTAAAGCATTGCTCTTATGTAGGTCATTGTGTTCTCCTAGAGAATCGCTTATTTGTTCAAACACTTCGATATGCTTTCTCACATCCCCGTCTCCACTAAATTTTTGTGTGAGCTTGGCTATTTGTACTGCCTTACTTCTAGGCTCTCTATCAGGCGTGTTACGTATATTCTCAGCAATAGATCGACCAATAGCTTGAGCAAAGGTTGCCAAGTCACCTAAGTGAGTAGGCACCGTGGGTGAAGGTGCTCCGGAGACTACATGTGGAGTAGGTATTGGCATTGGGCTTGGCGCATAGGAAGCCCTTGGGTTCCACGTTGGGTATGATGTTGTGCCATGTGGTGGTCCATAGTTCATATGAGTGGCCCTAGGCATAGCAGACGTCGGATGTGACATGCTAATGCTAGACGGTATAGTCCCATGGAAATAAGAACTTGTGTATTGTGGTTGTGGAGCATAGGTAGTTGAAACAATGGGAGGGGTAGGGACTACATGAGTACGGGGACCCATAGGTGCATACGATTAGTTCGCACTTGTAGGTACTATTGCAGGCATTGAGCTACCATGTAGCGGTGCTTTACTAACAAACGAGGTCCATGGTGTGTTTCTTGGCATGCCCATCATCGGGGTAGGCATGGTAGCCGTGGTGTCATCAAGGGAAAGATGAGCTAGACTTGGAAAAGTAAAGCTATCACTTGTGGGCTCAGATTGCATTGAGACCCCTGGCGAAACAACATATGGGGGATCGATCGGACTCACTGGGGGAGTCTCCATTTGTGATAGACTGGGTTGTTTCCCTTTGCCCATGTCTAAAAATTGTATAGGACCCATCGAAGGTATGTTTATTCCTCGATTTTGCCTCTCGGACTGGATAATCCTATGGATGACATTGCAGATCATATGTTGTTGTTCCTCTAGACTAGTGGCACTAGATGTGGATTGTACAACTTCTAACCAACCCACATGGTATGTGTAGCCCATTTATAGGTCGGTCAAAGTCTCCGTGTGTAGGTCATATTCCCAATTTTCATTGAGAAATACCCCGTTCAAACTTGGTGTACTAGAGGGTTGCCGTGAGGTGGATGCAATGTTGCTTCCCGTGTTTTGACTTTTAGTTACCGCTACCTTAGAGGCGACTTTGGAAGGTGGTAGCTCGGTAGGGCCCTCATTAAATGAGGTAGGTGGAATGTCCACGTAGACACTCTGAGGGAGTGTGGGGTCTACAGAAGATGTGAATGGTGATTCTACTTCCCCACCCCCTTCGTTTACCTCACTAGCCGTAGGTTCATAGCGCGTAGCTCTACTAAAAGTTTCCATCAAACGGCTAAAAACACTAGTTCCAGGTTGTTGGGCCCAGCTAGGCACGGTTTCATTTGTTCCCCTGGGGCTTTGTGTAAGATGCTCTTCCATAATATCGTAGTCAGAGGAAGAGTCGCTAGCCGCTATATTTGGGTCTTGGGTTGCACTACCTTGGGTCCCCGCCGAGGACGTAGACCCTAGTGTGGAAGGATAGTGAGTGCCCCCGTAAATCGAAGCACTAGCTAATTGTTCGGACTCTACCACACGACCAGAGCGTAGATACATGTGCTTTGGGTGCCCTACAAGTGTCGGCAAGTACCCTCAAAGGTTACTTGCTTTGTTTTGTGGGTGTTTTGCACCCCGTTTTCTACTTGATTTTTTCTTGTTTTTGATGTTTTTTTAATGTTTGATTTTTTTGATTGAAGTGTGTGATAGCTCGAAACGAGCGTATCACTTAAAGGGTCGTTGTGTGCTTTACAGCACAATTTTCGGGCATCTGACGCTCCGTTGGTCCTCAAAAAAACAATTTTTAGCTACGTGTGAAGCTAAAATTCATTTTTCTAAAAGGCGACTGAGGCCTAGGCCTGAGCGTGAGCTTGGGCTTGGGTCTGGGCTTGGGTCTGGGAGATATTCCCGATCCCGATCCTACCTTTAAATTTTTTTATTTTTTATTTTAAAGCATAAGGCCGCCGCGGCCTGCGCGAGAGCACACACACACTCTCTCTACCTACTTCTAACTAATACACCTACTCTTACACACTAACACACTCTATTAACTCTCACTAATCTACTTCCTACTTACTGTACACAGAAAACTAACTACCTTAATACACAGAGAATAAACACAGAACCTTTGAAATCTCTATTAACAAAGAAAACTAACTACCTTAATACACAGAGAATAAACACAGAACCTTTGAAAACTCCATTAACAAAAAAAACCACACAGTATAACACCAAATCCCTCTTCTCAACACACACACACACTCCTTCCTTACCTTTCCTACAATAGAAATTGCACCACGGAGAAGCACAGAGTGCTACTCGAGCTTCATGTATGGCATTCCCCGGCAACGGCGCCAAAAATATGTGTGTATGTCGCACGTGTCAATGCAAGGAACTTGACGATACACCGTGTGCGAGCCACAAATGGCTCCAAGCACACAACAAGCCTAAACTAGTAAGCTCAAAGAAGGCGATGGTGTGTCACTCACCGCTCTACGCTTGCTTCGTGGAGGATTCCTCGCCGCGAAGAAGAAGGAGTCGCCGCTCTACGCCGCGCTCAACCGCTTCACCGCCGTCGTGCCTACGTAATGCTCGATCGCCCACACACTCCCTCTCTCTCCCTCTCTCACTCTCTCTCTCTCTCCCACACACAAGGAGGTGAAGAAGAAGAAGATGGAGATGGAGATGGAGCAAGAGCACTCTTCTATTGCACAAATGAGAGAATGAGTGAATTTTAGGTTTAGTTGACTTTTATATGAGCCTACCCCATTCACACTTGGGTGCCCATGCTTCGCCAACTAATCCCTTGAATGTTCCAGTTAGAGTGCGCCTCTCATCGGCGATCACTCTTACCTTTTTCCTATTGGACCGACAAGCCCGGTACCTAACTCTATCAAATAAATAATACAATGTCCGCCGTAGGTTAGAAAATCTGTCGTAGGTGATAGGGTGTCCGTGAGCCGTGAGGGTTAACAAGGACGACGTCACAACCTTCCTAAGGTCATTGTAACATACTTGGACACTTCAAGTCGAGAATCTACCACGACACCACAAATAATCACTTCAAAATAGTTCACAGTTCACAATTGATTCGACACTGGCCCGGGCGGAGTTCCGTGCCTAGAGATATTGGCCCCAAAGACCCCTTTTGGTATTTCTTTTTGTATTAATATGTGTTCAAAGTACAAGAGTGTAGGCAGGCGCTCACACTCAGACTATGTGTCCAGATGCTTTGGGTTGTGAGAGCCCTACCCGCTTATTTAAAGACTACATGGGATGCTAAAAGCAGAGTCCCAAAAGCTTCTAAGTTTTAAAAGCTTTCAAAAATAAATCAACTTGTTATTTTCCCTCTCATAGGGTTTAGTGGAAAATAAAGCAACTTGCTTTCTCTCTTTCTCTCAACTGCTTGCATAGAATAAAGCAGAGATTCTCCCACGCAAAGCTCTCCAAAAAATAGTGCCGTAAATTGTGAAACCCGTACAATCTACCACATGTCATATTTTCCGCAATTTGCAGGGCTTCCGTACAGCCAGCAACGTTAGCATTTCAGTGTGTCTGCATTTCCCCGGGCTTGTCTATGCAAGTGTGTGTATACTGGGCAACCACATCACCAGTTTGTGACATACCCCCCTCCTTAAAGCATTGTATTTGCCCTCGATTACGCTTGCAAAACAGACAGAAGCCATAAACTATCTTATCAAACACTGACTGTTAGTACCTGCACACTAGGAACACACATCTAGCACATGTACCAATCGACAGTCACATCACACAACATCACAGGACATCACTAGACATCACATGATTCAACATTCATTCGGATATTAGACCATGATTTATCGGCAATGCAGTTAGCAATCACATCTAAATCCACTCAGGACCTCATACATGCCTGATTAACTAACCCCTATTGCAACCATGTCTATTTGAGATCATTCATACCAAAATGCTGCAATCATTTTGTCTAGTAGTTCATGCAGTTAAAAACAAGTCAAGAACAAATCAGTTTCATATCTTTTCAAAATTCCATTTCATAAAGTCATACAAGAGAATACGGTCAAATCTCAGTATCCCTGAAGCTCAAAGAGATATCAGTGACTCCAGTATTCTAAAATCGAGGCATCTATTGACAAAGGAGTGGAGTAACTCCCCTCTTGTGAAACCCACTGCACCTGATCTCTGGCCAAGTTGAATTCGGGGTTCCATTTGGAGTAGACTATGCTAAACCAAAAGCTTCAAGGTAAAGGTTGACAATCTGAGGAGTATCTGCTAGGTCCTCCTCCTCCATCCACTTCGCATCCAATGCAGGATAGTTCTTGAATTCAACCAAGAACCACCTTCTTACTTTACCCTTATTCTTTCTGTCCTTATGTGCCAAAATTAACAAGAATCTCCTCGTTTTCTTCCACTTCGGGTTGCTCATCAGGCTCCCCATCCTCGGACACATCACCTTTAAAAGGTTTCAAGAGACTCACATGAAAAGCATTGTGAATCCTCCAAGTGTCAGGCAGTTTCAGTCGGAAGGAGACATCATTGATCTTTCTGGAGATCTGGAAAGATCCGTAGTATCACATACTAAGCTTTGGAAAAAGCTTCTCCTTTAAGACCATATTAGGTAAAGTGGGAAAATCCCAATTCCCAGGTTGGACAACTTTCAATATATCATGTACAAAATATAAAGATTTTGTCAAAAATTTGAGTTTTCTTAAGGTCTCATTCCACTTTATGCACATACAATACACAATGAAAACAACTAAAATACCATGGTTTCAATCAATTGGATTATTAGGAGACGAGTATATTGCATCCATTATCGTTGTCTATGTTCTACTGTCCTACCTACAACTTATCTCAACATGGAGAGCTTGGTTTCTAGGTCCACCACTTGTCCAAGTTAATGTAAAAGTGACTCAAGGTTCACAACTTGTGAAAGCAAGGATCCATTGAGGAATACAATCCACTTGGCTATTTTTTCTTAATTTATTGCATGTGACATTCAAGCAAGGTCCACTTCTAATCTATAACTTCTTAATTTGAGGCATGGGGCATACATAAAATATGTAGCATATGCTCTATTGCCTCATAGGAAGGTTGGTTTCAAGGTGCACTTATCCATGCTAGCCTATCTTGGAGAAATGATGGAGCTTGCTTCTCTCCTTGTTTCAATGGAGACTAGCTTGGACAAGTGGTGGACCTTTGCTTCTCTCTATGTTTCAATAGAGTTAGCTTGGACAAGTGGTGATCTTGGAACAAAACCCCCATGTAAAACATATCATGGGTATTCCAAGTGATTAGAAAGATTACCATTTAAGATATAACCTTATAGGTTGGACAAATGGAGCTTGGCTTGGAGAAATGGTGGACCTTTGATTCTCTTCATGTTTCAATGGAGCCTATCTTGGAGAAATGGTGGAGCTTGCTTCTGTCCATGTTTCAATGGAGCCTAGCTTGAACAGCTGGTGACCTTTGCTTCTCTCTATGTTTCAATAGAGTTAGCTTAGACACGTGGTGGATCTTCAAACTAAGCCAACTACTATCAATGTTTCCTAGCTTGGACAAGTGATGGAGTGTTTCTCTACTCCATGTTTCAATGGATCTTAGCTTGGACAAGCGTTGGACCTTAAAACAAAAACCCCATGTACAACATAGAATGGATTTTCTAGATTTCAATGGAGTCTAGATTTAACAAATGGTGGAGCTTGTCTTCATCCATGTTTCATTGAGACTAGCTTGGACAAGTGGTGGACCTTGTAACAAACCCCCCCCATGTACAACATATCATTGGTTTTCTAAGTGATGGGAAGGAATACCATTCAAGATATAAACTTATAGCTTGGATAAGTAGTTGACTTTAAAACCAAATTCATCATAATACAATGAAATACAGGTTAGCCAATTCCTAAATCTTGAGACCAAACCTCCTATGCTATTAGAGATAATATATTGGATAAGTGGTGGACCTTCTATTATTTTCCCATGCCTAGTTTAGACTACCGGTACACTTTGCAGCTATAAAGGTTGGACGAGTTGTGGAGCCTTGTTTCTATCCATGTTTTAATGGATCCTAGCTTGGACAAGTGGTGGACCTTGGAAAAAAGCTTCCATGTACAACATATATGAGGTTTTCCATGTTTTAATGGAACCTATCTTGGACAAATGGTGAAGCTTGCTTCTCTCCATGTTGATTTTGGAACTACGTTAGACAAGTGGTGGAGCTTTTCTTTTCTACTCTTCATAATACAATGAAGTATAGGTTGGTTACATGGTGAATCTTAAGGCCAAACCTCCCATTTTACTAGAGATGATAGGTTGGACAAGTGGATCAACCTTCTATCATTTCTCCATGACTATATTGGACAATTAGTAGACCTAACATCTCTCTATGTTGTCTAGAGATAAGCTTGGACAAGTGATGGACCCTGCTTCTCTCTTCCCTTGGTTTACTAGTTTGAAGACTCAGTATATATAATTTCTTAGATCTAGCTTGAACAAGTGGTGGACCTTGTATCCACAATCTTAATTCATTACAAAAAAGTATATGAAAAAATAACATAGGAATCTTGGTTTGAAGGTCAAGCAATTAGGTTCCAAATGCACATAATAATATATTTTCCACCCATAATAAAAGAAAGTTAAATATGTTATTACCAAATTGACAAAGGTAACGTCCAAGAATTCTAGCTTTGCATCTTGTCAGATCTAAATCTTCATCAAGGCGACATGCATGTATACATCAACTTTCAAGCCATTCAAGAATACATGCACTTAGATTCCATAGTTTTGTTTTCAAAGTCTTTTAGGTTCTAAAACTCTTTCACATAAAGTATGTAATGACAAAATTCTTGAAGCAAACATTTGTGCCCAAGAAAAAGATCCCTCTCACATATTTAAAGTCCATGAATTCTCTGATCCATACTTACAAGTTTTATTTTGCCATCATCATCAATTCTCTCATAGTTACAAATAATGCAACCTCGATATGAATTGACATTAAATGAATTTCTTTTACTATATGACCCAACATAGGCCCCAATCAAATAAAAAATGAGTCCCCAAAAATTTGGGTGCACTCTAGCAATACATCAGAGTCCCCTTACAATAGGATGCACTCCAATAGTACATTGAAATCCCCTTAGAGTAGGGTGCACTCCATTCAAGTGTTCATAAAATTGACACACCTTTGTTTTTTTATAAAAAAGACTATATCAAATTATACAAATGTTGAAAGATACACACTAGAATAAAAAAAGCATCTTATGGCCATATTTATTCAATGCTTTCGTGTTGACAAGTACACACCAAGGACATAATTTGTCTCAGAATCACTATACTGATTTACAATTGTGTTGTATGTATAGACTCTCTTATCTCTTGCATACAACCATCCTACCAACCATGGAATTATGGTTCTTTGCAAGAAGTTTTGAAGTTGCTCGGAAGTTTGCCTCCACATCTTTGGAAATATAAGATATGTCCCTGGCATGTTCCACATCACCCTATATGGAGTGTCATCAAAAATTAAGGTATTGTTTGCATCCAAATCCTCAAATATCTTCCAAATATCACTCAAATTTTTGTGATAAACCCTTGTAAATCCTAACATGATATTTGGATTTTGGCAATTTTTGTTACTCATAAACACCTTGAACTTGGTATACTGCTCAGGAAAACATTTTTGTGTGATGCGTTGCACCCTTGTTAAGTTATAGCAACTCCATATCCATAGCTCAAAGTAATCAGCACAAAAATCCAAAAAACTTTGTGCGTCTGGTCGCACCACATGATAAACTTCATCTTTATCCTCCACAAGTCGCATGTGTTGAGCCCAAGATGGCATAGAATCTCCATGTTTCATTTCAATTGTCTTGAGAAGTAACCCCTCTAGATCCAAGATAAGTACTCTTTTGATGTCCTTGAAAGCAAGTGGTAGGTGATAAGGAGGTGATTCATTCCTTGGACAAGGTCTTGGAGGAGGTTGGATGGGTAATTCAATAGTTTTCCTCAATTTATGCCAGCATATAGCCAATCCATTTTTCTGTAATGGTTCTGAAATTAAAGAACAAGAACACTTAATGCAAACACAACAATAGACATGATTTTTACATTGTCTACCCTAAGGTTTTATTAGATACCAAAATCCATCTATGATGTACTCATTAATAGAAAGAAAGTCAAATTAAAATCCTGACTCTTTTTTATGCTACACTCTCTCTTAGTCTCAATACCATGGAGTTCAACTAGACTTAAGTCAACTAATAACTACTACTTGTTGTTAAAGGTATGCTTGAAGTGCATAAGGCTTAACCAATGCTCTAGTGTAGAATGGGTATTTAGGTCTCAAGGTCTACCACTTATTTAAGCAAAGATCCATTTAGATATGGAAACCCAATTTTTCTTAATATAATGATATAGAGTGGACAAGTGGTGAATCCTGAGACCAAACCACTCATGCTACTAGGGATAATAGGTTGGACAAGTGGTGGACCTTGAATGTAAACCCCCCATGTACAAAGTATCAGGGGTTTTGGGTATTTCAATCGACTCTAGCATCTTCGAGACATGGTGGAGCTTACTTCTCTCCATGTTTCAATGGAGTTTATCTTGGATAAATGGTGGAGCATCATTCTCTCCATGTTTCAATGGAGCCTAGCTTGGACAAGTGGGGGACGTTTGTTTCTCTCTATGTTTGAACAGATTTAGCTTGGACAAGTGGTGGGCCTTGGAAAAAAATCCCCATGTAAAACATATCATGGACATTACAAGTGGTGAGAAAAAATACCATTCAATATATAACCTTATAGGTTGGACAAGTGGTGGACCTTAACACCCAATTATTATTAAGATAATGACATAGAGTGGACAAGTGGTGAATCTTGCGACCAAACCTACTAGGAAAAGTAGTTTGGACAAGTGGTGGACCTTGAATGCAAACCCCCCATGTACAAAATATCACTCATGCTACTAGGAATAATTTGGTATTAAGGTCCATGTTTCAATGGAGCTTAGCTTGGAAAAGTGGTGGACCTTTGTTTCTCTCTATGTTTCAATAGAATTAGCTTGGACAAGTGGTGAACCTTGGAACAAAACCCCCATGTAAAGCATGTCATGGGCATTACAAGTGGTGAGAAAAAATACCATTCAAGGTATAACCTTATAGGCTGGACAAGTGGTGGACCTTAGCACCCAATTCCTCTTATTATAATGACATAGAGTGGAAAAGTGGTGAATTGTGAGACCAAACCTACTAGGGATAATAGGGTGGACAAATGGTTGACCTTGAATGTAAATCACCCATGTACAAAATATCATGGGTTTTGCGTATTTCAATGGAGCTTAGCATCTAGGAGACATGGTGGAACTTACTTATGTCCATGTTTTAATGGAGCCTATCTAGGATAAATGGTGAAGGTTCCTTCTCTCCATGTTTCAATGGAGCCTAGCTTGGACAAGTCGTGGACCTTTGTTTCTCTCTATGTTTAAATATGGTTAGCTTGGACAAGTGGTGGATCTTGGAATGAAACTCCCATGTAAAACATATCATGGGCATTTCAAGTGGCGAGAAAGGATACCATTTAAGATATAACCTTATAGGTTGGACAAGTGGTGGACCTTAACACAATATAATGACATAGAGTGTACAAGTGGTGAATCTTGAAACCAAACCACTCATGCTACTAGGGATAATAGGTTAAACAAGTGGTGGGCCTTGAAATAAAACCCCCTAGAGTGTTTCAATGGAGCCTAGCTTGGAAACATGGTAAAGCTTGCTTCTCTCCATGTTTCAATGCAGCCTATCTTGGATAAATGGTGGAGCATCATTCTCTCCATGTTTCAATGGAGACTAGCTTGGACAAGTGGTGGACCTTTATTTCTCTCTATGTTTGAATAGAGTTATCTTGGAAAAGTGGTGGACCTTGGAACAAAACCCCCATGTAAAACATATCATGGGCATTACAAGTGGTGAGAAAAAATACCATTTAATATATAACCTTATAGGTTGGACAAGTGGTGGACCTTAACACCCAATTATTCTTAATATAATGACATAGAGTGGATAAGTGGTGAACTTGGGACCAAACCTACTAGGGAAAATAGGTTCGACAAGTGGTGGACCTTGAATGTAAACCCCCCATGTACAAAATATCACTCATGCTACTAGAAATAATTTGGTATTAAGGTCCATGTTTCAATGCAACCTAGCTTGGAAAAGTGGTGGGCCTTTGTTTCTCTCTATGTTTCAATAGATTTAGCTTGGACAAGTGGTGGACCTTGGAACAAAACCCCCATGTAAATCATGTCATGGGCATTACAAGTGGTGAGAAAAAATACCATTCAAGCTATAACATTATAGGTTGGACAAGTGGTGGACCTTAACACCCAATTCCTCTTAATATAATGACATAGAGTGGACAAGTGGTGAATCATGAGACCAAACCTACTAGGGATAATAGGTTGGACAAGTGGTGAACCTTGAATGTAAACCCCCCATGTACAAAATATTATGGGTATTGGGTATTTCAAAGGAGCCTAGCAACTTGGAAACATGGTGGAGCTTATTTCTCTCCATGTTTCAATGGAGCCTATCTAGGAGAAACATTGGAGGTTCCTTCTCTCCATGTTTCAATGAGCCTAGCTTGGACAAGTGGTGGACCTTTCTTTCTCTATATATTTTAATAGAGTTAGCTTGGACAAGTGGTGGACCTTGGAATGAAACCCCCATGTAAAACATATCATGGGCATTTCAAGTGGTAAGAAAGGATACCATTTAAAATATAACCTTATAGGTTGGACAAGTGGTGGACCTTAACACATAGTTCTTCTTAATATAATGACATAGAGTGTACAAGTGGTGAATCTTGAGACCAAACCACTCGTGCTACTAGGTATAATAGGTTGGACAAGTGGTGGACCTTGAATGTAAACCCCTCATGTACAAAATTATGGGTTTAGGGTATTTCAATGGATCCTAGCTTGGAGACATGGTGGAGATTGCTTCTCTCAATGTTTCAATGGAACCTATCTTGGAGAAATGGTGGATCATCCTTCTCTCCATGTTTCAATGGAGCCTAACTTGGACAAGTGGTGGACCTTTGCTTCTCTCTATGTTTCAATAGAGTTAGCTTGGACAAGTGGTGGGTCTTGGAACACAACCCCTTTGTAAAACATAGCATGGACATTACAAGTGATGAGGAAAAATATCATTCAAGATATAACCTTACAGGTTGGAAAAGTGGTGATGGACCTTGACAAGTGGTGAAGGATACCATTTAAGATATACCCTTATAGGTTGGACAAGTGGTGGACCTTAACACCCAGTTATTCTTAATATAATGACATAGAGTGGATAAGTGGTGAATCTTAAGACCAAACCACTCATTCTACTAGGTATAATACGTTAGAGAAGTGGTAGACCTTGAATGTAAACACCCCATGTACAAAATATCATGGTTTTAGGGTGTTTCAATGGAGCCTAGAATCTTGGAGACATGGTAGATCTTGATTCTTTCCATGTTTGAATGGCACCTATCTTGGAAAAATGATGGAGGTTACTTCTCTCCATGCTTCAATGGAGCCTAGCTTTGACAAGTGGTGAACCTTTACTTCTCTCTATGTTTGAATAGAGTTCGCTTGGACAAGTGGTGGACCTTTGCTTCTCTCTATGTTTGAATAGAGTTAGCTTATGGGCATTTCAAGTGGTGAGAAAGGATACCATTTAAGATATAACCTTATAGGTTTGACAAGTGGTGGACCTTAATACATAGTTCTTCCTAATATAATGACATAGAGTGTACAAGTGGTGTATCTTGAGACCAAACCACTCGTGCTACTAGGGATAATAGGTTAGACAAGTGGTGGGCCTTGAAATAAAACCCCCCATGTACAAAACAAAATGGGTTTAGGGCATTTAAATGGATCCTAGCTTGGAGACATGGTGGAGCTTTCTTCTCTCCATGTTTCAATGAAGCCTATCTTGGAGAAATGGTGGAGCATCCTTCTCTCCATGTTTCAATATAGCTTAGCTTGGACAAGTGGTGGATCTTTGGTTCTCTCTACGTTTCAATAGAGTTAGCTTGGACAAGTGGCTGACATTGAAACAAAACTCCCATGTAAAACATATCATGGGTAGTTCAAGTTGTGAGAAAAAAAACCATTTAAAATATAACCTTATAGGTTGGACAAGTGGTGGACCTTAACACCCAATCCTTATTAATACAATGAAATAGAGTGGACAGGTGGTGAATCTTGAGACCAAAGCTATCAAGCTACTAGGGATACTAGGTTGGACAAGTGGTGGATCTTGAATGTACATCCCCTATGTACAAAATATCATGGGTTTAGGGTGTTTCAATGGAGTCTAGCATATTGGAGACATGGTGGAGCTTGCTTCGCTCCATGTTTCAAGTGGTGGACCTTCAATTATTTTCCCATACCTAGTTTAGATAACCCATACACTTTACAACTCTAAAGGTTGGACGAGTGGTGGAGCTTTGTTTATTTTCATGTTTTAATGGATCCTAGCTTGGACAAGTGGTGGACCTTGGAAAAAAGTCCCCCCTGTACAACATAGCTGAGTTTTTTCATGTTTTAATGGAAGAGAGATTTGACAAATGGTGGAGCTTGCTTATCTCCATGTGGATTTTAGAACTAGCTTGGACAAGTGGTGGAGCTTTTCTTTTCTACTCTTCATAATACAATGATGTATAGGTTGGTTGCATGGTGAATCTTAAGGCCAAACCTCCCATCTTACTAGAGATGATAGGTTGGACAAGTGGTCAACCTTCTATCATTTCTCCATGCCTATAATTAGACAATTAGTAGAACTAGCATTTTTCTATGTTGTCTAGAGCTGAGCTTGGACAAGTAGTGGACCTTGCTACTCTCTTCCCTTGGTTTATTAGTTTGAAGACTCATTATATATACTTGCTTAGATCTATATAATTACTCCTTAGTTAGGTTACAAGTAGGTATGTAATTTGTTAGCCTCAACGGACTTTGAATATTGAATAGTAAGAAAGTCAAGTGCTGGTTTGAAGATATTTTGCTTATCTAAACTAGACTCTAACTCAACAATAAGTCTCTTAAGTTCCACGAATTGTCCTATCTAGGCTCCAAAAGAGTCTTAATTGGTTTGTGCTAGATTCTAACTTCCTTGATGGGGTAGAATCCTAGAAAAATGAGGCACTATAAATTTTACCTTAGCTCAAATGGATTTTCACTTAAACTAGACTGCAATTTGGCACTCTAGTATCTTTGTCTTGATGGAGTTTAACACTAGATACATAGTAGTGATATTTAAGCTTCATGTCTCTTCACTTGATCGAGATATGAGACCATACTTTCAAGGTCACCACTTGTCTTACCTAAAGACCAATGTGAGACATGGGAGCAAGAAAGCCATTCGATATTGTTTTAAGGACTATTGCATAGACAATTAATAACTTAAGTAAAGCAAAAAGACTTGGATCTTTCACAATTGATAACTTAAGTAAAGCCAAAAAGACTTGGATCTTTGACAGTTTTTTTCAAACTAAAAAAGCACAATCTCATGCTAACAAAACTATAAATCACAATTGAAAGTTTTGAACGAGAAAAAGATCATCAATCTTATAAGAAGGATACTTTTCATTTCATTTGATGATTACAAACTAAAAGAAAGTCTCTCAAGAAATTGATAAACAAAAAATGTAGGTGACTGCTTCATTATTTTGAGCAAACATATAAAAATCTCTATTGATTGAGCTCCATCTAGTAGTATCCTTTGTAAGATCCTGCAGGAAGGAATAAAAAGAAATATTTGTTAGATACCATGCACATGAGTGTTCAAGTATGTGTATCAAGAATATATGACATGTCACTAGTACCTTAGGGTTGCTTTCTATCCAGCCTTAGAAGATTGTTCTCAGCTTTCACCTTATTTATATAAGCCTTTGCTGTGGTTGCCTTCAAAACTCCTTTTGTGTTACAACCCAATTGCCTAGCTAAAGTGGTCAATTGTGACGCCTTCATGCTTTCAATGGGTGTACGCTCCTTTGCTAAGATCTCTTGTATTTGGGCTCTTCTCATTTCATTGTGGTGGCTTATGTCACTTGCATTTTCAATGATAGTTTCATCCCTGTCACCTTTTGCAGGTGGTATTCTTCTTGTAAAGAACACCTTAGCTGACCAAACATCATTTTTTTGCTTCCAATACTCCATGATTTGTTTGTATTCACTATCATTTGTCACTATAGGTTTTCCATAACGATTAGAAGCAATTTAATCACGCACATCCCTTCTCTCATCAAGCTGAATCAAGTATGGCAGTAGCTCCTCCAAGAGCATATTGTCAACCATCTTCTCAGCATCAAATTGTGGTGGAAAAATGCAATTGTTTGTTGGTGAAATACATCCCTTGTAAGGAGAGTCATCAATAAGCACTGTTCTTTGTGGATCACATTCAAACCCCATGGCAATTTTGGCTAGAGGCTTGAACATTGCCTCAACGTTTGGATTGTCGGGTCTAAACAATTTTTGAGTTTGAGCGGTGTAGCAAATATCTTGCGACCAAATTGCAAAGAAAGGCAATGTATCCTCAGCTAAGTTGTTTAGTGCTGCAAGGATTTGATACACATTATTCCTAGTAGCTGTCGACCAAATTGCAACATTAAACCTCTGTAAAATAGTCTTCAAGAATTGGATGCAACCTGGCCTGAGTATAATATATCTTTTTGAATCCATTTGCACTGAGTTGTGGTGTGAGGATGGTTGAGGGGAACGTTTCAACAATAGACCATTTAAATCCAATATAATTGTAAGTATGGATTTCTCAACATCTACGCTACATGATGTAGTACCAATTGGCAATAGCTCGTGAGTGGACTTTTCAGTCTCTTTTGATGTATGTTGCATTTTTGAAGCATCGATTTCTTGGTTCTCATTATTGGAAGCTTGCTCAAGTTGCACAACACTAGACTCTAGTATGGAAATATCATCCATCTTGGGCACTTTAGAAACCATAGAATCTATGGATTCTATAGTTGTTGACTGAACCATAGGAGCATTATCCATCCCAGTTTGTGAATCTAAGAAAACACACACACAAATGGTATATCAAAACCACTAGAACTTTATTCACCATATTTATATGTAGAAATCCTAGTAAGAAATTTATTTAAGGTAAAGTCATTGTTAGAATCCTTGCAACCATTTTCAGCATTGGTACACAAAAAACCACTTGTCTAAAATACAATCTACTAACTCAACATTTTCCATCCTACACTTTATTAAAGATGAGTACTTAAAGTGAAAACTAAAAGCCACCCTTGTTGAGGAAACATGGATACAAGGTCCACCAAATGTCCAACCTAAACTACAAGAAAACAATTAGAGATTTGGCTTAGATTTGGATTCAAAGGCCACCACTTATTCAAGTAAGATAACTCCACTTGTTTAAAACAGTAATGTTTGAAGCCCCACCACTTGTCCAACCTAGACATTGATTAAATTTTGGTAAGATTTATCACAAATCTAGAGTAGAATCAAGATTCTATGGCCAAGGTAGTCAAATAAGTTAGACAACACACAAAGCATAAGAGCACTCTAGATTCTCGTTGAGCATAAACTAAACAATAATCAAATGTTATATTCACTTGAGATTTCATCCATGAAAAATGAAAATGATGCATGTACTTGAGATTTCCATCCATGTACAATACTTTACAATGTCAAGTAAAGTTATAGTCAGCAAACAACTCTTCTCCTGCTTCAACTTGACAAATAGTCTCAATGCATACATGGCCATATTCTTCTGACTTGATGTGTGAAGAGGTGCATTTATGCCAAGGTGGCAAATTTGGATCAAATGTATAGCGTACGTTGGGACAGACATTTAGGTTTTCAGAGAAGCTGAGAGTTACACAAACCTATACTTTGCCACATTTGATGGATACATTACGAAACAGCTCATCTTCATCTCCAGCTCCATTTTTTCTCACAAAGATCCCCGATTTCAAGAAATATTGTGATGGCTATCTTTGTGATGGACAAGACATACTTGTTGGACATTCCAAACCGCTTCAGTTCAGGTTCTTTATGCAGGATGAGACACCACCTCTAGTACAAATGGCGGAGTATGTCAAGGCCCACGAAGAAGTCATTTTGGGGCTAAAGAACTATATAAAATTTTGGAAAAATTTAGGGAATGGTTCAAGTATTCCGCGATATTATAGACCCGTGATAAATTATTGGAGTAAGGTAATTGAAGAGATTGGAAAAGCAATCATATCAGAGGGAGTCTTGTATGAAATGTTTTGGCCAAAAACTCAAGAATATTCTCACCTACAAAGCACTACAATGAATTTGCAACAAGGAGCAGAAAGATTCCTAGGCCTTGAAGAGTTGAACGATCATTTTTGTTTGACCCTATGTCTGATGTGCACCAAGGTGACTTTCTTATGCTTGTTCCGAGTGACACAGCAATCTATCCAGTGTGGCTTGCAATGGCTTTATCTGACATTGATAATGAGCCTACATCACCAAACTATAGAAAACTCTTGATTCAATATTGGGCACCTTGCGCGAGAAAAAGTGGGATGACAGATACTCAAGCTTACAGTAATTGTTGGAAGGGTTATTGGGCTGTCAACTATAAGGACCCACAAGTGTGGGAAACTGTAGATGCAATTGTTTGGTCCTGGAGACCCAACAAAGAAGGACCATTTTCTAGAATAAAAATTCCAGAAAGGCATGCTATAAAAGCCAAAGAAGGCCTCACTCGTGCACATCAACCACACTTGGATCAAAGTTCAGATATGGTATCAAATGTGGAGTAGAATTATGTGGAGCTTCTATTGTGACTGTACTAGTCAGTTTGTAAACAAAATCTTCTTTGTATCTTCCTTTGTTTTATGTAATTTATAGTTATTATTCAAATCCATGTGTTGTACATCCTCTTGACTTTTGGTGTTTATCAACACCACAATCCTATGAGATTTTCACTTTATTTACTAACCACACACCTCAATTTTTCCCACTTTAAGTGGAAAATTCCCAAATTACATGAATTTAGTCGATTTGGAGATTCCCATAATGTGAGATTTTTACCAAAATACCTAATATGGTCTTCTAGTTTCCCTTCTTCTTTCTCAGGCATGCCTTCTCAAAACGTAAGAGCACCCAATCATCCTCCTTCAATTTCAAATCGCGACGATGGTGATCTGCTGCCTTTTTCTGTCTTTCCTAAGATATCTGCAAAGCCTCGCGGACCTTGGCAAAATCCGTGTCCAAGTCGCGCGTGTACTTATCGACTTCAAAAATCTTATCTTTCATGCTTAGGAAGGGTAGAACCTTCGCATCACCTTCAATAATCTCGAATGGCACCTTCCCGTCGAAGAGTGTATCATGTCCACCAAAGGTAGATACTTTTCCCATTGAGTCTTCTGAACCGAGATATTAAACTTCAATAAATCTAAAACCACTGAATTGGCAATCTCAGATTGTCCGTCAGACTGCGGGTGGAAAGATGACAAGAACTGCAACCGCGTGCCAATATTCTCCCAAATTGCCTTCCAAAACAAACTCGTAAATCTAGGGTCCCTGTTGGAGACAATCGTCTCGAGCATGCCACATAATCTGAAAATCTGGGCCACAAACAGTCTCGCTAAGTGATCCGGCTTGATTGTTTTCTTCACTGGAATAAAATAAGCCTGCTTGCTAAATCTGTCAATAACAGTCCAGATACCATCGTGACCACTCTGTGTTCTCGGGAGATCAAAAATGAAATCCATTGCAATACTTTCCCAAGGGCGGGTGGGTATGGGCAAATGCTGTAACAATCCCTATGCTTTATGCCTGTCAAATTTGACCTTCTAGCATACCAAGCAACTATGCACAAACTTGTCCACATCCTTCTTGAGTCTCGGCCAAAAGAAGTATCTCTCTACCCCTTTCAAGGTGGTAGTAATTTTGCAGTGATGCGTAAAAGGTGGGTAGTGGCATTCGGTCATAACCTTTTCCCTCAACGGATGTGTAACACACAACATGGTTTTCCTCATCAAGTAGCCATCCCGAATGGAATATCCCGCTATTGTTTCCCCATCCCGTATCGGTGTGAAAACGTCTGCAAAATCCATATCTGTGGTATACTTGTCGACCATATCCTTGAATCTCCTATGGTGAATCGCAGAAATAACCAGAACCAACGCCTTCCGAGATAAAGCATCCGCCACCAAATTCTTATGTCCCTGCACATGGACAATCTGGAAGTGAAATTGTGACAAGATGTTCGCCCACCGCATCTGCTTTTCCAATAGCTGCTTCTGTGACAAGAAGTAGCGTAAACTCTGATGGTCTGTAAAGACAATAAAATCTACTCCGAGTAGGTAGTTCCGCCACTGAGTAAGAGCATGGATAACCTCCAAAAGCTCTTTCTCATAATTTTGTGCTGTCAATTTCGGCCTTGAGAACAATTGGCTCTCGTAAGCAATGACATGGCCTTCTTGCATTAACCCAGACTACGACCACAAGCATCACAATATACTTCAAATGACTTCTCCAAGTCCGGCAAAGTCAAAACTGGTCCCGTAGTCAATTTCTCTTTCAATGTCTGAAAGGAAGTCTGCTACAGTCGGATGCGTGGTTGCCCTGCAAATTACTCAAGATAACACAATGTAACGCATAAAACGACAAACCCGCATACCTGACGAATTCCGTAGACCAGAGATTGAAGCCGTACGCAAATAGAGAGAAAGACAGTGAGTAAGAGAGTGTAAGAAAGAATGTGCAGACGCACCTTCTAGAGCGGAGTGCTATAAAAGTTCATGCTCAAAAATGAGTTACATCAATTCACACTTGGGCATAGAATAGTCATGGCTCGTACAGAGCTCAATATATCGATTAATAGTTGTCTATATCTCAACTTATAACTGAACCATAAAATACTAAGGATTGCCACAAAATCCAATGGTGGCAGTTTTATTCTGAATGACTGTTATCGCCTTATTGTCCAGTACGTGTCAATCAGTTATCTGCTCACACAACATCCAACAAGTGATCATATTCCACAATTCAAATCAACATTGCAATGCTTCATCAGAATATCAAATATATCATCAAAATACCAATTCCATTACATACCCCGGGGTTGAAAGACAATTGTTCTCAATTGTTACCAAAACCAAACTAGCGACAGTGGTGGCCAGCCATTGGTAGAGTGGTCTAGTAATTGGTGTTGCCTAAATCAATAGATCTATACGAATGGACGTGTTTCCTAAATCGACGGATCTGCACTAATGCTGCCTAAATCGACGGATCTACATTTTGAATTCGTGTTGCCTAAATCGGAAAATCTACACTAGTGCTGCCTAAACTGGCGAATCTGAACTTTAAAATTCGTGTTGCCTAAATTGGTGAATCTACACTAGAAGAGAGGAACTGCTTAAATTGGCGTCTTTGTGTCTCTAGGTGTGTGGTGTTCAAGTATCAAGTGATGGTAGTGCGGACGTAGCGATTGTTCAAAAATCCATTGACACTCTTCCAAAGAATGGTTTTTGTATTTTCCCAAATATCTTCTGTACTGGTTTCCTCTGCGGGTAGTGGTCATGTCATGATCTAAAATTATTTCGAGAGTCACAATTTCTTCATCATCCTCAATTAAGGGGGGGTCAGCTGTGGAAGGAGTATCGGGAATAGGTCCCTTATGTGGTCTCAACAAGCTAACATGGAAGGAGTTGTGTATTTTTCAATGTGAGGGAATGCCCAAGCGGAACGCATTGTCATTTATCATTTGAAGGATTTTGAATGGGCCATAAAATCTAGGGGCCAATTTTACTTTGGGATGGTTTTCTACACTTTTTAAGTGTCGTTTTTCTATTCTAAGCCAAAATACGGTCATTTTCTTTAAAGGTGTAGGTCTTCGTTTCTTGTTGGCTTGTGCAGTGTATCTTTGTTGTGCTCGTTTAATGCAAGCTGTGGCTTCTTGTAAAATGTGTGTGTGGTCTCTTGCTAATGTGTTAGCCGTCGCCGCAGGGACATTAGTGCTAATAGTGGATACATGGATAGGGAGTTTCTTCCCATAGACAATTTCAAAGGGTGCACGGTTTGTGGAGGAGTGAGGGGTGTTATTGTAAGAAAATTGAAGCATAGGGAGGTGTTGGTCCTAGTTTGCAGTATTTTCAGTGGTATAAGATCTAAGAAGATCCATAATAGTGTTGTTCGTGGCTTCTGTTTGACCATTACTTTCAGGGTGAAATGCAGATGTGAAATCCATTTTAGAGCCTAAGTTTTTGGCTAGGGCGACCCAAAAATGATTGCAAAAGCGTCCATCACGATCGAAGAGAATGACCTTGGGGAAGCCATGGTAGGGAAAGATGGTTTTGAGGAAAAGGCTTGCAGCCTGTGGTGCAGACAATGTCTTTTTTCAAGGTACAAAGTATGCTTGTTTGCTAAAACGGTCAACTATGATCCATATCATATCATTGTGGGAGGATGTGGTGGGGAGTCCCGTGATAAAATCCATGGAGATTTGTTCCCAAGGGCCATCAGGGATAGGGAGAGGCATTAAAATACCATAAGACTTGCCATGATGACGTTTAACTCTTTGACATATCAAACATTCTGAAACAAATTTGGTGATATCGTGCTTCATTCTAGGCCAAAAAAAATGATCTTGACATACAGTGAGTGTGGGTTGAATTCCTCGGTGACCTATATATGGTGGTGCATGCATTTTAGTCATTGCTAGTTCCGTAAAGGGTGTTGTGATGCATAGCTTTTGTTGAAAATAGCGATAAACATTTGCCAAGGTGTAGTGTTCATAGGGAAGACCACTATTGATAGTTATTTCAAACAAGCACGTGAGAAATGTGGATCGTGAGCATATGTGTTAGGCAAAGAATGAAATGATTTCACATCACTCACAGAAATGTGATTCAAATAAACATGCTTGATTTTATCGAACACACATGAACGAGTCACAGAAAGAACATTCACTTCAATTTTCTACTTAATGCGTCTGCTACTACATTCGCTTTACCTGGTTGGTATTGTATCATGGGATGGAAATTTTGAATGAAACCGGCCCATTGGATATGACGGTCAGAAATGGTGGATTGAGTCAAAAGATGTTTAATGGCCTATTGGTCAGTCTTGATTAGAACTTCAGAGCCCATAAGATAGTGTTTCCAAATGTCTAGAGCATGGACTACGGCTAGCAATTCTTTATCGTATGTGCTATATTTGGTTTCAGATGGTTTGAGTTTTTGACTTTCAAAGGCAAGTGGGTGATCATTTTGCATTAAGACTGCACCTATGCCTGAGCCACTCGCGTCTGTAACAACTACAAAGAAGGGTTGTGTGAAGTTGGGTAATTGTAGGATGGTGGCATGTGTGAGGAGATATTTGAGAGTGTCAAATGATTTTTGTTGTGTGGGACCCCAATTGAATGATATTTTTTGACGAAGTAGAGTGGTCATCGGTGATGCAATGTGTAAGAAGTTTTTGACAAATTTACGATAAAAACTTGCTCAACCTAGAGAGGATTTTATGTCATGCACGGATTTGGGGATAGGCCATGTTTTAATAGTGTCAATCTTTTTAGGGTCAACGGATATGCCTGTTTCTGAAAATGTGGCCTAAATAATCAATGTGTGTTCGAAAAAATGTACTTTTGTCAGGATTTGCAAACAATTGGTGCTCACGTAATAGCTCAAATACAATGTGCACGTGATTTTTGTGCTCGTGCTCGTGCTCATCACGACTGAAATCAAAATGTCATCATAGAACACAATAACAAAGTCTTGATAATCAAGAAATATTTTGTTCATCATCCTAGCAAATGTGGCAGTTGCATTTGTGAGACCAAACGGTAAGACAATAAACTCATAATGACCAGACTGGTACGAAATGCAATTTTAAACATATCGTTGGGGTGCGTACGGATCTAATGGTATCCTGATTTCAAGTCAATTTTACTGAAAAGTTTTGCTCCTCGGAAGCGATCTAGGAGATCATCTATACATGGGATGGGATTACAGTTTTTGATAGTGACCTTGTTTAACGCGCGGTAGTCTATGCACATGCAAAAGGTGTGGTTTTTCTTTTGGACTAAAAGAATCGGGACACCAAAAGGGGATGCACCAAGACGGATGAGGCCCTTAACTAAGAGTTCGGTGATTTGTTTTTGGATTTCTTGCTGGTGCAAGAGACTATGTCTATATGGTGCTCTGTGTGGAGGTTGTGAGCCTGGAAAAATTTCAATTTTATGATCTAATTCACCACAAGAGGGTGGGAGGTTAGGGGGGTAATCATCCACAAAGCAATCATTATACTGTGAAAGGAAATCATTGTGTGTGTGAAAGACAGACAATTGTGTGTGCTCCACTTCAGGAACAAATATCATGTATGCTTTGTCATCTTTTCGTAGTGCACGTTTTGCTTGTGTGTGTGATATCAAGGGGAACATAGAAAGTGATGCATCCGCAGAAAGTGAAATAGATTTTTCATTGAAAGTAAAATTCATTGTGTGTGCGATAATCAATTTGTGGATTATGTTGGTGACGAAAAGGCATGCCCAAAATGATATTGGTGGATTGCAATGGTGCAATTAAAAAGTCATATTGTTCTGTGTAATCACCAATGGTAATTGTGAGAGATTTAACTTCACGTGTGCCATTGTACCTAGTTCCTTGAAAAGCACATTTTACTTTGTATGCAGATGGTGTGGTGGTTAAATTCAATTTTCTAACCAATTTTTCAGAAATAAAGCCATGTGAACTACCATCATCGTGTAAAATAGACACTTGAATCTTGAATTTTACCTATTTGACGGAGCAAGGCATGAATTGAAATTGGCTTACCTGGTACGTGAGGTGGTGTTGCAGCTGTCCAGTCAGCTATGGAATCGTCGAGGGTTCTGATGCATCTTCAATATTGTGTATGCAAGTTATGGGTTGGCGAGAACCGGGTGGACGATTGTTCGTGCAGTTGGCTTCAACATGGCCGTATTGGCGGCATTTGAAGTACCAAACACCATTGCGATGTGCAGGGGGGTTGGGATGACAATGTGCGTTTGATTTTGAGGTGGAGTGGCGGAATTGTGTTGTGGGTGATGATTATTTTGGTGACTACGAGGAAAAGGGGGTGGACGGTTTTGTGTGTAATTATTTGTGCGAGGATTTGAAGTATACATGTTGAAATTATTACCGTTGCAATTGTGATTGTGGTTGTTGTTACCTCACTGACTGCGAGGTTGAAAATTGGGACGGTTGGGGTTAAGCATGTTGCGCACTTCATGGACGATAGAGTTGATTTCTTTCTCAGCATCGTAGGCCAAGGATATAGCTTCATAAAGAGACGCCGGTTTAAGAGAATTGAGTTTTGACTATAGGGAAGACCATCTTTATAGTTGCGTTGGAGAGACTCTGCAGGCACTTCTTCTACCATACGGAGGAGTAGAAGACATTCCCAAAAGCAGTCGGTGTAATAAGAGATAGTGTCTTCTTGCATCCAGAAGCGTTTGATCCAAGCACGATGAGCGTCAAGACCAAACTGAGGGGGTAGGAAGAAATCTTTGACCCGCTGTTGAAAATTGTCCCAAGTTTATGGTCGTTCTGCCGTTTTGCGAAGAACGCTCCACCAGAGTGATGCTTGACCAGAAAGGTGATTAGTTGCACACTTAATTTTATCTTTTTTAGTGAAAGATTTGCCAGCAAAATAATTGTGTTAACCAAGATAACACTGTTTTACCAATTTTGCGACCGTCGAACTTAAAAAACGTGAGATTTTTGACTTATCTTTGCCTCTTTGCTGGATTGTTGAGCTTCAAACGCAGGCTTCAAAATTTTGATCATGCGTTCATCTTCAAGGTCGCCATCACGAGCACGTTTTTTATCAGTCACTGCCAGGCATCGATTTACTTTGTTCAAGTCATGTTTGCAGCAAGAATACTTGTTGCTCCAGAGTCGGTGATGGGAGGGGTGAATCGGTATGCCATTCAGAGGGTTTAGTGGTGTCGATGTCCATTGCGAGGAGAAAAATTGGTAATTATGTTGATTTACTGCAAATCTTGCGCGGCAAATAAATTCAACTAACCTGATTCCACGCCGGCGGATCTAGTAAAATAGTTCGTAAGCCCAACGCCAGGTAGTGCGAAGCTCGCGATGGTGTAGGGCAATTGCGAGGTTTTTGACGTAGAAGCGAGGTAGACGGGTGGGTTGTTGATGATGTAGCGGTTCACAATCAATGTGATGCTGGTTGTGAATGCGGCATAGCAAAGGAGGCATATGATTGGGGAAGAATGGCGAGAATCACCAACCTGTTGGATAGTTGATACGAGCACTGTCTACTGCGATGGTTATCATTGCAGCTCACTTTGCGAGAGAGATTGATGCACCCCAAGTGTATGCTTGGGTATGAAGGTACGGTCCGCTCCATCAAGATGTCGAAGATGATGAGGATGTGTATGTATGTGTGTGTGTGTGTGTGTGTGTGTGTTATAATCATCATCATAAGAAGTGTGTGTAAGTGCACAGTGGTTTTTTTGGCATGATAGGTGTGCAACCTTTTGGTAATTTTTCCTCTATCTGTAGGGAGTCGTGTGTAAGGAAAAAAAACTTCCAAAAAGGTGGAATCTAAGAACTCCTTGGCCAACCAGTAAGTGTGGGCACGAGTGGCCGAGAAGAAGAGAGAGAGGGAGAAGAGTTGGTTGCTGACTGAGAAAGAGGAAGTTGCACGAGTGGCGGAGAAAAAAAGTAGGTGCTCACAGCAACATGGACTCCTCGTTAGCGTGTGTGGCGCCTGCCTGAGCGTGCTCCAGAGGTGTGTGTGGACACGGTTGTTGGGGCTTGTTGAAGGGGTAGGAGTCCTCGAGGTTATTGCATGAGGGGAGGGAGTTGGTGATTGTCCAAGATAAGAGGGAGAGAGAGTCGACTACAGTGGGCATGAGAGGGAGGTAGATGGTTGGTAATCGAGTATTGCGCCGCCCTTTGGGGTGGGTAGATAATTGGACATGGCCTACTAACCTACCTCGGAGGTGAGCCGGGTGTGCCACAGCAGGCCACACTAGGTGTAGAAGGGAAGGTTGGCTACAACGGCTCTGGACAGCGCCAAAAAGACAGCAGGGTATTAATGTAGGTTTATTATTTTAAGCTCCATTTGGAGTAATGTCCCGCAACGTAAGTTCCTCGCTACGACTGAATAGCGTTTCGCTTGTAGATTGAAAGGGTTCTGGGAATGTCATTAATTCTTGCTGCTCGAGCAATGGAGATTGCATATATGGCCTTCTTCTCATACACCTCAAAAAAAAAACATCCACAAAATACTCGTGGTTCTATCTCGTTCCCGAGTATTGTCGTATATTAAATTTAATATATTCTATGAATATTTTCAATTAATATGGTTATACTAATAAACGCTATATTATGACAATAAAGAGAGCACCCTCTTTAATTCCCAAAAGAAAAGTCATTAACTATAAATTGAAGCAATTAATGGTAGCTGGTATTGATTAGAATCTTTAGTTTTGAAGCGCATCCAAAAGCTCTGATACCACTGCTACTACAGCCGGACGCATGGTTGCCTTGCAAACTACTCAAGATAACACAATGTAACGCATAAAACGAGAAATCGGCATACCTGACGAATTTCGTAGACCAAAGATCAAAGCCGTATGCGAATAGAGAGAAAGACTGTGAGCAAGAGTATAAGAGAGAATGTGCAGAAGCACCTCCTAGAGCGGAGTGCTATAAAAGTTCATGCTCAAAAATGAGTTACATCAGTTCACACTTGGGCATAGAATAGTCATGGCTCCTACAAAGCTCAATATATCGATTAATAGTTGTCTACATCTCAACTTATAACTGAACCATAAAATACTAAGGATTGCCACAAAATCCAATGGTGGCAGTTTTATTATGAATGACTGCTATCGCCTTATTGTCCAACACGTGCCAATCATTGATCTGCTCACACAACACCCAACAAGTGATCATATTCCACAATTCAAATCAACATTGCAATGCTTCATCAAAATATCAAATATATCATCAAAAGATCAATTCCATTACACAATCACCTCTGTGGGTCCCCACGAGAAAGAGACTCCTTTCTTTGTCAAGATATGCAAAGGGGAAGCAACCTCTGCAAACTTTCGAATGAACTGCCTGTAGTACGAACACAATCCCAAGAAGCTTCTAACTTCATGGACATTCTTCAAATCAGGCCAATCACGGATAGTCTCTACCTTGGGCAGATCCATCTGCACTCTTGCTGCCGGGACAATGTGTCCCAAAAAGTGTATCTCTGGTAGAAAAAAAACACTTTTCTTTGCATTAATCACCAACTTGTGATCTCGTAATGCATGAAAGACTTGAAGCAAATGTGCTCTATATTCTACATCATCCTTGGAGAAAACAATGATGTCGTCAAAGAAAGTGCCAACAAATAGTCTATACTCTTGAAAAATCATGTCCATCATTCGGTTAAATGTCGCTAGAGCATTGGTTAAGCCAAAAGGCATCACCAAAAACTCAAATAACCCAAAAGTCATCCGAAAGGTTGTCTTGTAGACGTCTCCCGGTGCGATTCGGATCTGATGATATCCACTTTTCAAGTCGATCATGCTAAAGCACGAGGATCCTTGAAGTCGGTCAAGTATATCATCAATTCTCGGAATCGAAAATCTGTTCTTGATGGTGATTTTGTTGAGAGCTCTATAATCGATGCACATTCTCCAAGATCCGTCTTTTTTCAAAACCAACAACACTAGAGAGCAATACGGTGAAATACTAGGCTTGAAAAGACCCTTTTCCAAGAGGTCTTTCACTTGGTTCCTAATATCTCCGTTCTGGGCTCGGCTCACACGGCAAGGTGGCCAGTTTGGTGGTGTGCTTCCAGGTATTAGATCAATGGTATGATCTTCACGACGAGCGGGTGGTAACTCACCTGGCAAGCCCTCTGAGAAGCAATCGGCATGAGAGTGGAGAAAATCTTGGCGTTCTTTATCAAGTTCAGACATATTTGTCCTATCCTCGTCACTCAACTCTTTCATAAAGATCGAGTAAACAAATAGACTAGATTTTATTAATTTGAAAATGGCCGAAGCCGATACAATAGGGACAGACTCGCCCTTAAGTTTTACATTGAGTACAATGGTTCTGCCCTTCTTTGTGGTCAATGTCGCTTTCCTCATTCGATAGTCGACCACGGCATTGTTCTTGTGGTACCAGGGAATTCCTAAGAGAACATCACAACCTTTCAAAGGCATTATGTAAAAGTCCTCATGTCCCACCGCTGGGCCAGTGTCAAATCAATTGTGAACTGTGAACTTTTTTGAAGTGATTATTTGTGATGTCGTAGTAGATTCTCGACTTATAGTGTCCAAGTCTATTACAATGGTATCAAAGCGCAACCGATTTTCTTCCTACGGGAAATCCAATCTTTTTTACGGCACCTATGGCTTCAGACCAAGATTAGTCGACTCCCTCTGCATCCGGAGATGCGGGAAGGGATCACAACGAAGATTCACGCAAGGAATACGGCCCGCCTCGGCCTACTCCGACAGAGCGTCGAGAGATGGAGCGTCGACAATTGATCGCCGATGCAACAAAGATGATGCTTAATTTTGCGAAGGACCCGAAATTTGCAAAATATATGAGCCAAACTTCTTTCGATGAGGTGCACACGCAGTGTGGCAGAAGACCACAAAACCACCCCGCAAACCCGCTCTCAAGAAACCTCCCACTCTTAGGAAGTATATAGAGCAAGAATTAGAAGAGGTGGTTGATGCACGAATTGCTCAGCTTTTTGACGCGCAAAACAAAGCTAAAAAGCACGACAAAAAGCAAAAGAAAGGTGTTGACTTCCCGGGTTATTTGGGTTGTCAGTCTACTTTTGAAAAGGCAAGAAAGCAGAGGAAGAGTGTTCGATTTGAAGGAGTACCCAATTCTTCTTCTTCTTCTTCTGGCAGTTCTTCTAGCTCATCTGACTCGAGCGAAGAAGACAGAAAAGGCAAAAAGCGAAGCAAAAAGAAAAGCTTCGGAAAGGGGAAGAAAAAGGCAAATAAGTCTAAATCTCGCCCCGTGCTTGACAGTTCTACAGAGGACTCGTCTAGTTCGGACTCTGATGACAACGATTTTTATGCAAAGAAGAAGAATTTTTATAAAGCCAACCAGTATAACTTTCTGGAAGATAAAAGCAAGAAAGTCCGAGAGTTTAAGGAAGGTGGACAGTCAATTAAATTTGACATGTTTTTTGGTTATAGAGATGCTTCGAAGGCTTTGTCTTTTGTACAGCAATTTGACATCGCTTTCGTTGGAGGCCGTTACTCAGAGCACTCTAAGATTAGAAGAGTTGCCTCTTGGAATGCTCGAACTTGGTGGTCCACGCTTATATTAAACAAGACAATGCAAGTTAAATGACTGAAATTCAAGAGGCTTTTTATTTCTTCTTGGCTGACTCGAGAGGATGAACGCGACATACGAACTGCTTGGAACCATCTTCGGATGACCAAGAAGGATACAGTGGACGCTTATTGCGAGAGATTCTGGAGCTCTTTTCTACCCGCTTCTTCATTTAAGAAGATCTCGTTCAAGGAACAAATTGAGAGGTTTACCTTGGGTCTTCCTAGAGAGATCCAAGATCACTGCTTGGAACAAAAGTCAGCTTCCGTTCAAGAGTTGATGAGTCATGCGAAACGGGGTTTTTCCATTCACTCAGGCAGTTTGACCTACCACACAGATGAGATCATGATGTAAAGAGCCGAACAGACTTCGACGAATGAAAGTAGAAAGAGGGAGAGCAATCCGGAAAAGAAAGAAGGATGCACGACCCAAACTCACTCCTTAGGAGAGAGCTCACTACATTAAGGAGGGGAAGTGCTTTGGATGCAAGAAAACTGGTCATATCTCCGCGAAGTGCCCTAAAAAGGCACATGAAGAACATAACGACAAGGACGATGAGAGACGTGAGAGTTTGAGAGCAACTGAGGAACGTGGAAGAAAAGGCAAGATGAAAACAGGACTAGTTCCAGATTGCGTGGGTACCGATTCCAGCATAATGGACGAGAGTACAGAACTTTGCCGAGCTTAGGACAAAGTGAAAGACCAAGAAGCCCCGATCTTCTTTGATGGAGGAGCCAAGGCCAACTTCATTCATCGGAATTGGCGGCGTGGCTTGAGATCACTCGCGATCGGACGGCAACCGACAGGGACATAGCCATTACACCTGTCATTGGCAAAATTCGGTTGCATTGCCCTACCCGCTTATTTAAAGATTACATGGGATACTAAAAGCAGAGCCCCAAAATCTTCTAAGTTTCAAAAGCTTTCAAAAATAAAGCAACTTTTTATTTTCCCTCTCATAGGCCTTAGTGGAAAATAAAGCAACTTGCTTTCTCTCTTTCTCTCAACTGCTTGCGTAGAATAAAGCAGAGATTCTCCCACGCAAAGCTGTCCAAAAAACAATGCCGTAGATCGCGGAATCCGTACAGCCTGTCATGTCATATTTTCCGCAATTTGCGGGACTGCCGTACAACCAGCAACGTCAGCATTTCAGCGTGTTTGCATTTCCCCTCTCATAGGCCTTAGTGGAAAATAAAGCAACTTGCTTTCTCTCTTTCTCTCAACTGCTTGCGTAGAATAAAGCAGAGATTCTCCCACGCAAAGCTGTCCAAAAAACAATGTCGTAAATTGCGGAATCCGTACAGCCTGCCATGTGTCATATTTTCCGCAATTTGCGGGACTGCCGTACAACCAACAACGTCAGCATTTCAGCGTGTCTGCATTTCCCCGGGCTTGTCCATGTATACTGGACAGCCACGTCACTAGTTCGTGATATGCATTATGTAGAAGTCCTCTTGTCCTAAATACCCCTAACATTGCAAACGAAGTTTGCCCATGATCGGTGTAATGGCAACATCCCATCCGGGTGTCACTAGAACTGCCTCTGCATGTGGCCTCAGTCTGTCGAGCGTAATTCCAAGTCGAGCCGTCAATTCAAGTGAAAAGAAGTTGTCCTTGGCTCCTCTATGAAGAAAAATGAGGGCTTCCAAAGGTTTGTACTTTCGTTCATCTGATTCGATTTGTCTTCAATTTGTTCTTGTTGTGGCTGTTTGAGGCACTTTGCGGAGATGTGTCCAAATTCCTTGCAACCAAAACACTTCCCCTCTTTGAGATGGATAGCCCTTTCCCTAAGAGTCAATCGGGGATGTGTATCTTCTTCTTTGTCATGGGAACTCTTTCTCTTTCTACTTTCATTGTGAAAGGTCTGTTGGGTTCTCTGAGTCAAGATCTCATCAGTGTGGTAAGTCAAATTGCACTAATGTATCGCAAAACCCCGTTTCGCATGACCCATCAATTCTTAAATAGAATTTGACTTTTGTTCCAAGTAATAGTCTTGGATCTCTGTAGGAAGTCCGGAGCAAAACCGCTTAATCTGTTCTTTAAACGAGACCTTAAATGAAGAGGTTGGTAGAAAAGAGCTCCAACATCTCTCACAATAAGCGTCTAGAGAATCTCCCTTGGTCATCTAAAGATGATTCCAAGCAGTTCGTATATCTCATTCGTACTTTCGAGTTAGCCAAGAAGAAAATCAACAGCCTTTGAAATTCAACCATGTAACTGGAGCTTCCTTCCTCAGAAGAAGAGTGGACCACTATATTCGAGCATCTCGGAACCTAGACAAGGATTCAAATTTAATTGATTGTCCACCTTTGTTAAATTCTTTTGCTTTCTTGCTCGTCTTCGAGGAAGTCATATTGGTTGGTTGGCTCTGTAGAAGTGCTTCTTTTTAAGAGTGCTTGTCCATGTCTTTCTACAAGTACAGGTTCCGCTTTTCTACACTCGTTTTGTCTTTTCGGCTTTCCTCCCCACCTGAGAGGAGAAGTGATGGCCACAAGCCATTTCGAGTAAATCTTATCAATCGGATAATTCTTCACGTGTTTCGCAAATCTCGGGTCCCTGGAGTACTTAATCAATTTGTTCACACGTGTTAAACTGCAAGTGACGTTTGTACTCAGTTTTGGCAAACTTGTTCGAAGAAAAAATTGCCCAAATCTTTTTTCTTTTCTTCAATTCTCGTGCCGAATCTTCAACTTTTCTTTGCCTGCCCATCGAGAGGTGTCATCTCTGTCAAATTCTTCACGAGAACCCATGTGTAATCTGGGATTCTTTATGGCTTTACACCATGTAAGACAGAGATGAAGACGAGAGCACGCCCAATGCGCGATGTATGAAGGGTGGGAGTGGCTAATAAGTCCGGGATCGGAACCCGAAGATTCTTTCCCTAAAGCTACGTGCGTTGCAAAAAGGATCGGATCCTCCGTAGAAGAAGAATTTTTATGTGCTCTAATACCACTGTAACAAACTTGGACACGCCAAGTCAAGATTCTACCGCGACACTACAAAGATTCACTTCAAAACAATCACAAACAATTCCACAATTGAGTCGACACGGCCCGGCGTAGTTCCGTGCCTAGAGATATTGGCCCCAAAGACTGGCGCCCATTTCGGTATTTCTTTTTGTATTAATCTGTGTTCAAAGTACAAGAGAGTGGGTAGGTGCTCACTCTGTCTAGATGCTCTAAGAAATGAGGCCTTGCCCACTTACTTAAAGGTACAAGGAATACCCAAAAGCAAAGCCCCAAAAGTAGTGGTTTAAAAGCTTCTCAAATTAAAGCACTTCTCCCAAAAGCTGCCATTAAAAAACAGCCAACATAAATTCTAGAAATCTGTACGGTGCCACGTCATCAACAATCTACGCAAAAGCAGATTTCCGTACAATTTGCACGTCAACCTGTCATCACGTTTTGCGCCGGAAAATCCGGGCTGCCACGTGTAATGTACGGGCAATCTGCTGCCGCGTCACCCATTTGTGACAAAAACTGTATCGAGTGACGTATGCGTGCTATCTATCAACAAGGTAAAATATGTCAACTACAATATGAACCTCCGAGAATGTGCATGATCCCATGGGGTGTGTCCCTAATCCATGTTGAAGAATACTCAAGTGTGTGCCCATAATCTGAGAAACGAATGTCTATATGCCGCTCCGCTTCCCTGGAGGAGCAACTCAGACCAGATGTCACTCAAGGTAGCAAATGTAGGGGAAGGTTATGAGCCCAATATATAAGCACAATATTAACAAAGCAAAAGGAATGATGATCTCACCTCCACCATTTCCATAGTTTTATATGAATGAATACCTTCTTTCCAACCAAACAAAACAACATCATCACATGGAGTCATATTTTAAACGAGGAATTTCAAAACATACGAATACTTCCACCCTGGATGCCACAAAAGAATATAAGCCTGATGTAAAGAGTGTACTTGAGGAAAGAGACAAGCTCCTCATCACTCTCCTTAGAGAGCCACATCCACTCCTCAGGATCCCATCTCAATTCACCAAGATCCTTGTATCAATTGTGCCAAGGGGACTTCCTCCCAAAACAATAACCACCAAAGTGCTCTCAGAACGAAACACAGGATCAACACAAGACCGCTTGCCAAGGGAACCCATCTACTCAGATAGGCTATAAAATGCAACAAAAGGTGTGGTGATGAGAGAGAGAGAGAGAGAGAGAGAGAGAGAGAGAGAGAGAGAGGACAAGCCCTTCGGGGCACAACTCTGCAAGCTCAATAGAGTACAAGGCTCTACGCAAGTGCTATAAGATGCCAAAATGGTAACCGCTCCGCTGCAAGGCCCCCTCCCTAAATGGGGGCTCAGCAAACCTGCCCAACCCAGCACATAAAAGCCCACGACCCATAAACATGGGAAAGGCCTACAAGTGACCAGCCAGACAGAAAAAGGAAAATCCCCCCACATGCCTAGAATCTGGAAAAGCCTCAGAAGGCTGACCACGGCCACAAAGAAGCCCTCACTTACAAGGTCTAGATGGGGAACCCCAGGAGATGACCTCCAAAACTCTAACATAGGCTACTAGTGGAGGTTCGGATGGTCTGGAAGAGGATCCAAACCTCAACCCCCCATTGAAAGGCAGACTGAAAATCAACGTCATGCAAAATTTTCGGCATCTATTGAGGAGCTGGTCGTGCTTAAGCCTGAGATAACCTTTACTTCCTAAAAGAGGCTCCTCAACAACTAAGATTCAATACATCACATGTGAAGAACTCGATGAGGCATACTTCAAATTATACAAGGAGACGCACTTTCCATAGTGTATTCGAGGAGACACTTGCTAATGTGTCAATACAACATGCTTTAAGATTTTGAATGGGAGGTTGCATTTTCCAAGGTTTGGAAATTGGGACACCTTACCTTGTTTTGAACCAATGCTTGTCATAACATGTCTTAACCAACCACGAGTTAACCATTCTCTTCTTCTTCTTCTACCAAAACAATCTGGAGTCAAACAACCAAGGGAGTTTGAAAACAAAACTAAATACTTGCTTCGCGTGGAAGTATAGGTATTAGGACTGTCAAAATGGAGTATAACACGATTGCCCCATCACAGCATTTCATTTCCAATTGGCACATTCACAAGCAAGCTACATGAACTCAGATTCATGGGCATCTGGCTCTCCGTTTGAAAACTACAGTAAGTCTTTGATACAGCAGAACTTGCAAGATTACCGACAAAAAGTTTACAAGTCACCACGTCAATCAATGGGTATCTTTTCACAAGCCAGCAATTATAACGGAAAGTGGTACCTGATTCATTTTCAGCTAGCTCATAGGATAAGCTGAGGTAAGAAGCAATGTAAAGTCACCACCCTCAGAATGTGTGGACAAGATGCTATCATGACAAAGTAGCTGGATAGAATGTCACGACACTTCCGCACTGCATTGTACGCTCACAAAAAGGCAGTCTGCCTGATGCAGCATGTGTCTTCTCTGTCAAATGCAATATGTGTAAAATCTGCTGATGCAGCATGCGTATAATCTGCCAAATGCCATAAGTGTGTAAAATCTGGTGACATATAATCTGTCAAATGCAGTAAGTAAGTAAAATCTGCTAATCTGTCAAACGCAAAAGGTGTAAAATCTGCTTGTGCAGCATGTGTATACCTTGTAAATTCCTATGAATACTGTTACAAACATAACCAAGAATGCTTCTGCATCCTCAAACTAGGGGACCTATTAGATATTTCTGCTTTTTCAAAGTTGGATCAATGTAGCCACGTCCCTCACAATGAAGCGAAGCACCCAACAAACGCTTCTGCTTGGTCGAATTCAACTTACAGCTACCGCTTTTTTCAACAAAGAGCCCCATTGTGCACCAGCATGCATAATTTTGAACCCAATACAACCAGTTCATATACCGCATGGTTCACAAATAAAACCATCATAGCTGACCCTTGGTTCATGAATACAACCAGTTCATAAACCGCTTGGTTCACAAATAAAACCATCATCGCTGATCGCATTAAAAGCAGCTTCCTTCACAAATGCATCATCATAACCTCATCTCGTTAGGAGGCGTGCCCTGACTCTCTTGAAAACCTGGCAAAGAACTTAAATGAGTGCACAAAACTTCCCTTGCTTGAAAAGCATCGTCGCTCTCTTCAGCATCCTCTCCATCAAGCAAAGCCATGTCAACTAGCAACACAGTCTCAGGCTCTGGAAGATAAACCCCCTCCACGCCGCCTGCTTCTATACACATGTTATGCATTATGCAACATGCATGAATCATTTTCGGCATCCGTTCCAGATTCGGCTGCTTTACAGTACCATGAAAAATTCTAAAAGCTCCCTTCAACCTACCAAATGTGCGCGCCATTGCAATGCGCGTCAAGCTTAATGTATCGTTATACAACGTCCTTTGTGTTGTTAACTCGTTCTCCTTGAATGGTCGCATCAACCAAGGTAGCAATGGATACTCAAGGTCTGCAACTACATATTCAGCAATTCTAAACCTTCCTGCTTGCATGTGTTCGCCATTGAGTCGCTGCCCACTAGTACATTTCTTGTAAAAGGCTGATTCACGTAGACATTTCGCATCACTTAATGACCCCGGGTACCCAACACAAACATCCAAAAACCTCAATTCAGTGTCAACTACCGCTTGGAGAGCCATGCTGAAGGTATGGTTTCGATCAAGCCAAATATCAGCAGGCTCTCCTGATGGCAAATCCATAATAATATGTGTGGTATCTAAAATTCCACAGCAATTAGCAAGTCCATATCTGCTAAAAAATCCATCTTTAACCCTTGTAGATTGTTCTGGTGTGGAGGGCCACTGAAGATAATGACCCGCCCTTTGTCTCACGGAGCTGACAAATTTGTTGACAATTTTTACAACAGTGGAACGTCCACATCCCAAAAGCTCAGAAACAGTCTTGAATGTGCTACCTGGAGAGTTATGGTGCACATAAGCATGTTTGTTTTCTATCAAATGCAGATCTATATGGGCACCGAAATGTTGAACACACCTTATAACTATGGCTACATTTGCTCACACAGACATTTGCATATTTTCTTGCACACATGTATGAGTATATGATTGATGGAAAATGTTTAAGCATGTGCACAACTATACCCATGAGCATGGGCATGCACTCCATTGTGTGTATGTTTGTATATGATATAAGGTGTGTGGGTGTGTGCTTTTTTGTGCTCAACATGTGATTTGGCACCATGGGCATGCACTCAATTGTGTGTATGTATGTCTTTATATAAGACATAAGCTATGTGGATGTGTGCTTTTTTCGTGTTCAACATGTGATCTGACACTTATAAGCTCACCAAAATCATGAGAGCACATGGGCTATGTTATGCATCTCATGCTACCTGTTGTAAGTCGCATGACTGCGATGGCAACCTGCCGCTCCACTGACATAATGCGCCCTTCCACATGTCGAAGGGAGGGAGGAATCTCGCCTTGCCGCATGTCATCTTGACAAAGGTCACAGATGGTGGTGAGAAAGCCCACAGGAAGTCGAAAAATTGCAATAAAGCTAGGGTCATCCTCACGGGCGAAGCACACATGGTGATTCCACCAGTGTATAGTGCGCGGCTTCATGTAAGACTCAGGGCGGGGGATGGGGTACCCATTTGAGTAGAGAGCAAGATTTTCTTCGTCGCTGCCGCCCTGTTTTTCATCATGATCATCATCTTCATCAACAGCTTGTAAAGGAAAGGAAAGGGGGTCATGGTCCTCATCGTGGACGAATTGGTGGGCTTCCTCTTCATCATCTTCTTCGGCACGATCATAGCCCTCAGTGGAGAGGCCGAAAGGGTTAACAGAGGCAGCATCTTGGAGCAAAAGGTTCCAAAATCTGAGGCAAGATTGAGCACAATGTGCTGCTGCAGAGACGGAGGGGACGATGACGCGAGGGTCTGGTCTGGTGGTAGTGGTGGTGCCTCCACCTCGCTGCTGCCTTCGAGAACCCCGACTTGAACTCATCCTACACTCTCTCTCTCTCTCTCTCTCTCTCTCTCTCTCTCGCAAGCACTTACTACACTGTTCTCTGTGTGGTAATTAATCACATTTCCCTCCGCCTCGTCAACCCTCGGCACTAAGTAACACCCAGCGTTTAATGAGGGATGGCAATAGGATCAAGCGATGGGAAGTGGGCGCACGGTATGGGGGGGATCTAAACGTCCACCTCTGTAAAAACTAAACCCGGACGACCTACTGGCCTGGCGATCCACCTAAGCAAAAGCTAACACGGGCAGGCATACCCACCTGGCGGTCCACCTCAGCAAAAACTAAACCCGGACAGGCATGCCCACGTGGCGGGATTTGGGAGGTAAACATGGACGAAAAAGGGATCCACGCTGGCATACCACTCACTGCTTGGAGGGGATTCCTATCATTTAGCATGCATGCATGAGGGGGTGGCATGGGGGGACACCGAAGCTGCCACACTGATGTGCAAGGTATAGCCCGCGGGACATGCAGGCGGTTGGGGGCCAGCAGGTGTTCGTGAGGGGCGTTTGTGTTCGAGCCGAGGTTGGCAAGCGCTGCATTCTGACATGTTGAACAAAGAGGGGGAAGTCACAGTTGTTTGTGATAGCTGCCCGGTATGCATATGCTACTACTTGTGGATCAATGAATGCATCTCCTTTTTCTCTTTTGCCGAACACACACACACACACACCCCTCCATTGTCTTGAGCCCAACAAGCATCATCATCTCTAAGGGGTCTCAAGATAGCATTCAACTCTTGAGGGCACTTATTTATTAGAATTGCATTTGGACGAATGCTACCCATCCTTGAGAATATTATGTGGATGGTTAATTCAAGGCCAATGCCCTCCTGACATCTCCCAGGGTCATATGTGCACATCATCAATCACACAGGCAATCCAATTCCAGCTTGATTAGGCAAAATGGCTGCATATAATGGCAACCCATACACATTTTTCTTGAATGTATTGTCCACAGCCCATGCGTTATGTCATGAGAAGTGAATACACATCTCCAGCATCCAACTATCTTGAACGATGATAACAAATGGCTTGTGGATGTCTTGCCATGCATTTGGATTGTATGGTTGGACATATGCAACCTTTCAAAAACAGCAAGCTACATAAGGATGCAAGGACAACATATAAAAGTGAAAATGAAACTATTGTTGTAAAAGAAGCTACCTTCCCATCAGCTTGTAACTTCAAAGTCTCCATATGCATCCCCGACCAATCATTTTCTGATGCTCGGCCTAAAAAAATATATCTTAGGTCAAGAAAATGCTATATAGGTTGAGAGCATAAGCAATGAAAAGTACTACCTTGAAGTCGCAAGCTATATGCTGCTAGACCTCCTTTGGGATCATGCAGAATCAAAAAGTCATGCAATCTACTGGAGGTACTTGTTGCATGTGGAAGTTTTGTTTTGAGACAGACATTTTGTCAATGTGGTAAGATGTACTAATATCAAAGTACTCTTCCATGCAACAGTGAAGCACTCGTGGATAAACCGGTATATAATATAAGTCAAGTCGAGATCCAGGAACATGGCCATGATGCATAGCATGGAGAACAATAATGGTTTCATCGACTTCTTTTGTGAATTGCACTCGTGCCTTGAAAAGACAACTACACTTCTTTGTTTCTCTCTCTCTGCACTTGTCTCCTCCACGATGAGGCTTCCCAACGAGCAAAAAAAGCGAGTGAAGCCAATTTTCGAGCAAATATGAGCAATACCCTTGACAAATTGATGCGAGCGTAAGGTGTATTGAACAAAATACTCATGTCATTTTGGATTCGACCATCTTCTCAACACAAATGGTCATACGTCTAAACTTACCACAAAGCAACAACCCTAATAAAATCCCAAGTCACAGAAGTACATATAAAGCGGTTAATTATGGATGCATCAAAAATGTCAAAAAAGGTGAAAATAAACAAACGTCATCAAAAATGTCAAAAAAGGTGAAAATAAACAAATGTCCAGCAAGCGTACGAGAAGTAGATAGAACAACCTTGTAAAACTGAGAAACCTCGTGATCAAGAGCATAAACATGCTCTCCTATATTATTTTCATTGCATTTAGTTTTTACATGCTCTTTGACAAGGTGAGAGGATGTAGAGAGAAACCTCTACCATCAATGTTGAAATGTTGCTTAATAGTATCAACTTTTGTGGGACGGGTGTCTAACCTCACTCCTATCTTATTGCAGACATAGCGAGAACCACGAATATAATTGTCAATCCATGGGATGAAGCTAACTCGACGAGTGCATAGAGGCTACAAGAGGTTGTCAATCTCTTGGAAAACAACAAACAACTCGCATCTAACTCAAGCTACACTCAAATGACAAAAATCACCAGAAACTAATCACTCATCGGCAAACAAATCACATCTGTTACAGCATCAAATGACATCCAAACGTTACGAAACTTTTAGGACATGTTTATAATACCTAAGCAGACATGCTTATGGTCTCAAGTCTCACTTTAGGTCAAGTGCAAAAATCGCAATTATTAACAACAGTGAGTTTTTAACCTAGTCATTTTCGACCCAGAATACATCTAAATGCTTAGCAATGATGTCCCAATACCCCGCCTATACTTAGTTTTTTATTTTAAAGCTTAAATTTCTACTTATGATGAAATTAGGCCGCGGGTAGGCAATGCCTGTAATTGGAGCTTATCTCTTGCGATAGCTAATTCTAGTGTTAGAAGATTTCAGCTATACTGGTGATGTATTGGTTCAGACAGTAGACTAGACAAAGGAACAGAAACTGAACTGGAGAAGATTTCAGCTATATTGGTGATGTATTGGTTCAGACAGTAGACTAGACAAAGGATCAGAAACTGAACTGGAATACACCTACTGGAATAAGAACCAGACTATGTACTAAGAATGATATTCAGAGTCAGATTCAAATTCAGAGTACTGAGTCCAGAGTAAGTATAAATGGAATATACTGCTGTAATTGGAATTACAGAAGAAGGATTACAATGAGTATGATGTGGTTTATGAACAAAAGGATAGACAGTGTACAACCGACAACAACTGCCAATGATTGACAACTCGAGTACAATTGCCAACAAATGCCACCAAAACGCTAACTCGATTATGCTAACCCGATTACGCTAACCCGATTACAATGTAATGGGACCTATTTATATACCTTGGTTTTACCATGGTAATTACAGTAGTAATTACTGACTGGTTCACTGCCTGTCTCACAAGAGAGCATTCCCACCTAGTGAAACTGTCTCAGCCATCTACATCCTTCCCTTCTTTCTTGAATTTTGGCAAGATTCCAAAATTTTTGGAAAATTTCCCTGTCTGATTCTGGTTTGAAGCTGAAAAATCCACTGTCTACTTCTGATTCTAGGGATTGGACTTGACCAATGATAGAGAGCCAGCTGGAAAGGTCAGTGTAGAGCTCTCATAATCTACACAGACTGAGATCAACCTTCCAGCTGAGAAGGAAAAGCCTCCAACTGAATTCTAAGATGGAACTACCTAGTATCCTTCCACTGAACCAGCTTCCGTTTACTCTTTGGCCTGGATGGCGTTTGAGAAGTCCCAGTGCCAGCATTCTCCTTCTGAATGAGCCTGTAAATGGCCTCCTGCTCAAGCTGATCCCTCCTTTCTATGGTCATCTCCACTTCATAAGGCGTAAGAGTGATAGGCTTTGGTGTCAGGATCATAGAGCGTGCGTTTGCCTTTGGTGATCCTAGTTCTGGCAAACTTGTGACAATGTGAAGCAGTATGGATCCATCCTTCTGGAAGAGGCTGATTGGTTTTGACCCGAGCTTCAAAAAGAATCTCAGCTATCTCTCTATACTGTGGTGCTAGGCCTGCCCTAGCTGCAATATCCTTTTCAAGCATTTTAGAGGACTCAACAGTAAGTTGCAACAACTAATTGGTGATCTTGGTAAGGCCTCTGATCTGAATCTTCCACTGACCCATACACAGCCGGATCCTCTGCATCTCCTCTTTCAGCTCGTGAATATCATTGAGTTGGAGAGCATCATTGAACAGTGTTTGCCAAGTTTTCCATTCCACAGTCGATCGCTCATACCAATCTTGGAGCTCATCAATAATCTTGAAATATGTAAGGCGATCAGCTGGTTCTAGATGTTGAGGGTAAAGTGCTGGAAAAAATATTGGCAGTTCTCTCTCTCTTGCTAGGAAGGGAGCTCGAGGACTTGCTAGGGATGCGACCGGCACGCGAAACGGAGCCCGAAACAGTGAATTACAGCCTGCTGTGTATTTTTGCAGGTTTAGGGTTTTGGCCCTAAACGGACCCTAATACCCCCAGGAGGTTCGGGGACGCAAGGGGACCGCTGTACAGGTGATCTGGCGCATTTTCAGGGCTGAAAACAGAGAATTCGGCGTGCTGCAGATTCTCGCCAGGTTTTGCAAAGTGCCCGTATGCGTCGGGAAAGTCGGCCAATGTGTGGGAATACTGACTGTGAAGGGTTCTAGTACAGTTATGTTGCCGAAATCGGGCTGGAATAGTGGAAATTCGGCCGAGTTTGTGCGGGGCAGCTTGTAGGGAACCACAGTGTTTATTCCCTCTTTTGAACAATAAAGAAATACCGAAAGGGGCGCCTAAGTTAGGGGCCAATCTGGTGTCTGTCTATTCATACAATACAAGAGAACTGGGGAATCAGGCACAAATTCTAAGAAATTGAGAACAGCCCGGTTCTCTTGCTCCATCATTATCCTGGTTATTCTCGCCAGCTGAAACAGTTTGCGTAGAGCAGTTGCCTGTTCTCCGACTGACATTCTAGTCTGAGGTCCTTTACTAATGGCTGTCTGATCTTCAAGAATGGCCCGCACTCTTTGATCCAAGACTCCTTTGGCGATTTGCATCTGCACCAAAACCTCTTTAAACTGATCCCTAACATCCTTCATACATTTGTAGGCTCGCTTGTTTCGCAGCAGAAGTTCTAATTTGAGAGCTAGAGAGCGATAATCTGCAATAGACTATCTTTGCAAATGTGGGTTGGTGACTCTCTCTTCAGCAATGATTATCCATTCAGGTACCCTTTCCAACAGCTGGACTGTGTTGGGATGCGCAGGTAAACGGCAAGTCTCTTGATCATGAAAAGCAACTGATTTCCAGTGCTCCACCATTTCCCTGGCTCCGACATACAGTCGCTGAAAACGTTCCAAATCAGATAGGAGATCATCATCCTCCAAATATTGCCTGGTTATGGGAGCCTGCTGATGTCTCAATCGCCTGTTAAGGGTGATAAGCTGTAAGGAATTCTGCTGATCAGCTGCTGCTGGTCTCTCATCCCTAACTTTGCTTTTCCCTTTATCCTCCCTACTGAGCTGGGACTGGTTTGCTGGTTGATTCCTAGTATGACTGGGTCGTTGTTCTTCTGGCTGTTGATTGCCTGACTTCTGTCCTTCATTCTGGTCTCGCTGGGGACTGACCTCCTTCAGTTGGCCCTATGCCACCAGTACCAGGTCCTGGAGGTGGAGATGGAGGTGAGGCATCATCATCATCATCATTAGTATGCCCTTTGTCTTGGTCATCCTCCTCCTTATCAGCTTCTTCTTCCTTATCGTCTTCTGCTTCTTCAAGGGAATTCTGCTGCTCAATATAATCCAGGATTGCTTGATTTTCCAGAGCATTATTATATTCAGCCACTTTGTCCTGCAAGTCACTCTGCATAGTCTCCATAACAGACTTCAAGTTCTCCAGATCAAAGACAACGTTGCCTGTTGGCTTTAAAATTTCAGCCAAGTTATTATAAATATATCTGTCAGTGAGGGAAGCCTTCAGAGCTGTATGGCGAAGCAACAAGGAGTTGTAGTCAACTCTGTTCATTTTCAGCATTGTTTCAGCCCGATCTGTAGCTCTCTGTGCTTCATTCCTTTCTTCCTTCACAATCTGCATATCAGACTCCGCCCTAGCTAACTTGCTTTCCAGTATCTTAGCAGACCTCTTTGAATGAGCTTCAAGTAGCTTATGGCTCTAGCTGTCTCGTGCTTCCTTCAACTTCTGAATCTGGTCTTCAGCTCCCTTCAAGTCAGCTTTAGCCTTACTCAGTTCTTCTTCTGACCCTGCAGCGTCCAGCATCTATCCTATACAGTTGACAATAGTGTTCCATGAGGACTGAACATCCATCATGGACTGTGGCTGGGTCAGAATCAATGGGCTCATTCACCGTAACCAAAGCCATATAGGGTAAGGCTGCATAATCAGATTTTTGTAGAAAGAGACGCCCTTTCAGTGGATGGGTCTGCAGCTGCTACAACCTGTCCTTCTTTACGAGGTGCAAAGCTTCTTCATTGTTTGGGATGGAGACACCACCTAGTAAGGTTGGAGATGCTGGACCTTTGCCTTTGTCCAGTTGACCTTTACCCTTGTCCAGTTGTCCTTTGTCCTTATCCGACTGTTCTGTTGCCTTCTCAGAAGTCGCTGCTTTTGCCTGGTCTTTGCCAGTACCAGTAGTGACTGTGATCTGTCCTACTGACTGGTTGACTTCAGTGGTCTGAGCAGGTTGTTTGTCAGCCTGGCTAACTATAGCCTTTTCAGTAGTCACGGTTTTGACTTGACTCTCTATCTGCTTCAGAAAAGCACTTTTCTTCGTCAGTGTCGTCTGCAGTTTCTTCAAACTTCCAGACTCATCTTGGGTGGCCTTCCTTTTCAAACCAGTCGGAGTGGTCTGACTGTCCGTGGCTTCTTCATCTGAAGACAAATTAATATTCTTTGATTCTAGAACTGGCTTCTCACTCCAAGCCATTCTGACCTGGCCATGAGCATCTGGAGCAGTTGCCCAATATAAAAATTGCCAAACATACCAAGATTTAAAAACACTCTGGGATTTCAACTTGGTAGTTTGTTGAAGCACGTTATGTGACAGGATCTGACAAAGGTTGATAGAAACCTTTGAATCCAATGTCTTGGCTAGCAGCATAGCAAAAACCTTCTGGGACACATATGTTGGATTATTTTTAAGACTAATTGCTTCAGCTACAAACCTGTAAGCAGTAGAGGCCTCCAGTCCGGCCATTGGAATCCCTTGACTACTGGCTTTTCTTTTGCGCTTGGCAGTCTCATCCTCCTTTAGGACTATAGTGATCTGTTGTGGGGTTGCCACAGATGGCTTGGGCTCATTTGGCATCCGAAATGCAAAAGCTATGTCATCTGGTGTAGCAGACACCTTTTTACCGTACACCATAGCACTGCCATCTTTAGTATCGAAAGAGTCAAGAACCTGCTTTATGATGGCCGCATCAAAAGCGATTCTTGTAGCTTGTAGAACTACCTGTAGATCCCACAGTTGCAGCAAAGCCATAGCTTGGCCAGTGAACACATAACGCAGAATCTTGTTGTAAGGAATGATGGGAAGGCTTGCCTTTGCAGCAGTGACAATGGCTTGGGTTTACTCGAGAGATTCCTACATCTTGTCTGAACGCTTCTTCCTACCCATACACTGTGAAGACAACGAGACAGGTGAGGAAGAGGAAGACTTACTTAATGCTTCAAAGCCGTACCCAGGTGTTGCTGGCAAAGCTAGTCGACTGTCTCCTTAGAAGACAAAGTCTGCGGCTGTAGCGAAGATACCTCAGAGCTTGGCGATAGCGAATGAACAACGGAAGGAAATCGTCATGCAGGAGATTTGTGAGGAAAAATGCCGACTCTCCTCACTGTTATACGCGTTCGCACCATAAAAGCTCCACCACTCGCCGCTCCTAGACTTGTGTGCGTTGCTGCTGTCGTGGCAGACATGCATTGGACAAGACTTCTACCCATCCTTGAAATGATTACTACCGGTGTTCCATCTGATCGTTGGGTGCTTAAAAATTGAAAACTGTGTTCCCATTGATACTGGGTTGGTTCCCAAATTGGCTTGATCACACTGGTACTGATCCTGGGATCAGTCCAGTTTGGTCCTACTGGCATTGGTTCTGAAACTGGAACTGGATGCACATGAAAGAGCCCAAAAATACCTGATTCTATTATCTCTTGATCCTCAGTTCCCAACTCCCTAGTACCTTGTTCCTGGCCAGATTCTCTAGCTTTTGAATAGTAGAGCTTGATCTTCGCACCATTATATACTCCTGGCAACAGTAATCCAGATAGATCTTCGCACCATTATATACTCCTGGCAACAGTAATCCAGATAGATCTTTCACTCTTACTGTGCCATTGGAGAATAGTAGTAGAGCTTCTGAATAGTAGAGCTTGATCTTCGCACCATTATATACTCCTGGCAACAGTAATCCAGATAGATCTTTCACTCTTAATGTGCCATTGGAGACGACCCAGTCTACCTCAAATGGTCCTGCCCAGGCAATCTTCAGGTTTGGCTTCTTAGGACCCAATCTAGACTAATAGAGAAGCACCAAATCCCCTTTCTGAAATTCCCGGACCTTAATGCGGTGATCATGCCAGCGCTTGCTAAACAATTTCTTGTTCCAACATAGCCCTTTTCCTGAGTTCATCTAACTGCATAAGTTCATCCAGGCGCTTTTTCAGATTGCGGTTGAAGTCTAAGCCATACTTCACATCCATTCTCATACTTGGGATAAAAAACTCCATAGGAACCACAGCTTCAGTGCCATACACCATTCTGAATGGTGTCAACCAAGTAGTGACCTTGTAAGCTGTCCTATACGCCCATAAAGCAGTCTGGAGTTTCAAATCCCATTGGTTTGTCTTCTTCTGCACAACCTTAGTGAGAATAGTCTTGATTATCTTGTTACTACTTTCAGCCTGTCCATTGCATCTGGGATAATAAGGAGTAGATTTCCAATGCTTGACTGAAAGCATATCCAGTAGAATCTCCATGGTGTCATTGATAAAATGTGTTCCTTTGGTCTGACACAATCTCTACTGGACATCCATATCGACACACAAGATTCTCAAATAGAAACCTTGCAGTTGACTTCGTTGTGTTGTCAGGAAGAGCCTTAGCTTCAACCCACTTAGTGACATAACAAGTAGCCATTACTATGTACTTGTTCTTTCTGGGGGTAACCTTCTTAAAAAGTCCCATAAAATCTAAGCCCCATTTCATGAACACACCCAGTAGTTGTACTGGCGTTAAAGGAGTCATATCTGCAGATCTGGGTCTACCCATTCTTTGGCATATGTCACAAGTTTTACAAAAACTTCTAACATCATCAATTAATGTTTGCCACCACAGACCAGCTTGCAGAATCTTCTTGTGGGTAAGTTCATTGGAAAAATGTCCACCAGATTCACCATTATGTGCCTCTGAAATGACTTGCATTCTCCCTTCCATAGGCACACAACGCCGAAGAATACAATCAACACCTAATCGATAGAGTGAACCTCCGATGATAGTAAACTTCAAGCTCTTGATGACCAAAGCCTTCTTTTGGTTCTGCTTCCAGTCCTCTGGGAAAGCACCTTGAGAAAGAAACTGATAAACATCATACCATTCAGGGTCAACTGATTCTCCTGCTTCCATCTGAAATAATTCAGCATCCACTGGTTCGTCCCTCAAGGATGCTTCTGAATAACCCTCTGTACTTCTGGATAGAAAATCAGCTCCATAGTGATTCTTGCCAGGCTTATGAAAAATTCTGAATTCAAACTCCATGAGGAACATCATCCACCGTATTAGCCTGCCTTGAATAATGACTTTATTAATCAAGAACAAAAGAGCCTGATGATCCACATAGAAATGAAATAGTTTGCCTAGCAGGTAATGCCTGAACTTTGTAGCGGTGAAAACCATTCCAAGGGCTTCTCGCTCAGTGGTTGTATAACCTTGTTCAGCTTGACTCAATCTGCGATGACTGGCAAAATAAACAGGATAATTATTCCTTCCATATGGCCGAGCCAATATCGCCCCCATTGCCAGTCCCGAAGAGTCCACATGTACATGGAAAATGACATCTCAGTTTGGTTGCCTGAGGACTGGTTTACTGATAATGGCCTTTTTCAGATTCTGAAAGCTTTCCTCACACTCAGCAGTCCAATTGAACTTACTAGTCTTCTTTGTGAGCTCGTATAATGGTTCTGCTTGAGAAGCAAACTTATGCACAAACCTTCTATAGAAGTTAATATAACCCAAGAAAGAGCTTAGCTCAGATGCATTTCTGGGTGCTTTAGCTTGCTGAACACATTGGATTTTATCGTTGGCCATTTCTATTCTATTACGGGATACCACATGCCCCAGTAGCTGTCCCTTCCAGACTAGGAAAATGGATTTAAATGGATTTAGACAAATTCGCTTCTCTTGACAGCGTTTGAAAACCATTTCTAGGAATAGTAAGTGATGTTCCTCATTTGAATATATAGTAAAGTCATCCATAAAGATGGCGAGGAACCGATAAAGGAACTCATTAAACATTTCCATCATACACCGTTGAAAAGTAGCTGGTGCATTGCACAGGCCGAAAGGCATCACCAGATACATGAAAGCTCCCTACTCGGTGATGAAAGTGGTCTTCGCTCTATCTTCAGGAGCGATCTATAACTGGTTATAGCCAATGTAACCGTCCATAAAGCTATACATTTCGTATCCTGCAATCTCATCAAGCAACATGTGAGTAAAAGGCAATGCAAATGGATCCTTGATAGTTTGGACGTTGAGTTTCCTATAGTCAACACAGACTCTCAATTTCCCATTCTTCTTGGGAACTATGACTATGGGAAACAGCCAATCGCTACTGGCCACTTCTGTGATGAACCCAGCCTTGAGAAGATTGTCAATCTCCTCCTTGACCTTCTTAGCATAGTTGGGGTTCATTCGGTATCTTTGCAGTCGTACTGGCCGAGCATCTGGCTTCAACGGTATCCTGTGCTGGCATACTTCAGGATCCACCCCTTTCAGGTCTGTGTGTTCCTAGGCGAATACGTCTTTGTAGTTCTGAAACATCTTGCGTGCCTTTTCCTTCATTATAGGATTGAGATGCTTATTAACCTTGATCATCCTAGGACTATCCTCCGAGCCTAGGTTCCATTCTTCAACTTCTTGGTCGTCTGGAAGCAAACAATTAGGCCCACCTCCTTTTCGCTTGGTCAATTCCTCAGCATAATCCCAAGATGGCCCATTCAGTTCTAAATTAGCATTCTTATTCACTGTGTGCTCTCCAGAATGCACTGGCTCCTCTACCATGCCAGTTTCAGCTGATTCCTCCAGCCTCCCAGTTAACTGAACTGATCTTTCCCTTGTGTTGATTTCAGTAAACTTGATCTGGGAATTGCTTTTCTGCTTGTCGGCTTGCTCTTTATTCAGTAAAAACATATTCAAGTCAATCTTTGCTAGAGGAAATATGTTCACAGCTGCTAACATTCATTCAATCTTCTTTTCCTTGTACTTCTGGCATAATTCCTTTGGCCTCAACTCTTTTCTCTAGCTCCTAGTATTGTTCGTCTGGATTTGAATTATGCCTCTGGCCCCTTCTATGGTTAAGGTTTGATTTGCATAGTCATGAACAACATGTGCTTTTCTCAACCATGGGCGCCCTAGCAGCATCCCATATGCCCCTTGCACATCCAGAACTAAGAAGCTGGCTTTAATTTTTTTCCTGCCTACTCTTATCTGCATATTTTGAATCATGCCCGTAGCTTGTACTACTCTGTGATCTGCCATTCTCACTTTAAATGGTGTTGGCTTTAGATTCATGATGCCCGTCCTCTGCTGGAGATGGACTCCCATTATATTGACTCCTGCTCCTCCATCCAAGATAACACTTAAAAGAGGTTCCCATTGCTTCCGAACTTGTAGTCCACCTGAATGAGTGGTACTTCATCATCTTGGACAACCTTCAGATCCACTGTTCTGGCTTGTGCTTCAGCTTTTCTGCGTTGTCTGATGAAGTTTGCCACTTCAGGCAAGGTTTTCCTGATATCTTCTAGCTCCACAATAAGCTTCTGAATTCTATCACAGATCTTAATATGGATTTCTTCTCTTTCCTGATCAGACTGGTTGTCGGAGCTCGAAGAATTGGTCGTATCTTCACACTGCCATTCCTCCCTTGCAGTGCTCCCAGTCCTTCCATCAACTCCGAGTTCACCAATCATTCCTTGTACCACAACCAGCATGGCCTCAGGTATGCCCGGTATTGACTGATCTTTCTCAGTTGATTGGGCTGGTATCTTCTAAATGACTCGGGCTTCAGAACTTTCTGGTTGATCTGACAGCTTCTTGGCTAAATCCTCCGTGATTTTAGCCGCTAGTTCTCTCTTCTCTTGCCATTCATCTACCACCTTCTCTTTACCCTTGGCCTTCCAAATCTCTCTTTGTTGAGCCCATTTGCTTCTGTCAGCAGTGACTGGTTTTTCTGGAGTATCTGGAATTTCTTCAATTACCACGCCTTTGCTCCATGTGATTGCCCGTACTGGGACTGGCTCTGGTGCCTTTGCCTGTCTACTGGAACTGCGATGACTGCCTTTACTACCTTTGGTACCCTCATCCCCCTGCCTGGACCGAGAACTTTTGGCCCTCCGTGCTTCCCTCTCTGCCCGTCTACGTCTAGAGTGACTGGAATGCTATGAGTCCTACGTCTCATCAGCGTGACTATGCTCCTCATGAGCCTCAGTGTCAGTCACCCTTTCTTGCTTAGGGTTAGATTCTCGTCCCGACTCCTCAAGAATAGGATCAACACGAATGGTGGATTTTCAGCCACGACTGGTTTTGGGTACCATTGGTGTAGCTGAGAACTTCCAACTGGGAGAAGAGTGTTTCAGTCAACGAGCTTCAGCTCTAGCCACCGTGATTGCCAAAATGGAATTGGAGATTATCTCTTGAGAAAGCTAATTCCAGTGTTAGAAGATTTCAGCTATACTGGTGATGTATTAGTTCAGACAGTAGACTGGACAAAGGAACAGAAACTGAACTGGAATACACCTACTGGAATAAGAACCAGACTATGTACTGAGAATGATATTCAAATTCAGAGTACTGAGCCCAAAGTAAGTATAACTAGAATATACTACTGTAATTGGAATTACAGATAAATGATTACAATGAGTATGATGTGGTTTATGAACAAAAGGATAGACAGTGTACAAACGACAACAACTGCCAATGATTGACAACTCGAGTACAATTGCCAACAAATGCCACCAAAACGCTAACCCAATTATGCTAACCTGATTACGCTAACCCGATTACAATGTAATGGGCCTGTCAGTAGCAACTACAGGCATGTCCTCTGGCTCTGAAGCAAATGACTCATCAAGCCTCCTCAACTCGCTGACACTGGCGTATGCATGTCGGGGTCCCTCTATCTCAAAGAACTCCCTTGTCACTCTATCACCCACCTGGGTCCTTTGAGATGTCTGTTGACGGAAAGCAAACTCGTGATGCCTCTCCTCTATGCTCACAAAGCTCCTAGCGAGCCTGCTGCAACTTCTCCTCCAACCATGGATTGTCTGGGTGCTTCTCCTGCATCCTCTGCAAGGATGCAACGCCGCATCAGAGACGCTACTCTTGCTCTATCTAACCATAATTTGGTGCAGGTTTTAGGATGGAAGCTCTATCGACGTTCGAGCTTGATTGATGGCGAGAATGATTTTTCAGTTTGATTTAGCTGTTTTTTAGTTTTGTTTGAGAGCTTGTTTGGTGATCCTATTTGAAATTTTGTTTGCAATGATTGGTACCTGTTTTGAACCTATCTTGGTGCCCATTTTAATTGTTTAAAACTAGTTTAATATTGGTAGTGAGAAATGTTGTTTTGGTATTGTCTGAACCTTGGAACGACGCATATAAGATGTCTAGGGAGCGTTTTGTTGTATGCTTGAAGACTTTGGAATGACACAGACAAGATGTTTGGGGAGAATTTTATGCTGGAAAACCTCCAAACGACGTAGAGATGAGAAGTCTAGGGAGAGTTTGGTTGCATGCTTGAACTTCCAAGCAATGCAGGCTGCGGTCTGAGGATAATTTGGTTGTATCCTCCTCTGAGCTCAGGCTATGGTCTGGGGAGCATTTGGTTGTATCATTCCTCTGAGCTCATGGCCAAAAGCTTTTTAGGTTATTTTCATGGAGAGAGACAAGGTAATCATTAAGTAGCTTCATACCGTAGAATGTCGGTCTCAAGGGAGTGCTCAACGACACTGTATGTTGTGTTTTATAACATGCATATGTGAGAATTTGTGTTGCATTGTGATGTGCCAACCACTAAATAACCTTTATTGGATGAGATTTTTTTCTAAGAAACTAACAACCCAGGATATCAAGAGCTCCAATCTGGAATGAGACTCCTTATTGGATCATATTTTTCTTGGAAGCCAACCACCCATGATATCAAGAGCTCCAATTTAGAATGAGAAAACTGATTGTCCCTCGGAAATTTTGAAGCTAAATTGAGTTGTTTTGCAGGTATGTTGTAATCACGGACGATTACTTTCTTTCAAGAAGGGGGGATGTCACAAATTGTTGATGTATCAAGACACTAAACAACGCAACCAACCTGCAAATCTTCGTTGAGGATCCTAAACCCTAACTACAAGCATCAAAAGAAGTAGAAGCGGCACAACAAGTTTTACCAACTTGCAAAGTCTTACTAAGTGGCCTAGTTTTAAAGATGAGTTCCCACCAGCTTGCGGGACCCTGTCCGATGGGGCCCAAGTGATGTAAAGAGATTAATAAAGCATAGCAATTGATGACATGGAAAACTGTACGGACATGCCGGAAAACATGCTGACATGCTAATGTGGTAGATGTATGGATCTTTGCAAAATGTGATGGATACTTTTGGGCCAGATTCTTTTGAGTTTGATGCTTTTCATGTAAACTACTTTGAGAGTCCAAGGGCCTTTATATATGACCCATGGGCTCTCACTCTGGTATTCTTCTTGCGAGAGATGCAAAGCAGAGCCATGGGAGTTGTACTTAGTTGAAGAAATATAAAGAAATACCGAAAGGGATGCCAATGCTCTCTTGGGGTGGAACTCCACCACTCCCCATCTCTCATGTCATCTATATTTTTCAGTTCAGTTGTTATTTGAAGTGCTAAAGTTGTTGAGTTTGTTCTTTTCCGTTGGCACACGTGGAACCCGTTCCCCATTACACACTATATTCTTTGTACAATAGTTTTTAAGTCATTTAAGCAGCCCACAACAATACTTCTCAATCTGCTCTTTCAATGGCACAAACCTATAGGACGTTACTGAGAATGGTGCTTCACAAAACAACCGATTGCACTCCTCTAAGTTTTGCAAGAAGTCGGATTGAGTTGGTCCCAATCCCTCATGAAATCGGCTTCAAATTCATTTGACAGCCATGCAGATGAAAAAATTTTCTTGAAGTGAACCCATGTGGCAGGTGCCTGTCACTTGCATCAACAATGTTGTCCACCATAAACACGCATTTGTTTCCAAGAATGTGGTAGCTCTCTTGAACTTGAAGTCTTCCATAGAGTTCCCCGTGCATAATCTCTATCAACTATCGGAGGAAAGTAAGAGCCTTTGTCTTGTTCTCAAAGCCGCTGAAAGTATTAAACTTCACAGTTGCACAACCTTCTTTGTATGGTTTTGGCTTTTCTAGCACTCCCAAATTATCATAGGGATTTGTGTACAACATGGGTACAGTGGTGGGGATTATCCATGCCCCTTGGCTGTTAACATTTTGGTTCCCTGGTGCCATATTTCCTTCTAATTGGAAAAACCAGCCTTACCAAAATCGGCCTGCATTGCCCCAAACTAGCCCTGATTGCACTAAAACCCTTGCTAGAGGCCAATATTACCATACATGGGGTTTGGCATCATGCCTTGTATACCCCCAAAGATTGTTCGTGGCGTGTATTGCTGGTTTCCAAGCGCAAAACTAGCCATGCTTTGAAACACAGATCCACCCCCAAAATACCCCCAATGGATCATGGGTGGTGGAAAAACATGATGCATAGCCTGAAAATTAACTCCATGTCCATTCATGCCAACATTTGGACTCTAAAGGTGGCTAGCTAAACTGTTGAATCCTGGGGAATAGGAATCTTGAACACCTATTCATGGATAGAAGGAATTTTTCTTGGAATCCCAATTGACTCCACGACATGTGAGTGCTCCCTGCCCTTGTTGAGATGCATAAGGGACCTGAACTTGATCCGGGCTCTACATGCTGTGTAAGTTGCCTTGCCAGCTATGACATTGGTGGAGCTTGCAAAAACTCCATACACCTAGGGTTCTACACCAATCGAGTGAACACATTCACATCAACAACCAAATGTGTCTCCTAAACGCATCCTTGTCTAGTTTTCCAATCATGAACCCTTGACCTAGCATTCACATCAACAAAAGGTACATGCAATGGTGGCAACATACTCTCACCAACCTGAAACACTAGAGAAATAGCTTGTCTATCCTATGAAGAGGAACCTTCTTCCCTGGTGTCATTCGCTCTGTCAGCCATAGTGTAATTCCAAGTTCTTGTGCTTTGTGTCTTCGCCAAAAACGAACCAAGGCTCACTTCTTGAGGAAACGAACTAAGGCTCGCTTCTTGAGGAAAAAACAATTCTATCTCGGCAAAGAAACCATGAAACCGGCCCACTCGCTAGAGGGTGGTAGACTTTACACGGGATCTTTACATTGAGAAACTCTACTTGAACTTTACAACATAGGGGAACTTCACAAATAAACATGTGACTCAAAATTACCCAACAAACAAACCACCGCTTGGTAGCTAGAGTGCTCTCAAACAGACAGTGACATCGTGTTGGCCCCAAAGATTGACGCCCCTTTCGGTATTTCTTCATTCAATTAAACTTTGGAGAAAGACCTGTAAATTCCTACGTGTTGTCCCACTTTTATTGGACTGAAAATGGCCTATTCTAGCTCAATTTGGGAAGCATAACCGCTTAGGAGGCTTCACAAACAAAATCGCCATGCAAAAGGTGACTTTCCCGACGCATTAGAGCACCTTTCCAAAACTCATGAGAAATTATAGCATGTTGAATTCTTAGTTTTTGACCTCGATTGTGCACCAAAATGCATGTATGGTGATCCCCTAGCTTCCCTGAAGCTCCTGGGACAGATGAATAGGCCTTAAGCTGGGCAACACATTTTTGCATTCAAAAGGGGAGAGAGGTGCACAAGAGCGGGATCATCATGCTACATAGAACAAGGGAGAAGGCAAGCTCTCCATTAAAGCTGTAAATCTGCACCCACTACTCACACACACACACACACACATTGTATGATCACAATGAGGGAGAAGCAGCCCCAAATGGACATCCTCTCTCAAATTTGGGCGCCCCCAGTTGAGGGGGCTTGCAGATTGGCTCTCACGCCGCATGTGTCCAATTTGCCTTTTTTAAGTTGATTTCCTAGCACCCACCAACTATTAAAGTGTTAGCGTGGGGCACAAATGACTTTGAATTGAGCCTAGCCAACCTTTAACCGCTTGGATTTCAATGTCAACTTCCCCGACCAACTCGTGGCGATCTAGTCTTCACCTACTGCGGTTGAACGCCTGGCCGTCAACAACTGTTTCACATTGGCCATACAATGTCCGACCATTTGTGACTTCAAAAAGAGGGTCCCAAAAATTAAATAAAAATCAAGGGAAAGAAACTGACAACTAAGGTTAGTGTTGCAGAGGGAGGTGCCTTTGCATACAAATATTTAACAAATCATGACCTTCAACCTACCTTCTCAACATTGGTTGCCCTCAGCTCCCACTTGTCTTAGCATACCCTTTTTTGATAAATGCTCCTCATCAAAACAACTAGTACTAAAATTACATGCATGAAAGTGAACACCTATACATCTAGAGATCTCAACAGAGGATGATGTATAAACTACCGGAAACAGGTCTCATGACTTCTAGGCAATTATCGTGGTTACGGATTGGTAGCTAGTAGAGTTTTCGTGTCGTGGCATGTACATAATATGAAATAAAAACATTCACCTCACGTTGATACGTCTCAATTCATGGGAAAGAAAAGAAATAATGTACATATTGTGATATATGCTAAAGCAGCTACTGCGGTCGCTATCATGTACATACCTACTTGGGGAGTCGTGGCCCTGGATGTGGCACCTTTGCGTGCTTTTCCACTTGATAACATGCTTAATTTTGTTTGACAATGTACATATTCCAAGTGTTTCATGGTGCCACACTCATCTCGCCTATAAAGACTGATGCGGGCAAAAATTGTCAAAAATAGCACATCACAGAGGCGTTGTTGTAGAATTGCATGAAAAGTAACCCAAAACTGTATATTGATGGAAAATGATGTTTATCTATGATTTTTATGCTTATGCAAGTGATCCCACAAATTTAGGGATTTTTCTGACTTTGTTTGGGATTTTTTGCATAAAAAATGAGCTGAAAATGACCTAGTTTTGGTCTAAAGTGGAAAAATGGCCCAAAAATTGACACATCAACTCATATTTCCGTGGGGGGGGGGGGGGGGAGAGAGAGAGAGAGAGAAAGAGAGAGAGAGAGAGAGAGAGAGAGAGAGAGAGAGAAGAGAGATGCTTTATACTAAAAAAGCTACATTTTTTTTTTACTATGCAATAGCTTCCTTGGTTGCCCAATTTATGTGTGTTGCAGTCTCGCCTCTTTGCAATCTTGTATATGAGCTTGTGAGGGAGTGAATTAGGGTTTCCCCTTATCAAAATGGTGTGTGAGCTTCAATAGGCAAGCGCATAAATCTCTGCAAAATCAAAAAATTGTCACCATGAAGGTGGAAACTCGTGTATTCCATTCAACCTTTTGATGCTACAACTATGTAATTGGGGGCGAGGCTACATGATACCATGAAAGAGGTTTGGGTTTTGATTGAGATTTGTGCTTGTATGAGAATTAAGGTTTCATGGCTGAAACTTCAGTGTTTTTAAATGGTCATTTTAAGTTAAATTTAATGTGATTTGGTGATCCTCTCATCATAATCTCAACTACGAAAACAAGGAAATTCCAAGCACGATAGGAGAGAGGGTTTGTGACTTTGCTATCATGAACGCTCTTAGATTTTCAGTCACCCTCAGAAAGAGGGTTGGTTATTTTACATAAACGCTTTTTCTTAAAGTGTTTGTGACTCTCATCATGAACTCTCACACCCAGAGGTCCTGCACCTTCCCAGGTAGATCGCACACATCCCGACATTCCTGATGAACCCAATGCAAAGTGTCTAGGGTGAGGATTTGTGATGATATAAAGTTATTCAAGCAAGAGATTCCAAATATAGAATCAAATAAAATTTTGTTAACCAAAGTGATGGAAATGGAAGAAGTAGTAAGGATTGCATTGGGTGTAGTGTATGAGAAATTTAATGTCTTTGAGGGTTATGATCCAAGAGGATTTCTTGAGTGTTATGCAATGGAGATGAGGGTTCAAGGGGTTCCTGGAAGATTGATGATTATGTTCTTTTAATAGTTGGTAGCTCCAGATTTTTATGAGCAAGTACAAGAGTTTGCAAAGGAATGTGGAGACAATTGGGATGCTTTTACACAAGAAACCTTGGGCTGTATGGAATGGGAAATGGAGCACATTGCTTCTACAATAGTAGATGTTGTGCAGAATGTTGAAAGTAACAAATTGATACAAGTACCATGGTATACAATTGATCGCGATCAAGTTCATGAAAAGCTGGAATCTATAATAGATGAGTGCCTTCTACAGGACAAAACATTGTTACATGCAAAAGATGAGGATGTAGTCAAATTTGTTTATGCAAAACTTGGTGTTTCTGTTTTGGCACATGAGAATTATGATTCCTTGTGTGATGCTATGGAGTTTGCACATAGACCTATGGTTGAAGATACTATGGATGGCACTCAATCTCCAAAGGATTCTTACGTGAGCTCGATTTCTATTGTGGATTCATGGAATGGATTCCTTTCTATGATGCTTACAATGCTTTTGGTGAATTGGTTATGCAAAAATGGTCATGTTGTGAAGAAATGGATGATAAAGATGTTATAAAGCATGTATTAGAGCATGGATGTAGCCAACGGTATGTAAACATACAAAATGGTATGACCCACGATGACATAAAGTATTGTGATTTGGAAGTTGGTTCGTGCTTCAAAGAGGTTCACAAATTTCCAAATGAAGATAATACTTTTTGTGATGCCAATGATCTTCTATGTGATACATATGCTTGTGGATTGATTGATGATTTATGCTTGCCTTTGGAGGGGGTGCAAGTTGATATGCAACCACCCACTCTTACCAATGAGTGGAAGGGGTATGACGATGAATTGGAAAAAGAATTGACTTCTATATTTGTGAAGCATGCTGATTTTTGTGAGATTGAAGTGCAAAGGTACTTGAAAGAAGTTGTGATGGTAGAGAAAAAGTGTGAAGGGAATATGGCCTATATGCATACCACATTTGATGAGGATTCATTGCACCATGAGATATGCTCTTGAGAGGGTCTCATTGTTGAGGATCTTATGTATCTTTTGGATGAAGCTTTGGATGGTTTCCATGCCACATACAACAATTGTTCTAAACAATATCAATCATGCGATGCATTGGGACAACAAAAATAGGAGGACATGGAGCTTATGGCTCTTTTAGACGATGCTTTGGAGGAATTTCAAGATCCTTATGATAGGGGTTTCCAAAAGTACGATGAGGTATGTGACCTACATAAAGAAGGAGATGAGCATGAGGTACATCTTATGATATTCTTGGATGAGGTTCTACATGATTTCAGGCCTGTAAGAGCAGTTATGCATGTAGCTTATGAGACATCAATTGAGGTAATTGATAATATGGAGCTTGATGATTCAGAGATGCATGCTGAAATTTTGGATACTAGAGGGGGTGATGTAAATTCACTAGAAATTCATGCTATGTGGCATATGTGGGACTTTGTGATGTTACCATATGATCCAAGAGGACATTATGATGCTTATGAACTTTTTCTGGGTATTTATATGCCCTTCGATAGAGGGAACTGCTTTGATGTTCTTGATGGATATACCTCTAATCTTATGCCTATCAATTTAGAGAATGCATTGCTTATCATATGGTTATGCTATTATGATAAATTTTTTGTATGCTTTCCATATGACCCAAGTGGGAACTATATTCTTGTTGTGTCTCTCATTTGATGTTTATAATCGAGGCGTATGCAAACAAAGAAGCAATCAAGTTGGCACATATTGGAGGATGTGTAGGTTTAGAGGTGGTGGATGTCGTTTCATGGCACGTACATAATATGAAACAAAAACATTCACCTCCCTTTTGACACTTCTCAATGCATGAGAATAAAAACAATAATATACATATTGTGATATACGTTGAACAATTGTGATGTCATATACATACCTATCTGGGGAGTAGTAGCCCTACATGTGGCACCGTTGTGTGTTTTTACACTTAATAAGATGCCTAGTTTGGTTTTATGATGTACATATTCCAAGTGTTTCATAGTGGCACACTCATTTCGCCTATAAAGACTGATACATGTAAAAACTATCGAAATATCAACTATCTAATATCGTCGCAGAATTGCATGGAAAGTGATTCAAAGTGGAATATTGATGAAAAATACATCAATCAACAACATCGAGAGCGGCCCAAGGTAGCGTGGTGTCGATGCATTCAATCCTAGCGTGCTCATGTTGCTTTATGGGAGAGTAGTGACTGCCTTATGTGTATGGAGTGATCGTGACTAGTAACTCAATCATGGTGTGGTGGAGAATGGGGAAGATGGTGATGTTGCCAATGCAAAAATTCCCATGCTTTACAACTCAACATGATGCCATGAGCTCTCTATCTTGGGGTTGCATTATGTGCTTAGTGGTGATTAAAATGTAGAGTGCATGGAGCTAGTGTGTTCCTCCTTCACTTGTGTCTCCTTTTGTTCTTAGCAGAGGCCTCTTTATATAGGCTTGAGAGGTGGTCCTTACCTAATGGTCCTTGCAAATATCCACCGGTCGATGTAGAACGTCTAGATGCCTCTCTAGTAAGAGAGATAGAGAGGGAGAGAAGGTAGAGATAGAGAGAGAGAGGAAAGAGTGAGGTGGGGAGAGTTTTTTACAATCCACTGGCTAGGTTATTAGGGAGGAGTGAAGTTCGGGGCATTTACAAGGGTTTTGCTGATGGTTCGGGTGGTCGGTGTGAGGTTTAAGGCTGCTAGAACTAGCATTTGTTGCGGGAAGCCGAGATGCTAGGTGTTACTTCCTCTCGGTGCTAGGCCGGGGCATGCCTTCGGCACCACTTCTTCTTTTGGTGTTGGCAACGCGCGAGTTGGTCATCTTTGCCGATGGTGTCGATGTCATATTTTCCTTCGCCCTTTTTTATTGTGGGTGTGTATATGCGTGTGTGCATGTGTGTGTATCTGCATGAGTGCATGAGTGTGAGTATGTGTTTATGTGTTGTGTGTGCTTGCATATGTGTATGTATATGTGTGTGTATATGCACGGGAAGAAGATGTGGTGTGTGGGAACGAGAGAGAGGGGGTGTAATTTCTATAAAACATGTGTATATAATAAATATATATATATACTTTTTTTTTACGTACTTACTGTGCACAAGGAAACAGAGCGAGAGGACGAGAGTGAGAGAGGAAGGCACTGGGAGAGATGGGAGGGGGAGTGTGTGTGTGTGTGTGTGTATTTAGAGAGAGAGAGAGAGAGGAATTACCCAGCTCCGCGCTTCTCGCTGCAGGAGGGGAGAGAGAGCGAGAGAGAGAGAGAGAGAGAGAGAGAGAGAGAGAGAGAGAGAGAGAGAGAGAGAGAGAGAGAGAGAGAGAGAGAGAGAGAGAGAGAGCAGGCGGCTTTGTATCTGACAAAGAGCGACAGAAGGGATGAGGGGTATGAGGGGGGTAGTGTGTGGATATGGTGCATGGGGTGGGAGGTTTTGAGAGAGAGAGAGAGAGAGAGAGAGAGAGAGAGAGAGAGAGAGAGAGAGAGAGAGAGAGAGAGAGAGAGAGAGAGAGAGAGAGAGAGAGAGAGAGTTGTTTTACTGCGCCTTCAGGATGGTCCAACAAGGGAACGAGAGGGAGATGATGGCATTCGAGGGAGAGAGAGAGAGAGAGAGAGAGAGAGAGAGAGAGAGAGAGAGAGAGAGAGAGAGAGAGAGAGAGAGCTGTTTGTTGTGCCTTTGGGCACGTCAAGAAAGCACGTGAGAGGAAGAGAGAGAGAGGGGGGGGCCTTCGGGCTTCTCTTGGCCGACAGCGAGCGAGGAGGGGGGGGGGGGGGAGTTATTGAGGGTCAACGGGGTGGGGTGATAGAGAGAGAGAGAGAGAGAGAGAGAGAGAGAGAGAGAGAGAGAGAGAGAGAGAGAGAGAGAGAGAGAGAGAGAGAGAGAGAGAGAGAGAGAGAGAGAGAGTTGGAGGGTGAGAGAGAGTATGGAGAGTGAGAGGGAGAGTATATTCTACGTGGCCCACCGGTGGAAGGAAGACAGGAGGGGAGAGAGGTGTGTGTGTGAGGCCAAGAGAGCGTGGACGAGAGGAGAGGGTGGTTGAGGTATGGCGGCCCTGTTAGACGGAGGAAGACAAGCAAGGGGAGGTAAGATAGAGAGAGAGAGAGAGAGAGAGAGAGAGAGAGAGAGAGAGACTTTGTAAGAGCACGATGGCCTGCTATAGGGATAGAGAGTGTGTGATATTTTATGCACCCTGCGGGGCTTGGTGGAAGAGTGAGCAAGGAAATTTAAAAAAAAATAAAAAAATGAGAGGGAGTGCGGGGTTGGTGGCGGCAGTACTAATAAGAAAAAGTGCTTATTTTCTGTGGTTTTCTTTACCTCCGGCTCCCCGAATGGGTTGATTCATGCGGTTCTCGGCTTTGAAGATCGAGAACTTTAGACTCTTAGGCCGGGTTAGAGGGCGGTGCGGTTAATCTGGTATCATTAGCCCTCCCCCTTTAAGGTTAGGGGCATTCATGCCTCTAACTCATCTGTTTGATCATTATCGTCGAAGGTGGAGGTTGATGGGGTATCCTCATCATGAATGTCGATAGGTGGAGTCTTATCAAATCGAAGGAAATAAGGTTTGAGCCACCAACCATTTACTCTGGTCTTATGAAGCTTGCCATCAGCTTCCATAAGCTGGTAACTCCCATTGGCATACTTTTTCCCGATGATGAAAGGGCCCTCCCATCGAAGTAGGAGCTTCTTATCTTTGCGTGTGTCGAAGCGATTGTTGTAGCGGAGCACCAACATGCCTTTCTTTAATTCTTTGCACCGAAGATGCTGGTTGAAACTAAGTCGTCTCTGCTCTGCATGTGCCGCATAATAATTGATTGCTTCTTTTCTGTCCAGCTGTAGTCTTTCCAAGTCGAGGGTGTGATTTCTCAAATGCATGTTGGGCCGTTAAAGTTGGCTCGCCATTACTCTAAGACTTGCTAGTTGCATCTCAATAGGCAAGATTGCCTCCTTGCCAAATACCAAATGATATGGGGTGAACCCCAAAGATGTACGGAATGAGGTTCTGTAGGCCCACAAAGCTCGGAGTAGATACTTATCCCAATCTCCAGGATGATTTTTAACCTGCTTGGTGATAATTTTACAAACCATTACATTCACTTTCTCAACTAGGCCATTACATTGAGAGTAATATGGTGATGAGTGCCTCCTTGTAATGCCAAGTTTTTGCATTAGCTCTCCTACCAAGTCTACTCTAAAACCAGGCCCTCTATCAGAGATCATTTCTAATGGTGTATGCCAAACCTGCAGCATAGGTGCTCATAGACAAACTTAGCTACCTCTACAGTTGTGATCCTAGTTGTGGTTGTAGCTTCCGCCCATCTAGTCATATAGTGACTCCCATGATGATGTAGAACTTCCCTGAGCTGGCCCTAGGCAATGGTCCTATGGCATCTATACCCATTTTTCAAATGGTCCATATGAATGATTAAGTGTTTGTGGTTCAGGCATGAGTGACCTGGTGCCGGCCTTTTGACACAACTTACATGTCTTACACCAGTGGTGTACATCACGGTTGAGGCTAGGCCATACAGAACCAGCCTGCAAGATTTTCCTACTTGTTATATCTAGGGCAAAATGACCACCACAAACACCATCATGACAACTGGCAATTACCCACGTAATTTCATTAGAGAGAGGGACCTTCCTAAGTATTTGGTCCTTACCCTTAGAGTACAAACCGTCATTGATAAGCCTATACCTTGTGGCCTTTTGGGTAAGCCATTGCTTCTGTCCTTTTGTTAAATCCCCTGTTTCCAAAAAATGCATGATGTCAGGTAAGGTTTCACCACCTTGAAATAGAGGGAGATTTATCCTTATAGCCCCAACCACCACTTCCTGCAGTCTTTCGCTTGCTAAGGCATCGGCTTCATGGTTTTGAGCCCTTGGGATATGGTGTAATTTAACTTCTTCAAACTTACCCAACAGGGTTTTTACACAGCTTAAGTGAGTCCTCAAGCTAGGATTCTTGCATGTCCATACTCCATTTACTTGCCTTACCAAAAGTAGAGCATCCCCAAATACGTTAAGGTGCTTTACCCCTTGCGAGATGCACCATTGTAAACCCTTGGTTAGTGTTTCATACTCAGCTTCATTGTTAGAATGTGATTCTAACAAATGGCCAAGCAAAAATACCTTGATACCTTTGTCATCAAAGACTACTATGCATGTTCTTTCTACCATCGGTGGCTCTGGAAGTGATTGAATTCCTTCCCCTTTAGATTGCTTCACCTTCTTCTCAAAGTTTTGGTAGGTCATGAGTCCCCCCAAGCTTGCCCTTGTCGTGCTTTCCACCTATACCGTGTAGTCAAATTCTTGCAGATGAACTAGCCATTTAGTAATCCTAGCGGAGACATCCATGTGTTGTACAACATAGGGAAACATCTCATCCATGGTTAAAATCACAAATTGCTTACGTATCAAATATGACCTAAACTTTGTAGTTGCAAATATAAGAGCTAGGACTAGGTGTTCCACATGGGTGAAACCTTTCTTTGCTGATGTCATCATTTGACTAGAGAAGTAAATTGGCCTCATGAAAGATGTTGTTGTATCCTTCTAGAGTAGCACAGCCCCCAAGGAGTCATCACCCACGCTTGAGGTGACATAGAATTTTTCATCCCACTTAGGTGGTGAGATAGTTGGTAGGGTGGCTCAGACCTCCTTTACCTTTTTGTAGTGATGCTCACTCTCCTCATCCCAGGTGAAAGTTGATCTTTGAGTGAGCTGTTGCAGTGGTAGAACAAGTTGTGGTAGTAGATGTATGAATCTACTCAAGTACCTCACCTTTTTTACAAAAGAGACCAGTTGACGTGAGGTTGTTGGTGAAGGTAGGGCTATGAGTGCGGACACCTTACTTGGATCGGTGTTGATACCTTTTGCTAAAATTTCATGGGCTAACAAAATGACTCTACTTTCCCCAATGTGGAACTTGTCTACATTTAATTTCCCACCTAGGCTTTGCAACTTTGCCAAACCCTCAGTCACCTTTTCTAAGTGTGAAATGCGAGGGCTATATATACAAAAATAATCAATGAACACTCTTATGGATGTTCCAAAGAACGGTTGAAAGACATATGTGGCAGGTGCATTTGTGAGACCAAATGGCATAACTCTGTATACAAAACAACCCCATGGCATAATGAAAGTGGTTTTTAGCTGATCTTCCAAGGCTATGCGTATTTGAAAATACCTGGAATAACCATCACACATGTTGTAGCATTCAAAACCCGCCACTTCATTCAGAATTTCATCCAAGAAAGGGAGAGGAAATTGGTCTCTCTTTGTAGCTGCATTTAGTGGTTTGTAGTCAACGCAGACCCTCAACTTACCATTCTTATTAGGCGTCACTACTACGGGTGACACCCACTCAGATTTTTCTACAGGATAGATGAACCCTACTTCTAGTAGCTTCCTTACCTTGGCCATGAGTGCCTTTTCTTGTATGACCCCCAACCGTTGTAGCTTTTGCACAACTAGTTTTACCCCGCTTTTGCACAACTGGTTTTACGCCTTCCTTCAGCTTAATATGATGTTCCACTACTATAATACATGTGATTCTTTCATAGTTGTCAATGAAAAGGTCAGGAAATCCCATCAACATTTGCGAGAATTTATCTTTCTCCTCAATTGTTAATTCCATAGACAACATACCCTTCAACCTACTTTCTCCTAGGCCAGGTGATTTACGTTCCTCTTTGTTGATTTGCCCTTCTAGTGACGCGTCGCCAATGGTGCTTGCATTTTGTAGATCCTTCATCATGATACCCATCACATTGATGGAACTGTCTCTCTCGTCGGTGGATGTGGTCTCCTCCTCAAAAGTGGAAGACTCACTAGTGGTTTCACCTGCTGATGATGTCTCTAGGTCCATTTTCTTCTGCTTGTCAGTCTTCATGTCGTAGTAGATTGTTTCCCCTTTCTTACCAGTCATGCGTAGAAGGCCATTGCCCCAGTCCTGCTTTGCCTTCATGCCATCAACCATGGACTTCCCAAGATTAATGGGTAGCCTTCTCCCTTAGTAGGAATCACAACAACATCTACTTCTACCTCAGTGTTGAAAGCTTTTATCTTCACAGCAGTTACCACACCTGCACATTTTACTTTATTGTTGTTTTCCATCTTTGCCTTGCATGGAGAAGGCCTGTCAACCTCGAGCCCTAGCCAAAGCATCATGGCTTCACTCATCACACAAATTTGTGTACCTCCATCAATGTAGGTGTTTCCAACCCTCTTACCCTTTATGTTGATGTCGAAAATTGGAAGGATGTCATCCATGTTGCAACCCAAAATTGCTTTGGAGCGCCTTGTACTTACCATTTTGAACCATTGTTGCCTTACCTTTGGTGCGAGATGTAGTAGTTGTGGCCATGTAATCTTTGGTCCTTGATGTGCCACATCCAATGTTGGATCATAGGACCTAGAACTTTCCCCTAACTAGAAGTTGGTGATGCCTATTTTCCGTTGTGGCCTTGATGGCCTCTTGCTAGTCTCTCCTTTCACGCTTCTCTCATCATCAGATTGTGTAGCTTTCTTCCTCCTAGCTCTCTTTACAGTCATGGTTTCAAATTGTTACCATATACCTGTGGTAGTGAAGTGTGTGAACACACTAGGAACGCCAGGGCATTTTTCCCCTCTTTAGGAGGTTTTTTTCCCCCGTGCATTGTATATACACCCATCACTCTAGGGCTATATATCTTCCATTGCACACTAAGTAATACACTCTCTATTGTGTTCCTTGAGCTTCCTTCATCTTCTCCAAGCTGTGTGTGTTTCTCTGCAACCTTAATTCCAAAAATTGGTATCATAGCAGGTTGCGTCCTCCCGGGCTTAGTCGCCAGCTGCTCCAATATACGCCTGCTCACTTTCTCCAATTTCAGTGATCTTTGGCGAGCGTTCACAGGTCGAAAAATACTTTGGGTAGACTCGTAGAGCCTAGTCTACTCAGATTTTAGATTTGGGCTCATTTCGGCCTCCGTTTCCGCTACAGGTAGTACTGCACAAGCTATTTCGTCATTTTGTGCAGAATTTCTGTCAGTGCCGTTTTTTGTATAACAGGTGCCTTATAGTCTTCTACGGTTTGTGCTAAATAGCACGTGTTTTTCCTGCTACGTTTCTCCTATTTTTCGGCTGTCTTCACATCAGGTGCAGCATTTACCATGGCTGACAACAACAACACAGATGTGTTCAAGATATTTGCTGCTGAGGACAGGTTGGATGGGGACAACTACCCTATGTGGGCTTAAATGATGCAACATGTTCTTGTGTCAAAAGGTGTCTGGAACATTGTGCAGGGCATTGATGTAAGTCCTGGTTCTGAGGATGTAGGCGATGTTGAGGATGTTGCAGGTCTTGCTGCAAGGATTGTAGCTGTTAGAGTTGTTTTGCCTACGTCAGAACAAGCTCGTTGGGATGTTAAGGATGCGCAGGCTCATGCATTGATTGCATTGTCTGTGAAGCGCACCATTGTTCCTCACATCTGTTCAACAAAATCTGCAAAACAGGCTTGGGATATTCTAGTAGGATGCCATATGGGGTGGCCTCTACACCACACATAGCCTGAGCATCTCCAAGAATCATCTCAAGGTAGGAGTAATCCTATAGGTAGAGAGGGAAACCACCTAGCATAAGTTCGGCTAGGACGCAAACATACATGACCTAGGGTAGCAAAAGTGAGATGCCCTCTAGGTAACCAACATGAAATGGTCATACAACAAACGTCCACATGTAGAAAGTGCCTAGTCAACAGTCAGGAGTGTGTGTACGAGGGAGGTATGGGACAAGGTTGGAATGGATCATATTGACTGATTGGAGAGGCCGCATAGGATGGAGCACAAGCAGAGTGATATACAAGAGACGAAACATCCCGCGAATGTGGGAAAAAAAAACTAAGGAGAATAGAGAATGGACCCCCAAAGATCAAGACAACATTGCACCCTTTTATTGTTGGCGATCATGATACTTACAAATGGTGGTCTTGATGGTTACAAACCTGGGTCTTGGCACTAGCGATGCATGATGGAATGCGAGCGCCATATGGTGCATGGCGAAGTTGGAGTTAGCAGGGAGGTTAGTTGAGGGAAAACATCAAGATGATGTAGCCACTGACGACATCAATCACCAACATCGAGAGCGGCCCAAGGTAGAGTGGTGTCGATGCATTCAATCCTAGCATGCTCATGTTGCCTTACGGGAGAGTAGTGACTGCCTTATGTGCATGGAGTGGTCGTAACTAGTAACTCAACCATGGTGCGGTGGAGAATGGGAAAGATAGTGATGTTGTCAATGCTAAAATGCCCAAGATTTGCAACTCAACATGATGCCATGAGCTCTCTAGCTTCGGGTTTCATTATGTGCTTAGTGGTGCTTAAAATGTAGAGTGCATGGAGCTAGTGTGTTCCTCCTTCACTTGTGTCTCCTTTTGTGCTTAGCGGAGGCCTCTTTATATAGGCTTGAGACGTGGTCCTTACCTAATGGTCCTTGCAAATATCCACTGGTCATTGTAGAAGGTCTAGATGCCTCTCTAGTAAGAGAGATAGAGAGGGAGAGAAGGTAGAGATAGAGAGAGAGGAAAGAGTGGGGTTGGGAAAGTTTTTTACAATCCACTAGCCACTGGCTAGGTTATTAGGGAAGAGTGGAGTTTGGGGCATTCACAAGGGTTTTGCTAATGGTTCAGGTGGTCGGTGTGAGGTTTAAGGCTGCCAGAACTCGCATTTGTTGGGGGAAGCTGAGATGCTATGTGTTACTTCCTCTCGGTGTCGGCCGGGGCGTGCCTTCGGCGCCACTTCTTGTTTTAGTGTTGGCGACGCGCGAGTTGGTCGTCTTTGTCAATGGTGTCGATGTCATATTTTCCTTCTCCGTTTTTTATTGTGGGTGTATATATATGTGTGTGCAATGCATGTGTGCATGTGTGCATGTGTGTGTATATGTGTGAGTGCATGAGTGTGAGTATGTGTTTATGTGTTGTGTGTGCGTGCATGTGTATGTATATGTGTGCGTATATGCACAGGAAAAAGGTGTGGTGCGTGGGAACGAGAGAGAGGGGGGGTAATTTTTATACAACATGTGTATAATATATATATATATATGTATGTATATATATATATATATATATATATATATATATATATATATATATACTTTCCTTTTTAACGTGCTTACTATGCACAAGAAACACAGTGAGAGGACGAGAGTGAGAGAGGGAGGAGCTGGGGAGAGATGGGAGGGGGAGTGTGTGTGTGTGTGTGTGTGTGTGTGTATTTAGAGAGAGAGAGAGAAGAATTACCCTGCTGCACGCTTCTGGCTGCACGAGGGGAGAGACAGAGAGAGAGAGCAGGCGGCTCTGTATCCGACAAAGAGAGAGGTAAGGGATGAGGGGTATGAGAGGGGTAGTGTGTGTGGAGTGGGAGGTTATGAGAGAGAGAGAGAGAGAGAGAGAGAGAGAGAGAGAGAGAGAGAGAGAGAGAGAGAGAGAGAGAGAGAGAGAGAGAGAGAGAGAGAGAGAGAGAGAGAGAGAGAGAGAGAGAGAGCTGTTTTACTCCGCCTTTGGGCTGGTCCGACAGGAGAACGAGAGGGAGATGATGGCCTTGGAGGTTGAGGGAAAGAGAGAGTAGCACTGTTTGTTCTGCCTTCGGGCTGGTCAAGATAGTGCACAAGAGGAAGAGAGAGAGAGAGGGGGGGGGGGGGGGCAATCGGGCTTCTCCTGGCCGACAGCCGAGCGAGGAAGGGGGGGGGGGAGTTATTGAGGGTCAACGGGGTGGGGTGATAAGAGAGAGAGAGAGAGAGAGAGAGAGAGAGAGAGAGAGAGAGAGAGAGAGAGAGAGAGAGAGAGAGAGAGAGAGAGAGAGTGCATTATTATGCTAGCCTTCCGGTTGTCTATACACATTGAGAGAGAGAGAGAGAGAGAGAGAGAGAGAGAGAGAGAGAGCTGGAGAGTGAGAGAGAGTATGGAGAGTGAGAGGGAGAGTATATGCTACGTGGCCCGCCGACGGAAGGAAGACAAGAAAGGAGAGAGGGGTGTGTGTAGAGTGTGGACAAGAGGAGGGTGGTTGAGGTATGGCGGCCCTGTCAGAGGGAGAAAGACAAGCAAGGGGGGTTAAGAGAGAGAGCGAGTGTGGAAAATAATGAAAGAGAGAAAAAGACTTTGTAAGAGCACGGTGGCCCACTATAGGGATAGAGAGTGTATTATATTTTATGCGCCCTGTGGGGCTTGCTGGAAGAGCGAGAAAGGCAATAAATATAAATAAATAGAAATGAGAGGGAGTGTGGGGTTGCCATGCGGCAGTAATAATAAGAAAAAGTGCTATTTTTTTTGTGGTTTTCTTTACCTTCGTCTCCCTGAATTGGTTGATTCATGCCGTTCTCGGCTTCGAAAAATGAGAACTTTAGACTCTCAGGCCGGGTTAGAGGGTGGTGCAGTTAACCTAGTATCAATGTATCTTTGATCTAATTAAATAATTTTGCTAATTGCATACGTCCTCATATGCACCTCATTATTAAATATAATGATGCGAACAAGAACTTACTACTACATTAACAACGTTTTGCCTTTCCTAAAAAATTATTATTCTTACTATCTTATTATTGTTACTTCTCCTCATTACAAATTGAAGAAGTATTGTCATTAACATATATAAAACATCAAGAAGAAATTTAAAAAAACTTTAAATAAAACAAAATAGAACCATGTGATCAACTTTGCTTTAGTGTCCAATCGCGAAGAGCTATGTCGTCAAAGGGCAAACCGTACACTTCAAGTGTTTTTTTTTCCTTGTAGAGCATAACTTGGGCTCTGATACCACTGCTACAAACAAAAGAGCAGAGAGCCCTACAAAACACTAAAAAAAAACATACTGCAAGCCATAAACCCGACAAATCTAAATACTTGGTGAGTCTCGTAGCACATAACGGAATCATAATCGAAGAGAGAGAGAGAGAGAGAGAGAGAGAGAGAGAGAGAGAGAGAGAGAAGGAGCGAGATAGAGTGACAAATCTAAATACTTGGTGAGTCCCGTAGCACGGAATCATAATCAAGAGAGAGAGAGAGAGAGAGAGAGAGAGAGAGAGAGAGAGAGAGAGAGAGAGAGAGAGAGAGAGAGAGAAGGAGCGAGATAGAGTGAGAGAGCACCTACAAGTGCACCTACTAGAGTGGAGTGCTACACTGGCACGGCAAGAGAGAAGAGAGGAGAGAAGAAATACACGAGCACTGGGTGCAAGCTCCCCCCTTGTAAGAGTGACCATTTTTCTCTTCCACGGATTTGATTTATAGATTTCTTGAATAGTTAATGTGAGTACAAATTGGACGGCCGGTCTAAATGGAATTTAAGAGCACTAGAATAAAAATGCACATAAAAAATATATATCCATTCGCATAGGCCTAGCTTGATCCAGCCTTTTCCACCTGTCACAGCTGCAAAATAGTAAAATGTCAATTTCATACAACATAAAAAGTGCCTCGGCAGCTAAAGCAGGAAAGAGGAGGAAGAGGGAGAAGGTATCCACCAAAGCCTCTAAAAGATGACATCTACAAACTACTGGGAGGAAAACCACCCAAAAAAGGTATGGGGCATAATTGAGAAGCCCTAGAAAGCATCAGAAGATGGGGCGAGGTAACCATCACACATGATGGTGAAGGATGGGAGGGAAGATGTGGAAGAGGATGACCAAAACTATTACCATGGTAGGATGCGCATCCAGAAGGAGGAAGAAGGCCACCAATAAAATTCCATGAAGGAAATTGAGAACACCACAGATCACCTCAAAATAGCCGCTAAAAACCACCACCCCAAGTGGGAGCTAGGAAGACCTCCATCAAAAATCCAGCAAAGCTATCACCGACAAAGCAAAGCAACAATAAAGAGGATAAACCACCAATGACATGCCATGGAGAAAATTGAGGAGACCCCAGTGCAGCCTCCACGTAGCCGTAATAATCACCACCGTAAGAGGGAGATAACAAGGTGGACGTTATGGGCTAAAAACCACCACCCCAAGTGGGAACTAGGAAGGTCTCCATTAAAAACCTATCCAACCAATGACTGACAAAAGCAGGAATGAAGAAGAAAAACCACCAATGACATGCCATGGAGAAAATTGAGGAGACCCCAATGCAACCGCCACGTAGCCGTAATAAGCACCACCGCAAGAGGAAGATAGAAAGGTCAACATGGTCGTGCCGTGGCACGTACATAGTAACATTCACCTCCCTTTTGACACTTCTCGTTGCATGGAAAGAAAAGAAATAATGTACATATTGTGATATATTCTAAAGTGGCTACTACGATCCCTATCATCTGCATACCTATCAAGGGAATCGTGGCCCTAGATGTAGCGCCTTTGCATGCTTTCCTACCTGAAAACATTGATAATTTGGTTTTATAATGTACATATTCAAAGTGTTTCATGGTGGCACACTCATCTCGCCTATAAAGACTTAAGCAGGCAAAAACTATCGAAAATAGCAGCTAATAAGGGTCGTTACCGAAATGCATGGAAAGTGACCCAAAATGGTATATTGATAAGAAATGATGCACATCTATGTCTTTTATACTTATGAAAGTGATCCCACAAATTTAGGGGATTTTTTTACTCTATTTGAGATTTTTCACATCAAAAATGGCATATTTTGGGTCAAAAATGATTGAAAGTTGTGCTTCCATGAGAATTAAGGTTTCATGGATGAAATTTTAGTGTTCTTAATTACTCTTTTTAAGTAAAATTGGATGTGAATTTTTGAACCTTCCATCGCGAACTCGCCTACGAAAACAAGCAAATCCCAAGCATAATAGGGGAGAGGGTTTGTGATTGTCCTGTCAAACGAACGCTCTTAGTTTTTGTTTCATATTTAGAAAGAGGGTTGGTTATTCTTCACAAATGCTTTTTCACAAAGTGTTTGTGACTATCATCACGAACTCTCATAGGCGAGAGGTTTGGCACCTTCCCAGCTAGACCGCACACATTCTCACATTTTTGGTGAACCCGGTGCAAAGTTGCTAGGGTGGGAGTTTGTGAATTGATCTACACACTTTTTAGCCATGGATGAAAATCTAGAGACACATGGATGCACTTTGATCTTGCAGTCATGCAGATGTTTCAAGCATTTTCCATGTATATGCATCAACAACAAAAAGCACCGGAAAGAAGCCAGATTTCAACCACCAAAGCACTATAGTCCATTGTGAAGAGAATTTACCAGTTTGATGGCAATGACATCACAAACTATCTACGAGATTATATGAAGGAATGGATTTGAACCAAGTGCGTGAGGAAGACATGGTCCAAAGTTTTAAACTAGTTTGTGTCCCAGAGATCAGACATCGTATTAGGGCAACTCAAAATGCTCATGAAAGAAATTGGGAGGAATTCAAGCTTGCTCTAAAAGAAGACTACTTTATGGAGGACTCTAAGAGGGTGACCAAAAGAACTCTCTTAGATTGGGTTGCAAAGCCTAAGGAAGGGATTTTTGCTAAACAGCTTATCATAAAGTTTGAGTGGCTCTATGCTCAACTATCAAAAATTGAGCAAGCTTCCTTGGATAGGGAGAAGGTAGAACTTTTCCTACAAGCAGCGGGAAAAGAAATTGAAGGAAAGTTAGAGCTTCTCTTGGAAGAAAAAGATATAGAGCAAGGTTTGAAGAAAAGGTGGAATGACGTACAAGATGCAGTCTCCCTGTTGGAAAAAAGACAACGTAGAAGAGACAAGATGGTGGTGAACAATGGTGCTCCAATTTCTGCTATTACTAAGAAGCAACCAAAAACTGGTATTGTAGCTTCTAAGGATGATGGATCTATGCTTAAAGAACTTGTGAAGGGCATATGTGAGCTGAAGTTAAAGCTAGGAAGGCTTGAAGAAAAGGGACAAACATCTGGACAGTCATCAAGTCAAAGACATCAAAACAAAGACGGATTTGTAAATAGGTGCATATGGTGTGCCAGCCCAGACCATCCAAGAAGGGACTCTGAAAGCTTCAAAGATGCCTTGGGTAAAGATCTTGTCTTCTTCAAAGAAGGAAAGATACATCTTAGTGAAACAGGGAAGCCCTTGGCGACCAAATTTGGCAAAGGAGGGATGAAAAAGCTAGTTGAGGACATGGCAACCACTCATGCTATCTCAATGGTTAAAGTAGCAGCATTTGGCTTAAAGGTTGGTCAAGTCATGCTCAAAGGGTCAAAATCTATTGAAGACGTAAGTGAGGATGGTGAAGATGTATGTCCATCTGCAATGGAGTTAGTTGTGAAGGGAAAGTTGACTAAAGAAGTCTTACATGAAGCAGGATATTGTATTTGTCTCGAGACTGGGTCGAATGAACCTATAGATGCCTTGTCAGTGGATGCCTACATTTTGTAGAAAGAAAATTTATTAGATGAAGTCTTTTTGTGTTATTGCTTGTCTCCAAGTCTTGTGAATTCTCAAGAGCAAAGTGTGGTGAATTCTAGTAATGGCATGCAAAGTGCAATGAATTCTACTGATAAACAAAGTGTTAACAAATCTAACGAGCAAAGTGCTCTCAATTTTAATTCTATAGAGCAACGTGCAACTGTTGTAAAACAAACATTACAAGAATTACAAGATTCTCCATCCCAGCATAACACTAGTTTACTTTCTCCTTTTGCATGGCAAAAGCTAACTCACTTACTCACGGAGTATAGTGATGTGTTCTCAAGTGATTTACCACCAGGTTTACCCCCTACACGTGATATGCAACATGGCATAGATGTCTTGCCAGGCACTAAACCGGTGAGTAAACCACCTTATCGTATGAGTGCTAAAGAAGCCAAGGAGGTTGAGACTCAATTGGATGACTACCTCGCCCGTGGTTTCATTAGACCTAGCACTTCACCTTGAGCATCACCAATTCTATTGGTGAAAAAGAAAGATGGTACTATACGCATGTGCGTAGATTATCACGGATTAAATGCCATGACCATCAAGAACAAGTATCCTCTGCCAAGAGTAGATGAGTTGTTTGATCAACTCCATGGGTCAAGATACTATACAAAGATAGATCTTCGTGTATCCTTTTACAAGATATCTCCAAAACTGCCTTTAGAACACGCTTCGGTCATTTTGAATTTTTGGTTATGCCTTATGGTCTAACCAATGCTCCAACTACATTTATGACACTCATGGATAGTGTCTTACGTCCCTATCTTGGAAAATATGTTGTGGTTTTCTTTGATGACATTCTCAGTTACAGTAAGACTGAAGATAAACACATAGAACACTTACGATTAGTGTTCGAACAGCTACGAGCTCACGTGCTATATGCTAAGTAAAGCAAGTGTGATTTCTTTAAAACAGAGATACATTACCTCGGTCATGTGATCTCTTATTCTGGCATCAAGATGGACACTGACAAGGTCGCTTCCATTCTTCGATGGCCACATCCCAACACTGTTGAGGAGCTTCAAATATTTTTAGACATGGCTGGATTTTATCAACAGTATATCCGTGACTATGCCAAACTCACTGTTCCTATGACGGATCAACTTAAAGCAAAAGGTAAGACCTTTTCTTGCGAAGAAGCCCAAAAACGCAGTTTTGAACAGCTCGAGGGAGCTATAGCCACTGCTCCCATCCTAGCAATCGTCGACCCACTTAAGTCGTTTGTGGTAGAGACTGATGCTAGTGATAAATCCATTGGTGCGGTAGTTCTCCAAGAGGGAAGACCTATAGCCTTTGAAAGTAAAAAGTTAGATAGAGCTCAACAGAATTATTATGTTTATGAGAGAGAGCTCTATGCCATAATTCACGCTTTACGAAAGTGGCGACACTATTTATATGGTGTCGAGTTTGAAGTAGTTTTTGACCATGAGAGTATCAAATGGTTTACTACTCAAATAGACTTGAAGGGCCATAAAGCTAAATGGTCAGAAATCCTTCAAGATTATGATTGTAAGCTATGATATCGCAAGGGGCGATATACTGTATTAGCCGATGCACTAAGTCGAATGCCTCAGATTAATTCACTTGCTTTCACGGAACTAAAGAGTGGATTTTTGGAGTCATTGCGTGGCAAGTGTGCACAAGATCGATCATATGCTAAAGTGTGGAGTGCAGTTTTAAAAAGGGATCCCTCACACTCACATGTCTCTGAACAGCCAAAGCAACATGTCTCTGCACGCGCAGATAGAAACTCCAACACACAGAGCTCCACCCCTAGTCAGGAAGAGCTTAAGCAATGGAAGAATTTTTCCATTGATGATGGCTACTTACTCCACAAAGGTAGAGTATGTGTGCCAAAGGACTCAGACACTAGGCGCCAAAACCTTATTTGAGTGTCATGATAGTCCAAGTGCTGGTCATCCAGGTATCCGTAAGACGTATGCCTTACTTCGACGGCAATTTTATTGGCCAGGCTTACAACATGATGTTCAAGAGTACGTACTAAACTGCCAACAGTGCCAAGTTAATAAGGTAGAGTGCCTCAAAGTAGGTGGCCTTTTACATCCTTTAGAGATTCCACAAGGTAAGTGGGAGAGTATCTCTATGGATTTTGTAGTAGGACTACCTACTACAAATCGTGGCCATGATGCCATTTGGGTAATTGTAGACCATCTCACAAACATGGGTTGATTCATTCCCACTAAGACTACGGTTAAGACACTAGAATTAGCACATCTATTTGTAGAGCATATATATAAACTCTACGGTCTTCCAGCTAGTATCATTAGTGACAGAGATCGAAAGTTTGAAAATCACTTCTAGAGAGCTGTGTTCCAAAAATTGGAAACTAAACTTAATCTAAGTACCGCTGATCATCCAGAAACGGATGGTCAAATAGAAAGAGTTAATCAAGTGCTAGAGGATATGCTACGAGCGTACGTTAGCAAGAAGCAAACCAATTGGGAAGACTACTTACCTATATTGGAATTTGCTTATAATAGTTCAAAGCATGTGACTACAAGGTTTAGTCCATTTATGCTTTTATATGGATTTCAACCTAAATCACCCGTTACGGTGGGGTTGGCTAAGGAGAAGATACAACAAGCGAAGGATTTTCTCCAAGACCATTTTGACATGCTTCGAGTTGCTTGACAAAATGTTAAGCAAGCTCAAGATCGATATAAGAAGTCGCAGATGAGCATCGTCGTCTTGCTACTTTTGAAGAAGGAGACAAGGTTTTCCTCAAAGTCTACGAGCATTCAGAAAGTCTAAAGACAGGAAAAGTTGCTAAACTTTCATCACGCTATTGTGGACCTATTATTGTTCTCAAACGTATAGGTCAAGTGGCCTATAAGTTAGCTCTCCTAGAGCACTCACGAGTTCATCCTGTTTTTCATGTTAGTTGTTTATCAAAACAGCTAGGACAGAATGATAACGTCATTGACACAGGTGTGTTAGTTGACCTTATTGAATCACCAAGCATTCCTCATGAGCCCGAAAAGATTTTGGATTCTCATGAGCTGTGCAGCAAACATCATGTCAGACGATAGGTGTTGGTAAAATGGCTAGATAGACCTGAAGAAGGTTCTACATGGGAGAATGTCTCCGCACTTAAGAAACATTTTTCTAGGTTCGTTTTTGAGGACGAAAACAATTCTCCAAGGGGGGGGGGGGGGGGGGGGGGGGGGGGGGGGTAATGTAAGGACATGGGTCCTATGGGCAAGGCCACCTGCACAGTCGGACAGTGTGTACGCTAGGGGGAGGCTATAAGATAGCACGGTTGGGTGGAGACTAGCACACACATTACCACCGCCCTTTCACTAAACTTCTCTTCAATCTATCACCCACAAATGGATGGCCAAAGTGAAATAGCTAACCTAACAATTCTTGATCTACTAAAATCCAATGTAGCGGAAGTAGATAAAAGGTCCCAATGGGAGAAGTACTTAGCGATAGTGGAGTATGCCTACAATATTGCTATACATACCTCCACCAGAAAAGCACCTTTTGAGGTGATTGAGGGAAGATCTAAAAGTTCCCTGCTACTTAAGGTACACGGGAAGATCTTCACTGGAGATGAGTATAGCCGAGAACTACAAGAATCTTTCTAAAATATTAAGGATGCTATCTCTATCTCACAGCAAAGGCAAAAGGCTATTGTTGATAAGCACAAAAGAGCTCAAGCCTTTAAACAAAATGATTGGGTCTTACTTAAATTTCCTAAGGCGCGATTAAGGCACACAATGGGCAAGAATCATACGGACACCAAAAGTACTATGCTAAATTAGCAAAAAGGTACTATGGTTCCTTCCAAATTCTTAGACCAATCAATGAGATGGCCTATCAACTCAAGTTGCCTAGTCATTGGCTTACTTTAGTTTCCATGTGAGCCTAATAAAGCCTTACAAAGGAGAGCCACCTCAAGGACCAACTATTGAAGAGCCACCGGAGATTGAGAACCTAGAAGAGGTGTTGCAGCCCGAGTCCATTCTCTGACATGAAGACAAGGTATTGAGAGGCGGTAAGATTATCCGATGGTATCTTATTAAGTTTAAGAACTATCCTTTGGAGGATGCTAGATGGATGCAAGGCATACAATTAAAGGATAACCTAAACCTTGTCAATGCTTACAATGCTTCCATAGAGTAAGCAAACGTAAAAATGTTTAAATAAACAAAGTTCTTGTCTTATAAGACTCTCTTTTTCTTTATAGTGCGCACATGTTAATGAGTATGCATGCTTAGGATCATGTTTGTGGAGACGACGTCTCCCGAACACCAAGTAGACCTTGTGACTCTACTATGGAAGATTGATACGGACTAATGTACAAACATCCTTGCGGCATCTAATGCTCTCAAGCACCAAATGGACTATTCATCCATTTTGGGAGGATGTCGTAGGGTAAAATAGGGATCCTCTACCCGCTAGACTAATGACTAGGCTTTATTGTCTCTACCTCATAGTTGAGGACGACTATGATTTCAAGAGAGAGGTAATGTCATAATAACTAAGATCTAATTCTCCTAAATGATTCTCTCATGTTAAACTGATCATTGAATATAAGGAAGTACCAGGGGAGAAAAAGCTAGAATATTGGTTAGGCTGGCAGACCGATCACAGTAGGGATCCAAACAAGGGAAAATAGGGATGCAAAGGGTGGGGGGGGGGGAGGGGGGGCATCTGCAAAAGAGCAATGTGTAACAATGGGCTTCAAAGAACCTAAGGTTCAGCCCATTAAGACTTCCAAATAGCTTAGGTTCCAAAATTAAATGAAATGTTCAATGGTCAAACTCTAGGTAAATTTGGATGCTTGTGGGAAGACTCAAAAGTCTTCCCACATCCCTATCAAGGAGGGGGCGAGACATATTTATAGGGGATGAGAGAGAAACACACACACACTCTTCCAAGCTCCCTTTACACAAAGGGCGTAGTGGACACATGTCAACTTCCTAGCCCAGTTGCCCCCATGGTGCATTCAAATCCTATTGGATAGCCATAGAGGTGAACCAATGAGAATTAGTCTAGAGTACATTGAGTTTAATTCATTTAAAAACACTTGATAAAATAATTAATAGAAATTAAGCTCTCTAAAAGACTATTGGACAGTCTCCCAAGGGGTCCAATGAGCATTCAGTAGCCCAATGGCTCGTCTAATTCCTATTTGCCAGAAGACTAAGAGGTCCAATGAGAGTTTAATTGCATTATTTAAATACCTAAAGCTCTCACAAAAGGGGAAAGGGGGACACATGTCACAAGGTTATCACTTATGCTTCTTAATTGTCATTGGCTAAGCTTTGCAGGGATCAATAGGATGTCAGCATGAGCAAATAGCAAGAGGGGTTGACCGAGAGAGAGGGATGTTTTTTGCAAATCATTATCCCACACACTCTCACACAAGCTCATGTGTGAAGAAAAGAAGACTATCTTCTTCTCAATCTTTAATTGAAATCTCACCATCTACTCCAAGCTTGTGAGGAGGGAGGGCTACACCAACGACTCTTGGCTTTGTGATGCAAATCCAACCAAGAGCCAAGCTCCAACACATGTTCATCTCCTCTACCATGCTAATTACTAAGCTATGCTAAGCTATTAAGAGTGATTATGTGAGAAGACATACTTATTTCTAGTAAGAATACTCCTTCTTCCTCTCAACCTACTCACATACCCCGCTAGCTCTCACCATCTTTGAAGGTGTGTGAAGTCTTGGGTCTGAGACCGTGAGGGAATTGATGTTGTGTTTTCAAGTGTAAGCTTGGTGCTTGAAGCTTCCATCTTCATTTCACCAACAAGTTGTTGAAGGAACACAAAGTATTGTATTGTAAAATGTCTCCCTTGATGGGGGAACCTATAATACAAAGCCTTTTGGAGGGGGGACCCCGGCTCCATGTAAATCCGGTCCTCAACTATTGTCAATAGCTTAATTTATCTCTCTTTTTGAAGTATTGTTTATGCCTATCTAACTAGGTGTTATGCTTTTGTTGCTCTCTCCATCCAAGTACTCTTTCTATGCTCATGAGGAATCTATTCTTAATGAAATGCTCATATGTCTATGTTATTTACCGCTACACACAAGTTACTAGACCATTAAACGTTACAGTTCAAAGTGATGAACAATTTCATCTGAAGAGCCCTCGATACCATCTTAAATCCTAGCTCTATCGTCTTATTTGAGGAGAACCAATCTTCCTATGAAGAGTTGCAAAAAGTTTTTTTTTTATAAATCTTTGGGTGGTTAGTTAGGGGTATTTTGAGAATTTTGAGAGATACAATGGGAATTTTTCATATTTGAAAGGTATTTGGGAATTTTCTCAAATTACAAGAGCATTTTATTTTTTTTATTTTTTTTAAAATCAAACCATTATACAGAAAACCTCATTTGTATAACGTGTAAAAGGAGCACTACTATTGCTCGCAAATGTTGTTGGAACCAGTCCGCGCCAGCGTGGATTGGTTTTGGTAGCTTACACAAGGCTATGGTGGAGGCGACCTACATTTCGTAGTTTGGGACTCAATGAATGGTGAGGCACGATGGATTTGGTATTGTTGTTGTAGGTCACGCTAGGTAGCAGCCGCCGCAGGAATAGAGTTCTGAGCTGTGAGCAGTCATTCCTGACTGAGGTTGGCAAACGGCTATAGGTCATGCTAGTCTGACTCCCAATTGAGATTTGACGCTGCAATTGCACAACACACACTCTCAAGCTAACTCCTGAGATCAGGTTTTGGCCCCGTTGCCACATGGCCATGGAAAAATCTCCAAGGGCACTAAAAACGCGTTTGAGGTAGAGTGTGTGTGCATCAAAGCATGCATGAACGTGCTCGCTCAATGATGCTCGTCCTGCTCAGCTCTTTGGAGCTCCACATGCCTCCGCATTGTTGACTCCCTGTTGCAAGGCATGTTGGTTTCCATAGCAGATCGAATTAGCCACTCATTTGTAGCTTGGTGTCATCGATGTCGCAATTACACCCAACAAGCTACCAAGTTTTGCCTCCACCATAGCCTTGTGTAAGTTTTTGAAACCAATCCCGTGCCAGTGCGGACTGGTTCGAACAACGTCTGCAAGCAAGTGTAATTCTCCTTTAGATGTTATACAAATGTGGTTCATTCATCAAGCACATTTCACTTGAAGAGGCCAAGTTGAAAGCATGTTGCAATTAAAGAGGCCAATCAAGAGGGAAACAGTTTTGCCCACTCTATCATTAGAAGGGATTACCGTCAAAATGCCAACAGTAAAGTTAAGAAATGGCTTTGGTGATGATCCTTCATCCAACAAACATTAGGTTTAGTGCAGGGCTAGAAAATACATTTTTCCTAACTAATGAAAATAAGGGCAAACTTGAAATTCTCCTAGTCTTTAGGTTGCTTTGCCAGTTTTTAGATCCCAAATCTTCACAGACTGTTAGTTCATCATTGTCCACTTCGGTTGCTCCTCCTCTTGCTACCACCGCATGAGTGTGATGCTTTCTTTATCTATTTGTTCATTCGAGTGCAAGCCACTTCTGCTTTGTTGATTTGAGACACCTCTTCCGCTGTGGCCATTCTCCAACTTTGCCACCTAACAGCCCTGTTTCCATTGTGGCCTTTGGAAAGGCTATTATTTGACATGTAGGCATCCAATGTAGGGGTGTTGTGACGCACTAGTGACCCGCTCTTGCGTGGTGTCCTTTCCCGTGCCATTTTATAGCTGGCCACCGACATCATCTACATGTCCATGTCCCTCCTTTACATGGACATCTTGGGTAATATGTCTGTGGATGCGTCACACATTGCTCAATAGCCTAACCTTCCACATATCAAGGCTCAACCTCTTCACACGGAATTCCACATGACATTCATTAGCTTGGCCTTCCATAGATCATGAACAAGTTTATAGGTTGAACACAGTTTGAGAGGGGTTGAGCTGAGAGGGGTTGAAATGAGAGGGGCCGAGTTTAGCGGGGCTGAGCTACGATGGAAAGAGCTGAGTAGGGCTAGGCTACGATGGGCCGAGTGGGGCTGTTGTCGAGTCAAGAGCTATTAGAGAAGACCTGGTGAGCTAGGCAAGAGAAGGACAAGAAAAGTGAGAGTGTCTATACAAAGAGTGCCTATACAAACCCACTGCAAAGGTGAGCAGACACATTACTTTGTATGACCCTCAACGAGGTTAGAGACTAGTGCTCATATTTGATAGTCATGTGCATGCGATCAAAGTTGTTAACTGAGCCAACGCCAGTTAACAGGAGCTGCTAAAGATCAAAGCCTTATGAATGCACATCGAAGATGAACATGAAGAAGCAGTGAAGATTGGAGTTACACACTTTTCACATTTTTCCAAAATGGCCATGTATTGTAATTTCTCGATTTATTCAACCAATATTGTGATAATTGTAACGTGTTACGAGCTCAATAAGAGTTCCAAGATGTAAAGCATAGGTCACTTAGTGTACCTGGGTTGCAGATACAATAAGTGTGGAGCCTTAAAGGTCTTGGGCGTCAAACATTACACATTTTAGACCTTGGTTAAGGTATAAAAGCCAAATTTGTAAAGTTTATTATTAAGTTTTTTGACAATGAAACACAGCGTGAGCTAACAACGCTCACTTCTCTCCTTCTTGCACTTCCTACTCCTTTCCCGGTTTTCACATTGCAGTCGTGTCTGTTGCGTTGCACCCGCAGGTAAGAGCTCTACGCATTGACGTAAGCATTTCACGATATTTCGTAGCTTTTGGTGTCGCCTATTAGTGGCCTAATTTCATCATAAGTAGGAATTTAAGTGCTTTGTGCCTTGCTTGTTGGCAGTTGATGCATCCCTGTTGTCTGGATTTCTTGGAGAATATTCAAAAAAATGTCCACCTTTTCATCCACAATTTGAGCAATACGCCATGACTGGTGGTATTTCATTTGGTTCTATCATGTCAAGCTTTAGCTGAGAAGCTTCTACTTCTATGCTGGCCAAGTTGTTGGCATTTTCTTTTAGAACACTGAGCATCAAGCTGTAGATTGCTTCATCTAGACCTTTGTACAGTCTTTGGCTTGGTTCCCCAGTTAGACTTGCTTCTATTGGTTGATCTGTTGGATCTTACAATTTTGGCTCTCAACTATAGATCTGACCATTGTAGTCCATGTACAATGATCCTGATTGCATATGCACCAACTGTATGTTTTGTTGGCTTGTGAAGATTTTTGGGTAAACATTTGGGTTTACTTTTTGAACTTCTATCTCCACTTCATCTTTGAGCTTGCAATACCTGGCTCCACTGAAGTTTGTGAGCATGTGGGAGTTCTCTAAATTTGGCTTTACACTGATCAATAGGATCTTGGCTCCTGTGCTGCTTTTGTTGCTCATTAGATATCTATGGCCCCAGAATCTTCATATAAGACTTTATCTCCATTGTAGCCATAGAGTTGTAAAATCTACTATGTTGCACTTGTACCTCTATACCATTGCTATTGGCTTGCTTTGTTGTACTTCAACTCTCAGCTCGAGATGAGTCCATGTCGACTAGTTCTGTAAAAACTGTCTCCTAGCAGATTTTGGTATTGATTAGAAAAAAAAAATTATGCTCGGGTTTAATAAGACTGCTTTTGCCAAAGTACTTTTGGCAGTTGATTGCTCTTAGACTCACAAGAGTTGATTAACTCTAGCTCGAAAGTGTCAAAATTGATTGCAGCCTTTGAAATGATGAAAATCTAGGCCTTGAATAACCTAACCTACATATTAGATTGTTATCCATTTTTTCCACTTGACTTGAATTCAGCTCCTGTCAAGCTCCCAATTCTTTGTCTACAACCTGGTTCTCAATCTGAGCTAAGTGAGTCAGCAAATGAGATTTCCAAATTCTATCCTTGCAAGGAGCTAAAGGACTAATCTGCAACTTGAAAACTGAATTATCATGTATTAATTTGGATCGGATGAAACCCAAACTTGACCAGTGGCCTTGTATTATGTTGTTCTAACATTGTACAAGCTCAAAAGTCCAAAATCTTCTTTCTGGGGCTCAAAAGTAAATAATCGTGATTATTTACTTCTCTCAGTTTTTACACTTTTTAGGCTTGTTTTGCCAAGTAATCACCTTGTTGTGGTCTCTGGACAAGTTTGGTTGAGTTTGAACAAGATTCGTCCAAGTTATCAACTATTTAGTGTCCCCCGCCGCCTCGCAGACTCTGATTCCAAGAATCTGGCTTAAGTCTCAATTTGTGATCCAAATTTCACCAGATTTGATTTGTGGAGTCTACTTGATGTGCTTGACCCTATGGTATACTCAGTTGTGCAAAATTTCTCAAATCTAGAGCAAATGTAAATAATCGCGATTATTTACTATTGGGTTTTTTTTCAACTTTTAGCCAAAATGTTGATACCAACTGGTTAAGTAACTAAACTTAAGTTCCCTAGCCAAGTTTCACCAAGTTTGGATAATTACTGCTCAATTTGTGACAACATTTGTCTGTTCGTAGACTGACTTTACAAATATGGTCACAATTTTCACTTAAGAGATCCAAATCTTACCAAATTTGATATGAGTGCTCAATATAACATGATAAAACTGATGGTATGCTTAGTTGGTCAAAAAAGTTGAAAAATATGGCAAAAGTAAATAATCGCGATTATTTACTTTTGATAATTTTTTGCATATTTTTGGTCAACTGATCTTGTACACTTGTTTAACACATCAATATAAGCCTATGATCATATGGTTGTTGGAAGTTTATAATTGACCCAGATTCCATCAGAGTCTACAGATAAATGCCTCTATGAAGATCATCACTGAAAAAAGTTTCAGTTGATCTCCTCGAGTCAAAGTCAAAAGGCAACAAATCCCATAGTGTTCATACAATTGCATGAGACCAAGCTCGCATATGCATATCGAGATGCAAATGGAAATGATTCTCAGCAGGTTCATGACCTTGTACAAGCCCCCATGGATGCTAAACCAAAAGTCAAGGACTATCTGAAGATGATGCAAAGCCTCAAGCTGCCAGAACAGGTGACAAAAAAGTCAGAACAATGAAAGATAAAGTCCAAAAGGCTACAAAAATGTCACCACCAAAATCTCCTCCGAAGAGACAGATTCTTCCAGAAAGTACAGTGGATCTTCTAAGATCAAAAGTTACTCAAATGCAGGCACACAATGCTCACCAGTTGCAAGAAAAAGGTGCAGTATTACAACAAAACAAGCCAACTTCAACGGAAGCAGGTGATCAAGACAAAGCCAATGTAGAAAAAATTCAACCCACAGACATCGCCACCACAAAAGCACTCAATACAAAATGAAATCCTGAGAAGATCAAGTGCAACATTGTTGGTGAAAATGAAGAAAAACTGTCAAGAGAAGTAAAGCTAGATTTTCAACTAGACAAAAACCTCATGTCTTTTTGCACTTAAAAAAGATGTGAACAACCACAGTTGGAAGATGCTCCTGAATTTGTGAGCATATCTGGAGACAAACGAGTAGAATGTTGGGGAATCATCTCCACCACCATTGAAGTAAGTTCATAGATCATCATAGCTCAATTCCACGTGATCACAACAAAAGATATCCCAGACAACATCATAATGGAAATGCCAATGGACAAGAAAATGTTAGAGATAAAAGAATTCAATGACGATGCAGTCTTCAGAGACAACAAAAAATGAAGACCAAGGCTGGTCACCCACGAATGACAGCACAAAGTCCTCAAGCACAATTCAAATGGAAGATTTTATTGAAGATGATTCATCTTCATCAAACAAAACTTTAGAAGAGCTAGAAGCAGATCAAGCAACAACAAGTGCACATAAAAAAGAGCAGAGAATGTCATCAAAGCTCGAAGTTATGAAGATCAAAATTGCAATTATCATGGAAGAAATAGGAAGTCCAAAGATCCAGACATTGCCAACTGAATCAGCGGCTATAAGTCAGATTGGAAAACAAAGTCTCAAGCCACCCTCCATACAGACACAGTTAGATCACGATGAGACCATGGCAAAAGCTAGACAAAGATCTTCAATAGAACCAACAGTGAGAATAGCTATAGTTCTCAGCAGTACAAAAGGAGCAAGTGTCAGATGCAATGCTCTACTGGATAAAGAAGCAAAGTACAATATGATTGTAGAGAACATCTAAAGGATCCTCTAGATCACTTCATGCAAACATGATAGCAAAACAATGCGAGGTTTTCATACAAGTCAAAAAGAAATGGTTGCTACCCTTAGCATCCAAAATCTTGAAGAGCAGGTAAAACTGCAGGTGAAGCCTTCAAAAGACATGCTTGCAGATGTCATCTTTGGACATCAGTGGTTAGACCAACACAAGGCCTACAAAGAAGATAAAATGCTAGTACTCTCTTCCCCAAGAGGTAGCTAGCAACATTTATAAGTACCATTAATTCTAGATTCAGAGCTGCAAAAGTCACAAGAATTGAAGAAAAATCTTGCAGACAAAGGTAAAGCTAAATTGGAACCTCCACCGATTAGCACAAAAGGTGTGACAGCATATGCCTCTACAACAAAGAACCCTCATGGATCAGCTTCTTCAAGCAAGCTAGGCTTTCAAAACTTCAAGTCAATTGTTGAACCAATTGAAACCTCTAAGGAGACACCGAGAAAAGCAAAGATATATCAGCCAAAGTACTCAAGAAAGCAAAGAAAAGTGAAGCAAGTGTTTGTTTCGAGCAATTTAGTCAAAGTCAATGATCCAGTTTGGACTAAAGACAAGAAATCAACACTAAAAGACAAACACATGGGATGGATAGCATCACAATGGAGCTTAAAAGAATAGGAGACATAGGAGTACTATAAAGGTAATAGACAGGTCTGGGTGACAAACCTGCAGGTTAGAGCATATAAAGTAACTTCAAGTCCCTTCCAAGAAATAAGGCCCACAAGGTATCAACCTCGACAATATCCTAGGATACCTAAAGAAGCAAGTATACAACAGAATAGCATTGAAAGATGCTAAAGTCTACCACAGTTCACAAGAGGATATAGAACAAAATGGATCTCAAAGAATCTTCCTCTTAGACAAGGATTCTACACAGGTTATACAAAGATTTGGCTACCACTCAACCACAAGCCAACTGTAGCTACACCACACCTGCATAAAGATCTCATGAGCTCAACAAGACCTAGAGCTCAACAAAGTCAACAAAGGAGATACAAAGGTCATCAAGAGATTTGAACTCCTAAGTCTTTCAATGCTCCTAATCAAAAGCCAAATGTCGACAGAGAACGGAGGCCTACAACAACATCAAAGACTCCTATCAACTGGCCTAATTGGAGAATCAAAAAGATAATGGAGTCTTCACAATCAAAGAAGGACAACCCAACCAACGAGAATGAAAATTCAATGATGATAAAATAGGTATGGCAAGAGAAACCTTCAATGCCAACTTGGTCCTTCACTAATCCTCTTTTTGAGGATTCAAGCTTACTTTACCTGAAGAAATGTTTGTAGTAAGCACAAGAATGTAAAAAGTCAAGTAGCCAGGGTGCGAAAAACACTCTTTGGCATAGTCAGAGTCGGGCTGCTGAGCAAAGTATTAGTCCCAAAGCTTCAAGTCATATTAAACTCTGTGCTAAGAGTCGTAGTTATTAGGTTTATGCTCAAGTTGGAAGAGTTGAGCATATCTAAAGTCATGTTGCTCATGCTAGATGAGATGAGCATAAGAGTCGAAGTCTATTAACTTACAAATGGTGGAGTGTCGTAGAGTCCAACACTCACGCACAGTGTACAATAAGATAAGGGCACATATCCTCGTCAATGAAAATCATTCTTAAAGGGGTGACAACTTGCAAAGCCATGTCATATGCTTTTATAGCTACACCATCTTTTTGAAGAACCCCTCAAAATCCTTCTTGCACAGCATATTGTTTCCCATGCATTTCTGTGTATGCATAAATAGGATGTCCCATTATTGGACATATGCATTAGACACTCTTTTTTGGCTTCCACTATGCACCTTGAGTGGACTACAACAAGCAAACCCATGTTTCATCATGCTACCCTCTCATATTTGCTCTCTTTAATTCCATATCTATCAACAAATAATCCCTTGAGTACTTTATTAATATTTCCCATGCTAATAAGTACTCCAATAATGCGTGTATCGCAAAGGCACTTTTTTTCCCACTGGGTTTTTTCCCTTTGGTCATCAGGATATTAGACCTTAATTTAGATCCTCGTCATTTTACTTCTCTTGTACCTACTTTTCATAAATAAACAGCAGCCTCATCATTATGATATTACAAAGGACAAATGCAACATCATCTCTTACATGAGACATATTTGGACCAATCAAGATGTTGCAGCAAATTAAACTTCATCAACAAATTCAACGACAAATGAAGACAATCAACCCATCGAAAACCAATCAAAAACCTTCCACAACCTCCATGGACACTTTTCAACAAGACCCGAGGACGGGCACTAAAATCGAAAGGGGGGAATGTTAACTGAGCAGACATTAGTTACCAAGAGCTGCTAAAGATCGAAGCCTTATGAATGCACATCGAAGATGAATATAAAGAATCAGTGAAGATTGGAGCTACACACTTTTCACATTTTTCCAAAATGGCCATGTATTGTAATTTCCCGATTTATTTAGCCATTGTGATCATTGTAACATGTTACGGGCTCAATAAGAGTTCCAAGATGTAAAGCACAGGTCACTTAGTGTACCTGGGTTGCAAATACAATAAGTGTGGAGCCTCAAAGGTCTTGGACTCCGGACATTACACATTTTAGACCTTGGCTAAGGTATAAAAGCCAACTTTGTAAAATTTATTAGTAAGTTTTTGGATAATGAAACACAGCATGAGCTAATGGCGTTCACTTCTCTACTTCTCGCGCTTCCTACTTCCTTCCCGGTTGTCACATTGCAGCTGCATCTGTTGCGTTGCAACCGTAGGTAAGAGCTCTACACATTGACGTAAGCATTTCATGATATTTCGTAGCTTTTGGCATTGTAGATGGCTGAGACAGTTTCACTAGGTGGGAATGCTCTCTTGTGAGACGGGCAGTGAACCAGTCAGTAATTACTACGGTAATTACCATGGTAAACCCAAGGCATATACGACCTGTTGTTTGTAGAGCCCCATTCAGAGTGTTAGGATGCATGCAGAGAGCAGGTTTGGGCATAGATGCCTTGTCTTGTGACTGAGGAGATGCACTAGAGGCTTGAGCTGCCTCTTCAACTAGAGGAGCTCCACGAGGCCTTCAGAGAACTTCCACCTGGTAGTTGTCCCGGTGAGAATGGTTTGAGTCCCAGTTTTTTCTTAGAGTATTGGGACTTGCTTGGCTCAGATCTGTGCAACGCTTTTTAGTACGTCTTACACATAGGAGAGATGCCTGACAGCATGAGTGAGGGCTTGATCTACCTCATTTCCAAGGAGGTGGCTCCTTGGATGAGATTCAGCAGTGGCGGCCCATTATCATCCTCAACTCAACCTACAAAATTCTTGCCAAGGCTCTGAGTTTGAGGATCTAGCCACTTCTAGAGAGAATCATACGTGGGACCCAGACATGTTTTGTTAAGGAGCGCAATATCCTTGACAAACTTTACTTTCTAGGAGGCATCTGCCCTCGCACGCCTCTTTGGTGAGGATTTGGTGATTCTTCTTCTTGATTTTGAGAAGGCCTATGAATAAGAGAGCTTTTGTCACAATTCAAAAGAGGCACAACAAAACACAAAAAAAAATCTTACGCAAACAAACATATCAAGTGGAGCAAGAAAGATGTAGAGCAAAGAAGAGAGACAAAGAAATGGAGCTATCACATAGCTTACATGATGTTGTTCTTTGTGAAGCTATCACATAGCCTACATGAAAACTACACCAGTTTTTGGTAAACGCTAAACATTTTCATCATACACTCATTGTCTTAGGGTTGACGGGGACCTCTCACCTCTCTACCCTCTTACAATGGATCAAAACTAAGCAATTCTCAACTATTTTCACAACAAGTAAGTGACACAACTTTAAAAATAAAAATCATCTTGAATTCATCAAACCGCAATGCACAAGTGAATGTAAGAATATTTGAAAGCCAAATCATGCCTTTGAAGCACCAAACCTCAATTTTGTTCATGATGGAAGACCATGTACAATAGTTATCTTGAGATGTGGCACTTATAATATCTCACTTGTAATGTGTAGCATAAAAAACTATAGTGCACCAATGTGTCAAACTCACAATTTTTTAACTACACCTAGTCTCTCCTCACACATACAGTGTTGACTACACCTAGTCTCTCATCACACATACAGTGTTGGGGTGCTATGTGAGAGATGATTTGCAAGAAAGGAGAGGAATCGATTTAAAGGTTGGAGGCCTCTCATTAAGGTTTTTGATAATCCTATTTTATAAGCTAACAAACCAAGGTTAGGATATTTTGAATATCAAAATATGACGGGTCTCTCTTGTCTGCTTGATTCATGGAGGTGGGCTCAAGACAAAGGAATTAGGTCTCCCCAAGGAATTAGGTCTCCCCAATCTTCAAAAAAAAAAATTCTCTCAAAGCATGTAAGTGTTGTTGGACGGATACGCCGCGACGGACGTCAGCACAGCGAGAACTCACCTAACATATAATGTCAGCTAAGGACGAAGCTCGACCCGCAGGCGCGTGGAAGCAAGCATAAGGTGTCAACCTACACTCGACCGACTCCTAACTAATTCCTACAGAGGTCTCTACCAATTGTCTAAGTCACAGCCTTCAAGAGTGCATAAGAGGAAACTTCCTACAATGCTTCTAGATCCGAACACCCATCAAACAATCTCGAAACACCATAGAACTTGAGGGAGACCCTACTAACACCAATAGGTTGCTCTCCCTAAGGTCTATGAACCAAAACCCCAACCCAAAACACCCGGTGCAAAATCACATAGGATGTCTGGCCGAAATTTGCAGGTCTTCATTTCCAAAATCTAAAGTGCCTAATGTGTAGCTCTACTCAATGTGAACACGTGGATATGCTGCAATGCAAAATCGGACAACGTATGCTCACCAAATCACCAGATGAAGCTCGCAAAACCAGGCCGTATGCGCGCAATGTAGGTATCGGCGCGTAGCTCTCGTCGGGGGCAACATGCTGCACTTCTCCACACTCGATTCCGACCACCGGTGCACACGTAGCGTCAAGATGAAGCTCACACACTCTCTCGTACACAGTACGCTCACTCACAGACTTCAAAACTTGTTTTGTTTAAAAATGACAAAAGGTTTTTTCATTAAGGTCAAAAAGTGGTATATATACCTTACAATTCTCAAAACCCTAAAGTTCCAAATCAACCATCTACTCAATCTAACTATCTACTCAACCATCTACTCAATCTAACTATCAAAACTAGGATACAATCTGGAAACTTCTATAAGCCTCAATATTTACAAGGTGAAAAATCAGGTTTCTTCAATAAATGAATAATTACAAAGAATGATAATCTTCCGAGTAGTCAGTTTCCGTGGGGTGTGTCCAGCTTCTAACACTACCCCCCTCCTTGCTCATGTCATCCCCGACATGGCCGCTGAGCTGCTTCTTCATCGTATGGTTTCACGCATCTTGATCAGTCATTCGTATCTTGCATGTAGATTCATCATTGTTGGGCCAAAAATATCAGTGTTTATTGTGAAGAAGCCGGTGTAGAACGCTTCTTCAAAGGCCTGGAGGTGATAGGATGGCAGAAACATTATCCTTTGATACAATGCATGTATTACCTCCTTGGAAGGCTGACCAGCCAGATCATAGGCACATCTGTAAGTATCTTGGAAGAAGAAGATACTCTCTATCACCTGGCCATGCTTGAATGTCTCAAATACTGCTAGAAGAGTTTTGCATATTTTCTTCATCATGATGCATGTAAGGTCAGGTGATCTAGTGAACAATTTGATGGCACCCGTTACGGTTTTCACTATGTATTGGACACTTATTCTCTCACCTGTGTTCAAGCCGGACAGCTTAGGATAATGGAGCCAAGTGGGTTGGCTCCTTTGTAATATCTCCTTGGCCTTCCACGTCCTGATCCTTGGTAGAGGAAAAAAGCTGAGGTTGTCTCTGATGTTTTTCGACGCCTCTACCAAATGGATTAGGTAATGTGGGTACTTTGTGAGCCAAGCCTTCCTCCATTTGGGCTGAGAGTCAGCTATTAGCCTGACCCCTTGTGGTTGGGAGATATCTGCGTTGTAGAGTGGTACGGTCGGCTCTTCTCTAATCCTCTTATTGATGGTGGCTGCTTCATATTTCAGCAAAGAATATGGGAGAGAGGGTTGAAGCCATTCACACCTGAGGTTGCTGGCGTTGATCTTCTGGATAGTCATGGATTTGAAAACTCTCTGCTCCCACTCCAAGGCTTCCTTTGTTGTCTCTCTGATTTCCACCTCTATTGCCTTACGCAGCTTTTCTTCCTCCTCCTGTGTCAGATCTTGTGGCTCTTGAGAGGATCCTTCTAGGATTTCCTCTTGCATAGCTGTGTCCACCGGATCTGCCACATTTTCTAAATCTATGCCTTCATTGGCTGCTGGACTTGTGCCCTCTTGCTCTCCAGCTTGCTGTCCTCTCAGCTCCTCAATCTACTTTAGGATTTTTTGTTTTTCTGTTTCAGCTTCTTCGCCCATATTCACGAGGAGGTCGTTCAATTCGGCCTTTATCTTCTCCGCCTCCTCGAGATTTCTTTTGATACTTTATAATTCTTCTTGCAGGGCTTTTTGGTCTTCTTCCATTCGTGTTTGCATAACAATTGACCCTTCTGCCATCATCAATCGTTTCTTTTTCTCTAGAGTAAGCTCCTTCTGAAGTTCTTGCATCTGTTCTTCATAAAGTTGGCTTTCCGTAGTGATGTGAGTCGAGCTAGTAGCTCTGACTCTGGCAGGAGATGCCCGCAGCCTCTCGATGGTTTGATCTTTCACTTTGAGCTGATCCTTGAGCTCAAGGACCTCATCCTGGCTGGCTTCTTGATCTATCTCCGCCTTTTCTTTGGCGTTTCACATTGCTTCAACTTCTTTAGACTCCTCCGCCAGCTGTAGGGTCAGGTTATCCCTTTCCCTTTCGGCATCTTTCAATGATTTGCTGAGTTGCTGAAATTCCTCTTCAACTCCTTGCATTCTTTGGGCTGCTGAATGATTTTCCTTTTTCATTTCCTAGCATCTTTGCAATGCCCTTGCTAGACTGGCCTGTAGCTCCGCTTCTCTCTCTTTCTACCTTTGACTTTTTCCTTGTAGAGAGTCTACTTCGAGCTTTGTCTTCACTTCAGTGGCCTTGAGAGCTGCCATCTCACTTTCTGAGGCCATGGACTGCGCTCTTAACCCAGTTAACTTCGTCATCACCACATCCCAATCGTTGGAGGGCGGGTGCAGGTCCACTGTATCTGTGGCCATCTCTTTTTGTTCTACTAACCTGATGCTTTGCATTTGTTCCTCAGGCCCTGTTCTTGCCAAGTCGAATCCGACTGTGGCAGCCTCTTCTTTTGTGTATCCTGCTGCTAGCAAGTCCAAAAATGTGTTATATGAATCATTTGACTCTTGTTGCCCACTTTGAGGGTTAGCCTCTTACTTTGGTTCCGGCGTGTCTATGGAGAGGATTGGCTTGGCCGGAATGGCCGTGGACCGTATTTCTTTTGCTGTCGATTGGTATAGCTGGTTTTTGTAGGTGTTTTGCTACTTCCTTGGTTTCCACTGTTTTGTTGCTGATGATCATCCACATAAGTCGATTGTCCTTTTTCAAATGCAGATGTCTGCCTTCCGTTGTTGCTTGTACTGAAGGGAGTTCCTTTTGCTTTTGTTTTGGTATCCAAATGCAAGTAACATTTGGGTTATTGCTGAGCATTTTCTTTGGAATCCATATCTGTTTTATGCCCTTGGTTTTTGGTTGAACTATCTGCTTCGGTTGAATTCTTTCATTGCATTGTTGTTTGTTTGCCATGTCATTTCTATCCTTCCGCATCCATACTTGTTTCCCTTGTTTTGGTAATCTAGATCTTTGTATTGCGGTTGGTGACTTCGTATGTATGTAGTTAGCATGGTTGGCTTTTACCTGTCTATTGGCCTTGGGTAGCATGTTGTTCTTTGGTGGCATTCTTGCTTTGGTTTTCTTCCCAGTGATTGCATTGCTTGCAGACAATTGATTATTCCGATATTGCTGAGCAAAGGTTATTACCTGTTGTTCGTGTGCATGCTGAATTTTGACTGCATTCGCATTCCAATCGATCTGCACATTGTACTCTTTTGGCCAAGGTTGTCCCAACATCATTGGGTGTTGTGTGCTTTCATCCTCCACCACATAGAATTTGTGTGGGTAAATATATTGATGTACTTGTACATGCTATATAGTCCATCCCAATGTTTTCAACAGATGTGATGTACTACTTTCCAACACTTGAGGAGTAGGATGAAGTTGACCTGTGGATTTGAGCTATTGGTATAATCCGTAAGAGATCAAATTTGCTTGAGCTCCAGAATCAAGCAATGCCGTCGATTCAACTTGATTGCTACCCACTTTGACTGCAATTATTGGCTCCACTGTGTCTTCATCCAACTGCGTTATTAGAATGTCATTGATTTGTAATGGTGCTCCACTTTGTTGTTGTTGTCGCAGAAGTCTTCTTTTTGCAATGCGTTCTTGTGATTCTGCTTGAGCTTCCTCTCGTACTCTCTGTTTTTCCTTCATCCGTTGTTTTCCTTGATGGATTTGTTGGAGCATCTCCTTTGTTAGTGGTAAATGATATTTCCTTAGTCGACATCCACTAATCCAGTTTTGTATTTCTTCACTTGCTAATGTAGCAAGCTTGACAGCTCCGCTTTGTGATAAATCACTAATCACAAAGGGTCCCATACCTCGCTTTTTAAGTTTCTTGGCATGTTGCTTCAAAGTATAAACAAGTAAATAATCACCTGTTTTGAACTCCTTGGTGCGCACATGCTTGTCAAAAAACTCTTTTTGTCTTCTCTTTTTAGCATAGATTGAAGCTACAACTCTCAAGCGGAGTTCATCTAGCTTTTCAAGATCATCGATTCTTGAAGAGAGCTCATGCCCTGTCCATTCTAAGCGTTTCTCTACTCGTAGAGTTGGAATTAAAACTCTATGGGTAGTATAGCATTTAGGCCAAACACCATGTTGTACGGTGTTGTTCCTATTGATGTTTTGTAAGCTACCCTGTATGCCCATAGTGTTGAGTGTAGCTGCTGATCCCAATCTGTTCTTGACTCTGACACTATTTTAGTGAGAACAGTGCATAGTGTTTTATTTGTGGCCTCAGCTTGTCCATTGGCCTCTGGATGGTATGGAGCAGATTTTCTATGTATGACCATGAATTCCTCTAGCAGATATTCAATAACTTCATTAAGAAAATGTGTCCCACGATCACTGACAATTTCTATTGGTAAACCGTATTGTACAAAAACATTCTCATACAAAAATTGTGCAGTAGCTCGTGCATTTGCTTTTTGCGTTGCCTTGGCTTCGACCCATTTTGTGAGATAGTCCGTAGCCACAATGATATATTGGGTATGGGTGCGATATGCAGGGGGTGAGATAGGTCCCACAAAATCAATGCCCCATTTTGCAAATGCTCTTGCTCCCATCATTGACCATAGTGGCATCTCATCTCTCTTTATCGGCACCTTGGTGCGCTGACATGCGTCACAATGCTTTACAAACTCTTCAACATCCATGTGCAATGTAGGCCACCATATACCTGCGGTTAAGACGATTTTTTCCGTCTTATCACCCGAAAAATGGCCTCCACTTATTCCGCTATGTGCATGTTCTAGAATCAGCAGGTATTCGCTTTCACTTGCACAGACTCTAAGTTGATTGTCCTTTCCTCGCTTATAGAGTTGGTTCCCAATTAACTGAAAGTTACGAGCTTCCAACTCTATAGCTTTTTTCCATGCTCTTGTTATGTTCTCAGGAAATGTCTTGGTGGTTAAGAAATCAATGATATATTGACTCCATGTAGGTGCAATGTTTACCTGAAACAATGTCGCGTCATCCACTAGTCGTTTGACACTACATATAGTACAATTGGTAACAAAAGAATGTGTGTCCGCATACATAGTTGGCCAATAAACCCCTAACTATTTCAGTCTCTGGTGTGTTTTCACTGTTGAACAATGAAATGCATAATCCTGGACATGTGCTTCTTCAAGGTAGCACTCGAATTCTTCCGGATTTATACATAATCGTAGGATTTGGTCCGATCCTAGATGATACAACGTCCTGCTATCAACTGGAAGTTTTTTGTTTGTCGAATTGTTTGTTGTTTCGATATGTACTCCGTATTATCAAACCTACTTCCAAAGGAAAGAATGCTAACAATTTCCTGTGACCATTTGGGTATCATTTCAACATTGAAAAGATAAGAATCTGGTATGTCATCATCTACTCCTTCAGGAGCTTCCCCGTTGTGTATCCTTGAAAGATGATCCGCTTGTAGATGGGTTTTACCCTTTTTGACCACCAGTGTGAAATCAAACTCTAGCAATATAATAAACCAGCGTACAATTCTCCCTGTATTGCATGGTTTATTTACCATATATAAAAGAGCTTGATGATCTGTAAAGAACACAAATTTGTTTGCAAGCAAATAATGCCGAAATTTCTTTACAGCATAAAGCATTCCTAACCCTTCTTCTTTGGTGGTTGTGTAGTTATTTTCCGTACTGTTTAACTGTCGGCTTGCATAACAAACTGGAAAATCCATTGTTCCATCTCCAGGTTGAGCCAAAATACTTCCGATTGCATATGCAGAAGCATCAATGTGAACATGGAATATCTTTTTCCAATCTGGTTCTTTAAGTACAGGTGCTGATATAAGGTTTTCCTTCAGCTTTTGGAATGAAGTTTCACACTCCTCCGTCCAATCGAAATTGACTAGCAAATGATACAGAGGTTGTGCGATGACCGCATACATGTATATAAATCTTCGATAATATCCGCAGTGTCCCATGAAGGATTGCACTTGTTTTGCATTAGTAGGCCTGGGTAGGTCTATGATGACATTGACTTTGTCTAGGTCAGTGGTTATGCCATTTCTTGAGACAACGTGTCCTAAGATGCGGCCTTGCTTAACCATAAATATACACTTTTTCGGGTTAAGGCCGATTCGATATGTCCTGCATTTTTCAAAGACCTTTTGCAAATGGTCAATATATTCCTCTCGTAGAAGAGAGTGTACACAAAGATCATCCATGTAAATTTCTAATAATATTTATAGGTATTCTTTGAACGCGTGCATCATTAACCTTTGGAAGGTAAATGGGGCATTAGTTAAGCCAAACGGCATAACTCGATACGCATAAATTCCCCATTCCATGGCAAACACTATTTTGTGTTGATCCTCCCTTGCAATTGCCAGTTGGTTATATCCTGAAAACCCATCCAGAAAGGGATAAGCTCGTTTTCTGGCCACCCGCTCAAGTACATGTTCTGTGATTTGCAAGGGATAATTATCCCTTATGGTGGCTTCATTTACCTTTTTGAGGTTTACACACACTCGCAGTTTTCCGTTCTTTTTGGGAACTACCACAATGGGTGACACCCAATTTGTACGTTCAATTTCATAGATGAATTCAGCTTCCATCAGCTTATCTTTGATTCTTTTAGAAAATGTGTCATTATATGTATAAGGACGTTGTTTGCTAGGTTTTGCATCTGATTTCAAAGGAATTGTATGTTGACATATCGATGGATCAACTACTTTGAGGTCTTTATAGGACCATGCAAACACATCTTTATACTTCTTGAGAAGTTGTGTTAGCCGTTCTTCTTCTTCAGGCTCTAAATCGTTTGCTATATAGACCGGCTGAGGCTTTTCACCTGGTTCCGCGAGGTCTATCCTTTTTGCATTTTCAGGCCCATCGTAAGATTCTTGGTTGGTTCTTTCCCTGACTGCTGGTGTCATGATGATTTTTCTGTCCTGGATGGTAAATTTCCGATAGTGTGATGGTACATTCATGTTCCCCTTTTCTGACTCCCCTTTACCATCACTATCTTTTTTAGTGGTCCATATCTCACGTAAAGACCGTTTCAGTTCTTGGTATTTCTGTTTACGCTCTAGTTTGGTCCAGTCTTGGTCTTTTGTTGTTTCTTTTTTTTATTTTTGAGATTTTTGTGATTTTGTTTTTGTTTTAGCTTTTCGTTTTTGTTTTATTTCCTCTCGCGTTCTTTCCCTACGATCTTTTGAGAATCTTCCTGATATTTGATCTTTTACACAATCCTCTGCTTTTACAAGCATCAAATAGTGAGTTTTACCTTTTATCCTGGGCATCAGGTTCTCTCTCACTTTGTTTCTTGCTCGTTTCCTCCTATAGCGTTCCTGGCGTCTAGGGTGCTGATTAGCAAAATCATAAAACTTGATATTCTCAATTTTCCTTCCACGCTCACTTGAGGTGTCTGAACACTCATTATCTGCATCATCATTTACTTCCAGATGAGTCAGAGGAGTTATAAAACTCTTCTTGTTCTGGTGGTTCTATCATCTCATCTTCTCCTAGTATAATGCTTACGATGTAGTAGGGTAGCACATCATAGCCATCCTTCTCGCAAAATTTTGTTGTTGGACTATCTGTAATGGTACAGACATCCAATGTTGCTAGTATGTGTTCCCATTCTAGAGGTTCCAAGGCATCTTCAGGGAAAGGTTACGAAATATACTCCTTGTCCTCTATCGCTCTTTCTAAGACGCATTCCTCTCTTCTTAAGCTTCCACAATGTGAAGCTCCGCACATCCATAGCTGTTTTTGTTTCCCTAACCATGCTGGGAGTTCTGATCCTGCTATTGTAGCTGAATCAAACTCTTCCACAGGTGTTTGGTTCACATCTTTGTAACTATGATCTTTAGGTGTATTTTAGTTGTTGTCTCGCCATGTCTGAGGTATATGTGGTCGTAACGCCAATGTTGGACCATTTTCAATTGTCGCATGAATGGTCATCCCAAGATGATCTCATAATTGTTCTTTTTGTCGAAATCGACTATTGCAAATGTATGCTCATACTAGATCCCGCAAGAAGTGAAAATCACTTTTTCTAAGAGTCCTAGAGGCTTCTCCATGAACCTGTCTGCCAATTGAAATATCATTCTGGTAGCTTTTAAAGTTGGTTTTCCCCACTTTTTCCAGATTTCCTTGGTGGTGATAGAAACTCCTGCTCCACCGTCAAGAATAGCTTTGGAAACTACTCCTTGGAATTCTACTAGTAGCGTGGTGTTTCCATCTTCTCCCTCACAATACTCTCCAACCTTGTTTAATGGTACTGGCCTAGTGTTTAGTTGAGGCCTGTCCAACTCTCTGATACCTTCCTGTAGCCTCAAGGTGGGGTCTCTCACTCCAAATTTTTCTAGGCATTTACCTACTGTGGTCCACATATTTGGTCGTAACCTGAGGAGTTCTGCTAATGTGATTGTGCATGCCATCGGGGTGGACAATAACTCAATCAATCCTTGTGAATCCATCACTTTGTTAGAAGAAAGTCTTTGAGATGGGATTTCTCGTAATTCCGACTTGGCTTCATACTCTCCTAGGTAAGAGGGTAAAGTTTTCAGCGAGGCTGGTTGGTTGTGCCCCAAACTAATTGATCCTTGGTCTCCCCCTTGTGAATGTATCTCAAAGTTCATTTGTGACCTTGCCTCAAATTCTTCAATAGGAGGTAAGATCACATTCTTCTCTTTTCTCATGATATTCATGTGGTTACTCATCCTATTAGCCTCATTGGCCTCACGGATTTTCTTCCATAGATCATCTAGACCGTTACAGTCCTTACCCATTTCTGTCAATGTTTTAGGCTGAAACCCGTCACTTGCCTCATCTGTTGTATTTGGCACTATGATAGGCTCTCCTCTGGACTCATAGGCATTAGTGAGTCTTTCCTTTGTTTCTACTTGTTCCTCTAAAGTTGATTGGATAGGGGTTTGAGCTGGTGCCTCATGCCAATTTGCAGGTTTACCCAACGGGTCTTCCATCAATGATTGAGCTGTTTCGATCATCTTTTTACACATTTCCAACCTTTGCTTTTCTATTTCCGCATATGGATAAGTCATTCAACTCTGTTCCTGGGTTTGGTTCTTTCTGAGACTGGCTTCATAAGCTTTCAGAAGCGCATCCAACTGCTCATTTCCCTTGTCTGCCAGTACACATCCTCGTGATCGTGCACTTTTGGGCTCTGCTATTTCCTTGGGTGTTATGGTTGCCATGGTGTGTGAGCTTTCTACACCTACAGGTCCTGGTAGGTTGCCTGCTTGATACCTAGGCATCTGTGGAGCTTGAGAAGAAGCTATCGGAGCTTGGGGAGCATAAGTTCTCTCTCTCACATATCCCTTGTTATAATAACATTCCTCTGTCCCATGGTTTGTCCATTTTTGTTCAATAGCACACCACTTGGGCTGTTTAGCCTGGGGTTTTGCGTACAAGTTAATCTTTTTTAGCACTTCATCTACAAGCTGCTCTTGGTTTACAACTACTTCTCCTTTCGATGTTGTCTTAGAAGACTTGCTTCCACTTTGTTGTGAAGATGAATCGTCGTCAAGGTCCTTGAACTCCCCCTCTTTATAGACCGCACAATTGTCCACAAGGTAAAGAGCCTCCTTGGCCAACTCATTCAACGTCGTGCTCCTCTTAATATGTAAGTCTTTTTGGATATCCGCATTCCTTAGTCCTTGGATGAATATAAGCATAAGTCTGGACTGAGTTGGCAGTTCTTCCACAGGACAGAACTTAACATATCTTTTTAGTCTTAGGACTGTCTTTTGTACAGATTCCCCATCTTTCTGTTTGAATTTATGGATTTGTGAGACGGTACTATGAGCTATTCCCCTTTGTGAGAATTCCTCAATAAATTCGTCAAACACTTCCTCCATAGACTCAAAGTCTCTACTCTCTACAGAGTCAAACCAAGTGGGAGCTTCATTCTCTAGGGTTAGTCCAAACCCTGCAAATAGGGTAGGGAAGTCTAACACCTCTTCGGCTCTAATTACACGCAGAAAGGCTGCTGCATGATCTCTTGGGTCTCTGTTTCTTGTGTATTTCTTGTTTACCCATTTTTTCACTTGAGAAGGTCTTATTCTACGATGGTCTACAAACCTCATCATTGGATCTCCACGTCCTATTCGATATACCTCCTCAGGTCTTCTGTAGTAGGCTAGTTCCTCTCCTAGTGGTGCTCCTAAGCCATAATTTCTAATAGTTCTCACCAAAGATGGTTCATCTCTTCGAACTCGTTCTAAGGGTGGCCCTCCAGGCTCTGTTGACCCTTGAGTCTTTGGCTTACTCTCTCCTTGATACCTTGAATAGAGTGGTGGTTCTTGCAAATCCCTTAGCCCTCGTGCAACTTTATAACCATCTCGGTTTCGGTCTTGTTCCATTGTTGCACTCTGTCGAAGCCATGCCTGCAATGATGGCTGGTTTGCTGGTTGGTTTTGGTTGTTGAATGCCTGCGATGGGTGGAATGTGAGGTAGCGTCATACTCTTCAGAAAAGGGATTTGTCGAATTGCTCGGGGTGTAGGTGGCTCTTGGCACATCCTCAGGGGTGTATGTTGATGCTCCTAGACCTGTTGCCCTTTCTACCTCCTCTGGGAGAATACGTTGGTATTCTCACCCGTATATATCAACAAAAATTATACCCTTTCCCATAGCAGTTTCATAAGAGAATAAGTAAAGAACCTTGTCTTTGCTTAATTTGTTTATATATGGTTCTTTGCTGCGAAAGTAAGCGGCTATACCCTCACTCTCATGCTTGTAGATTTCCACGTTCTCATTATAACTTGGAACCCTGGTTGTTTTCTTATCATACATAAAAATAGCTCCGGGCCGATCGATGTTTGGTGGCGGTTCTTGAGCTTCTGAAACCATTTTCCCTTTCGCCACATTATCTCCATATCTATTGTAATCTTCAGGGTTATCGACTATTAGATAGTAGCTCCCCTTTTTGTCTCGGAATCTATCTCCATCATCATAGACTCCGATTATTTCCAATCTCTGTGCTGGCCTCTCTTCGATACAAATGCACTTGAGTCCTCGATAGTCAGAATAGACTAGGGCTCCCCTCGAGTTTGTTCCCTCTAAGAAGATCACAGTGAGTTTGGAATCATTCAAAGGATTTAAGGAGGTGCTTCCTCCTGGCATTGGTCCGTCATAGGTGAAACCTCCTGGCTATTAACTACCCATCATGAAGAAAGATTTGTCTGACGAAGTGTCAGTATCACTACATTCCTCAATAATCGGTGCTAGCGGATCTAGCCTTGCCTGCGTTACACTCTCCTCAGTGGACACTAAGCTACCTTGGTCACCTGCCACCTTCTGGTCTCTAAAAATGTATCTTCCTGATCTTAAATTCATCAAACTTATCAATGCAATTTATCACAAATCCAACCACTCACGTGGCAAAGGATCAGTCTCCGCACAACTTCTTCTTTGTTTTTGCTGAATATACCTGTACACAAACGTTTAATTTCAGCAATCGAATCAAAGCATTTATCTGCTAGAGGTTATCTCAGTAATGATTGGTATAACTAGAGAGTTAATCTCAACCACTACTGTATTTTATACAATGCTGATGTTCGGGATTACGTCTGCTATTCTGGAACTGTACTTCCCTCGGATGTTGGTCAATTTACATGAAAAAGTTTGAATTCAATCTTTGCTCCATCAAATGGACAAACAAGGTCCAAATTCACTTCTGAAAGAAGTTCTGGAACCCTTGAGCCAAATGGAATCTCACTGTCTAAGCCCCCTCAAATTTTGTCTTCAGTAGGCCCCAACAGACATCCTATGCATAGGATGTCTCCTGCTTTATTTTGCCTGGATTTTTGCACTATGGATTCCCCTTTTCGTGCAGAGTCTATAGCTGTTTTTACTTTTTGATTTGGACACCTATAAGCTGGTCAATGAGTCAGAAATCTGTTCCGACAGCCTGTTGCTCATCTTGATCAGTCTAACCAACTCCAATTTGGACCAAAATTGACTAGGGGGCTTGCCTCAGGCTATACAACACCTTGCTATGCCCACTGTCAGTATCCGGCTTCAATTTCTTGCTTTAGACATCCTACGCGTAGGATGTCTTTTTCATCAGAATGGCTTCAAATTCAAAACACAGGCTCCCCTTGAGTTGCTGATCAATTTGGTATGCTCAAAATTAGGTTTGGAGTGTAAAATCACACAGAAGACATCCTACACGTAGGATTTCTTTTTGGCCTGTTTGACCCCAAACTTGACCCACAGCTTCCCCTTGATGTCAGAAACCCAGTGGTATGCTTAAATTTTGGTTTGGATTTCAAAAGTTCCCAATTTTAGCTGTTCTTGCCTTTTTCAGTCAAAAGTGCTAAAGTCTGCTTTGAACCCAATTTTCTCACCCAAATGAGATGAAACCCCTCTCAGTCACTCAATATATCATGCAAGTCATGCTCATGCAGCCATCTTATGGTTTTGGTCTTAAAATAATGCTTTGGCACAATTTGGGTAGGATGTCTCGCAACTTCAGTCTACCTGGCCTTATCCTGTCAAGATATGGTCAAATTTCCACTTTCCAGTTGAAAATAGGGTAAACCCCCTTTTTTGAACACACTAGTCAACTCAAAATCCCAAAATTCCCACTAGATTAGCCTGCAAACATCCTACGCGTAGGATGTCTCCTAGCTTGAATTTATTTTTTTTTCCTGACAGAAATGCTCCTGATGCTCTGCAGCTCTATCACTCACAGTAACTTTTGGACTTCACTTAGGCTTTCAAACACACTTTTACGTCTTTTTGTGTCTTTTATAAACTTGTGATGAATTTACCAAGAAAGTATACATACATGAAGTGCTCTAGATCCTGAATCATGATGTCCTACTTACTCTACTCCTACTCATCATGTGAAATGGTGAGAATGGTGTTTTGGTTGCTTTCTGGACTCTCTGGACTCTCAAGCTCTCCTCTCACCGCTTCTATTACTCCAACTCCTACTCAAGAAAACAACTAATACCTAAAACTATCTTAGTCTACCTAATTCTACCTAAGTCGAAGGATCTAGGCCAGACACACGCTCCCTAAACTCCCTCTAAGACCTAGAGAGTCCTCCACCCTTTGATCCTATCTAAATGTAAAACAAGACTCTTGGCAAGCCAAAAATCCCTATCCTCAAGGATTAGTCTCGGTCACCTATCCCCGGCAGCGGTGCCAATGTTGGACGGATACGCCGTGACGGACGTCAGCACAGCGAGAACTCACCTAACATATAATGTCAGCTAAGGACAAGTCTCGACCCACAGGCACATGGAAGCAAGCATAAGGTGTCAACCTACACTCGACCGACTCCTAACTAATTCCTATAGAGGTCTCTACCAATTGTCTAAGTCGCAACCTTCAAGAGTGCATAAGAGGAAACTTCCTACAATGCTTTCTACAGCCGAACACCCATCAAACAATCTCGAAACACCATAGAACTTGAAGGAGACCCTACTAACACCAATAGGTCGCTCTCCCGAAGGTCTATGAGCCAAAACCCCAACCCAAAACAGGTCTTCATTTCCAAAATCTAAAGTGCCTAATGTGTAGCTCTACTCAATGTGAACGCGTGGATATGCTGCAATGCAAAATCGAACAACGTATGCTCACCAAATCACCAGATGAAGCTCTAAAAAGGAGCTTGCAAAACCGGACCGTATGCGCGCATTGTAGGTATCGACGCATAGCTCTCGTCGGGGGCAACATGCTGCACTTCTCCACACTCGATTCCAACCACCGGTGCACACGTAGCGTCAAGATGAAGCTTACACTCTCTCTCGTACACAGTACGCTCATCACAGACTTCAAAACTTGTTTTGTTTAAAAATGACAAAAGGTTTTTTCATTAAGGTCAAAAAGTGGTATATATACCTTACAATTCTCAAAACTCTAAAGTTCCAAATCAACCATCTACTCAATCTAACTATCAAACTAGGATACAATCTGGAAACTTCTGCAAGCCCTAATATTTACAAGGTGAAAAATCAGGTTTCCTCATAAATGAATAATTACAAAAAATGATAATCTTCCGAGTAGTTAGTTTCCGTGGGGTGTGTCCAGCTTCTAACAAGTGCATAAGTGAGGGTGAATTTAGGAAATGAAAAGATAGATGAAGTTTGAAAGTCAAAGATAAATGAAGGTGGAAAGTCAAAAGATAGATGAAGTTTGAAAGTCGAAGACAGATGAAGGTGGAAAGTCAAAAGACCTTTTGTGTCCATATAAAGAGGTGTTTCTCTTCTCCTTTATTTTCCCTTTCGAATTTTCTTCTCTTTAAAGTTTCCTCTTTCACTCTTTCTCTCTCTCTCTCTCTATTGTATCTGTCCTTCCTAGATAATACTATTGCAAATCTACGTGCTCCGTCATTGCCTGTTGCTACGTGCTATAGACTAGTGCATCGTTTTTGTTGTTGTTGAGGGAATGTTTTTAATAGTGATGATAAGAGATAAAAGTTATATATATATATATATATATATATATATATATATATATATATATATATATATATATATATATATATATATATATATATATATATATATATATATATATATATATATATAGATAGAGAGAGAGAGAGAGAGAGAGAGAGATGAATTTCACTATGCACATCTCTTGAGGTTAGGTTCCTTTCATGATTATGTCAATGGTTAAATGTATTAGTAGGCTAGTAACTCGGGGGTTCACTTAATAATTATGTGACTATCATGTAAGTGCAGCAGAAGGGGTTATTAAATTTCATATTTCCTCACATTTCCACATACAGAAGGGTATCATAAATGGAATTGGAATTTTTTTAACGGATGAAATAGACAAAGGGTGTATTTTCTCTGTAAAAAATTCATAGATAAGGAGTTTTAAAAATAGTCCTTGAACGCACACAATATACACATTTTATACATAGTGAACCCCCCGATGTTAGTAACATGGGAGATGAATAAGGCATGCATGCAATGTACATTACATGGGAATTTACACTAGGTAAGTCCTCAAGAAGGATGAGTAATCACATGGAGTGTGTGAAGCTATGAAAAAACAAGAGATTTTACCGATATATACCAATTGATAAAGCGATTCTGTAGACAACTATTGTATAGTTGCATTTGTCTTGTTGAGATGAAGAATATGAAGTGCTTAATGTTGAAATTCTCCCTTTGCAGAGGTTAACTTAGGCATGTTTGCTAAATTTTTTGTTTTTCGAATGGGTGAAGAGGGAATGGTAAGATGGAAGGAATTTAGAGAGAGACATAGAGTTACATGTGTGTACAAATGGTGCAGGAGAGCTATGGAGGTAAGGGAGAAATGGACATGGAAAAGAGGACCAGAGAGAGAATCGAGATTTTAATTTCGGGTGAGGGATGGAGAGGATGAGTATGCATGTGTAAGTAGAAGTGTGGAAGGGATAGAGAGAAGACTAGGTGTCCATGTGCATGAGGTGGATAGACTGAGGTCCACCAACAACATTCCATTTTAAAACCATGAGCTCTAAAAATAATGTTTTTTGTTTTAAAAATATTGTTAAGCTCATGGTCTACCTTTTTTATATGAATTTTTTTCAAATATATATGATAAAGAGATGCAAAAAATTTCACCAAAACGTGTTTTTTCTCTCTCCAATAGGTCTTGGAGTGGACCTCTTTTGGGTTTCAACTTTCTTATGAATCCATGAGTGAGCCCCTCCATGCATCATTGCATGACGTAAGAGACTCTAAATGGCTTGAGCACATGCATGGTGGAGGATTATTGATGAATATAATGTATACATAATGAAAGAACCAAACAAGCTAATGCATGGACTATTCATAAAATCTATAATGATGAACACATCGTGTCCATGATGATGAACATAGAATATGGAAAAATATGATATAGACAAGAAAAATCAAATTAGAGAAATCATGTGAGAAGATACCCTCATTTGTTTTTTTATTGATAGAACGTTAAAATCTTATTTAATTGATGTAAAGAAAAAAGCATATGAAAAATAATTATCTAATAAAAAGCTAATGATGACTGAGTGAAATATATTTTTGTGAATTTTTCTTAGCATGTATGCACAAAAACTTAAGAGAGGCTTGCATGAATATCTTCATTTATCAAATCGAGGGTATGCATAATGGTAAGGAAAACTATACCAGTGGTGGTAAGTCAATGTAATTGGCATATTTAGACAAAAAATAATGCACACCTAGGTGTAACTATTCAAATAAATACCAAAATAAACATCTAATTCCTCTTTAAGATAGATTTCCATACAAATGGATCATAATATATATTTTTTATTTTTATTAAATTTTCAAGTATTTCTAGTTCATCTAGCCAAGTGACTAGCTAGGGTTTTCAAGGAGATATGGAAAAGTCCCCTAACCCTAAGCCAACAAAACTTCAAAGAAACATAGTCAATCTGTCAAATACGCAACGGACTATATTGGTATGGCGGCCAAAATTGCCAATTCAAAACGAGCCAACAACACAAGAAGGGTGGCCAAAGATGACAAACGAGCAGTTATCAACAACTGTCAAGGTCATGCAACATCATGCAAATAGCACGAGGAAACAAACAGAATCAACAACAAACACTATAAGGATGTCTAAGACACAAGTCATCAAGGCAGAAAGAAAGAATGTTCCACTAGATACGACAATATCGACTTCAAAGGAACCACATACACCAATTAAAAACCAATCAAAAACAATCAAACAAAGACCGACAGATCTACAACTACTCCTTGCAAAGAAAATCTGCCAGCCAACTCAAGCTACCACAGGAAGCCTCAACGACAAATGCCAATAAGCGAATCGCTTACACCTTCCTCCTGCACCGCATAAATTCTTTCTACATGCATTGACTGCACATGCATATAGGGCTATATTACAAGGCCTGCATTAGCACAAGTTGAAACCCATTCACAGCACATACCCTTGACGATACCCTGTCGTCCGGGGGGACTCCAACTAGGAGGGGGGGAGGCATTCCAAATGCAGACTCATGTCATATATTAGAGGGCAATGTTTGTGAGTAATTTATCAACTATTTTTGCATTTTATTGTGTGATTTTTGGAAAAAGAATATGCCCTCGTAATTAATCAGAATTGGGGATCAAATCATCATTCATGAGCCCCTAGGAATGTGTATAGACTATAAAGAGAGTCAAATCTAGCCAGAAAATGTACACAAAAAAAGACAGCAAAAAATAGGCCAAGGATGACGATAATGAGCGAGTTTGTACATAGGCGAGAGAAAAGTGAGCTACAAAGTGTTTTGCTTTTCATTGGTATTTTTCTAGGTTAGAATTGCTATTTTCGGGTTATTTTGGGATTTATTTGCTTATTTTAGCCATTTTCTAGCAAAAGTTATAGAAAAAAATCTGTAATCCAGATGGAAACACAAAAGAAGAGACGCCTGATCAGAGCAAGGTAAAGAAGACACAGAAAAAATAGGGACTACAAAGGTAACAGGGCAAAATGACCACCGTCATGAGAGACCTCCAATAGGAGAAATCTACAAAACTGGTAAAACTGGAGCAACCGAAGTCCAAATCAGGAAATTTGCGAGCCTAAACCGCATCTCGCAAAAAGTTATAAACACAGGTAAAAGATTGGAAAATTTGGTGTCGGAGTCTCGATTACATATAGAGAGGCTAGGCTAGAAATCCCTCATTTGAGTCATTTTCCATAGTGAGAGAGAGAGAGCTCCCTACAGCAGTTGAGACTTCCGGGAGCTCATCCATCCCGCACAGTCACCAGATCGACATCAGATATGAGAGGTATTCTCGTCAACACTGACTCTAAGTGTTGTTTACTTCAGTTAGTCGCAAAACCTCGCCGGCACCACAATCACAACCTGTGCACACATACGGTAGACCGGTTGTTAGGGAGACCTAGAGGCCACCAAATGGAACCAAAATTGAAAGGCACGATCCCTATAGCTTAGGGATCGAGCCTATGACCTCGGAAAGCGTGAAGGAAGCCGCTCAGAAAACCCTAATTTCACAAGACCTGCAAAAGGGCAACTAAACCAAGGTGATTGGAAATGAGCCAAAATTCATAGACAGCGAGCCAATAACCTCGACAAACCGACTGAAGGGTTAGACTATGAAAAAGTTCGTCAAAACGGAGCTTAAAGTCCCTATCTGAGGAAAACCGCACAAAGCGTCACGATACTCTAAAGGGCCGACCAAGTGACAAAATGACACCAAATTCAACAAGGTACATCCAAAAGAGGTCAACTACGAGATGGAATGTGTCCACTCGGGAAAAAAGCTCTTCCACTAGGGCAAATTCCGGCAACAGACCAGAAGGATGTCCAAATGGTCGTTCTTGGTGTTGTAAACACCAAAACAACAACTGACTACTTGGATGGAAGGTCAAAAGGAAATAAAAGACAGCTCGAATCATAAAATGACCAAAAGGAACCGCGACCATCACCTAAGTGGTCTACTTTGACTCCAGGACCAGCTAAGTGCTGCAAACAGGGAGTACACTCTGCTAAATTGATTAAAACTTGATGTGTGTGTCTAGGAGGGCCTATTAAAACCATGGTGGTCAACTAACATCAAGAAAAAAAACTGGTAAAAATGACCAAGTGCTAGTCTATCGCGATAGACTTGAATTTACACTTAGACAAGTGAAATTTTGACTTTAGCTTCATGAGGGGTGCTAAAAAGGATTATTAACCACCAATATCAAGTCAAAGTGCAAGCCGGATCTTTTCTGGCCAAAAAACTTAGTCTATCGCGATAGATTTGCTACACCAATTATTGGGGGAAAGACATGGTGACAACTCAAAGTCAGAACAAGACATCTCAAGGGCAGACAGATAAAATTCTCGTGTGAGGGGTCAAGAAACCTTGCATCAACTGGGAGAAGGCAGACAGATGGTCACAGAGCCAAAAAATGACAAATTGGCACTAAGTACTAGTCTATCGTGATAGACTAAGCGGAGGGATACTGGACCATCTTATCAAAAATTTGAATTATCAGTTGTCTTCAACTTGATGCAAGAGGACCACCCAGTAAGTTTGAGCCCAAAACAACACAAAATGAAGGAGATAGACCAACATCTCCTTGGCAGGAATCTGGAAAAGTGGGAGCTGATCTAAAAAGGGGTCACTTGACATTCATTTGAGGTGAAAATGAGATCAGATCATGTGCAAGGTATGGGAAACCAATTGGTGGAGGCACAACTGCAAAATAGGACCTTGGTAAAAAAAGGTTAGTCTATCGCGATAGACTGAGCAAAAGCTGCAAATGAACAGATTTTGAGCGTGGGCTTATAGAGTGACCTTACATGCCTTGTGAGCATACACCACACCAAATTTCAAGGCATTTGGACTTGTTCTTCTTCACCAACAACATCAATTTGAAGCCGCCAAAGTCGCACAATGGAAGAGCTTCTCTATCTGCTAACATTTTACCTTAACTAATCTTGGGAAAAGAAGTCTCATCTAGATGCATGATTAAGTATTAATCAATTTAGGAGAGTAGTACTATGTTTGTGCATTAACTATTAATTGTGAATACAGGATCTATGGAGGCTTCTCCAGGAAAAAGAAAAGGCAAGAACCTGGCAACGGAAGGTGCAGTACCCTATGCATTTCTACCCAATTCCTTAAAGCCAACAGCCACCTGGATACTTGCAGATGTGCAACAGGCAGCAGCCTTTCAGATCTATCAAGGTTCATATGTGGATGACAAAAGAAACTTAGTGGATACAGTGATGATTCCCAAGGAGGCAGAGAATTATTTGAAAAGATCACCGCAAAGGTCATGGCTCAAAAAAGTTGGCTTGTGGAACTTTGTATCACTACCACCAGTAGGGATAGATTTCAAGAGGGTACAACATCTAATAGAGACTATCCAAGAAGATGGAACTTGCAGAGTGTCAAACATGGATAACGAAGTGATGGAGATCCAGATCACCAAAGAGATCATCAAAGAGGCATTGAAATTGTCAGATCAAGGAGCCAACATGAGAGAAAGAAGGAAAAACCTCACAGTCTACTTGCAAAAGTCCAAACTACCTTCTTTCGAACTCATAGCAAACCCGGAAGTAAGAGAACTGACACAGATCTACAATCAGTGTTTGTTGAGCTACAGCAAAAGACCGCCAAGATACACTACACCACACGGGAGCATCTCAACCACACTGACATGGGCTATGGGAATGACCCATGAGTTCTATATAGATCATGCGTTATATCTGTTTGATGAAATGACAAAGCTAAGGCAGGACATACCAAATTACATTGCAGGAGGAGAAGTCCCAACTAGAGTAATATACCATGCCATAGGCGCGGCAGATCAGTTGCCACCTGCCCCTCATCAGAACAACTGGCTGGTATTAAGGGAGAATATCGAAGACAGATCACAAACGAAAGTACCGGCCTCTCTTAACACCATTGGAGGACGCAAGCTGGAAAGAGTAACAAGAAGTACACAAGAAAAGATGGAAGAAGAAAGAAGAACCCAAGAGGAAGATGCCCGACTAAAGAAGCGGAAAGCGGAAATGGAAAACAACACCAGGTTGCAGAAGATAGCAAAAATGGAAAGGATGCTAGAAGGATTTTCTCTAGAAAGATCTCTACGGGGCGATGTAGGCGCCACTTGGAAACCTTCTAGTAGCACTTACACACTGAGAACGAAGAATAGAAACAACCCAGCTTTTGAGTTGGACTGGTTCGAGAGGTACATCCAAGAAAGAAATGCTAGGGACGAACCAAAATTGCTACTAGAAGAGGAGGATCTCCAAACTTTGAGAGATCAATTGAGGCCAACTTCACGTGATCAGGAAACACCGCCGCCATCTCCAAGGCCAGATACAAGTGAGAGGCAATCTAGCCCATCTGCTGACTCTACTTCGCATTTAGAAAGTTCACATCGTGATGACAGAGTTCACACGCCTCCTAGTGAAGAAGAAGAGGAGGAAGAAGAAGAAAGAACAGATGGACACCCAAACACTGGAACCATATCACAAAGTGATAAAGGCAAGCAAAAGGAGGTGGATCATACTAAAGATAAAGCTTCCTCCTCTCAAGAAATTGAGCTGGAAGCTACTATAGATGAAGATTTGCAGTCAATGGCAACAATACTAAACAGAACAAGACTGCACAGTCAATGGTTAGTTGATCAGAACCGGTCCAACAAGATGAAGTTACAAAAAACCCATGAGGAAGTTCTGAGGCTGCAAGAGCAAAGGGAGGACACTCTAAAGCTGATCAGCATCAGAGATGATGAGATCTTGGGGCTCAAAGGCACACTAAATCTCCTCAAAGACAATTTACAGGAGTCGAAAGACTTCGAAAACTTGCACATGAGGTTAAAACAATAAGACGAGTTTGTAGCTCAAAAAGAAATGGAATTTCAAGCTCTACAAATCAATAGTAGAACAATGGCCACGCAAATCGCAAGTCTACAAACTACAGGGCAACACCAAGGACAAGTACGAGTGCACCTGGAGCAAGCAAAAAAGAATTTGGCACAAGAGGCACCAGATACACAGACTGATCAAACCGTCTCCAAAGACCAAGAGATAGAAGAAGATTCAGTCACGAAATTGGAAGAGCAGAGGCTGGTCGAGCAGAAGGAAAAAAAACAGAAATGATATGGTACAAGGCAATGTAAGTAGAAAAGGAGTTGCTACAAGGGCTCTCCAGATCAAGGAAAACAGCAGCAGAGCTACGGAGTGAATGGAATGCCCCTATGTTACCCTATGCTTTGCTGAAATACGAAACTCTAACACATCAAAGGAAGATCGAAAACGAAGCACAAGTGCCAGTGTTTGAAGGAGAAGCACAGGATCGGGAACAACAAAATAGAATAGTAAACAGCCAGCCAAAGTGGAGGCGTCAATGGCTCTTGGATCATCCTAATAACGTGATCCACTTAGTCAACGCACCGCCCGAGCTGAGGAATGACAGAACTTTTTGCCCAACTCCACGGACATACACCTACAGCCAACATAAAGCACTACAGAGCAGAAATCCGATATGGCTAAATTATCCAGTATTGCCAGGGCCAGCAGAGGGAGAGAGAATATCCGGTTCTTACATGGTGACAACCCTTCAGGGAGCCATCGAAAAATTCGGAGGCTCTCCCGACCTATCCTGCAAAATGCAATGTAAAATAGCTCGAACCTTTTTGGCCTCTCTCACAGTCTTCTCAAAAAGCTGGACGTCAGAGTATATGAATACCAAAAGAAGCATCTCGGAGTTGTCATACGATCTAAGTGGGCCACCGACGGAGCCAGTATTGTATGCCTATTTTAAACGGCTAATGTTTCTAATAAGCTATCATCTCCAAACCTTTGAAGAAGCATTTTACACAGGCTTCTTCATGTACAAGTCAAAATTTTTTGGCCCATTAATGGCAAGCCAGTCTATGCGATATGATGCGTTTCTACATCAAATTAACCAAGAAAGACGACAACGACAATGAAGACAAAGACGATCATGTCGTGGTAGACATGAATTAGGAGGGGGGGAGTGTTGGAGCCCCATTGGTCCAACTGTTGTAATGAGCCCATCTTGTAAACCATATCAAATTCCCATTTTATGCCAAAGACGTCTTATCAATTTGATCCATTTGTCTGGGTTATGTAAAGATTAATCAGTTAGTCAGGACTCAGATTTGTTCCCACTTTGTAATAATGAGTAAGAGAACCCCATGTACATTTTTGAGCTAAGGTGACTAAAGTATAAAAGTCACCTTAGAACCATTTTTGAATAACATTTGAATATTAATCCTGTGTCGTACGAGTCTGAGAGAGAGAGAGAGAGAGAGAGAGAGAGTGAGTGTGTCTTATCCTCCTCGCTACGCACTTCTCCCTCACCGGATTCACGACGCGACCACACCATCATGGTAGTCTCTCCAAGAGCTACGCGCCCACGCTACGCATTCACCGTTTCGAGTTGATCGCGATCGATCCTTCCTCGAGCTTGTTTTGCTTGTAAGTAGCACAAACAGTGTCTGTTTTCAATAATCAAGTGCGTTATGGAATGAGAAAGAGATTAGCTACACATAGATACTCATAAACTTCAGTTTCGCCCACTTTTGGATTATGACGTGTTAGTCTATCGCGACTGTATTCAAGATAACTAGGTTTCAAATCTGGTGAGATTAGACTTATAGGTAAGTATATCCTAGTGAGAGGATGGTGCCTAGTAAGTTTGATGTGATTCCGAGTTCATTGGATGTGTAAACTGTGTTGTGAGCGTTTAGGGATAGAGTGGATTGCATTCTACCAGGGTTAGTGATTGATGCATCATAAAAGTGCGTATGTGTAGATTGGTCTCAGCCTGACAAGCTAATGAGATTGCCTACGTGCACCTATGGGTTAGTCGTGTCATCGGATGATAAGTATGTTGTCTGTGCCGTGCTCGTGAGTATAAACAGGGGAGTAGTTTTGCCCTAAAACAAAGGTGATAACAGTTGGGGACACAAGACCTTAAGTAGGGAGATCTACGTCACTCGTGTGATGGTTAGCTTACTTTAGTTTTGACTAGAGAGAGCTTAAACTTTTAGAACAAGATCCAGAATAGAGTATCCTGAGGTCTAGTGGATAGCCAGGAAGCGTATGTCTTGCCGAGGGTCTGTGACTAGTTAGATTTACTTAAGTAGGATAATGTGGAGTTATGGTTTTTGGTTTTGAGTGCTTGTCATACTTGTGAAGAAATAGAGTAGAAAAACATTGTAAAACCGCAAAAAACAAACAAAAAGAAGAAACAATAAGGCAGTTGCTTGCCTTGAAAGCAAAACCCACCCCATATACCCTTGAAAGGGGTGAAAAGAGTCGACATTGAAATTTATGATCCAACACTCGAGAAAATATAAAAATTGCGACCAAAACCAACAAAAAAAGAAACTGGTGATTGTCATAAGGAAACACTAAGTGAACCTAAAAAGGCCAAGAAGAGATATAACCATTAACCTAGGGTAAGCTGACTGTGTCATGAGGTACAACTGGTGTTCACAAGTTTAAAATGAAGTGTCATCAAATTTGCATTACTTCAAGTGCAATGGAGTTGTGAATTGTCAAAGAAAAGTGAAAATTTGTGAAATGCTTGAGTTTGAGGTCAAAATAAGTCCAAACTTAATAAAACTTGGGGCATAGACTTATATGGGCACAAGGAACAAGACTATGCAAAAACAGACAAAAAATTAAGTCCCCATTACTCTCTGCCTGGTCTATCGCGATAGACTGATGAAGGTGGTGATTGACTAGCAACAAGCAAAACACCTTTACACCACAGGTTTAACACATCAATACAAGGGTACTCACAAAAATTGAGTGAATTTGAACACCATTTTGACCACAACACTTCAAAACTGGTGTTTAGAGCCTGAATTCAGAGACAAGGGCAAGAAGTCTTTGACCAAATGTCAAAACAGTGCCAAAATTGGTCAATGCACTACACAAGGGGAGGCTGAAACAACTGTGGAGAAAACTTGGGAAAAATGCTAAAATTGGAGAAAGTGCCTAGTCTATCACGATAGACGAAGCAAATTGTTTCTGGGGAACTTTTCTTTCAAATTTTCCCTAGGGAGAGTTTTATCAAGGCCTAAATAACAGACACACCAAAATTCAAGGCATTTAGAACACTGAAGGTTAATCTGAGGGTCAGATAGAGAATCAAGCTCTGACTGAAATACTAAAATGGGACCAAAACCCAACCCGTGTCCAAACTTCATAAAACTTGAGGGATAGGCTATAGAGGGTAACTAGAACTCAAGGGTAAAGTCACAATTTTGAATTGACTTGTGCTGAGCAAATTGTCAGTCTATCGTGATAGACTAAGAAAGTAGTGAATTAGACACTTTTTGCAATTTGTGACTATACTGCTAGGACATACTCTCTATATAGATCTCAGCCATCATTTCATATTTGAAATTGGGCCACCAGAAGACTGACTAAGGGGTTGCTGTATATACTTGAAAGATTTTTGGTAATTCAAGGAAAACCCTTGTGAACAGACTAACCATCCTTGTCTAGATCCTAGAAGGAGATAAGCACAAAGCCATACAAGAAGAATGAGTCCAGGTAAGCTTTAAGTTTGCAACCAAGCTTTCATTCTTATGTATTTAAGGTCAGGAGCCTTTGTTAAGTCAGGAGCTAAAAGTGTCAAAAGTCAAATTAGCACCACGTCCACCAAAGAGAGTGTAACTCAGACGAGGCTAGACCCATTAGCACCAATCATTGAAGAGGGTAGTGATACTGACACTTCGTCGGAAAAGTCCTTCTTCATGATGGGGAGTCAATAGCCAGGAGGTTTCAACAGTGAAGGACCAATGCCAAGGGGGAGCACCTCCCTACATCCTTTAAACGAAACCCAGTTCACTATAATCTTCTTGGAAGGAACTAACTTGAGGGGAGCCTTAGTTTATTATGACTATCGAGGACGCAAGTGTATTTGTATTGAAGAAAGACCGGCTCAGAGACTAGAGATAATTCGAGTCTATGATGATGGTGACAGATTCCGAGACGAAAAGGGGAACCACTATCTGATAGTGAGTAACCCTGAGGATTACAACAGATATGGGGATAACGTGGCAAAAGGGAAAATGGTTTCAGAAACCCAAGAATCGCCTCCTAACATCGATCGACCTGGAGCTCTTTTTATGTATGATAAGAAAACAACCAGGGTCCCAACCTATAATGAGAATGTAGGGATTTACAAGCATGAAAGCGAGGGAATAGTCTCTTACTTTCGATGCAAGGAACCCTACCCAAATGAATTAAGCAAAGACAAGGTTCTTTACTTATTTTCTTATGAAACTGCTATGGGGAAGGATATTGTTTTTTTTGACAAATACGGGCGAGAATACAAACGTATTCTCCCAGAAGAGGTTGAAAGGGCAACAGTTCCAAGAGCATCGACCTATGGCCCCGACGAAGTACCAAGAGCCACCTACACCCCTAGCAAGTCGACTAGTCCCGTTTCAGAAGAGTATGATGCTACCTCACATTCTACCCGACCACTGACGTCCAACTACCAGGACCAACCAGCTACTCAGCCATCATTGCAGGCATGGATTCGACAGAGTGCTACATTAGAACAAGACCGAACCCGAGAGGGTTATCAAACCGCACGAGGATTAAGGGATCTACAAGAACCACCACTCTATGCACAATATCAAGGAGAGAGTAAGCCAAAGACTCAGGGGTCAACTGAGCTTGGAAGAACACCCCGAGAAAGAGTTCGGAGAGATGAACCATCTCTCACGAGAACTGTTAGAAATTATGGATTAGGAGCACCATTGGGAGAGGAACCTGGCCACTACAGAAGACCAGTGGAGGTATATCGGCTAGGACGGGGAGATCCCATGATGAGATTTGTAGACCATCGTAGAATTAGACCTTCTCAAGTGAAAAAATGGGTAAACAGGAAATATACGGGAAGCAGGGATCCAAGAGATCATGTAGCAGCCTTTGTGCGTGTAATTAGAGCTGAAGAGGTGTTAGACTTTCCTACCCAATTTGCAGGATTCGGTTTAACCTTAGAGGATGATGCTGCTAAATATTATGCACGTTTCTTACGAAACTGGTTAGTGAAACAAGAACAGATTGGGATCAAATGCTCTATTCGGCATTGCGGGCTTATCGAGTTGCATATAAAACAACACTCAATGCTACACCATTTAATATGGTATATGGGTTAAATGCAATATTGCCTATTGACTTTTTAATCCCCACACTAAGGGTAGCCAAACAATTGGACTGGATGGGGCATGAACTTTCCGAACGGTTAGAGGACCTTGAAAAATTAGATGAGTTACGACTCAATGCTGTAGCGGCCATATATGCAAAAAAACGACAACAGAAAGAGTTTTTTGACAAACATGTCAAGAACAAGAACTTTAAAATGGGAGACTATGTCTTGGTATACACCCTTAAACAGCATGCCAAAAAGCTAAAGAAAAGGGGAATGGGGCCTTATTTGATCCAAGAAATATCGTCCAGCGGAGCAGTAAAACTGTCGACACTAGATGGAAAAGAAATGCCGAACTGGATTAGTGGGTGTCGTTTAAAAAAATATCATCTACCTTTAACACCGGAAATGTTGTTTTAACTGCATTATGGAAAAACCTATAGACAAGAACAACAAAGAATTCAGGGCCAGGCACAACAAGAAGCAAAGGAACGGATTTCTAAACGAAGGCAGTTTCTCAGAACAATAAACATGGTCACCCCAATGATGACTGACAAATAACCTCTTTCAACATCCCAAACAATTGAAGCGGATATACAAAGCGACGAATTAGAAAAGACCATGACAGACCTTAGGGCTCAGGACGATAGCATCATCGACGACTTGGAAGATACATGGTGTAGTCCTTACATAAAAGCTTATGCAGGCACAAAACAAGTTGAAATCTATGCATTGCTTGACACTAGAGCAAAAATGAGTGTCATCAGCTTTGAGCTCTTTCAGAAACTTGGAACAATGAAAACGATCCCAGAGACACACCGGTTGAAAGTAGCATCGGGTGATGAGGTGACCACGTTGTGGTATATTATAATACCAATCATAGTGCAGGCACACCCGTACACTACAAAATTCCCTGTACTACCACCAAGTAGATCAACAACGCCGTGTATCTTAGCAGTGTCATGGATGAAAGCTAACAGGGTATTCATTGATTTGGATACTAATGAGGCACTGTTCAGAAAGGAAAACTTTTCAGAACCCTTCTTATCATATAACCAATTCATGTCAAGGAGGAAACAAAAGTCAATACAACCGCAAAGATATGCCCAACAACAAACAAAGTTTACAAGTCCAGCAACGTCTTATCAAAAATCAGCAACCATGCAATTAACCAAGCAAGTTTGGGTACGGTGTACAAAGATAACCGAGGCACAATTACATCAAAAGCGGAAATACAAAGTTTGGATAAGGCACGATAGCCTAATTCCTATAAAAAAGGAGTCAGAAGAACAGACAAAACACCGAAAGCCAACAAAACTTCAAAGAAACATAGTCAATCTGTCAAATACGCAACGGACTATATTGGTATGGCGGCCAAAATTGCCAATTCAAAACGAGTCAACAACACAAGAAGGGCGGCCAAAGATGACAAACGAGCACTTATCTACAACTGTCAAGGTCATGCAACATCATGCAAACAACACGAGGAAACAAACAGAATCAACAACAAACACTACAAGGATGTCTAAGACACAAGTCATCAAGGCAGAAAGAAAGAATGTTCCACCAGATACGACAATATCGACTTCAAAGGAACCACATACGCCAATTAAAAACCAGTCGAAAACAATCAAACAAAGACCGGCAGATCTACAACTACTCCTTGCAAAGAAAATCTGCCAGCCAACTCAAGCTACCACAGGAAGCCTCAACGACAAATGCCAATAAGCGAATCGCTTACACCTTCCTCCTGCACCGCATAAATTCTTTCTACATGCATATAGGGCTATATTACAAGGCCTGCATTAGCACGAGTTGAAACCCATGCATAGCACATACCCTTGACGATACCCTATCGTCTGGGAGGACTCCAACTAGGAGGGGGGGAGGCATTCCAAATGCGGACTCATGTCATATATTAGAGGGCAATGTTTGTGAGTAATTTATCAACCATTTTTGCGTTTTATTGTGTGATTTTTGGAAAAAGAATATGCCCTTGTAATTAATCAGAATTGGGGACCAAATCATCATTCATGAGCCCCTAGGAATGTGTATAGACTATAAAGAGAGTCAAATCTGGCCAGAAAATGTACAAAAAAAAAGACAGCAAAAAATAGGCCAAGGATGACGATAATGAGCGAGTTTGTACATAGGCGAGAGAAAAGTGAGCTACAAAGTGTTTTGCTTTTCATTGGTATTTTTCTAGGTTAGAATTGCTATTTTCGGGTTATTTTGGGATTTATTTGCTTTATTTTAGCCATTTTCTAGCAAAAATTATAGAAAAAAATCTGTAATCCAGATGGAAACACAAAAGAAGAGACGCCTGATCAGAGCAAGGTAAAGAAGACACATAAAAAATAGGGACTACAAAGGTAACAGGGCAAAATGACCACCGTCATGAGGGACCTCCAGCAGGAGAAATCTACAAAACTGGTAAACCTGGAGCAACCGAAGTCCAAATCAGGAAATTTGCGAGCCTAAACCGCATCTCGCAAAAAGTTATAAACACAGGTAAAAGATTGGAAAATTTGGTGTCGGAGTCTCGATTACATATAGAGAGGCTAGGCTAGAAATTCCTCATTTGAGTCATTTTCCATAGTGAGAGAGAGAGAGCTCCCTACAGCAGTTGAGACTTCCAGGAGCTCATCCATCGCGCACGGTCACCAGATCGACATCAGATATGAGAGGTATGCTCGTCAACACTGACTCTAAGTGTTGTTTACTTCAGTTAGTCGCAAAACCTCGTCGGCATCACAATCACAACCTGTACACACATACGGTAGACCGGTTGTTAGGGAGACCTAGAGGCCACCAAATGGAACCAAAATTGAAAGGCACAATCCCTATAGCTTAGGGATCGAGCCTATGACCTCGGAAAGCGTGAAGGAAGCCGCTCAGAAAACCCTAATTTCACAAGACCTGCAAAAGGGCAACTAAACCAAGGTGATTGGAAATGAGCCAAAATTCATAGACAGCGAGCCAATAACCTCGACAAACCGACTGAAGGGTTAGACTATGAAAAAGTTCGTCAAAACGGAGCTTAAAGTCCCTATCTGAGGAAAACCGCACAAAGCGTCACGATACTCTAAAGGGCCGACCAAGTGACAAAATGACACCAAATTCAACAAGGTACATCCAAAAGAGGTCAACTACGAGATGGAATGTGTCCACTCGGGAAAAAAGCTCTTCCACTAGGGCAAATTCCGGCAACAGACCAGAAGGATGTCCAAATGGTCGTTCTTGGTGTTGTAAACACCAAAACAACAACTGACTACTTGGATGGAAGGTCAAAAGGAAATAAAAGACAGCTGGAATCATAAAATGACCAAAAGGAACCGCGACCATCACCTAAGTGGTCTACTTCGACTCCAGGACCAGCTAAGTGCTGCAAACAGGGAGTACACTCTGCTAAATTGATTAAAACTTGATGTGTGTGTCTAGGAGGGCCTATTAAAACCATGGTGGTCAACTAACATCAAGAAAAAAAACTGGTAAAAATGACCAAGTGCTAGTCTATCGCGATAGACTTGAATTTACACTTAGACAAGTGAAATTTTGACTTTAGCTTCATGAGGGGTGCTAAAAAGGATTATTAACCACCAATATCAAGTCAAAGTGCAAGCCGGATCTTTTCTGGCCAAAAAACTTAGTCTATCGCGATAGATTTTCTACACCAATTATTGGGGGAAAGACATGGTGACAACTCAGAGTCAGAACAGGACATCTCAAGGGCAGACACATAAAATTCTCGTGTGAGGGGTCAAGAAACCTTGCATCAACTGGGAGAAGGCAGACAGATGGTCACAGAGCCAAAAAATGACAAATTGGCACTAAGTACCAGTCTATCGTGATAGACTAAGCGGAGGGATACTGGACCATCTTATCAAAAATTTGAATTATCAGTTGTCTTCAACATGATGCAAGAGGACCACCCAGTAAGTTTGAGCCCAAAACAACACAAAATGAAGGAGATAGACCAACATCTCCTTGGCAGGAATCTGGAAAAGTGGGAGCTGATCTAAAAAGGGGTCACTTGACATTCATTTGAGGTGAAAATGAGATCAGATCATGTGCAAGGTATGGGAAACCAATTGGTGGAGGCACAGCTGCAAAATAGGACCTTGGTAAAAAAAGGTTAGTCTATCGCGATAGAATGAGCAAAAGCTGCAAATGAACAGATTTTGAGCGTGGGCTTATATAGTGACCTTACATGCCTTGTGAGCATACACCACACCAAATTTCAAGGCATTTGGACTTGTTCTTCTTCACCAACAACATCAATTTGAAGCTGCCAAAGTCGCACAATGGAAGAGCTTCTCTATTTGCTAACATTTTACCTTAACTAATCTTGGGAAAAGAAGGCTCATCTAGATGCATGATTAAGTATTAATCAATTTAGGAGAGTAGTACTATGTTTGTGCATTAACTATTAATTGTGAATACAGGATCTATGGAGGCTTCTCCAGGAAAAAGAAAAGGCAAGAACCTGGCAACGGAAGGTGCAGTACCCTATGCATTTCTACCCAATTCCTTAAAGCCAACAGCCACCTGGATACTTGCAGATGTGCAACAGGCAGCAGCCTTTCAGATCTATCAAGGTTCATATGTGGATGACAAAAGAAACTTAGTGGATACAGTGATGATTCCCAAGGAGGTAGAGAATTATTTGAAAAGATCACCGCAAAGGTCATGGCTCAAAAAAGTTGGCTTGTGGAACTTTGTATCACTACCACCAGTAGGGATAGATTTCAAGAGGGTACAACATCTAATAGAGACTATCCAAGAAGATGGAACTTGCAGAGTGTCAAACATGGATAACGAAGTGATGGAGATCCAGATCACCAAAGAGATCATCAAAGAGGCATTGAAATTGTCAGATCAAGGAGCCAACATGAGAGAAAGAAGGAAAAACCTCACAGTCTACTTGCAAAAGTCCAAACTACCTTCTTTCGAACTCATAGCAAACCCGGAAGTAAGAGAACTGACACAGATCTACAATCAGTGTTTGTTGAGCTACAGCAAAAGACCGCCAAGATACACTACACCACACGGGAGCATCTCAACCACACTGACATGGGCTATGGGAATGACCCATGAGTTCTATATAGATCATGCGTTATATCTGTTTGATGAAATGACAAAGCTAAGGCAGGACATACCAAATTACATTGCAGGAGGAGAAGTCCCAACTAGAGTAATATACCATGCCATAGGCGCGGTAGATCAGTTGCCACCTGCCCCTCATCAGAACAACTGGCTGGTATTAAGGGAGAATATCGAAGACAGATCACAAACGAAAGTACCGGCCTCTCTTAACACCATTGGAGGACGCAAGCTGGAAAGAGTAACAAGAAGTACACAAGAAAAGATGGAAGAAGAAAGAAGAACCCAAGAGGAAGATGCCCGACTAAAGAAGCGGAAAGCGGAAATGGAAAACAACACCAGGTTGCAGAAGATAGAAAAAATGGAAAGGATGCTAGAAGGAATTGCTCTAGAAAGATCTCTACGAGGCGATGTAGGCGCCACTTGGAAACCTTCTAGTAGCACTTACACACTGAGAACGAAGAATAGAAACAACCCAGCTTTTGAGTTGGACTGGTTCGAGAGGTACATCCAAGAAAGAAATGCTAGGGACGAACCAAAATTGCTACTAGAAGAGGAGGATCTCCAAACTTTGAGCGATCAATTGAGGCCAACTTCACGTGATCAGGAAACACCGCCGCCATCTCCAAGGCCAGATACAAGTGAGAGGCAATCTAGCCCATCTGCTGACTCTACTTCGCATTCAGAAAGTTCACATCATGATGACAGAGTTCACACGCCTCCAAGTGAAGAAGAAGAGGAAGAAGAAGAAGAAAGAGCAGATGGACACCCAAACACTGGAACCATATCACAAGGTGATAAAGGCAAGAAAAAGGAGGTGGATCAGACTAAAGATAAAGCTTCCTCCTCTCAAGAAATTGAGCTGGAAGCTACTATAGATGAAGATTTGCAATGAATGGCGACAATACTAAACAGAACAAGACTGCACAGTCAATGGTTAGCTGATCAAAACCGGTCCAACAAGATGAAGTTACAAAAAACCCATGAGGAAGTTCTGAGACTGCAAGAGCAAAGGGAGGACACTCTAAAGCTGATCAGCATCAGAGATGCTGAGATCTTGGGGCTCAAAGGCACACTAAATCTCCTCAAAGACAATTTACAGGAGTCGGAAGACTTCAATGCCATATGTGAGGATACAATAAACGTATTCCTTGAAGATGTCAGTGACAAAGAGAAACACATCCAAAATTTGGAAAAAGAAAAGCAAGATGCGCTGGAGACCATCAAAAGTTTGCAAGTCGTCATTGATGACTTACAAATTGAAGTCAAAGATTTGAGAGCAGTAACAGATATACAAGGAAGAAAAATCGAACGAGCTAAGAAGCAAAAAACGTCGCTACCAACACCACCGGTTGTCCACCCAGAAGAAGAAGTGACTGCACTGAAAAGGGAGCTGGAGTTGGAAAGAAAACAGCGTTTAATGATTGTTGAAAGTGCGCTTAGAGCAAAAGATCAACTACAAAGACAAATTTCAGACTTACAAAGTGAACAACAACAAGGACCAACTCCTGACAGTGAAATGGAAAGCATTGTTTCCAAATCACTCATGGAAGAAAATAAAAACCTGCACATCAGGTTAAAACAATTAGAGGAGTCTGCAGCTCAAAAAGAAATGGAATTTCAAGCTCTACAAATCAATAGTAGAACAATGGCCGCGCAAATCGCAAGTCTACAAACTGCAGGGCAACACCAAGGACAGGTACGAGTGCAGCTGGAGCAAGCAACAACAAATTTGGCTGGACTCGCCGAAGTATATGGGGGTCAAGATGAGTACAAGGAAGATTCAGATGAACAGGAGGCACCAGATACACAGACTGATCAAACTGACTCCAAAGATCAAGAGACAGAAGAAGATTCAGTCACGAAATTGGAAGAGCAGAGGCTGGCCGAGCAGATGGAAAAACAAACAGAAATGATATGATACAAGGCAATGCAACTAGAAAAGGAGTTGCTACAAGGGCTCTCCAGATCAAGGAAAACAGCAGCAGAGCTACGGAGTGAGTGGAATGCCCCTATGTTACCCTATGCTCTGCTGAAATACAAAACTCTAACACATCAAAGGCAGCTCGAAAATGAAGCACAAGTGCCAGTGTTTGAAGGAGAAGCACAGGATCGGGAACAGAAAAATAGAATAGTAAACAGCCAGCCAAAGTGGAGGCGTCAATGGCTCTTGGATCATCCTAATAACCTGATCCACTTAGTCAACGCACCGCTCAAGCTGAGGAATGACAGAACTTTTTGCCCAACTCCACGGACATACACCTACAGCCAACATAAAGCACTACAAAGCAGAAATCCGACATGGCTAAATTATCCAGTATTGCCAGGGCCTACAGAGGGAAAGAGAATATCCGGTTCTTACATGGTGAAAACCCTTCAGGGAGCCATCGCAGAATTCAGAGGCTCTCCCGACCTATCCTGCAAAATGCTATGTAAAATAGCTCGAACCTTTTTGGCATGTCTCATAGTCTTCCCAGAAAGCTGGACGTCAGAGTATATGAATACCGAAAGAAGCATCTCGGAGTTGTCATACGATCTAAGTGGGCCACCGACGGAGCCAATATTGTATGCCTATTTCAAATGGCTAATGTTTCTGCCAAGCTACCATCTTCAAACCTTTGAAGAAGTATTTTACACAGGCTTCTTCATGTACAAGCCAAAAAATTTTGGCCCAATAATGGCAAGCGAGTCTATGCGATATGATGCGTTTCTACATCAAATTAACCAAGAAAGACGACAACAACAATGAAGACAAAGACGATCATGTCGTGGTAGACATGAATTAGGAGGGGGGGAGTGTTGGAGGCCCATTGGTCCAACTGTTGTAATGAGCCCATCTTGTAAAGCATATCAAATTCCCATTTTATGCCAAAGACGTCTTATCAATTTGATCCATTCGTCTGGGTTATGTAAAGATTAATCAGTTAGTCAGGACTCAGATTTGTTCCCACTTTGTAATAATGAGTAAGAGAACCCCATGTACATTTTTGAGCTAAGGTGACTAAAGTATAAAAGTCACCTTAGAACCATTTTTGAATAACATTTGAATATTAATCATGTGTCATACGAGTGTGTGAGAGAGAGAGAGAGTGAGTGTGTCTTATCCTCTTTGCTACTCGCTTCTCCCTTACCGAATTCACGACGCGACCACACCATCGCGGTTGTCTCTCCGAGAGCTACGCGCCCACGCTACGCATTCACCGTTTCGAGTTGATCACGATCGATCCTTCCTCCAGCTTGTTTTGCTTGTAAGTAGCACAAACGGTGTCTGTTTTCAATAATCAAGTGCTTTATGGAATGAGAAAGAGATTAGCTACATATAGATACTCATAAACTTCAGTTTTGCCCACTTTTGGATTATGACCTGTTAGTCTATCGCGACTGTATTCGAGATAACTAGGGTTCAAATCTGGTGAGATTAGACTTATAGGTAAGTATATCCTAGTGAGAGGATGGTGCCTAGTAAGTTTGATGCGATTCCGAGTTCATTGGACGTGTAAACTATGTTGTGAGCATTTAGGGATAGAGTGGGTTGCATTCTACCAGGGTTAGTGATTGATGCATAATAAAAGTGCGTATGTGTAGATTGGTCTCAGCCTGACAAGCTAACGAGATTGCCTATGTGCACCTACGGGTTAGTCGTGTCATCGGATGATAAGTATGTTGTCTGTGTCGTGCTCGTGAGTATGAACAGGGGAGTAGTTTTTCCCTAAAACAAAGGTGATAACACCTAAAGCTACAAATTTTAAGGGGAAGTGTAAGGAGCAAGATGTGGAAATTTGCATCCTTGCCTATGCTCCCCTTTGTTAACAGCTCTATTATCACTCTCTTGCTCACAACATTAGGGGAAGTTTGAGGTCTCTTTTTTTTTCCTTTTAACGTCTAGAGAGAGAGAGAGAGAGTGCTGTAGGACAATGTGGGGAGTGCTTTCGTTACAAAATCTTCTTTTTGGAAATAGCTTTTGATTTTTTAAACTGAATTTTTCTTTGGGTCACAATCTGAGGTAACTCTCAAGTACATGGTCCCACCGACCCAAAAGATTTTTTGAATCTTCTCACAGTCTTCTTTTTCCACTCCTCTTTGTCTCACTTCCTCTTCCCTCCTCTTTCTGTTGTCCTCTCTTCATCTTCATTTGCTTTGCATCCTATTATCCTTCAAAAATGGAGTCACTTGATCTAAACGCCCTAGCACATCCTTTGAATCGATCACCAATTATGCCACATAAGATGAGCACAACCAATGGATCCCAATATCTATAACCAAGAGTAGTTGGATTATAATCAAACATACAAGGAGAAGAAAAGCCTCATCCAAAAATCCATTCTTATCATGCTGGAGAAAGCAGCCTTAGTACTTCAAACAAGAAGTAGATTACAAAGGGATTATACCCTTTAATAGAGCTCCCACCTTGCTTCACTCTCACCACCTCACGTCCACCTTATTGCATCAAAATCACAATGCTTCACCTCTTCAATCCGTTTCTATGTGTAGAATAGGCCTCCTTTTATAGGACAAAAGGGCTGCCCTCTCTCATGACAGGCATATGTGTGTAGCCGCCCTTGTGTAGACAAGTCCGAATTGGACTCTCCAATGTGCCCATGTGTGGCCGCCCTTGAGAAGACAAGCCAAATTTGAAATTGTCCACTGGCCATTGACTTCTGACCATTGACCATTGACTACCAGACACTGGCCAATCGGCCAACCGACTAGCCATTTTTCGACCACGTTTTGGCCGCTATCCAACCATAATATTTTGATGAAAAAGAATATGTGAAAATTTTGGTTTTTGACGTTGTGATTTTTCTTCACGCACGATGGCTTCTCCTCATAACGGGGGCCTTACAAATGTGCGTTTTTATCACTGTTGGCGGATACGCCACGACGGACGTCAGCACAGCAAGAACTCACCTAACAAGATTTGTCAGCTAAGGATGAAGCTCGATCCGCAGGCGCGTGGAAGCAAGCGTAGGGTGTCAACCTACACTCGACTGACTCTCGACTACTTCCTACAAAGGTCTCTACCCAATGTATAAGCTATAGCCTTCAGGAGTACATAAGAGGAGATTTCCTACGACGCTTTCAAAAGTCAAATACCCATCAAACGTTCTCAAAACACTACCGAACTTGAAGGAAACCCTATTAACACCAATAGGTCGCTCTCCCTAAGGTCCATGAACCAAAACCCCAACCCTAAACACTAGGTGCAAAATCACGTAGGATGTCTGGTCGAAATTTTCAGGTCGTCGTTGCCGGAAACTAAAGTGCCTAATGTGTAGTTCTACTCAATGTGAATGCGTGGATATGCCGAAATGCGAAAACAAACAACGTATGCTCACCGAATCACCAGATATAGCTCGTGGGTCGAGCTCGTAAAGCCAGATCGTACACACGCAATGTAGGTGTTGGCGCGTAGCTCTCTTCGGGGGCAACACGCTGCACTTCTCCGCACTCGATTCTGACCACCGGTGCGGGCGTAGTGTTAAGATAAACCTCTCACTCTCTCTCGTACACAGAGTACGCTCACTCACACAGACAAAACTTCTAAAATGACAAAGTTGTCTTTCACTAAGGTCAAAAGTGGTATAAATACCTTACAATCTCAAACCCTAATGTTCCACTTTAACCATTCACTCAGTCTAAATGTCAAAAATGGGATACAATTTGGAATCTTCTGCAAGCCCCACTATTTACAAAGGTGAAATGATGGTTTTTCAATTAAGGAATAATTACAAAAAATAATATCCTACCGGGCACTCTTCCTCCGTTGGGTGTGTACAACTGCTAACACTCCCCCCCTCCTAGTTCACGTCGTCCCTGACATGGCAGTAGAGCTGATTCTTTAGTGGAGGCTTTCGCGCATCTTCAGAAGAGACTCATACCGCGCATGGTGGGTTAGTAATGTCGGGCTGAATATTTCTGTATTGATGGTGGTGAAGAAACCGGTGTAGAAGGCTTCTTCAAAGGCCTAGAGGTGATACAAGGGCAAAAACATGATTCTTTGATAAAGGGCATGTATCACCTCATGAGAAGGCTGAGCAGACAGATCATATGCACATCTATATGTGTCTTGGAAGAAGAAGATGCTGTATGTTGCCTGTCCAGGTTTAAAGGTTCCAAAAACCACTAGAAGGGTTTTACAGATCTTTTTGAGCATGATGCAAGAGAGGTCAGGCAAGCCAGTGAACAATTTAATGGCGCCTGTTAGGGTTTTCACCATGTATTTCTCACTCATTCTCTCACCTGCCTTCAAGCCTCGCAGCTTTGGGTAGTTGAGCCATGTGGGTTGGCTTTTCTGTAGCAGCTCTTGTGCTTTCCAGGTCCGCATCCTTGGTAGAGGGCAAAAGCTCAGGTTGTATCTGACTCTTTTAGGTGCCTCTACCAGATGAACTAAATATTGCGGGTATTTGGTTAGCCATGCCTTTCTCCACTTTGGCTGAGAGTCCACAATTAGCTTAACTCCTTCTTGTTTGGAGATATCTACTTTGTATAGTGGCACTATTGGCTCCTCTTTAACACTAGGTTGGTAATGGGACACTTTTATGTCCTGTTAAGTGACCATTTTCCTTGAATTATGTCAAGAGTTTCAAAATGGATTTTGAGGTGCTATCTATCTAGAAAGTTGTTGCATGAGCTGAAAAAAACTCGACATTTTTTGGGAATATCAATTCCATCTTTAACCTTGTCCTTGCAAAACATTTCACAACCTAAACTGTGTGAAAAAACGGGTCCTGTTTTTTCCTTTTTTCAACTTTTTGCAACTATACCACTCTAGAATTCATGTTTGTGAGGTCTATAATGCTAGAGAACTATCTTTAGTAGTCCTCAATATGTACTGATGCTTCTAGGGAGAAATAAATGTTAAAGTTGTAAGTTATGACCAAATTACAAAAATTGTCAAATCCTGTTTTTGAGCCAATTTTAGCTCTTCTATGATTTTTTTGGTGGCTTTCATGATATCGAAATGCAGTTTTGATTTTCTATGTCGCATATTGTAACATAAAGCTAATATTCCTTGAGTTTTGGGGCACCTAATACCCTATTTTGCATAGTAGACAACGATGGTTGATTTTTTCAATTATAGAAGAAAACAAAACATTCTAGTATATCAAGTGTATCTTTTTCAATATTGTTAGTTTCTTGTGACAACTACATGCATTTTATAGGTAGTAACCATATCTAGTCATAAGGATCAAATTTGGCTAGATATTGAATAGTTTCTATGGGATTCTACAACTCATAATGTTGAACCCAATTTTTTCATGTTTACTGTATTTAGCACTTCATCTTTGTCCCCAAGATTCTCCTTGGTAAGAGATGTAATATTCTTTTTACATGCTCCATGGCTCCTTATGAACCTAAAGGACAATAGGGAACTAAGAAAACATGCATATATTATTTGTATTGAGCGTGGCTATAGAAACTTTGATGATAGGTTTGCAGAATGGTAAAAATTCAACTTTTTTGTACCTATTTCTTTTGGCAAAACAAAAAATAGTGAGTGAGAAGCAATCATATGTTCTGATCACCAACCCATTGAATTTAACTAGGGAATTTATCTCAAGTCCTACAAAAATCCCTAATCTTATTTTTATGCAACAAAACGTAAGAAATGACTGTTTTGATGAAAATGTACTGGTCCATCAACTTCGGAGGCTTGGTGTGACCAAAAGATGAGAAATTTTACAAAGTTTCTTATTTTTTACATGTGTAGTAGGCCTTGAACTATAACCTCATGAATGGATTTTACAAAATGAGTGGATCTACTATGGTTTTGGAGGTTTTTTTCAAAACCCTGAAAGGACACTTTTATGTCCTGTTAGGTTACCAACCTAGTGTTAATCCGTTTGTTTATTGTAGCAGCTTCATACTTGAGAAGAGGATATGGGAGAGAAGGTTGTAGCCATTCATGCCGAATGATATTGGCATCTAACTTCTGAATGGTCATAGACTTAAATAATCTATGCTCCCACTCCATTTCTTCTTTGGCCGTGTCTTGTATTGCCGCTTCTATTGCCTTTTGTAGATTTTCTTCTTCTTCTTGTGTCAGATCCTAGGGTTCATGTGATGGTCCCACAAGGATTTCCTCTTGCATAGTGGTGTCCATTGGATCTGACACATTTTCTATGTCAATGCCTTCCATTGTTGATGGCCCTGTGCTCAAGTGTTCTGCTGTTGGCCTTTCATCTCATCTATCTGCTTCTGATATGCCTTCTTTTCCTGTTCAACTTGATCTCCCATGTTCACTAAGAGGTCGTTCAAATCTGCATTGGTTTTTTCAGCCTCTTCTAGCTTCCTCTTGGTGTCTTCATTTTCTGTTATCTCTTTAGTTCCTCGTCCATCTTTGTTTTCAAGGCTTCTAGCTCATCTTTCATGGCCTTGTTCTCATCTTCCAGACGGTTTTGCATTACTAGGGATCCCTCGGCCAACATCAGTCTTTGTCTCTTCTCTAGTGTCAACTCCTTTTGGAGCTCCTTCATCTGTTCTTCATATAGATCATTCTCTGAAGCAGTGTCAGTTGAGGTAGCAGCTCTGACTCTAGTCGGAGATTCCCTTAGCCTTTGGATGGTCTGATCCTTCACTTTCATTTGATCTTTTAGCTCTATCACTTCATCCTGGCTTTCCTCATGTTCTAGCTTAGCCTTTTCCTTAGCATTCCTTAAAGTTTCAACCTCTTTGGACTCATCAGCAAGCTGCAGTGTCAAATTGTCCCTCTCTTTCTCCGCATCTGTCAGTGATTTGCTGACTTTCTTGTTTTCCTCCTCTGCTCTTTGAGGCTTTTGTTCTGCTGCCTGACTCTGTCGTTCCATCTCTTGGCATATTTATAGTGCCGCGTCCAGATCGGCTTGCAGCTTGGTTTGTTTCTCTATGTTCTCTTGGTCTTGTTTTTGCAGTGAGTCCACTTCAGCTTTGATATGAACTTCATTTGTTTTGAGATCATCAATTTCAATCTCAGTGGCCATCGACCTTGCTTTGAGCCCAGTGAGTCTTTGCATCACTACATCCCAATCATTGGTTGGTGGCTGTAGATCCACTCTATCTGTGGCCATCTCCTTCAACTCCACTAACCGAGCACTTTGCATATATTCCTTGGGTCTTGTGCTCGACAACTCAAAAGCTGCATAAGCTACCTCTTCTCAAGAGTACCCAGCAGCTAGGAGATCAATAAATATTCTATATTTTCTTTCTTCTGGATCTGGCTTCTCATCTTTTGGCTCAACTTCTGCCTTTTGCTCTTCCTCTTTGTTATTCTCTTGCTTGGAGTCTTGTTTTCCATCAGGTTTGCTCAACTTCTCTTTTTGTTGGCTTTGTGGAGAACTAAGAGGAGGTGGTGATGGTGGTGGGCTGGATTCTCGGCTTGATGGTGGAGTTGGTTGCTTCTTCTTGAAATCCCGATCTGCCTTTTTTTTCCTCTCTCTTTCTTGGCCTTCCTGATCTTCTAGCACCTGCCGTCTCACTTCGTCCACCTCTTCTTCTGTAAACGATATATTTGGGATATTCTCCGATGTAGCATCTAAGATCTTGAAGTTCTTGATATAATCTTCAAACCACTCCCTTTGAATCCTTCGAGATGATCTGGACATAGCCTCAAGAGATGGCTTCCATAACTCGCTCATATCCCCTTTTAGTGCTCCCTCGGCTCTGAAACTTTCCATCATTCTTTCTAGCCTTGCCGCTTTCTGTAACTTTGTTTCCTTGATTGGCACCTGCAAAGTTTCTTTCTTTCCCTTCTTTGGCTCTAGCGGCTCTTCTAGCACTATCTGTAAATGGCGCTTCAACCTTGTGGCTACCCTGGGCGGCTTAGGAGGTTCTTCTTCTTTGTCTTCCTTTAGCTTGAGCCAATCATTTTGTGAGGGAGGTAGAGGCCGGTTTCCCTTGGCATGCAATGCTCCATAGATGACTTTTGTTATCAACTCACCAGGTACAATATAGGTGGGATTTTTGGTCCCCATCTTCACAAGATTGTCGTGGATGTAAGCGGTATAGTTTATCTCCTTTGGTTTGCTCTTCTGCATTGCCCAGATGAAAGTGGTGGCAATAGCTACAGGTGGCATCCTGTATTTCTGTGGCCGCTTGGTACACATGTGGAAGTATTGATTGTATAGTTGGCTCATGATAGCCACCTTCGGGTTTGCAATATCTTCAAATCTATAGTTATTCTTCTTTTCCGAGTAGACCTTAATGTCATCTTGCCTCTTTGTCACAATGACTCCTTTGTTAGAGATGTCAAGTGTTGCTGCCACCACCTTCTCTATGATGACAATCATTGTATTAGGCTTGCCTTGCAGATCTGTAACTCGGGCTATGCCATCCTCTTTTATTGTGGTGACAAATTCCCACACTCTTTTAACATCAATCCCTGCTGGCAAGGCTTCAAAGTAATTGTGGAGATCCAGTTTCTCCAAGTAGTCCCCCATCTTGCTCCTGACAAATTCATTGAGCTCTCGAGGTATCATGGGTAGCTCCACTACATTTCCCTCCGAATCTTTAAAGACTCCTTGGTAGATTCTCAGATCATTGGTCTCTAGCAAGTCATCTTGAATCCAAGTGCTTGTGGGATTCAGGGTTCCCTCTGGGATAACAAAAGGCTCCACTTCTTCTAAGTAGTCCTTGATACTCATCCTCTTCTTCTTTGCAGGTGATTTTGTGACTGCCATGGATTATGTTGCACTCAGTAGTCCAAAGTTAGCATTTTTTATAGATTAGCTGATAAACTGAGTTCTGACTATCCAAGTGACTTGAAAATTGAAATAAGAACTCAAAAGGAGCTAGGGAAACGATGCATGTACCCACATTAGATTTTTGGCTGAAAAATAATCATGTAGACATCCTACCCATAGGATGTCTACCTTCTCTGTTTTTGGTGAAACTTGACAGGATTGTGGCCCTTGACCTGTGCAACATGGCTATGTACTTGGAATTTGGTTTGGACATCAAAAAGTGCAATTTTGAGCAGATTTAGGCTTTTGGCTCACAAATTGGGTAGGATGTCCTAAACAAGTGGCAAATGATATTCAATTGGGTTGAGATTTGATATATAGGCTTCTTATACCATGTAAAAGGCTCCCATGAAGTCAATTCCTGCACAGAAGGTCAATATGACAGTGGAGACGTCCTACGTGTAGGATGTCTATTTTCTCAAAATGAATTGAAGTTGGTTATGTGGGTATCCCTTAGCATGTAGAACATGGCCCTACTCTTAGATTTTGATTTGGATAAGCATGGGTGTTGTTAAGAGCATGTGTAGTGTTTTTAGGCTCAAAAAGTGTATCTTGGAGGTTTTGGGGGCTAAATGTGATGGGAATGGCTTGAAATTTGATACATGAGCTTGTGAAGGTGTTATAAAGACATCTGGAACTCAAAAACACCAGTTGGAGGTCATTTAGACATCCTATGCGTAGGATGTCTATTTCATTAATTTTCATATCTGACCCCACAGTTAGCTTGGCAATGTGCTAATGAGTATATTGTGCAAGTTTCATGTGATTTGGACTAGTTTTGGTAGGTCTATGACCCATCATTGCCTCTATGCTCTGACTTTCCGTTTTTTGATGCATACGAGGTCAACTCTTGTCCAAATGTGATGAAACTTGATGGCTAGCATGTATAGGCTATGTAGAAGCTTTGTATGAGGTGAGATGTTGAGTTTGGTTCCAAAACATGGCCTTGAGACATCCTACGCGTAGGATGTCTCCTGATGAATTTTATATGAGAAATGCTACTGGTACATGCCCTGAGCCCCCCTGAGTCCCCTTTAAGCCCTATTTCAATAAAAAAGTCAAAAAATAGATAGAAACTCCCTGTTTGGCTTTCAGAGCCTCTGAGCCATTTTCTGAATCTTTGAGTGCTTTTCGACGATGAAATTTCTTGATGTTAGTCTCCATAGCTTCATGATTCCTTGGGGATCCTTGCCATATGGTTTTTGTTGGCTTTGGCTTCACCGGAGCTCCGTTTGGCAATTTGTCGCTCTCGAAGCACCCGTGGTTGTGTTTGCATGACATCGATGATTTGTGGTGGTCTACCACCATAGGACTTGGTTGTTGATGGTCTAGGAAAGCCGCTCGTGAAGTTTGGTGGCAAACAGACATCCAGTTTGGCCGTGAGAGCTAGTTGACGCTTTGTGTGTTTGATGCCATTTTTGAAGCTTAGTCCCGCTTTGGGTCGCCTCATGGTTATGTGCGCTATACATCCTTGTAGAGCATGTCGAGATGCTCCTATCCATGAGTTTTGCTAGCATTTGGGCGACTTTCCACCGATTTACCATTTGGTGGCCTCTTGCAGGGCTCTAGAAGTTAGGGTTTTTCCCAATGGTTTCTTGCCGCCTTTGTGCATTCAAGAGTGGTCTCCTATGCTAGGGTAAACCGTCGATGAAGCCTTATTGCTTTTGGGTTAGCCGTTAGGTGGCCACCTCTACCTGTAGGTCTCTACTGCTCGTTTCCCGTGTGAACCCTACACTAGTTTTCGTGACAAAACATCAAATATACGTGAAAATCTCAAGGTGGTGAGCCTACCTCTCATATTTGGAGCTTGTCAAGTGGTCGTGCGTGTCGTAGAAGCAGCTGGAAGTCCGGCTCGCTCTAGGTGGCAAGAGCTCTCTCTCAAAAAGGAAATAGTAGAAATGAGCTCTAAGTGAAGTGAAAAAATCTTATAATGGAGGTCCCCGAACCACTTTCTATGACATGTGACATGTGCTCCCAACTTCTTGCGAGATGCGGCTCAGGCTCGAAAAATTCTTGATTTGGACTCCATTTGCCCAATTTTCGAGAAATTTGACGTTTCGATCAAAATCTGGCCAAAACACACCTTCTGCTCCATTCACATAATTGCACCCCCATTGTACCATAGGTTTTCCTATAGTCACAGATTATCCCCATATTTTTTGTTTTTCATTACGACCGTATTTCACCTTCTTTTTGTATTTTTGAAGTTTTTATATCGATAATTAGTAAAATTAAAAAGAAAATAACAAATTAAACCCAAAAAATCCCCAAAATAACTCAAAAACATCACCGTAAAACACTATATACACTCACATGCAATTTTTATGGCCGGATTTCTCCGTTTTACCAATATTTTGCCCGAAAAAATGGCTATTTTTACATATATACACACACCCAGGGGCTTGATTTGGCGTTTGGCCCCATATACTTGTAGATTTGTGTTGTATAAGGGCATATGTACTTAGGTTAGTCTAGAAATTTCACAACCAAATGAAAAACCTTCAAAATAATGAAAAAACATGCCCTTTTTTTCTCTTTTTACCTTCATTGGGTCCGCATTTGAGAATGCCTCCCCCCCTCCTAGTCAGAGTCCTCTCGGACGACAAGGTATTGCCTCGATGTATGTGTAGTGCATGGGTTAAAAATTGTGCTAATGCTCGGCCGTGTAATGTGGCCCTATTTGATGCATACTCAGTCAATGCATGGAAAAATCAATGTTGTGCAAGAGGAGGGAATAAGCAAGATGTTTATTGGAATTCGACGTCGAGGTTTCTTGTTTGGTGTTGATTTGGTTCATGAATTTTCTTTGCAAGTAAAAGTTGTAACTCCACAGCTCTCTGTTTGATCGTCTTTCTTGCGAAAGTCGCATGGTTTGCCGCTACTGTCGATATGGCCATGGTTGTCTCCGTGGAGAGAATTGTCGTGGCGGAATTAGCCGTAGTCTTTTTCTCTTTTGATTTCCATTTGTAGCTTTGTTTTGGAGGTTTTTGTAGGTTTATTGCCACGTCCGTGGTCTTCATTGTTGTACTGCTGATCGGCACCCACATAGATCGGTTTGCCGGTTTCATATGTAGTGTGTGTCTGCATGCTGGTGTTGCTTGTACTAAAGGGAGTTCCTGTTGCTTTGGTTTCGGGATCTAAATGTGAGTCGCATTTACTGAGCAGTCTCTTTGGGATCCATATCTTCTTTATTCCCGTGGTTGTTGGTTGAACTGTGTCATAAAATCTAATATCTAATATCTAACCAACCCAAATGATTTTCTCATATTAAATTGATCACTTAATGTGGGAGAATAAACGGGAACAAGTGTTAAGATATAGACATGTGCTTATAGATCTATCTCAACACGGGGCCAATGGTAAAGGGGCCCAAATGAGAGATGGTCTATCAAAGAGAAAGGCTAACAAATGGAGAATAAGACCTTAGGGTTAGCTTCATTGAAGACCTCCAATAATGTGTGTAAAAGTCCTTTGACCTTAGGTAAGCTAGGGCTGAGCTTGAGGCGTGGGAACCCGACCCAGCTTGAGGTGCTTGTCCCGCTTGTCATGCTTGATGACTAAGGTGCTTGAGGTGCTTGATGATTGAGGTGCTTGAGATGCTTGAGGTGATTAATTACTGAGATGCTTGAGGTGCTTGACATGCTTGAGATGCTAAGGTTGCACTTGAGGTGAGAACCCAGCCCAAGCTTAAAGTGCTTATGAGCCAAGCTTGTGGTGGGAACTGGGCCTATGCATGAGGGGCTTGAGGTGTCAAAAAGTCAAAGATTCAATCCCTACAAGGAGGAGGCGAGCCCTACATGAGGGGGGATGAGAGAGAACACCCACACACTCACACAAGTCATGCATGGTACAAATAAAGCAAAAGGGACACTTGTCAAGTTCCTCCTCATGTTGCACTCATGGTGTGCCTGAAGCCTATTGGTTGGCCACCCAAGGGGTCCAATAATAATTTAGGAGATTTAATTAAATGATTTAGCATTTATCTAGCCCTCTCTCTCAAAGGGGAAAGGGGGACACTTGTCTCAAGGCTACCCTTGCTGCTTGTAATGCCTCCTGCTTGTGATTGGCTAGGCCTAGAGGGATCCAATGAGCTTCAAGCATGAGCTACAAGGGGGGGTCAACCCAAGAAAGCTAGGGGGTTTCTTAGGGGGTATACTCACCCACACACACTCACAAACACTCTCATTGTGTGCTATGCAAAGGGCAAGAGCTCCCTCTCCTTCTCCAAGCAAGTAGAGGTTGAGAGCCTACACCAACACTCTTGGATATGGAGTGCAAATCCAACCAAGAGCCATGCTTCAATGCTTAAGCTTTTCATCTCCTTCTTCTTCATTACTATACTATTATGTATGCTAGCAACAAGAGTTATGATAAGTGAGGAACTAATTCTTTCTCCTACGAATTGTTTCTTCTTCCTCTTCCCTACGCTCATTCCCTTCAAGCTCTCTCCACCTTCGAAGGTGTTTGAGGTCTTGGGACTGAGGCTTGGGATAGTTAAAGATTTGTTCAAGTTTATGTTATGTTTGTGATGCATGAATCTTTCCATCTTCATTGCATCACCTAGGTCACAAGGAACACAAAGATTGTATTGTAACAAGTCTCTCTTAATGGGAGAAATCATAATACAAATGCCTATTGGAGGGGGGACCGGCTCCACATAAATCCGGTCCTTAACTGTTGTCATGTTCTCTAAATTCTCTCTCTTGCAAAATTATTGTTCATGCCAAGTTAACTAATTGCTATGATTATATTGCTATCTTAAAAAATGTTCACCTGCTATGCTCACAAAGTCATTTCTCAAAAGTACTCTCATTAATTTCTGCTACTCTCAAATTAAATAGGCCATTTCCATTACATTGGTATCAGAGCATTTGGTTTCTCTTTTCTTGCTTAAGAAGAGAGGTCCTTAAGTAGCCTATAAATGGTTGATGTTGTTAATTATATTAGGGTAAGTGGAACTAGGATCTATTATCGGTTTTGTTGAGCCCACTATGTGGGGGATGGTGCACACCTCGAGATCTTTGGACTTAATAATGGAGTCTTTTTAGACTTGCCTACGGCTTTACCATTATTGAGCCATAAGAAGTCCGAAAGGAGCTAGCCCTCGGCAACTCTCCTATGTTAGACCTACTCCTCTACTCTCTATAATTAACCACTTCGAGCTGTGGGTGTAGATACTTAAGAGCCGATTTTCAAAGGATAAGAGGAGTGGCAACTAAGGTTTTGAATTGCCAAAGAATACACTAAGTACATACATAAATTTTGTTAACATGGCTGACAATAATCAAGAGAGTAGAATGAACATTGATAGCTTTGATTTTGCACATGAAGGTGCTAATAATGATGCTCCCATGTTTGTGAATTATCTCGTTACTAGGTTGCAGCAAGCTATGGGCAACCCTGCTTTGCAAGCCGAAGTTACTCAACAACTTCGTGCTTATGGAATTTCCCTTCCTCTCCAAGAGGAGAGAGAGCTTAGGAGGCCTCTTGAAGAGACCCCCAAAAGAAGACTCTCTCCCATTCGAGAGGAGGAATCCAAAGAGCAAGAAAGCAATGAAAGTTTAAGTTCCTATGAAGATGTGGCTCCATGAAGACGGCGGTCTAGACGATCGCCCACTCCTCCCAAGAGGAAAAGATCAACACATAGTCCTTCTCCTCATCACTCTGAAAGGAAAGAGAGGAAACAAAGGAAGAAAAGGGCTAGGAAGAGGTCACCCTCTTCTCCTTCTTCTTCACCTTCCTCCTCTTCCGACGAAAGTTATGGCTATTCTCCTAGAGAATACAAGAGGGGAGGACATCGCAAATCATTTCCTGCATGGCGAAGGTCACAAAAGCTAAAGAAGTTCAAGGAGGGAGGAAAGAGTATCTCTTTTCTCACCTATGATGGCACCTTCGGTGCTACCGACGAAGTGTTGGCCTTCATCCAGCAATTTGATGTGGCCTTTGGAGATGAGGGCTTCACAGAGTCCTCCAAGCTATGCCATGTAGCTATGCACTTCCAAAAATCAGCTCGTCAATGGTGGGCTAGCCTTTGTGGCCATGGTGAAGCCCCAAAGACATGGAAAAATCTACGAGTTTCCATCATGAAGCAATTCCTTGCAAGCGATGCAAAGGACAAAGTGCTTACCAAATGGCGCAGCTTGAAGCTCCTCTCACATGAATCTATCCACAAATATGTAGACAAGTTTTGGGATTTACATCTCAAGGATACTGTCTTTCAAAAGATAGACTTTGCCGAGCAAAGGTAGCAATTCTGTGCAGGATTACCTGAAGAGATGGCCGAATACATCAACTCTCAACAGCCTGGTACTATTAGCGAAGTAATCCATCACACCATGGTTGCTTTACACATCAATTTCCATCAAGGGGCTAGACGTAAAACTTGTGGGGGTAAATATATTGATGTATTTGTACATGCAATATAGTCCAGCCCAATGTTCTTAGCGAATGTGATGTACTACTTTCCAGCACTTGTAGTGTAAGATGTAGGTGATCTTTGGGCTTGAGTTGTTTATATAATTTGTAAGAGATCAGATTTGCTTGACCTCCAGAATCAAGCAATGCCGTCGATTCAACTTGATTGCTATCCACTTTGACTGCAATTATTGGTTCCACTATGTCTTCACCAAAATTCGTTAGCGGAATAGCATTTATTCGCAACGGTGATCCACTTTGTTGTTGTTGTTGTAGAATTCTTCTTTTTGCAATGCGTTCTTTTGCTTCTGCTTGGGCTTCTTCTCGTACCCTCTGTTTCTCCTTCATCCGTTGTTTTTCTTGATGGATTTGTTGAAGCATATCCTGTGTTAGTGGTAAATGATACTTTTTTACCCGACATCCACTAATCCAATTTGGCATTTCTTCTCCTGCCAATGTAGCAAGTTTGATAGCTCCCCTTTGTGATAAGTCACTAATCACAAAGGGTCCCATCCCTCGCTTTTTAAGTTTCTTGGCATGTTTCTTCAAAGTATAAACAAGTACATAATCACCTGTTTTGAACTCTTTTGTGCGCACATGCTTGTCAAAAAGCTCTTTTTGTCTTCTCTTTTTAGCATAGATCGAAGCTACAGCTCTCAATCAAATTTCATCTAGTTTTTCAAGATCATCTATTCTTGAAGAGAGCTCATGCCATGTCCATTCTAAGTGTTTCGCTACTCGTAGAGTTGGAACTAAAAACTCCATGGGTAATATAGCGTTTAGGCCAAACACCATGTTGTACGGTGTTGTTCCGATTGATGTTTTGTAAGATACCCTATATGCCCATAGTGTTGAGTGTAACTGCTGATCCCAATCTTTCCTTGACTCTGATACAATTTTAGTCAGAACAGTGCATAGTGTTTTATTTGTGGCCTCAGATTGTCCATTTTCCTGTGGATGATATGGAGAAAATTTTCTATATAGACCATGAATTCCTCTAGCAGATATTCAATGACTTCATTAAGATGATGTGTTCCTCGATCTCACTGAAAATTTCTATTGGTAATCCGTATCGTACAAAGACATTCTCATACAAAAATTGTGCAGTAGTTCTTGCGTCTGCTTCGTCCGTTGTTTTTCTTGATGGATTTATTGAAGCATATCCTGTGTTAGTGGTAAATGATATTTTTTTAACCGACACCCACTAATCCAATTTGGCATTTCTTCTCCTGCCAATGTAGCAAGTTTGACAGCTCCACTTTGTGATAAGTCACTAATCACAAAGGGTCCCATCCCTCGCTTTTCAAGTTTCTTGGCATGTTGCTTCAAAGTATAAACAAGTACATAATCACCTGTTTTCAACTCTTTCGTGCGCACATGCTTGTCAAAAAACTCTTTTTGTCTTCTCTTTTTAGCATAGATCGAAGCTACAGCTCTCAATCAAAGTTAATCTAGTTTTTGAAGATCATCTTTCTTGAAGAGAGCTCATGCCCTGAGTGTTTCGCTACTCGTAGAGTTGGAACTAAAAACTCTATGGGTAATATAGCGTTTAGGCCAAACACCATGTTGTACGGTGTTGTTCCGATTGATGTTTTATAAGCTACCCTGTATGCCCATAGTATTGAGTGTAACTGCTGATCCCAGTCTGTCCTTGACTCTGATACAATTTTAGTCAGAATAGTGCATAGTGTTTTATTTGTGGCCTCAGCTTGTCCATTTGCTTGTGGATGATATGGAGCAGATTTTCTATGTAGACCATGAATTCCTCTAGCAGATATTCAATGACTTCATTAAGAAAATGTGTTCCTCGATCACTGAAATTTTTTATTGGTAATCCGTATCATACAAAGACATTCTCATGCAAAAATTGTGTAGTAGTTCTTGCGTCTGCTTCGTCCGTTGTTTCATTGGCTTCCGCCCATTTTGCGAGATAGTCCGTAGCCACAATGATGTATTGGGTATGGGGGCGATATACAGGGGGTGAAATAGGCCCCACAAAATCAATGCCCCATTTTGCAAATGCCTGTGCTCCCATCATTGGCGGTAGTGGCATCTCATCTCTCTTTATCGGTACCTTAGTGCGCTAACATGCGTCACAACGCTTTACAAACTCCTCAGCATCCATATGCAATGTAGGCCACCATATTCCTGCGGTTAAGATAATTTTTTCCGTCTTGCCTGAAAAATGGCCTCCACTTATTCCTCCATGTGCGTGTTCTAGAATTAGCAGGTATTCGCTTTCACTTGCACAGATTCTAAGTTGATTGTCCTTTCCTCGCTTGTAGAGTTGATTTCCAATTAAATTAAAGTCACAAGCCTCCAGCTCTATAGCCATTTTTCACGCTTTTGTTATGTTTTCAGGAAATGTCCTTGTTGTTAATGAATCAATGATATATTGACTCCATGCAGGTGCAATGTTTACCTAAAACAATGTCGCGTGATTCACCGGTCGTTTGGCACTACATATAGTACAATTGTTAACATAAGTATATGTGTCAGCATACATAGTTGGCCAATAAACCCCTAATTGTTTCAGTCTTTGGTGTGTTTTCATTTTTGAACAATGAAATGCACAATCCTGGATGTGTGCTTCTTCAAGATAACACTCAAATTCCTCTATATTTATACATAATCGTAGAATTTGGTCCGAGCCTGGACGGTACAGTGGTCCTGCAATCAACTGGAAGTTTTTTGTTTGTCGAAATGTTTGTTATTTGGATTTGTCTTCCTTGTTATCAAATCTACCTTTAAAGGAAAGAATGCTAACAATTTCGTGAGACCATTTGGGTATCATTTCAATATTGAAAAGATAAGCATCAGGTATGTCATCGTCTACTCCTTTAAGAGCTTCCCCGTTTTGCAGCCTTGAAAGATGATCCGCCCGTAGATTAGTTTTTTTACTACCATCGTGAAGTCAAACTCTAGCAATATAATAAACCAGCGTACAATTCTTCTAGTATTGCATGGTTTATTTACTAGATACAAAAAACCATGTGATCTGTGAAGAACACAAATTTGTTTGCAAGCAAGTAATGCCGAAATTTCCCTACATCATAAATCATTCCTAATCCCTCTCTTTCAGTGGTTGTTCAGTTCTTTTCTGCACTATTTAGCTGTCGGCTCGCATAACAAACTGGAAAATCCATTGTTCCGTCTCTAGGTTGAGCCAGAATACTCCCAATTGCGTATGCAGATGCATCAATGTGAACATGGAATATCTTTTTCCAATCTGGTGCTTTAAGTACAGGTACTGATACAAGGTTCTCCTTAATCTTTTGGAATGAAGTTTCACACTCCTCAGTCCAGTCGAAACTGACTAATAAACGATACATAGGTCGTGCAATGACTGCATACATATATATGAATCTTCGATAATATCCGCAGTGTCCCATGAAGGATTGTACTTGTTTGGCATTAGTAGGCCTGGGTAAGTCTACTATGACTCTTATTTTTTCTAGGTCAGTGGTTATGTCATTTCTTGAGACAATATGTCCTAAGATGCGGCCTTGCTTAACCATAAAAATGCACTTTTCCGGGTTGAGACAGATTCGATATGTTCTGCACTTCTCAAATACCTTATGTAAATGGTCAATATGTTCTTCTCGTAGAAGAGAGCGGACAGAGAGATCATCCATATATATTTCTAAAAATATTCTCAGGTATTCTTTGAACGCATGAGTCATTAACCTTTGGAAGGTAGCTGGGGCATTGGTTAATCCAAAAGGCATAACTCTATACGCATATATTCCCCATTTTGTGGCAAATGTTGTTTTGTGTTGATCCTCTATTGCAATTTCCAGTTGGTTATACCTTGAAAACCCAGCTAGAAAGGAATAAGCCCGTTTTCTAGCCACCCTCTCAAGCATATATTCTGTGATCGGCAAGGGATAATTATCCCTTATTGTGGCTGCGTTTACTTTTTTGAGGTTCACACACACACACACACGCAGCTTTTCGTTCTTTTTAGGGACAACCACAATGGGTGACACCCAATCTGTATGTTTGATTTCATAGATGAATTTAGCATCCCATCAGCTTGTCAATCTCCTCTTTGATTCGTTTAGCAAATGTGTAATTATATGTGTAAGGACGCTGTTTGCTAGGTTTGGCATCTCATTTCAACGGAATTGTATGTTGGCATATTGATGGATCAACTCCTTTGAGGTCTTTGTAGGACCATGCAAACACATCTTTATAATTCTTGAGAAGTTGTGTTAGCAGTTCTTCTTCTTCAGGCTCTAAATCAATTGCTATATAGACAGGCTGAGGCTCTTCGCCTGGCACAGCGAGATCTATCCGTTTTGCATTTTCCAGCCCATCGTAAGATTCCTGGTTTATTCTTTCCCTGAGTGGTGGTGTCATTATGATTTTTCTGTCCTGGATGGTGAATTTTCGATAGTGGGATGGTACATTCATGTTTTCTTTTTCCGACTCCTCCTTACCATCATTTTCTCCCTCAGTAGTCCATACCTCTCGTGACAACCGTTTTAGTTCTTGGTATTTCTTTTTACGCTCCATTTTGGTCCACTCTGGGTCTTTTGTTTTTTCTTGTTTTGATTGTTGAGATATTTTTTATTCTGTTTTTTTTTTAGTCTTCCGTACTTGTTTTATTTCCTCACGCCTCCTTTCCCTTCGAACTCTTGAGAATCTTCCTGATATTTGGTCTTTTACACAATCCTCTGCCTTAACAAGCATTAGATAGTGAGTTTTATCTTTTATCCTGGGCATCAGCTTCTCTCTTATTTTGTTTTCTGCTCTTTTTTTCTATAGCGTTCCTGGCGTCTAGGGTGTTTATTGGCAAAATCATAAAACTTGATATTCGTTGTTTTCTCCCTACGCTCGCTTGAGCTGTCTGAATACTCGTTACCTGCATCGTTATTTAACTCCGGATGCTCAGAGGAGTCATAAACTCTTCTTGTTCTGGTGGGTCTACATTCTCATCACCTACTGGTATAAGGCTTACCATGTAATAGGGTAGCACATCATAGCCATCCTTATCACAAAATTTTGTCGTTGGGCTATTTGTAATGGTATAGACATCTAATGTTGCTAGTATGTGTTCCCATTCCAGAGGTTCTAAGGCATCTTCGGGAAAAGGTTCCGGAATGTAATCCTTGTCCTCAATAGCTCTTTCTAAGACGCATTCCTCTCTTTTTAAGCTCCCACAATGTGAAGCTCCGCACATCCATAGCTCTTTTTTCTGCCCTAACCATGGTGGGAGTTCGGACCCTGCCAATGTAGCTGAATCAAACTCTTCCACTGGTGTCTGGTTCACATCTTTGTAACTGGTCTTTTATGTATATTTTGGTTGTAGTGTCACCATGTATGAGGTATATGTGGTTGTAACCCCAATCCTGAACCATCTTTAATTGTCTCATGAATGGTCTTCCCAAGATGATCTCGTAATTGTTCTTTTTGTCGACATCAACTATTGCAAATGTATGCTCATACTCGATTCCACACGAGGTGACAATTACTTTTTCTAAAAGTCCTAAAGGCTTTTCCATGAACCCATCTGTCAGTTGCAATTTCATTCTGGTAGCTCTCAAAGCTGGTTTTTCCCATTTTTTCCAGATTTTCTTGGTGGCGATAGCGAATCCTGCTCCACTGTCAAGAATAGCTTTGGAAACTACTCCTTGGAATTCTACTGGTAGTGTGGTATTTCCATATTCTCCCACGCAATATTCTCCAACCTTGTTTAAACATACTGGCCTAGTGTTTAGTTGAGGCTTGTCCAATTCTCTGATCCCCTCTTGAAGCTTCGAGGTGGGGTCTTTTACTCCAAATTTTTCTAAGCATTTGCCTACGGTGGTCCACATGTTTGGCTGTAACCTCAAGAGTTCGGCTAATGTGATTGTGCATGCCACAAGGGTGGACAATAACTCAATCAACCCTTGTGAATCCATCACTCTGTTGGAAGAAAGTCTTTGAGATGGGATTGCTCTCACCTCAGACTTAGCTTCATACTCCCCTAGGTAAGAGGGTAGAGTTTTTAGCGAGTCTAGTTGGCTGTGCCCCGAACTAATTGATCCCTAGTCTCCCACTTGTGAATGCATATCAAATCTCATTTGTGATCTTGCCTCAAATTCTTCAATGGGAGGTAAGATCTCATTTTTCTCCTTTCTCGTGCTATTTATTTGGTCGCACTAGATTCGTTGGCGTCATGGATTTTCTTCCACAGGTCATCTAGACAGTTACAATCCTTACCCATTTCTACCAATGTTTTAGGTTGGAAACCATCAATTATCTCATCTGTTGTATTTGGCACTATGATAGGTTCTCTCCTAGACTCTCCTTCGTGTCTACTTGTTTCTCTAAAGTTGGTTTGATAGGGGTTGGAGATGGTACCTTGTGCCAACTTGCAGGTTTACCACACAGATTTTCTATCAAGGATTCGGCTGTTTCAATCATCTTTCGACACATTTCCAACCTCTTTTTTTCTACTTTTGCATATGGATAAGTCATCCATCTTTGCTCTTGGGTTTGGTTGTTTTTGAGTCTGGCTTCGTATGCTTTTAAAAGTGCATCTAACTGCTCATTTACCTTTTCTGCCAACACTAATCCTCCTGATCCTGCACTTTTGGGTTCTACTATTTCCTTGGGCCCTATGGTTGTCACAGTGTGTGAGCTTAGACTAGTTAGATCCTCTAACTGCTCTAGTCTATCCTTTGTGTGTTTTAACTCCTCGGATAGAGACTTTTGCTCTCGTTCTCTTCTGGCTCTCATACACACCTTTCTAGCTTTCCAAGTGCTTCTCTGATTTTTCATTTCTATACTTGGGGCATCGGTCTTTGGTTCTTCAATTATGGGTTCATTTGTCGTTCTTTGAGCTTGGGCTCGTGTCACCGCCTGAATAGGTATTACTGTCTCATTTTCTAACCCTCCACTGGAAGGCACTACTTCCAGCATGTTCAAGTTAGTTTTTGCTCCTTTTCTTGGGTTCTTAGGGCAATCAAGAATCAAATGAGTAATTCCACACTCTGTGCAATATGCGTTGACTCTAATGATTTCATCATGAGGACAGTCTCTTAGCCAATGGTCTCCACCACACTTGTAGCAGGGTCCCTTAGGCTGTTGAGGTGCTCCTTGAGCTCCTCTTTGTTGATAAGAATGCCTCTGCCCACCCATGCCTCCGTTGGCTATGAAGAACAATGTTCGTTCATCCAAGCTATATCTTCCTTCTCCTGCTTCCTGTGTAGCTGTTGGTGGTCCTGTACTTCCCATCATGCTCCAAGGTTCTAGAGTTGGGGGTTCTTCCAATGGATAGTAGACAAGATTTTCACCATATCCATTGGAATCTTCATAATATGCATGCATAGGTACCAAAGCCTTCTCTTCTGGTTCATTTAATGTTGGTGTGTATCTTATGCTGAGTGGTCGTAATCCTGGTAGGGGTGGTTGTTGCCCCAATACTAATTGTGGTCTTTCTACACCTATAGGTCCTGGTAGGTTGCCTGCTTGGTACCTAGGCATCGGTGGAAGTTGAGGAGATGCTACCTGAGCCTGGGGAGCATAAGGTTTCTCTCTCACATATCCCTTGTTATAATAACATTCCTCCGTCACATGGTTTGTCCATTTTTTTTCAATAGCACACCACTTTGGCTATTTAGCCTGAGGCTTGGCATACATATTAATCTTTTTTAGCACTTCCTCTACAAGCTGCTCTTGGCTTACAGCTACTTCTCCTTTCGGTGTTGTCTTAGACGACTTGCTTCCACTTTGTTGTGAGGATGAATCGTCATCAAGATCCTTGAATTCACCCTCCTTGTAGACCGCACAATTGTCTACAAGGTAAAGAGCATCCTTAGTTAACTCATTTAACGTCGTGCTCCTCTTCATATGTAAGTCCTTCTGGAGATCTGTGTTCCTTAGTCTTTGAATAAATATAAGCATAAGTATGGACTGAGTTGGCAGTTCTTCCACAGGGCAGAACTTCACATATCTTTTTAGTCGTCGGGCTATCTTTCGCACAGATTCCCTTTCTTTCTGTTTGAATTTATGGATTTGTGAGATTGTATTATAAGCTATCTCCCTTTATGATAATTCCTCAATAAAATCGTCAAACACCTCCTCCATAGACTCAAAGTCTCTACGCTCCACAGAGTCAAACCAAGTAGCAGCATCCTCCTCTAGGGTAAGTGCAAACCCTGCAAATTGGGTAGGGAAGTCTAACACCGCTTCAGCTCTAATTACACGCACAAAGGCTGCTACATGATCCCTAGGATCTCTGTTTCCCGTGTATTTCTTGTTTACCCATTTTTGCACCTGAGAAGGTCTAATTCTACGATGGTCTACAAATCTCATCATCATTGGTTCTCCTCGTCCTACTCGATATACCTCCTCTGGCCTTCAGTAGTGGGAGGGTTCCTCTCCTAGAGGTGCCCCTAAGCCATATTCTTTGATGGTTTTTGCAAGAGGTGGTTCATGTCTTCAAACTCGTTCTATGGGTTGTCTTCCATGCTCCGTCAACTCTTGAGTGTTTGGCCTACTCTCGCCTTGATACTGTGAATAGAGTGGTGGTTCTTGTAAATCTCTTAGCCCTCGTGCGGCTCGATAACCATCACGGTTTTGGTCTTGTTCTAATGTTGCACTTTGTCAAAGCCATGCCTGCAATGATGGTTGGGTTGCTTGTTGGTTCTGGTAGTTGTACGTCTGTTGTCAGTTAGAATGTGAGGTCGTGTCGTACTCTTCTGAAAATGGATTTGTCAACTTGCTAGGGGTATAGGTGAACCTTGGCACTTCTTCGGGGACATATGTTGATGTTTCTGGAACTGTTGCCTTTTCTACCTCCTCTGGGAGAATACGTTTGTATTCTCGTCCGTACCTATCAACAAAAATGATATCCTTCCCCATAGCAGGTGGCATCTCGTTTTTGTATATAGAGTGAATCCCCCGGGTAGAGACCCTGGTTGTTTTTTTATCATACATAAAAAGAGATCCAAATCGATCAATTTTTGGAGGCGGTTCTTGAGTTTCTGAAACCATTTTTCCTTTTGCCACGTTATCTTCATATCTGTTGTAATCCTCAGGGTTACTAACTATGAGATAGTGGTTCCCCTTTTCGTCTCGGAATCTATCTCCATCATCATAGACTCGAATTATCTCCAGTCTCTGAGCAGGTCTTTCTTCTATACAAATACACTTGCGTCCTCAATATTCAGAATAAACTAGGGCTCCCCTAGAGTTTTTTCCTTCTAAGAAGATTATAGTGAGCTTGGCATCTTTCAAAGGGTTTTGGGAGGTACTTCCTCCTAGCATTGGTCCTCCATCAGAGAAACCTCCTGACTGTTGACTACCCATCATGAAGAAGGACTTATCTGATGAAGTGTCAGTATCACTAACCTCCTCAATGATCGGTGCTAATGGATCCATCCTTGCCTGAGCTACACTCTCCTCGGTGGACATTAAGCTACCCTGATCACCTGCCACTTTTTGATCTCTAGGAATGTGTCTTCCTGATCTTAAATTCATCAAACTTAGCAATGAAATTTATCACAAATCCAACCACTCACATGGCAAAGGATCAATTTCCGCACAACTTCTTGCCTTGCCGTTGAATATGCCTATACACAAGCGTTTAATTTCAGCAATTGAATCATAGCATTTAACCGCTAGAGGTGGTTTTAGTAATAATGAATGGTATAACTGGAGGGTTAACCTCAACCACTATTGTATTTTATACACTTCGGATATTCTTGATTAGGTCTGCTAATCTGGAACTGTACTTCACTCGAATGTTGGTCAGTCTACAAGGAAAGTCTTAATTCCATCTTTGCTCCGTCAAAAGGTCAAACAAGGTCCAATTTCACTTCTAAAAGAAGTTCTTGAACTCTTAAGTCAATTGGAACATCACTCTATGTCTCCAGTCAGATTTTCACTTTACTAAGCCCCTGTAGACATCCTACGCGTAGGATGTCTACCTACTCTGTTTAGGCTGGATTTTTCACTATAGATTCCCCTTGATGTGTTGAGTCCACAACTATTTTTACTTTTTCATTTGGACACCTATAAGCTGGTCAATTGATCAAAAATCTGTTCTAGCAGCTTGATGTTGGTCTGACCAGTCAAATCAACTCTAATTTGGACCAAAATTGACTAGGAGGCTTGCCTCAGGCTATACAACACCCTGCTATGCCTACAGTCAGTTTTTGACTTCAATTTCATGCAGTAGACATACTACGCGTAGGATGTCTAACTGCTCAAAATTGCGTCAAATGCAAACCACAGACTCCTCTTAAGGTGCTGATCACTTTGGTATGCTCAAAGTTGGATTTGGAGTGCTAAATCACACAGAACACATACTACGCGTATGATGTCTAAATGATCTATTTGACCCCAAACTTGAGCCACAACTTCCCCTTGATGTCAGCAACCCAGTGCTATGCTTAGATTTTAGTTTGGATTTCAAAAGACCCCAATTTTAGCTATCCTAGCCCTTTTCAGTCAAAAATGCTAAAGTCTGCTTAAAACCCAATTTTCTCACCCAATTGAGATGAAACCTTTCTCATGCACTCAATAAATCATGTAGATCATGCTCATGTAGCCATCCTATGGTTTTGGTCTTAAAATAATGCCTTGGCACAATTTGGATAGGATGTCTATCGATTTTCTTTCTTTTGGCCTTATCTTGTCAAGATATGGTTAAACTTCCACTTTCTAGGTGAAAATAGGGTAAACCTACCTTCTAAACACACTGGTCAACTCAGATTTTCAAAATTCACACTAGAACACCCTGTAGACATCCTACACGTAGGATGTCTACTAGCTTAAATTTTAATTTTTTCCTGACATAAGTACTCCCTATGCTACACGTAGGGAGTACTAGAACACTAGAACACCCTGTAGACATCCTACACGTAGGATGTCTACTAGCTTAAATTTTAATTTTTTTCTGACAGAAGTACTCCCTATGGTCTGCAGCTCTCTCAAAAATACTCACAGAAACTTTTGAACTTCACTTCAGCTTCTAAACACTCTTTTCCGTCCTTTACAACCCTTTGATGAGCCTAACAGCAAATATAACATGCATGAAGTGCTCCAGATCATAAATCATGATGTCCTACTTACCCTACTCCTACTCATCATGTGAGATGGTGATATTGGTGTCTCGGTTGCTTTCTGGCCTCTCCGGACTCTCAAGCTATCCTTTCACCGCCTCTACCACTCCAAGTCCTACTCTCTACACCACAACTTAACTAATACCTAAAACTATCTAAGTCTACCTGAGTCTACCTAAGTCTACCTAAGTCGAAGGATCTAGGCCAGACACTCGCTCCCTAGACTCCTCCTAAGACCTAGAGAGTCCTCCACCCTCTGATCCTATCTAAATGTAAAACAAGACTCTGGAAGCCAGAGAATCCCTATCCTCAAGGACTAGTCTCAGTCACCTACCTAGGCTTTTCGTCCCCGGCAGTGGCGCCAATGTTGGCGGATACGCCGTGACGGACGTCAGCACAGCGAGAACTCACCTAATAAGATTTGTCAGCTAAGGATGAAGCTTGACCCGTAGGCGCGTGGAAGCAAGCATAGGGTGTCAACCTACACTCGACCGACTCTCGACTACTTCCTACAGAGGTCTCTACCCAATGTCTAAGCTATAGCCTTCAGGAGTACATAAGAGGAGATTTTCTACAACGCTTTCAAGAGTCAAATACCCATCAAACGTTCTCAAAACACTACGCAACTTGAAGGAAACCCTATTAACACCAATAGGTCGCTCTCCCTAAGGTCCATGAACCAAAACCCCAACCCTAAACACCAGGTGCAAAATAACGTAGGATGTCTGGTCAAAATTTACAGGTCGTCGTTTCCGAAAACTAAAGTACCTTATGTGTAGCTCTACTCAATGCAAACGCGTGGATATGCTAAAATGTGAGAACAGACAATGTATGCTCACCGTATCACCAGATATAGCTCGTGGATCGAGATCGCAAAGCCAGATCGTGCACATGCAATGTAGGTGTTGGCGCGTAGCTCTCTTCGGGGGCAACACGCTACACTTCTCCGCACCGGTGCACGTGTAGCGTCAAGATAAAACTCTCACTCTCTCTCGTACAGAGAGTACACTCACTCACACAGACAAAACTTCTAAAATGACAAAGGGTTTTTTTTCATTAAGGTCAAAAGTGGTATAAATACCTTACAATCTCAAACCCTAATGTTCCAATTTAACCATTCACTCAATCTAAATGTAAAAAAAGGGATACAATTTGAAAACTTCTGCAAGCCCCACTATTTACAAAGGTGAAATGAAGATTTTTCTCAATAAGGAATAATTACAAAAAAAAAATCTTGTCGGGCACTCTTCCTCCGTTGGGTGTGTACAGCTACTAACAAGCACATAAAATTACAAGGGGTAAATCAGGCTCCATACTTAACAGGAAAGGAAGAGTGAAAGATTCTTGACTTGCTGGAGCTAAGAAGAAACCAAAAGAGGTTCTGACATAGCATGTTTACATGTACAAGGAGCTTCACCTACAACCTGAAAGCTCAAATCTTCCTCTGCACATATCTAACTATAAGTGTTTCACACCTTTCCTCTTGTTTGTGATTCTCTTCTTGTTTCCTCTTGTTTGTGATTCTCTTATTGTTTGTTGTGTAGCATAGCTTATTGTAAATGGTTTAGATGTACTTAGTGTGTTATTTTGACTTTGCTTTAGTTTGTTTGTGGGTCTCTACTATGCTCATTATAGACCTGCATCCCGCAAGCATAGAGGAATGACAAGCAATGGAGTAAGTCATAAATATTTTAGATGTATGGCATGGATCCATTGATGAATAGATTTACAAAGAGAGAACTGATGGCTCTTTGGTAGAAAAAGGGATATTATTTTATGATCATTTTTATGTCCCACCAAAATCTATGAAGAATTGGAGCACTATCACCAAGGTTACACTTCCTAGGTTTAGAAGTGGAGAGTGGCCATTGCCAAGCTCAATAAAAAGTGAAAGATATAGGTGAAAGATCGTTTACAAGATCCAAAAATGTTTACATGCCAACATTGCAAGCAAGCAGAGTATAGTTTTACTTTTTATGCCCATCATTGTCTTTGTGGATTTTTTTGCAAAGGTTAATGTGAAAGTTTCTAGAAACATGATGTCAGTTAAGTGCTTAGACAGTGAAGTGTTAGAATTTGTGGATGAAGGTTGCAGTCAAAAAATAGTGAATGGGATCCTTTGTACAATGAAATTTGGCTCCATTACCTATAAATACATTATCCATACCCAAATGACTTCATTATTTCAATTTTTTTATAGTTGATGGCATTGTGTGAGGGGGAGACTTGGCCCCTTTGGAGAAAAACATGGGATGATTTCAATGAGAATCCCATTCAAGACATTGATGTATGGATGAACAATGAATACTTCGCAACATCGAAGATAAGAACCAAGTACTCATTGTACAAAGTGAGGTGGGACTACATAATGAGGAGATAGATTTACGTACAACTTTTACTTTTCATATAGCTAGAAAGAAGATATGTAGATAATGGTTTCTTCATTAGGAAAATATGAAGTCCAAAAGGGCCCTTTAGGGTCAAAGATGCTTTTGGCATATACTCTCTATACTAATGAGAATGAGCGTGTGGCCATGGTCCCACCAATTTTTGCATTTTTTTGAATGGCCATAACTTAAGCATTCTAACTTCAAATTTGTCGGACAATGGTGCATTTGGATTGCATTATGGAGATTTTTCCTTATATATTCTATATGATATAGTTTTGAGGTACATAGATATAGGCTATCCATGCCCCCTCTTTTATGTCCTATTGTTTATTGAAATCTAATTGGTTGCCCTTACAAGGACCTTTTGGGGTTCATATTTTTCCTAATGTTTTTTATGGAAAAATTTGTGTGACGTATTCTTACTTTTTTTTTTTTTAAAATATGGATTGTAGGTCCTTAGGGTATTGAGAAGAAATTTCTATGCCAAGAAGTACCAGAAGGGATAGTACATCTTCTTCCAAACTAAAGCTGTGAAAATTGTATCAGATTGGCATTTTGTACAAATATTGGTTCTCTCTTCTTGTAGCATATTTGCATACCAATGACAGATGACATTTTGGTTACGATGTTTCATCTTGTTGGTTTTCATTTTTATTCGTTTTATTGTTTAAATGTATTATCTTTTTTGATGTATTATTTGTTTTTTATTGTTCAGATGTCTTATCTTGTTTGATGTCAATGTCCTCAATATTATATGCCTTCACAACACTATAAATAGGCCAACTTGCTTTAGGTCTGTCACCCTTTCTCCTCTTCCTCTTCGTGTGAGCAATAGTTCAAGAGATGTGGGTAATGATTCATGCTCCTCTTCAGAAAAAAGGGAGAAAAGCCCATGAACATGAGAAGGAAGAGGTAGACCTTGAGCCAATTTTCATAATCTCCACTTACTTGAAAGAACTCCCCCCATGGTTGATAAATTTCTTAGGTCCTTCTAGGGTAGGGTTGGAGGATGGCATGGATTATGGATCGGGCCTTGATACGTTACCATCAACACAGCTAGACTGGGGAAAACATGCAGAGAAAAATGCAAGGGCTACTGCATTTGCAACAAAAACTGAAAGACTATATTGGGAGCTACACAAGAGATGGAGCCAGTGAAATTTTTAAAATTTACTCCATGCTCTCAAGGAGAAAATCTATAATGTTTTCTCTTTCCTTGGAATTCTCTTCCTTTGGAACTTCCTTGGGCTTCTCTTCCTCTACCTTTGCTCTTTTGTGGGGATCCTCCTTGCCCTCTATGGTGATTGGTCTCTTCCTTTGGCTTCTTTGGCTTTTGGGGGGCTTGGGTGTTGTTGTGGCTAGTGGTATCTAGACACTAACCATATACCTAATCAACTTTTCCCTTACCCACCTAACATGGTTGTTGGTATAGAAATTCCTATTGATCTAGCAAAGAAAGATTAGTGTGTTATCTTTTAAAAACATTTCAAGTAACAACTTACCCTAATAGTAATAGACTACCCTATTTATATGGTCAAATGCTTACACGAATAGTCTTTAGGTGTAGTCAACCACCACTAGCTTGGCATTTGGTATCACTCTCCATCCACATGAGAAAGCCTCCTCTTGTAAGAGTGGCTACACAAACAAAAGGGGGAAAATAAATGCACTATTTTAAAATGTATTTACTTACAACCTAACAACACCATACCTTCACATTTAAGACTTGCATGTCATCCATAAGATTTGTGATAGGAGGACATTGATTATCAGCCTTGAGGTAGCCCTATCCAAAGCATTGTTACAAAAATAACTAAAAGTGGGAGCACTGGCTAAAATATTGGACAATTATACTTACATGGTGCCAATGCCAGTGCCAATGCCAGTGCCGACACACTCAGCATCCATGGAAATATAATATTTTCTTTGAAGGTGGTCATCCTCTACATAAGCATCCATGATGAAGCCTGCACGGGATTGACACCTCTCAGCAATGAAGGGACTTGAGCTTCAATTTTCCTGAGTTTCTTTGTTTCTAGCTCCTCCCAATCAACTTCGGTCTCCTCCCCTTATTCCAGAACATCTTCCTCTATGATCTCCTTAATCACCACTTCATGCACTTTTTCCTTTCTTGATGGGGGTATGTCGAGGATGTAGAGATACTAGTTCAAGAATTTTGTTGAATCTGTACCTTAATCTCCTCAAGATAATCATATCTTTTTCCATCAATGTAACCCTTTGAGAGTGGATTGCACATATGTATGCATCTTGGAAGAGATCAATTAAAAAGTTTCAGCAACCTCCTGCATACATGCCAAGGAACCTCTTGTCTATCTCATATCAATCTTAAAATGCCATGATATTTTACTATAGAGACTTTAAAAAGAAAGCCTTGGAACTGCAACTGCATCTAAAGTCTAGTACAACCAATGGAAGGATCTACACAATGTTGTGAAGGACCATGGAGTTGATGGCAGAGCAAGAAATGAGAAGGTAGAAGTGTAGGAAGCCTTGATGTAGTCTTTTCTTACTTTGATAAAAGTCATTGGAGAAAGAATGACCTCTCAAACTTTAAGAAAGAGTTGAATAGATTCAAGAAATCTATGACAAGTGCTTGGAGCTTAGAGCACTTCACATACTATGTGGTAATAATTATGAATTTTGACTCTACTAATTTGCTTCAATACGGTGCAAGCAAGCGGGTATGTTCACTTGAGCTTTTTTGAGTCACTTAGAAAGAGAGAACGAGAGAAGTGTTGTGTGTCGATGGGGGTTAAAGGTTGATTGCATTGATTCGAGTGTGTTAAGTGGCATTTTTAAGGTTGGGTGTATGCATAGTGTGTGCAAGCACAAATTTGTGCTCTTGTGTGTGTGATTACATAGGGGATAGGGGTGTGGTGAAAACCCTAAGCTATACAGGGGCATTTGTGTGTGTTCTTGGTGTATTCTTCATTTCACCTCTCCATTGCCAGGGTGGAAAAATGCCATATATGCATAGCCATGATTGGCTCTGCCATGCAATTGAAGTCAATGAATCTCAAAGAAACATGACGTACAAGATGAGGGTCTTGAGAATTTTGATGAGTGATTTTTTATGGTGAGCTTTTCTATATGTACTTACCAAATTAGAGATTTTGTTGGTGTGTGTATAAACAATTGCACTATGATTAGTTGGTGCAGTTGCAACTGGATGACTTTCTTGCCCGTTGACTTGGATTTGCAGATGTTTGCAATGAGGTTATAGGTTTATTGGACCGTTTTTAGATATCGAAATATAGTGAGATTTGTGATGGATAAGCTTCTTAGGTACCCAAATTTTCCTGGGTGCTTGCATGCATCTCTTAAATGGCATGGTTGGTTGTTGTAACTAGGTTGTTGGTTCATTAAAGTGTTTTGTATATGTGTAGTCACTTGGGTAGAATTTAATCTTGTGTTGCCCCTATGGTGTACACACTTGCAATGAATTATCTTTATTTTTTGAGAGTGCATTGTAAGTTCAAATTCAAGGTGTTCCAAGCATTATCTTTTCATATAACTTATCTCTGACAGAATATAAAACGGGTATTTGCATGGAATATCCTGGACCGAACATCAAAATATAGATTTCCAGTCATGTTAAACATAGGATGATTTATCGAATACTTGTATAAAGCTAATCCCTAGATGGTCAAAAAAGATAGTTACATTCATGACCATTGCACAACTAGATTTGGATGCTCCTCTATTCATCATACCAAAATTGGTAGGACAAACTACTATGCATCAATTTTTGATAGGATGGCTATATAGAAGAATATCAGAGGGAATTATTCTTTTTGCATAAAATCCCATGAACAATTTGATTAGTTAGAACAAGCTCATAAGACTATACCAGGATTTCAATACAATAAAGATCAAACCGTAAAATGGCTCAAGTGGTTAGGAGTCTATTGGCCTTCTATAATACGAGATGCAATAGCATTTATAGACACCTCCAAACATTGTCAAAAGACGACTCCTTTACCACATAATACTCTTTTCTAGGTAATATTAGCACCCTAATGGAGCAAACATTTGATAGAATATCTATCAAATCGGATATTTCCAAAAAGAAAGAGTAAAAGACACCAGAGAGCAATTGAAGTAAAAGCCTAAAGCTATGCTTAATTGGAAAGCAATTGTACCAAATAGGACAACACCAACATCTTTGCCTCTCAAATGAATCCAATTACAGTCCAATACTAGAGCAAGCACATGTAGGGTTAGCAACAAGACATTTTTCCATGGCAACCACTTTTTTATTGATCATGGATACATGAATTTGGTCAGCCACACTAAACTCGAGATGCTCTCTCAAAAACACACACACACACACACACACACACATACACATAAAACACACCTTTACTTGGGTTTATGCATAGATCCCTATGTAGGTGGCACAAAACCAATGTTATGAAATTTAATAAATGGGGGAAAACCTTTTAACTTGTGCATGACAAGGATACATCAGAAGCTTTGCACTTTGGCACTTTGTTTCTTACATGGTAGAGCATGGTACTACAATAGTTGGTTGCTTTATGGCGGAGCAAAGCACAATATGATTACATGGAAACTAACACTTCTAAAAATCATGGATTGCTTAAATACAAAATTTTACTAGGTGTAAGAACATGTTATCTATGACTACTTATTTAGATAGAGGTAATTGGTTGAGTAGATAGAGGCAATTGGCTCAACCGCAACACTCCTCCAACACGCAACAACAACAAAGAGCCGCCAAACTACACATACAAATGTCTCATTAAGCTACTAGCATGACAAATAAATTTGAAAGCTTGCAATAGTAACAAGTGTAAGAGATTTTAAATCATTCAACATGATTTTCCTTTAAAAATTTAATAAATGAGCAATAGGAAATAATGAAAGTGTCTAAATATATCTATATATCTAAGTGTGTGTGTGTGTGTGTGTGAGAGAGAGAGAGAGAGAGAGAGAGAGAGAGATATGGAGATGTTTAAGGAATGGGTGCAAAGGTTAATTATTAGTAACGGTTTTTAACATGAAAGAACCCAACAAAGTATACTTTAAACAATCATTACTTTATCTCCAAAGCTAAAAAGAACATACCAAACAGTAAGGCCTTTGCCAAAAGGTAATGCCCAACTCTTCAAAATTAAGGTCCAATGACATCATAACCACAATTTCTCTTTTTCAAATGTGAAATTTATGCTATATCCAATAATATTGAGCAATATCTTCCCATTTATCTCTCTTTAAAATGAGAAATTTATGCTACATCTGGGAAAATTTGCGCATTATATTCCTATCATCTCTCTCTCTCAACTCTTTGCACAATGTGTCTTGTTGTTCAAGGTCACATGTCACAGAGGTGTAAATGTCATGCACAACTTGAAGGGATCAAGATAGGGGTCTCTCCAAAACGTGTTTAGAAAATTTAGAGGGGGCCTCCAAGGAAGGGGGTAACTATTTTTTTGAGTTACCCCCTCCCCTAAAATAACTTTACCTCAAAGAGGTTAAGTTAGCATTACCCCTCCTTGCTTGTGTGTATATGTGAGAAAATTTTAATCATATCAATCCCATCATGTCTTGTCTAGCCATTACCCCCTCTTTAGTACCCTACATTTCAACAAACGTGAATAGAACGGCTATGGATATTTGATATCATGAAGTTCTATTGGAGCTTAACCTCTCGAAAGATCTATGCAAGAGCATGCTCATTGAAAGAAATGACGGTGTCAAACTTCCTACAACCGGCATGCTACAAGCATAAGCCGGATGGTTGCTTCCATTATGGGTTTCAAGAACATCTCATCAAAGACTCTTCCCCCTCTCAAGCATCCCCCGATTTTGCCCAAGAGTGATGCCTTCCCATTAAAGCAATATCTTCCCATTTATCTCTCTTCTTCTCAAGTTCACGAGGCTCCTATTGACACTCAAGCTCCAAAGGTAAACCAAGCTCCTCTTTTGAGGTGGTCACCCACCGGATCAACTTTCTCTAACAAAGAAAAGAAGGCGTCACTCTTTTGCCCTCCTCATCTCCTTGGAGAAAGCAAGTATGGAAGAGGAAGGAGCTCTCTCTTACATTGGTGGAACAAGTCAATTCCTTGGATAAGGGACTCCTCCAAAAACCAAACAACCAAAGCCCAACTAGCAATGATTGGCCCAACCCGATGAAGGCACAAATCGATAACAAAGTAGAGCACTCTCAACCTGGTTTTGGAGAGATTAAATAAAGAAAAATCCCTAAACACAAGCCTAAGAAGTAGGTTATGCAGGCTCCTTAGCCCCATTGAGTCTTTTTGTATCTTTAGTCTTTCTTGTAAAAGCTTATTTCTTTAATACGATCCCTTGCCCTTTTATGAAAAAACCAAACATTCTATAACATAAATAAGTTATGACTTTTATATATTCTAAATTCGTTTTTTTTTTCAAAGTCACAATACTGAGTGGGTATATATTCCAAGAAAAACATACATATTCTAAATTCGTTTTTTTTTCAAAGTCACAATACTGAGTGGGTATATATTCCAAGAAAAACATACATATTCTAAATTCGTTTTTTTTTCAAAGTCACAATACTGAGTGGGTATATATTCCAAGAAAAACATACAGAGGGATCTCAAGCTCCCTTGAGGGATACCATATTACATCGACATAGTCTCGGCCTCATATCACTACCTATACTCAGGTCACCTCAAGCTCGTCAATATGGCCATGGTGGCCCACACCCACGCAACCGAGTGCTTTCTTTTGTCACATGCTACAATCAAATCCTTGCATTCTTAAACAATCTCTGCGAAGCTCGCAATTACAATAGCATTCTCACGCACCCAACTGTTTCTAGCCTTCCAAATTTTCTTATATTCTAAGTTCTTAAAAGTATGCCTGTACAAGAGACCATCAGGGAGTGGATGAAAGCAATATGAACCACCGCAAATGTATATAGTGTCATTAGTGTTCGGGAAAAATCATTTTCTCAAACATACAGAAATCCTTTCTTTGAATTTGCCAAGAGGAAATTTTAGAAAATTAGGCTTATTTTACGGGTTTTTTCTCTATTTTTCTCTATTATGGAGCGGAATTTCTCCCTTTCCCCTTTCCCTTAACCGGCATTTTTGAAATTGAAAACGTCACGATATTAAGCTGAGACACATTTTTCCCGAACACTGTGTCATGCAGTGTGTCCTCGATTCAACATAAAAATAATGAGGAACGTTTCCATTGTCTAAGAAAGGAGTGGCCTCGCTGCTCCACACCATGTGTGTTTTATGCGTGCCTTTATTGTATTTTCAGTGCTTAAAACTTTTTCCCCTAAATTTCAGAAGACTTGAAGCTCTTGCAAAGGCGGCCATTTGGAGAGATTGCCTATGTCCTTATGCATTGTAGTACATAGGCATGTTATTCCGTATATCAAGCTTTATTTTTCTTGAATAGCTCTCTGTCTCTCTCTCCTCTTGTTCACATATTCTCTCGTCACCGTGCACTCCAAATTTTCAGGTTTACCTCTAAATCTTAAAATTTGAACGTTTTAGAACTTAGAAAATTTTTTAAATTGTGTTGAAAACCTTGAGAGTGCGCATGTCATGAGACTACCTTCCACCTCCCTATTTCGCTCCAACTTGACAAAGGCAAGAGACTCTTGCATGCTACGGTTCACACTCAGGCCTAATTTTTGAAAGCTTCGACGCCCTTCGGATGCACTTTTACCCTTCAGTGAAAGGCAAAAATATTTTTACCCTTAGAAGAAAAGGATAGAATATTGAAAAATCTTTGAGCAACCCTTCTACTTTTTGCCTAAGTATAGCTTAATGAAGGACAGGTAAAAGTTTACCTATCCAAAATGAATGATTAGGGTCACCCTTCAAAAATGAGCCTTGTTTACAGTTGCTTTGAAAGGTGTGCACTTTTTCTTGTAGCGCTTAGGTGCTTTCTCACATTGATTGGTTGCAAGTTGGGTATTCCAACCATGGGCAGACTGAGTAGCCCAGAACACTAGAGTGCGTTTTAGGACTCAAGTCAACACACTAGTCCGACTGCTTGGTAAGTGAAAACTGTGCAGTGTGAATGGTGCGACCACGGCAATCCTTTTTTCTAACTCCAAATAAGCTAGTCCATGATGAGCACGTGCAGTGTGAACGATGCCTTACTTTACCTCTTACGAAAAAGTTCTCGCGAAGACTCTTGTTTGTCTTGAGAAAATAACATCAAATTCATTCTTTTTCAAAGCAATATTTTGTCTAAAGTTGGGCATTCTAGATGTCTAGCCGTAGCTCTGTGTGTGTGTGAGAGAGAAGACCTCAAGATCTGCCCAACGAGTTTTGAACTTAAGACATCATGGTGTGTGTGTGTGTGTGTGTGTGAGTGAGAGTAAGGGAGACCTCATCCTGGTCGTTCTTCTTGTGCACATTTTTGGTGTGTGAGGAGAGCGGCTGAGAGTGCCCAACCCGACTCCTAAAACAAAACACTATATGACATACGGTACGAAATGAAGTGTAAGCGACGAGATCAACTAAAGTGGGGCGTATTTTTCAAAAACCTGGAGAACATACAAATTGTTTGTGTTTAGTTTTCTCCTTGCCTAGTTTAGTTTATGAGGAAGTGAAGAAGCTTGGAGCTGCCAAGCCTCAGCTATATCTAACACGGGCATGGGAGATGGGATCAAAGGCTCCCATCACTTTTGGGCCCCGACATTAGGCGCGCGTCGTAGATCTTGTCGCAAAAGTAAACTCGGGTATTTTTGTAAACTCGGGTACCCGAGTTTACCAAAATACCCGAGTTTACTTTTTCCCGCCCCGATACTTTTGCACGTCAAAACTCCATGGAAAGGTGTACATTCCACAGTGACATGCGTGGGCGTGGTGGATAGGCCACATGGCCCTCAAACCCTAGGTTGTGGGTTCAATGCTTGGGGACGGGGGGGAGGGGCGAAGTAAACTCGAGTACCCGAGTTTACATTGTACTCGAGTTTACATTTTTCCCGAGTTTACATTGTCCACGGAAGCACGAGATCTACGGTGCTCAATCATCCCACTATAGATCCCATCTCCTTCCATGCCTGTGTGAGATATAGGCCAGGGCTACCAAGCGTGACGTTTTTGGGTTCGAATCTTCGACATGTGCGAAGCGTATGAACACGCTGACTTTTTTTCAGCCACTCATCCTCGAGATTTGCACAAAACATCCACCGTCATACATGCCATCGCCTTAGGTTCATTAAGACCCAATGGCATATATATTTATATATATATATATATATATATATAAAGAGAGAGAGAGAGAGAGAGAGAGAGAGAGAGAGAGAGAAAGAAGAAGAAGAAGAAAATGTCATAGGAAACTATCCCAAGAGACCTCAAAGATCTATCCGAACAGAGTTGAACTCAAGACAAGAGGGAAATGACCACACGAAGAAGAGAATTTTAACGTCTCAGGAAACTACCTTGGAGATCTATCAGACGAGGTTTGAACTCGCGACGTGATCCGCAAGAGCGAAATGGGATAGTCCACGCCACGGGGAGAGAGAGAGAGAGAGAGAGAGAGAGAGAGCATACCAGCCTTCGATGCAGCCCCGATCCCTGGCATCTCTGGTTTGGGAACGATTTTTGAGCTCAAAAGTCCACTTCTTGGGCGCCTTCAGAGGAGCAGGAGGCTCTTGTACAGGTAGTGGGTACCCTACACACACGCGCGCGCAGAATAATAAGCCAACACATACAGAAAGGGTCTCTCTCTCTCTCTCTCTCTCTCTCTCTCTCTCTCTCTGCGCCTGCAGGAAGGGGAACACAATTTTAAACCTGGAGGAGGGTAGCCGAGCACGTCTTGCTGCTGCTGTTTGTGCTGCTCAGCCATGGCGAGTAGAGAAACGTGCTGGATGGTAGCCTACTCCAACTCTCAATCTGTGTTTGCTTTTTTATAAGTGAGAGAGAGGGGACAAAGAGTCGTAATCTATTTTGAAAGTTCATCCAAGGCTAGGCCTACTCATCAGTCACTACCTGCACAGGCTATCGCTACTTGCGGTGGACCGCAAAACCTCCAATTCTTCCTCCCTCTCTCTCTCTCTCTCTTTTTCTTTTGTATTGTTCTCTGTCTTTTACTTCACTTAACCTCTTTTTCTCATGCACTGCACATGCACCCCAAACGAAGATATATTCTTCTTTCTTTTCTTTTCTTTTTCGCTTTTTAAGAATGTGGTCACCTGAAGCGTAGTTAACAGTAACATCTTACATCTTGTTGTTGCAACTACTAGCTCGTGCAATCGGTCCTCCTTTTTACCAACTACATATATATATATATATATATATATACATATATATATATATATATATATATATATATATATATATATATATATATATGTGTGTGTGTGTGTGCGTGTGCGTGTATTTTTATATCTCTCCATGACACACATGATATTTGTAAAGTGTAATTTTTTAATTAAAAAAACATGTCTAAGTAACATGATATTTGATTTGGATTTGTCATTGTTTATTCATGTCACTTCTTTCACAATATAAAAACTCCCCAAATGCAGACATAAATGCTCATATTTTGATTTAAAACTCGTTAAAAAGTTTTTATATCATTAAAAGTTCATCAATTCCATGTTGCCAAAGCCATTGCAAAAACCAATCCTTCTTTTAAAGACCCCGTGACTCTTAATCTCACCAGACAGGTGTCAACTTCTTGCATAATTTGAGTAACCTTCAAGATGAAACAAGAACTGACCGGATGTGGAGAAGAGCCTCATTTTGTATTTGGAAAAAAACATCCTTCCTATCCATCTTATGCATACTCTCAAATGATGCACTCTAAGAAACGGCCCCTCAGATTGACAACTCGTCATCCCAATGACTTGATGTATATATCATGTAATTTATGACATACTTCAGATAACAACTCTTGGGCATGATGTCCTTCAAGCTATTTATGTGCTTCTGACATATCGATTAAAGTTATGTGATAAAGCTATATGTCGTGTGCAAGCTATGGGCATGCATGGTAGGAGAGGGAGAGTATGCTTTGCATAGTCGTCTACATGCTCTCTCTCTCTCTCTCTCTCTCTCTCTCTCTCTCTCTCTCTCTCTCTCTCTCTCTCTCTCTCTCACACACACACACACACACACACACACACACACACACACACACACGCGCGCGCACACACAACACAGGGTGTGGCAAGGAGCCTTGGTGAGGTCTCGATTGCTTTTTCAAGTTTAGGAATGAAGCATCAACTCCACCATAGTATGGACCATGATGACGTCTTGGGTTGAACCCAAAAGGGTCCGACCTTGCAAGTAGGAGAAACGTTTTTCTCACGATTGGAATTTCTCCCGTCCTACCTTTCTCAATTGACACGAGCATACATTGACACCTTGCTCAGAACTGATCTCTTCGCCATTATATGTTAGTAGCTATGAAAAAGAAAGAAAAAGGAGCTCAAAGCCTATAGAGACCAAAAGCTAGAGGGGCAAATGTGGCCACATGGAACCTTTCTTCCCAAAAATTCACCTTGAGTTGTTGCACCACGTCCTACGGAGCCCATTTCACTACCCTCATCCAAAAAACTACATCGCCATTCCACTACCCTTATCCATCAGGTCTACCTATGTGCATACTCCCCGACAACCCTCCCCCTATGTGCCATTGATGTCCTCTCAAGGATTGCATCATCACCGCCCATGGCTCATCATCACTGTGCACTCATGTGTGCATTGTGGCCTTGTGCTTCATCTATCCCCAACTCACATCGACCTTCAATCAGCCTCAACTCTACCACGATAGAGTCCACCTACTCCATGCAGTCCGGTGTAGCCAACTTGGGGTAGAACCGTTGGGTGTAACCACATGTTCAGGCACCCACCTCTTCAAGCCACAAGACCACACTCTTCACCTCTTGTGCATTCACACTTACGCCGTCATGCTTGTCTATGTACTTCCTCACATTCATAGTCAGATATTGCACAAAATGTATCCTCTTGTGCATTCACACTTACGCCGTCATGCTTGTCTATGTACTTCCTCGCACTCATAGTCAGATATTGCACAAAATGTACCCTTTTCTTCTATAGAACGATAGCAAGATGTGCAACAAAGAACATCAAAACCATACATAATAGACTACAATGCCACACACACACACACACACACACACACACAAAGAGAGAGAGAGAGAGAGAGAGAGAGAGAGAGAGAGAGAGATTCTACCTATAAGCTGCTATGCAAGAGCTTGCCAAATGGCTCCAGCTCCCTCACACAAATTTGTCTCTTGCTGTTGGCCTTGTCCAGCCCAACACTCTCCATGCCACCCTCATTTGGCTACTAACCTTGCATTGGTGCACCCTTTGACTTGCAGGGCTGCCCCTACTATAGTGCAGCCATGCCTTGCTTTCTCCACTTCCTGCCGTATTGTTGTCTGATGCCAGCTTGGTGGCTCCCAACCCTCTTTTGACCATACTCCTTGAGTTGTTCATTGCACTATCTAACCGAGTCAAAGGAAAGATCCTAGAGAGAGCATTCTTTCACAAAATCTTTCTCTCTCTCTCTCTCTCTCTCTCTCTCTCTCTCTCTCTCTCTCTCTCTCTCACACACACACACACACACACACACACACACATGTACGCTTGCAGTACCTCGCCCCAGCTCACGGACTCATTGAATCTCCATTCGTGTTTCTTCTCTCTAACAACAGTGATGACAACTTCTTATTGTGATCATTGCACTACCTCTCTCTACGTTGGAAATGGGTTGTTGCTAGCTCTGATAATAACACACACACAGTGACACAATATTTTTCACTCTTTACATACTCATATTCTCTCTCTCGAGACTGACTCTCTGGTAGCTTCCTTTATGCAGTGTCTATGCCACCACTGACATTGTGGTTCCCTATCTCTTAAGACTTCTTATCCAATTATTTTGTCTCTATAGGATCTCTCCTCTTACTCCATTACAACACTCCCACTATCGTCCTCCACTAATTCTACCTATGTCCGTACTCACTAACTCCATCCCTCCCCTTTTGCACCTTTGATGACCTTCCACATCGACCACAATACTAGTACCCTTGTCCTCCATCTCAACGCTGCTCGATTTGACATTCAACCCTCACCCAACGAGGTTTGTTGTGTGTAGCACATGTCGAACACAACCGCCCGACTCAGACTACCTCGCTTGTATCATGCTGCACATTGTTGTAGTGCGCGTCTCTCCAAGGTCGACTGAGAAAGGCTTCTGGCTATAGACAAAGAAGCCGCAGAGGTGTAACCCAAGGGGAACGAGTGTAGTAAGGAGCAATTTTAGCGCTGGTGAGTGGCATAAAATGGTAACCATCTTTTTGCAACATTTGTCAGCCTACTCAACGTCCTCTTCCTCATATGTGTATATATTTTTCTACGCTATTAAGTTATCTAGAGTAAATTCCCCCTCTTCGTTTAACCTTTGTGGCGACACATACATTATACTCTTCCCAAAAAATGTCACCTTAGTCATATATTTATATTACCACCCTTTTCTTTTTTGCTTTGTAAATAGAATAAGCATACAATAACCAACTATATACCCCCAAACTTTCTTACCTCTTGTGAATTAGTAGTAGAAAAATAATATATCCATCTTCCACCCCATATAGATAAATTCCCATGGAAATCAACTCTCCACTTGTCTTTACCAAAGATTATGGTCCCTCTCTACAAGTCTTCTATGCCCCCTACATAGGTGGCCCAATATCTCTTAAGAATATACATATAGTTTCTCTCCTTTCAAAAAGACTCCAATTGTATATTCTTTTCACAAGAAAATAATATTGGGACCTCCTCTATTTGTTTAAGCATCATAGCCTTTTGAAAACGTATGAGTCCCCTTGGATGCATACAAGCAAAGGGCCCATACAAGAAGACTTGGAAGCAAAAGGTTCCCTAGCCTAGTGTGGACCTCCCAAACCGAATTCCTTGGTGCATGGGCATGAAGAATAGTCCAAATTCATATCAAACATTTTGAGAAGGTCAATTTTGCCTTTTGAAGCATGTCATTCCGAGCTACAAGTAAAAAGTTATGGTCAAAATAGTGTAAATCTGTCAAATTCGCAGCAAAAGGGAACTGTAAATCAAGTAAATCAAGAGGGTGAGATCTTATTTTTCCCCTACTCATCTTCTAGAAGAGCAATGAGTGTTCAAGGTCACTTGCATGTGATGGGACCAACCTAAAGATGCTTTCTAAATGCCAAGACAGACAAGTTGAGATACCCCGCAGGAGCCACCCGTAGGGCCTCATGGTGGGGCCCACATACATTATGCACCCCTATGGAGCCTTCACGGTCTAAAATGATATTTTTGGTGAATAAATAGTACCTTTTATGTCCAATATTCAATGAGTGGTCAAAGGACACTTAATTAGGTCTAATCACTTACTCTAATTAAGTGTAGCATAATCCCACTCCTACACAACTATAAATAGCCCCCCTTGGAGAGACTCAAGGACACACCTATATTTTCCACTTCATGTTGTTTCTTGATCAATAGTAGAGAAAACCCCAACTCTCCCTCTTTCACATCCTCCCTCCTAACCTTCCTCTTTGGAGGAAGTGCAACTCTATTCTCCACTCTTTCCATTCTACAATCTCTTACTCCATCAACCCAATAAATCATTTGTAGCACCTCAATAACTTGTAAATCCATCATGATCTCTCTCATGGTTATGTTAATGATCATGAAATCATCTTCAAAACTTTCAAGTGTCGCAATTCGTGATGGTTAGCAAGCGTCGGTCCTCCCCTTAAAAGGTGTGCGAGAAATCAAGTAAGTGTTCTATTCTCAATTTACCATTGGTTTGTTTCTCCACACTTATTCAATTGGTCTAAAGAAATTTCTCACTCCAACTCTCTTTTGTTTCATTACATATGCATGTGGCTACCTCTCATGGTGATTTTTTTTGTGTCACGGCATTGCATAGATGGAGATGAGCTCTCTATGCAAAGTGTGTTAGTTTGATGTAAGTGATTCTCTTGTGTGTTTGAGAGGCAAGTCTTGTGCGCATGATTTTTTGATGAGTGCTTGAGAGAGGAAGAGTTTGGATGTATTATGGGTATTCTTATGGGGAGAAGGTGAATGCTATTCCACAAATTGCATTTTTCATTTTGATGCACGGCATTGGGTTGCATAATCGTTGATGGTGTTCAAGTGTCCAAAGTGTGTATAGAGTAAGGGGGTTTTCAAAGTGTGTTGCTTGAGTGGGTGAGTGCAAGTGTTATTTTGATTGGTTTCCTTCTCCACTCCCAAAAGAAGGTGGTGCCCCAAGTAGTGTGCGTACCTCTTTACGAACATTTTGTGAGGGTAGGCCCATTGGTTTGGGTTTAGAGGCCCCATTTCAAAAAGATCACCCTCACTGGTAAGATTTAATAGTGACACTTATAGAGAAATTGCGAAAGAATACAACAGGTTGGAACATAATTAATGGCTAAAACCCCACTTAGACAAAATATCGGCACTTAATTGACTTAGGAAATCAACAGATGCTTCCAATTTTTCATCTCCGATAACCCGATTACAAACCGGTCTCCTACGCCATCGTCGGTATGCCTTTTGATTTGCAAAACCAACCAGAAATCCCCAATACGATGAAAGAAACTTGTGTTGGCCAAGCAAAAATTCCACCTTGTAAGCACAACTTTCCTGCTTTTCAGTTTTTGGAATTTCCCCTTCCAGTCTCTGCTCGATCGAGTTTTTTTTGGTCTCTAAGTTGCAAAAATACCTTTGCACTGCTTGATTTCCTTGATTATGGCTGCTTGGAGGTATAAAGTTCACTAAAAGAGATCCCCTCTTGTTGTTGCTTCCTTTGCTGATTGGTTCCAAGCGAGAGAGAGAGCGAGCAAGAGAGAGAGAGAGAGAGATAGAGAGAGATTCCTGGTATCCTCCTTGCTCCACCACCCCTCCTTTCTACACCTCTCCCTCCTCCTACTGCTCATCCCACCTCTGTGGATCCTCTCTCCAAGGTCAAGCAAGAGAGTATGATCTCCCCTTGATGCCCTTGCCTTCTCCTCCCTTCGCTATCTTATCCCTCTTCGTGCTCCCTTCTCCTCTCCTTTTGCTTTGCAAGATCGAGGAAGCTTCCTTGCCTCGTTTCGAGGGCGAGCTTCCCTATTCATCCTCTTCCGCGCTTTTGCCATATCCCCTCTTTCCTTCCCTTCTGGTTCTTGCCCTTCCCGTTACCTATCTTCCATGAAAATACCCCCCTTCCCCTTTTATTGCATGCCCAAAAGCCCCTTCAAATATCCCCCTCCCCCACCTAAGCAACGAAGGTGCCATCGTTGCTACGATCGTGGGAAGTGGGGTGATGATGTGGCAAGCGACTTGTAGGAGCAGTGCCAAATGTGGTGGAAAGAGAACTGAATAGGGGTGCCACAGTATGCTGCGCATATTTGATTTATAGGCGATCCCCATGCGAGCATCACCCAAGCTTGCACGAGTCTTCTCCTCTCCTCTGCACCCCTTGCTCGCTGTTTGCATGCCCTCTTCCTCTTATTTCCTCCGCTTGTCCACACCCATTAAGGTTACAATGGGCCGCCCCTTTCACTTCCCAATGGGCGTCCATGCTTTGATTTTTATGGGCGGGGCTCTCTTGGGAGTTTCCTTTGGCCTTGGGTAGCCATTAAACTCCCTTTGCATAATGGGAGGCCATAGCATTTGGAGAGAGTCCCTCAAGTCGCATCTGCTTAAAACTGCCACAGCTCCCTTGCCATAGCCCTATTGTAGGCATATCACAATTAATGTGTCCCAATAGATGGCATTTTACATTGAAATCTCATCAAGAACTTCATGTGCTTTTGTAAAGGCACCACATTCGGCAAACACATCAATCAAAGAACTTCTAGGCATGACATATCTTGGTGCTTCTTTTGATTGTCTTATCGAGAATTACAAAAGCACTGCTTTATGCATAAATTGCGACCACCGTAGTGCCTACCGAGTACAAGTTCACTAGCTTATCCATCAATAATGCATTGTAAGAGATGGCATTCCAGAAAATATTCTCCTTGAATACCTATTGTACCACATTGTTAAACCTGGATGAAGCTCAAAACTCCCAGATGGCACACCGATCGAGGTGACCAAACTGGTTTGAAACTGACCCTTGGTGAAACTTTAACCTGCGAGATCTTGACAGTCAGAACTCAAATTGACAATCTGAAAAGACCGATGTGCTCCACAAAGTGATTACTTCAGACCCATACTTTTATATCAACTTTGACCCTTCATCAACAACTTCCCAATCTGGTACGGATATGCAAACCATCTCGATCTCAAAGTACCATAACTTCTTTACCATAGCTCCAATTGAGAATCCGTAAAGACAAGCATGGAGAGCACGTCAAACACTACAAATCTGGCTTATAAAATCACATTTTGACAACATCACTTACAAATCGGCTTGGATGCAACAACTCTATTTCTAGGAAATGAACCCCACATTTAGCATCATTAGAAAGAGAATGGGGTGTAGGAGGGCCTCTTTATTTTCCATGAGCTTATGGAGGTGATTAACTTTTTGACGAATAGGTGTACCCCATGTGTGCAAGAATGTTGGGTGTGTAAGAGACGTGTAAGAGTGGTCAAAGGATGCACTTTTCCCCCTAAAAAGGAGGTGAAAATTTTTATGATTTTCGGTCTTCCATAACTCCTACATATACCTCCAATTTGAGTGGAGATCATAAATCTGCAATCTACGTGTCGAGCTCTTTCCATAGATATGCTACATGATATGGTTTTACCTGCTATATTTCAAATTCCATTTTGGCGGGAAACTTTGAATTCAAATAAACTAGCTGTTTTGCCTGTTTGAATTCAAAAGATGTCCTATGGTTACTTTCTTAATACAAAGGTTTGAATTCCTTAAACTACCAAATAAAGAGGCCCTCCTAGACCCCATTCTCTTCGTAATGACACTCCATCATCCTGATGGAATAACAGGTTTTGGCATAAATCATAAGTTTGGGAAAACCTCAAAAATGTATGCAGATTTGCATCTTTCACCCCGTGCCTACAAAGCGGCACGATAGCGTCCACCTTCTTATGAGCCCACAATATTGAGTTCTTTACCTCCTTCCCCTTCCAACCTATGCCAGCCTACCCACTCATGTGTCTACTACCTTCAACACTCCATGCTTCTCATGTGTTGATTTCGTTACCTCTTGCCCCTTCCCACCTATGTTTACCAACCCTCCCGCTTGTCTATCACCTTCAACACTTTGTGCTTCCTATTTTTTGCCCAATAGTTGTGCTCTGTAGTTTGCACTAGCTATTGATCATGTGTGTTGAGTGGGGACTCTGGAGGAGATAAGATTTACAATATTAGCAGATAAGGTTAAAAAGTTTGAATTGCTACAGTCGAGTCCAATGGTAAAGAGATGTTGAGACCAACTAGGACTCGACGTGAATGCCATGTGTCCTCCCTACTACCTTCAAACATGATCCAATTCTCTCCCCCCTTCTTCCAACAAACGTCTCTCCATTAACTACCATGAAAGTGAGGGGAGGTACTTCTTGTTGAAGCAATGAGAGCCATGATAGATCCAGGTACCATGAAAGCAAGGCCCAAGGTACTTCTTTGATGAAGTGATGAGAGCAATGATGGATCTTAATAAGGGCAAGTAGGCTAGAGGATAATTGGCATAACTTTTCAACCTTTTGGAGACCAAGCTCCCTACATGAGCACACCCTAAGAGTCCCTCGTCACTCTCTCTCTACCATTAGGTGAAATCTAGAACAATTCCATTTTCTACTTCTCCCCTCTAAGCATATAACCAAAAAATCAGTGCGCAGTGGTTGAGGTCGATCTCATGACCTTGGCTTTATGATTAGGCCTTCTGCCTTAGTCAATCTAGTGCAAAAAATTTTTCTTCAATAGTGCAATCTCAAAAGCATTAAACAACAATTTTTGTGCCACCTCCTATTTTGTGGAGCTTTTCTTCCACCTTTTGCCTTTGTCACCCTCCCTTGTTGTCTAGTTGCCTCACTTTCTACTCCCTCCCAAGACAACCACTTGCCCTGCTTGTCTATCCGCAACTACATGCACTACCTTCCTTGCACAATAGCTGCAAAGGCATTTCCTTTTACTTTTGAGCACAGTAGGCAAAACTCATAAGATTCCTCTTAAACAAACCCAATTCACTGTTATACCTCCTACCTCCTCCTACTAGGTCCATTTTAAAGAAGGACAATTAATTTTTCATGGGGATTCCTTCACCCTTACTCCCAAGAAAATAAGAAGTTAATCCACACACACACACACACACACACACACACACACACACACACACACACACACACACACACACACACACACACACACACACACACACACACACACACACACACACACACACACACACATAGCGAGAGAGAGAGAGTGCGCACGTTCTGCATTTAGGCCCATTGGTGCGTCTTCCCTTTGCCTTCACCTCTACTCCCTTCACCTCCACATTGTGTCTACGAGAATGTGCATGTCCTATCACCAGTACAACTCCAACGATGGTGTCCACAATGGCATCCATCATGGATCCTTCTTTGTCTGAGCTCGTTGCAGCATCTCTCTCTCTCTCTCTCTCTCTCTCTCTCTCTCTCTCTTTCTCTCTCTCCCTGTCTCTTTCTATCCTGATTGGAATGCATTGTTATTCCTCTTGCCACTTGCAATCAAGCACATAGTGCATACCTCGGTGCTCATATTCTTGCACAACCAAGGGATAGATAGAGATAGATAGAGAGAGAGAGAGAGAAAGAGGAGGAGGAGAGAGAGACTCTACATCCCCATTTGTCAAAGATAGAGATGGCAATGGAAGAGAGAGAGAGAGAGAGAGAGAGAGAGAGAGAGAGAGAGAGAGAGAGAGAGAGAGAGAGAGAGTCAATTTGTACATCCTCGCTCCTTGGATCCATGAGGTGCAAGAGAAGGAGAAATGGTGATCAAAGAGAGGATGCAAACCACCACCTAGAGAAAGGAAAAAACCCCCTTCTCTCTCCTCCTTGTAAGCCTGGAAAATGCACAATAAGTCCAATGTATTTCCACCTATCACCTCGTGAATTGAAAACATAGAACTTTAGAGTGCAGCGACTTACAATTGTAAACTTATTTTGAGTGATTATGCAAGAGTCAATGATTTCTAAGTTGCATTATACATTATACGAGAGACATATACTACGTCATATATGGGTGTATTATACATGATTTCATATCATACGCACATATTATACGATGCCACGTCAGCAAAAATGAACAACCGTATATTTTCCTGGTTTTTCAATCGAGAGAAACTTCGAGTGAAAGTTTTTTCGATCCAAAAATACTTTGTGCAAAGTAATTTTCGATCGAAGAGTACTGATTGAAAAAAAAACTAATGTGACAACACGCCTTGTTGAGACCATTATTCATCGCAAAAGATATTCTATGTCATAATCAGAGAAAAAAAAATTTATATGATTAAAAAATCATTGAATTTTAGAATAGTTTTAACTTACTTTTGTTTAAAATCAATTTAATTTTTTTAAAAAATTTGATTGATTTTTTAAGGGTCAAATTGTGTAAGCTTTGTATGTTATTTAGAGCTCAGACTCTCACTCATACAAGGTGTTTATTTTATAGGAGTCACTTGCTACGTACTCAATTTACTGACATGTGGAAGTGAATTAATGATATAAGATAGAGGTTGCCGTTTTGTGTAGAGTGTACACGCACATGAGGTAATCAGACTAAAAAATATAATAGAGTAGAGGTCAATTTTATTTAGGTCTATTCAATTTTGATGTGCATATATTTTCTCACCTCAAAATGAACATAGATATAATTTTTTTGTCCTGTGTAGAGCTATCACACTATGCTCTCATCGCCGAAATTAAAATCAAGGAATCTCATGTCCAAATACATTAATATTTGATTATCTTTATTTGGAATGCTATGTCTATCATACGGTGTGATTGTACACGTGTATCAACTGCAAATAGATAAGCGCTCAAAGATCTACCGTGGAATATGAGAACTTCATGTTTGCACCTCAAATAGATATAACAATCATCAAGGTTTGCAATCAATCCTCATGTTACAATGAGAATCAATTGCAAGATTTGATTAGTATTATCGATTATTGTAATGTGTGAAAGCCGCAAGCTTGCACTTTAGATAAATTGATATAGTTCAACGTGATGATGAGATTTATTTGTATTGTTTTAATTAAGTGATTAAGATTATCAATCATCGTAATGTGTGGAAGCCAAAAGCTTGCATTTTAGATAAATCGATATAGTGTAGTGTGAGCATTGTGATTGAAATGTTTTATTTGAAGTGATGATATTATTTTGCGTTTGAAAAGATAGTTTGATTGACATGAATTTATACATGAAGAACGATAAGACTATCATTGCTTATTGTTGATTGATAATGTAGCATGAGTTTGATTGATAATGTGGGTAAATTTTGATCACTATATTGATTGATAGAGCATTGCTTGTGTATAGTTTGTTGCTTTGAATTATTTTTGACCTCAAAATTGACAACAGATTGTTGTTTCTAGCAGATTAAATTCATCTTTTAGCATGGTGAAAGGACATGAGTGGAGTTACGTCTAAGAGCTGCGTGCCGAGAAGAATACATCTCCATTAAAATGGAAGACCTATGGCCACGAGTTCAGTGGTAATATAACCAAAATCAAAGAGCATCTGTTTAAAGTCCTTGGTAGTGTGTCGCAATGTATGGCTCCACCAAGAGATATTCATGCTAGATTGCCAAACTACGCTCATAGTATAGAAAATTCTTCCAGCTAAAAAGAAAAGTATTGTTACCAAACAAGCTGCTCTAGATGTTGCAATGTCTACTATCAATGAGAGCACGGAGCATGTGCCTACAAAATCAAATGATCACACTCCCGAGTCAACTCCTCTTCATGGACATGATTCAACGTCAGCAACAACAGATCCTAGCTCAACTAAAGCTAGTAAATCATCATCCAATGAACAAATACTATATAAAGTGGTAGATAAGCAATGGTTGAGCTAGATCCTAGAACTTGAAATAGACGCAAGCTTTTGTGGCATGCAGTATACCATTCAATGCTATGCGTAACCCCATATTTCAAGATGCTTTAATGAGCACAATCAAAAAAGGGTTTGTGCTTCCTGATTATAATAAGTGCAGAAATAGTATCTAGATAAAGTGAGGGATAGTACTCAAGCCATACTCAAGCACACGGTGGAAGACTTTGTTCCTGCATATGGTTGCACCATAGTGTTGGATAGATGGACCAACTGTTAGAAGAAGCTGCTTATCAACATGATGCTTATCAGCCCTAGGGGTCCATGTTTGTAGAAGCCATTGAAACCACTTTGAAAGAGAAGATCAGTGATTATCTAGCAAGGATATACGAGCGCGCCATAGCAAGGGCAGGTGGGCCAAAGAATGTGACTACAATTGTCACAAATAATGCATCCAATTACAAGGCTATAGGAAGGGTTATCCAAGTTTACCCAAAGATACAATTTCAAATCAAGAATACAAAAAGGGACAGCTAAGGGGCTAAATGGAACTTTGTAATCACAAAAAATGTAGCACTTCGCATTCTCTACTTGAGAAAATAGATAGGGATAAAGTGAGCAAAGTGCTCAAGACAAAGATTGAGTTATCCCGTTCAATAGTTCATCTATGTTGAACTCAATACTTCTGAGCTCAGTAGATGGGTCTGCAAGTCCTTGTTGCAAAGGACCATCCTTTTTTGGCAATGGTTTGTACAATGATGCATTTTGTTGTAGCTTGGATTGGGCCTTTGATAGCTCTATCTCAACCTCAAGGATTCTATTGTGCAAAATGTCAAGTATTTCTCCTTGGCTTGCAAGATCTTGCCCCTAGCTTGCTAATGCAACGAGCATCTCTGATTCTTCAAAAAGTAGAACTATGGGACATTTGTGTGCAGGGATTGGGTTATTGGTGTTACTTGCTGCCACTTTCTCTGCACTACGACCACACCCAATGCTAGAATTCTTTGGGTGGTCGCACCAATCTACACGCCTCCCAAGGATATCATAAACATAGAAATGTTGTATAAAGTAGAGTGCCATATGGTAATTGTTTGGCATAACTCTCTCCCGTCGTATGAATCTTTGTAGCAATACTTGTGCAACCCTTTGTGCTGCAAATCAGACAGCTTTACTGGAGCTCATTCCTTTGCATTGCCGCCGCTGATTAAAAATAGTTGCTGATGCACAAAGTGGTTTGGGCATAGCTTCCTGCATGCTTTGAGACTTAGAGGCTCGTATTACAACCTAGACTTCTCCTCTTTGATTCTAGAAATAGCTTTGAGGTCTTTCTCTTGGCCATAACGCTCTCTGTCTTCTTTGTAGATCACCTGAGCTTCAACGTGGTTAAGTTATTCTTCCATTTCTGCAAATCAAGCAAATATGTCATCATTAGAAAGACTTATCATGAATTTAACAAGTCATCAATCTAAACCTCTTATTCAATATTACAGAGATAGAATATCTATCACCATGTCATTGGAAAGAGAGAAGATAACTTGATCAATTATATAATTTACATTTTGAACTAGAGAGAGGACAATAATCAAATGATCACTTTAATCATTAGCTAGTCGTAGACCAAAACTCATTACAATGTCATAGACCACTCTATGGGAACCATTTAGACAGAGAGAAAAATCAAAAGTGTTAGGTTTGGTTGAGGGATTGTTTTGCTTGCCACTCTTAAGATGGGTAAGTATATTGCTTAAAAAATCCCTTTTGTTTTTCTCTTGAGGCATCGACATGCACTTTAAGAGCCATTTACAAGTATGACACATGGAGAAGAGGCCCATGGCTTTATTCCAGGGAGGGTGATTAGTAGGTATGCATTCTAGGGTAGCCATGGAAAATCTCTCTCGGCCTGCTCTCTCTGCAATTCACAGAGAGGAGGAAAGCATGCCATTGTTTTGGTCTTTGTACATGACCCCCAATCTACAATGCCTACATAGACCCCCTTCTCTCCAGAATGAAGTATCATGGTGACTATCATCTGCATTGCACTCTTTCATCCTTTGCTCTAAATGTCCACCATTCCAAAAATGTGAATTGAGCATTGGATTCTCCATGTGGTGGACCATGGCAAGTGGATAAGTAATGCCGCAATGAGCGATGTCCAAAACTATGGCTTTGTCTTTAACTTACCGATCCACTGTGAGTCCATGCAAGTGGACTTTGAAGATCTTTTCCGCATACAATGTATCTTTAAATGCAGGATGGGTGACACCTATATGCTTCATGTGTGCCCATCTACCTTCTCCCAGATGTGGAGCGTGTATATTGAAGATTACAATATCTTGTAGAAGATGCAATACGGGGGGAGTTGAGACTGATCGAGAGCGAGACTGACACTAGCAGCATGGTCTATTCTAATGGTAGCTCCTTGCTCTTTGGTAGCATTAGAAGAGCTAGCTTCCACTCTCATTTGCTTTGCTGCTCTTTCTAGCTTCTCCTTGATCTTGAACTCAATATACAGCTGCTTCTTCACAAGTTGTATGTGAGTAGCTATGTCTGGCAAAGTAATGATTTTGGGATTTTTTAGGTCCTAAAAAATCTTTGCGATCTGTCCCAATAGACTTCTTAACCATGTTCGACAATGAACGTGATGTCATTAGAGATATGTCAAAAGCAACGTGCATAAATACGAGCTAGAGTTGGAGCTGCTCAAATACAGACTTTGCTAAGGCCTCTGTGAGCTGGTAGTAATGATTCGAAGCTGAAGGGTTTAGGCAACGGCAAAGCTGAGGCTCTGACATGTGATGAAAGTGACATACTATAACTTCAAAGGAAAACTTTTGTTGATGTTTCAACAGCTTGGTGTTTGCCATATCTATAAGATATAATTTAAAACATAAACGTTATAAGATGAGAGGGCAAACTATCAAAATTGTGTCATGACCTAAACCATAAACAACTGACAGAATTTATAGCAAACAATGATATATTATGATTGCAAACCATATACTATACAATGAATGATTGAAAGTCTAAGAAAAAACAAATCACACACAAAGAAAGAGATAGAGAGAGGTGAACATTCTAGGAGTGTGATGGACGCTTATCACAAGAACTAGACCTGTTATGTGCGTTACAAAATACACATAAATGATCGGACCGTACTTGTGAACAACCCAGCTTGTGTGAGGTATGCTTAGCACAAGTCCTAGACGTTGTTGTAATATTGATTGATAATTTAATCAATGTAATCCCTGATGAAGTGTCTGGAGAACACACAACACAATTAGCAATGGACATTTTTAAAATCTTAGATTGTGGCCAAACATCATACATATCTACATCTAAGACAACACCAAGTCATCTAGTGATGAGTACGTATCAAAAAGTACAAGGGCAAGGCACGTCATGCTAAGATGAAGAGGGCACAGGTATGCATCTCTCCACTCTTAGGTAGACGAGCGTAACCCTCATATTTCTAGGTAGTAAGAACGATGATGTGACTTAGTCTAATCCCGTATGAAGTGTGTGAAACTCAACAACACAACATCAGTGGTGGACAACTTAACAATCTCAGATGCAGGCCAAATATTGTACGTATCTACATCCAAGACAACACCAAGTCATCTAGTGATAAAAAATGAGGTGTCTTTGTATTTTTAAGAAAAAAGGTAAAACATTGCACATAGAGATGAAGAGGGCATGAAGTATGCATCTTTTGACGAGTAGTACTCTTGCATTTGTATGTGGTACAAACGATGATGTGTCTTGATCTAAAATTGAGAAACCTATAGGTCACTCTGAAGTGAGGGGTGTAGCATCATGCCTACTATACTCCACGAGTCGACCACTAAATTCTAACTCAGCTCTATGGTGAGAGATATACTACTGCACCACACGAGTGAGAATCTAAGTTTGTCCTAGAACCCTTTCAAGGAAGTGGCCTATAACCTACAAGCCAACTCTATGGTGAGAGAAAAATTGCTACACCACACGAGTCTAGCACAACACAAAAAAACAAGTTAGTACACATAAGAAAGTGAAAAATTATACCTCAATAGTCTCTATCTGTTAGTAACTGTACTGGAGCTCTACAACTAGGTAGTCTCTCAAATGCTTGCAATGTAGAAGATAGTTTGCTGGTTTCAATCAAAATTGGCGATTGTCTTTATATATGCAAATTTTTTATATCAAAAGACCTTTCAATTGAAAGATACTTTGATCAAAAGATCTTTCAATTGAAAGCAAAAAATATGGGTATTTGGTGATTATTTGGCATTTTGGCGTCTATTAGCGTTTTATATGATATTTTTTCAATACGGACATATAAATGCAACCCAGGATGCTTGATGGTGCAAAAGTAGAACTATTCAATCAATGATAGTGCAAAGCTTCTAAGAGTGGATATGCTCGTGTTTGTGAGAGATTCTCCTGCAAGGGAGTATGATTGTTTAGCAAAATCTTCTTAAGATGGGATTTAGGCTTACCTCTTCTACCGTGGAGAGGATTACTCACTTATCTATGAGAGGGTTAAAGATTCAAATTTTTCCAATTGACAAGAGGAAAGGAAGGGAATGATCTTATGGGGAATCCTCTTTCTTAAAGAACTTCCTTTGATTATGCTAATTTACCCTTCAAAACTCAACTTTCTCTTGAGAAAATTAAATATTAACCTAATTGCATTACCTATTGCACATATACTTTTTAGATGTTATTTTCTCATTTGAAGCTATAATCAATAGAAATTTGTGAGACTTTCATGAGAGAATTTTATTTTTGAGAAATTATAATGCATCTTTGGAAATTATGGTTAGTTCCAACAATTCCACTACTTGATTACCTTTGGGTTATGGAATTTGATTTCATTAAGTAATCAAGAAAAATGAGCAACTTAGAAATCAATAAGAGATTGTTGCGGGGATTTAGAAATAGTTTTGGATATTATTCACCAAATATCATGCATACTATTTAGATAGGTATGATCTCGAGTCACCTATGGTTTTAGAGAGTGCTTTCCACTCTCTCTATGCCATATTAGTTTAGTAATTTACAAAACTTGAACTAACAAAACTTGAACTAACAAAACTTGAAATAACATCATAGTTAGCATTACTAACTTTGTTATTTAACAATCCATATTAATATATTTTTCCCTAAATCAAGAGGAATTCTTTCTTTGGAAACATGAGAGCTCAAATATGAATTATCTTAGAGTAAAAGTAACCCAATTGTTTATGATGTGCAATTACATAAAGACGTTAAACAAAAATTACCTTGGTGAATGTGTAGAATCTTCTTCTCGCTTTGGAAACTAATGGAGAAGCTTGGTGATGTAGTCTTTTCTTTCCCTCTTTGTTTTGCTTGAAAGTGCATCGATGGTGCTACTTGGAGAGAGAGCTTGAAGGTAGAGAGGAGATGGAGAATGTGATGATAAATTGGATTATGGTTGTGGACATGGCATCTCTTGGAGAGAGAGGTGTATGTATGAGGTGTGTGTGAAAGAGGATTAGATTTGGCTTTCACAAGCTTTCTATTACGTTTGCACTTGCAAAAATGAGAAGGAGAAAGTGTTGAATGAGTAGGGAAAACCTCCTTTTATGCTTATTTTGATAAGGGTATCAACTTATATTGATAAGTTATTTCTACTTATCTTGATAGCCTTTCTTCCTTTTCAAAGCTTCTTCAACAAGCTTCATACTCACCTCATCCTTATCCTTATCTTTCCTTCTTTTTTTATTTTTCTAGAATCTAGTATCCCATGCATTGGTTATGCCCCTATTCCCATGGCGTAAGCCCAAAGTGGCTCATGGGTAAATTGTAAAGCTTGAATTTGGCTCGAATATCTTATTTTTAATTAATTAATTTATTTTTCTCTCTTTTCCATCAATGTCTTAGATGTGTTGGCCATGCCTAAGGTCTAGGAGGAGGCCCTTACAAACTCTTCAACAAACAGAAAGAGTTGTGCTCAGCTTGTAACAAATAAGGAAGGTGGTAAATATTCAATCATAAGATACACTTTTCAGTTCTAGGTAACACTAATAAAGTATTCGCTAGCTGGCTCATATATATAAGGCACAATCTATCCTTATCTCTTACAGTATTTTTACCTTCGTCTTTCACTTTTCTTTCCATCTCCTTGTAATTTTTTTTTAGGATTGTCTCTTTGCTCATTGCCTTACTTTATGGATCAGTGACAAAAGTTGGTTCTGTCAATGGCCATTCCTCATCTTCATCAGGCAAGTGAATCTGTAAGGAGAGATTTGTGGAGCGATATGGGCGCCTCCTATTCCCTCACTTGGGAACTTCAGTAGCTCAAACCAAATGGTGGACGGTTTGATGTATAACGAGGGTGACAATTTGGGGTCGGGATCACTTTTGCACTAATGCTCAATTGGCTACGGTTATTGAGGCTATGGGTTTGGGTCCTCGGTAACACTACGTGATGAGGTCAATGTATCGGGGATTTTTTGAAAGATTATTTTTGCTTGCTCAATTCCTTTCTCATTGAAATATATTTCTTTTTCCTCACTTTTGTTTACCTCTTAGGGGGCCCTTTAACTTCTCACCTCATACTAGAGAGATCAGTGCAACAATTTCACAGAAAATTCTCCTATGGATGAAAGGCATAATATGTGTCCTGCTTGTGATATTGCTTTTTTGATCGTGTGATGGACAGGCTTATTGACTTGTAACAAAAATCTATCTTCATTGTAGCTATTTAACAAGTTCATCGTATATTAAGATCATGGTTCTTGTCTTGAATCATTTCTTCTTTAATTTCTCTTTATAACTACAATTAAATTCATTCTTAGTTTCTTGTATCCGGTATTTTGTAGAAGTCCCTCAGAGAATTTTGAGCATAACTAAATCTATTTATATATTTATTTTGCAATTCCTTATAGTGCTCCGACTTACAAAATTTAAAGGATGATATTGATCTCGCTATTTTGTAGTAAAAATAGTTAGGTTACATTGCTTGGGTGACATAAACATTTAGTAAGATGAACTTGTAGTGGTAATTACATGGGCTGTTAGGGTTCATTTTGAGCTCAAAAAGAGGAATTTCTCATTAAAAAAGATGAGGAAACTGAGAAGTAAGGTGGTTCCAATCTTCCCAAGAGGCATCTTCAATGGGATAGCCCTTGCACTGGATCCAAACCTCTCGAATTGTTGGGTGCTGTAGCTTTTGCTAGCTCGTGCATGTTTAAAATTTGCTTTCATTTCATTTGAAATTCTTTCAGTGTGATAAGAATAGTATCCTCATCATTTAGGATGTGAAGGGGATTTGCAACATATTCTTTCAGCAAGCTAACATGAAAGACATTGTGCACATGTACGTGAGGAGGTAAAGCAAGTTTGTAAGATTGATCCCCTATCCTTTTCAAAACCTCAAAGGATACACAATATATATAGGCTAACTTCTTGTATTTTCCCAATTTTAGTGAACTTCTCTTTGGATTGACCCTAAGGAGAACCTTATCTTTGGCCTTGAAAACCCTGAGAGATCTATGTAAATCAACATAGCTCTTTTGCCTGCCACTTGCTCTCTTAAGGTTCTCCCTTACTATTTTGATTTGGTGATCCATTTCTTCAAGTGTATTCTTTGTTGTAGGCTCTAGGAGACTTGGGTCGGCCATCCTAAGAGGAATGAGATAATCTTGTCCATAAAGATCTTTAAATGGGTACATTCTTAAGATTCTATGGTAGGAAGAATTGTAGGCAAATTCCAGTAAATGTAAATATTTGATCCAAAGACGAGGCTTTGAGTGCAATATGATCTCGATATATCTTCCATGACTTGATTAACTCTTTCGGTTTGTCCATCTGTCTTTGGATGATAGGCTGAACTTAGCTTTAACAAAGTGCCTATGGATTGGAACATGGCGTTCCAAACCTTAATAAAATTGACCTTGCAATCAATGATTATCTTGGCAGGGATTCCATGTAATTTAATAATTTATTTTACAAAAACTTGAGCAATATTAATTGTAGAGGTAGTGGTTTTGACTAGGACAAGGTGAGCTGCCCTGGCCACCACCACAAAAAAATTTCCAATAGCCTTGGGTGACCTTGTTAAAAAATCCATACTAATATACTACCACTCCATTGCATGTATATCTAACGATTGTAGCTTCCCAAGAATCTGAGCTCTTTTAGATTTCACCTTTTGGCATATCAAACACTTCTTAACATGCTCTAAGGTATCCTTTTTCATCTTAGGCCAATTGAAATTTTGTTTAAGAGAAGCAAACATTTTGTGATAACCTGGGTGAGCTGCAAGGGGGGTTTCATGAGCTTCCTTTAGAATTTATATCCTTAAGAATGTAGGTATGCACAATCAATTCTTAAAGAATAAGAGTCCATCTTGAATAGAGTAGTCTTCTAGATATCTTTTTGAACTTGACCTTGGATTTCTTGAATCAATAGACCAAATTGCTCATCAGTCTAGACTAGGGTGTTTTGAACTTCCTTTGGTAGGGTTAAATGTACTAGCGAGGTGGCAAGGGTCACTACCCATCAGCTTAGAGCATCTACAACTTGATTTTCCCTGCCTGATCTAAATTTGATCTCAAAAGTGAATTCTTGTAGAAATTCAACCCATTGCCTTTATTGGATAGTGAGATCTTCCTGGGTGAAAATCCACTTGAGGATTTTGTGTTTGATTTCAAGTTCAAACATCTGACCTAAAAGGTATTGTCTCCACTTCTTGAGGGAATGAGCTATAGCTAGTAGTTCGAGGTCATGGTGGTGGGATAATTCTTCAAAGTATCCTGAACTATCATGACTCATAAGCTATGGGATGGTCTTCTTGCTATAGGATCCCACCTATACCTTGTATGAAAGCATCTACTTGTTAAGTATGGAGCCTGATTTACCCCTTGTAATTTTCTGTGTTAAAAACACACATTTGTAGGCCCCCATTATGAGGAGAAGCCATCGTGCATGAAGAAAAATAACTCACCGGAAAATAAAATCACTCGCCAGAAACCGAAATTTTAATGCCCAGTCTCGAGCCTGGTATGTAGCAATGTATGTAGAGTAGAGTATGTAGCAATGACGGAGGCAAGCAAAGAAATTTTGTGGCTTCACAAATTCTTAGAAGAGCTTGGATTCAAACAAGACAATTGTGTCTTGTACAGTGTTAGCCAAAGTGCTATCCATCTTGAAAAGAAGTCAGTCTTTCATTCAAGGACAAAGCACATTGAGGTGAGATATCACTTCATACGAACTCTTTTGGAAGAGGGACAACTAAAGCTAGGAAAGGTGCATACAAGTGAAAATCCTACATACATGTTTACAAAGGTGGTCAACAAGGAGAATTTGAGCTTTTGCTCATCTTCAATCAGCATTCAAGGATAAGAAGCCAGGATGGAAAGCAGTCTCAGGTTTGGTTTGGAGATCAATCTCCAAGTGGGAGATTGTTAAGTATGGAACCTAATTTACCCCTTGTAATTTTTTGTGATAAAAACACACATTTGTAAGGCCCCCATTATAAGGAGAAGCCATCGTGCGTGAATAAAAATAACTCGCCGAAAAATAAAATCACCCGTCGGAAACCAAAATTTTAACGCACCGGAATATTCCTTTTCGTCAAAATAGACCGGACGGCGGCCGGAAAGTGGTTTGAAAACGACCAATTGGTTGGCCGGTGGCCGGTAGTCAATGGCCGATGGCCGGTGGACGAATTCAAAAGCGGACTTGTCTTCTCAAGGGCGGCCACACATGGGCGGATTGGAGGATCCGATTTGGAATTTGTCTACACAAGGGCGGCTACACATGGCTCCCTCTCATGAGAGAGGGCAACCCTTTTGGTCTATAAAAGGAGGCCATTTCTTCACACATTTCATAGTGTGAAGTTGATGCAACAAGGTGGGTGTGAGTGAATCAAGGCGGGAGCTCCAAAAGGGTATAATCCCTTTGTAACCTACTTCTTGTTTTGAAGTACTAAAGCCATTGAGTGGCAGCTTTCCCATGGACGTAGCCCACATTGGGTGAACCACGTATATCGTGTGTACTCTCTCTCTCTCTCTCTCTCTCTCTCTCTCTACTCTATAATCTCTTGTGTGTGTAAATTATCTCTCTCCATTAAGTAATCTACTCAATTATGTACTTAGCTACGTCATATTTCCTAACACCACTATCACCTCAAAAGTTTTTCTAAAAATATGAAAGTTTTATAACAGGTACATTCGCCAAGATATCTTTTTATTTGTTGAAGGATATATCTCTCTTATCGTGACCAGATAAAGGGTTCCTCTTTATTAGTGAGTTCGGTGAGAGGACCCACAATGATTGTGTAGTTTTTTATAAATACTCTACGACATCCTGTGAGGCTAAGGAATCCCTAGACTTTTGAAACAGACTTGGGAATGGGCCACTAAAGCTTCCACCTTAGCCGGGTTGGGAGAGAGATCATCCCTAGAGAACATGAATCCCAAATAGGCAACCTTCTCTACAAAGAAAGAGCATTTGCTACGCTTGGCATAGAGTTGGGCTCTTTCGAGAACTTCCAAGACGTGACGTACTTGCATTCATGATCTTCTCTAGGCTTTGAATATCTAAGCATTTTCTCAAAGAATACTAGAACAAAATAATATAGCTCTTTCTTGAAGAGGTCGATCATTAGATGGTTAAATGTGGAAATGGCATTACTCAGAGACCAAAAGGTGTGTAGATAAATTCATAATGTCCAAACCTATGTTGAAAGATGTCTCAGGAATATCTTCCTTTTTGATCCCAACTTGGTAAGATCCTGACCTCAGATCAATCTCGGTTAAATATTGAGCACGACTGAGTCAATCAAGTAGATCATCTATGTGAAGCAAGGGATAATTGTTCTTGACAGTGCACTGATTTAGGCCTCAGAAATTTATGCAAAGTTTGAACGTCCCATCTTTCTTCTTTTGGAAGAGCACATGAGCACCCCAGGGAGAGACACTAGGTCTAGTGAACTCTAAAACCTGAGTCAACTGGTTATTCAGCTCTATGGATTCAGAAGGCAAAATCTTGTAGGGGCTCCTTGTTATTGTGACTGGGCACCAGGAATGAGCTCAATCTGGTGCACTAGTTCCCTAGTTGGGGGAAGATTTGTCAACTCCTCCAAAAACATATCTTCATATTAATTTAGCCATTTAGGCTCTAATTCTTTTGATTTGGTCTTTGGTTTATTGAGCCTTGTAACATAAATTGAAAGTCCTTTATTTATCCCCTTAACTAAACTATTGGCCTTGACCACCTTCAGGTGAGCTTTCCCTGCTTTGCCTTGTACTAAGACTTGTCCGCCCTGTGAATTTGAAAAAGATATGCTTCCTTCACTGCCATGGATGTTTGCTTTATTTTTCTTAGCCAATCCAGCCCTAGGATTCCTTCAAAGAGCCCTATCTTTATTATTCTAGATCTTTGTTGGGTTGAGTGACCTTCTAGTTGAGAGGATAGATCTAACATCTGTTCATCTGTAAAAATGGTGGATCCAATTGCTAGGGAAACCCGCAACTTATAGCCTATGGGTTGGGAGGTGACTTGCAATCCTTTTATATTGTTAGGTGACAAAAATGAATGTGAGCTAACAAATCAATAGGAGAGGAAATAGGCTTACCCTCAGACTCTCCGTTAGTCTGAATAATGGAGAATTGTTGATTTTGGCCACTTGGATCCAAGGCAGCATAGATAGAGTCATACTACAAAGCGAGAAAATCTTTTCAAGCAAAATAGAAAGTGAGCAAGTTTGGAAGCTCACTACAAAATCCCCCAAGATGATGTCTTGGTTGTATGTGTGGTTGTGTTGTTGAAGGGGCCATGGCACAATCTGTGCATGGTCAGTATGTGGTCAATTTTTTTGGCTTTTATAATAGAAACTAACTCACATTATGTGAGTTTTGAAAAATAAAAATAAAAAACTCACAATGGTCATTTACTATAAGTTACTAAGCATAGTACATGAGCAATGTATTCTCATACCACAGTGCTTGTACAAAATATGTGCTTGGCAAGAAAAATTGCACCATAAATTATCATTGAGCATCATTTACCTAGTAGTGTTTATATGGTCCTTATCTATAATCTTTTAGTAACTAAACCCATGAGCATTTTCATCGCTTAACTCCAATGTCCTGATAAGTAGCACTATAAAATTAAGATTGTCACTTGGTTGTTAGTGGGATAAGCAATGCAACAAAGTTTAGCCTAAGCAATAGGTTCACGCTTATGATAGTGTATGTTATGAGGGAATCATCTTTGAGATGCAAGGCAATGATTCCATGTTGCCCATTGGTAATGCATATGATGGCAGGGTTCTTTCACATCTAGGTGCTCTTACCTATATGTCTTGCTTAGCTAGGCCATTCTTACCAAATAATAAGTTTATGTAATTAGGGGCATAGATAGTATATGCATGCATTTATTGTGGTTGCATAGAATTGATCAATCTTGAATCATTTTGAAATTATATACGTGTTTATTAATTTCACATAACCTTCCTTCAACAAAGATCAACAAACCTCAAAAAAATAGTTGGAATCTATATTAAAAACATGTCCCAATTGACCACCTACCAATGATTGGTTGCATAGCAATGATTCATGCACCAAGCTACCAACAAGGCAAGCCATGATGTGTGATGTAATAGTTTTACCGTTCGATAAACTACGTGTCCCTATTTGTTCAAAAATCTCTAAAAAGGGAGAATGTGTGTAGATTCCTATATTTGAATGTAAATATGTGAGTCTACTAGTGTACTTGTCTTTCTATGCGTTGCCCACCAATCTCTCTCTCTCTCTCTCTCTCTCTCTCTCTCTGCTCACAAATATCTTGATCATTTCATATGATATCCATGTGGGAAATAGGATCCACCATCTTACAATCATGTGGCCAGGTCCATGGTCATGAGAACTCATATCTCATGGGATCTTGAGCGAAAACTTGATTTCATAGGCTTGTTGTAGGTGCAATGCAAAGATTAATCCATGCATTGAGGCGGTCCGGGGCGGGAAACAAGAAGAGCGGCCTCTAAACACCCTTCGAGGCTCCCGTGCTGCTCAATTGGGGCTAGGGCAAGCACAATCAGAGATGAAAACAACCCACAGCCAGAAACCAAACAAGAAAAGGGGCACCACCTAGTTCTAGATGCGAACTAGGACGCACGTGATATCTCCTTGTACTCAAACGCACAAGAGAGGGAATGCAAGATAGACACACACACCAAACACAAACTTTCACCACGCCAGAGAGAGGTAAAGAGCACAAATCAACTTGAGCAACTCAGTCTTATCCTTAAAGACTAGATGCACACAAAGCTTGATGAGAAATAGAGGGACAACACAAAACTTGACCTTGTTGCCAATACACAAATTGTCTTAGGGTCACGGGAACCCTCTCAGCGAGCACCCTCTTACAATTTACCTTTTAGGCAAACAATTCAACAAGCCCTCAAACCATCAAGCATGAAATGGCACAACAAACTTCAAGGACAATATACCTTCAACCACCTGATGAGCCACTTATCAAGTCAATTTGGAGAGAAGAGTCGTAGTTGCAGCATACAATTGCACCCAAAACTATAAATCTTATTTATGCACAAGAGTAGGCTACAAGTGTGGTGAAGAGTATAGTATCACTCCACTCGTCTAGATGGCATAACTAACTTCAAGCTTCTCCATGCACCTATGTGTAGTGATGGAATAGAGCACTCACAATGTACACACTCTACACAACTAGGCTTGAAGAGTGGTGTGTTATGTGTTGAGAATGGTGTGGTGTAGTGTGATCATGTGATGTTTTAGAAGGGAGAAAAGGGCTCTATTTATAGGTTTTAGAATCCCCGATTAGGATTAGGCCTAATCAAGTTTATTTGAAGGAATAAAAGATTATGCATTTTTATTTTTTTTAATGAGGGTGGGTCTCTCTTGTCCTTTGATTCACATGGATGTGGGCTCAAGGGAAGAGAATTATTGAGGATGAAAGGAGAGAGGATCGAGTGAATAATTAAGGAGTGCCTATAACTCTAGTAGAGGGTGCATTTTACAATAAGGTTAGTGGTTAGTAGTTAGTAATTATCACTAAAAAATATTTACAAAATAATTCACCAAATGGTGAGATATATGGTGAGAAAAGTTAGAGAAGGGATGAGCTTGTAAAGCAAGGTTGAAGCTTGGAGAAGTTGACATTCACCTCTTTACAGCACCGGTAGAAGAAGCGGTCACCATGGTGAAGTAATGCGTGTCGATGAAGCTATGTTATTTTCAAACCTTGGAAAATTCATGAGAAAATTGCAGAGGTTATCCTTGGATTTTTGCTGATTTTTTGAAGTTCTTTACAAAGCTGAAGAGAGTATGGTAATATGGACATATATGTAGAGAGAAAGGGGGACACATAGGGTGTACAAATGGAGGATGAAGGCTATGGAGGTGTGAGAGATGTGGCAATGGTGAAAAGGGTGAATTAGGACATGGGAGTTGCAGGTTTGGGAGTGGGAAGGAGAGGGAGGAGTGTGTATGAAAGAGGAAAATGATAAAGTGGAAGAGGGAATGTGGCTGCATAGCATGGGCAAACAGGGGTCCACCAATAAAATCATAGCTCACAGCTCGTAGCTCAAAAAAATTTGAAAAAACTTGAGGTGAAAGTTCAGCTCACGAGCTACAACTTTAGTTTGTATCACCTTTCCAAATTCGGGGATCATGTGATCTTTAAAAATTCAGCAAAACCGACTGTTTTTTCCACTGCACAAGGTCCTTGTGAGGTCCTTCTTCGGATGATTCTTTTGAATACCTCCAAGAGTGAGCTCCCCATGGTGCATACATGCATTCCACATACCTTTGACCTTATTTGGTAGGTCTATAATTGAAGATATTGTTGAGATCATGATATAAATGAATAGTACAACTATGAAAATCAAATATTGAAGGGTCTAAAAAAATACGTACATGTCAAATATAAATACTATAGGTGGAAAAAATATAAAGGGGTCAAAATAAATCTCTCTCATTATAAGTCTACCATAAAAAGATGAATATTTTTGGTGGTCTAATTTATGAGATTAATAGAGAATAAATGTAGGAAGGAAAAAATTAGAATAGTGAAAAAATATACACATAAATAGAACTAGTTTTTTTGGATTTTTGTTGGGATGGAGTTACAACAAAAATAAGAGAAGCTTGCGTGAAATTATTTTTATATGGAATAAAGAGTATGCAAAATGGTAAGAAAAAATATGGTAAAGGTGAGTCAATGTACATAGCATAAATAACACACCATAGGTAGAAATATTTAAATAAATACCAAAATAATTATGAAAAAATCTTTTATTTAGGCCCTATATACAATGAAATATTTACACAAAAAATGGGCCATAATATACTTATATTTTTTATTTTTTTGGCTCAACTAACCCAGCTAGCTAATTGAGGGTTTTTAAGAAGATATGGGAAAAGTTCCCTAACTCACACACGCCTATGTACAGTGAAATGGTAGGGATAACCAAAATGTTTGAGTGATTTGATAGGGTGAGGTAGCTTACTATGGCAATTATGGAAAGCCGAAAAACGGCTATCAGCATGTTGTTGCAAGTAGTTAAGTGGTCCGGGGTGGGCAACAAGAGAAATGACCTCTAAACACTCCTCAATGCTCCATGCTACCCAATTGGGGTTGGGCCGACTACAAGCACACAAGAAAACAACAAAACCACAGCTAAATCCAACAAAAAAAAAGGGCACCACCTAGTTATCGATGCAAACTAGGATGCAAATAGTATGTACTAGCCAAACATGCACAGAGAGGAATGCAAAATTGCCACACAAACACACATCAAACATAGTCCTTCACAATCGTAAGGATTTGGAAGAGAGTACAAATCAAGTTGAACAACTAGATCCTGGCCTAAAAGATTAGATGCTTTCGAGCTTTAAAAAATTCGAGAGACAACACAAGGCATAATCTTATTTTTATTATAGCATTGTCTTAAGGTTACATGAGCCCTCTCACCGTATCACCCTCTTACAGTTAGTCCTAGGCAAACAATTCAACAAGCCCCTTAAAACCATAAAGAATGAAAGGACACAAATAATTTTGAGGACAAGTTCACCTTATACAAGCTATTGAGCCAACTTGTTGAGCTGGTTTTGGAGAGAAGAGGCGTAACCATTGTACACAATTGCACATTAAACTTTCAATCTTATTTACGAGCAAGTGGAAGCTACAAATGTGATGGAGAGTAGAGCATCATTCAATTCCTCTCAATATCCACAAAGCATCTCTATGCACATATGAGTATAACATGATAGAGAGCTCTCAAAGCTTACAATCTTCTCACATAACTAGGGTTGGACAGTGCTATGATATGTGTGCAATGGTTATTTTTTAAAAGAGGAGAAGCGCTCTGTTTATAGATTTTTGGAAGTCTCGATTAGGATTAAGCCTTATCAATTTATTAAGAGAAATACGGATTATGATTTTTTTTGAATTTCAAATGAGAGTGGGTCTTTCTTATCCTTTGACTCTCATGAATGTGGTCTCAAGAAGAGATACTTATCGAGGTTGAAAGAAGAGAGGTTTGAGTGAATAACATGGGAGTGCCTACTTTAGTGAATAGTAGATGGTGCATTTTTTACAACAAGGTTAGTGGTTAGTGTTAGTAATCACTAAAAATTTAGTGGTACAGTTTACAATGGGTAGAATGAATTTGATGGTAAAAGGAGATGGTGAATGAGGTGGGAATCCTTGAGGTGGTGAAGCCTTGAAGAAGCTTGGACTTACCTTGTGTAGATTGTCAAGAATGCCTGCCAATCCTCTTCTTCTTCTTCTTCTCTTCTTTACGCCTTTGTTATGTTAATCACCAATTATGAAAATGAAAATTCAAAGATGGAATTTTCCAATTTTTTAGTGGCTACCTATAGCCTACATGATGAGTTTTATGTACATAGAGAAGAGGTTAGATGAAATTATGATTTAGAAGTAATAGAGAGAGACATAGATATGGTGTATATACATGTAGAGTTCATATGAGAGCTAATGGAGGTGAGATGGGAGGTTAGTGGTGAAGAGGGTGAAAGAAAACATGAAAGGTGAATGTTTGAGTGAGGTATTTATACATACATGGAGGATGATCATTGATAAATAAATAAATACATACATGGTTGGACTAGTATATAGACTTCATGGACTTTAGCTTAATGAACACATGGTGTTTGAATTATGAGGAAAAAAATAAAATAAAATGGAAGAGTTATGGATATGGAAAAAGATATTAGAATCATTTGATATGGTCCCTTTTTTTTTGGCTTGCTAAAGGCCTTACTACCCAAAGGATGAAGGCCGTTTAAATTTCTCTGCGAGACGAGTGTCCTAAAAGACTCAAAAGTCTTGTGAATAGAAAGCCATTCCTCCAAGGCAACATTTACTTTGTTCTGCATGCTTGAAAATAACTTAAGAGATCAAAACATTATACAAAATATTCATAGGAGTTTGATGTTATGATGCAGTCTTTGAGTAAGTCTTTTTGTTCAAGCTGCAACTTTTCTCCTTATACAAATACAAACTGAAAATAGTAGTAGAAATTTTCAAATTTGCAAAATGTTCAAACTATTTTCTAGTATCCCCCTTTACCATCCTTTGCAATCGGCTAATCTTGATTTTCAATCGGCTTAAGGCTAAGCTCAGACCTTTCTTGAATAGTGATATAGTGAGGTATCGATAAACGATTCTCTCATTTGAGGATTTAAAAAAAAGTCACTTCACTAAATTGTTTTATTAAAGTTTTATCCTTATTAAATCTATCTTTTTTTATAATACAAAAGCATTAATATTCTTTTGTTTTAATTTTTAATGTATCGTTTTGTTTGTTTTTTTTAATTTATTTTGTTTCAAAATGCTGATGTGCAATGTGCACCATTTACCTTATTACTGGGGCTCCTTCATAATATATAAACCATTTGCAAGAGTAGGGGGTAACAACTATAATAAAATTTAAAAAATGGCCCATTAGTGGAGATGACAAGAAGATGCTCGAGGACATTTAGAGGTAGAGGACTGAGAAGGGGGAGGCTAACCATGTGGAGGCCATGTCTCCCAATTAGGGATCTCTCTCTCTCTCTCTCGTGTCGCAGAGGTAGGGACTCTTCATAAAAGAGAATCTATTCTTCTTATTCTCTCTCTCTCTCTCTCTCTCTCTCTCTCTCTCTCTCTCTCTCATGTCCTTCCTCGATATAAGCACAATGGAGATGAAGTGGGGGGACTACTCTATAGGTGCAAGTCCATGAATGATGGGGAATCTTAGGTGCAAGCTTGCAAGAAAGGTGGATTTGCAGGTTGATAGGGATGAGTCCAGAGGTAGGGAAGGGCCACACAAATGAAAAAAGGTTTTTGTGACAGGAACATGAGGTGAGGACTAGGTGATGAGGATAAATGAAAATTATATAATAAAAGTGACTAAGGGAGTAGAAACCGTTTTTTTTGTTTTCACAAGGGTGAGGGTGGCAATGTGGGAGTGATTTGTAAAAATAAAATAAAAATTATGAGATAAGAGGATGTACACATTGGCAATAGAAATATACTTATGGTACAAGAGGATGAAAGAAGGCATACATAGGTCTTATAAAACACACACCTAGGTATAAATATTTAAGTAAAATACCTAAATAGTTAAAATCAAGAATCCCTATATTTAAGCCCTATATACAATGAAATATTTATACACAAAAGGCCATAATATAGTTTCCTTTTTTATTTTATTTATCTATTTGGGTCAACTAGCCCAATGACTAGCTAATTGAGGGTTTTTAAGGAGATATGGAGAAGTCCCCTAGCTCACACACGCCGTATGTACAATATAAGAGTGAAGATAGCCATAGTATTAAAGTGATTTTTTAGGGTGAAGCAGCTTACTAGGCATAATTTGAGGGCTGAAAAAATAGCTATCATTAAGCCCTCCCTCAATATGATGGTAGATTCATGTACCATGAAAAAGGTATCTTTTCCATGAAAGCGGTTCCAATATCTCGGTGATCTTTGGTGGCTCTTTGTGATCTTTGTTTTGTATCCTATCATCATCTTTACTTGAGTTGCACACATGCATTGATTGATAATACTTACATGATGGTGTAGATCTTTGATCTTGCTTTTGTAGACCCAATGATAGAATGCTAGTAAAGGATGGTTTTAACTGATACCCATTCACCTTCTTAGAGTGTTACTTTCCGTCCAAATCCATGAGTTGATAGTAGCTTGAGTTGAAGGATTTATTCACAAAGTACGTACCTTGCCATCTAGCTTCAAACTTGGCATCAAACCGATTATCCAGTCAATTGTGATAACTTAACACAAGATCTCCTTCCTTGATGCCTTTGTCCTTGAGTTTCTTGTCAAGCTTCTCCTTTGCTTGTGTAGCTTTTTGTTGGAGTTTTTTTTTAGCCCTGGGGAGCCTTGATAGATGATCATTTTGCACTTAAAATGTTTGCCAATGTTTGTTATTTTATTTGCTACATGACGCCGATCTTACTTGATGTACCTTGGGGAGTTGTTTTTGACAGGTTGTGAAGTGCTTAAAGATACTTAAAAGATACTGCATCAAAGGGGTACCAAAGAGGCAAGACCGAGATTAAAATGTCAAGAAAGAAGAGTTGGGAAGCAGTCCTAAATGAGTCCCAAGCTATCAAAGGAGGACGTAATTCAATGATCGTAATCACCCACTTATTTTCATGTGGAGCAAGTGAGCATGGCGACGATATATGATGGCATTGTTGAAAGGATGCATGTTGCTTTGGGTGTCGATAAGTGATGATTATATTTTAATATGTTCTTTCTACAGATGATATCCTCTCCATGTGTGGATGAACTTTTGAAGTGGCCTTTGTTAAATGAAAAAAAAAATGTCTTAATAGTTTTTTCGATGAGTTGTCGGTTGGGGGAGGGAAGCAACGTCGTATGCAGGCCACCCGAAGGGTGGTGGGTGAGGGAGAGTCGCAGACGAGTCAAGGAGAGGGTGTGAATAGGAGCTTAAGGAGGATTTGTTTGAATAAAAGAAAAAGAATAGTTTTAATGATTTTCTAATAAACTAATGAGGGTTACGAGGGGTGGCAAGCAGGCAGGTATGTGGGTGTCAATTGGGGGGAACCGCGTGTTGTAGAGGGGCCGAGACAATACGAGGGAGTTTAGGCCATGCCGAGCAAGGACATGATGAGAGAGGGGTTTTCAAGCCATGAGGAGGCTATTGCAAAGCCCAGGCATGAGAGGGGTCTTCATGAGGAGGATGCAAGGATGGTGGCATAGCAAGAGGGGCCGTTTGTAGGTCTTGCAAAGGGAGAACTGAAGGGAGAGGGAGATAGCCTCTGCATAGAAATTAAGAGAGAGAGAGAGAGAGATAGAGATAAATCTCTTTGGCTGTGCCAGGAATGAGAGGGGGGGCCAAGGGCCGCATGTAGAGAAAGAGAGGGTGCTCCCTCTCTGTAGGGAATCATTTTTAGAGCAATAAACAAAAACTCATTGAAGTCATCCAGAGGGGGCTCTCCCATAGAGAGGAAGAGGCCAAAACAGAAGAGAGAGCGAGGCTCTCTTTGCATAATGGAATGCGGAAGAGACCGTGAGTGCATGAAGAGAGAGAGAGAGAGAGAGAGAGAGAGAGAGAGAGAGAGAGAGAGAGAGAGAGAGAGAGATTTACTCTCTAATTAAGAGAGAGAACCAAGGAAAGAGAGAGAGTTCCTTTGTATGGGTAAAAACCGAAGAGAGGGTGAAAAAGAGGGCACTTGCCCAGGTTGCAGAAGAGAGAAAGGGGGTTTATTTCCTTGTTGAAAATCAACAGAATGAGATAGAGAGAGACATTCTCTCTCCTTGTTTGGGTGTGCATAGCCAAGGAAGACCAAAAGAGAGAGAATGCGGACATTTTCTCGGGATGTTGAATGAAAGATAAAGAGATAGTGAAAGCATGAAAGAGATAAATGAGTCGACGACAACCTTGGTGAAGAGGTTGTACGGAGAAAAAATCACTGCGCTGCCCTATTGGGTGCAAGCCAATTGCAAGTGCCGTGCCCTATAGGGTATAAGCCATTTGGGATGCTTTAATATCTAGGTGGGAGGATTTCGAAAAGAGGGTTATTTTGAGGTCTAGGTGGGAGGATTTCGAAAAGAGGGTTATTTTGAGGTCTGTTGCTACCCAAACCTTGAGTGTTGATGATGATGGTGGGAATTTGTTAGAATTTGGGAAGACCTTTTAGCCCATTTGAGCGATGAAGTAGATAAATAGGAGGGTATTTCCCTTCAGGATATTGCTTCAAGCAAAGTGTATGGGGAGAGTGCGACTCTTGTGGACTAAAAGAGTCTTTCAATCTTGCTTGTATATCCTAGGATTAGATGATTCTCTAATTGTGGCATGGCCTCCGGGTGTTTTTGACAGTGAGAGCACTCAGATTATAGCTTTTAAGGAATTTTTGCTTCATGACTTTATCTTTGTATCTAACAGGAAAATGCACCTGAGACTTGGGACTTTCCTTTGTAAAAGAACTTGCATTTGGCTCTCGATCGTATCATATTTGTCTATTGATCTCACAATAGACTCGTTAGGCAAGAAATTGTCTCGAGGAAAGTGGTTCCAAAAGAAAAATGATCAGATAATGCAGCAATTAGGAGGTCCTACAAGGCACCTCTTAGAGCTTTATGTTATCCTTCAATTTTCAATTAGGAGGGCTTAGAGAATTAAGAGGTAGCTTAGAAGCCAATGCTGCACAAGGTGCCAACGAACTTAAGCGAGACGAGAAGCTTTGACTTGAACTTTTGGTAAATCAGTAAAATGGAGCTTGCCATTTTTTTTACAACCTATTTTGAGAGGAAGTATGCCACATGCAATTGAATTGTATATCTTTCATGTATGAAAAGATTGCTTGTGCCTTGGATATTCAATTTTCATATTGGTTCTAAAATCTCATTTATTGTCGATTGAGAGTTAGATTTGTGTAGTGAAAGTAATGTGCATGGCATATTTTTTCCTTTAACCATTGTTGCTATTGTATGAGTTTGCTCCAATTTTTCTTCGCTTGGTTTTTTTTGCTCGGTGATTAAACCCCCCCCAACCCCCCCCCCCCCCCATGGGATTAGACACTGCCTCAATGATTATGATGTCCTGGACCAGGGTAAGACCTTCCCTCATAGATTATGAAAAGCCCCGACTTGTTTTGTAACCCACTCTCATGAGATTAACGGGTAAACCTAAATCCGAGATTAAATAAAGTATACCAGAAACTCTAGGGTCTGGGCATAAACCAAAAACCCCACATGATGATAGCTCGCAAGTAGCACCAGGTTGTGAGAAAAGCTATAAATCATAGTTTACAAGTATACCAAAAACTCGTGGTTGAGAGTAAACCTAAAACTCTGTGTGTCATGAGAGTGTGAGTTTAGTTCTAGGGGGCTTTGCGATGAGATTATGCCAAGTTGGCTGAAGGGGCTGATTGTTGGGGTCGGACCAACTTGGGCTTCTAGGTGTGAACATTTCTTATGTGTAAAGCTTTTATAAGGCACAAAGAAATCTAAATGGTATCCTTACTTATCCCTTATCTTCTTGTCTTCTTTCTCTACTCGTCAACCATGTCTATTAGGGATAGCATCCGCTTTCCAACATCTTCTACCATGGAGAGGATTACTCACGTATTTATAAGAGGTTTAAAGGTATAGATTTTTCCAATTGTCGAGAGGAAACGGAGGGAATGATCTTATGGGGAATCTTCTTTCTCAAAGAACTTCCTTTGATTATGATAATTTATCCTTCAAAACTCAACTTTCTCTTGAGAAAATTAAATATTAACCTAATTGCATTACTTAAACAAGACCTTGCATATATACTTTTTAGATGTTATTTTCTCATTTTAATTCATAATGAAGAAAAATTTGTGAGCCTTTCATATGAGCATTTTAATGCATCTTTGAAAGTATGGTTAGCTCCAAAAATTCCATAACTTGATTAGCTTTGAGTTATGGAATTTAATTCCCTTAAGTTATTCAAGAAAAATGAGTAACTTGAAAGTCAATAAGAGATTTCTATTTCTCTTGGAGACGGATGTGTGTGTGAAATAGGATTAGCTTTGGATTTCACAAGATTTCTCTTAAGCTTGCACTTGCAAAAATGAGAAGGAGAAATTGTTGAACGAGTGGGGAAAGGCTCCTTTTATGCTTATTTTGATAAGGGCCACAACTTATCTTGATAGCCTTTTTTCCTTTCCAAAGCTTCTTTCACAAGCTTCCTACTCACCGCATCCTTATCCTTATCTTCTCTTTCTTACCTTTTTCTAAAATCTATTTTTCCATGCATTGGTTATGCCTCTATTCCCATGGAATAAGTCCCAAGTGGCTTGTGGGTAAACTTTAAAGATCGAATTTGGCTCTAATATTACTATTATTTTTCTTTTGCATCGGAGGCTTAGATGTGTTGGCCATGTGTAAGGGCTAGGAGGAGGCCCTTACACCTAGATAGATGTTCTGCTTTAAGACGTGTTTTTCCTTTTTTTACTACAACCATAAAATCAAACTCAAGAAATATGATAAACCATCGGGGACAATTCTTCATGTATTGCAAGGTTTGTGTATCAGATACAAGAGGGTTTGTTGATCTATAAAGAAGACAAGCTCGTTAGCCAATAGATAATGTCTGAATTTATTTATGGCATATATCATTCCTAACCCTTCTTGTTCCATGGTTGTGTAATTCTTCTCTACACTATTTACCTGTTGACACTAGCAAAGTAGACTAGGGAGTCCATTGTTCTTTCTCTTGGTTGAGCCAAGCTACAACCTAAAGCAAATGCCAAGGCATCAATGTGGACATGGAATATTTATCACAATCTGGTGCTTTGTGTACTGATGGTGATATAAGTGCATCCTTAAGTTTTGTGAATGATTCCTCATACTCCTTTGTCCAATCAAAGACAACTATCAACTTATACAAGGGTTATGCAACGATTGCATACATGTATATGAGCCATTGGTAGTATCCATAGTGTCCCATGAAGGATTATACTTGTTTGGCATTAGTTGGCCTTGGCATTTCTACAATCACCTTGATCTAGTCAAGATCCATAGATATGTCATTCTCAGAGACAACATGTTCCAAGATTCTGCCCTGTCTTACCATGAAGACATAATTTTTAGGGTTTAGGCAGATTCTATAAGTTTTATACTTCTTGAGTACTTTTTTGAGATGCTCAATGTTCTCTACCCTAAGGAAAGATTGAACACAAAGGTCATCCATGTATATTTCCAAGAATATATGAAAGTATTCTTTTAAAGAGCGTGTCATGTTAGCATTTGGAATGTGATTGGTACATTGGTTAAGCCAAAAGGAATTACCCTATAAGCGTAGATTCCCAATTCCATGGTGAATGTTGTTTTGTATTGGTTCTCTACCACAATAGCTAATTGGTTGTATCTTGAGAACCCGTCTAAAAATGAGTAGGCTTGTTTTTCAGCCACTCGTTCAAGCACATGTTCAGCCATTAGTAAGGGATAGTTATCCCTTATGGTTGCAACATTCACGTTTTCTAGATTCACACGTACAAGTAATTTTTTGTTTTTCTTGGGGACAACCACAATGGGTGACACCCAATCAATGTGTTCAATCTTGTAAATGAATTCCTCCTCTCTATACTCCTTGAGGAGTTGGATGAGCAACTCCTCTTCTTTTGTGATCAAATCTATTGCTATGTAGACCGGTCTTGCAGCCTCTCCAGGTTTCACTAAATCTATTCATTTCCTCTTTTTTCCCTTATCGATTGAGTCATCATTGTTTTTTTGTCCTGGATGATGAATTTTTGATAGTGGGAAAGGACATCCATATTTTTCATCTTGATGCTCTCTCTTTCCTCACTTTATATCTCCATTGTCCACACTTCCTTCAATGTTCTATTGAGTTCCTAGCATTTTTTTTAACGCTTGACCTTCGTCCACTTTTGTTCTTCAAACTCATCCATCCTTGATTCTTTTGGCGCCTTTTGTTTCATATCTTTTTCAGGTTTTTGAGTTGGCTTCCTCAAGCTCCTAATGCCCTCTTTTGTTTTTGTCTCCTGTGCTTTTGTGAATTGACCCAATATTTTGTCTTTTACACAATCTTCAGCTTTTACATGCATCAAGAATTGTGGGTTTTCTTTTATTCTCGGAATCTAATTTTCTCTAGCCACACTTAAGGCTCTTTTATTTGTGTAGCGTTGTTGCCGCATATGCTTTTGATTTAAAAACTCATAAAACCTTGCATCCGTTTATGGTTTCTTCTTGGTCCCTCGGGTTATTAGAGAATTCATCATCCCCATGGTCATCATACCTAAAAAACTCCGGAGAGTAGTAAAACAACTCTTCCTCTTCATCCTCATCCTGTTTTCCTATTTTGGGTTCATTTGAGGCTTGAATCTCACCATCTTCCTCAATTATCTTGACCATGTAATATGGGATCACGTCATAGCCATCCTTGTCATAGAACTTGTTCGTGGGACCATCGACCACAATGCATAGATCCAAAGTTTCCAAAATGTGTTCATATCCTAAAGGCTGTAGTTCTTCTTTAGGAAAGGGCTCTAGGATGTAGTCTTTGTCTTTTAAAACCATTTCTTAGATGCACTTCTCTCTCTTTAAGCTTCCACAATATGTTTGGACTTACTATATTGCGAATTTACATCCGGATAATGTAGCAAAATCAAAGTTGTCAACCGGTGTTCTTATTACATCCGTGTAACTATGGTATTTTAGGTCTCTCCTGGTTGTTGTCTCCATGCTGGGAGTTCAGCTTCGGCTAATGTAGAGGAATCAAATGCCTCAAGCGGTGTTCTTATTACATCCTTATAACTATGGTCTTTTAGGTTTATATTGGTTGTTGTCTCCATGCTTCTCATGTATATATGGTCATAACCCCAATCTTGGATCATTTTTACTCTTCTTGTGCCCCATATTTACATGGGTCCGAAACGCATTACAGAGAATCAGTTGATTGAACAACTTGGAAGGCATCATTTCAAATTTCCATGTGTCTTAGTGCGGTCTTCTGGCATAGTAATCCTAGAAATGGTAGATAAGAACGGTTTTATTTCAGCGATGAGTTTTCACTTACGTTTCACATGTATTACTATCGGCTATTGAAGTGGATGGTTCCGCTCCCAATGCTGGGGATGTTCTTTGCTCTGCTATGGCTTCATCCTAAAGAAGGCATTACTTCTCTTCCGTCATTCTCAAGGGATCGATTACGATTGGTCCTTTTCCTTATCAGCCTATGCATATAAAATAAAGTGGAAGCAAAGAGCCTGCTTTATATCCCCTTGCCTCCCCAATTTTAGGCATGAGATGCGTTTGAGGCCATGATGGGATGCCTTCACTTAAGCCTTTGTCTCTAACAAGGATTCTTTGATAAGGCAACAAGCATCTAGGATTTTGACAATGTCTTCCATGTGTTGTTGTGTCCCTTTGTTGACGCAATGCAATGGCAATAGAGTGATGGGGTTTGATGTGTGTGTAGGCAAGATAACTTGTCAAACAGACTCATGGGTGAAGATCACTACCTCCAAGTCCTTGCACATCCAGTCCAAGCTCATCAGATCATGTGATGAATGAGTTGATTTCGTAAGCTGCTCTTCAAGATGTGCCTCCAGTGCGAGAGAAAGACTTTTGGCAATGTCTTCCATGTGTTGTTGTGTCCCTTTGTTGGCACAATGCAGTGGTGATGGAGTGATGGGGTTTGATGTGTGTGTAGAGATGAAAATCGGACTTATGGGTGAAGATCACTACATCCAAGGCCTTGCACATTCAGTCCAAACTCATCAGCTCATGTGATGAAGATTTATTTCCATGAGTTGGTTTCTTAAGTTGCTCTGCAAGATGTGCCTCTAATGCAAGAGAAGGAGATGGTGTTTTGGACAAGACACGGGACCTTGACGAGTGTGGAGTTGTCAGATTTTTGGAAATCGACGCAATTGAGTGTGATTTAATTAGTATAGCTGGCTTACATATGATTAGTTGATTAGATGTACAAATGTTGTGTTCTGTCACTAACGTCTGTCTACAACAGAGCATTTAACTAATCCGACTAAATGTAGCCTCCCATTAATATACTAACAAGGGACAAGACTCTAGGTTAATTAATTAGGCCATTAATCCTTGGGGTTATCGTGATCCGTACAAGGTTGCCCATCATGAGGGAGTATATGGTGTGCTGCAATTCCTTGACCAATTTTTCGTCCTTCTTCAGAGCTCTGAACTGCCATTTGACAAAAGAGTAGTAGTAAGGATTCATGTTTGTGGTGATGAATGATTGATGCCAATCAACATCGGCACCAAGAAACTTGAGATCTCCAATGGCATTGTCAGGAAAGTAAGTCAACCAATATGCTGGGTGAGTGAACCTTGGAATCTAATCTTCCGGGATGCCGAGAGATGAAATAATCCTCCATTGATAGGCCTCACCACTAGATTTTGCCTCTGATTTAGATTTTTGGCTTTTGTACTCTTTCTCTTACTTAACTTGGGAAAATAATTACCAACATGAGTATTCGCCGCCTCAGCTTCTATGTGTGAGGCTTCCTTTGCTACTTCTGTACATGGGGGCCATGCTACATTTGGCTATTGATCTGCTAAATCTGTAGTTTCTTGATCGATGGAAACTGAGGAGGATTACCAAACTGCACAATCTCACGCTTCAGCTTGTTTGCACAAGCCTTGATGGACATGCCGTTGCTGTGGAATCCAAAAGGATTCATAACATTGCAATTGCACAATTGGTAATTAATAAGCAGAGGCAAATATGAGCTTGGAAAAAGATAAGGCATGGCCGATATGGAAGAATCATACATCGTCTCAGATCCTCCACACATACATCATCTCAAATCCTCCACACAGGCATAAGAGCATAACAAATTGTGAGAAGAGCACTTTGAATAAAGTAGAAGAAATTGAATTTCAGGTGCAGAGAAAGAGTGAGAAAGTGGGAGAAAGAAAATTCACCTATGCTTGCACCTTGAAGGCATGTGGCCCTACACAAGATCTTCACATGGGTGAGAGAACTCATGATGAGATTTCTAGCCAAGGGGTGTTGGAAACACATGTGCCAAATGTGGTGCCCTTGTGAAACAACTTGATGAGGTCTTTGGACAAAATATTTTGTTTAGGAACTAAGGATATGCCCAACATGGTTGTGGCAAGAAAGATCTGTGGTGTTTTCATAAGATGCAAAGGAAGGGCCTCTTACAATAACCTATGTTTGCAACTTCAAGGCATGTGCCCTTGTGTTGCTAAACATGGTGTGGCAAGGGAGGTTCTCTGAACCAGAAAAAAATGCCAAGTGTGGTGCCACTATCAAAGTATGTAAAGTTGTGTTGATGAGCTTTCTGTCCAAAATTGCGTCTCTTGGAACAGGTTCATTGCAGATTATGTACAACATAGTTGTTGCAAAGAAGCTCCAAGATGTTTTAACCGGATGCGAAGGGAAGAAATTTCTCCAAATGCAATCACCTATGCTTGCACGTTGAAAGGTTTGTGGCCTTACATAGACCTTCACATGGGTGAGAAAATTTGTGATGAGATTGCTAGTCAAGGGTTGTTGGAAAAACATGCTGTGCTTGGCAATGCCTTGGTCTATATGGATGCCAAAGGAGGTGGCAGATGCAATCACCTATGCTTTCACCTTGAAGGAATGTTTCCTTATGCTACAGAGTATGGTGTGGCAAGGAAACTCAATGAACTGGATGCAAATGCCACATGTGGTTCCCTGTTCAAAGCACAAGAAGTTGCTGATGTCATCTCTTGGAACACATTCGTGGAAGGATATTCCTAACATGGCTATGGCAAGAAAGCTCTTGGATGTTTTGAGCGGGCTCAAAAAGAGGGCCTTATACAAGACCTTGACATGGGTGAGTGAATTCAAGATGAGATTCTAGTTGGGGGACTATTGGAGAATGATGTTGTGTTTTCCAATGCATTATTGATATGTATGACAAATATGGTCCCCAATGGGACTTGGGGAAAGGGCCCCATGATTGGATTGTAGGTACAATGACAATGCAATACAAAGAGACCAGGATGCATGAGGAAGTGGAAGCAAAAGAGACACTAAGCATGATCAGCCAAAGCAGTGCTAAGCCAGGAGAATAAGAGCTGCTTGGCTGGTTTTTTTAAGCCGGATGTGGGTTCACATAGGTCATGCCACATAGAACAGTGGAGTATGCTATTGATGCAGCCATAGATGGCCGATGGCCCCCCCCTTGACAATAGGAGAATGCATACATGTAATGGACAATATAGGGTTGAGAAAAGCTCGTTCAAAATCCGCTCTGTACACACAAGGTACTGTGGTAGGATCTATTTATGGCTTGCTTGTTGTTTTAGCGTCCAAAGACTTACCTTTTCTACACTAGCTGCTCTAATACCGTGGGTGATTATCACAAGCTTTCTAAGAAAGAGCAACCTTTATGGCTTTTCTGGTGCAATGTCGGCCTTTACTGGTGGTGGTGTGGTCATACTGGCCAGGACCAACAAAGATTCAAGTGATGAGTCCTTTACAATAACTGGATTGTAGAAGCATTCATGGGCATGGCTAGCTTCATTGTAGTTGAGCTGCTTGTTATGCCTCGCAGGGCTGCAGGGGTAGTCAAAATTGAGATGATTTCAGATGAAAAGCCATGTGACTGCCGTGCTGTTGATGTTTTCAGAGTTGCGGTGTGCAAAGTGCTACGCCTTAGTAGTGGTTGGCTTGTGAAGGTACGGCAAAAGCCATTAAGGTGCTCACTTGCATGCGTGCAAGAGTTGGTAAAGGAAGCAACAGAAGAGCCATAGTTTTGGTACTCAGCTTCCCCTTCACGAAGCTGTTAGAAATACAGGGCCAAATGGTGGATTTGTTGCATTTCAGTGTATGCGCATTTGAGACGATTGTGGAAACTCTTAGAAATGCAGACATGGGCACTCAAGAGCTGACATCAGATTTCAGCCATACTTCGACAGCTGTTTTCCTTGTTCTTAACCCACCAAGGGCTCTGACATTATTCCCCATCCTCCCTACACCCTGTACACTGTTTTGTAATCTGTTGGGAGTGCATGAGCGCGCTGAAAATCGCTGGCCAACAGCGTTTTCATCACCTCGCAGTTGCATTTTTGGGTAAACAACAACCTCTTGGCTTGTGTTTTTCCTAGAGTATGAAGTTACCTCTTGCCAGGACACCATCTCGTGGTAGTCCGTACGGTCTCTTAGTGGCTGTTGTACACGGTATCTTCGACATCGGCTTGATCATCTATGTGCGTAGAGTCCTTTGGAGATCCATTTATTCCAGCCATCATTCCGCAGTTGCACACTCTAGAGGAGTTAGCAACTTATGGTTTTCTATGGAAATACCTATGCACTCATCAAAGGAGTTCACACAAGATATAGCCATGCTCATGGCATATGGGATTTCGACATCCCCAGAGAAAACACCTCCATCTTGGGTGGACAGACACTTACCTTTTACTTTGTGCATGCTTTGTATTGGGTCTACACAAAACTCATGCACCATGTTATCTGAATAAATCCATGAATTATATCTACATGGACTTAGGGAGCCGTGTTTTTGGACTACTATATCGTTTTTGCAACAACAAGGCAGCACTCAACTTTTCAACCCTAAATCTTGCCTTCCACACCAGCTCATGTTGCTGATCCTGTTCCTCTTTAGATCATCATGTTTCAGCTATACTTCCACTGCTACTTTCTCTATTTTAGCTCACTAGGGGCTCTGACATTGATTCCCCACTATCTACACACCCTCTACACCATTCTGGACCCTGCCGGGAGCGTACGAGCACGCGGAAAATCAATGGACAGAAGCGTTTTTATCACCTTGCAATCACGTTTTTGGGTGGACAATAGCCTTTTCTCTTGTGTTTATTACATAGGATGAAGTTACCTCCAACCAAGAAATCATCTCGTAGTGGTCCATTTGGTCTTTCAGTTTTGACTGTTGTAGTACACAGTATCTTCGTCATTGGGGAGATAAATTCATTCCAACCAAAATTTGGTAGTTGCGCACTCCAGAGCAGGTGGTGACTTGTGGTCTGCTATGGACACACATATGCACTCATTAAAGGAGTTCACATAAGATATAGCCATGCTCATGGCATATGGGATTCCGACATTCCCCGAGAAAACACCTCCATATTGGGTGGATAGACACTTACCTCTTGACCTCGACACATCAGATCACTTGCTTACATAGGATTATCTACATGGAATTAGGGGGAGGATCTTTTACCTCTTCCTAGACAAGTTCATGGCTTGGAATCTCCTTGCGAGTTTACCCGCCAGATACAGGACATGAAGAATCCCGCGACTACATCAGGAGTCATCCTGAGCTTGGCTTAGATGGTAGTGCAATTACTCTTCTACATTCTCGATCATTTGGATTCCTACCTTCAGAGTTTCTTACACAAAGAAGGAAGTTACTTCCTTCCAGGACACCATCTCGTGGTGATCCGTGCCTTTTCTAAGTGACTGTTGCAATACACTATATGTTCGACATCGGCTTGATCATCTATGGGCGTCGAGTCCTTGGGAGATCCATTCATTCCAACCATCATTCGTCGGTTGCACACTTTACAGGAAGTGCTGACTTGTGGTTTGCTATGGACACACCTATGCACTCATCAAAGGAATGCACACGAGATATGGCAATGCTCATAGCATATGAGATTCTGACATTTCCAAAGAAAACACCACCATCTTGGGTGGACAGACACTTACCACTTGGCCTCGACACGTCAGATCCCTTGATTACACAAGAGCATCTACATGGACTTAGAAAGCTGCGTTTTTGGACAACTGTATCATTTTCACAACAAAAAGCCAGCACTCAGCTTTTCAAACCTAAATCTTGCCTTCCACACCAGTGCGCCTTGCCGATCCTATTCCTCTTTAGAACATCAGATTTCAGCCATACTTCCACTGCTACTTTCTCTGTTTAATAGGAAATGGAGACCTCAAAACGGCCATTCCGTGTTACTATGCCCTCTACATCATTCGGGACCCTACTAGGAGCATACCAGCACGCTAAAAATCAATGGAGAGAGGTGTTTTTATCACCGCACAATCGCGCTTTTGGCTAGACAGCAACCTTTTTGCTTTCGTTTTTCACATAGGAGGAAGTTACTTCTTCCATCCAGGACATCAACTCGTAGTGGTCCGTTTGGTCTCTTAGTGACTTGCAATACACAGTATCTTTGTCAATGGGGAGATTCATCGTAGTGGTCCATTTGGTCTCTTAGTGACTGTTGCAGTACACAGTATCTTCGTCATTGGGGAGATCCATTCATTCCCACCATCATTCGTACACAGTATCTTCGTCATTGGGGAGATCCATTCATACACAGTATCTTCGTCATTGGGGAGATCCATTCATTCCCACCATCATTCGCCGGTTACGCACTCTAGAGGAAGGGATGACTTGTGGTTTGCTATGGACACACCTATGCAGTCATCAAAGGAGTGCACACGAGATATGGCCATGCTCATGGAGAAAACACCACCATCTTGGGTGGACAGACACTTACCACTTGACCTCGACATGTCAGATCACTTGCTTACACAAGAGCATCTACATGGACTTAGGGAGCTGCGTTTTTGGACAACTGTATCGTTTTCGCAACAAGAAGGCAGCGCTCATCTTTTCAATCCTAAATCTTGCCTTCCACACCAACTCACCTTGCCGATCCTGTTCCTCTTTAGATCATCAGATATCAGCAATACTTTCACGGCTACTTTCTTTGTTTTTAGCCCACGCCGTTTCAGACCCTGCCAGGAGCGTACGAGCACGCAAAAAATCAATGCACAGAAGCGTTTTTATCACCTCGCAATCACGTTTTTGGGTGGACAACAGCCTTTTCTCTTGTGTTTTTCACATACGATGAAGTAACCTCCAGCCAGGACACGATCTCGTAGTGGTGGTTCGGTTTCTCAATAACTGTTGTAGTACACAATATCTTCGTCATTGGAGAGATCCATTCCAGCCATAATTCGGGGGTTCCGCACTCTAGAGGACGTGGTGACTTTTGGTTTGTTATGGACACACCTATTGGGCTCATGGCATATGGGATTATGACATTCCCAGAGAAAACACCTCCATATTGGGTGGATAGACACTTACCACTTGACCTCGACACAACAGATCACTTGCTTACATAGGATTATCTACATGGACTTAGGGGGAGGATCTTCGATCTCTTCGTAGACAAGTTTATGGCTTGGAATCTCTTGGAGAGTTTACCCACGACTACATCCGGAGTCATCCAGAGCTTGGCTTAGATGGTAGTGCAATTACTCTTCTACAGTCTCGATGATTTGGATTCCTACCTTAAGAGTTTCTTACACAAAGAACGAAGTTACTTCCTTCTAGGACACCATCTCATGGTGGTTCGTGCCTTTTCTAAGTGACTGCTATAATACACAATATGTTCGACGTCGTCTTGATCATCTACGGGCGTAGAGTCCTTGGGAGATCCATTCATTCCAACCATCATTCGGGGGTTGCACACTTTAGAGGAAGTGGTGACTTGTAGTTTGCTATGGACACACCTATGCACTCATCAAAGGAATGCACACGAGATATGGCAATGCTCATGGCATATGGGATTCCGACATTCCTAGAGAAAACACCACCATCTTGGGTGGAGAGACATTTACCACTTGACCTCGACACGTCAGATCACTTGCTTACACTAGAGCATTTGCATGGACTTAGAAAGCTGCGTTTTTGGACAATTGTACCGTTTTCGCAACAAGAAGGCACCGCTCAGCTTTTCAACCCTAAATCTTGCCTTCCACATCAGTTCGCCTTGCCAATCCTGTTCCTCTTTAGAACATCAGATTTCATCCATACTTCCACTGATACTTTCTCTATTTAACAGGGAATGAAGACCTGAAAACGGCCATTACGTGTTACTTTTCCCTCTACACTGTTTTGGACCCTGTCGGGAGCGTACGAGCACGCTGAAAATCAATGGAGAGGTTATTTTAGTACAATTATCAACATAAAGTCGAATAATACATTATCACATTTCTCTCTCTCTCTCTCTCTCTCTCTCTCTCTCTCTCTCTCTCTCTCTCTCTCTCTCTCTCTCTCTCTCTCTCTCTCTCTCTCTCTCTCTCTCTCTTTCTCTCCACCCAAAATGTGAATCCATTGTTTACTTTAAAATAACAATCTACATTTTAAAATATTAAAATACATTTTAAGTACCTTATATATTTATACCTAAAACTCATAAAAGTTCATACAAAATCATTTTAATAGAGTCTAATTGTTTTTTTTTTAACGGAAACAAAGTCTCCCCGAAAATCAAAAACTCCAGAAATAAAAGTAAGATTTTTTAATTTAAAAATTACAATGTATAATAAATAAATAAAATATATTGGACAAACGAATAATCTAAACAGAAGGATTTTACAACATAAAAAACAACCCACTAAATTGATGATAACTAACATTAACAGATACAAGCCGTTCACTCAACAAAAAGTTCAGAACAATCGAAATTATAGATTCAACAACAATAAAGGACAAAGCAAATCACTTAGAAACACTTTATATTAAGAAATTTAGATCAATTAATCAAAATGAATACAATGTTTTTTTCGGAAATCCTTCTTCTTTTAACAAATACTATTACCTAAAAAAAAGAGATCTTATTTAATTTAAAGTGTTGTTATGTCTTTCCAACTCTCTCTCTCTCTCTCTCTCTCTCTCTCTCTCTCTCTCTCTCTCAAGTACTCTAAGAGCTGCCCTAAAGATACACAAACAAAATATTTCTAATAAACATAAAGTATCAATTTTACAAAATTTTATTCAAAATAATACATTATAGATGTAATCTATTGCAAAAACGTATACATTTCACATTAAATCTAACCCTACACAACCACTTCACACTCAACCACCATTAGGTAAATGCCCCATACTAGTTGTGTTGACTCTACAGTCTAAAGAAATAATAAGTTTGTAATCCACTAAAACCCATTAAGCTAAAGTGGATATGAAAATGGGTTAAACGTGAGATGGTCTTTCAAATTGGTCTATTGGTCATCGTTGATTGTATCATTGCTCTCTCTTTTTACCACCATGTGTATGTGCTCTCTATCACTATCTAGCTAGTTAATACCATTGCTCTCTATTGACCACCATGTGTATCTCCTCTCTATTGATGTCCAACTAGTTATCGCGCGCTCTATAAAGCACCCAAAGCACCCACTCAACCAATGAAGTCGTGGTATAGGGTAGAAGAGAAATGTGGTTTATGATTAACACATGTATTTTCTATATCAAGATGCACATTGATAGTAAAATGCAGCTGGGTGTAAGCATGTTGATGTGTTTCTCTTTTTGTGCTAGTTAGTATGTGCCAACAAGCACATAGCACTAGCATGAGGACAATATTTAGGATGAGTATACAAAATCGTGTGTTTAAAATGAGTAGGGTGCAATAATGTAAGGTTGAGTGGTGGGACATTTTTTAAACTCAAATTTTAACTTGGTGAGCCAAAGCTCTCTTTTTCCCTTCTCAACAATCATTTTTGGCAAGGACGTTACTAAGTGAAGTGTATTGATGAATCACGCAGGGAAACAAGGCGTGGGGTCCATAGGCAAAAGACATGAGGGCTCTCCCAAGCAACCACCATCACTTGTTGTTTAGCATGCTGCAAGGGGGAGAGAGAGCTCCGATTACCAATGAGAGACCTCCATCTGACCATCCACCAACCAAGAGACATAGTTGGGCCAAGTTTACTATTGCTTTGCCTCCACCTCACATAAGGGAAAAGCTGCCTGATTCCCAGGGATCCCCAATGTCACAATTCATGCATACAGGCAAAGGAAGAAATGCCCCAGCTTATCTCTGTATGTGTGTGTGTGCATGCATTCCTCTATTCAATTTCCCCTACATGCAGTCCTGGATTGACTCCCCAATGAGTAGTGGATTTTCCATTCACAAAGTTAGAGAGAGAGAGGGACATTCCATATGTAGATGGAGATTAGTTTGTAAGATTCTACTCTCTTGATCATGTAACGTTTTGGTTTTTCTAAGGTTCGTATTGCATGTGTGCAATCCGATGGAGAGCTCCCAAAGTGGAGATCCCATTATTGCAGGAGAAATTTTGTGAAACTGTGGAAGATTTCAATGTTTCTTATAGCCTCTCTATGATTGGTTTGGATCCCAAATTTGTGAGGTGGGAGCAACTCAGTGATGTGAAATGGTTCTGTGTGTTAAAATCAATGAAAGATCCCAACTAGTACCGCATTAGATGCAACTGCATCCATAGTGACATGTATAAGCAGGTGATGCAGTTACACCATGAGGTCTAGTAGAAGGGTCCAACAAACATGGAGATTAGCTTTGTATTTGCAAAGGGATTTGTCAAAGAATTTAGTCATGTGTTGATTGCAAGTGGAGTTTATTGTGTAGTATTTGCAGGATCTTTGCGAGAAGGGCTACTACAAGGGCCATGTCAACAAGTGCATGCGTAATTCCCAGCATGAACAGGCACTTGTGAAAAATGGCCAACTCATGAGAAAACTAAGTGGCATCAGGTCTGCAAAAGGCGGGCCAAGCTTGGCATCTTCTTATGCTAAGAATATGTGACGTAATGCATTGCCAAAATGCTTGCAAAGCTGAATGTTGATGGTGAAGATGCCGATTGTTTTGTTGAGTGACGGTGTTGATTAACACTAGAATGGTAACAGGACACTTTTATGTCCTGTTAAGTGACCATTTTGCTTGAATCATTTGAAGAGTATGAAAATGAATTTCTAGGTGCTATATATCCACAAAGTTGGCTTATGAGCTGAAAAAAACTTAGAATTTTTTTTGGAGTATCGATCTCACCATTAACCTTACTCTTGCACAACATTTTTGAACCTAAACTGTGTGAAAAAACGGGTTCTGTTTTTTGTTTTTTTTTCAATTTTTGGCAACTATACCACTCTAAACTTCATGTTTGTGAGGTTTAGATGGCTAGAGGTTAGGCCTTCATAGTTCTCAACATGTTTTGATGCTTGTAGGGAGAGATAAGTGTTAAAATTGAAAGTTATGACCAATTTACAAGAATTGCATAATCTCGTTTTTTGGCCAAAATTAGCACTTTTATGATTTTTTTGGTGGCTTTCTTGATATCCAAATTCAATTTTGATTGTGTAAGTTTAATGTATAACATAAAGCTAATCTTCCTTGAGTTTTGGGGGACCTAATATGCTATATAGCATAGTATATGATGATGGTTGAGTTTTTTGATTGCTGAAGAATATGATACATTTTAGAGTAGCAAGTATAACTTTCTCAATATTGCTAGTTTCTTAGGCCAATTGTGTGTATTTTGTATGTAGTAACCATATCTAATCATAGACTACAAACTTAGCTAGATATTGAGTAGTTTCTATGGGTTTCTAGAGGTCATAATGCTAAACCCAGTTTTTTCATGTTTGCTGTATTTAGCACTTTATCATTGCCCCAAGGTTCCAATTGTAAGAGATCCATTATTCTTTTGACATGCTCCATGGATCCTTTTGAATCCAAAGGCCCAAAGGGAACTAAGAAAACATGTATATAGTATCTGCATTGAGCGTGACTATAGAAACTTTGATGATAGGTCCGCAGAATGGCAAAAATGCAACTTTTTTGTACCTATTTTTTTGCCCAAAAAAAAATTAGTGAGGTAAAAGCAACCATATGTTTTGGTCACCAACCCATTGAAGTTAACGGGGCATTTTATCTGAGGTCCTACAAAAATCCCCTCTCTTATTTATATGCAATCAACCGTAAGAAATTGTTGTTTTGGGAAAAATGCACTGGTCCATCAACTTTGGAGGCTTGTAGTGACCAAGGGATGAGAAAAATTACAAGTTTCTCATTTTTTCCATATGTAGTAGTTATTGAACTATAAGCTCATGAAAGGATTTTTCAAAATGAGTGGATCTACTATGGTTTTGGATTTTTTTCCCAAAACCCTGAAAGGACACTTTTATGTCCTGTTAGGTTACCATTCTAGTGTTAAACCTTTTTTGGCTTTGACGCAGATCTTGGTACCCTTTGAGCCCCCTCAAAAGTTAAAAAAAAAACCCTCAAATTGAGGGAGTTACACACGTGCTGACATAGCGGTACGACAAATAAAAAACACTTTTGTTCTTCCTTTACCATAAAGGTACCTTGACCATTGAATGAAGCAAAGGCTCCACATACAAACACTTTTTGAGTTTTAAACTACATGGATTACACAAATAGAGAATGCTCTTAATGGAGCAAAACTTGATCAAATGATTAAGAGCATTAACAAAGTCGGATTTGAGCAAAAAGACAGTCGATGGAAAGCTCTCAAGATAGGCTATGCACACACACCTATGGATCAATACAATTTTGTTCAAGTGAAGAGAAACTTATTGATGCAAGATAAGTGGGAAGGAAAACACTTCATGAAAGTTAAATACTGCAGTTACATATGTACACAAATGCACTAATCATTGTCAATTATCAAGAAGGGTAGTGGTCCAAGGACTTGATCCAAGAACATGTCCAATGTTTGGTAATCAAGAAACAATTAGAAGGATTAAGAATTACTAATCTCTAATGGAGATGCTAATCATTAACACACAAGTGCATAAGAACAAACCTAGCTAGCAAACCATGTTTCTCTGATACCACATGATGGGAATGGATCGTGCTAGCTAGGGTGGATGAAAGATAAACATCAGGTACACAAGTGAGTGTGTGTTGGCTACATTATCACTCAAGTAAATTAGGTTCCAAGATCAATTAACTTGGACTCAAAAACACGATCTTGAGTATTTTCTAAGGCATCACAAGCTCACCATAAACAAGGGAGACATAATACAAAATAGACTTGTGTTAATTTATTCATGAAATGATCTTTAAGTATCTCTACAACCTTGCACCACTGCATGTGGGATAAATCCACTCTTGTCTTCTTGACTCATATCCTAGGACAAAGCTCACACTTTACAGATTTTGGTACCAAAACCTCTATTATCATTGACAATAGTACATACAAAGTATGACAAAACAATGAAGAAACTTGGCTTATTAGTCCCAAGTTAGAGCACCAGACTCTTGAGTGACAACAATTTCTCGGATGCACTTTGATTGAGTGGCTCTTTTTCTGTATGCAATCAGAGGATCGTGCTAACTATACATTTGAAAATGTGTTTGATACCGGCCCTGACTCATTTTTTGAAGCAATCATCATCACGATAGCAACAAAAATAAGAGCCAAGGATGAAGCCACGTGGAAGAATGAGCTTCATCAAAAACAAAGGGAGGCTGACCGAGAAGATAAGTGGCATGAGAGGGCAAGGTTGGACAGGGAAATATTCGAGAAGCAGATGCAAAAATAAGAGGCTAAGCAAGATCAAGAACCAGTGAAGTGTGAATACAAGCACCCTAGGCACAACAAAAAGGCTCAGCAATAGAATGTCCTTCATGTGTATTCTTTTATGATATAACTTTATGGAGTTTGCAGCAACACACTCTTTGTAATATATAAAACTATGTCAAGTCATTTGATGTTGTAGTACCATGATGGATCAGGATCACCATTTCAATGTCCAAAGCTATTCTGACTTACATTATTTAAGATATTAAGAAATAACCTTTGTGCTATTCAATTCTTTTATGACCAAATCGTGGTTTCTATGTGCTATCATAATGGGTATGATAACTACCATATTGGATATTCTAAGTAGCATATTGGGTATTCTAACTAGCATGTTAGCTAGCATAATGGGTATGATAGCTAACATACTAGGTATTATAGCTAGCATACATATACTTATAGTAAGCATTCTGAGCATAATACAAGTATGCCACATAACATACAATGTATGCTAGTTAGAATATTGATCATACTAACTAGAATATCTGGTGTGCCAACTAAGCATGCTTTGAGGTATATAGGGTATGCCAACTAGCATACTAAATTTAGCATATTGGGTATGCTAGCTAGCATGCATATAATTAAATAAGCATTTTGAGCATAGTATTAGTATGCTACATAGCATTGTGAGTATTCTAGTTAGCATGTTGAACATATTAACAAGCATGTTTGATGTGCCAACTAAGCATGCTATGAGGTATACATGGTATGCTAACCAGCATGGTAAATAGCATAGTGGGAAAGCTAACTAGCATACTAGGTATGCTAGCTAGCATACATATAATTATAATAAGCATTCAGAGCATAGTAGTAGTATGCTACATAGCATACAGGGTATGCTAGTTAGTATATTGAACATACTATCTAGCATACTTGGTGTCCCAACTAATCACGATTTAAGGTAAACAAGGTATGCTAACTAGCATACTGGGTATGCTAGTTAGCATATTGTACGCATACTAGCTAGCATATCTAGTGTGCCACCTAAGCATGCTTGCAGGTATATTGGGTAAGCTGACTAGCATATAGGTATGCTAACTAGCATACTTGGAGTGCTAATTGTTACACTAATTAGCATTCTTGGAGTGCTAATTGGTATGCTAATGAGCATACTCTGTACGCTAACTAGCATAACCAATATGATAATTAGCACAATCAGAGCATACCCAATATACATGTTAGCTTAACTATCATAATGTATAGCATACCAAGAAGTAGCATAATCAACGTGGTAGTTAGGATACAAGATATTCTTGTAAATTAACTCTCCAAGAAAGTTAATAACTTGAAAATGCTAATGCTGATTTATGGAACATGGTTGTAAAGATAGCTAAAGCCATCATACAAGGCAGTTATCATTGTTGGCTACGATAAACTCCATAGCCATATACACATACAAGAGACAGGGAACTGAGAGAACTGCATTACCCACAACAAAAATTAAACACCATTTTAGATAATTTGGGAAAATCCCGTTTCCCAAATTCTAAATGTGTATGCTAGGATTGTGTTATTTAATGATTTCTAAGCTCTAGTTGCCTTTAATTTAGATAAATTATCATGATTGTATGAGTCTATTTTAATTTCTCTACTATAAAATGTAAGAATAAACCTCCAATATAGTTTTTGGAAAGAGGATTTGTATGACATCAGTGCTTTTCAAAATTCGACAAATGCTTCTAGAAGTAGCTTCTCAAAAAATGAGGTGTCAAAAAAACCAATTGATATGATTTTAAAGCAACATATAGATTGATTACAACAATTAAAAAAGATAATATGTAAAGGAAAATACTATTAATCACTCTTGTCATAATTTGGTGACCTTAATCCATGTATAACAAAATACTTGGTCATGGTTTTGTAGCATGCTATCAAGTTTTAAATACACGATAATTTAAACAACATTCAAACTAATATTTCACACTTAAAAAGTCAAAACAATAATATATAGTATCCTATGGCTATAAGACCATGAGATGCCATCTACTGCACCTATGGCCTTAAGGCCATATGGTGCTCTTTGTAGACATGTCTATGACTTTAATATGTCTCTTTATGACCTTAAGGCCATAGGGTTAGGATTGTTAGCTAATCCCAACGTATAAAGAGGCCTAGTCCTTCAAAGCCATATGGGACTTTATTTATGTGCCACCCTATGTCCCTAAGGCTGTAGGTTGTCTTAGGGCCACAAGATATTGTTTATGCCAATAAGAAACCCTTCTATGCTCTATGGTGGCACACTATGTCCCCAGGCGCACAAGGTGTGTGTCGTATGCTAGTTAGAAACCCTTTATTCTATATGTTGTCACCATATGGCCTTAGACCATAGGGTGTCCTCTGTGCTAGTAAGAAATCCTTTATACTCTGTGTTTGCACCCTACGGACCTAGGGCCACAAGGTACCCTCTATGCTAGTAAGAAATCCTCTACGCTCAATATTGAGACCATGTGGCCCCAAAGCCATAGGATATCCTCTATGGTAGTGAGAAAAACCCTCTATGATCTATGTTCACAAAACAATTAAAAAATCTAAACAATACTATAAAGTATCCTATGGCCCTAAGACCATAAGATGTCATCTATTGCACCTATAATTCCATTTGATATTTTATTTAACTATACAAAGTTAGATGAGGCACTTACTTAGATAAACTATCATAATTCTAACTTTGAAATTATTTCTTAACATAAAACTACAATATAAAAACTCCTAATATAAGTTTGTGCCAAAGAATCAATGTTAAGATGAAGATTTTTTACATCAAGTACATGCTTTAAAACTTCACTCAAAGGTTTAAGAGATGGTGTCTCAAAAACAGGAGGTGTTTAAAAACACCATTTGATGTGAAAATCACGAATTGTATACATTGATTATGTCAAAATAGTTTAAAGTATAAACATAAAGATTACCACCAACTTGACAGTTTCATAAAAATGATGGTCTTCATCGCATGTACAATAAAAGACTAACTAGAAAGAGTATGATATCTCCAAGATTGAGGGTGTTCAAAAAACACCGTTTTGTAACACTACCAAATGTCAAGAAATTTTGATTGTTTGGATCACTAAATAAAGACAATTAATAAGAAGAAAAAGTTAACAATACCATAGAAGCATCAAACAATTAAACCAAAGAACTTGAATGAGAGAAGTCTCCTGACAATAGGATGCACTTCATTAAAAAAACAGTTTAAAGATGTTTCAAGATATCCCACAACATTCCATCAAGTTTAAGTTTTGAAAAGTACACATTGCCAAATACTTGGTAGATGCTATTTAGAATACTTAACTAGTACACTTAAAATGGCCTCCTTCTCTTGAGATTTTGAGTCCTTTGAGACATATAACATTGCATTACATAGTGAGTCTCAGGATCATGATGGAACATTACAAAATTTCTTATGGTATAGTCTCTCTTGTCTTTAGCATACAACCATCCACATAACCATGGAACAATTTCATCTTTTAAAAAACTTTGAAGCAATTGAGTAGGTTGGTTCCAAAACTTTGGAAAAATCATATAAGTTCCTTGCATATTCCACATCACTCGATATGGACTATCATCAAATATTATAGTCTTGCCACCATCTAAATAATCAAATAGCTTCCATATGGTCAAAAGATTTTTGTGATAGGCTCTTTTGTAACCGATCATGAAATTTGAATTTTGGCAGCACCGGTTATCCATAATCATCTTGAATTTGTGACTTTGTGTAGGAAAACAGGTCTTGATTATGTGTTGAGCTTTTTGTAAACGATGGCAGCTCCAAATCCAAACCTCAAAGAACTCAAAGAAAAATCTTAAGAAATACTCTGCATTTGGACGCACCGCATACACCTCATTGTTATCTTCTACAATGCACATGTACTTGGTCCGAGTTGGCCTTGATTGAAGCTCAAATGTTTCAAGAAGCACACCCTCTAAATCCAAGATAAGCGTTCTTTTGTCCTGTTTGAAAGATGTTGGTAGATAATGAAACCATTGCTCTTGGTTTGAATGTGATATTTGATGTAATATGAAAGGGAGCTCCTCTATTTTGTGATAATCTAATAGCAAAACATTTTTTCTTAGAAGCCCTGATATGATTAAAAAAAAAGTTAATATAGAGATCTTAAGTGTGTTGAAGACCTCAGGGACATAGGGTGCTAATTTGTGGTTACACTTAGTAAGTCCTATGCAAGAACACATGCCAAACTATGACCCTATGGCCTTAGATTCATAGGGTGTTGAGACCATAAAGTGAAATTCCCCCAAGGTTATAGAGCAAGATTTGACCTTATGAGCATGTAGATTGTCCTTCATGGCACAGTGAACTCAAATTTCAAAGAAAACCACTATAAAAGCTTTTAAAAAAAGAGCATTTGGCACATGAAACTCAGAAGTTACTTATAGTATTGAAAGACAATTTAAAAAACTATTAATCATTTACATCTTCATATATCTTGAAACCCTAAGCACTCTAACAAAGTCTCTGAGTACATAAAGATCTTTGTAAATGACAAAATGTTACAAAACATTGCTCCATCATTTCTTGATATAGAGCTATTTGAGATCATACTGAATTTTTAGATGCTTTATATAATTCCTGGCTTCATGTACTTTGATCACAGGCTCCTTGTATCCCAATTTTTGGGCAAGCATGATTTCTTATGTACCTTTCAACGCTGATAATGATTTGATATTCTTTAAGACCCTTACTTTTTCTCGATCACGTGCTGAAAGTTTCTTGTGTTGACTTCGAGTGGACATTCCACTAGTGCTAGATATTGTATCTTTCTCATCGTGAAGAGGATGAGAAACTTCTGGTAGCCTTCCCGTGGAGTAGGTTTTTCCTAGAAAAATTAGATTTCTCTCCTCCCACTCTGCAACAACCTTGTGCATACGGTTATAAAGCTCATGACCTTGAGAAATGGGTGCTTGTCCATATAAATGAGACCCTGTAACTGTGCGAATTTCATTAACATGATTGAGAGCTTTGATATATGGTAGCAGCTCCCCAAGCAGGATATTATCCTCCTCATCATCAACATTAAATGATGGTGGAAAAATACAATTCAATGTAGGATTCACACATCCCTTTAATGGTTCATCATCTACAAGAAGCAATCTTCTTGCATCAAGCCCAAATTTTGATGATGCAATAGCCAATGGTTTGAAAAGTGCTTCTACTCATGGATTATCTAAGCGAGTGATCCTTGATTCTACGCGTGGTTGACATTGGCTTTGCCCCCAGATCATAAAGAATGGAAATTTTTCTTTAGCTTCCTTTTCTAAAGTCTTGATGATGTCCACAATATGCATGTCATTAGCAGGTGACCATATCACTACATTGAAATTGCTAAATAGAGCCTTTAAAAACTCAATGCATCCTGGACGAAGAACAATATGCTCATGTCCAAACTTTAAGCTCTTCATTTTCTTGGAGTTTTGCCAGCATCTCCTCAGGAACAATCCACACAAGCTCACTATTATAATCAACATTGGTTTGTTGGTGGATGGAAGGTCTGACTCACCATGCACTTCGATTTCCAAATCCTGGGGTGCTAAAATATTTGTGTTCGGTTCTCCTTCTGGCGTTGCACATGTTCTCGAACTTCCATGCAATCCAATTCCCAACTCTTGGGCTACTAGAATATTTTCATTGGATTCTATCTCCAGTCATTGTACCAGTTGACCTTCAAAGACTTGTAGATTCTTGTCATCTTCGTCAGAACCTCTTTGGTTGACATGGAGATTCATAGAATATTTCTCAGTAGGGTCAATGGCATTAGCATCCTCTATACCAACAATCTCGAGTAAAACTTTGTCACCCGCAATATCTTGTTGAAGGATTGCAAGTTTAAAGAACACCTAATTTTAGATTCCAAAGTATCTACATTTTGATAACTCTTTTTTGTCACACTCTTAGAAAAAACTAATCGCAAATAGCAAATTTACTAACTGACAACACATCTACAATGAATTTATTTTTATGCTCCTTATTGTCTAGAGATTCCTAATCTTTATCTAGCTACATTAGTTCTTTGTCCATGATGGTGGCGCCTAGAAGTATACTTGGAGAAACATTTATGCCTTTAAGCTCTAGAGCAGAAGTCTCATTTTCTATTGCCATGATCTTCTTGCATTTGATGATTTCCTTGACTAAGTTTCTTATGGACTTCAGGCCATACGGTTCTCTTTGTAGATATCTCTATGACTTTAAGATAATCCAAAATATGTCTGTTTATGGCCTCAAGGCCATAGGGTTAGGATTGTTGGGAGGTCTCAACATATAAATAGATATATGGCTTCAAAGCCATATGGTACTTTATTTATGTGTCACCCTATGGCCCTAAGGCCATGGGTTGTCATAGGGCCACAAGATGCCCTCTATGAGAACTAGTAAGAAACCATATATGCTTTATGTTGGCACCCTATGACCCGTGGGCCACAAGGTCTGAATTTTACGCTAGTAAGAAACCCTTTATGCTACATGTTATCACTCTATGGCGTTTGGGCCATAGGGTGCCCTATGTGCTAGTAACAAATCCTCTATGCTCTATGTTTGCACCCTATGGACCTAGGGCCAGAAGGTACCCTGTATGATAGTAAGAAATCCTCTATTCTCTATGTTTGCACCCTATGGACCTAGGGCCACAAAGTAGCTTCTATGCTAGTAAGAAATCCTCTATGCTCAATATTGAAACCCTATGGTCTCAAGGCCATAGGATGTTCTCTATGCTAGTAAGAAAAACCCTCTATGCTCTATGTTGGCACCCTATGGAGACTTGAGGGCCACAAGGTACCCTTTATAATGCTACTAAGAAACCTTGTATCCTCTAGGGGAGCAGCAAATAGCCCCTAGGCCACAAGGTTCCCTCTATGATAGAAAGAAAACCTCTACGGTCTACATTGGCAACCTACAGCCCTCGGGCCATAGGGTGCTTCAAATGGCTCCTAGGCCGCATGGTGCCCTCTATGCTAGAAAGGAAACCTCTGCGCTCTACATTGATACTCTATGTCCCCATGGCCATAGGGTGCCCCTTAAGCCTAGTATGAAACCATTGAAACTCTATATTAGCATCTAAAGACCGTAGGCCACAAGGTGAGCTCAATGTTAGTAAGAAACCATCTAAACTCTATGTTGGTAGCCTATGGCCCAAAGGCCATAGGATAGCCAAGGAACCCTTTAGGAGCATTCCCCACAAAGACCACCTCATGGCCCCATGGTGATTTAGTGGCCTAGGTTCCCTTCTTAAGACTCTTTTATTTTTGTATCATATGGCCCCAGGGAAATAAGCTATCCTCTATGCTATCAAAATACCGTTTATGCTCTTTGTTGGAATCATATGGCCCCAAGTCCATAGGGTGCTCTCTATGCTAGCAAGAAACCCTCCATGCTATATGTTTGCACTCTATGGCACCAAGGACACAGGGTGTCCTCCATGATAGTAAGAAACCCTCTATGCTCTAAGTTTACACCCCATTTGAGTATGTTGACACCCTATGGCCCTGGGGTCATAGGGTGCTCCCTAGGGCCACAAGGTGCCCTTCAACCTAGAAAGAGACCCTTTATGCCCTAAATTGGTACTCTTTGGCCTCAGAGTCATAGGGTGCCTTCTATGCTAGTAGGATACATGATATGGTCTAGGTTTCCACTCTATTGCGTAGGGCTAAAAAGTTTTCTCTATGAAGAAACCATGTATACTATATGTTGACAATGTATGGCCCTAGGGATAGAAGGAAACCCTAGGGCTATAGGGTGTCCTGTATCCTACTATCATATGGTCCAAGGGCCTGATAGTGACAAAGGTATCATGTGTGTCCCAAGGGTAACAAGGTGCTAATAAAAAGCCCTCTATGCTCTATGTTGGCACCCTATGGCCTTGGGGCCATAGGGTGATCTTTATGCTAGTAAAATTCCCTCTATGCACTATGTTTACGTGTATACTTATAAGAAGCCATTTATGAACTATGTTGGCATCTTATGACCTTAGATCCATAAGATGTCCTCTATGGTAAAAGAGAAATTGTACATGGGATATAATGGCATCCTATGGTCCTAGGGCCATAGGGTGTCCTCTATGCTAGCAAAATGTGTAAGTTAATACTCCGAAATTGAAAGAGCTTTTCAGAAAAAAAAAGAAAAAAAAACCTTCTACTTCCATTGTGGTGTCATGCAATCCAATTCCCAACTCTTGGGCTACTAGAATATTTTCATTAGATTCTTCTTCTTCCCTTGCACATGTTCTGGAACTTTCGCTGTCTTGATACCAAATGTCACAGGAACAGAATAATAAAGACAGACAGGAAGAACAGAGGAAGAAATCTTTGTATTGATAGTGTTTGATACAACAGAGGAGCCAAATATATGGGCGCACTCCGTTGTAAGGAGCTCGAACCTCCCGACCACCCCCGAGATTCAATTCGCTTGCATGCAGCACTCGCACTCGCACTCGCAGAAGAGAGATCGGTGAATGATCGCCAAAACGCACCACCCGTCTTTCTATTCTGGTTTTTTTTCCTCCGAAAGCATGCGACCTCCCAAAATAGCCGCTTTTCTATTTTTTTGGCGTTTGGTCGACTCGACTTGCGCGCCAAGTATACCTGCAAGAATAGGTAAAAACGTGATCGCGAAGCGATCCGTAAAGGTTAGATTTTTGAATGTCTCTATTTCTCAAATGTTCTACTGTCAATGTTCCACCAACTTTCAACTTAGATTTTTCCTTTGATTATCATGTTTACTAGACTTAGTGCTAGATAGGCGTGTCAAACATTTGAGAAATAGAGACATTGTGGAGGTTTTGGTTAAGTGGAAGAACTATCCAGTAGAGGATGCATCATGGGTTGATCTTAGTGTTTTGCAAAGCGAATTTCCCTCCTTCCAACTCTGAGGACAGAGTTAATTTTGAAAAGGGGAGATTGTAACAGGACTTGATTTTGAGGTGTTTTAGTAATAAATTTTGTTTTTCTAGGAAGTTTTGGTCGTTTTAAAGTTAGTCCACTGTGTAGAAGGATGTGTGGATTGTTTTCGTCCAATAAATTTTTTTGATCCGGAAGGCACTTTCTGGGGCATTTTTGAAGGTGTTAACGTGGGATTTTGGAAAAGTGATGTATGAAGCGATTGAAGCTTGTGTTATAAGGAACAACTTTGGTTCTCTGAGTCTTTAGAGATTTTGATGTTTTGATGCTCGTTGAGGGCCAAAGATTAAGAAAAAAGTGGGATTTGCTGTTTTTGCATCGTTTTTGTAGAAAATGCTGTGCGAGTGCCAGTGAGATGCTGCATGCAAGCGAATTGAAGCTCGGGGGTGGTCGGGAGGTTCGAGCTCCGTACAACGGAGTGCGCCCATATATTTTTCTCCTCTGTTGTATCAAACGCTATCAATACAAATATTTCTTCCTCTTTTCTTGCTGTCTATCTCTATTATTCTGTTCCTGTGACACTGTCTTCTTCCATTGGATTACTCTTTAAATTTATCTCCAGTCGTTGTAGCAGTTGACCTTCAAAGACTTGTAGATTCTTGTCATCTTCGTCAGAAACTCTTTGGTTGACATGGAGATTTATAGAATCTTTCTCAGTAGGGTCAATGGCATTAGCATCCTCTATACCAACAATCTCGAGTAAAACTTTGTTAGCCGCAATATCTTGTTGAAGGACTGCAAGTTTAAAGAACACCTAATTTTAGATTCCAAAGTATCTACATTTTGATAACTCTTTCTTGTCACACTCTTAGAAAAAACTAATCGCAAATAACAAATTTACTAACGGACAACACATCTACAATGAATTTATTTTTATGCTCCTTATTGTCTAGAGATTTCTAATCTTTATCTAGCTACATTAGTTCTTTGTCCATGATGGTGGCGCCTAGAAGTACACTTGGAGAAACATTTATGCCTTTAAGCTCTAGAGCAGAAGTCTCATTTTTTATTGCCATGATCTTCTTGCATTGGATGATTTCCTTGACTAAGTTTATTATGGCCTTCAGGCCATACGGTTCTCTTTGTAGATATCTCTATGACTTTAAACACCATTTTAGATAATTTGGGAAAATCCCGTTTCCCAAATGCTAATTGGGATGTCAAGATTGTGTTATTTAACTCTTTTCAGGCTCAATTTGTCGTTAGTCTAGATGTGATGTCAACATTCTACCTATTATTTTTATTTTCCTACTTAATAATCTATAATAAACACACTAATGTAAGTTACAGCAAAAGGATTTGCAATCAATAAATGCTTTTAAAACTTTAATCAAGGATTTTAGAGATGGCATCTTAAAAGAAGAGGTATCCAACAACACCCAATAAGATGGCTACTAAGCTATATAGGTTTATTGCACCAATATCAAATGTTCTTATAATATCAATGACCTTAATTTGCTTGTATAGCAAAGTACTAAGTCTTTACTTTGCATCACTATCAAATATACACAATAACTAACATTTAGCAATTGGAAAAGCTTAACAATACTATAGAGTACCCTATGGCCCTAAGACCATAAGATGCCACATATGGCACTTATAGTGCCATTTGATATATTTTGTGTCCTATAATGTAACATGAGACACTTATAGAAATAAAATGTCTTAACTTTGCAACACTCAAGTTTTAATTACACTTTAATATTGTATAATAGAACCATAACTAATATTTAGCAATTAGAAAACCTAAATAGTAATATTAAAGTATCCTATGGTCCTAAGATCATAACATCCTACTTATGGCACTATATCTCTTTTGTGACCGTAAGTTGTTATATGAGAAACTTACATAAATATAACTTTAAATACAACAACTCTAAGATCTTCCATTAAAGTCTTAAAACATGTATTAAGGAGTAGATATAGCATATTTGTATAGAATCTTAATCTCATGACCACAAAATTATATGGAAAGTTCTTATATTGTATTTCTTTTTACCTATGTACTAGCACATTAGGGCTATGGGATCATCTTTGCATTACAAGGTAGACTATGGCCCTAAGGCTATAGGGTGCTATTTATGATAACAAGGAACCCTATGGTCCTAAGGCCATAGGGTGGTCATGTTGCTTCACTACTACATATACAAGAGCGGAGGGATTTTTACCTTGGTTTTTATGGTGTATGAACCTTTTGATCCTAAGACCGTAATTTTTTATATGCTCTTTTACAAGCTACTACTTACAAAGTGTGGCCTATAATTAGAACTTTTGACCATGAGGTCACTAGTCATAGATTTTTTTAAATATTTTAGAGGATGCATACAATTGCCACCCTATGGCCTTAGGGCCATAAGGTTGCATGTCTACAAAGAATGATATGATGTTACAACCATGAAATTTGTCTTCAACAATGAAAAACCTCTGACCCTAAGATCATAGGATGCTTTGACAAGACCCCTAGCCTTAAGTGGTACAATGTCATATGTGTGACAATAAACCTCATAGCCTCACATAGCTTAAAATCATTACATAATATATCAATAACCACATAGCTTTAAAGTTTTACATCATACATCATTTGATCACAAAGCTAAAGGATGACCTTTGTAACCTCATGTCTATGTATAAATTTTCCACTTAAATTAAATTCATTTATTTTGAAAATACTCAAGCTCACAAGTATACACTCTTATGGTCACATAGATAATGGGTGCTCTTTGCCACCATATGTTCATGACATGATATTTACACACTTAAATTTAATTCATCTAATTTGAAAACATTAAAACTCACAAGCGTGCAAAATAGTTTTTAAAACAAAACAATATTGTTGGTCAATATTTACAAAATCAAAGAGAAACAACAATCTCGATATCATGGGAGAACTGTCGTTGGTTGACCTTCGGAAGCTTGGATCTCTTTGTCATCATCTTTATGGACATTTTGGTTTAAATGGGGATTGAGAGGCTCTTTTTCAACAGTTTCAATAGCTTGAACATCTTCTGTACCGATGACCTCACATGAAACATCCTCAATTGCAATATCTTGTTGATGACTTGAAAGTTTAAACAACACCTACTTTTAGCTTTGAAAATACTTACAAATGTGATGAATTTCTATAATCAAGCACTTAGAAAAAATATTGAGTATCCAAATGACCTATACATGAGAATTAAATTACAATTCTTTATATACTCTATGCAAAGTTCACTTAATTGTTCTATCCTACCACCCTATGGCCCTAGGGCCATAGGGTGCTCTATATGTTGGTCAAGAATCTTATGGCCCTAGAATCATATGGTGACCTCTATATTGACAGTTTATAGTTTCATGAATATAAAGTGCTCCATTTCACACATTGGGACTATAGACTTATATTTTTTGCACCTCTATGGAGGTATCTTTAGTCCTTGTGCTATACCAATCTCTCTTTGTTAGTGAAGAATTCTATGGATCTACACTAGTATTTTGTACTACATACATGTACCTCACGTCCATCAGGTGTTCTATTTTGGGTCATTGGGACCATATGATCATTAAATTACACATTTGTATTGGCACCTATGACCCTAGTGCCACAAGGTGATTTCTATGCTCAATACAATTCCTATGGCCACCAAATTGACATAAAAGTGAATTATGTACTACCTACATGGTCACCTAACAGCTCTTAAGCCATTAGGTGTAAATAAGGTAGCCTATGTACTATGTATAGCTTCTTTGTACAAACATCATAGGTCCATGGATGATCTTCATGTTGAAAATGAGCCTTATGGTTCTAAGGCCATATGGTGCTATTTATGTCTACAAGGAACCCTATGGCCTTGGGGCCATAGGGCGGTCATGTTGCTTTATGTACTGCAAACAAGACGTTAGGGATTTCCACTTGGTTTTTGTGGTGTATGACCCCTGTGATCATGAGGCCATAGTTTGTCTACAAGGAACCCTACTGCCCCAAGGCCATAGGGTGGTCATGTTGCTTTATGTATTGCAAACAAGAGCTTAGGGATTTACACTTGGTTTTTGTGGTGTATGACCCCTGTGATCATGAGGACATAATTTTTCTACAAGGAATCCTATGGCCCCACGGCCATAGGGTGGTCATGTTGCTTTATGTACTGCAAACAAGAGCTTAGGGATTTCCACTTGGTTTTTGTGGTGTATGACCCTGTGATCATGATGCCATAATTTGCTATATGTTCTTCTACAAGCTACTTACAAAGTGTGGTCCACAATTATCACCTTATAATCAAAAGCTCACTAGCAATACACTTTGGATCCCTTTTTTAACGATTCAAAAAAACTCTAAGCAATACGGTGATCAAATTTATGACCATACGGTGCTCAAATTTATACCAAAAACTATTGACTCACCTCTAAAAAGCCACCCTTAGGTCCTAGGGCCATACGGTCCTCTCTTTGTTAGTGAATATCTCTATGGCCTACAAAAGTACTATGTACTACATACATGTACCTCATGTCCAAAAGGTGTTCTATTTTGAGACATTGAACCATAGGATCATTATATTGCATATTTGTATTAACAGCCTAAGGTCACCAAAGTGGCCTACAAGAGCATTATGTACTATCTACAAAGTACACTTAATGGATCTTAGGCCATTAGGTGTACATAAGGTTGCTTAGTTGTTATGTAGAAATTCTATGACCATAAGGTGCTATATTTTGAAGATAAAGACCATAGACTCGTCTCCTTTTTGCCTATGTACTAGCACCATAGGGCCATATTTGATCTTAATGTTAACAAGGATCCCTATGGCCCTATGGCCATAGGGTGTTGTTTATGATTACAAGAAACCCTATGGACCTTAAGGCCATAGGGTGGTCATATTGCTTTATGTACTACAAACAAGAGCCAGGGATTTTCACCTTACTTTTTGTGGTGTATGATCCCTATGATCTTAAGGCCATAATTTGTTTTTTGTTTTTCTACAAGCTACTTACAAAGTGTGGTCTACATTTATTACCCTTAAGGTCACTAGCAAGACACTTTGGATCTCTTTTTTGACAACTTTGGGAAAAGCCTAAGCCTCTTAGTTAAGCTATAACATAAAATATTTGACACTCCTATTTATGATATTGTATTGTTTCATAGAGTCATAACCCTATGGTCTTGAGGCCATAGGGTGTCATGGGAACCATATACTTTGCACCCAATGGTCACACTACCCTATGACCCTAAACTTTAGATTCATGGGTTTCTCTAAATTCTATAAATGCTACATACAATTTCCATAAACCTAAATTGATACAATTTTATCAAGGGCTTATAAACCTAAATTGTAAGTGCTCTATTTTTCATCTAAGAACAATATGCTCATCAATTTTGCACTTATACGTCAATAAGGAACCCTATGTCCCTAAGGCCATAAGGTGGTCTAGTTGTGCTACGTACTAGATACAAGATCTGTGTGTGCTACATACAAAGATGACATAATGGCTCTCTACTTGTATTTTTTGGCCCCATGGTTATAATCTCATCCTTTTGCATCCTTACATTAAAAAGGAGCCCTATGCCCCTAAGGCCATAGGATCCCCATAAGGAACCTATAGAACCCTACGGCCTTTGAGATTGTACAGTGTCACCCTATGGCCCTTGGGCCATAAGCTCTCTAGATGGGACACAAGGGCCCTGTGATCCTATGGCCCTAGGGTCAAAAAATCTTGAAAAGGCACATAGGGAACAATATGGCCCTTGAGATTGTACATTTCCCCCCTATGGCCCTTCGGCCACAAGGTCTCTAGATGGGACATAAGGCACCCTTTGATCCTATGGCCATAGGTTTCTTATGTTTGTTTTGGAGATCCTATGGCCCTAGGGCCATTGGATCTCCAAAAGGAACATAGGGAACCATATGGCCCTTGAGATTGTACATTTCCACCCTATGGACCTTGGGCCACAAGGTCTATACATGGGACATAGGGCATTCTTTGATCCTATGGACCTAGGTTCCTTATGTTCCTTTTGGAGATCCTATGTCCCTAGGGCCATACAATCCCCATAAGGAACATAGAGAACCATATGGCCCTTGAAATTGTACAGTGTCACCCTATGGCCCTTGGGCCATAATCTTTCTAGATGGGACACAAGGCACCCTGTGATCCTATGGCACTAGGGCCATAAGATCTCAAAAAGGAACATAGGGAACAATATGGCCATTTAGATTTTACCTTTCCCCCCTATGGCCCTTGGGCCACAAGGTCTCTAGATGGGACATAAGGCAACCTTAGATCCTCTGGCCATTGGTTCCTTATGTTTGTTTTGGAGATCCTATTGCACTAGGGCCATTGGATCTCCAGAAGGAACATAGGGAACCATATGGCCCTTGAGATTGTACATTCCCACCCTATGGCTCTTGGGCCACAAGGTCTGTAGGTGGGACATAGGGAGTTCTTTGATCCTATGGCCCTAGGTTCCTTATGTTCCTTTTGGATATCCTTTTGCCCTAGTTCCATAGGATCCCCATAAGGAACATAGAAAACCCTATGTCCTTCGAGATTGTACAATGCCAGCCTATGGCCCTTGGTCCATAAGCTCTCTAGATGGGACACAAGGCACCCTGTGATCGTATGGCGTTAGGGCCATAAGATCTCGAAAAGGAACATAGGGAACAATATGGCCCTTGAGATTGTACCCTTCCCCCCTATGGCCCTTGGGCCACAAGGTCTCTAGATGGGACATAAGGCACCCTTTGATCCTATGGCCATAGGTTCCTTATGTTTTTTTTGGAGATACTATGGCCCTAGGTCCATTGGATCTCCAAAAGGAACATAGGGAACCATATGTCCCTTGAGATTGTACATTTTCACCCTATGGCCCTTGGGCCACAAGGTTTGTACATGGGGCAAAGTGCATTCTTTGATCCTATGGACCTAGGTTCCTTATGTTCCTTTTGGAGATCCTATGGCCCTAGGGCCCTAGGATCCCCATAAGGAACATAGAGAACCATATGGCCCTTAAGATTGTATAGTGTCACCCTATGGCCCTTGGGCCATAAGATCTCTAGATGAGACACAAGGAACCCTGTGATCCTATGGCCCTAGGGCCATAAGATCTCGAAAAGCAACACAGGAAACAGTATGGCCCTTGAGATTTTACCTTTCCCCCCTATGGCCCTTGGGCCACAAGGTCTCTAGATGGGACATAAGTCACCCTTTGATCCTATGGCCATAGGTTCCTTATGTTTGTTTCGGAGATCCGATGGCCCTAGGGCCGTTGGATCTCCAAAAGGAACATAAGGAACCATATGGACCTTGAGATTGTACATTCCCACCCTATGGCCCTTGAGCCACAAGGTCTCTAGATGCGACATAGGGCATTCTTTGATCTTATGGCCCTAGGTTTCTTATGTTCCTTTTGAAGATCCTATGGCCCTAGTTCCATAGGATCCCCATAAGGAACATAGAGAACCCTATGTCGTTTGAGATTGTACAGTGCCACCCTATGGCCCTTGGGCCATAGGCTCTCTAGATGGGACATAAGGCACCCTGTGATCCTATGGCCCTAGGGCCATAAGATCTCGAAAACGAACATAGGGAAGAATATGACCCTTGAGCTTGTACCTTTCCCCACTATGTTCCTTGGGCCACAAGGTGTCTAGCTACGACATAATGCAGCCTTTGATTCTCTGGCCATAGGTTCCTTATGTTTATTTTGGAGATCCTAGGGCCATTGGATCTCCAAAAGGAACATAGGGAACCATATGTCCTTTGAGATTGTACATTCCCACCGTATGGCCCTTGGGACATAAGCTCTGTAGATGGGACATAGGGCATTCTTTCATCCTATGCACTTAGGTTCCTTATGTTCCTTTTGGAGATCCTATGGCCCTAGGGCCATAGGATCCCCATAAGGAACATAGAGGCCCTTAAGACTGTACATTCCAACCCTATGGCCATTGGGAACCTAGGGCCATAGGATCCCCATAAGGAACAAGGCACCCTGTGATCCTATGGTCCTAGGGCCATAGGATCCCCATAAGGAACAAGGCACCATGTGATCCTATCGCCAAAAGGAACATAGGGAACCATATGGGCCTTGAGATTGTACATTCCTACCCTATGGTGCTTGGGACACAAGGTCTATAGGTGGGACATAGGGCATTATTTGATCCTATGGACCTAGGTTCTTTTGGAGATCCTTTGGCCCTAGGGCCATAGGATCCCCATAATGAACATAGAGATCCATATGGACCTTGGGCCATAATCTCTTTAGATAGGACACGAGCGCCCTGCGATCCTATGGCCCTAGGTCCATAAGATCTCGAAAAGGAACATAGAGAACAATATCGCCCTTGATATTGTACCTTTCCCCCCTATGGCCCTTGGGTCGCAAGGTCTCTAGATAGGACGTAAGGCACCCTTTGATCTTTTGGCCATATGTTCTTGATGTTTGTTTTGGAGATTCTATGGGCCTAGGGCCATTGGATCTCCAAACAGAACATAGGGAACCATATGTACCTTGAGATTGTACATTCCCATCCTATGGCCCTTGGGCCACAAGGTCTATAGATGGGACATAGGGCATTCTTTGATCCTATGGACCTAGGTTCCTTATGTTCCTTTTGGAGATCCTATCGCCCTAGGGCTATAGGATCCCCATAAGAAACATAGAGAACCATATGGCGGTTGAGATTGTACAGTGTCACCCTATCGCACTTGGGCCATAAGCTCTCTAGATGGGACACAAGGCACCCTATGATCTTATGGCCCTAGGGCCATAAGATCTCGAAAAGGAACATAGGGACCAATATGGCCCTTGAGATTTTACCTTACCTCCCTATGGCCCTTGGGCCACAAGGTCTCTAGATGGGACATAAGGCATCCTTTGATCCTATGGCCATAGATTTCTTATGTTTGTTTTGGAGATTCTATGGCTGTAGGGCCATTGGATCTCCAAAAGGAACATAGGGAATCAGATGGCCCTTGAGATTGTACATTCCCACCCTATGGCCCTTGGGCCACAAGGTCTCTAGATGGGACATAGGGCATTCTTTGATCCTAGAGCCCTAGGTTCCTTATGTTCGTTTTGGTGATCCTATGGCCCTAGGGCCATTAGATATCCAAAAGGAACATAGGGAACCATATGGTCCTTGAGATTGTACATTCCCACCCTATGGCCCTTGGGACACAAGGTCTGTAGATGGGACATAGGGCATTCTTTGATCCTATGGCCCTAGGTTCCTTATGTTCCTTTTGGATATCCTATGGCCTTAGTGCCATACGATCCTCATAAGGAACATAGAGAATTCTATGGCCTTTGAGATTGTACAGTGCCACGATATGGCCCTTGGGTCATAAGCTCTCTAGATGGGACACAAGGCACCCTGTGATCCTATGGCCTAGGGCCATATGTTCCTTTTGGAGATCCTATGAGCTTAGGGCCATAGGATCTTCAAAAGAAACATATGGAACCCTATGGCACTTAAGATTGTACATTCCTACCCTATGGCCCTTGGGCCACAAGGTCTGTAGATGGGACATATGGCACTCTTTGATCCTATGGCCCTAGGTTCCTTATGTTTCTTTTGGAGATCCTATGGCCCTAGTGCCATAGGATCTCCAAAAGGAACAGAGGGAATCCTATGGCCCTTGAGATTGTACATTCCAACCCTATGGCCCTTAGGCCACAAGGTCTCCATATGGGACATGGAGCACCCTTTGATTCTATGGATCTAGGTTCCTTATGTTCCTTTTGGAGATGTTATGGCCCTAGGGCCATAGGATCTCTAAAAGGAACATACAAAACCCTATGGACCTTGGAATTGTACATTCCTACCCTATGGCGCTTGGGCCACAAGATCGGTAGATGGGACACCCTAAACCCTGTGATCCTATGGAAGTAGGGCCATATGTTCCTTTTGGAGATATTATGGCCCTAGGGCCATAGGATCTTAAAAAGGAACATAGAGAACCCTATGGACCTTGAGATTGTACAATCCTACCCTATGGCGCTTGGGCCACAAGTTCTAAAGATGGGACATATAGCACCCTTTGATCCTATGGCCCTAGGTTCCTTATGTTCCTTTTGGAGATCCTATGGATCTAATGCCATAGGATCTCCAAAAGGAACATAGGGAACCCTATGGACCTTGAGATTGTACATTCCTACCCTATCACCTTTGGGCCACAAGGTCTCTAGATGGAACATAGGGCACCCTTTGACCCTATGTCACTTAGGCCACAAAGGTCTCCAGATGGGAGATAGGACACCTTGTGATCCTATGGCCCTAGGGCCATACGATCTCCAAATGAAACTTATGGAATCCTATGGCCCTTGAGATTGTACATTGGCACCCTATGGACACAAGGAATTAGGATGAGATATACATTGCCACCCTATGACCCTCGGGCCACAAGATCTCCAGATGGGACATAGGGCAACTTGTGGTCCTATGGCCCTAGGAAACCATAATGTTCCTTTTAGAGATCTTGTGGCCCTAGGGCCATAGGATCTTCAATAGGAACATAGGGAACCCTATGACCCTTGAGATTGTACATTGACACCCTATGGCCAGATGGGACATTGGTCACCCTATAGTACGATGTGAGACCACCCTATGGCCTTACGGTCATAGGGTGACTTGGGGCCATATGTTTCTCTTTAGTATGAGGTGAAACCCTATGGACTTATTGCCATAGGGTGCCCTAGGGCCATAGGTTACCCTCTAGTATGAGATGAGATCCTATGGCCTCTAGTATGAAGTGACACCCTATGGCCTTATGGCCATATGATTCCCTCTATTTTGATGTGAGACCTATGGCCTTATGGCCATAGGGTGTCCTTTGTAGCCACACCCTGTCTGCCCTTCTAAAGATTCTATGTGTAGTTTTATTTTAGTGACCCAGGGCCATAGGGTTCTCTCTATGCCATCGAGGGCTGAAGGCCGTAGGGTCCCCTCTATGCTAGTAAGATCCTATGGCCCCAAGGCCACAAGGTGCCCTCATTCTTTCAAAAAAACCCTCTATGCTCTATGCTCTATGCTCTATGCTCTATATTAGGAACCTATGGCCTTCAGGCCATAGGGTCCCATGTATGCCATAGGGAGCTATATTTGTCAATAAAAAACACTATTTTCTCTATATTGGCACCATGTGGCTTGAAGGCCACAGGGTCCCCTCTATTCTAGTAAGAGTCTCTCCATGCTCTATATTGGCACCCTTTTGCCTAAAGTCCATAGGGTCCGCTCTATGCTAGTAAGAACGGATCTATGCTCTATATGGAACCCTGTATGCTAGAAACCACTATGAGGGTTTTTTGGCAACCTATGGCCATACGATGCTCTCTTTATGGCCATAGGGTTTGTTGAATACTAAGGAAAACTCTCCATGGTCTATATCTGGGCATCTAATGGCGGTTGTGCCATTTGCTAATAAGAAATCACCATTTCTCTTGGTTTTTCTTCTATTGTTTTACGACAACAAGGTGCCATGCTCCATGGAAATAATTTAAAAAAACCTAAATGCTCTAAATTGACACCCTATGGCGCAGGGCCCAGGTGTGATCTATGCTACCCTAAACCCCTCTATGCTCTACGTTGACACCCTACGGCCCCAGGGCCACAAGGTGCTCTCTCTCTCTCTCTCTCGGATTTAAATTGTTAATTTGGCCTTATTATCAGTCCTCCCTCTCTCTCAGCTTCCTCTCCTCTGTTTGTCTCTCTTACTCTCCTTTCTCTCTCACTCCAAACAACTATTTATCTCCCTCTTCTCATCTCTCCCCATTCATAAAGGGCTTCAATATCTACCGGTGGCATCGTCATTCACGCACCCCCTACCACATCTCCTCTTTCTAGGACCTATCTCACACCAACAGAAAGGTTAGTTCTTTTCTGTTTTTTTGTTTTACTGTTTTAATGTTTTACAGTTTTACTATTTTACAATTTTACTGTTTTACAGTTTTAATATTTTACAGTTTTACTATTTTTTTATAGAGAGCGGTAAATTTTTTTTTTTATAAAAGATTGAGCTTACCTGTGAGGCACTGCGTAGAGAGGGAGAGAGAACACGAAAGAGGCGGCACCACAGGGAGGCAACGGGCGGCTATTCGATGTCGTGAGAGGGCGGCAACGGGCGTATTCGATGTCGTGAGAGGGCGGAACCACAGGGCGGCAACGGGCGGCACCACAGGGCGGCAATGGGCGGCTAATCGATGTCGTGAGAGGGCGGCACCACAGGCGCAGCAAGGGAGACAGAGGGGCGCAAAAGAGGCGTTTGGGAGAGGCGTAGGGAGGGCCCACGGAGGGCGTTTAGGAGAGGAGCAAGGAGCGCGCACGGAGGGATTTTAGGAGAGAAGCAAGGAGCGTGCAGAGCTGTGCTCGAGAGAGAAGACTAGGGTTTCGAAATTTTGAAAAGAAAGAGAGAGAGAGAGAGAAAGAAAGAGAGAGATAGAGATTAGGTTAAAATTTCAAAATTCAAAATTTGACTTTCAAGTTTTAAACCTAAACTTCCCGCTCTCTTTTATTTTGAATTTTGAAGAGTTTATAATCGTTTTCTTAAGGAGGAGAGTCATACCAAAGGAGTCATAGCAAAAACAAAAAAGGCTTTTTTCGCCCGTGTCGTCTCGCTACGAGTGGAACGACACCCATGGTTGAAATCTCCGTCCCGGGACCAAAATCACATACTGAAAAATACACTAAAAAACATTCACAATTAGAGAATTTTCCCTCGAAAAAAGTGCGATATTTTTTCGTGCAGTATTGATCGGGAGACTTGAAAACACATTTTAAAAAAATTTGGGATAAGCAAAAAAAGAAAAAAGGCTTTTTTCGCCACATGCAATTGCGCACTAATTGCACGTCTTTTGAAAGTGTAAGTATAGATGCAACATACATGTATATATTTATACAAATAGTATTTAAACGAAGAGGTCATATACTAGAATGGGTTGCAAAGGTGTTGGTGCCCATTTGCGAAGAGGCTTGTAAAGGTGCAATTTGATCACACATTTGATCATGCAATACGTGCACACCATTGTTTTTTATGTCCCTTCAAAGACGTAAACATGTCATATGGATGTACATCCACGGGACTACTTGAGACACGGTCTCTAGATATAATCAATGGTTGTGGCATATTACCAATGAATGTGGATGCGCCACGTGGCATATCGTGCGGCTCATACGTACCCCCTTATGTCCTGACAAGCTCTAGCTTTCTGAAATCACTATATATAGCACCCTATGGCCCAAAGTCCATAGGATGCATATATAGCTCACCACAAAACACGAATTGAGGAGACCTTGTGGTCATAAATCCATAAGATCTATATATATTTATCTAGAAACATCAACTATAGAATCCTATGGCCTTTTGTCCGTACGATGCTCATATAGTCATCATGAAACACCTACATATAGGGCCCTATGGACCTAAGGCCATAGGATGTATATATATAATCACTCCCTAGGCTATGGACCTTGTGGTCATAAATCCATAAGATCTATATATATTTAGCTAGAAACATCAACTATAGCATCGTATGGCCTTTTGTCCGTAGGATGTTCATATAGTCATCATGAAACACCTACATATAGGGCCCTATGGACCTAAGGCCATAGGATGTATATATATAATCATATCAATACACCTACATATAGCATCCCATGGACCTAAGTCCAAAGGATGTATACAAACTCATTGTGTCCCTAAGGCCACATGATGCTATATACCCATCATGAGACAGCTACATATAGCGCCCTATCGCCCTCAATACAAAATGACTTGATAAAACATCATATAGACTAAAGTCCATATGATTTATATATAGTCAACACAAAACACCTACATATAGTGCCCTATGGTCGTAAGGCCATAGAATGTTATAGACCCATCACGAGACCTATGTCCCTTAGACCATAGAATGTGTATGTATGCATTGAGAAACACTTGCATATATCATCCAATGGCCTTAAGGCCACAGGATATAATATACCCATCATGAGACATTTATGTATAGTGTCCTATGGCCCTTAGGCCATAGGATGTGTACAGTTGCATCGCAAAACACCTACATATAGCTCTATATTGGCCCTAAGGCCATAGAATGTTATATATCCATCGTGACATAACTACATATAGTTCCCTATGGCCCTCAGTCCATAGGATGTGTATAGTTGCATCACAAAACACCTACATATAGCATCCTATGGCTCTAATGCCACAGGATGTTAAATACCCATCGTGAGACAACTACAAATAGTGCCCTATGGCCCTCAGGCCATAGGATGTGTACAGTTGCATCGCGAAATACCTACATATAGCATCCTATGTCCCTAAGGCCACAGGATGTTATATACCCATCATGAGACAACTACATATAGTGTCCTATGGCCCTAAAGCCACAGGATGTTATATACCCATCATGAGACAACTACATATAGTGTCCTATGGCCCTTCAGGCCATAGGATGTGTACAGTTGCATCGCAAAACACCTACATAGAGCTCTATAGTGGCCATAAGGCCATAGAATGTTATATACCCATCGTGAGATAACTACATATAGTGCCCTATGGCCCTCAATCCATAGGATGTGTATAGTTGCATGACAAAACACCTACATATAGCATCCTATGGCTCTAATGCCATAGGATGTTAAATACCCATCGTGAGACAACTACAAATAGTGCCCTATGGCCCTCAGGCCATAGGATGTGTATAGTTTCATCGTGAAACACCTACATATAGCATCCTATGGCCCTAAGGCCACAGGATGTTATATACCCATCATGAGACAACTACATATAGTATCCTATGGCCCTTAGGCCATAGGATGTGTACAGTTGCATCGCAAAACACCTACATATATCTCTATATTGTCCATAAGGCCATAGAATGTTATATACCCATCGTGAGATAACTACATATAGTGCCCTATGGCCCTCAATTCATAGGATGTGTATAGTTGCATGACGAAACACCTACATATAGCATCCTATGGCTCTAAGGCCACAGGATGTTAAATACCCATCGTGAGACAACTACAAATAGTGCCCTATGGCCCTAAGGCCACATGATGTATATTTACTCAACACAAAACACTTGCATAAAACATCATATGGACTAAAGGCCATATGATTTATACATACTCAATATGAACCACCTACACATAGCATCATATGGCCCTAAGTCCATAGGATTCTGTATACCCATCATGAAACAAGCACATATAGTGCCCTCTGTGTATATAATCATAATGAAACACCTACATATATACTCACAATAAAATGGTTTTGTGATGGTTTTCTTAACAAATATTTACTGAAACCTTCTTGAAGGTATGGATTCTAATGAAGGTGATAGAGTATGCATGTTTGTAGCCACACAAAAGGTTGCCCTTGGGAGTGTCTGTCGGACAAACCCAAATGCATATTGCTCAGGAATGCTTATTGGTGAAGGAAATGTATCAGTGTTAGTTGATTTGTGTTTCCAAAAGAAAGCAATTATTCCATTTCCAACAATGGATGCATTGACAGTGGGAGATGCTTTTCACAGTATTGTGAAATGGAGTACTGGTTGCTACAACATATGGATGAGATACACTACGAAGGGGTTTCTATGTCTGAGACTCACAAAGGAATGGGAGCATTCGAGGCACAGTCTGATGGAATGAGCTATAGGGAGGTTTGGAAGGATAAGAGGGTTCAACTTTGGGATGAAAGAAAAACGCATGTACTAGCCAAAGGGGTTGTCATGTATGTGTGTCCATTTGATTCCGTGAACTTTTGTGTGCTAGGTGAAGATAACATCGGTATTGGTATTGAAACATCCTATGCTTGTGAGGCTACTATTTCTGCACAATCTGATGTATGCAGCATCAATGTGGTTTGTTGGCCTATCAAGAGAGTGACAACTATGGATGGAAAAGCGTTGTTACAATATGAGGATTTACATGCTAGTGACGCATTACAAGATACATGCATTGAATCAACTCGTTTAGTAGAGCCTATTTCAAAAAAACAAAAATATTGCTTTATGAATAGGAAGCCAAAAATGTCTATGAAACCTTCTAAGAGATCCAATCAAGCATCCCTATCATCTATCCAACTTGTTTCAACCATAGATTGTTGCTCTATGAGGTGTTGTCAATATGCCAATAGAGATAAGGTCATGGCTATGCGCAATGAATTTTGGGGACAAAGTTTGCAAAATAGAACTAACTATGTGTATGATACAATGTTGACTGCTTGGCGTGAGAACAAGCCAACTGCAAAGACTTGCTATGTATTTTCTTTTAATGAAAATGAGGTCTGTACTAGAGCTTGGTACGAAATTCATGGCATTCCAAAAACTTCATTTTATCGTTACCGTGTTTGAAAATGGGGCTCGACGCTCAGTGCATGGTAATGATGGTGTCATAAGAAAAGGAAGAGACCATACAGAAATGGGTAGGGCATTGATGCGCTCTTTTGTAGATGATAACTCAGAGAAAATGCCACATAACAGAGAGATGGTACCAGAGAAACCTTGCTTGCAATACCAAACACGTACAAGCAAATAGACATCTTACATGATGTCAATAAAGCACTCGAGAGTATGTGTCTCAAGCCAATGTCTAGCACTACATTCAATAGGGTTTGGAATACTGTGTTTGCTAATGTGACCTTGTCAAAAACAAGCGAGTTCTCAAAATGTGTTGTGTGTAGTCGGATAAAGTCTCAACTAGAGTCAACAAAGGATGATGAGCTGGTTTCACTTTTGAAGGATGAACGTAAAATTCACATGATGCAACAACAAAGTTGTAGAAATGTGTACTACACCTGGCGTAAGTTCTCACAAATGCAAAAGGATAAGTACTTATGCATTATACATGATAAAATGGACCAAAAAAAGACAGCAATACCTAGATTGCGAGTGAACTCAAAAGACTATGCGAATGCATATCAGTTGCAAGTATCATTAACAGGTATGATAACACATGGGCATGGGCATGAGATGTATGGTCATTTCTTGTTGAATGGTCTATGGCCTTCATATCTGAATGATACAATTGGTTCCCTTGCATTATGCTTACAGAATTTGGAAAGAACAGAAAACCATGGGCTAGGAGATTTATATCATGATGGTATGCCACGCAGCAATGTAACATTGTTCAATGCATTGAATTCAAGGACAGATTTAGACCACCAAAACAGAATGATGAAAGAGCGTGAGAGGAATGCATCAGTAGCAGTACCACCACCGTTGGCTATTGAAGGATGTAATGGAGAGATTTCTATCTTGCAATCAGCCTTCTCTCAATGTGTTGTGGGTACTATGTCCACTCCCGTGTTTCAAAAATTACCTGAGAATCTTCTGCTACAGCTAGATAATTGTGCAGGAGAGAAAAAGAATCGATATTTATTTGCATACTTATCCTTGCTAGTAGCAAAAGGTGTTTTCAAAACCGTGCATTTGGGATTCTTAATGGTGGGTCATACACATGAGGACATAGATGCAATGTTTAGCAGGTTCTCAGAGAGATTACGAACAGGAATGACCTACACTTTTCCACATTTGATGGAACATTTTAAAAAATGTGAAAGTTCAGCTCCAGCACCATTTTTGATGATGCAAGTTCCTGACTTTAAATCCTTTGTTAAAGGGTACATGTGTGATGGACAAGATGCTCTTGTTGGACACTCTAAGCCACTTCAATTTCGTTTCTTTATGCAAAGTGAAATCCCAGTAATGCAGTACAAAATTCACCCCAAATCACTTGATTGGATGCCGAGGGAGTCAGGAATTGAGTTGTGGAAAAAAGATGATCAAGGGAAACCAAAATTGCTAGTAGGTTGTCCAGATGTGGTTCCTATAGCAGACTATGTGAGGGATAGTCTGCTTGTTATTCAAGGGATTAAGACATATCTTGAATTTTGGAAAAGATGAACTCTATTAAAGGGAAAGGAGCACGATTCTACAAAATACATGGAGCCAGTTATTATTTATTGGCAAAAAATAATTAGTGAGCTTGAAAAACCAACCAATAAACAACTTGGTGAATATACATCATTTTGGCCAAAGACTACAGGGAGTCATAGAATGCAACAGATAGAGGAAGACAAAGATCAGTTTCAAGGATATGAAGAATTGAATGATCACTATGTTGGTCCTCAAAGTGCAAGGCCACAGGAATCTTTTAGGCCTCAAATTGATGTAAGGAAAGGGGATTTTGTTCTTGTGAGACCCGCAGATCCAGAATATCCGATATGGCTAGGAGTTGCAGAGTCAGATGTTGATGTAGACAGCTCATCTCCTAACTACAAGAAAGTTTTCATTCAATATTGGGCACCAAAACATCGGGAAAAAAATCCCACAATCCAAGAACAATATGAGGATTGTTGGAAAAAGAATTGGTGCTGCAATCTTGCTGACCCAAAGTGTTGGGAGTGTATTGATTCAATTGTGTGGTCATGGACTCCAAGGGGTGGAAGACTTGCAGAAGCAATTAAAATCCCATCCAATGTTGTGGAGAAAGCACAAGCTAGCTTAATAGGAGAAATTTACTAGCATTTCATTTTCATATATTGATTTCTTGCTATCCGTGTCTATGTATGTTCTATAAAGTATCAATTAACACCAACATGAAACACCACCATTTTCTTGGGAATCTATCTCTTTGTCTAATGTAACACAAGTCCTCAAGACAAGTCCCAAAATAATTGAAATTTTCCCAAATCAAATGGGAAATAGGAATCCTTAGGCATTGAAATCAGTCCCAAAGATGTGGAATTTTCCCATTTTATCTAAAAGAGTGTTTTTAAGATAATCCAAAATATGTCTCTTTATGGCCTCAAGGCCATAGGGTTAGGATTGTTGGGAGGTCTCAACATATAAATAGATATATGACTTCAAAGACATATGGTACTCTATTTATGTGTCACCCTATGGCCCTAAGGCCATGGGTTGTCATAGGGCCACAAGATGCCCTCTATGAGCACTAGTAAGAAACCATATATGCTTTATGTTGGCACCCTATGACCCGAGGGCCACAAGGTCTGCCTTTTATGCTAGAAAGAAACCCTTTATGCTACATGTTCTCACTCTATGGCCTTTGGGCCATAGGGTGCCCTATGTGCTAGTAACAAATCCTCTATGCTCTATGTTTGCACCCTATGGACCAAGGGCCACAAGGTACCCTGTATGATAGTAAGAAATCCTCTATTCTCTATGTTTTCACCCTATGGACCTAGGGCCACAAGGTAGCCTCTATGCTAGTAAGAAATCCTCTATGCTCAATATTGAAACCCTATGGACCCAAGGCCATAGGATGTCCTCTATGCTAATAAGAAAAACCCTCTATGCTCTATGGTGGCACCCTATGGAGATTTGAGGGCCACAAGGTACCCTTTAGAATGATACTAAGAAACCTTGTCTACATTGGCAACCTACAGCCCTCGGGCCATAGGGTGCATCAAATGGCTCCTAGGCCACATGGTGCCCTCTATGCTAGAAGGGAAACCTCTGCGCTTTGCATTGACACTCTATGGACCCAAGGCCATAGGGTGCCCCTTACACCTAGTATGAAACCATTGAAACTCTATATTAGAATCTAAAGACCGTAGGCCACAAGGTGAGCTCTATGTTAGTAAGAAACCATCTAAACTCTATGTTGGTAGCCTATGGCCCAAAGGCCATATGATAGCATAGGAACCCTTTAGGAGAATTCACCACAAAGACCACCTTATGGCCCCATGGTGATTTAGTGGCCTAGGTGCCCTTCTTAAGACTCTTTTATTTTTGTACCATATGGCCCCAGGGAAATAAGATATCCTCTATGCTATCAAAAAACCGTTTATGCTCTTTGTTGGAATCATATGGCCCCAAGGCCATAGGGTGCTCTCTATAGTAGCAAGAAACCCTCCATGCTATATGTTTGGACCCTATGGCACCAAGGACACATGGTGTCCTCTATGATAGTAAGAAACCCTCTATGCCTCAAGTTTACACCCCATTTGACTATGTTGACACCCTATGGCCCTGGGGCCATAGGGTGCTCCCTAGGGCCATAAGCTGCCCTTCAAATTAGGAAGAGACCCTTTATGCCCTAAATTGGTACTCTATGGCCTAAGGGTTATAGGGTGCCTTCTATGCTAGTAGGATACATTATATGGTCTAGGTTTCCACTCTATAGTGTAGGGCTAAAAGGTTTGCTCTATGAAGAAACCATGTATACTATATGTTGACAGTGTATGGCCCTAGGGATAGAAGGAAACCCTAGGGCTATAGGGTGTCCTCTATGCTACTGAAGACGGTCCAAGGCGGGCAACAAGAAGAGTGGCCTCTAGGCACTCTTCTAGGCTCCCGTGCTGCTCAATTGGGTTGGGGTTGGAAAAACAACAAACACACACACAAACACGCAACCTAACCCTACACAAATTTGGGACACCATCTAGTTTTGAATGCGAACTAGGATGTGTAGAGAGAGAGAGAGAGAGAGAGAGAGAGAGAGAGAGAGAGAGAGAGAGAGAGAGAGAGAATGCTCGGGCTGCTTTGAAATGTATCAACAGTGATCAAGCAAACACAATTATATATGTAAGAAAGAGAGAGAAAGGGGGAGGGGGTGCTTGTTGCATTAATACCTTCTTACAAATCTGTCATGAGCAATCAAAGCGAGATTAGTATTTGTTCAACATAGCTTGAGTAAATTACACCACAACACATCACAAAAAAAACCACCCCAATCACTGTCTTAAGGCCAGGGGATTCCTCTCCACCTTGTCGCCCTCTTACAGTATGTGGGATTTATGGCTAAATTGATAAAAACACCCAAAGAAAAGCTATCAAGAACATTAAAAAATAAACACTAAGACACTTACACATCATTGTTGTCCATTACTTCACGTTGGGAGAGAGACAAAGTATCCAAGCTTAGTCCAAATCCACCCTCCTTGATTCAACAAATGTTGGGCTTACACTAGTAGGAGAAATGATAGATTTCCTACTCTCAATTGAATGATCACTCTCTCTTACAATGGCATAGAGTTCCCTTGCTAATCACCCCTAATACACCACACGCATATGAATAAGACAATGAGCTTCCACTCAAGAGCTCCTTCTACAGAGGTTGAGCTTGGCTTCTCAAGCTATAGCATAGCGCTCTTGCTTATGGCTCCCCCCCTTTTGTGCTAGGTACACCCTCTCTTTATAGAAATTTTGAGGGCTAGGGTTACTCCTCTAACCATGGTTGGGTTAGATTTTCAGCACTTATCTAATTTCTTTTGCTTGGAATTATCAAGAAGTTGGTGGGGATAGATAAAGAAGAGAGAGAGGAGAGAAGTGGAGGTGATAGGAATTTTCATAGTAGGTTAGTGTTAGTAAACTAGTAGAGTTAGTATTTTTATTGATTTACAAATGGAATTGGATATTTACAATGGGAGTATCCATGTAGGGTATAAATAAGGAAGAAAAAACTCTTAATAGGTACAAAATTATGGATTTCTTACAATGTTGATGCTCCAAGTGTCTTGAGTAGGGTCGATTTTGACGCTTGTTGACGGTCCACTAGCTTTGACGATACGTTTTTTCTCCACTCTTGACCTTCCTTAAGAGCCAAGGTGATTGGATATGAGTAATCAAGCAACATGGTGCTGTCTTTCAAGAGAAGAGGCTGAATTTTGTGGTTTTCTTGATATATATGGGTAATATGGAAGAGGAAAAATGAGACTAGGTGGTCAATTCTGGAATGGAAGTGTGTGTAGGAGACATGAGTTCACCATGGTTTCTCTTATTCTTCAAGGTTGAGAAGAAGGTGAGTAGGGTGCAGAGAGGAGTGGTGAGAGAGGTGGAGATGATGAGTGGAGAAGTGTGTGTGAAAGAGGAAAATGATAAAGTGGAAGAGAGAGTGTGGCTGCATAGCATGGGCAAACTGGGGTCCACCAATAAAATCATAGCTCACAGCTCGTAGATAAAAAAAATATGAAAAAAGTTGAGGGAAAATTTCAGTCCACCAGCTACAACTTCTGTTTGTATCACCTTTTCAAATTCGGAGAGCATGTGAAATGTAAAAATTCATCAAAACCGGCTGTGTTTTTCCACTGCACAAAGTCCTTGTGAGGTCCTTCTTTGGATGATTCTTTTGAATACCTCCAAGAGTGAGCCCCCCATAGTGCATGCATGCATGCCACATACCCTTGACCTTATTTGGTAGGTTTATAATTGAAGATATTGTTGAGATCATGATATAAGTGAATAGTACAATTAAGAAAATCAAATATTGAGGGGTCTAAAAAAATATGTACATGTCAAATATAAATAATATAGGTGGAAAAAATATAAAGGGGTCAAAATAAATCTCTCTCATTATAAGTCTATCATAAAAAGATGAATATTTTTGGTGGTCTAATTTATGAGAGTAATAGAGAATAGATGTAGGAAGGAAAAAATCACAATAGTGAAAAAATATAGAACTAGTTTTATTTGGATTTTTGTTGGGATGGAGTTACACCAAAAATAAGAGAAGCTTGCATGAAATTATTTTTATATGGAATAAAGAGTATGCAAAATGGTAAGAAAAAATATGGTAATGGTGAGTCAATGTACATAGCATAAATAACACACCATAGGTAGAAATATTTAAATAAATACCAAAATAATTATGAAAAATCCTTTTATTTAGGCTCTATATACAATGAAATATTTACATACAAATGGACCATAATATACTTATAACTTTTTATTTATTTATTTTGGCTCAACTAGCCCAGTGACTAGCTAATTGAGGGTTTTTAAGAAGATATGGGAAAAGTCCCCTAACTCACACACACCTATATACAATGAAATGGTAGGGATAGCCACAGTGTTTGGATGATTTTGGTAGGGTGGGTTAACTCACTATGGCAATTACGGAGAGCCGAAAAACGGCTATCATTAGCCCTCCCCAAGGATGATGGTATATTCATGTACCTTCATAGAGCATCTTTTCCAAAGAGAGTGCGTCAGAGTCCTTGACGAGATTTTCATTGTTTGGCCCCTCAGAATTTTAGCTAGAGTTACACTAATGCTTCATGTAACAATACTTACATGAGACAGCTTCCCTTTGACAGATCTTTGGTAGATCCTTTGGTAGAAGGCGACTCAAATAAGGCTTCAAGCGATACCTGTTTACCTTCCTGGAGTGCTCTTTCCCATTCGAGTCCATAAGTTGATAGTAATTTGAATTGAAAACATTCTGGACTATGTATAGCCCCTGCTATCTAGTTTCAAACTTGGCATCAAAACTATTATCGAGTCGATTGTCATCCTTAGCACAAGATCTCCTTCATTGATGCCTTTGTCCTTCAGTTTCTTGTCAAGCTTTTCCTTCGTCTATGTGGCTTTCCTCTTGTAGCACTCGTATGCTGCTTCTCAAAGGTAAGAAGTCGATCCATCCATGCTTCTTGATCATCTTGTGCTGCTTTTCCATGAAGTCTCATTGTTGGAATGTTGAACTCAATTGGTTGTAAAGCCTCTTGACCATAGACCAAGTGAAATGGTGTGAACTCCGTGGCTTCCCTATATGTGGTTCGATGCGCCCATAAGGCACCATCCAAGAAGTCATCCCACAACTTTGTCTTGTTTTTCACCATCTTTCTAATGATGCCTGCAATGACACCATTAGCTTTTTCTACCAAACCATTTGATTGGGGATAGTAGGGTGTATTATGACGATGTAGAATGTAAATTTCTTCACAGACTTCTGTGAGCAAGCCCTTTCTAAACCCTAGACCATTATCATCAGAAACAATCTCCAAAGGTGTGTCAAATCTACAACAAATGTGAGTGTAGACAAATTTTCTCACTGTCCTCTCATTTACCTTTGCCACACTTTGTGCTTCCACCCACCTAGTCATATAGTCTACAGCCACTAGAATGTAGAGTTTACCATTTTTTGTCCTAGGCAGAGGACTCATAGCATCAATGCCCCACTTTTCAAAGGCTCCATTTTCAAGCACGATTTTCCTTGGACCATAAACAAATCTTCTATTCCCATTTACCTGACAATTGTGACAAATTTTACACCAATGTTGGACATCCACATGCAAACTTGGCCAAACATACCCCGCAAGCAAAATCTTCTTCACAGTTAACTCTTGGGCAAAATGACCACCACATGCCTCTTCATGCAAACCTTTTAGAATGGCTGGAATCTCCTTGATAGTTGGTACTCTTCTGCACACTTGATCCTTCCCTCTTTGATAGAGGGATCCTTGTAGGAAGAGATACCCGTTTAGCTTCCTGGAGTGCTCTTTCCCATTCAAGTCCATAAGTTGATAGTAACTTGAATTGAAAGCCTTCTTGACTATGTATGGCCCCTGCCATCTAGTTTCAAACTTGGCATCAAAACAATTATCGAGTTGATTGTCATACCTTAGCACAAGATCTCCTTCATTGATACCTTTGTCCTTCAGTTTCTTGTCAAGCTTTTCCTTCGTTTGTGTGGCTTTCCTCTTGTAGCACTCGTATGCTGCTGCTCTTTTCCACTCAAGCTCAGCTAAGGTAAGAAGTCGATCCATCCATGCTTCTTGATCATCTTGTGTTGCTTTGCCATGAAGTCGCATTGTTGGAATGTTGAGCTCAATTGATTGTAAAGCCTCTTGACCATAGACCAAGTGAAATGGTGTGAACTCTGTGGCTTCCCTATATGTGGTTCGATACGCCCACAAGGAACCATCCAAGAAGTCATCCCACAACGTTTTCTTGTTTTTCACCATCTTTCTAATGATTCTTGCAATGACAACTTTTTTTACCAAACCATTTGATTGGGGATAGTAGGGTGTACTATGACGATGTAGAATATGAAGTTCTTCACAGACTTCTGTGAGCAAGCCCTTTCTAAACCCTGGACCATTATCAGAAACAATCTCCAAAGGTGTGCCAAATCTACAACAAATGTGAGTGTAGACAAATTTTCTCACTGTCCTCTCATTTACCTTTGCCACACTTTGTGCTTCCACCCACCTAGTCATATAGTCTACAGCCACTAGAATGTAGAGTTTATCATTTTTTGTCCTAGGCAGAGGACCCATAGCATCAATGCCCCACTTTTCAAAGGGTCCATTTGCAAGCACGATTTGCCTTCGACCATAAACCAATCTTCTATTCCCATTTACCTGACAATTGTGACAACTTTTACACCAATGTTGGACATCCACATGCAGACTTGGCCAAACATACCCTGCAAGCAAAATCTTCTTCACAGTTAACTCTTGGGAAAAATGACCACCACATGCCTCTTCATGCAAACCTTTTAGAATGGCTGGAATCTCCTTGATAGTTGGTACTCTTCTGCACACTTGATCCTTCCCTCTTTGATAGAGGGATCCTTGTAGGAAGAGATACGTGCTTGCCTTATTCATGAGTCTCCTCTTCTAAGCCTTCGTGAAGTCTTGTGGAAACTCAACCTTTCAAAATATAGCTAATAATGGGAGTCAATGACTCCAATCCCGATATCTCGGTTGCTTGAGAGTTGCTGCCACCATGATGACCTGCACTTCTTTCTCAACACATGTAACTACTTGTTGTGCAAGTAAATCGGCATCTTCATTCTGTTTTCTAAGAATATGATATATTTGCACTTCTTCAAATTGATTAAACAATCTACGAATGGCATGAACTCTTGTCCTTAGGCTTTCATTCTTGCATGCCCAAATGCCTAAAATTTGCTTCACAATGAGAAGTGCATCCCCTTTTACCATGAGACGTTGTATACCTTGGCCAATGCATATCTTTAAACCATGAAGTAGTGTGTCGTATTCTGATTCATTGTTGCTAGTTGAACCTGGTAGATTGACCTTATCTTTCATGACCACCTCCCCACATGGGTTGAGCAACACTAGCCCTCCCCCTGCTTTTCTTGTGGCTCGTCAAAAAGCTCCATCAATGAACAAGGTAAAAGCATTAGGAATACTTTTAGGTGGTGGCAATGGTAGGGTCTTTACTTCAGGCACCTTAATCTCCTTCTCATGTACCCTATAAGTAAGGATCCTTGCCAATTGTGCATGCACACTATCTTCTACCTTGAAAGAGTATTGGAACTCTTGCAATTCCATAATCCACTTTGAGATTGTAGTGCTAAGATTCATTTGAGATGACACCCAAGGAAACAAATTTTCTGCAGTGAGAATTACAAAAGGTTTTGGTAGCAAGTAGGATCTAAACTTTCTCACCGCCGTAAACATGAGAGAAAGCATCATGAGTTCTGCCGTCGTGTAGCCTCTCTCCAAAGCAATCATGACCCTACTAGCAAAGTAGATGGGTCTCATCCTGGTACTGTGGGGATCTTGTTGTATTAAAACTGCACCAATTGTTTCCTTCCCAACACTAGAGCTAACAAAGAATGTGTACCCCCAACAAGGAGGCATGAGTGTTGGTAGCTCTGACAAAATGACTTTAATGTTACAAAAGTACTCTTCAAGCTCATAAGACCATGAAAATTCTACTTGTTGTGTCAACTTTTGCAAAGGATGAAGCAACTCCGAAGCTAAGTGAATAAATCGTGACATATACTTCACCTTTTGAATGAATGAGATGACCTCTTTGAGATTCTTGGGTGATGGGAGCTCAATAAGAGCCTTTGCCTTTGAAGGATCCACCTCAATGCCTTTATAAGAAACCTTGTGACCAAGCAAGATCACTTCATCCTCACGTATGTGACACTTGTCGGGGTTGAGTTGACCTCCCATGTCATAGAGCTTCCTTAAACCTTGTTCTACCCTTTGTAGATACGATGATTTTGAGCTATAAATGCAAAAATCATCAATAAAAACCCTAATGGATTTTCCAAAGAATTCTTGAAACACCATGTTCATGAAGCGTTGGAAAGTTGCAAGAGCATTTGTCAGTCCAAATGGCATGACTCTAAAAGCATAACAACCCCAAGGAGTGATGAAGGTTGTTTTCAACTAATCTTCCAATGCGATACCTATTTGAAAGTAACCCGAGTAGCCATCACACACAGTGTACTTCTCATGACTAGCTACCTCATTTAGTATCTCATCTTGAAATGGGAGGGGAAAGTGATCTCTTTTTGTTGCCTCATTGAGTGGACAATAATCCACACACACCCTCCACTTGTCGTTTTTCTTAGGAGTGACAACAACGGGAGAGACCCACTCTGAATTCTCCACTGGATAATTGAACCTGCTGGTATTGATGGTCACTCTCTCTTACAATGGCATAGAGTTCCCTTGCTAATCACCCCTAATACAACACATGCATATGCATAAGACAATGATCTTCCACTCAAGAGCTCCTTCTAGAGAGGTTGAGCTTGGCTTCTCAAGCTATAGCATAGTGCTCTTGCTTATGTCTCCCCCCTTTAATGCTAGCTACACTCTCTTTTAATAGCAATTTTCTGGGCTAGGGTTACTCCTCTAACCATGGTTGGGTTAGATTTTCAGCACTTATCTAATTTCTTTTGCTTGGAATTATCAAGAAGTTGGTGGGGATAGATAAAGAAGAGAGAGAGGAGAGAAGTGGAGGTGATAGGAATTTTCATAGTAGGTTAGTGTTAGTAAACTAGTAGAGTTAGTATTTTTATTGATTTACAAATGGAATTGGATATTTACAATGGGAGTATCCATGTAGGGTATAAATAAGGAAGAAAAAACTCTTAATAGGTACAAAATTATGGATTTCTTACAATGTTGATGCTCCAAGTGTCTTGAGTAGGGTCGATTTTGACGCTTGTTGACGGTCCACTAGCTTTGACGATACGTTTTTTCTCCACTCTTGACCTTCCTTAAGAGCCAAGGTGATTGGATATGAGTAATCAAGCAACATGGTGCTGTCTTTCAAGAGAAGAGGCTGAATTTTGTGGTTTTCTTGATATATATGGGTAATATGGAAGAGGAAAAATGAGACTAGGTGGTCAATTCTGGAATGGAAGTGTGTGTAGGAGACATGAGTTCACCATGGTTTCTCTTATTCTTCAAGGTTGAGAAGAAGGTGAGTAGGGTGCAGAGAGGAGTGGTGAGAGAGGTGGAGATGATGAGTGGAGAAGTGTGTGTGAAAGAGGAAAATGATAAAGTGGAAGAGAGAGTGTGGCTGCATAGCATGGGCAAACTGGGGTCCACCAATAAAATCATAGCTCACAGCTCGTAGATCAAAAAAATATGAAAAAATTTAAGGGGAAATTTCAGTCCACCAGCTACAACTTCTGTTTGTATCACCTTTTCAAATTCGGAGAGCATGTGAAATGTAAAAATTCATCAAAACCGGCTGTGTTTTTCCACTGCACAAAGTCCTTGTGAGGTCCTTCTTTGGATGATTCTTTTGAATACCTCCAAGAGTGAGCCCCCCATAGTGCATGCATGCATGCCACATACCCTTGACCTTATTTGGTAGGTTTATAATTGAAGATATTGTTGAGATCATGATATAAGTGAATAGTACAATTAAGAAAATCAAATATTGAGGGGTCTAAAAAAATATGTACATGTCAAATATAAATAATATAGGTGGAAAAAATATAAAGGGGTCAAAATAAATCTCTCTCATTATAAGTCTACCATAAAAAGATGAATATTTTTGGTAGTCTAATTTATGAGAGTAATAGAGAATAGATGTAGGAAGGAAAAAATCACAATAGTGAAAAAATATAGAATTAGTTTTTTTTGGAGTTTTTTTGGGATGGAGTTACACCAAAAATAAGAGAAGCTTGCATGAAATTATTTTTATATGGAATAAAGAGTATGCAAAATGGTAAGAAAAAATATGGTAATGGTGAGTCAATGTACATAGCATAAATAACACACCATAGGTAGAAATATTTAAATAAATACCAAAATAATTATGAAAAATCCTTTTATTTAGGCCCTATATACAATGAAATATTTACACACAAATGGGCCATAATGAACTTATAATTTTATTTATTTATTTATTTTTTAGCTGAACTAGCCCAATGACTAGCTAATTGAGGGTTTTTAAGAAGATATGGGAAAAGTCCCCTAACTCACACACACCTATATAAAGTGAAATGGTAGGGATAGCCACAGTGTTTGGATGATTTTGGTAGGGTGGGTTAACTCACTATGGCAATTACGGAGAGCCGAAAAAAGGGCTATCACTACTATCATATGGTCCAAGGGCTAGATAGTTACCAAGGTATCATGTGTGTGAGAATTCTCTACTATATATACAAAAACCACTTTATGGCACTATGGCGTCCCAAGGGCAACATACATCATACATTTGTTGTTTTGCCACAGAGTTGAAGGGGTCTTTGCCCCCAAATATCATCATAACATTCAAACATTTAAATCAAATTTGCAAGTACTTTAATTCACAAATGCATTGATCTGTTGGTGGATGGAAGGTCCGGCTCACCATGCACTTTGATTTACAAATCCTGAGGGGCAAAATTATTTGTGTTGGATTCTCCTTATGGCATTGCACATGTTTTGGAACTTGCATTGCCTTCTGCTTCCAATTTACAAACTTAAACAATGGTTATACATTATACAATCATTTCTTTGCAATAAACCTTGATACAATGTTCCGATTGCTACATGACAAGCTAAAAAATTCTACTAGTCCTAGCTTCCCTCTATTGAAAAAAATTCAAGATATAAATTCCAATTCTCTGCATCATCTAGAAGAGAAACAAAATCATAGTTTGGAACAAAATACTCGCACTTTATATCTTTGAATAAAATCTTGTTACAATGAAAGAACTAGATCTTCACATAATCCAAAGGACAAATGCTTCAGCTATCATTTATACTCGATGTTTACTATCTAAGCAAATAATTGGCATTTACAACAAATGTTGAATATATGTTTAATCTAGTTAGTTGCAATACAAAGATAATTATTTCAAAGCGAATATGTTTAATCTAGTTAGTTGCAATACAAAGATAATTATTTCAAACGCTTACACCATCAATTCACAATAGAAGAACTTACACCCAACAAAAAATGATCATACATCAATTGTTCAAACTCTCATTTTGGAATTTTGAGGACTAAATACTTTTTAGTTTTTTCTAGCTTATTTCATTCTCAATAGAATATTAAACCTTAATCACAAGATAAGAAATATGTGTCCCTAATGTATATGGACACAAGATATAAGGCCAATGAAAAATGCTCTTGAAACACTTAAAGAGTCTTTATGTGACCTAGAATAACCAACCTATGGTCTAAAGGCCATAGGGTGTCATGTGATGTTTTATAAGATGTGTCCATAAGAGCTAGGTGATTTGCATCCATGGGGTGATTTAAGTGTCCCTGTGGAGATTCTATGTCACCGCCCTAAGGCCCTAAGGCCTTAGGGTATCCCAAATTCTCTTAGATAACTTATGTTTCCTTCTAGAATAGCCCAAATACTCATGTGCTTGTTTAGAGACTTTATGTAATCTCTCTATATACATAAGATTGTAGGATAGCTGTGTTGACACCCTATGGCCTTAAGGCTGTAGACTAGCCCAAATGCTTATGTGACCTTTTAAAGACTCTATGTAATCACCCTATATCCGTAAGATTGAAGGGTAGCCAAATTCTTTTGGGGGATTCTATGTTGACACCCTATGGGCCTACGGCTATAGAGTAACCTAGATGCTTATGTGCACTTTTAGAGACTCGGTGTAATCACCCTACATCTATAAGGTTGTAGGGTATCCCATTTTCTTTTGGGGGATTCTATGGCCCTAGGGCCATAGGGTGTCATGTCTACAAAGAACTCTATGATCCTCAAGTCATAGTGTATTCTTCCCAAACCTCATATGATCAATTAACTTTAAAGTATTACATAATATATATCTTATGACCATATATAAATGTAGAATTCTATTTACCAAAACATGTCCATATAATATCATACACTTAAGTCTAACTCATTTATTGTGAAAAAACTCAAACTCACAAGTTTACATTTTTTCAAAGAAAATAAATTGAGAAAAATAACGAGCCAAACATCAATTTTTTTAACATCATGGGTAGATTTGAGATGGGAAAAATAAAATAAAATGGCAACAATAATAATCTAAATATCAGTAATGTAATATCATGGGTGGCTAGCTTAACCTGTTTCCTATAGACTTTCTAGAATGGCCTCAACACTTGCATCCAATGGTTCTTCAATTTCTTCTTCCTCTGAATCCTTGGCATTGACTTTCTTTGTGTTATCTACACTTGCCCACCTTCTAAGATCAAGTTCTTCTTCTACTATGGAATGGCAAAGAGATTCCAATTGCGTCATTTGATCACTACTACATGCAACTGATATCACCTTTCTCTGTTGTTGTAGTGCCTCTTTAATCCCATATCCTAATGAGAAGATGTCTATCACTTGAGCATCTTCTTTGAGACAGATGCATTTGATTGCACGACGTGAAAAAAAGGATTTGGCCGTGGTCACAGCATCATACTCGTCGTCATTGATGCAGAGAGTATGCATTGGCTCCAATAATGACTCTTTAACACTAGAGTAGTTGGTGTACTGCTCTCCTTGACTGAAAAATGTCCAAACCCCAAAAATTACTTCGCGAAGAGCACATGTTTGGATGGTCTCTGATCCCATTAAGGAGCTCAAAGGTACAACGTGCATTTCATACCATTTAGCTTTTTCAGAAATTGCCTTCTCTAGGGAAGCAGCATGCTGATACTTGACTAAGACGACAATTAAAAACTTTGATGGTTGATGTGCTACCCCACATACTCCATCAATTACTTTACCAAATTGGGCAGCACTCCAACCACTAGATGTAAGACTTTTGTGTGTTGTGTATATGATGCAAACACCAACACGAATTTTAGAGCTACTGCAAAGAAACTCAATGCCTTCCAAATTCTTTCCAACACACTTGATTGTCCATGATAAAATGAATTGCAAACTAGAAGTGCCATTCTTTTGTGCAAAGATCCACCGCACATATCCCCTAGTGATCTCAGGAATCGGCTCTTTCTCCTTTCCTTTTTGTAGTAGGAGATTTAGCCATTGCGTACAACTCGTGAAGAGAGATTTGTAAATCTCATCTGTAATGTTATAATGAGACTTACATTTATCCCATGAAGTAATTGCTATTGCTGATGGATCTATATCTTTAAATGCCATCAACATTTGAGGCTCAAAAACCCTGGTCTTCTTTAAGACCGTTGCAGGTGCAGTGAGGTCGAGCATGCCCGCTTGACGTGGTTGCTTCACTAAGCAGATCTTCTCATCTGCCAGCTCTTGTTGTAGCGGCTTGACATCATTATCTTCTAAACCAGCTAGGCATCTAAAGGTTGTTATGCTTGGTTGTCGCCCACGAGCAGTTGATGTCTGATGCTTCTCCAAGATGTGTATCCAACTGATCAAAGATTTCATCATCGTACATGACCATGTGTGCTTCTTTGTCGGCAAATGATTTATGGTTGAACACGATGTTCGCCACATTTACAAAGGCCTTCAAAATAAAGAAAAGAAAATTAACTTTATTTCAAGACATATTTGTAACAAAAAAAAGCATAGGGAAGTGGAACTTACATCCCAACCTGCTCGACTCGGATGACCGACAGGAACACCTGCCTTGGGTTTTGTTGGTTTAGAATATGCAAGCCATTGACTATGGCCATGCTTCAAGACCTCCACATAAGGCTAGTGTTTCATTGCCGTTATTCTCTTTATGTTCTCCATGTTGGAAATTCGAACAGCAACCTCTTTCAGAGCGTCTACCACTATCCTTGAAGTTCTAAACTTGTAGAACTCTTTTCTCAAAGCATACTTAGTGCTGTTGTTACGCAAAAAAGCTCTAGCCGCTATGATGGAATGCTGACCAGCTAGAATCCAGTAGTGGTATGTTGATAGCTTGTCTCCATGCACTTCAGCTGTTTGTAAAGGCATTTTTGTAATTGGGTTATACGGCATCAAGTCTGCTGCACTGGAGACTGGCCTAGAGTGCCCTGCAAATTGCTTCAAGAGATATTTCACATATACATCTGACAATGGTCTGCATCTATAGTCATCTGGTGCAAGGTTGCATTGCTCAACTGGGATCAATTGGGTAAATTGTACACCAAATTTAAAATAGTGGTCAATTCCGACGTATCCATCTAGCCCACTCTTAGAAGTTTTGGCAACTTCTTTATCAATATCTTTTTCTTTGGGCTATATAATAGAGTCCAACACAGCTAAAGATGTTGAGTCCACAACCACGGCCACTGAGGGGGTTCCAACTGTTAGGGTTGCAAGTCCACTAGAATCTCCTGCTTCTTGAGTCTGTAAGGGTATAACTGAAAGATTTTCTTCGGCCACATTTCCACTATTTTCTCCAAGTGAGGGAGTCTGACTCTCCTTGAGCGTCTTAGATTGATTTGCTGTACTTGTGTCTTCATTCTTTTGCTTCTTATTCTTCTTTGTGCTTCTCAATTTACCTAAATATTGATTGACTTTCTTAAAGCCCTCAATATATAAGTCTATAAAGTTCTCACTTGGAGTGTCGTCTTGAAGCTCCACCCACCCTGCTTTTGTCATTGTCACTCCTTCATAATCAACCTTCACCAATTTTTGAGCAAAGGCCACAGGCTCCAACAAGTAGGAGTCACCATTGAGTAGTTTTACTCCAAGGCATGGAGACATTTCAAGATTTGAACAATCCTTCTTTATCTCCTTGACAATACCACAATCCTTGAAGGGCAATTGCTCTTTATCATGAAAGAACAAGTGGACTTTCTCATCACTTCCACCATTTGGTAAGTGAAAATCTAGATACCAAGAACTTGGTGTTGAGCCTGTTATATCAACCGACTTTGAATTTCTCTTTTGAGACATTTTCTGTAAAAATAATGACATATATTTAGACAAGATGGATATTATTACATCCATATGGACCTAGGGCCATAGAGTCACCTCTATGTTAAACCATGTGGTCCTAGGTCCAAAGGGTGCCAACAAAATGGTTCTACAAGTGTACCTAGGCCACTCTATGGTAGTGTGATCACATGTTCCCTTATGACATTAGAGGATCCTCAAAGAAGTATCCCTTGAATGGCCTAAATACACCTTTAGAGCCTCTACACCAACACCATATGGCATCATGTGGCTTGAAGGCCATAGGGTCCCCTGCATGCTAGTAAGAACCTCTCTATGCTCTACATTGGCATCCTATGGCCCCAAGGCCACAAGGTGGCCACAATGTTTTAAAGAAACACTTCATGAGGATGTTTTGGTAACCTATGACCCCAGGGCCATATGGTGCTCTCCATGCAAGTAAGAACCACTATTTGCTCTATATTGAGGAGACCTTGTGGGATGAAGTCCATAGGGTCCCCTCTATGCTAGTAAGAACCTCTGTTTACTCTATAATGGCACCCTGTGGCCTGAAGGTCATAGGGTTCCCTCTATGCTACTAAGAATCTCTTTGTGCTCTATGCTCTATCGTCTATGCTCTATGATCTATATTGATTCCTATGGCCCCAAGACCACAAGGTGCCCTCATTGTTTCCAAAAACACCTCATTGTTTTGCTATGGCCCTAGGGCCATAGCTCTCTATGCTGATATAAAGAAACATGCTCTATATTAGCTCCCTAAGGCCTGAAGGCCATAGGGTTGGCCTCAAGGGCCCCAAGGGTGCTCTATATGCCAATGAAAAATACTATTCTCTCTATATTGAGAAGACCTTGTGGGCTAAAGGCCATATGAACCCTTCTATGATGGATTTTTGACAACCAATCCCCCTAGGTCAGGACGTTCTATATGCTAGTAAAAACACTATTTTCTCTATATTGGCACCATGTGACTTGAAAGCCATATGGTCCCCTATATTCTAGTAAGAGCCTCTCCATGCTCTATATTGGCATCCTTTGGCCTAAAGGCCATAGGGTTTGATCTTTGCTAGTAAGAACCGATCTATGATCTATATTGGCACCCTATGGCCTTTAGGCCATAGGGTCCCCTGTATGCTAGTAATAACCTCTCTATGCTCTACACATCCGATGACCCCAAGGCCACAAGTTTCCCTCTATGTTTTGAAGAAACCCTTCAGGAGGGTTTTTTGGCAACCTATGGACCCAGGGCCATAGGGTGCTCTCTATGCCATTGAACAACCCTCATTGTTTGGTACCCTATGGCCCCAAGTATAAAGCACTATTTGGTCTCTCTATGCTAGTAAGAACTGATCTTTGTTCTATATTGGCACCCTTTGGCCTGAAGGCCATAGGGTCCGCTCTGTGCTTGTAAGAACCGATCTATTCTCTATATTGGCACCCTAATTCAGGCCATAGGGTCCCCTGTATGTTAGTAAGAACCTCTCTATGCTCTACACATACTATGACCCCAAGGGCACAAGGTGCCCTCTATGTTTTGAAGAAACCCTTCATGATGGTTTTTTGGCACTACCTATGGACCCAGGGCCATAGGGTGCTCTCTATGCTAGTAAAAACACTATTTTCTCTATATTGAGGAGACTTTGTGGGTTGAAGGCCATAGGTTCCCCTCTATGCTAGTGAGAACCTCTGTTTTCTCTACATTGACACCCTGTGGCTTGAAGGCCATAGGATTCATTGTATGCTAGTAAGAAGCTCTCTATGCTCTATATTGACATCCTATGGCCCCAAGGACACAAGGTGCCCTCATTGTTTCTAAAAAACCCTCAATGTTGCTTTGGCACCCTATGGCCACATATATAAAGCACTATTTGGTGTCTCTATGTTAGTAAGAACCGATCTATGCTCTATATTGGCACCCTATGGCCTGAAGGCCATAGGGTCCCCCCTATGCTAGTAGGTAACTCTCTATGTTCTACACATCCTATATGTTTTGAAGAAACCCTTCATGAGGGTTTTTTGGCAACCTATGGACCCAGGGCCATAGGATTCTCTCTATGCCATTGAGGATACCTTGTGGGCTGAAGGCCATAGGGTGCCCTCTATGCTAGTAAGAACCTCTATTTTCTCTATGTTGACACCCTATGGCCTAAAGGCCATAGGGTTCCCTCTATGATAGTAAGAAGCTCTCTATGCTCTGTGCTCTATATTGACATCCTATGGCCCTAAGTCCACAAGGTGCCCTCATAGTTTTGTAAAAACCCTCATTGTTTTGGCACATTATGCTCCCAGGTATAAAGAACTATTTGGTCTCTCTATGCTAGCAAGAACCGATCTATGCTCTATATTGGGACCCTATGGCATTCAGGCCATAGGGTTCTATGGATTCTAGTAAGAACCTCTCTATGCTCTACACATCTTATGACCCTAAGGGCACAAGGTGCCTTGTATGTTTTAAAGAAACCCTTCATGAGGGTTTTTTTGGCAACCTATGGACCCAGCGCCATAGGGTGCTCTCTATGCCACTAAAAAACACTATTGCTCTATATCGATGAGACCTTGTGGGTTGAAGGCCATAGGGTCCCCTCTATGCTAGAACCTCTATTTTCTCTATATTGACATCCTGTGGCTTGAGGGCCATAGGGTTCCCTCTATGGTAGTAAGAAGCTCTCTATGCTCTAAATTGACATCCTATGGCCCCAAGGCCACAAGGTGCCCTCATTGTTTTGAAAAAACCCTCATTGTTTTGACACCTTAAGGCCCCATGTATAAAGCACTATTTGGTCTCTCTATGCTACTAGGAACCGATCTATGCTCCATACTGGGACCCTGTGGCCTTTAGGCCATAGAGTCCCCTGTATTCTAGTAAGAACCTCTCTATTCTCTACACATCTTATGACCCTAAGGGCACAAGGTGGCCTGTATGTTTTAAAGAAACCATTCATGACAGTTTTTTGGCAACCTATGGACCCAGGTCCATAGGGTGCTCTCTATGCCAGTTAAAAAAACTATTTTATCTATATTGAGGAGACCTTGTGGGATGAAGGCCATAGGGTCCCCTCTATGCTAGTAAGAACCTCTGTTATCTCTATATTGACACCCTGTGGACTGAAGGCCATAGGGTTCTCTCTATGGTAGTAAGAATCTCTCTATGCTCTTTGCTCTATGCTCTATGCTCTACATAGAGATCCTATGGCCCGAATGCCACAAGGTGCCCTCATTGTTTTAGATGGAAAGTAGGGCACCTTGTGACCCTACGGAACATAGGGAATCCTATGGCCCTTGAGATTGTAGATTTTTACTCTATTGCTCTTGGATCACAAGGTCTTTAGATGGGACAAAGGGCATCCAAGGGTCCGAGGGTGGCCTACGTACATAGGGTACACCATGGTGCATATTAACCGACACCATGGCAGCCCCATGCACCTAGGGCTCTAGGGCCATAGGATCTCCAAAAGGAACATAGGGAATCATATGGCCCTTGTGATTGTACGGCACACTATGGCACTTGGGCCATAGGGTCTTCAGATGGAACGTAGGGCACCTTGTGACCCTAGGGAACATAGGGAATCCTATGGCCTTCAAATTGTAGATTGTCACCCTATGGCCCTTGGGCCACAAGGTCTCTAGATGGGATGTAGGGCACCCTGTGATCCTATGGATATAGGGCCATAGGATCTCCAAAAAAAACATATGGAACCCTATGGCCCTTGAGATTGTACAAATACACCCTATTGCCCTTGGGCCACAAGATCTCAAGATGGAACATAGGGCACCTTTTGATCCTATGGCCATAGGTTCCTTATGTTCCCTTTGGAGATTCTATGGCACTAGGGCCATAGGATCTTTAGAAGGAACATAGGGAACCATATCGCCCTTGAGATTGTACATTTCCATCCTATGGCCCTTGGGCCATAGTGCCTCTTGATGGGACATAGGGCACCCTGTGATCCTATGATCACAGGGTTCCCTATGTTCATTTTGGAGATGCTATGGCCCGAGGACCATAGGATCTCCAAAAGGAACATAGGGAGCCCTGTGATCCTATGTCCATAGGGCCATATGTTCATTTTGGAGATCCTATGGCTCGAGGAACATAGGATCTCCAAAAGGAACATAGGGAACCCTATGGCCCTTGAGATTGTACATTCCCACACTATGGCCCTTGGGCCACAAGGTCTCCAATAGGTCACCCTTTTATCCTATGGCCCTAGGTTCTTTATGTTGCTTTTGGAGATTCTATGGCCCTAGTGCCACCCTATCTCCAAAAGGAACATAGGGAACCCTATGGCCCTTGAGATTGTACATTGCCACCCTAAGGCCCTTGGGCCACAAGGTCTCTAGATCGGACATAGAGCACCATGTGATGCTATGGCCATAGTGCCATATATATGTTTTGGAAATCCTATGGCCCTATGGCCATAGGATCTTCAATAGGAACATAGGGAACCCTAAGACCCTTGAGATTGTACATTGGCACCCTATGGCCAGATGGAACATTGGTTACCCTATAGTACGATGTGAGACCACCCTATGGCCTTACGGTCATAGGGTGCCTTAGGGACATATGTTACTCTTTAGTATGAGGTGAAACCCTATGTAGCCACACCCTGTCTGCCCTTCTAAAGATTTGATGTGTCTAGTTTTATTTTAGTGACTACAAATGAATTAAAAGAAACTATATTACACCATATCTTACAAACACATATAGTGTACACTTTCTTTCCCACCTTTTTGCCTCTCTTTTTTTCCCATCCTCCTGCAAAACTGAACCCTAATCTATCCTCATACAACAGCGCGCTCTACTTGTCCTCTTACAACGTGTGCCCAACTTCCCACAACCCAATTACAGGTATCCATAGTTTTAGCATTTTCTGTAGTTATTGTCTTTTGTATTTGCAGGTTTTTTTTTTTGTAATTAGAGGATTTTGCAGTTAGATTTTTACAATTTTACAGTTTAGGTCACTTATGAAGAGTTTTCTGTTTTACAGATTTAGGTCCCTAATAAGAGTTTTTCGTTTTACAAATTTAGGTCCCTAATTAGGGTCTTTTGTTTTATACTTTTAGGTCTCTAATTAGAGTATTCTATATTACAGTTTTAGATCTCTAATTGGAGATTTTTCTGTTTTATAGTTCTACAGTCTACAGTTTTACAGTTTTAGAGATGTAAGTAATGATTTTTGTTTATTTTTTTAGAGAGAGGTGATTCACAACTTAGCTAAAACGTAATTAGATTAAGAACAGTTAAAACCGAATTAAGCAAAAAGATTAGGCTTTCTACAAGTTACCTCTGAGTAAATCTGTGTTTGATGAAAACCGGTTGCAGCAGTAGCAAGCAGTCACTTAGGTGTGTTGAGGCTGCGACGATGATGGTAACAGATCTGTGTTTGGGAGGTCGCGACAACAATCCTTCTTTTGAAGATTGTGGCGATGGCTTCGCATAGATCTGTGTGCGCGTCGCAACGATGCCGTAGAACTGTATGCACAGGGAGAGAGGGAGAGAGAGACAGAGAAATACAATCTTTGTACAGGTTTCTGTGTAGGTTTCGAGCAAGAAACGAGAGAGAGAAAGAGAGCGACAACGCGAAAAAAATTGTGGTAAGAGAGAAAGAGAGAGATAAGGTTAGTTAGGTTAGGTTAGAAATTCAAAATTCGAATTTTAAATGTAGGGGTTGTTCTCACGGGTTTGCAGTCGAGATTACTAGAGTTCTAGGCCTTGTGCAAAAATGAGACATAGCTCGTCGGCTCCGAAACTGAAAGAGCTTTTCAGGAAAAAAAGAAAAAAAAAAGAGTATGGAAAAAAAACAAGTTGGTGCAAGGCTTTGTCAATGTCCATATCTTTGTAGTACGAGTGGAATGACACCCATGAAGAAAAATTTGACTCCATAATCAAAATCTGCATAGTAAAAAATACACTAAAAATAGCTAAATTTTTAAAAAATTATCCCAAAAATTGTGCGCTATTTTTTTGTCCGATATCAATAAGTGTATTTGAAAACCCATTATGACAAAGTTTGTCGTAGCGTAAATTTTTTTAAAATTAGTTTTTAATTATTTTTTAAATTTATGCCACTTGCGGATATCCCTTAAATGGCCGAAATTATTATGAAGACACCTCAGCCACCCCTGGGCTCACACCATAGGACGCAATGTTGGAGGTCAAGGATCAAAGCATGCACTCAGTTCCATTTGAAAATCCTATGTCCTAGGGTTTTCTTCTTCTATCTTGTGAGATCCTTGTGGCCCTATGGTGGCAATCTGAAAGCTTGTGGACCTAGGGCCATAGGGTGGCAATGTATAAGCTCAAGAGCCATAAGTTTCCCTATATCCCATTTGGAAATCCTATGGCGCTAGGGTTTAGGGGCGACAATGGATAAGCTCCAATACATAGCCCTATGTTCCAGTTGGAGATCCTATGGCCCTAGGTCCACGACAATGTATAAGCTCAAGAGCCATACGTTTCCCTACTTTCTAGTTGGAGATCCTATGGCCCTAGGGTCATGGGGTGGCAATATGTAAGCTCAAGGGCCATAGGGTGCCACATGTCCCATATGGAGATCCTACGGCCCTAGGGCCATGGGGTGGCAATGTATAAGCTCAATGGTCATACATTTCCTATGTTCCATTCGGAAATCCTATGGCCCTAGGGTAATGGGGTGGCAATGTATAAGCTCAAGGGCCATACATTGCCTATGTCCCATTTGGAAATCCTATGGCCCTAGGGTAATGGGGTGGCAACGTATAAGCTCAAGGTTCATAGGGTGCCACATGTCCCATATAGAGATCCTATGGCCCTAGGGCCATGGGGCTGCATTGATATCTTGGCCACCCTTGAACCTGCACCCTTGAGCTTAGGGGCCTTAGGTTCTCTTATTGTATGTTGTGAGATCGTGCGGCCCTAGGGCCATAGGATGGCAATGTATAAGCTCAAGGGCCATAGGGTTCCACATGTTCCATATAGAGATTCTATGGCCCTAGGGCCATGGGGATGCATTGATATCTTGGCCACCTTTGACATCTTGGCCATAGGTTGTCTTTTTGTATGTTTTGAAGTCTTGTGGCCCTAGGGCCATAGGGTGTCAATGCTCACACCCTTGGGCTTAGGGCCATAGGTTGTCTTTTTGTATGTTTTGAAGTCTTGTGGCCCTAGGGCCATAGGGTGTCAATGTATAAGCTGAAGGGCCATACGTTGCCCTATGTTCCATTTGGAAATCCTGTAGCCCTAGGGTCATGGGGTTGCAATGTATAAGCTCAACGGCCATACATTGTCGTATGTTTCATACGCCGATCCTATGGCCCTAGGGTCATGGGGTTGCAATGTATAAGCTCAAGGGCCATACATTGCCGTATGTTTCATTTGGAGATCTTATGGCCCTAGGGTCATGGGGTGCCATAGGACGTATATATAGTTGACATGAAACTCCCTATGGCCCTAGGGCCATAGGATGTATATATACTTGACATGAAACTCCGTGAGGTGATCTTGAGGACAACCCTATGGCCTTCAGGCCTTAGGGAGCTAATATAGAGCAAATATGCTTTATACCGGCATAGAGAGCTATGGCCCTGGGGCCATAGCAAAACAATGAGGGTTTTTTGGAAACAATGAGGGCGCCTTGTGGTCTAGGGTCCATAGGAAGTCAATATAGATCATAGAGCATAAACGATAGAGCATAGAGCACAAAGACATTCTTAGTAGCATAGAGGGAACCCTATGACCTTCAGGCCACTGGGTGCTTCTCATGAAACACCCACATACATACTTGTTATGCTTTATGCTACGTAAATCAATATACTCTGCAAGCGGTTTGTTTAACAATTATTCTTGCAAATCTTGTTGTAGGTATGGCTAATTTCAATCATGGTGATAGAGTGTGCATGTTTATAGCGACACAAAAGGTTGCCATTGGGACTGTATTTGAAATAAATTCAAGTGCATATTGTTCTGGCATGCTTATTGGGGAAGGCAATGTATCGGTGTCAGTTGATTTGTGTTTTGAAAAGAAAGCACTCATCCCTTTTCCAACAATGGATGCATTGACAGTGGGAGATGCTTTTCATAGTATTGTGAAATGGAGTAGTGGGTTGTTGCAACACATAAATGAGATGCAGTACAAAGGGGCTTCTATGCATGAGGCTGACAAAGCAAAAGGAGCACTGGATGCACAATGTAATGGAATGAGCTACAGAGAGGTTTGGAAGGATAAGAGGGTTCAACTTTGGGATGAAGGCAAAACACATGTAGTAGGCGAAGGGGTTGTCATGTATGTGTGTCCGGTTGACTCTGTAAACTTTGGTGAGCTAGGTGAAGATAACATTGGTATTGGTATCGAAACATCCTATGCAGATGAGGCTACTATTTCTACAGAAGCTAGTGTATGTAGCATTAATCTAGTTTGTTGGCCTATCAAGAGAGTGACAACTATGGATGGAAAAGAATTGTTATGCTATGAGGATCTACATGCTATGCATGCGTTACAATACACATGCATTGAATCAGCTTATTTGGTAGAGCCTATTTCAAAAAAGCGGAAATATTGCTTTGTAAATAGGAAGCCAAAAATGTCAGTGAAAGCTTCTAAGAGATCCAATCAAGCATCTCTAGCATCTGTCCAGCTTGTTTCAGCCATAGATTGTTGTTCCAAAAGGTGTTGTCAATATGCCAATCGAGATAAGGTCATGGCTATGCGCAATGAATTTTGGGGACAGACTTTGCAAAATAGAACAAACTATGTGTATGATACAATGTTGACTGCATGGCGTGAGAACAAAAAAACTACAAAGACATGCTATGTGTTTTCTTTAAATGGCAGTGAGGTTTTCAAAAGAGATTGGTATGAAATTCATGGCATTCCAAAAACTTCATTTTATTGTTACCGTGAACATTTTGAGAATGGGGTTAGACGCTCAGTGCATGGTAATGATGGTGTCATGAGAAAAGGAAGAGACCATATAGAAATGCGAAGGGCATTGATGTGCTCTTTTGTTGATGAAAACTTGGAGAGAATGCCACATAAGAGTAGAACCATGGAAGATGGTACTAGGGAAACTTTGCTTGCAATACCAAACATGTACAAGCAAGTAGACATTTTACATGATGTCAATAAAACACTTGACAGTATGAGTCTCAAGCCAATGTCTAGCACGACATTCAATAGGATTTGGAATAGAGAGTTTGCTAATGCGACATTGTCAAAAACAAGTGAGTTCTCCAAATGTGTTGTGTGTAGTCGGATAAAGTCTCAACCAGAGTCAACAAAGGATGACGAGATGATTGCACGTTTGAAGGATGAACGTCGAATTCACATGTTGCAACAACAAAGTTTTAGGAATGTGTACTACACCTGGCGTAAGTTCTCCCAGTTGCAAAAGGATAAGTATTTATTCATTATACATGATAAAATGAATAAAAAAAAGACAGCAATACCTAGGTTGCGTTTGAACTCAAAAGATTATGCGAATGCATATCAATTGCAAGTATCATTAACATGTATGATAACACATGGACATGGTCATGGAATGTATGGTCACTTCTCACTTAATGGTCTATGGCCTTCAGATCCCAATGCTACAATTGGTTCCCTTGCTGTTGACCACTGGGTTAACAACACAACATAACTCAAGTTTCGTACCAAAGTCTTATCTTTTGCGAGTTATGAAATGCTGCGGATTATGGCTATAAACGTCATTTGTAATGAGTAGTTATTCTAGTTTCGGAAGCCGGGGTGCAATGGCACTTCCAGATTGTAAATACAAAGCCATTTGACCCTTTCAACCCCATTTTTGGTTAAACCTAAGGTAGCCTTAGTATATAAGGTACCTAGGTCATTTTGTAAGAGACTTTTATCATAATCAAACTTAGCGCTGCCGTCTACTGTGTGTGAGAGAGAAAGAGAGTGAGTGTGAGCTTCATCCTCCCGCTACGCCCGGCTCGCTCAACACATTGGAGATCCGACTGCACCATTGTTGTAGGCTCAAGGAGAGCTACGCGACAACGCCAAGCATTCCACGCGAGACGAAGCGCACACGCCGACGCATCTACGAGCTATTTGTGGCCGTAAGTGTATCAAACGATGTCTGTTTTCTGCGTGCTAGTAGTCTATACAATCATGGCGACATAAGATACTCAGAGGTACTTATAAATTTCAGTTTCGGGCACTTTCAAAATTCGACTTTGTCATCCTACGCATTTTCTGCAGATGGGTTTAGAGTGAGGGTTTTGAGTGTAGAAGCTTAGGGACAGGTGTATCCTAGTGAGGGGACGGTGTTCCTTAAGTTTCCTACGAACCTAGCATGACTAGGTGAGCTACCTTACGCATGTGTGTATGTGGCTAGGTGGTGTAGTTGAGGGCAGTGAGGTTCTTGATTGTGGTTTAGTTGGCCTTCCAGAGTGTTGTATGTGTAGGATGGTCTCAGCCTGACAAGCTTAAGAGATTTCCTCCGTGTGCGTATCGTGTCATGTGTGTCCTCGATTGACATTATGTTGATCTAGGTAGTGTTTGCATGCACTTCATGGGTGTGTGAGTAGCTTCTCATCCAACATTGGCGCCGCTGTCAGGGACACAAGGACCTAAGTAGGTTTCCTACTAACACTCGTGTGATGGTTGCTTGATTTAGTTTCGGCTTAAAAAAGCGTTTTTCTTAAGTGGATCCGGAAGAGGATATTCCGCGATCAAGTGGATAGCCAGGAAGCGTGTGTCTTGCCGAGGGTCTGCGACTAGATAGGTTTAGTTAGGATCTGTGGATTAGAGTAGTTGTTGGTGGTCGAGTGATTTGTGAGGTGATAAAAGCGTTTACTAGTCCGTGTGTGGCAGTGAAGCGTTTTTCTACTCATAGATGCAAAACCCCATATGATTTGTAGGAGTAGCTTTAGGTAAGTGATCCGATTTTGATCTAGAGCTATTCATCACTGAATTATTTGCTAAAGTACTTGATTGCATTTGAAATCACGGAAAAGTGTGCTTTTGAGGGTAAAAATGCATTAAACAAGCTTTTGTGGACATTTTTGTATGACTGACTGATGCTGTGCATATAAAAGAGCATTTGCAAGGGTTCTGTGAAGAAAACCTGCAATTCTGTAAACATAGACATCCTACGCGTAGGATGTCTCAAGGGGGTTCTGGAGACCAAATTTGAAAATTCTGACTGCACCAGTGGGTTCAGAGGGTAGGTTTTACCCTAGTAACATATTGACTTGGGTGTTTTTCCCTAACTTTGTTGACCAAAAGCCAAAAGGCGGAGTCAGAAAACGTAAAATTTCAGCAAAGGCTTAATTGAGTGATTTTTGCATGTTTTTGCAATTGTAAAGCATACTTTCACTTTCTGAGAGCATAAGGAAGCATCAGGGACACTTCAGTCTCAAAAAATCAGCAGTAGACATCCTACGCGTAGGATGTCTACAGGGTGATCTGGGCTTTTTTTTTTTGAAAATCTGAGGTTACCAGTGTGTTCAGAAGGTAGGTTTTACCCTATTTTCACCTGGAAAGTGGAAATTTGACCAAATTTTGACAGATCAAAGCCAAAAGACGAGAATTGCCAGACATCCTACCCAAATTGTGCCCAAGGCATCATTTTAGAGACCAAACCATAGGATTACTTCATGTGCATGTTATACATGATGTTTTGAGTACATGTGAGAGTTTTCAGCTCATTTGGGTGAGAAAATTGAGTTCAAAGCGGACTTTAGCATTTTTGACTCAAAAAGACAAGAACAGCTAAAATTTGGGGCTTTTGAAATCCAAAACAAAATTTAAGCATACCATTGGGTTACTGACATCAAGGGGAAGCTGTGGGACAAGTCTGGGGTCAAACATGCCAAAAAGACATCCTACGCGTAGGATGTCTTCTGTGTTATTTAAGACTCTAAACACATTTCTGGGCATACCATAGTGATCAGCACCTTAAGGAGAGTCTGTGGTTCAAATTTGGGGCAATTCTGAGCAAAAAGACATCCTACGCGTAGGATGTCTAATGCATAATTCTGAAACCAAAATCCTACTGTGACCATACCATGCTGTCATATAGCCTTAGACAAGCCTCCTAGTCAATTTTGGTCCATTTGGAGTTGATTTAACTTGGAAACTCATCATACCAGACATCAGGTTTCTGGAACAGATTCTTGATCATTTGACCAGCCTATAGGTGTCATAATCAAAAAGTAAAAAGAGCTGTGAGATCAGCACATCAAGGGGAAGCTACAGTGCAAGTTTGAGCTGAAACAGAGCAAAAAGACATCCTACGTGTAGGATGTCTTCAGCTTGATTTAAGACTCCAAATCAACGTATGAGCACATCACTGTGGTCAGGACATCAAGGAGAAGCTGGGGTGAAAATTACAAGTCATTCTGAGCGAAAAGACATCCTACGCGTAGGATGTCTAAAAGGCCATTTTTTAGGTCCAAATTAAATTTTGATCATACCATTGTGTTTCTGGACTTAAGGGGAGTCTCTGGACCAAATTTTGTTAAATTCTGAGCAAAAAGACATCCTACGCGTAGTATGTCTCTAGGCCAGTTTTAGGGTCCAACTATACTTTTGACCATACAGGAGTGTTCACAGTGTCACAGAGATCCCAAATCTTCTTTTAAAATTGAAATTGGAAACTGCATTTCACTGTTTTGGCCATAACTTTCACAAACGGTATCGGATCGTAAAAGTTTTTATATCAAAACGTAGCCTGGGAACGGCTCTATAGATCTTAGAACTTTGAAAAAAACATCGTTTGAGGCCTCAAAATTCATCCAGAAGTCAGGGGTGTCTAAAAGCGACAATCTGCGAGAATTGTGACGAGACGGTTGCGGTTTTGGACATAGTTTCGACTTTTCCCTAACCAAAGAACTTGAACACAGTGGACTAAGTCTACCTGAACCAAGCAAAAGCTCTTAAGCCCAGAAATCATGTCTACCCTAGATTCAAACACAGCTTACACAAGCTTGGAGATCCCGACGATAGAGGAATATCCTCCCACAATGGATCTTCCAAACTTGCAATTGATAAAGATCCATCTTGTTGAGAGAGTTTGGATGATTGGTCATGAGAGTGAAGGACTATATAGATACATTGACGACAATGAGGTCAATCTTTATAGGTGCTCAGATCCATACCTAGAAGAGATAACGGATTACAAGCTCTTATATGTCTACACATATGGAGTCGAGTGTCAAATAGTTGTCGACAAGTATGGACGAGAATACAGAGTTGTAGAAAGCACAAATCCACAGACTTTACTAGAAAGAGGTGGATATTTGGTCAATGAAGGACCACCAATGCCTCCACCAAACACGAGAATTCCTATAGGAATTCTAGGAAGAGAGCCACAAGGATTCCCTTCAAGAGCGATAATGGGAGAAGGATTGGGAGAGTCTCTGGTTAGACTTGTAGACAATCAACGAGTTAGACCATCCCAAGTCCAGAAATGGGTAAAGAGAAAATACTCCGGAGATGAAGATCCGAGAGATCACGTAGCGGCTTTTAGAAGAGTGATTATAGCAGAGGAAGTTTCAGATTTTGCGACACAGTTTGCAAGATTTGGATTGACTCTAGAAGATGATGCAGCTACTTGGTTTGACTCGGTGGAAATATAGGATTTTGAGACCCTAGATGAGCTGTTTGAGGAGTTTATTGAAGAATTCTCGCCAAAAGGCATTGCTCACAACACGGTCTCGCAAATCCATAGATTCAAACAGAAAGAGGATGAATCAGTACGCAAAGCATCATTACGGCTCAAGAGATATGTTAAGCTTTGTCCGAGAGCGGAATTACCTACGCAAGCACGACTGATGATGATCTTTATCCAGGGAATGAGACATGCGGGCCTTCAGAAGGATCTGCATATGATAAGGAGGATGACACTAAACGAGTTGATCAAAGAGGCTCTTTATCTAGTGGATAACTGTGGAGAATACAAAGAAAAGGACTTAAAGAGTCAAGGAGATGACACATCCTCTCAGCACAGTGTTTCACAGATAAGTGAGTCCATTGCCAAGCCAACGACACCTATTGATCAAGAAAAGCTTATCGACGACTTGGTGAAGAGGTTGATTCCTCTTGTAAGGTCTGATTCGGGAGAGCCGAAGTGGTGTGAAATTGAGAGAAAATGGAGGAACCATATGGGGGAAGAGTGCTATTATAGCATGGAAAATGCTAGAGAGAGATATGTACAACCTGTTCCAAAAGCACCTACTCCACATAGATACATTACGGGGAATGCGCCAAGACCAGTAGGAGTTTTAAGGCCACAGCTTGTCTTAGGACAACAACCTCCACTGCCAGGTGCTAGAATGCAGGTAGACATGAGATACATGCCAATGATGGAAGCAAAATAAACCAACACCACTACCCGCTACAATGTGGTATAGAAACCAAAGTAAGTACTACCCTTTGGAGCAACAAAATGTGAGAGAAACACATGGAGTGGTGAGGCCGGTACAGCCTCCACCTCCTGGGTTTCAGTCGAAAGAAAGAAGGTATGAAATGGACGAAAGGACGTTGCGATTCATTGCAAATAGCGGCTTATCTAGGTCAAAGCTTGCTTATAGCCAAGAGGAAATGCTAAAAGAATCTCCTCAACCAGAGACAGATTGTCACAGAAATCGTGACAACCACTTGGTCAAACAATGTCCTCATACAGAGATCACTGAAGTAAATGCCTATTGTCTTGAGTGTGGCATCACTCACTTGATCCCCGATTACCCGAAAAAACCAAATCAAATCAGGAAAATCACGACAAATGTATCAGGGATTGTTCAGCTCCCTAGTAGCTCAGAAAATGAAAATGTTGTACTAGTTCAAGAGAATCCAACATAACTCAAGTTTCGTACCAAAGTCTTATCTTTTGCGAGTTATGAAATGCTGCGGATTATGGCTATAAACGTCATTTGTAATGAGTAGTTATTCTAGTTTCGGAAGCCGGGGTGCAATGGCACTTCCAGATTGTAAATACAAAGCCATTTGACCCTTTCAACCCCATTTTTGGTTAAACCTAAGGTAGACTTAGTATATAAGGTACCTAGGCCATTTTGTAAGAGACTTTTATCATAATCAAACTTAGCGCTGCCGTCTACTGTGTGTGAGAGACAAAGAGAGTGAGTGTGAGTTTCATCCTCCCGCTACGCCCGGCTCGCTCAACACATTGGAGATCCGACTGCACCATTGCTGTAGGCTCGAGGAGAGCTACGCGACAACGCCAAGCATTCCACGCGAGACGAAGCGCACACGCCGACGCATCTACGAGCTATTTGTGGCCATAAGTGTATCAAACGATGTCTGTTTTCTATGTGCTAGTAGTCTATAGAATCATGGCGACATAAGCTACGCATAGGTACTCATAAATTTCAGTTTCGGGAACTTTAGAAATTCGGCTCTGTCATCCTATGTGTTTTCTGCAGATGGGTTTAGAGTGAGGGTTTTGAGTGTAGAAGCTTAGGGACAGGTGTATCCTAGTGAGGGGATGGTGTTCCTTAAGTTTCCTACAAATCTGGCATGATTAGGTGAGCTACCTTACGCATGTGTGTATGTGGCTAGGTGGTGTAGTTGAGGGCAGTGAGGTTCTTGATTGTGGTTTAGTTGGCCTTCCAGAGTGTTGTATGTGTAGGATGGTCTCAGCCTGATAAGCTTAAGAGATTTCCTCTGTGTGCCTATCGTGTCATCTGTGTCCTCGATTGACATTATGTTGATCTAGGTAGTGTTTGCATGCACCTAATGGGTGTGTGAGTAGCTTCTCGTCCAACACTTGCATTATTCTTACAGAATTTGGAAAGAGCAGAAAACCATGGACTAGGAGATTTATGCCATGAAGGTATGCCACGCAACAATGTAACGTTATTCAATGCATTGAACTCAAGGAGAGCTCTAGAACTCCAAAACAAAATTAAGCAAGAGCGTGAGAGGAATGCATCAACAATGACACCATCGTTGGCCATCCAAGGATGTAATGAAGAGATTGTACACATACAATCAACTTCCTCTCAATGTGTTGTGGATACCATATCCACTCCTGTATTTCAAAAATTGCCTGAGAATCTTTTGCTACAGCTAGATAATTTTGCAGGAGAGAATAAAAATCGATATTTGCTAGCATACTTATCCTTGTTAGTAGCAAAAGGAGTTTTCAAAACCGTGCATTTGGGATTCTTAATGGTGGGTCATACACATGAGGACATAGATGCAATGTTTAGTAGGTTCTCAGAAAGATTGAGAACAGGAATGACATTCACTTTTCCACATCTGATGGAACATTTTCAAAAATGTGAAATCTCATCTCTAGCACAATTTTTGATGACACAGGTTCTCGACTTTAAATCCTTTGTGCAAGGGTACATGTGTGACGAACAAGATTCTCTAGTCGGACACTCTAAGCCACTTCAATTTCGTTTCTATATGCAAGGTGAAGTCCCAGTAATGCAGTACAAAATTCATCCCAAATCACCCGATTGGATGCCAAAGGAGTCGGGAATTGAGTTGTGGAAAAAATATGACCAGGGAAAACCAAAATTACCAACAGGGTCTCCAGATGTGGTACCTATAGCAGACTATGTGAGAGATAGTCCGCTTGTTATTCAAGGGATTAAGTCATATCTTGAATTTTGGAAAAGATGTTCTCTATTAAAGGGAAAGGACCATGACTCCACAAAATACATGGAGCCTGTTATCACTTATTGGCAAAACATAATCAATGAGCTTGAACAACCAACCAATAAACACATTGGTGAATATACAACATTTTGGCCAAAGACTATAGGGAGTCATCGAATGCAAGAGATAGAGGAAGACAGAGATGAGTTTCAAGGATATGAAGAATTGAATGATCACTATGTTGGTCCTCAAAGTGATGTAAGAAAAGGGGATCTTGTTCTTGTGAGACCCGCAGGTCCTCAATATCCGATATGGCTAGGAGTGGCAGAGTCAAACGTTGATGTAAACAAATCATCTCCTAACTACAAGAAAGTTCTGATTCAGTATTGGGCACCAACACATCGAAAACGAAATCCCACAATCCAAGAGCAGTATGAGGATTGTTGGAAAAAGAGTTGGTGCTGCAATCTTGCTGACCCAAAGCGCTGGGAGTGTGTTGATACAATTGTATGGTCATGGACTCCAAGGGGTGGAAGAATTGCGGAAACAATCAAGATCCCATTAAATGTCATGGAGAAGGCACAGGCTAGCGTAATAGGAGAAATTGAATAGCATTTCATATCTTGCTCATTGTTTTATTTCCCCAGCTTATGTATGATTTTATGAAGTATTTTTAAACACCCACATAAAAATAAAAATTCTAAAAGGTGTTTCTCAACACCACCATTTTCTTGGGAATCTATCTCTTTTATGAAGTGTTTTGAAACACCCACATAAAAATAAAAATTTTAAAAGGTGTTTCTCAACACCACCATTTTCTTGAGAATCTATCTCTTTTATGAAGTGTTTTGAAACACCCACATAAAAATAAAAATTTTAAAAGGTGTTTCTCAACACCACCATTTTCTTGAGAATCTATCTCAATTAAATGAAAATTTTCCAAATTTAATGGGAAATAGGAATACATAGGCGTTGAAATTAGTCCCAAAGTTGTGGGATTTTCCCATCTCATCTAAAATGGTGTTATTATTTTAAAAATCCTTAGGTTACAGCTTACAAATTGAAGGGCATGCTATTATCAATTGCTTCATAGCTTTCTGGGGTGATTGTGTACAATTGCCTTCTCTTTGGGATGTGCTGCATGGGTATTTTGATACATCATACTAGATGTGAAAGTATGTAGATGATGGGATGCACATTGTTTAGCTTGAAGGTGTATGTATCTAGTTTCTTGTGGTACAATCCTTGTACAACATACGGGCATCTGTCAATTAAATTGATCCATTCATTGATGTATCCCTTATCCACCTTCTCCCTTGCTACAACACACTTGACTAGGTAGAGATCCACATCCTCAGCATTGGCTGAAGAATCTGAATTTATCACAAATGTTTTTCCAACACATATAGCACTACTTAATGCATCATGATGGCCTTCATAAGTGAAGTCGTCATAGTCGATGACTTCATCTACTAGAAGGTCACCTATCGGCTCAGAATCATTTTTAACATCATTAGGTAATGGCAAAAAAGATGATAATCCCAAGGTTCCATGTGACCTTTGTTGATGTAGCAATTCCAATTTGAGTGCATGCATACATCATAGAAGCATGCCAATGGTCTTGTTGCAAGGGCAGGTAGATCTTGCAAGTTGTGACCATGAAAAGCATGTAGAGAGCAAGTTTCCTTAATAGTGGCACAATTCCACTTGACTTATCTGTTCACATCCCCTAATTTAACCTCCCAAAACACATGGGAACATTCCATTACTTTTGAAGAATATGATTCAAGTGGTGCTGTCTTTGACAGGTTGGCTTGGCAACAATAAGAAACCACATCTGTTGCGCACTTTAGAAAAGCTCCATTAGGCTTCAAATGTTCATGGGTCAAGGTTCTTTTCACAATTGCTTCTACACCATTGTGTTCTCGCTTTCCATGCCCTAATCCAAAGAAGAACCAAATCATCCCAATCCTTGTCGGTCCACTATATCTTGAAACAAAATAGAAAGACCTGGATCCCTTGAACTATGAGGCCACACCATCGAACCACACCCAGTACTGTTTATGAGTCACACCCTCTTGTTGTAACCAATCATGGTGCATCATGAATCAGTGTTGCAGAAACAATGTGTCACGCACCTTGTCATCCGATATGAAGAAGTGGATAATTTTGAGTACCTCCCCTTCCTTGTGGTAGTACATTATGTGTACAGAAATGGTTACCTGATTAGAGTGCCAATGCAATGATTGAATCTCATTTTGTTCCTTGAAGGCATAATTCTCTGCAAAATCAACAATTGAAACCACCACATCATCTGGAAACTAATTAGACAGTCCTTCAATTTTTTCTCTTGCCATCAAGCTATATAGCTATGAGTGATGAAGATTTCAACTTGGACTTCAAGAGTTGAACTAGGAACTCCCATCACTGCATTTCTTTATGCAACAAATATTTTCTTTTTGTTGTTGTTTCCATGCTTGTCTTTTCCTTCTACATATGCAAATACTTTCATAGTAATACTCTTACCTAGCTTCGCTATCTCCAAGAAATATAACTCCATCCTCTTCACTCTACGCATCTTACAATCTCACATCATACATTCCCTTATATGGAAACCTGCACTTGGTTGCTTTGGATAGAGAACGGACTCCTGCAGGTCTGTGACACCTTTGAACGTGTGAAGTCAAGCCTCACAACCCATGATGCTAATTTCTTATTCGTGGCACAAATATTGTACACACAATTGCAACCTCCTTCATGCATACCCAAAGCACGAGAGTGCATGTGTTTCAATGTGTCCTTTATAAATGACATTTTCACATGGTATTCACAACAGCATGTGTATCTATCATTAAGCAGCCTACAAATGAATGGATTCAAAATCTCAAACATTCCGATGCCAATCTTGCAATCTAGATGCTTCTCCCTGGACATGTAAAACAACTCAACCTACAATATCCATAAATGATCAATTTATGCTCCCAGAATGCTAACTACAATATACATAATGCCAACCAAGACATTGAGCATGCTCTTCAAAACAAATCAGCATGTTAACTAGCACACTCAATATGCTAACAATGTGTTAACAAGAAAATTTACTAGCATACCCACTATGCTAACTAGCATACCAGGTATCCTAACTAGCATATATAGTATTATGATCAGTATACCCAGAATGCTAACTAGCATACTAGGTATGTTAACAAGCACACCCATTATGCTAATGAGCATCTTTGATAATCACTAGCATACAAAGTGTGTTAGCTTGCATACACAATATGCTAATGAGAAAATTGGGTATGCTAATTAGCATACTGGGTATGCTCACTAGCATACAGTTTGTTAGCAATAATACGAGTATGCTACTTAGTATACTAGGTATGCTAACTAGCATAGAGAGTGGTAGCCTCCATCCCCCATGGCGTCCACAAGAAAACATGTAAAATAGTACGTGCAAACAAAATAAGGGACTTATAATTAGGTATATTTACATAAAAATATACTTATAAAAAGGGTTTTAATTGAGAAAGTGAAAATTTTCATACATAAGGGCTAGTTTTTTCACAAAAATTCACACATAAGGGGTACATATAGTACTTGAAAATATACAGATAAGGGACTATTTAGATATCTCTTGTTTGCACGTGCTATATGAATTTTTTACATAGTGGACTCCCTGGCCTCCATCCCCACTCATTATGATAAATAGCATATAAGAAATGCGAGCTAGCAGACACATTGTGCTTACTAGCGTAGTAGGTATGTTAACTAGCATACTCAGAGATGACTTTCATATGAGGTATGCTAAATTAAATAGCATGTGTGCTAACTAGCTAGGTATGTTAATTTTAGCATGGTGAGTATGCTAAGTAGAATAGACATTGTGTTAATTGCTAGTTAGCATTCAAGAAATGCTAACTAGTAGACAAAATGCGTCTACTAGCATAGTAGGTATGCTAATTAGCATACTATGCATGCTAACTAGCATATGATGTATGCTAAACTGAGTATCATGTTTGCTAAGTAGGTATGTCAATAAGCATGGTGAGTATGGTAAGTAACATACACATTGTGTTAATTTCTAGTTAGCATATTCAAAATGTAGACACATCTTGTTTACTAGCATACTAGTGAGGGCCGCTTTTTAAACACAACCCATCTCTCTCTATGGAAAAGCCCCCTTCTCCAAAATTCTCAAGTGCAGGGCATGTGAACAACCACTTGAGGATCAAGATAAACATTATGGAGTTCACTAAAGCAGAAAACCTTGCACGGTAAGGAGCCTTTGTCCCCAAGTACCGACGGAGCCACTGATAATCATTTTTCTCCCTCTTTCATTTTCTCCTCAAAGGGCTCCACTTTCAAGATAATTGATAACTATATTTTGTGAAATAAGAGGGCACTCAATGGTTTGTACAACCATGGCCACCACATTCTTACAAAAGCAAATAAAGGGGGTCTCCTTCTCATTATCACCTCTCTCCACTTTGTCCTCTTCCATCCATGGAGCCTTCCCTCTCCTTGTCTTCTCTCTCCCTCTCACTCTCTCTCTTTACTGAAATTTTCATTGTTCTCTCCCTTCTCTCTCTCTCTCTCTCTCTCTCTCTCTCTCTCTCTCTCTTTGACCAACAAAAAAACAGTATCTCCCTCCACACACACACACACACACAAAAAGCTAAGAACAACCAATTTTCAACCCCGGGGGATTCACCATGGAAAACTTATCGCACCACGTAAGTGCAGGGGAGGGGGGGTTTTCTACAAGCTACATAAGCGTATAAGTTAGGGGTAGGCCCTCAATAATTTATCTCCTAAACTTAAAAATAAGGGAGGGGGTATCATATTTAGGGGGCGGCGGGGGGGGGGGGGGGGGGGGGGGGGCGGAGTGAGAAAAGGAAAAAATAAGAGGAAGTTTTTGTGCTTCAAAATCATGGCTTGCCAAAAGAGTCTTCCCTCAAACTTGTGAGTCAATAGCTACCAAGATACATACAAGAACCAATAGTACTTTGTATCAATTGCTTGTTTTATTACTATAGTTCATTTTTTGAGATATGAAAGCTAAAAAGAGTTTGTATATGCAAATTTACACGGATAACCTGACACAACTTTATAACCATGTTCTTTTAGTAATTTAGATTGGTCAAAATTGGACGAGTAGCTAGAGTGCAGGCTGGACGGACACATAGTTTGAAAGTCAAACTAAGACACATTGAAGGTACATCTAGTTATCAACAAAAGTGGATCCTTAGAACATTGCCAGTCACTATGCTACACGCTCTTTGACTAGTTTTACTTAGTTAGAACATGTGAGACCTAAATTTTATATGTAAGATAGGGGTATGATAGTTTTTTGCATTGACATTTGTATAAGCGTAAAAAGGGGGGTCATATTCCCTAATATGAGTCGTATATAGGGGTTTTATCAAAGTTGTCCGCTCGCAGGTGGCATCCTGTTTTGTATATAGAGTGAAACCCCCGGGTTTTCAACACACATAGAGTACACACACACACACACACACACACTTGTTTATCACTCTCGTGTCTTTCCTAAGCTCTCCATAGTTGAAATTGATGTTTTTTAAGCCACATGCACACACACACACAACCTACTCCTTAACACTCATCCCACTCTCATAATCACCACCAAAAACTCTCACAAATCAGCCCATAAGCTCAAAATAGTCAAATTATAGCCACCATCATTCACACACATGCATATGCTCTTGTATATACGTGCTTCACGCAAACGACTTCAATGAAGTGACGACCCCTGTGACAACCGCAAAGGCACTTGACTGCGACCACTACAAAACGACACGGCACAAGGGAGGATTTTCTGAGAAAAGCATAAAGTCATGAAGCTCCAATCAGGTGGGCTATGCCTATGTTCACCAATTTTGAATGGCAACATCAACCTCGTAAGCATCTTTTACTCCATCTACGCCCCTCCATTAAGAAGAGGATGGAGTCTAGGAGGGCCTCTTTATTTGCCATGAGCTTATGGAGGTGATTAAGATTTTGACAAATAGGTGTACGCCATGTGTGCAAGAATGGTGGGTGAGTAAGAGATGTGCAAGCGTTGTCGAGAAATTTACGGTCTTGCCAGGAAAGCACCGGGCTTATGGCTGTGAGAGTTTGTGAGAGAACTCAACAAAAACTATATAAAGGAGTTAAACCATAGATGCCATGAAGACTAGGGTTTGGAAAGAAGTGCAATCAAAGAAGACTCACTCTTTCTCTCTTGCATTCACACACACAAAGAAAGAACGCAAAAGAGAATGTCAAAACAATACGAAGATGAAAACATCAAGGCTATGGTCATATCGTATCATGGGTAGTATGAAAGGGTTAATGGATGAGTTAATGGCATTCAATCTTGGCTGACCAAATAGGCTACGAATTGTTCTTTGGAATTGTAGTTTTGTGCTTACCATAATATATATATTTTGTCTAGTGATTGGGATTAATTGTGTGTACAAATCCTCTTGGTTCATAGCAAGATACTACGCTTACATCAAAAGAAAAATTATAGTCTATGAGAGGTAGTATGATGGGATCCGGTGATAGAAGTATTTCATTGAGCCTTTCAGGGTCGAACAGAAACACTATACGTTGTTGAAAGTGTATTTTACGGCTAATCCATACGTTAATTCTAATAGATCGTACAGAGTGAAAGCGATAGAAATGATCATCGTGTGGGTTATTCATCTAGGATAGTATGTGAGAAATGTAGATATGAGAGAAGTGAAGAGATGAGAAGTTTCCCTCCCAAGCCCTATTCTTGCCCGTAGGCAATAAGGATACTGCGGGGAGAGATGTACCTGTAGCAAGAGAACCTAGAGAGGATGAATTACTAAGAATGAGAGAGATAGGTTCAGTTAAGGAGATGATATTAGATATATATATATGTATATGTTGGATTAGAGATGAAAAAGAACAACAAGAAATCAAAAAGACATCAATGTAGAACACATCTTACTTGACAAACCCTTTGGCAACATTATTGATGGAGAGAGAAGAAGAATGGAGAATTCCACTTTGATTGATACACCAATTGCAAGACCTTCTTTGATTAGAGTTGATCTTCCAAGGTTAGCTTGTGACAAGAATGGCTAGTCTTCTTCGAGGAGAAAGTGTAGGCTTAGGCTTATGTTAATGGCTAAGTACAATTAGGCATTACTACTCACTCCCTCAAGAATTCCTCTCATCAATGGCTTGAATGCTTCATTTCCTTCCAAGGAAGAAGAGGTCCCCTTTTATAGGTGAAGGGAACCCCCAAGGGTTTACACAAGAAGAGAGGAGCCAATGTGAACAGGAATTGGAAAAGTTGGAAATGAGCTACCCCTGCATGATGTGGGCAGACTGGGGTCCAGTATTTTGATCATATCTCCTCAACCGTGGCTCCAAATAAAAAAGTAAAAATATGGGAAAAAACTTCAGCTCATTAGCTACGATTTTCATTTTAAAATTGTTTTCCAATTTGGATTGGAACCTTGTGTAAAAAATTCATCAAAATAGGGTCCATTTATGGCAGCAAAAGTCTTCATGTGGTCTCCTTAGCCTAGACTTTCATTTAATTCCAAAGGACACCTCATGCCATATGAAAGCATGACATTGCTGCTTGACAAAGTTTTGTAATCATGCTTGCAATAATGCATTAAAATAAGTGTATCTTTGAAATCATGCCACCTAGTGTCCCACTAGGATTTGATTCTCTCCTAGTAGCTATTTAAAAAGAAATATAAGAAAAGTATAAAAAATACATAGAATATATTTATATTGGAGTTTACCCTAGATATAGGATCCAGCTAGGGTGTGAGATGATAATGAAATAGTAGAAATAAAGAATCAATGCTTTTTGCCCCAAGTTAAAGAGGCGGAGCTATTGATGCTTTTCCCATAGTATTTTTTGATGGTAAAGTAAGGATATGTTACCCTTGAGAAAAATAATAGGATGAGATAGAAGGCTTATTATTAAACTTAAATATGCATATGTACACTATAGGAAATATAATTATGTATCTAAAAAAATACAAGATAGATCTTGTAGCATGCGTTCCCACTATGTACGTGTCACAGCACGACATCCACTCCCTCTAAACCTGCACATCCTCCGGTATGTGCCACATTGTCTCTTTGTAAGATTAGACCTCTTGTACATCTTCCTTGTCTTCTTCTCCACTGGATGATTCCAGAGCTTCATGTTCACTTTGATCTTCACCTGTGTTTTTCTCTTCTTCCTCATCCATATGTTCTAGATCATTGTCTCCTCTTCTCTTAAACATTTTAATCCTTTTTCCTGCAATGGGAATCTTTACTTCTGTACCATCTAGTTCAAACAAGCTGTATGTAGCATTTTCATGCACATGCTTTACAACATACGGTCCAAACCATCTTTTTGAGAACTTACGCATGACTGTGTGCTGGTTATCAAGGCTACTATCATACACTAAAACCCAGTCACCTTTGTCAATTTCTTTGCTCCCGAGTCAATGTCGCTTATCAAAATAGTCCTTGTTTTTCAACCTTGCATTTTTGAGTCGTTCTTTGCAGCTTCAATGTCTCCAGGTCTTCTCTCTAGCTGCCTTATACGCAGTGCAAGGAGATCTTCCCTACTAAGCCCCTCTTGCCAAGGTAGTACATTCCATGTGGGAATTGTATCCTCAATCGGCATCACTGGCTTTTGACCATGCATTAGCTCCGCAGGCATGTAGCTAGTTACTGAGCTATGTGTTGTACGATCATCCCATAAAGCATATGGTAACAATTTTGGCCACTCACCAACTCTTCCTTCGCAAGCCTTGGCCAAAGCTTTGATGATAGGAGGATGCCCTCTTTCACTCTTTCCATTGCCTTCAGGGTTGTAAGCTGTAGTAAGAGAAATCTTGATCCCTAATCTAGAAAAGAACTCCCTTGCTTCTTCGGCATCCAGTTCACCTCGATCTGCAGTGATTTTTCCCACACAACCATAACGGAAAATCACCTCATCAAGAAGGAATTTGCACACAGCTTCTGTGGTCTTAGCTCTTAATGCTCTTCCTTCAACCTGGTTAGTTAGGTCCTCTCGTGCAAGAACCAAGTATCTCATCTGCCAGAGTTCTAAAGGCATCGTGACTAGATCCACAGCCCATTTATAGTGCATGGCTAGTGGATATGTAGGGTGCAATCCATCACGATGTCGAACATTTGAATACATTTGACAAGTTACATATGACTCTACAAACTGAGATACATCTTTATACATACCCTTCCACCAGTATTTTTCTTTCAACTTGGAGAAGGTTGCCCACACACCCCTGTGTCCAGCCCATAGACTCTCATGAAACTCTTGCATGAGCTTTACTTGAGTCTCTTTTTTACATATAACCCGTTGTGGTGTAGCACCCTTTTGTTTAGGATGCTTCCACAAGTAACCATCCCTTAAAAAGTACCCATATGCTTTCCTGCGTATCCTCTTGAATTCTTGTTCAGACCAATCATCCTGTTTTGTTAGAGTACTCAAGTACCTTCCAATAGAAATCCAATCACCTTCATAAAGATCTTTCAAGAACAATTCAAGTGAATTAGTCATGCAGACATTGTTACCTTTGACATGAGAGATAGAATAGAATTTTGTGCCTACATCATCTCCCTCATCAATCAGTTGTGACTCATCTTCATACCTTGCCCTTGATAGCATATCTGCCACTGTATTGTCTTTACCTGCAATGTGCTTAAACTCGGGATTTAAGGACTTAATGTAGGCAATCCACCACAACATAGCAATGTCTGGTGTTGAGCAGCTTGTAATCATCCCAAGAAGTGGTAGACAATCTGTTTCTACAACCACACATGCACCAATTAGGTACTCTTTCCCACTTTTCAAGGTTGTAACCATACCCCATAACTCTCTCTTTATCTGTGGATAGTTTCTTTGGCGAGCACTTAGTACCTTTGCTCCAAATCTTACCACATATCTGTGTCCTTCTTTGTCATCTTGCCCTATTGCCCATCCAATCCCTGTAGGACTGGTATCTACTGTCACAATCACTGGCCTTTGACACTCATAGTCTACCTTTCTCAAAGGCGTTGCTGACTGGAGTAACTCCTTTAGCTTTTTCATGGATTTTACATGTGCTTCTGTCCATTTAAACTTTTGATTCTTTCTAAGGCTGATAAAGAGGATCAGCTACATGTGCATAATGTGGAATCCAAATAACATAGAAGACACATGCTCCCAGAAACCTTCTAACCTCAGTGATGCTAGTGCATGTTTCTTTCATTCTTTGGATGGCATCTACCTTTGATGGACAAGGTTTCCTACCATATGGCCCGCACATGTGCCCCACAATGAGCACTTCTTTGACACCAGACATATACTTTTTCCCTGACAATGTAAGATTCACTTCTTCCAACCTAGACAAAATTTTATCACAATCATTTATGTGATTTACCACAAACCTGCGACATCCCTTGAGATCCAAATCTTCATCTTTGTCACTTTCTTCACATCCTTTGATAGGCAAATCATCAATGAAAGGCATTGTGGTTTGAGGAATAAAGTCACGTAAGACCTTATTCATCCCATTCATCATATGTGCAACCGAGTTGGTTGCTCCCTGTGGCAAGGTACACATCCTTACCAAACCCAAAGGTGTCCTCATGGTTGTCAAGTCTCTGCTTTCGATTACAAGCTGAAATTGATCATACCCTGAGTAGAGATCCCCATTGAGTAGATTGCCCTCCCTGCAAACGCCTCTGCAAATTCATCCACAATTGGACCTGTACCTACATTTCTAATTGTCACCTTGTTCACTGGTTGCATATCTTGGATGAAGCGTAGAGAACAATTCTTCTTTGGAACTGTGAACCACCTATTTGAGTATGGAGCACAAGAAGTCTCCAAGATTCCCATTTTGATTTTCTCATCAGTAGCTCTACTAACTTTGGCAAATGAGCCTTTGGAACCGGAATAGGCCGCAGATTCCAAGGCACATGAGGTATTGTGAAAATTACCATAGGAGCTACAATATAAGGATCAACACATCCTATCTCATGTGGCTCAAATGCAAAAGCCTTACCATGCTTTGAAAGCATTTCTTTGAAGCACTTTGTCTCCTCTTGTGTTAGAAACTCCTCGCAACCAATCTGCAACTCTTGAAAGGACTCCTTTGTGAAGGTATGCCCGATCTTTTTAGGATTCCGCAAACTTGGTTGTAAAGAAGCCTGTTCAATCTTTTCCCTGTTGTTGGGTGGTAAGGGTGAAGCTACTGGTTTCACCTTCTTTGCTACACTCTTGTATTTAGTTTCAACATGGACTTCTGGGCCAGACCTCATTATAGCATCAAGCTCACCCATAGTATCTACAAAAGAAACTTGTTTACACAAACCCAAAACATTTTTAGTAGGCTTTAGCAACCCACTCTTTTTCATGCCTATTTGTACATTATGCACATATTGCCTCTCATATCTCTTCAAATCTTCAAGTTTTGTAAAACATACTGATCCATTCCTTGTTACCAAGGAGCTCATCGAGAAAGTTTCACCTATTTTTGGATCAGGCGAGACCCGTTTTCTTTCTGTACCACTGCAATCCCGCTTTACAATGGTACTTGGCCAAAACCCATCATTTCTCTATGATCATGAAACTCTTTGCTTACCTTTGGTAGAGGATGTTCTCTGAGGTTGTCACGATTTCTTTCATGGTTTACACAGACTGTGAGAAATTGGACAGCTCGTTTACCATCTTTGCTACGTATTCTAGCATATGCTGAACCATCGTCCATTACCTTTGTTACCATTCGAACTCCCACAATGTAGGGTTGTCCAAGGATGAGATGATATGAAGATGTATCCTATACAAAGAAGTTTTGGTCAATCTTTACATCACCTATTGTTACCTTCACACCTGGACATGCTGCATACAATTCACCGGATGAATTGTTTGCCACTTTTACCATCCATCCATGATCTGTGTCCATCGGCCATTTGCACTTGTTGTAGAGACTCTTTGACATTATGTTTATTTCTGAACCATGGTCAATCAAGGCAACAAATGGCTCTTCAAGATCACCTACCTTGACTAAAGTTTCTGTAGTAGCCCTTGCCCTATGACTTCGTGAATAGTAACTCCTAGGAATATCTTCAACTTCTTCATCATCATTTGAGAAATACACTTGCTTCACTCTCCCACTAGATTGGTAGCATTCGACCACAGCTCCATCATTCTCCTTATTTTGCAGTTGCATCCCTTGTGTCTTTGAGGTTTCCCCTTCAACCTGTGGACGAGAAACTTCAGCAAGGGTTTGCCTCTTTCTCTTGATGATGTCAATGATCTCCTCATGGAATTCACGCTTTGCAATGCCAAGAACTTCTCCCAGAGTAAACTCAATCTTTCTATTCAAGATCCTTTCCTCCAAGACTTTCTTTAAATCTGTAGCAACCTCAATATCAGATTGTAGTTTATAAGTTGGGCCTTTTGTCTTACCTTTTGTTGGCTCTTTCTTCTTTCCTGTTGTAGAATCCTCCATGAGTACTTCAGGTGGAGATGCTCCTTGTGTTGAGGGTGTTTGAGAAGGCATTGAGTCGCTTCTTCCCCCACTTCTAGAAGCTCTTTTTGATGGTCCTTCATCAGCATTCTCACATCTGCGCTTCTCTTCTACAATTGCCTCATTTTGTTGGCATTTTGTAATGTAAGCATGCACTGACAATGAGTCCACTGGATCATTCCATCCTATTTCTAGACATATGCAATCACCTGCTTCATGTAGAATCTCTTTTGTAAGCTTTCCCTTTTTAGCTAATTGCATGACATTTGGCCAAATTTGACCATGATGGTCACTCACCTCTTCATCACAAAAATGTTCAATTTTTACTCCATAAGTAGCTGCCTCAACTGAAGAGGTGGCATGCTTGGTTGCCATATCTTCAACTAAGGTTTGCATTCCCCCCTTCCCAAAGTTAGTTCTCAAGGGTAGACTTGTCTCTCTTAAGTGGATTTTACCATCCTTAAAAAAGACAACATCTTTTGACAAAGCATCACTAAAATCATCACAATCCCTTCTTACATGGTCTGTACTATCACACCAAATACATCTATTAACAAACCCTTCTTTGGGTTGTTGTCTTTGCCTAGGAAGTGGCCCTGATGGTTGGCCTTTTTCTTCAAGCTTTGCAAACTTCACCTTCAAGTCACGCATTCCCTTCACAAGCTCATCTAGCATGGACTCATCAAACTTAGGAGCAATAAAAGTAGGCTTTACCATTTTGTCAGAAGTTGAGGTGGAAGGACTTGTAGTGTTTACTACCATCTTGTCCCTTCTTCTTTGTCGTTTGGCAAGCAGTGAGACAGCACCTTCAACCTCATTCCAGTCGGTCTTTAGTCCTTGCTCAGCATCTTTATCTTCAAGAAGAAGCTCCAAATTTTCTTGAAACTCTTTACCTGCAGCTTGTAAGAAAAGATCTGTCTTCTCTGCATCTAGTGTGGCCCTTTCTGTCCTAGTGAGTTGTGCATAGCGCCGCTCAAATTCCCTAAGTAGCTCTGTTATTGATAGTCCTTGCTTTGGCTTGACTACCCATTCTAAGAATGTCCTTTTGGTCACTCTCTCCGAGTCCTCCATGAAATATTCCTCCTTTAAAGCTACTTTGAGTTCTTCCCAATTTCTCCCATGCCCATCTTTAATTTCCCTAACATGCTCCCTAATTTCTGGAGCAACAACTAGCTCAAAGCTTTGAATCATCTCACCTTCTGACACGCGATGCAGCTCCATCTCCTTCACATACTCGCGTAAGTACTTGGTTACATCTTTGCCATTGAACTGATCCATTCTGTTGACGACCGCTTGTATGGCCTTCGTTGCTGAAATCTCCCTTCTTTCAGTAGCATGTTGTTGTTGCATGAACATTGCAAATGCTTGAAACATTTGCATTGTTGCTGGGTCAAAATGCATACCCTGTTTCTCAACATGATCACCCATGGTTACCCACAAACTCTCACCCTAGCAGATTCACGTCGGGTTCACCAAAAATATGTCGAGAAATTTGCGGTCTTGCTAGGAAAGCATCGGGCTTATGGCTGTGAGAGTTTGTGAGAGAACTCAACAAAAACTATATGAAGGAGTTAAACCATAGATGCCATGAAGACTAGGGTTTGGAAAGAAGTGCAATCAAAGAAGACTCACTCTTTCTCTGTTGCATTCACACACACAAAGAAAGAACGCAAAAGAGAATGTCAAAACAATACGAAGATGAAAACATCAAGGCTATGGTCATATCGTATCATAGGTAGTATGAAAGGGTTAATGGATAAGTTAATGGCATTCAATCTTGGATGACCAAATAGGCTACGAATTGTTCTTTGGAATTGTAGTTTTTTGCTTACCATAATATATATATTTTGTCTAGTGATTGGGATTAATTGTGTGTACAAATCCTCTTGGTTCATAGCAAGATAACTACGCTTACATCAAAAGAAAAATTATAGTCTATGAGAGGTAGTATGATGGGATCTGGTGATAGAAGTATTTCATTGAGCCTTTCAGGGCCGAAGAGAAACACTATACGTTGTTGAAAGTGTATTTTACGGCTAATCCATACGTTAATTCTAATAGATCGTACAGAGTGAAAACGATAGAAATGATCATCATGTGGGTTATTCATCTAGGATAGTATGTGAGAAATGTAGATATGAGAGAAGTGAAGAGATGAGAAGTTTCCCTCCCAAGCCCTATTCTTGCCCGTAGGCAATAAGGATACTGCGGGGAGAGATGTACCTGTAGCAAGAGAACCTAGAGAGGATGAATTACTAAGAATGAGAGGGATAGATTTGGTTAAGGAGATAATATTAGATATATATATATATGTTGGATTAGAGATGAAAAAGAAAACAACAAGAAATCAAAAAGACATCAATGTAGAACACATCTTACTTGACAAACCCTTTGGCAACATTATTGATGGAGAGAGAAGAAGAATGGAGAATTCCACTTTGATTGATACACCAATTGCAAGACCTTCTTTGATTAGAGTTGATCTTCCAAGGTTAGCTTGTGACAAGAATGGCTAGTCTTCTTCGAGGAGAAAGTGTAGGCTTAGGCTTATGTTAATCGCTAAATACAATTAGGCATTACTACTCACTCCCTCAAGAATTCCTCTCATCAATGGCTTGAATCCTTCAGTTCCTTCCAAGGAAGAAGAGGTCCCCTTTTATAGGTGAAGGGAACCCCCAAGGGTTTACACAAGAAGAGAGGAGCCAGTGTGAACAGGAATGGGAAAAGTTGAAAATGAGCTGCCCCTGCATGATGTGGGCAGATTGGGGTCCAGTATTTTGATCATATCTCCTCAACCGTGGCTCCAAATAAAAAAATAAAAATATGGGCAAAAACTTCAGCTCATTAGCTACGATTTTCATTTTAAAATCGTTTTTCAATTCGGATTGGAACCTTGTGTAAAACATTCATCAAAATAGGGTCCATTTATGGCAGCAAAAGTCTTCATGTGGTCTCCTTAGCCTAGACTTTCATTTAATTCCAAAGGACACCTCATGCCATATGAAAGCATGACATTTCTCCTTGACAAAGTTTTGTAATCATGCTTGCAATAATGCATTAAAATAAGTGTATCTTTGAAATCATGCCACCTAGTGTCCCACTAGGATTTGATTCTCTCCTAGTAGCTATTTAAAAAGAAATATAAGAAAAGTATAAAAAATACATAGAATATATTTATATTGGAGTTTACCCTAGATATAGGATCTAGCTAGGGTGTGAGATGATAATGAAATAGTAGAAATAAAGAATCAATGCTTTTTGCCCCAAGTTAAAGAGGCGGAGCTATTGATGCTTTTCCCATAGTATTTTCTGATGGTAAAGTAAGGATATGTTACCCTTGAGAAAAATAATAGGATGAGATAGAAGGCTTATTATTAAACTTAAATATGCATATGTACACTATAGGAAATATAATTATGTATCTAAAAAAATACAAGATAGATCTTGTAGCATGCGTTCCCACTATGTACGTGTCACAGCACGACAGCGTGACCAAAGGATGCATGATTCCCCCAAAAAGGAGGTGGACAATTTTATTATTTTCATCCTTCTATAACTCCCACATATGATAGCCAATTTCAGCAAAGATTATAGATCCGCAATCTACGCACCAAGCTCTTCTTTTCGATATGTATGCTACATGATATGATTTTACCCGCTAGATTTTAAATTCAATTTTGGAGGAAATTTGAATTCAAATAAACTAGTTGTTTTACCTCTGTTTGAATTCAAAAGTTGTCATTTGATTACTTTCTAAATACCAGAGTTTTGAATTCCTTAAACTGTCAAATAAAGAGGCCCTCCTAGACCCCATTCTCTTACTAATGCATAATCTCTCATTTGTGTGTTAACACAAGATCATTGTATATTTTTTACTCTATATTTGAAATCTAGGGCATGAGTAAGAGAAACAAAGCCATAGTAAATGAAGTCTTGGCAGCCACTACCGCTATAAGTGGTGGATTTGAGTCTTTTCCAATGACAAACCACCTTCAACAACCTCTTGTAAAAAACCCTCTCTCTCTCTCTCTCTCTCTCTCTCTCAAATAAGCTAGCTACGACTAGCATACCTTGTAAAAACCCCATTTATCTACCCTCCATCTCTCTCTTCCCCTACTATTTTCTCTATGTGGACCTCTATCAAAAGAATCATTGCATCAAACATGGCTGACCCACGGTCACATGGTGTAGGTCACATCCCAATAAAAATATAAGAAAATTTTACCCTCTTTTTCTTTATAAGGAGGGTTCTCTATCACCAAAACACACAACGCTCTCACCAAAGCACAAGATCTAAATTATTAGAGGTTATGAGCATTTTGAGGTGTAGGCACTATGCCTCCACACTTTTAATATAGCTAAAAGTGTTAGTCCATGTAAAAGCGCATTGGGAGACACCATCACACCACAAGGGTAAGGAGGTTAGGCACACACAACCTACTCATCAACACACATACCACCTACATCATCATCAATCGCAATTCCTTGGTGCAATTTGAAGTGGGAGGATTTGACATTCAACAAGAGTGAAGGTTACCCTCACGGTATTCCTTGACATCATCTGCACAATCAAGGAGGCACCTATGGTCTCCTCCTTCATCTCTTGCCCTCTCTATCCATTAAATCTCTCCCCCCCACAAATATCTACTTTTTTTTGTTATGTCATTCTTCCTATTGTGCTAGATTTGTGAGTATGTCACATAGTTGTTTATTTCTTTTTCTTTGTATGTAGAGGTGAGGTTCGCCACCTTACGATTGTTTTGTTCTTCTGATTTGCATGAATAAGTGTGCGGGTTATCCAAGAGATCATGCGGCAAGTGCATGCGTTAGTTGAGAAGGGCATGGTTAGGCCTAGCTCTTCTCCATTTTGTTCACCCGTGTTATTAGTGCAAAAGAAACACGGCAGATATCGTATGTATGTCGACTATAGAGCACTAAATAGGATCACTACCAAAAATAGGTTTCCCGTTCCATGGGTAGAAGACCTATTTGATAAGCTGCAAGGGTCAACCTACTTCAGTAGGATTGACCTAAAAAGTGTCTACCATCAAATAGGGATATTTGATCAAGACATTAGAAAGACCGCATTTTGCACTACGTTTGGTCTTTAGGAATACATTGTCATGCCTTTTGGCTTGACCAATGCACCAACCACATTTAACTGCTTGATGGGGAAGCTATTCAAGCCTCACCAAACCTTTACTGGAGAGTTCTTTGATGATATCATCATCTACTCTAATCTTTATGTTGGAGACAAACCCTTGGAATGCCCACACACTATTCACACCTCCTATTGTTGTGGTATGCAAGTCATGTGAGCTCATACACTTTCCATCTTCGGGAGGAGAGGTTTCCATGTAGTGTGAGTGAATGAAAGTAGAAGGAGTAGAATCTTGTTTCATGGTGTAATGGAGGTGAGAGAAGGAAGAGGAGCTAGCTTGGTGTGAAACTATGTGGCGGGCAAGGGGAAGAGACGGGGGAGGAGATTGCTTGGTGCTACAATGGAGGTGGGAGAAAGCTAGCAGAGAGTAATGTTGGACTATATGGGGTGCGTGTGGTTGTTGCAGCAATGAAGAGCTTAGAAAAGAGTTTGTAGAGAGATAAAATCACTTTTTAGCTATAGAATAGGTTTGGAAAGACTTTGGGGGGTCGAAAATGATGTTTTGAACTTTTTTGGAAAAATTAAATTTTTGGAATTTTCTAGTGCACGTTTTTGACTTTTGGAGGTTCAAAATACTTTTTTGACCATGAAATAAGTTTGGGGACCTTTCATGGAGGGAAAACTTAAAATTTGGAACTTTCTAAAAATTTGAATTTTTTAGTGTATTTCTAAATTCGAACCAAAAAGTGGGAGAAAAAAGGTCAAAGTGGTCCCCCCCCCCCGCCCCCCCCTCCCGCCTCCCTTTCCCCTAGCCACCTTCCTTACCTTCTCACTATGTAAGAGGCCATTAACAGGTGTAAGGCTACCTTGTCCCCCTACTTTTTTGAGGGTATCGAGTGTGTCCACCACCCTCTTCCTATTGATAGCTCTAATTAACCTTAATCCCAAAGTGCCCCTAGAGGGTTCACATTTTTCCTAATGATGAACTCTACCTATGCTATGTGTACTAGACATGAGGCATTGTATGCTCAAAAAAATGTTTCTAGTAAGGTTTACTAGTTGAACAAGTTGATGGACCTTTGGATGAAGGAACATGTAGCCATGAGTGTACATCTTAATGAGTCAAACTCAGTTTATAGCCAATTGTCTGCTCTGAAATTCAACATTGATAATGAATTCAAAGCTACTTTCCTACTATACACTTTATTTCAAAGTTGGGATACGTTCATGACAACCATGAAAAAATCCAATGCTATACTGATGTATTTTGATGTGGAGAGCTCTTTGCTAACGGAAGAGCTGAAAAGACAAAATATTACAGCTAAAAAGTTTTCTAGTGCGTTGCCAGAGATAGATCTTAGCAAAGGGAGAAATTGGAAAACAGAGGCAGCAACAAGTCTCGTGGGAAAGATGATGAGTGCCATCGGTATGAAAAGAAAGGACACTTTGAGCCTGATTGCGTTAAGTGAAAGAAAGAGAAAGGCAAGGGTAAATTTTTTGATGATAGCATAGATGACAAAAAGGATGGTCAACATGAAAAGAAGAGCATGATTCAGATATAGAAAAACAATGTAGTCAGTCATGTGGATAGTGGCCATGATATTCTCTTTGCTTCTTCTTTTAGTGCACAATCTTTGGTTTCTAATTCTGATGATGACATGCACACCTAGATTTTGGATTTGGTTGCTTCATTCCATGCCAACCCCACATCAAGAATGGTTCTCTAGCTACAATGTTGGTAATTAGGGTGTTGCTCATTTGCGGGACAACCATGCATGTGATATTAGGGAGTTGATAGTGTGCAGTTGAAATTTCAGCATGGATCATATTTTACATTGCATCATGTGAGGCATGTACCCAAGCTCAAGAAGAGCCCGATAAGCACATGGCAGCTCGATGGTGATGGCTATCACAAAATCTTTGGGGATAGCAAGTGGAAAACTAGCAAGGGATCTAGGATCATTGATAGAGGTCCCAAAAGTAAAACTCTATATCCACTTCATGTATCTAGTGTACAAAACCATGTAGTTTCCATAACTGAGCAGCCAAGTGTTTCCTTGTGGCATTGTAGGTTGGGACACAAGGTGAGCATGCTCAAACTCCTCAGAAGAAATCTCTCTCATTGAAATCTGCTCTCTTGGAATTGGTACATTTTGATGTATGTGAGATGCAAGGGCTATCTCTAGAGGTATGTACAATCCAACATAAGGATGAGGCCCTGGATAAGTTCAAAAAATTTGTGGGATTTACTAAAAATCATGTCAGTAGTAAGGTAACGTGTCCGCGCTTTGAGAATGGGGGTGAGTATGTGTTAATGTCTTTTTAAGACTTTTGTGATAGTAAAATGATAAATAAAGAGTTGAATGCACCTCAATATCCACCCCAGAATGGGGCTGCAGAGCGGGTAAATCAAACTATTCAAGAAAAAGTCCAATGTATGCTATCTCATGCTGCATTACCCAATGGTTTTAGGGAAGAGGCTATTATGACAGTTGTACATTTGATTAATCGATCACCACCACATAGGTCTTTGGGTGGGGGAGTTACCCAAGAAGAATGGTCGGGCAATCCACCTTCGTATGCTCATTTGAGAGTGCTTGGTTGAAAAGCTTTTGTGCACATTCAGAAGGGAAGATTGCAATAACTTGGAGCTAAAGTCCTATAAGTGTGTATTCCTAGGATATGGTGATGATGGTGAAATGGGGTATAAATTATGGGATCCCAAAAGGAGGAGAATTGTCCGTAGCCAAGATGTAATCTTTCAAGAGGGTCGCAAGCACAAACAACCTCAAAGGGCTAAAGAAGTCAAAACAGTTGTTCTTTTGGAAGATGTACCTTTTGGAAAGTAGTGTATGCCCAAAGGTCAACAAAAAATTGATGATGATGTTCTTAATGTGTAGGGAATGGTGCTAAAACTTCTTAGCCAAAAATTTCCCATCGTAGCTCATAGTCAGAGCAACATAAATTAGGACAATAAAAAATGGCACACTCACATGTAGGATAGCATGCAAGATAATTTTGATGAGATCTTCTCTCCCATAGTCAAGATGACTACTTTGCGGATTGTTTTGGTCTTGGATGCATCAAGGGATTGGTAATTCATACAGATGGATGTAAAAATTGCATTTTTACATGGTAATTTGCATGAGGAAATGTATATGCAGTAGCTTGAAGGTTTTGTCAAAAAAGGGAAGGAAAAGATGGTATGTAAACTCAAAAGGAGTTTGTATGGGCTGAAACACACATCTCAAGAATGGTATCTAAAATTTGATACATTCATCCAATCTCAAGGGTTCAACGAAAGTTAGACTAATCACCTCTTCTACACCAAGAGGGTAGCAGATGCCAGTTTGATTATCTTGGTGTTGTATATAGATGATATATTGATTGTAGACCGAAATATTCATGCATTTGACATGTATTCATGCCTACAATAGCTTTGATATGAAGGATCTTGGTGAGGCCAATCATATTCTTGGAATGCATGTATTTAGGGATAGGTCAAAAGGTCTCCTTTATTTGTTGCAGTAGGAATATGTATCCATGATTTTGGAGCGTTTCCATATGGAAGGGGGAAGAAATTGGTGTACCATTGACTCCATATGTGAAACTTAGTGTAGCAGACAACCCTACATTTGAAAATGAAAAGGATGAAATGTCCAAGATTCCGTATGCTTCAGGTGTTGATACCATTGGCTCCATATGCAAAACTTATTGCAGCAGACAACCTCACATTTGATGATGAAAAGGCTGAAATGGCCAAGATTCCATATGCTTTAGCTGTTGGTAGTTTGATGTCTGCTATGTTGGATACACGTCCTAATATTGCATTTTTAGTGGGAGTGGTTAGGGGAAACATGGAAAATCCTAGCTAGAAGAATTGGGAAGCAGTAAAGGGGTATTATGAGGTACCTCAAGGGTACAAAGGATTTATGCATCTGCTTTGGCAAGCAAAAGACATATGTGATGGGATTTACGGATGCACACTATGCTAGTCATGAGGCCTACAGGAAGTCTACTTCGGGGTATGTTTTCACATGCATAGGGGGAGCAGTCTTTTGGATATCCATGCTACAAAATTGTGTTGAATTTTCTACAAGAGAGGTAAGTATGTTGTTGCTACGGAGGCATGCAAGGAGGCTTTATGGCTTTCTTGCTTGGTGGGAGATCTTGGCATTTCAGAGATTCCAATTCTCTGTTATTGTGATAGTCAGAGTGCTATCATGCTAGCTTGGAATCCTATATTTCATGAAAGGATAAAGCACATATAGGTGAAATATCACTTTATCTAGGATTTACTTGACAACAAGAGCATTGATCTTGTCAAGGTGCAGACCTTCTCATGAAGGGTCTTCTAGTTGAGAAGCTTGCTCATTGTTGACAGATGATGGGGCTTAGACATATATAGATGTTTTCAAATTGTACATAGATGATTCTCTTTCTTTACTTCAACATGTTTCCTTTAGGTGGGAGGTTGTTGGGATAAAGGGCCATGTGCCTGTCCATAATTGGGAGGTTGTATATTCACACCCTTATCGGGTGGTTGTATAATCCTACACTATATCTATCAGAAAAAACCTAAAGAGGTTCAACTCTTTTGTACCCACAAATACTATGTCAAAGCTATCATGTTGTAAATTTTGTGCATGCATCTCCATCACTTTATTGTTGTGTTTGATCCTACATTACAGTCAGAGTGTTGTGTCTGAACTCAATAGACTGCTGCGTTTGAATTTTGCAAACTACTGAGTTGGAAGCTGGAGGTTGAGTTTCATTCCATCCTTACAAATAGGGCATACATAGATTGACATCAAGTGCCTAGAATTGAAGTAAACAAGTACAAAGTGCATTGCAATTTTTGAAAAATTAATTGAATATATGATAATTGATTACGTGTATAGCTAGCTATCTATAAAATGGTCCAATTTCACGGATTTCCCTACAACTGTTTGAGCAGTGGGACCAAGGGACTATTTCTCTTTGCTGTACGTGATCTCATAGATTTTGGAGGGCATTGATTGTTTACTTTCTTAGCTAATTGTGATTGCTATCACCTTAGCTTTTGTTGCGGAACATGAGTGGATGAGTAGAGCCAATTGACAAGTCATAACAATAGCTTATCTTGGGACTTGATGATCATTGAGAAGAAGCAAACTATGTCCCAAAAGGCTCATTGTACAACAGAGGGCTACGAAAGGGGGTAATTCAAATGAGCAAATGGTTGGAGCTTAATCATTCTCCTCAAACCTTTTTTAACTTACATTGGTAGTTGTTTTGCAGATTTCCATTTAGCCTCTAGATAGTGGACCCATCTTTGAGGCACCCATCTTACTCTAAATCAAGCGTAGTCGATTTTTCCTTATTTCTCATGGAGCCACCAGCGAGCGAGCGAGAGAGAGAGAGAGAGAGAGAGAGAGAGAGAGAGAGAGAGAGAGAGAGAGAGAGAGAGAGAGAGAGAGAGAGAGAGAGAGAGAGAGAGAGAGAGAGAGAGAGAGAGAGAGTTATGTGTTGCTAAAATCGGAGGGAGCAAGGATTCTTGGATGTTGATCATAGAACTTGGTACAAAACATATATGAGGAGGAAAACGCTGAGGAAAACGCTCATAGTAAAGAATGGTTACGTAGAGGAGAACATTGAGCTCCAATATAAAAAATACATTTCCAAACAAGGAAATATGTAGATTGACATCAACCACCTAAGAATAAAGTAAGCATGTACAAAGTAGATTGAGTATTCCAATACATAAGTTGAGCTGCCCCCAATGATGAGAAAATTAGCATGTATCTATATAATAATAGATATGATGATCGATATTGAGCATATACTAGTGAGGAAAACATGTAGCTAAACTAAAGGAAGCATTGAAAAACTCAGAAAATACAGAAAGCATCAAAATACTAAGAATTAAAGTGCACTACCAGCTTGACAATCATGTACAAGTGACCTCCAATTGTGATGTTAAATTGTGTTAAGCTACATAGAAGCAATGTGAATAGTTTAACATTTTGTCTTACGATGAAGCATCAGTGAGTGAAAATTCTAATTATACACTACACATCATGAAGAAGTGCCATAAAATGTACGGTGAGAGTTGGCATTGTGGTCTCACAAAAAATTATAAGAAATGGAAGTTGCGCCCTACCTTCTTGTAGGCTTTATGTGTGGACCAAGAAAATGCATAGGCCTAGGAAATTGGATATAAATATCAAACCTTGAAATGTTGTCGAGCTAGAGTCGTGGTTGTGTAGTTGAAACATCCACTATTGTGAATATATGTGCTTTTTGCGGCACACAAAACAGGAGATAACACAAATATAAAAGATGCAAGATATAGATTAAAACTTAAAGAGAAGTAGAGATAACTTTATTTTGCACGTTATAGATGGTGTAGGTTTTACTATATAGATGAGTTCTCATCTTATAAGTTATGGGGCAATCACTACAATAAAATGGCTCAATCAATAGGGTGTGATTACTCAGTTGATTGATGGGAGGCTCACTTTTGTTAGGGCAGTTAGCCCAAAGACTATTTTCTGAAATCTCAAAGGAGAGCTATGCCACGTTATTTCAAAAAATAGTCTTTGGGCCAACTGTCCTAAAGACACAAATGATCAAGACTTTAGATTGTGACTTTCCTCTCCCCCACTTTCTCACTCTTTCTCTGCACCCGATGTCAGTTTCTTCTACTGATAACGCTTTCTAATTTCGCAGGTGGATCATCAGATGAATATCGCCATGTACAGGTTACGAATACCTCTATCGTAAAGCCACTGCATCCTACTCACAGATTCAATTTCTACCTTTCTCCTTCAGACACCATCTTCCTGAATTTCAACTACATCAGAAGTGTCCTCTTCTATCCTCTTCTAGCCAATGCTGATTATCTGCAAGAAGAAGGGTGTTCTTGTTGCGACATCCAAACCTTGAAATATGGATTGGCCAAGGTCCTCGTGGACTTCTATCCTGTTGCTGCACGCTTTTGCCATGAGAATGACGGTGGTGGTGACAAACACAGCAACATTGTTATTGACTGCAATGATGTCGGAATCGAGTTCAGAGAAACTTTTGCAGATTATGATTTTTTCGAGCTGCACGAAGAGAAGTTTTCCATCCATGACCTCTATAGTGACTTGACTACACCGACTCCTTTGAACCCATTTGAAGACGCCTTTCTTTCTATCCAGGTAAACTCAATTCATTTATGCATGTACCATGGGCAATCTTAGACTGCTGTATTTTTACATACATGATGCAGAATAATGTTATTCTTCTCTGTTACATACATTGTACATGTAATATGAGCAATGCTACCTTGTATTTTGTGTTTATGTATAGATGAGGCTCATCCAATCGAGTTGCCTTATTTCTTCACCAATTTTTTTCAGGTTACCACATTCAAAAATGGTTGTGGAATCGTCATTGGTGCAACTACCAGTCATGCTGTTTTCGACGGTTCCTCTTATCATATTTTTTAAGGTCTTGGGGCCAATGTTGTGAAGGTCTGGGCGTGTCACTACCTCCATTCCATGTGCATATGGTGCTTGATCCAAAATGCTGGCTGGATACGTCAAAGCTTGGGTACGATTTGGCTCCTGAACCAAGAGTTGCTATGAAAATCCCTAATATAAAGCGTCCTTCGACGAAAGGTCATTGCAAAGTTTTGCATTTTGATAGTGTTGTAGTTCAGTAGCTCAAGCAGAAAGAAATCCAAGAATCAGGAAATCCTTCAATGAGCTCCTACCAAGCCGTGCTTGCGTCAGTATGGAAGAGATTGGTGGGAGCATATGAAGTGCCGTCAGAAGAGATGGTAATGAAAAGCTTTGATTGTGCTTTCAAGGGCTGTATATATACAATTGTGATCTCCTTCTTGCACATTCGCTAACCAAGTTGTGTTGATGCATTAACAGGTTTGTCTCTATCTAAAGGGAGACTTGAGGCAGCGATTGAGGCCCGCATTGACACCTACGTATCTTGGCAATACATTGGATGTGGTGAATGTCCGAACAACGGTGGCGAATTTGAGGGAAGAAAGTGTGGGTGTAGTCACAACAAAGATAAGGAAGGCAGTAGATGTACTCGATGATGCAAGTACAATTCTCTCTCTCTCTTGAATGGCTTGCGATGGAATGACCACTCTGCACAAGGCACGCAAACTGGTTGTGACAGCAGCAAACTGTTCGTGAGAAACTCCACGCACATTGAGGCAATGCATTTCAGGTCAGGTCGTTAGTTTTTTATGCATCATTTGTAGGCAACCGCGACGGTAAGAACTACAGTAGTAGGTCAGTTTTTGACCTGCATAGGCAGTAGCTTGTCAGTTTCAGGTCTGCACGTGTGTACAATAGCAGGCAACAGCTTGCAACTCATTCATTGCTTCGGCAACAACCATTTTTTGACTCCGGAGAGCCATCTTCAGCAGTGGGTTACTGTGTGGGAGCAAGGACATTAGAGAAATTTTATTTAGCACACTGTATACTGTTGAATACATCATTTTTCTTTGGATTTGGGTGCTCCGACTGAGCATAAGGCATAGATACAGGTGAAGCCTTTTCTTTTCCGAGAAAAAGATCCTTCCATTAGTTAATAAAACTTCCCATATGGCTACAAACATTTTTGTGGATCTTGGTTACTGACAAGGTATTTTGGTGATTTTGACTTTTTCTACATGTCTCATGAATGGTATTATAAGTATGATGTCGTAGTTGTTCTTCTTGCCAAAACTGCCAATAGTAAATGTATGCTCATATTCAATTTCGCAAGAGGTGATAATTACTTTCTCTAGAATCCCTAGGGGTATCTCCATATACCCATCTGCAAGATGTAGTTTCATTTATGTTTCTCTTAAAGCTGATTTCTTCTTTTTTTTATAGGTTTCTTTTGTAGCTATGGCTACCCAACTCCAATGCCAAGAATTTCCATAGTGGTGACACCTTAAAATTCCACTAGAAGAATTGTGTTTCCAACTTCTTCTTTAGAATATTATCCAGCTTTGTTCAACGATAAAAGCATGGTGGTAATGTGAGGATTTTCAAGTTCTTGGCTTCCCTCTTGAATTTGTGATGAAGGATCCTTCACACCAAACTTTTCTAGACAGCCTCCTACCATCGTCCACATGTTTGTTCATATTCGTAGTAGCTGAACTAACATTATTGTGCATGTCACAGGCATTGACAAAATGTCTATCAGCCCTTTAGAGTCGATGACTTTCTTAGAAGAAGTCTCCGTGATGGGATTGCAACAACATCTAACTTGGCCTCATACTCTTCCATTCAAAAAGATAGTGTTGTTAGTGAATGGGGTTGGTTGTCCATAAATATAATAGATTCTTGGTCTCCCCAATAAGATTTCACTTCTAGATTTATTTGAGATCTCGCCTCAAATTCATTAATTGGTGGAAGAAACACTCCTCTCCCCTCACTGGCCTGGTTTATGCGTTCTCTTAGTGCACTGGCTTCATTGGCCTCTCTGACTTGTTTCCATAGTTTGTCAAGGCCATCTATTTCTCTACACTCCCCTGGTACACCTAGGTGGAATCCCTTGGAAATGTTTTTCATGGTATTTAACATTATTCTTGGTTCTTTTGTTGGGTCCTTGAGCTTTGGTCCATGGTCGTGACTACAATCTATCTCAATTCTCTCCTACTTTGGTGGAATTATTGGTGCTGGTGGGACAAGTATCACATCCTCGGGTTTTCAAACTGGAGGTTCTAGTAAAGCTTGGGCTATTCGAATCATTTTTTGGCACATTTCAAGCCTTTTCTTCTCTAGATCCGCATATGGATATGTCATTCACCTTTGTTCTTGAGTTGATGGTTTTTGATCCACGTGTCATAGGATTATAGCCCGGGGGATTCACTCGCTATAGAAAAGGACATGCCACCTGTGACGAGTGGAGAGTCCTAAAAAACCCCCCCATTTTCGACTCATGTGAAGTAAAAATGACCCACTTTTCTACACTTATAAGACATGTAGCTACTAAAATTATTATACTCCTAACCTATATATAAGGTTTGGTATAGTTCTTCACCTTAAAGTTTTAAAAATCCAAACTTGACACCATACAAGTTACATTTTTAAAGTCCATACCTTAATTATATTGGCTTGTATTCTCTTTATAGGGGCATGCAATGGAATAACCACATGCACTTCAATAGTAAAAGTTGTCTTGTTTACTATCAAAAATCTTTGATTTGTATGTCTATATGTATGTTATCATCTCTTCCACTACCCCAACCACCCCTTTGTTTGAGGATTGACCAAACGAGCATTCACCTCACTAGACACGTAGCCCAAAACCACATTTGTAGTCTATTATTTTGTCAAGCTAGTGCAGTGATACTCATGTAAATCCTGATTTTAGAGTAGCAAGTCAATTCCCTGAGTTGCTATTCTGTCATGATCATTGTAAAGGTCCATGTGAACTGGCCACTGGAAATTTAGAATGCCCTAGGTATAAATGTCAATAACCTTAATGTGAAAGAAGGCTTATCTTTAAAGAAGAAGGGAGCTTTGAGAACGTACGCTCAAGATACAAAGCTACTCCAACTTGTAATTATTGCAACTAATGATTGGGTAATCCATTTTCAGTTTTGAAAGTTGCATATGGTGTTCCTCTTTCTTTGGTCTTTCATTCGAGTGTAAGAATTGTCAGTTTTGTTGAGGTTTGCATCTAAACATTAGTGAGCCTAATCATCAAATTTGAGTGCTTAAATTATTATTTTTAGTCATTTTGATAATAGGAGAGCGTTTGTAGACCATAGGGCAACCTTTTTAGACTTATTTGTTGCAATTTTTAAGAAATTTTTCATGATGGATCGTGATTTTGATACCTTGTTGGTTTGTGATCAGATTTGCTATTATAGTGCCCCAAGGTTTCCTAGAGGTCCTCCTAAAGTTTTATTGTATTTCAAGTCTGTTCGAGTGCCAAAATGGCATGATGACCTAGATCTGTGAGAAAGGACATAGGTAGATTTCCCTAATCATTGAGTGTTGGTTTGCTTGTTGAGTTGGTGTGTTTGCTTGTTAAGGTTCAATTCTTGAGATTGATGATCTCAAAGAGTCTCCGTGCCCCATCCGAGTCACTTCCCTAAGTATTGACATTATGTTAGTGCCCAATAGCTATGATGCAAACGTCCGTCGCAGCGACCCACTAACATTGGCGCCACTGTCGGGGATATGATCCTTAGATGGTGAGTGACCTAGTGTGTATTTAGAGCGTTGTTTTTTTGGCAATTTGTCTCTCCATTCCATTTACACCTTAGCAGTGAAGCAACTAGGCATGCGGTTTAGTGCTTGGTAGAATTTAGGAGTCGAGGACTAGCTAGATCTATTCTCGAGAGATAAAGAGGGTTGTGAGTGAGATAGCCAAAGGCATTTCATTCTTTGATTTTCTCTATGCTTTCAAAGTGCTGTACCATTTTTTGTTTTGGCTTTATTTTATACCATTTTGTTAGTTTTTGTTTCATGTTTCATTTCAATACTTAGTAGGGTAAGTAAAAACTACCACCATCAAAATTGGGCTAAAAGATTGAGGAAAAAAAAGGGTGAAAACGGCCAAATTGACCATAACTCTGAAATTTTGAAAATTTGATGGTAGGCACATCAAAAGTGATCCAAATTCAAAAGTTTGTGGATCAAGGGCATCATCATACTCTTTAGAAGCAATCTCAAAACTTTGGCCCGATTCTGTGGAGGAACATGGATCACGATCCATGTACCTAGAGACCATTTTGACAGAAAAGTAACTAGTGACACTGTGCATTCGTGGCAAACTGCTTTGATCAAGTTATCTTGAAAGAAAATTTAGAAAATTACATCAAAATTTTTCTTACAGCAAAAACAACAAAACAGGCATTTCAAACATAAATTTGGGGTTTTTCAATTTTTTGGGATCCAAAATCAAAAAGGGTGATATTTGGCTTGTACAGGAAATAGAGAACCTACACAAAAAATTCATGAAAAAATGATGCCAAACATGAATCGCGATCCATGTAACTTATGACATTTGGGGCTGATATTTGACAAGTACATCCTTGATAACTAGTGGAAAAACTTTTCCATAAAAAAAAGTTCATCAATAAACCAAAATTTTGCTAGATAGCCGAAAACCGCAAGGCATATAGAAAAACTCACTTTTGACTGGGAAAAAACTGTCCAAATTCAAAAAGAACTGGTGTAATAGACTACTGATACTCCAGGTAATCATCAGACCAAACTTGGTATTCAGATGTGATGGAACATGGATCGTGATCCATGTACCTCAGCAAGACATTTTGGCTGAGATTTGAGCAGTAGATAGCTGGTATCATTTGGAACAACTCTCCCAAAATAACTATATGCAAAAAAGTTTCAAAAAGTGGTCAAAAGAGCCAAAGATAGAACATTGTCAAAATCGTCACAATAGAGTGTAGAAGTCAATTTTGGCGGGGCAAAACTGATCCACATCCAAAAATTCTATGTGGAGCAAGCTACAAACATCACAAGCTATCAGTACACCAAAGTTTAACTCCAAAAGTGGTGGAACATGGATCGCGATCCATGTATCCCTGAGAAATTTTTGGACAAAAACTTTCACAGCCTATAGCATAGACCATTGTGAACAAAAGTCTCCAAAGGAGTATTGTCAAAAAAGTCCAAAAAACTCATCAAAAGTGCCAAAAATAGTTCAAGGTGTGAAAACCCTGAAACAAACCTATGAATTGATTTTTGCTTGACCTAAAGTCATCCAAATCACACAAAAACCATAAAGCATAGATCAATGAACCAAGGGGAAGCTGTGTGCTAAGTTCCAGTGCAATCTGACACATAGGTACATGGATTGCAATCCATGTTTCGCTATCACATATTGATACTAAATTTGAACCATAGCTAGAGCCCATCAGGGGTGTCTAGTGGTATTTTCAAAACTTAATTTGGATACCAAAAACTAGACCAAAATACCAAAATTTCCAAGTACTTTTACCAGGTGCCAGAACTGACCTAACTCTCATTCCCGAGGTTCATTTTCAAAAATTTTGATACCATAGGATCTACTAATCAGGCTGAATCTGATGGTACCAAGAGATGTCAATTTGGGCTCCAAACATGGATCGCGATCCATGTACCCATAATGACAACTTGACTTGAAACTTTTCAGATCAATAGTGCATACACAAGGAGATATATCCCCAAACCTAGTTGTGAAAAACTTTGAGCGAATTTGGGTCAAAAGTAAGAAAAATAGGTGACCGATTGAAAACCACTTTGCACACCTAGTGTTGGCTATTTGACCTATCAAACCAAGTTCAAATTCAAAAAGATTTGGGATTTAGATTGTGGACATAGTCAGGAACAAGCTGCCAAGAGATCAAGTTCAGATGTGGTTGAACATGGATCTCAACCTCAGGATTTGATGAAAATTGGTACAGAGCGCCTGCATATGACCTTGTCTACATACTGTCAAAATTTGGAGAGAAAAAAAATTTGGCAGAGGAACATGGATCGCTATCCATGTACCTCAACATAATGGGGGTATCTGACTTGGTGATCTTGTAGATATACTTGAGAACATCCCAAATCTCAAGTTTGATCTGAGAATAGCTTCTGGAGACCAAGATACAAGCCAAAGTTTCTGTGTTCAGATCCTGAGATTTTGTTGAGTGCTGTTTCAAGTGGAAATCACTAAAATTTCTCTAACTTTTGGTAGAAAACTCCAAATTGAGTCAGGTATAGCCAGGAAGAAAGCTTGCAGGCAATAGGACTGAAGTTTAGAGCTTACTTTTCCCAGGTTTCCTAAATCCAAACTTTTAGGGTACCCCAAAACTAGTTTTTAGAGATTAACAAAGTCACAAATTCCTGGCTTTTAAGAGACCTAATCAAGGGTAAAAAGGAATAAGTTGCACTAAGACAAGGTGGGCTTGTCAAGGACTATCTTGACAGTTTTGAGTGAGCCTCAAACATGAAAAATCACTCACCATCAGGGTTCTCTACTCCACTTAGAGACATGAAAAATGTTGCAATGCCGACAATAGGGGGATTGGGAGAATACATAGAGGAGAAGCATCCTCTAATAAACAAACCTAACGTGAGATTCATTAGAACCAATGAAACCATGCCAGTTCTTATGGATGACACTCATGAGGGCATATATAGATTCACAAATGGGGATCAATATATCTTCTACAAGTGTATAGAATCCTATGCTAGAGAGATACCATTCCATAAGAGCCTCTATGCATTCACATATACAGATGCCCATGAAATGCAAATTTTGATGGTATATAAGTATGGAAGAGAGTACAAACTTGTCGATCCAATTGAAATAGAGAGATATAAGTACAAGGTTACTCCAATCTCTACTTACTCTCAGTCAAAAATTATGCCAGAACACGCAACAAAGAGGATTCCACCAAGATTCTCTCCAAGACAAGACAAAAGCATGAGAGACTTCTTTGCAAGAGACTAGGTTTGATTAGATGGATGACTGAACCACAATGATTAAGACTGTGTTAAAACAAAATACGATGGATTGAAGGATCCATATGCTCATGTCTCACTCTTCAAACAAGTTTTGAGGGCCGAACAAATTGCAGATTTTCATACTCAGTATGAGGGATTTGGGTTAATATTGGAAGGAACAACCTTGAGTTGGTTCCAACCACTAAATAGAGATGATTTTCCCAACATAGCACAACTCTTACAAGAATTTGTAGAGGAGTTCTCATAAAAGGAGATCAAACATAACACAGTGTCCCAAATCCACTCTTTCAAACAAAAAAAGAATGGAAAAGTGAAGGAAGCTCTCCTTCGCTTCAAATAGTACATAGACAGAGGTCTTGTGAGAGATACAGTAAGATGAGATATTATCAGTTTTCTTTGTAGAGGGCTTGAGGAGTGAAACTCTCAAAAAGTGCATACATTTAAAAGGATGCACAATGCTTGAGCAAGTCACTAAAGAATCTCTTTATCTAGTTGACAATTGCAAGGCCTACGGAGAGGTGATGACTGAAGATTCAGACAATGCGACTAGTAGTACCTCATCTCCGAAGAGCAAACAAAGAGAGATGTTCAAACTCCTTGGGAACCAATCATTGATCAAGTGCTCAAGGAGGTGATAAGAAGAATAAACTAAGGCTACAAACAAAACTTGAATTTACGAAAATCTCAATTGAGGAGATGCAATACTTGTGGAGGGGATCACCCCACTCCATGGTGTAACACTCAGCCAAAGCCACAACGTTGGAGAGGGGGAATAAGGGAACACACCCAGCACACAAACTAATTGCCTCTCTATAGCCGAGGGATTCCACAGCACCCCTAACCTCTCAAAAAACACCTTCAAATTGGCTTATTTGCACTAACAACTCCGCTTTCACATACAAAACAACTACCTCACACCTTGCAAAAAAACACCCACAACACAAATGCACCCATACTGCTCAACTCACCCTTCCGAATCACAAGACACTCCTAATTTGCCCTCTCGGTAGCACCTCTTGAGCTGCAGGCAAACCCTCTACAAGCTATGACCAATACACGAAGAGCGAGAGGAGAGGAGGGGGATGGGGAGAAGCAACACACGAGATTGGGGCAAGTGAGTGGTATTATTGCATAGAGAGTAGCACAACCGATGCATGCCGATTCAATGGAAAGCTTGGCATCACACAAGCTTCAAGCTTTCACTTACTCACACAGGCAAAAAAAGCCAATTGGTCCAAAGACCCTAAAAAATGAACAAAAACCTCCTTTTATAGGGGTATGCCTCGGAGTCCCAAAAAAGGAAAAATGTGGTGTGATTCCATGTCGTGCACTTGATTTGGAGCTTCTTTTAGAATTTACTTGCATTGCCAACACTTGGCCTAGTTCACTTTGGAAAGCTTTGCATGGTGTACACACTTTGGCCCTTTGTCCTTTGATTTTGGCCGGCCGGACTTCTTTTTCCTTGGCCCTTGAGTATCCTAGCCTTGCTCTTCAATTGTCTTTACCGTCACCTCCTTGCAGTGGGACCCCTTCCCCTCAAGGCAATAGCGATGTCGCTATTGGGGGGGGGGGGGGGGGGGGGAGGGGGGGGGTACAACCCTTACCTCACCTTAAAAAGGGGGCCGCTATGGCCGCGGGACAAGTCCCCTAGCTGCTTTCCATGTCATCAATGGAACACCGCCATGCGGCCGCCCACAGCAGCGCGCCTGCCTCCCCTGCACCGCCCAAAACAACCGCCAACTACGGCACCACATCGCGCGCAACGCTGTACCCACGGACGCCATAGCTAGGGGGAGGGGAGATCCCCTCACTCTGGGAGGCTACGTTCCACCTTATGTATTGTGCCCCCCACGTTCGACACTGCGCATGTGGGTTCTTCACCCCGTCCACGTGGCGGCTCTATAGTGCCCCAAGCCTCAAGCCTTTGAAAACTAAGCAACATCCCAATTTCCAAAAAAATTCTTTGTTTTCCCCCCACTTTGTCTGCTTGCCAACTAGCCCCTGATGGTCCAACTGCAAAGCTGTTGAAACCGGCAACAAATTCATTGCATCGACTCCGCTTTCCCCAAACTTTGCTTCAACTCATGACTCCCTTAGCCCTACAATTGAGGCCGTCAAAACCCGCTCAAATCATATGCAATCAGCTTCGGGCAAATTCTCCCAGTTTTCCGACGACCATATCTTCTCGCTCCGGACTCTCTTGGGCGTGCAGTCACTTCCTGGTAGCTCCGTATGATGTACTCCCTGCTCTAGAACTTCATCAAGGCTCAGAAGGTGCCAGATGGCACACTCTCCAATGCGGTCAAGTGGACTCAGACCCGGCCCTCGGAAAAACTTCAACTGACCATATCTTGCAAACCGTGGCTCGGATCCACAATCCGAAAAGACGGGTAGGCTCCATGAATTGAGCTCTTCACATCTATACCTCAAGATGCACTTGGACCACCTGTCTCCACCTACCCTGTCCGGCAAGAATCTGCAAACCACCAAAACTTTAACCTTCAATAACTTGGGCTCCGTAGCTCGGTTTGATGAACCGTCTAGACCTGCTCCTTCAACACTTCAAGCTCTTCATTTCTGGACCCAAAGGCTGTGCTTTGCATCTCCTTCACCTGCTACCCCAATTAGCCCCTTATGTAGCCTTTCTTGGCCTATAAGCCGCATCATGCATACACTTCCGCTGCTACCTGCTATTCCCAGATCTTCCTAGCTGCTTCAGTCCTTTGGCATGCTTTTGCTTGCATGTACACACCTGTCCATGCCACCTTCTAGAGTCGACACACTTTGGCTGCACCATCATTGCCCACCCCCCTGTTGAGCATTTATGCTCAACCACATAAAAGCTTTATTCCACTATAAACTGCAAAACCTGGCACACACTATGAGAAAACTGAAACCATATGTACAATGTTTTATTGCATCCTATTATCAAACCTTAAAGTGGGTTGCCCCACCCCCTGCATCACATAGCTTCCACCTGGATCCGTTCACTTTCATCCATCTGTAACAACCTCCAATAGTGCCCTACCCAAGCACGTAGCCATCCATGCACACAAAAGGCCAGAAGATGGAGAGGGGGAATAAGGAACACACCCATCACACAAACTACTTGCCTCATCAACCTATATGGCTCTGCAAATAGATTACTCGAACCAACCGAAAGAACTGGTTCTGCAACCACATCATCTTTCAACCATGGGTTGCATATCTCTTTTGAAAGCTTGGGCACATCCTGGGAACCTCCTCCATATGCCATAGAACACATCTCTTGCACTGGCTTCATGCTCTCTTGCACCTCCTCTTCGAACTCACTTACACTGTCATCAAGCCCTTCATCATCGATTGGCCCTTCAAGGGCGCTCAACACTTCCTTATGTCCAGCTTCAGTCTCTTGCTCTTCAATCACCTCTTCTACCGTTGCATCGTGCTCCTCTAGGGAAAAGAGAAACTCGTTCTCTACCGCATCCATCTCAAGTTCCTTCATAGACACAGCTGCTTTATACCTCTTGGCAAAAGTCTGCACATGTTGCACCACCATGGCACAATCCACCGCTACTTTCATCAGCACAGCCATTAGCATGGCACCGCACACCACCTTCACCTGCATTCCATCATCTGTAGGTCTAGACCGCACCTCTTGGCTTTCATCAAGCACTTCGGCTTGCTCTGTTCCCAGCTCTTCTTGCACATGTGCTATTACCATATCATCAAAAATATAAGAGGGAAACTTTACCTTTACCAGTTCGGGTTCATCAGATTCTGTCTCCTCGTCATAGGATGTATACTCATCGGCACTATTCTCCTCGCTTGTCTCCCAGCAAATTGAGCTTGTATCATCATCGTCATCGGCATCATATACCGACTTCATATCAGCATCTGCATCCACTTGCTGCTCCACAAAAGCTTGACCATCTTCACCCCTTTGCAAACTTTCTTCATCAGCTTCTGAACCCTTGGTATCTGCATCTCGATTGCATTCTGCTATCTTTTCATGCAAATTTTCAACAAAAACATGCTTTACCTCTTCAACCCGTACTGGAATCTCCACATCTGCTACCACTTTTGCATCTTGGTTCACCTCGACATGGAGCTTCTCCTCGTTGACAAGCTCTTCCATCCTCGGCACATGCACATCACAAACTGGAAACCTCCAAGGAACATAACCAATAGTAGGTCTTACCTCCACAGGCCTTGCATTTTGCACAACTGGAATCACCTTTGGTTGGACCCAAGAGCACTTTTCTACCTCCGCAACAATAGGCATATAATCTGCTGGATTTAGCATTCCCAACTCCAAATTTCGCTTCACCTTTCTGCTCTTTATCTTTGCCAAATAGACCATGTCTTCATAGGTATCGGCACTATCTTCGACCTTTTCTCTAATCCTCGGATGCAAGCACTCTAACAGCTTTGACAACTTCAAAGATTTACTGATTTTGACCCCAGTCGCAATCTCTAACTGCTTCCAACAAGCTTCAAACTGCTCAATGAAAAGAGAGAAATCTTTACTTACATCCTGGCGTACCGCCTTCAGCCTTGCACCAGCTTTTTCTGTTGTAATCACCTCTCGAAACCTCTGCAGAAACTGACTCCGCAACCTTTGCCATGTTTCTGGATCACTGCTCTCTAAGCCATCGAACCACACCTTTGCTTTACCTCTCATCAACAGCGGCACCATCTGTAACCTTTTTGAATCCGTCGACATACGCATCGACAACAACCATAATTCGAAATCTTCTAACCAATCCTCGGGATCTTCGACGCCCGTAAAGATGGGGCCAAAACCTGGCTCCACCATCTCTATCAGCTTCAACCTCGACCATTAAACACCTCGACCATCCACCAACTTCTTTGTTGGCTAAAAAACACCACTTCGAACCGCAAATTAGAGCATCAGACAACTCCTCCGTGGGGTCACCATAAGATAGAGAGGGGGAATAAGGAACACACCCAACACACAAACTACTTGCCTCTCTATAGCCCAGGGATTCCACATCACCCCTAACCTCTCAAAAAACACCTTCAAATTGGCTTATTTGCACTAACAACTCCGCTTTCTCATACAAAACAACTACCTCACACCTTGCAAAAAAACACCCACAACACAAATGCACCCACACTGCTCAACTCATCCTTCCGAATCACAACACACTCCTAATATGCCCTCTCGGTAGCACCTCTTGAGCTGCAAGCTATGACCAATACACGAAGAGCGAGAGGAGAGGAGGGGGATGGGGAGAAGCAACACACGAGATTGGGGCAAGTGAGTGGTATCATTGCATAGAGAGTAGCACAACCGATGTATGCCGCTTCAATGGAAATCTTGGCATCACACAAGCTTCAAGCTTTCACTTACTCACACAGGCAAAAAAAGCCAACTGGTCCAAAGACCCTAAAAAATGAACAAAAACCGGGGTATGCCTCACAGTCCCAAAAAAGAAAAAATGTGGTGTGATTCCATGTCGTGCACTTGATTTGGAGCTTCTTTTAGAATTTACTTGCATTGCCAACACTTGGCCTAGTTCACTTTGGAAAGCTTTGCATGGTGTGCACACTTTGGCCCTTGGTCCTTGGTCCTTTGATTTTGGCCGGCCGGACTTCTTTTTCCTTGGCCCTTGAGTATCCTAGCCTTGCTCTTCAATTGTCTTTACCGTCACCTCCTTGCAGTGGGACCCCTTCCCCTCAAGGCAATAGCGATGTCGCTATTGGGGGGGGGGGGGGGGGGGGAGGGGGGGGGTACAACCCTTACCTCACCTTAAAAAGGGGGCCGCTATGGCCGCGGGACAAGTCCCATAGCTGCTTGCCATGTCATCAATGGAACACCGCAATGCGGCCACCCACAGCAGCGCGCCTGCCTCCCATGCACCGCCCAAAACAGCCGCCAACTACGGCACCACATCGCGCGCAACGCTGTACCCACGGACGCCATAGCTAGGGGGAGGGGAGATCCCCTCACTCCTCTTGTGTGGTAATGGGAGGCTACGTTCCACCTTATGTACTGCGCCCCCCGCGTTCGACACTGCGCATGTGGGTTCTTCACCCCAGCCACGTGGCGGCCTATAGTGCCCCAAGCCTCAAGCCTTTGAAAAATAAGCAATATCCTAATTTCCAAAAAAAAACTTTGTTTTCCCCCAACTTTGTCTGCTTGCCAGCTTGCCCCTGATCGTCCAACTGCAAAGCTGTTGAACCTGGCAACAAATTCATTGCATCGACTCCGCTTTCCCCAAACTTTGATCCAACTCATGACTCCCTTAGCCCTCCAATCGAGGCCGTCAAAACCCGCTCAAATCATCTGCAATCTTCGGGCAAATGCTCCCAGTTTTCCGATGACCATATCTTCTCGCTCCGGACTCCGTTTGGCGTGCAATCACTTCTTGCTAGCTCCGTTTGATGTACTCCCTGCCCTAGAACTTCGTCAAGGCTCAGAAGGTGCCAGATGGCACACTCTCCAATGCGGTCAAGTGGACTCAGACTCGGCCCCCGGAAAAACATCAACTGACCATATCTTGCAAACCGTGGCTCGGATCCACAATCCGAAAAGACGGGTAGGCTCCATGAATTGAGTTGTACACATCTATACCTCAAGCTCCACTTGGACCACCTGTCTCCAGCTGCCCTGTCCGGCAAGAAACTGCAAACCACCAAAACTTTAACCTTCAATAACTTGGGCTCCATAGCTCGGTTTGATGAACCGTCTAGACCTCCTCCTTCAGCACTTCAAGCTCTTCATTTCTGGACACAAAGGCTGCACTTTGCATATCCTTCACCTGCTACCCCAATTAGCCCCTTATGTAGCCTTTCTTGGCCTATAAGCCGCATCATGCATACACTTCTGCTGCTACCTGCTATTCCCAGATCTTCCTAGCTGCTTCAGCCCTTTGGCATGCTTTTGCTTACCTGTACACACCTGTCCATGCCACCTTCTAGAGTCAACACACTTTGGGTGCACCAACGTGTTCTAGGGAAACAACCACCTCTTCTGAATGACGGTAGAGTAGTAGTCAACTACACTCAGCCAACGTATGGCTGCAACCTGTGAAAAACTAATACTCAATAGTTGTGAATATGCTCATATTCATAGCCAATCAAGAGTATGGTTCACCATGCAAGAACAACCATTGGTTGTATCACCATCTATGAAACAAGAAGGTCCATGCTATTAGTATGGAGGTGATACTTGGACACAAAGATGTCCAAACAAGGTCCACAAGTAGAATTAGTTGTATTCTATGAACATTGTGGGAGAGACCATCTATGCCAACACTGTGCTAAAATCCAAACTACAAAGGGAAATAAACAATGAATGTTGTAGGCATGATGCCTTCTTCAAGAGGATCTGAGGTAGAACCCACAATGAGAAAAATTGAAAGCAAAGAGGCTACAAGAGAAAGCTTCTTTGGAAATTGAACTTAATCAAACAAAAGAATATCTTGGATGAGAGCAAGAGAGCAAGAAAAATTCAAAGGGACCTAAAGAGTCAAAAACTAACTCGGGAGGTGCAGTCTTGGTCGACAAAGTATTTGAACCTTTAGATGCAATCTTGAAGGCCTATGAAGCTAGGGTAGAACTTAATCAAACCCAAGAGCATAGGTGGCTGATGTATCCTCATCCAGGGTATGAAAAAAAGAGGTTGCAAATGTGTAAGGAGCTCATCGAGGTGGCCCAAGATCTTATGGAACCACATGTTCTAGATACTCCAAAAATGGAGGTGCTAATCCCTAAAAAATCCAAGAAATGGAGAGCCATGGTATTGTAAACAAAGACCAAGAAGAGTCAAGAGTTGAGGCACCTTTAGATACAAGGGAAGTAGTCAATAGCACCGATGTAGAAGAACCGTGGCCACAATCCTTATGGGAATCGATCAAAAACCAAAAAGATGGTAGTTCCACCTTACAATCAACACCTATCCTTGAGATGAACATGGATCACAAATTTTTCCCTGGGGATATACGATCTCTATATGGGGACGTCGGGTCTGCCGCATCTAAAGCGAGTAACCCACCCTCTCTACAAACTTTTCCATCTTTAATAGGAGAACTCGAAGCAAAATCGGATGTTAAAAGGGTACCTTCTCAGTGGAAAGCCACACCAAAAATGATAGATACCAAGAGCTTGCACGAATATCTGAAGAGAGTAAACCACGCACTCTACAGACTTTTCCATCTTTCATAGGAGAACATGAAACAAAATTGGAGGTTAAAATGGTACCTTCTCAGTGGAAAGCCACACCAAAAATGATAGATACCAAGAGCTTGCACAAATTGATGTCTTCTCTCATGCAATGCACACTTTATCTCTTGAAGTTGCTAAAAATTAGACCGCATCTATGGGGCCAAATGGGTAAACACCTGGAAAGTATGGGGTTCAAAATCCCTTCACATGACCAGCTTGCGGAAAAAAACATGGATTACACCTTGCCTAAGAAGCCACAGACAAAGCCAATATCAGTAAATAAGGTGCGTGACTATTTTGAAGGAGAAGAAGGAAACACCACCTTACCACTTGAGTACAAAGGAGTAAAGACAATTGCTATATTAGATAATGGGGTAGGAATTTCCATTTCAACCAAAGAAATGTGAGAGAATGGGGGAAAGCTTGCTCTTAGGAAAACTCGATTGAAATTGCAATTAGTGGATGGATACGTCGAGAGACCGATAGGAATGTTAGAATAAATCTTTGTATCCTCGTGTGGAATTGAGTATGAGCACACCTTTGCCATAATTTTTGACAAGAGCAGCAACTTTCATATCATATTGGGAAAACCATTCATGCGTCAGCTCAAAACCATAGAAGATTGAGGCCATGACTATATCCACTTGAGACACAAAGAGGTCACTATAGAAATTAGTGTCAAAGATCATAGTTATAGAGATGTAGAGCAAACGCCGGGGGAGGAATTACACTCCACAACTGAAAAAAAATGAGGTACCTGCTTGGTTGCAAAGCAAAACGCATATGTGGATGTGTAGAGCATCGAAATGTGGGAGTCTTAGAAAGGAAGATTGCATCCTAGAGCATTCAGTATAAGATGAATCTTACATTAAGGAACCATTTCCAGAGGGGTTTTTTGAACCTTCTAGATAGGATCAAATACTGGCGACTCTTGATGTTTGTGTAACGAGGCAACCAACACCAAATTTTGCGATGAAGATGGCTATGATATCACTCCCTTATTTATGATAAAGGTATTGAAGGAAGCTAATGAGATTTGTGAGTGTGAAAGCAAAAAAGGTGAGACAGATAGCTACATCATGGAGCATGGTGCCAAAGTGTCAAAGGAACCGAATAATAGAGATAGGCAGCAAAAGATAGAGAAAGAGATCTTTGTATTGATGGATTTTTGTAGAGTTTTGATACAACAGAGGAGCAATAAAATATAGGCGCACTCCGTTGTACGGAGCTCGAACCTCCCGACCACCCCCGAGCTTCAGTCCGCTTGCATGCAGCGTCTCACTCGCACTCGCACTCACACTTGCACTCACACTTTCACTCGCACTCGTAGAAGAGGAGATCCGTGAATGATCCCCAAACGCACCATCCGTCGTTCCTTAATCCTTCTTTTTCTCAAAAAGCATGCGGCTTCTCAAAATAGTCGCTTTTTAGGCGTCCAATCAACTCGATTTTTTCCCCGAGTATACCTGCAAGAATAAGATAAGAACGTGATCGCTAAGCGACCCGTAAAGGTTAAATTTTTATCATGACACTTTGCACAGATCCTGTTTCACACATTGATTTCTTCATCGCCTACAAAATAGCCAAAAGAACATACTCGTGCAACCAATTCAACATGATAATCAAAGTAAAAAAACATAATTATGTACCTTCCTAATCTCAATTGCAATAATCTACTATGAAGAAACAAATACACTTCTTGGTTGATAGCAGGGAGAGCTCTATGATGTTGTATGTCTGCTTGTCTCTGTGTATACTACATTGCTGCTGCCTTCTGTTTGTTTTCATCATAACTTTTACAAACGAACTCAGAACAGAGAAATCCAGGTACTCAAAACGGCGGGAATAGGTTTGGTCTATAAGGCATCGTAGATAGAATTGCAAAAAACGTCTTTATTTCGCTGAAAACGCAACTTTTAGGTCGCGACTCATAAAACTTCTATTTTTGGGTCTCCACTACTTTTTCAACTTATTTTAAGCCTACCCATGCATTTTAAGCTAAAACACATAAATATAAAATATTGATATTAATAAAAATCTCAATTTTACTGTTCATAGACAGACTATCTGTTATTCATTAATCTTCATCAAAACGTCTTTAGTGTATTATTTAAAAAAGAGAATATATGTTCTCTCTTAATATCTCAAACTCATTCATATAAGTTCTATTTAATAGACTATTCAACAGCCTTTCAAATCGTGCTAAACGAAAGATATGCCCTACTACATTCTTTTCGACTTTAAGAACTTTAAAGATTAGTCCTGTTACATTCTCCCCTTATCAAAATTAACTCTGTCCTCAGAGTTGGAAAGAGAGGGAAATTCTCTTTGCAAAACACTAAGATCAACCCATGAAACATCCTCTACTGGATAGTTAGGCTACTTAACTAAAACTTCCACAATGTCTGTATTTCTCAGATGTTTAACACATCTATCTATCACTAAGTTTGGTTCTACAGTCAATGTTCCGTCATCTTTCAACTTAGAGTTGTCCTGTAAAACATGACGCACATTACGAATATACTTTTTCAATAAACTCGCATGAAATACAGGATGCACTTTGACATGAGAAGGGAATTCCAATTTGTAAGCTAATGAACCAACCCGCTTCAAAATTTTAAATGGCCCAGCAAATCGTGGAGACAATCTCTTATCCTTTTCAAGAATCAAATGAGACTTCTCGGGAATAACCTTTAAGAAAACCATATCACCAGCTTCATACTCCACAACCAGATGTCTCTTGTCATAATACAATTTATGTCTCTTTTGAGCTTCTCTAATATTCCCCCTGATTTTGGCCAACTCGTTATCCATTTTCTGAAGCATCTCACGTGACAGTTCTACCTTATTCCTCGAGTTAATAAATTAATAGGTGTGGGACAGTTATAGCCATACATTGCCTCAAACGGAGTCATCCTAATAGATGAATGATATGAACTGTTGTATGCAAATTCAACCAAAGGCAAATATTCATTCCAATTAGATTGGTTTTCATTGACATACACTCGTAACATATCTTCTAAAATACGATTCACTCTCTCCGTTTCCCCAAGTGTTTGAGGATGAAAAGAAGTAGACATGCGTAACTGGGTACCTATAGAGTCAAAAGTCGCTCTCCAGAAATGAGAAGTGAATTTAGAATCTCTGTCAGACACTATGCTCTTGGGCATGCCATGCAAACGAAATATCTTTTTCACAAACAAGTGTGCAATGGTCAAAGCAGTATCAGTTATTTTTGCAGGAAAGAAGTGAGCCTGTTTTGTGAGTCTATCTACCACCACAAAAATCGAGTCATACCCTCAACGAGTAGTAGGAAGTCTAATGATAAAGTCCATGGATATAGACTCCCACTTCTGTAAAGGAATGTCTAAGGGTTGAAGGTCACCAGGCATCCTCTTATTTTCAATTTTAACCTGTTGACATTGAAAGCATTCACGCACATAATTCTTAACATCCATTTTCATACGCTGCCAAAAGAATGAACTTTTAATCTTTTCATATGTTTTATTCAATCCAGGATGACCAGAAAAAGGTGAATTGTGACACTCATGCAGAATTTGACTCTTAAAAGCAGAATTTGTAGGAATACACAAGCGGTCATAATAATACAGATTTTCCTTCTACAAGTGATATCTGTTCTCATACATCTCACCAATATTTTCACGCAAGAATTTCAAAATAGGTATATAAAAGGAATCATTTTCAACTTCAGCATGTATCTCATTAATCAAATTGGACCGCACAACCGTCAACAGATTACACATGGGCCTACGACTCAATGCATCTGTAACTTTATTTTCTTTTCCATACAAATACTTCAAATCAAAATCATACTCAGCCAGCAATTCAATCCATCTTCTTTGTCTGTTGTTTAACAATGGCTGAGTGAAAATATACTTCAGGCTTTGATGATCAGTACGCAATTCAAATTTGACACCAAGCAAAAGATGACGCCAATGTTTCAATGCATGAACAACAGCAAGCAATTCTAGATCAGGTGTTTTATAGTTCAATTCATGTCGTCTTAATTTCCTAGACTCATATGCAACCACTCTTCCCAAATACACAATCTGATCCTTTGCAAAAGAACACTTACTTGCTTTGGCATACAATTTATGTTCACGCTGTTGGGCGCATTTCTGACACCCCGTTTTTTATAAATTTGTACATACATTGGTCGGCATGTGCTGTAAATCCATGCTTTGGCAGGGTTTTGCTCCTATGTGACATAGTCTCTTGGGTGGGCGACGACTAGTAAATTCCCAAGGGTCTACTCCTATTGGACTTGTGGTGTTTCAAAAGGATTTTGTGAAGCTTTTGGTGTCTTGTAGTTCTCTTTCAATGCTCTTGGGTGACATCACTATAGAGGTGTTCTAGTTTTCTTGTTTCCCAACAACGCAAAACTTCAAATGTTTTCTTTAAATGCAATGCATGATCTTCTTCATTCTTAGAATACACAAAATATCATCCAAGAATACCAGAATTAAGTCATCAAGATATGGGTGAAAAATATTATTCATTAAGCACATGAAAGTTGTTGGTGCATTAGTCAAACCAAAAGCAAGAACTGTAAATTCATAATGCCCATAACGTCTACGAAAAGCAGTCTTTGGAATGTCCTCAGCCTTAATGTCGATTTGATGGTAGCCAGAACGAAGATCAATCTTCGAAAATATTGTGGCACCACTCAATTGGCTAAGCAATTCATTTATGTGAGGAAGAGGATATTTGTTCTTAATGGTCTGTTTGTTTAATCCCCTATAGTCAATGCATAACCTATATGTACCATCCTTATTCTTTTGGAAAACACAGGACTACCCCAAGAAGATACACTAGGTTTAATGAATCCCTTTTTCAAAAGATCATCAAGTCCTATCTTGAGCTCTTTAAGCTCATCAATATTGAACCTGTATGGAGCCCTTGAATAATGTGTTGCTCCTGGATATAGATCTATCTCTAGGCGGAGGTATACCAAGAAGATCGTCTGAAAGCACATCCTTAAATTCATGTAAGGGATCCTCTATAAATTCTGGATTTGTCTCTTTCTGTTTATCCCCAGATTCTTCTTTAATCTCCTTAGCAAACACAAGAAATGTCCCACACTCTTATCTAAATCACCTTATCAATTCCATGGCCAAAACTAGATTTAGAATCTCTTTCTTTCCACGAAGAGTGTGACTTATCATCATCAAATGATTAAAGATATATTTTTCTTTCTTAACAATCAATCAAAACATGATTTTGAATCATCTAATTGATACCAATGATAACATCATGCATATCAATGTTTTTGATATAGGAATCATCTTTATGCTTACAACTCTTCAAAGAAAAAAAAACAAATTTTCTACTAACTCTTTCGTGAAACCATTATTACCACCGGTTAAGTGCACAAGTCTTTTAACTTCTCGATTTAATTTCAAGTTTAATTTCTCAATCAATATAGACGATAAGAAGCAATGAATACTATCCAAATCCATTAAGAAATTCGAATTTAAATCTCAACTTTTACGCATAAATTCGATCACAGAAGCTTTCAAAGGACGTATCAAAGACATAAAACATCACAAAGAAGGAGTAGATGACTTACCCTTATCGTACGCATCGCCAAAAGTCTCCAATTGAGCCATCGTGGTACACATTGTCTTCTTCGGTCACCTTGCTCGAGCGTTCGAAAGTCTGGTGGTCGTGTTATCGATATTGAAAGTATAATCCAAATCTTTGAGTTCTTCAATCCACGCTTCTAAATCTTCGCATATCTTTCTTATGCCATCAAACTCTTTAAACTTAGCCTTCGTTAAGAATGATTTGGTTGCCGCTTCTTCCATATCGTCATCGTTTCTTTTTCGCATTGTGAGCGGGATGGAAACACACAGAACACCTCAATAACAACCCGGAACACACTCTTGGGAAGATACACACACACACTAGGGGGCACCACTCGGCTTACACAACACACCTGGCCGAGACAGGACACACACCGATGGAGTGAGAGGAGAGAGACTATCCACTTGCCCACTCCACATAGAGACACACACACACACACACAAAACTCAGCTCAAAAGAGGAGAATTTATGATGTTTAGATACAATAGATCTTGGGCCAACACCAATGGGGCAAATAGCTCACACAATATGGGTAAAATAAGCCAGATACAATCACAAACTGGAGCAGAAACTTCGCTCATATGAGCAACTTACACAGAAAAACAGCAGAAAAAGAGTGAGTAATTTGGCAAAATGGACAGCGCCATCGCATCCGGAACGGCCTAAAAACCCAGTCTACAATGTCAAAGTGCTCAAATCCGACCTCGGATGAGCAGTTTACGGCCAAAACAAGCTCAAAAAACCCCAAAAACACACCTGCGGCTATTCCTCCTCTCTTCTCCACGTTTTTTCTGGTCTTCTCTCTGTTTTTTCAGTTCCCACACTTAGCTTTATTAGTTGGACACCCTTGGCCTTTTAGATGACCTCAAACGGACCCCGAACAGGCCAAAAACTGACCTCGCAGTGCATAGTTGTCACCTTTTTGCATCATCCGCACACCTGGCACTCATTTCTTTTCAATAATGCGTCTCGCAACCACGTGAAGTGGCCCCAAAAAGTGTTCCTAATGATAACTCTCACGCGAAAACACCCACATTGTGTCCGTCCTCATCCGCGTGTAAATATTGACCCCGTTCGCCCTCTTGACGCTAGTAGATGCCATCTGACGCACCTGCTTATCTCATGTCGTCGGCCCACGGATAGCTTCCTCGATAAGTTTTACGCGCTACCAACTCCTCCTTATTGTAAGAAAAACACACTAGTACTGATAATAGTGAAAATCGGTGCACTATGTACACCCTGTCCTACCTGTACATACGTGGGCCCCACGTAACCACCTGGCTCTGGAAAATGGGAAATCCTTTATTCGATGTACCATGCATGTGTATGTACATATGAACAATCCCTTGCTCCAAAAAACTCCTAACAACGTTAACGACCTCTACGTTCACCGCCACCGTTCACACCATCACCACCGCCAGGTGCCCCAGCGCCGCCACGATGATTATTGTTTCCTGGTGGAGTAGCATGGTTTTTGCCTTCATGTTTGCCATCAAGTGCACATAGATATCAGGCTCTCGTGCTGCTTTGCCCCGCAGAGCCTCAGCACGCTCCCGATTTTCTTGCTCTAGATCTTCTCATAGTCGCGGAATAAGGTCTTCTTGCTCCTTCATCCTCCTCTTGTATCCTTCCATGTCCAGAATCAACCGCTTCCTCTGATACCAATTGTCACAAGAACCGAATAATAGAGATAGGCAGCAAAAGATAGAGAAAGAGATCTTTGTATTGATGAATTTTTGTAGAGTTTTGATACAACAGAGGAGCAATAAAATATAGGCGCACTCCGTTGTACGGAGCTTGAACCTCCCGACCACCCCCGAGCTTCAATCTGCTTGTATGCAGCGTCTCACTCGCACTCGCACTCGCACTCGTAGAAGAGGAGATCTGTGAATGATCCCCAAACGCACCATCCGTCGTTCCTTAATCCTTCTTTTCCTCAAAAAGCATGCGGCTTCTCAAAATAGTGGCTTTTAAGGCGTCCAATCAACTCGATTTTCGCACCGAGTATACCTGCAAGAATAAGATAAGAACATGATCGCTAAGCGATCCGTAAAGGTTAGATTTTTATCATGACACTTTGCACAGATCTTGTTTCACACATTGATTTCTGCATCGCCTACAAAATAGCCAAAAGAACATACTCGTGCAACCAATTCAACATGATAATCAAAGTAAAAAAACATAATTATATACCTTCCTAATCTCAATTGCAATAATCTACTATGAAGAAACAAATCCACTTCTTGGTTGATAGCAAGGAGAGTTGTATGATGTTATATGTCTGCCTGTCCCTGTGTATACTACACTATTGCTGCCTTCTGTTTGTTTTCATCATAACTTTTACAAACAAACTCAGAACAAAGCAGTCAGGTACTCAAAATGACGGCAATAGGTCTGGTCTACAAGGCATCATGGATAGAATTGCAAAAAACGTTTTTATTTGGCTGAAAATGCAACTTTTAGGTTGCGACTCATAAAACCTCTATTTTTGGGTCTCCACTACTTAATGTCTCAAACTCATTCATATAAGTTCTATTTAATAGACTATTCAACAGTCTTTCAAATCGTGCCAAACGAAAGATATGCCCTACTACATTCTTTTCGACTTTAAGAACTTCAAAGATTAGTCATGTTACACAAAGTGCAAACAAAGAAAGAAGAGAAACCATGAGAATATGTCATCATTGACATACCTTAAGAATTGACAAAAGCTATTTCAAAGAAGCCGACTACAAAAAGAGCTCAATTGAAGGCAAATGAAGGATAAAAGCTTCCAAGTTCAATGTCAAATATTCAACAAGCACAAGATCAAGATAGTAACATGGATAAAGAAGAAGATCGACTATCTCCTACGACAATCAAATTCAGCATATGTCGAGAAACATGACTTAAAACCACATGTTCAACTGTGATAGATTCAAAAGAGACAAAGAATCTAATGACTTATGGAACGTGGATTATGATGGAAAAGCCACCAATCAAAGAGATCAATGAGATAATGAACATAAGTTTAAAAATTCCTATTCCTAGCTTTGGAGTGATCGAGGCCGTACTACTCAAGTTGAGTACCGAGGAGTATAAGGATACTTTCCACATAATCGACTCCCATCATATCAAAGAGATTTTGATCGTGATAGAGGGCTGGAGGAACATCTTCTTTCAACCACAAGGAAAAACTTCAACAAAAACACCATCAAAAGCCCCAAAAGGACCTCAAGTCAATGCAAACAAGAAGCAACCAAGCATAGCAAGAAAAGGTAAAGCTAAGGTAAAGTTTGAAGTATATCAACCTCGCAAGACGATTTTACCCAGAATGAGCTTCCATCAAACTTCTTGTGAAGCCTCTACATCAAGAGCCAAAACCATCGACAATGCAATGGAAACCAAAGCAAAAAGTTTATCAACCAAATTTTCCATCACATCAAAGCAATAGGAAGAAGTCAAAAAAATCAACCAAGTGTTAGTATCCAAAGAGCACATCCAAGTCAAAGATTCAGTTTAGATACATGAGACATAAGTTGAACCTCAACAATAAAAGGTGTTAGGGTGGGTAGCATCAAATGATTCAATCACTTCTCAAGGATATTTCCAAGGAAACATTAATGTTTGGACCAAAAAGCGTGAAGTAATAGCCTGGATGTACTCACTTCAAGAAATAAGTTCTACAAGGAGAAAGCCGAGAAATCAATGGAAGACCAACACCTCACGCAAGAGAAAGAACAACACAAGACAGAAGAAAAGGCCTTCCAAACAAGCAACATGACAAGTATGGGTGCGAGAGTCAGACTTCAACAAAGCTACCCAACACAAACAAGTGTAGCAAAGGATGATTCTAGTCAAGAAACTCGAAGCACAAGTATTTTATAAAGGTAACACACAAGTATGGCTACCAAAAATTGTAGCTCAATCTGGAAAAATGAAGATCAATTAGGGAACAAAGGGCTTCACCCAAAAGCAAGAAAAGACAACCAAGAGCCAACAAAAGCCAATCACAATTGAGGGTTATACAGCCTCCAGATGGATATCTCGATCTTAACTTCAAAAGCAAGTCTTCTACAATGGAAACAATCAGATATGGATACCAAAGCCTAGTGTCCATCAAGTCATCGAGCAAAAGAAGAAAATCGAAAACACGGTCACACAAGTACCTAAGACAAGGTGGGTTCCAAAATTGATGGTGGAAACTCATTCACAAGGAACCACACCTATCCAAAAGCAAGGCTTCTACGATGGAAACAATCAGATATGGCTACCAAAGCCTAGTGTCCATCAAGTCATCGAGCAAAAGAAGAAAATGCAAAAGACGGTCACACAAGTACCTAAGACAAGGTGAAGTGAATGAGGAAGTTCAAAAGACACTCACACACTCAGCACAATGAGGTATGAGTGGACAAGCTTCTACATCAAAAACCCTTCTTGCAAACATGGAAGCTATTCAGACGTCCTTTGATGCCACATGTGCTACATTTGTTCTGTGAAGCACCCATCAACTACATCTCTTACACTACATGCTTTCGTTTGACAAATTTCTCGTACGCATATAGAGTGTCCCATAATTGGCACTTGCATTAAACACTCTTTTTTTGTTTCTCCCAAGCACTCACCGTGCATAACAGGTACTTCAAATCCAAATGCTCAACTCTAATAACAGCGTATACCAGAGGTACTTTTTTCCCACCATGGTTTTTACCTTTGGTTATCTAGGTTTTCAGACCCTAATCTAGAGACACCTATCACCACACTCTTGTACATATTTCTTCAATATTATCAATAAGTAAATGGCTACCCAAATCAATCATCTATGACTTGGAGATAAAGTTGTAAATCACAACATGATTATATCAAGCAATAAAGCTCCATAAAAAAATGGCAAGTTAAAAACTGGCCTACGACAAGCAATGAAAAATTCAGCAAGCGAGCCATCCACAACAACCATACATATCTCACATAGTGCTTCAACATTGGCTACCTATTGTGGAAAACTCAAATTGCAGTGGATCTTGAAAACAAAACCATCATAAAGTCCACACAACAAAGAGGATCATTTCTACATCTCAGACACATCAACATCCATCTTTACGACAGCTAAGATTTGCAACAAAGAGGCGAATGCATAGAAAGAAGAACAATGGCCTCAAAAATTGAAGATCAAATCACATATCAACAACATGGAAGATATGAATTACTCAAGGAAGGGGGGAGCGTCGTTAATGCCAAAGCACTTCCGAAGCTAACGACCAACCTTGAAGACAAAGATGAAGATAACCCTATGACAAGACTACACATGGTCGTGTCAAGGGATGGCACGAGCTAGGAAGGGGGGGATGTTTGAGGATTGACTAAATGGGCACCCACCTAGCCAGACACATAGCCGAACACCACATTTGTAGTCTATTACTTTGCCGAGCTAGTGTAATGGTATTCTATGTAAATCCTGATTCTAGAGTAGCAGTCGCGATTCCCCGAGTTATAATTTTGTCATGACAATTGTAAAGGTCCATGTGAACCAGCCAATGGCCATTTAGAATGCCCTATATATAAATGTCAATAACCTTAACATGAAAGAAGGCTTATCTTTAGAGGAGAAAGAGCTCTACTATATATACACTCAAGCCACGAAGCTACTGCAACTTGTAATCATCACAACTAATGAATGGGTAATCAGATTTCAGTTTTGAAACTTGCATTTTGTTCCTTTCTCTTTGCTCTTCCATTTAAGTGTAAGCATTGTGAGTTGTGTTGAGGTTCATGACTATGCATTAGTGAGCCTAATCATCAAATTTGAGTGCTTAAATCATTGTTTCTAGTTGTTTTCACCATAAGAGAGTGTTCCTAGACCATAGGGAAACCTTTTTCGATTAATCTCTTGCAACTTTGAGGACCTTTTTCATGATGGATCATGATTTTGGTACCTTGTTGGATTGTAAACAGACTTGGTAGAATAGTGTCTCTAGGTGTCCTAGACCTCCTCCTTAAGTTTTGTTGCACTCCGTTCAAGTGCCCCAATGGCATGATGACCTAGAGCGATGAGAAAGGACATAGGAAAATTTCCTTGATCATTGAGTGATGGTTTGCTTGTTGAGTTGGTGTGTTTGCTTGTTAAGGTGCACTTCTTGAGATTGACGATCTCAAAGAGTCTCCGTGTCCCATCCAAGTCACTTCCCTGAGTATTGACATTATGTTAGTACCAAATAGCTATGCTACAAATTTCCGTCGCGGCTACCCACTCCCTATGGTCTAGGAACACTCTCCTATGGTCAAAACATCATAAAATAGTGATTTAAGCACTCAAATTTTTAATTAAGGATCACAGATGTGTAGTCGCAAACCACAACAAAACTGACAATGCTTGCACTTAAATGAAAGAACAAAGAGAGAGGAACACAATGCAAGTTTTGAAATTGCAAATGGATACCCAATCGTTAGAACATTTGATTACAAGCTTGAGCAGCTTTGTAGCTCAAGCATATGTACAGTAGAGCTCTTTTCTTCTCTAAAGATAAGCCTCGTTTTACATTAAGGTTATTGACATTTATACCTAGGGCATTCTAAATGGCCAGTGGCCGGTTCACATGGGTCTTTACAATTATCATGAAATCATTACGAATTGACTGCTACTCTAGAATCAAGATTTACATAGAGTATCATTACACAAGCTTGAGAAAATAATAGACTACAAATGTGGTGTCCCGCTACGTGTCCGGTCAGGTGGGCACCCATTTGGTCAATCCTCAAACATTCCCCCTTTCCTACCAAGTCTGGTCGCAACCCAACAAGGTACCAAAATCACGATCCATCATGAAAAAGGTCCTGAAAACTGCAATAGATTAGTCTAGAAAGGTCGCCCTATGGTCTAGGAACACTCTCCTATGGTCAAAATGAATAAAAACAATGATTTAAGCACTCAAATTTGACAATTAAGCTCACTAACGCGTAGTCACAAACCTCAAAAAAAACTGGCAATGCTTACACTTGAATGAAAGAGCAAAGAAAGAGGAACACAATGCAAGTTTCAAAAGTGAAAATGGATTACCCAATCATTAGTTACGATGATTACAAGCTGGAGCAGCTTCGTAGCTTGAACGTACATTTTCAGAGCTCCCTTCGTCTCTAAAGATAAGCCTTCTTTCACATTAAGGTTGTTGAAATTTATACCTAGGGCATTCTAAATGGCGAGTGGCCGGTTCACATGAATCTTTACAATTGTCATGACAGAATTACAACTCAAGGAATTGACCTACTAATCTAAAAGAAAGAGAGTATCACTGCAGTAGCTCAATAAAATAATAGACTACAAATGTGGTGTCCAGCTACGTGTTCGTCCAGGTGAACGCCCGTTTTGTCAATTCTCAAACACCCTTATTTCCCCTTGAATTATATATCACAACCTCCCTCCCTTATGTTTTAATAACGAAGAAGAAATTATAAGGGGCGTACCCCTAACATATACATTTAACTAAACTCCCAAAGAACCCCCTTCCCTTGCACTTACGTGGTACGACAAGTTTTTCATGGTGAATCCCCTGAGGATTTAAGGAGGCAGTCCAATGGTTTGTTGACCTTTTCTACCAATATGGATCCTCTTGAACTAGCACTCTTGGGTTTTTCAACTATGCCTGGCTCTGGTACTACCTCAAGGGTCCCCTTTTCCTCATTTATTCAAATATTCTTAGTTTTTCTTTTGTTTGGTTTGGTTCTTCAGCTAAGGAAGTCTATTCACATTCCTTCCTGACTTTCCTACCTTTCCACAAGTTTTGTTGACTTTTTTGTTGAATGCTAGGTGCATTGGTTTTTGGTTCTTAGATGATGGGTTTGTTTATTGGTTTTTGGGCTTACGATCTTGTGATCACCTGGATTAGTATCACGTTTTTGTTTTCTGACCCAATATTAGATGGTATTGCGTCAAGTATATTCAAAGTTTCTTTTGATCCTTTGTAAGGTTTGTTTGGGAAATTAGGGATCAAATGAGTGATTCTACATTTTGGGAAATCTGCATTTATCCTTATGATTTTGTCATGAAGACAGTCTCTCATCAGGTGGTCACCACCACACTTATAACATGGTCCCTTAGGCTGTTGAGGTGCTCCTTCAATAGCTCTCTATTGATAAGCAGGTCTTGATTTTGCTAATCCTTCATTTTTTATAAATAGAAATGTGAATTTTTCTAAGCCGTATCTACCTTCTCCTGCAGCATGGGAAGCAATTGGTGGTCCAACCGAACCAATCATGCTCCATGGTTCTGATGCTTTTGGTTCTTTAGGTGAATAGTATCCTATTTTGGTAATATATCCACTAGGCTCTTTGTAGTAAGCAAGTATTGGTAATAAGGATTGTTCCTCAAGTTCTTCTACTGATGGTGTGTATTTGACTCCTACAGGTCTCCTTCTTGGCAAATGGGGTTGTTATTCTAAGGCTTGTTCTGGTCTTTCAACTCCTATTGGCCTTGAAAGAATTCTCGTTGTGTATCTTAGCACTGGTGGGGCTTGTGCTTGTGCTACTTGGGCTTGCGGAGCATACTGGCATTCTTTTACATATCCCATGTTTTAATAACACTCTTCAATTGTGTGATTTGTCCACTTCTTCTCTATTGCACGCCACTTAGGTTTCTTAACTTGCAGCTTAGCAAACAAAATAATTCTCTTTTGCACCTCTTCAATGAGTTGTTCTTGATTTATCAAGGATTTGGATTTTTGTACTGACTTTACAGATCTGGATCCACTATGCTGTGACGAGGAATCATATTTCAAGTCCTTGTATTCTCCTCCCTTGTAGACAACACAATTATCTTAGTACCAAGTAGAGAGCTTCTTTTGCCGATTCATTCAAACGGTAGGGATCTTTTTCATGTGAATGTCATTATGGAGATCTGCGTTCCTCAGTCCTTGGATAAAGATGAGCATTAGCCTTGACTGGCTTGGAAGTTCTTCCACTGGGTAGAAGGTCACATATCTCTTCAGTCTTAAGAATACTTTTTGTATGGATTCTCCTTCTTTCAGCTTGAATTTATGGATTTGTGAGACTTTGTTATGAGCTATCCCTATTTGAGAGAATTTCTCAATAAATTTGTCAAACACCTTCTCCATTGACTCAAAATCTCTACATTCTACAAAATCAAACTAGATGGTGGTATCCTCTTGAAGGGTTAGCCCAAATCTTGCAAATTGAGTTGGAAATTCTAGGACTTCCTCAGCTCTAATGAAACACACAAATGCTACCACATGGTCCCTCAGCTCTCTGTTTTCAAAATATTTTTTGTTAACCCATTATTGTACGTGAGATGATATGATCCTATGGCGATCCATTATAGGTTCTCCTAATCCTCCTCTATGAGCTCCTTTTAGCCTAGGATATGGTACATGTTATTCTCCTAGGGGTGCTCCTAATCCATAACTCCTGGTTGGTTTATCACGTGGTCGTTCCTCTCCTTAGACCCTTTCTTCTCATTCTCATTCTCATTCTTGATGCGGTGCTTCTGTTGTCCTGGTCGGATTTGATGTTCTTGTTCTAGTCTCATCCTGGTACTGTTGATGGACTGGTGGTATTGGTGATACTCCTAGCCCTTTCCTGGCTTGATAAACACCTCTATTTTCATACTCTTTGATCCATTCTTGAAGTGATATTGATGTGGATTGTTGGTCTTGAGGGTTGGGTAGTGGTTGTCTATTCGTATGTGATGTGGCATTTGTGGATTTGCTATGGGTCTGTATGGGCTTTTGCTTCTCTTTAGAAGATTGTGTTAGAAGATCTTGAGTTATTGATCTTCTTGCATCCACTGGATGAATTGGCTCATATTCTTGTCTGTACTTATCGAAAAAAATGATATGGGTTCCTGTTGTAGAGTATACAAAAACAAATATAGGAATTTGTTTTTGCTTAATTCAGTCACATGGGGTTCCATGCAATGGTAGTAAGAGATGACTCTCCCATCCCCGTGCTTGTAGATCTTCATATTTTCATGAATTGTATCCACTCTTTCCACTCTCTGGTCATGAAGGTAAAAGGCTTTAGGAAGGTTATGTTTAGGAGGTAGTTCTTGAGTCTCCATAACCATCTTCCATTTTTTCACGTCATCTCCATACTGATTGTAGTTTCTAGGATCTTTGATAATGAGGTAATGGTTCCATTCTTCATCATGACATCTATCACCATCATCGTTCACTAATGATGATGGTGATTAAAAGCTATTCCTAATGGCTTCAAAAAAATTAAAAGGTACCTAGTTCAAAGATTCCACTCAAAAACAAGAAAAAACGATGCGTTAATATATAGCATGTAATGAGAAGCAATGAAGAAGCACATAGACTTGCAACAATATTACATAAGAAAGATGAATACAACATTACGAGAGAGAGAGAGAGAGAGAGAGAGAGAGAGAGAGAGAGAGAGAGAGAGAGAGAGAGGAAAACGCTAAAGGAAAAATGAAAGAGTAGAGAAACACCAATTTATATGGACACAAATGGTCTTTTGACTTTCCATCTTTATTTTCCTTTTGACTTTTCACCTTCATATGTCTCTTGACTTTCCACTTTCATCTGTCTCTTCATTTCCTAAACTCACCCCTAACTTATGCACTTGGTATGTTCTAAAAGAATTTTTATTTTTTTGAGATTGGGAAAACCTAATGGTTCACTAGAATTACTTCTAATCCTCTAGCACACCATTCGTCAATACAAATGCATTGACATTCTCGAACATCCGCATATACTAGGGCTCCATGGGAGTTTGTTCACTTTAGGAATATTTTTGTGTAGTTTGGTGTGTCTAAAGGTTTTTGGGAGGTGCTACTCCCCCATAGTGTTAGACATCTAGTGGTATGATAAGTGTCAGTATCATTGTCCTCTTCTATGATTGGAGCTACGACATCTATCTCGTCGTGGTTTACACTCTCCTCCATTGTTGATACTAGATTCCCTTGGTCCATCGCTACTCTACCTTCTCTCAAAAGATACTCTCCCGATCTCAAATACATGAAAAATGATAGAAATTCTCTTACAAACTCTCAACCTCTTACCTGTGAGGTCAGCTAGCTCCTTGTGTAGATTTTGTCCTTGCCAACCTGCAAACCTATATACACAAGATCAAGCACTTTTATCTTGGTCTTTTGAGTGATTAGTCCAATTTTCTCTCCAAAATATTCACTTGAATTCAAAATTACAAAAATTCTAAAATCTAGGTCAAGAATTTGACAAATCAAAGCCTAATCTTTAATAAGCTCTTTGAGGTTGATTCTGGAGTCTCTTTCTCAACCAAGGTATTTTTAGAACCCTAGAAAGATGGCGTACATGCTGGTAGGGTTAAATTTTTAGCTGCACTAGATGGCAGTAACCATGACAGTTGACACTGGTGGAATTGTTCAAAGGGGACGAGCACGGAGAGAGCTTTTGAAGGAAGCTTTTTTTTGTTCCTCTACTTGCGCAATCTTTTCTAGCCAAAATCTCTCCATGCTGTGGCTGGAGAGAGATTGTTGGAGGGATTTTTTTTTCAATTTCTCAATCCCTTAGAATATTCAACCTACCATTGTCTTTGATAAAAACTATACTTGAAACATATTTGAAGGACAATAAGATACAATCCACACTTTTAGGACACGTGAGCCCCGACACAAAAAACCACAATTTTAACTTAGCACATAGCATCCACTAACAAAGAAATATGTTATGCACAAAGTAGACAAACTGTAAAACAACTTCAACCCAACACGTAGCATCTACAAACAAAGAAATATGATATGCTCAAAGTAAACAAACTGCAAAACAAATTTTACTCATCATAGAGCATCCATTAACAAAGAAATATGCTATGCACAAATTCAATGATTTTAAAAACAAAAGACATTACATCATCCCGATGCAAGAATTCTCATTAAAAGAGTTTCAATATCAAATCAACCGCAATTACATACAAAGCTGCAAGCGCTCAAGGGCAATTATGTTGCACCTTGACAATTGAACACATGTAGCATATCTTCATTTGTCAACTTGCAATGATGGATGAACATATTGTGGTTCAAATTCAAGCCAAAATAGTGGAGGAATATGTAGTATATATGCTTGCAGGCTATATATGGTTTACTTTGTGCCACTCACTGCAAAGTCTCCACATGTACACATTGCACTACTGGAAACATGAACTTGAGAAGAAGATATCTCCACCGTGATTTTTTCATGCATGTATGCCTTTATAATAGTGTGTTGAACAACATGTGCCTCCATGGTTACGATCAATTCAGTTCTCTTAGAGGCCTGAATTGATACTCTTGGGCCGATAACGCACATTATTGGTTTCCCTTGTTGTGATCTTATTTACCGTGAAGCCCCCTATCTCCAAATCCAACAAATCCAAGGCATTTATGTTTGTTCCCTTCTCCACAAGACAAGGTCTAGGTACTCTTAGAAGACATTGAGTGATTGTGTTACATATTTTCCATTTGTGATCCACATTTTTATTGCAAAACCACATGAATTGTGCCTTTGAAGAGCTACCTTGAGCACTATTCCCCTCTTTCCCATGTACCAATTCCCCGCTCCGTTTCTCCTACTTTCGGGCAGTTTTCACATCAGGTGCAGCATTTACCATGGCTGACAACAACAACACAGATGTGTTCAAGATGTTTACTACTGCTGAGGATAGGTTGGATGGGGACAATTATTACTCTATGTGGGCTTATATGATGCAACATGTTCTTGTGTCAAAGGGCGTCTGGAATACTGTGCAGGGCATTGATGTACGTCCTGGTTCTGAGGATGTAGGCGATGTTGAGGATGTTGCAGGTCTTGCTGCTGTAAGAGTTGTTTTGCCTACGGCAGAACAAGCTCGTTGGGATGTTAAGGATGCGCAGGCTCATGCATTGATTGCATTGTCTATGAAGCGCACCATTGTTCCTCACATCCACTCAGCAAAATCTATAAAACAGGCTTGGGACATTTTGGTTAGTCTTTATGCAAGTCGCGATGAGGCTAAAAATTTTTTGCTGTGTAAAGAGCTGGAGTCGAAGATTATGCATGAGGAAGATGATATGGACACTTTCCTTGCTATTGTCAAGGATATCAATGAGCAACTCATTTCTGCAGGTGAAATCATTTCAGATAGTTCCTCTGTGCAGACTGTTCTTGATGCCCTACCAGAATTTTGCTAGTACTTGGAGACTTATGACCCAAGGGAATCCTGACGTTGTCAAGTTTGATGCATTATGCACATTGCTATTTCAAGAGTCACTTTCCAGAAAAAATAGGACTAGACCGCGTGCAATTGAACAGGCTTTTATTGCTTCTCAAAGAAAGGGTGGTAACAACAATGCAGCCACTTCTTATGGTTCTGCTGCGAGTGGCAAAAATTCTGCTCCTAATGCTTTTGCTGGCAGCAATTCGTCTGGAAATTCTGGTGATAAGGGAAAAAAGAAGATGCGTTGCCATTATTGTAAAGCTAATGATCACTTGATCAAGTCGTGTCCTAAGTTGAAGGCCAAAGAGGCTAAGAAGAAAGAGGGTGGCTCCACTGCAAATGCTGGTTCCACTACAAATGCAGCCATTGTTGAGTCTTCTGTGAAAGGAGACTGTAATGCTGATGTTGATGCAGAATGGGATTTTAGCGCAGAGTGCACTTACAATCCTGTTGTCCATGATGCATGCTTGTCAGTTTTGCTGTAGATTCACATGTGTGGTATTTTGACAGTGGTTCTACAAAGCACATTACCTCACATCGTGAATTGTTTACCTCTCTTGAGTCTGTCCCTCATGGGAATTCATTCACTTGTGCCAACAATGCCTCTTATCCATTTCAGGGAGTTGGAAAGATTGTGCTTACTATTGCTAATGGCAGTTCTTTCACACTTGTTGATCCACTTTATGTACCTGGGATCAAGAAGAATCTCTTGTCTGTATCCGCACTTGCTAGACTTGGACTTGTAGTCAAATTTGTGGATGACAGATGTACAGTTCATGATCTCAGTTTTGGTGATGAAATTATTGCATCTGGCCTTTTGTGTCGTGGGCTGTATAAGCTCACTTTGTATGACAAGTGTGGACAAAATTTTTCAAATGCTGTTGTAGATTCAAGGGCTATTTCAGATTCAAAACTTTGGCATGCACGTTTTGGTCATCTGAATTTTGCCAATTTGCTGCGTTTGCAAAAATTTGATATGGTTGCTTCTTTGCCGCCTCTTGAAGCACCTGTCATGTTTGTGAAGACTGTATTTTGGGTAAGATGCAGTGTTCTCAGTTTCCAAAGGATGGTTCAGTTCGGGCCACATGCAGGTTGCAGCTTGTGCATAGTGATGTTTGTGGGCCCATGCAAACTCCGTCCTTGGGCAATTATCTGTACTTTGTGACTTTCATTGATGATTACTCCAGGCATGCATGGGTATTTCCGCTTAAAGCAAAGTCCGAAGCTTTTATGTGCTTCAAACAATTTTTGGCTATGACTGAAAATGTCTCAAAATGTACTATGGGCACCCTCCGTTCTGATCGAGGGGGGGAGTATATGTCTCATGAATTTAATGCATTTTTGGCTAGTCGTGGGATAAAACACCAATGTACAGTGCCTTATACACATCAACAAAATGGTGTTGCTGAGAGGAAAAACAGGTCACTAACAGAAATGGCACGATGTATGGTCAAGAGTCAAGCTTTGCCACGTTCTTTTTGACTTGAGGCCATCATGTGTGCCACTTATGTACTTAACAGGTGTCCTATGAAATCTTTGCAGTCTATTACTCCATATGAAGCATGGCATGATAGAAAGCCTTCTATTGAGCACATGCGTGTTTTTGGCTATTTGGTATATGCAGCGCAGAAAATTGGATGATAAGGCTGTCAAATGTATTTTTGTTGGTTATAGTTCTGAAAGCAAAGGTTACAGGTTGTATCATCCGCAAACTTTGGTTTCTCGAGATGTAGTGTTTGTGGAAGATTCTGTTCAGCCCTTGCTGTCATGTACTAGAGACAATAATGTAAGCTCACATGACATTTATGACACTTTGTTGCCTCTTTTCAGTGGTGGAAATACGAATGTAAGTTCCAATGAGGCAAATGTACAGCCTATGGGGGTTTATGAAAATGTTCTAGATCAGCCTATTACTGATGCAGATGTACATGATATACTTGATGAGGAAAGGGCTGAAAATGAGCAGGCTAGAAGTATGCCAAAATGGCTAGTGCACACTCTGCGTGACAGTAAATTTGATGCACCTTTGTCTAGTCGTACTCGTTCAGGCTCTTGCCATGCATCTTATGCATCAGATTGTTATGCTTTGGCTGTGTCTATCTTACATGATGTTGAGGAGCCTCTGTCTTTTGATGAAGCACAAAATTTAGAAAATTGGATGGCTGCCATGCAATCAAAATATGATGCACTTATAGAAAATGACACATGGAATTTATGTGATTTGCCTCCTGGCAAAAAGGCTATTGGTACGAAGTGGATTTACAAGTTGAAACGCGAGCCGGATGGTGAGATCGATTGCCATAAGGCTCGACTTGTTGCAAAGGGTTATGCACAGCAAAGAGGCATAGAATATGAAGAGACTTTTGCTCCCACTTGTTGTATGACTACTGTGCATTTTCTATGTGCATTGGCAGCTCATTTTGGTTGGGATGTACATCAATCAGACATTGTTACTGCTTTCTTGAATGGTGACATATTTGAGGAAGTTTATGTAACACAGCCTCGCAGTTTTTTCATAAAAGGACAAGAGGACAAAGTGTGCAAATGTAACAAGGCTTTGTATGGGTTGAAGCAATCTCCTCATGCTTGGTATGAGAAAGTTGACACTCATTTGGTCAAACAAGGTTTTCGTAATAGTCCAACAAAAAGCACATTGTATGTAAAGCGTGAGGGTGATGTACTTCTCATTGTGGTTCTTTATGTCGATGATTTGCTGATCACTGGACCAAATAAGAGACATATTGCTGACTTTAAGGCTGATTTGAATGCTACTTTCAAGATGAAAGATTTGGGGCTGTTGCATCATTACTTGGGTATACAGTTTAAGCAGTGTGATGGTGGTATTGCCTTTGTGTCAGAAAAGTTACATAGAGACATTGCTATGTAAGTTTGGACTTGAGGATTGCAAACCTATTGCCACTCCCATGGAAATGGGTTTGAAGTTGAGTCTACATGATGCTGGTGATCCTGCTGATGTCACTCTTTATCAAACTGATGTTGGCTGCCTCATTTATGTATGCAACATGAGGCCGGATATTCAGTTTGCAGTCTCACAGGTTAGTAGATTTATGCATAGCCCAGGGTCTAAGCATTGGCAGGCTGTCAAGAGGATTTTCCGCTACCTTAGTGGCACTTTACATATTGGCTTGCTTTATCCCAAGGGGGGATCATTGCCGCCAGACTTACATGCTTTTTCGGACTCAGATTGGGCTGGTTGTTTTGACACAAAAGTGTCCACAAGTGGATTTTATTTCATGCTTGGCAGTTCATGTATATCATGGTAAAGCAAGAAGAAACCTACTGTGGCCACTTTGAGTTGTGAGGTTGAGTACAGGGAAGTCTTCACAGCTACGGTTGAGTGTGTATGGCTCAGACGCCTTATGACTGATTTGGGTATTGGACAGGACACTGCCAACACTATCTACACTGACAGTCAGAGCGCATTGGCAGTTGCGAGGAACCCAGTCTGTCATGCTCGCAGAAAGCGAGGCGCATTCCCACTATTTCAGGGAGAGGCTCTCAACAGGAGAGATCAGCTTGGCTTATGTGCCAACACAGGACAACCTTGCAGATCTTTTCACAAAGGCAATTTCCCCCCGAGCATTGTATATACGCCCATCACTGTAGGGCTATCCATCTTTCCATTGCACACTAGTAATACACTCTCTATTGTGTGCCTTGAGCTTCCTTCCTCTTCTCCAAGCTGTGTGTGTTTCTCTGCAACCCTAATTCCAACACCATTGCACCTCCAAAGTGGGATGAGCCGTTTTATGTAAACCCTAGTGTGGGCATTGACACACTTGAAGCAGTATTGATGCAAAAAGATCCTCAAACTTCTTTCATGCGTCCTATCTATTTCTTTAGTCGCATGATGACTCCATTACAAAAGGGATACACAAAAGTGGATCACATGGTGCTTGCACTAATGTTTGCTACCACCAAATTTCTCTCTTATTTACTGTCTAGACCATTTATAATCTTAACAATGGAAGAAGTATTTCCTTATGTAATGCAGCACATGGATGTTTCTTCTAGGATTTCCAAGTGGCTCACATAGCTACAAGATTTTGACTACAAAATGCAAGTGGATAACTCCAAAAGGGCCAGTCTAGGAGGCATTCTCACTCATCGCCATTATGCAAAGAAGCTAAAGATAAATCCAAACGATCAAGAGATTACACCTGTGTTGGAGGTCCCTATGGTAGAGGGGACTCACTCTCTTTACTTTGGTGGAGCTACAAGAGGACAATGGACAAAGCTGCAGGTGGCATTGTCATCTTCAACGAGCAAGGGGATAAGGTTTTCTTCATTGGGCATCTCTCGGATTCTCACTCTAACAATGAGGCAAAATATGCACCCTTAACTCTTGGGTTAGAGTGGTGTGTGAAATGAGGTATTCAACGATCAAATGTTTTTTGTGATGCTATGCTTTAATAAAACAAATACAAGGAACTTGGGCTTGTAGAAATCATAGCTTTCTAGGCCATTTTCACAAAGTTGAGGAACTTTTAGGAAAGTTTCAAATTGTACAATTACACCATGTCACTCGAGCAAAAAATAAAGAAGCAGATGCTCTAGCTGGAGAGAAGCTATACAATGTTTTAGTGATGGGTGCTATCAAGTTGATGTTGCCTTTTTCCAAGGTAGCAATGCTATGCGTGACATCATGAGTTTCCCAGACATAGGAGAGTGTCCTAGAGATCTTATAGCCAGGGGCCAAAAGTAGTGGTTTGTGCGCAAGGCAACAAAATACCGCCTTATCAATGACCTCTAGTGAAAGGGTAAGTATCAAATTCTTAGGCATGTACCTCTCTCTAGAGAAATCATCGAAATCATTTCAAGTTGCCATGATGATGTTTATGGAGGGCACTTTGCACTTGATATCATTAGTAGAAATATTCTACAAGCTGGGTTTGTATGGCCTAGTCTATAGAGGGAGGTGCACAATTGGTGTAAACATGCAAGGAATGTCAGAAGGCAGGGGATAGGAGGCTCACCTATGAGCCACAGACTCCTATAATCTCTTATGGACCATTCAAGAAATGGGGAATTGATGCTACTGGGCCTTTGCCAAGGTCCCAATCAGGTAAATTGTATGTCATCATGGGTGTAGACTACATGACCAGGTGGGTTGCAACAGTAGCTACCACCACTACAACAGAAAAAGGTGTCATCGACGCAGATATCGACGCACTGCGTCGATATCTACGTCCCTATAAAACTGTCGCTATTTGCATCGATATCTGTGTGAAAAGGCTTTATTTGCGACGTAGATATGGACGCAGTTATAGACGCAGATAGCGACGTAGATATGGACGCAGTTATAGACAAAGATAGCGACGCAGATATGGACGCAGTTATAAACGCAGATAGCGACGCAGTTATAGACATAGATAGCGATGCAGATATGGACACAGTTATAAACGCAGATAGCGACGCAGATATGGACGGATATATAGATGTATATATCGACGACCATAACAGAAATTTTTTTCTTGGGCAGAGGACAAGTAGCCCGGCCTGTGCCCAGTGCAAAGATGGACACAGCCACAGCCAGACTTCTTGCCCTTTGCCCAAGAAAGCGAGCAACACCAAAATCAACCGTGCTCCCGCGCACAAAAATTTCGACAGAGTTCCCTTTGTTTTTACATAAACTTTTTTTAAAAAACCATATCATGTATATGCCTCCTACATGCTATCCATGTAGGATCTCACATGAGATTTAAGGCCAATGAAAGAAATGAAATGAACTTTGTGCAAAACCATAACCGTACCAACTTAAAACCATAACCATAACCATAACGAACTTAATTTGTGCAAAACCATAACCAAATTAAAACCATAACCGGCCATAAGCATTTTGATCAAAACCATAATGCAGATAACCATAACCACAAACAAAACAATAACCATAAGCATAACCAGAAAGTAAAACATAACCATAAACATAACCAGAAAGTTAAACATAACCATAAACAAGCCATCCTTCAGCCATGCTACCCTCAAGACGAGCTCTTTGACAAACGAACCCCTTTAAAGTCTTCATGAATCTTTCCAAGAAGAACATCCATCTGCTATTGATGGTTCCAGCAAAAACTGCAACTTCATCAACCACAAGCACAATCAAATGCATTTGGATGGTAAGAATGCTCGTTGGAAAATACTTCTCCACCATACACACTGCTTCGATTGCATTCAAGTGAGCTGCATCTATGTTGTCTTTTCTTATCTCTTTTGATGAGATCCAACGCACTAGCTCACTAATTTTATAAATGGTACATCTGATGTCATCTGTTAGACAATATTTTATGGCAATTGGTAAGATAAACTGTAAAAATTTGTGCCAATCATGCGACTTAAGACCACTAACATTGTCATCTCTAGTAAAGGCCATTTTCAAACATCGCATGCACCCAGTAGGAGTCTGGAAAGAAGATATGGTCTTCTTCACTTGTTGCTCTTCAGCACGACTCAAAACCCATGGACCTTTTGGAATAGCATACGCTCCATTGGACTTTAGTCGAGGCCACATCTCTGGCATTCGACCCACAGCCTATAGGTCATCTCTCTCAGTTTGGCTCTCCCTTTTTCCAGTAATGGTCTTCCATATGATCTCTCCCAAATTCTTAAAAATGTTCATTGGGTCGAGCAGATGATTAATAAGCAAATCACTCCAGTACGGAAGTTCGTGAAAAATAGACAATCTCTTCATGCCCGGTAGGTTAAAATCTCCACTTTGTCTAGAGGTGCACGGAGATCAAGACCACCGGGTAAATCATGTCTTTATTGATCAAATTAAAGCCTATATTTGTGGGTGCAACATACGTACACACACACAGACATGCTCTTCAGACAATCCATGTAAACGGTCTCAAGAGTTCTCGTTTTATCTTCGGATCCGGATTTGACCTACGACTTGTGTATTGGCATTTTTTCTGTCCGTTTGACCTATGGCTTGCCATACGTGCTCTTGAAATTTCCTAAAGACTACCTAATCGACTACGGATGGTCTCGGCAAACGTAGAATCAATTTTCGAAGTCCGTTTACGTTTTTTCGTAGAAAAACGTAATCGTATCTGATCAATCCCTTGTGTATTTGGCGTTTCTTCTGTCCATTTGACCTACGGCTTGCCATACACGCTCTTGACATTTCTTTAAGACTACCTAATGGACTACGGATGATTTCAGTAGGCATAGAAGTCATTTCCAAAATCCGTTTGTATTTTTTCGTAGAAAAACGCAACCGGATTTGACCTACGGCTTGTGTATTTGGCGTTAATTCAAACCCATTGACCTACGGCTTGCCATACACGCTCTCGACATTGCTTTAAGACTACCTAATGGACTACGGATGGTTTCGGTAGGCATAGAAGCCATTTCCGAAGTCCGTTTGCATTTTTCCGTAGAAAAACGCAACCGGATATGACCTACGGCTTGTGTATTTGACGTTTCTTCTATCCGTTTGACCTACGGCTTGTCATACGCACTCTTGACATTGCCTAAAGACTACCTAATAGACTACGGATGGTTTCAGTAGGCATAGAATCAGTTTTCAAAGACCGTCTGCGTTTTTCCGTACAAAAACGCAACCGGATTTAACCTACGGCTTTCCATACATGCTCTTGACATTGCCTTAAGACTACCTAATGGACTATGGATGGTTTCAGTAGGCATAGAAGCCATTTCGGAAGTCCGTTTGCGTTTTTCCGTAGAAAAACGCAATCGGATTTGACCTACGGCTTGTGTATTTGAAGTTTCTTCTGTCCGTTTAACCTATGGCTTGCCATACACGGTCTTGACATTGCCTTAAGACTAAGGATAGTTTTTGTAGGCGTAGAATCAGTTTTCGAAGTCCGTCTGGTTTTTCCGTAGAAAAACGCAATCGGATTTGACCTATGGCTTGTGTATTTAGCGTTAATTCAAACCCATTGACCTACGGCTTGCCATATACACTCTTGACATTGCTTTAAGACTACTTAATGACCTATGGATGGTTTCGGTAGGCATAGAAGCCATTTTCGAAGTCTATTTGCGTTTTTCCATAGAAAAACGCAACCGGATTTGACCTACGGCTTGTTTATTTGGCGTTTCTTCTATCTGTTTGACCTACGGCTTGCCATACGCCCTCTTGACATTGCCTAAAGACTACCTAATCGTCTATGGATGGTTTCAGTAGGCAAAGAAGCCATTTTCGAAGTCCGTTTGCGTTTTTCCGCAGAAAAACGTAACCGGATTTGACCTACGGCTTGTGTAATTGATGTTTCTTCTGTCCGTTTAACCTATGGCTTGTCAAACACGGTCTTGACATTGCCTTAAGACTACTTAATGGACTACGGATGGTTTCAGTAGGCGTAGAATTAGTTTGCGAAGTCCGTCTGCGTTTTTTTGTAGAAAAACGCAATCGGATTTGACGTACGGCTTGTGTATTTGGCGTTTCTTCTATCCGTTTGACCTACGGCTTGCCATACGTGCTCTTAACATTGCCTAAAGACTAACTAATGGACTACGGATGGTTTGGGTATGCATAGAAGAAGTTTTCGAAGACCGTCTGCGTTTTTCCGTAGAAAACGCAACCGGATTTGACCTACGGCTTATGTATTTGACGTTTCTTCTGTCCGTTTGACCTACGGCTTTCCATACACGCTCTTGACATTGCCTTAAGACTACCTAATGGACTATGGATGGTTTCAGTAGGCATAGAAGCCATTTCCAAAGTCCGTTTGCGTTTTTCCGTAGAAAAACGCAACCGGATTTGACCTACGGCTTGTGTATTTGAAGTTTCTTCTTTTTGTTTAACCTATGGCTTTCCATACATGGTCTTGACATTTCCTTAAGACTACTTAATGGACTACCGATGGTTTTGGTAGGCGTAGAATCAGTTTTCGAAGTCCGTTTGCGATTTTCCATAGAAAAACGCAATCGGATTCGACCTACGGCTTGTGTATTTGACGTTTCTTCTATCCGTTTGACCTACGGCTTGCCATATGCGCTCTTGACATTGCCTAAAGACTACCTAATGGACTACGGATGGTTTCGGTAGGCATAGAATCAGTTTCCGAAGACCGTCTGCGTTTTTCCGTAAAAAAACGCAACCGAATTTGACCTACGGCTTTTGTATTTGACGTTTCTTCTGTCCGTTTGACCTACGGGTTGCCATATACGCTCTTGACATTTCCTTAAGACTACCTAATGGACTACGGATATTTTCGGTAGGCATCGAAGCCATTTATGAAGTCTGTTTGCATTTTTCCATAGAAAAACGCAACTAGATTTGACCTACGGCGTGGAAGCCGTTTATGAAGTCCGTTTGCGTTTTTCTATAGAAAAACCCAACCGGACTTCAAAAACGGCTTGTATTTTGGGCATTTCTTCTATCCGTTTGACCTACGGCTTCTTATATGCCCCCGCCCAACCTTTTTTGAGGAGGAAGCTTGTCTCTAAGAGCAACGACGGCGCTGTTATTGCTCCCTAGAGGACTTTCATGTGTAAAGGTGAGAGTTGAGCTTCGAATGTATTTTGAGCTGGTCAAATGAAGTCAAAGAAGCTCAAGAGGAGTGTCACATGTCGGCCGGTTATAAAAAATGCTAGAGGAGAGTGAGAGAGAAGCTTTGTGGAGCGCTGTGATGGTTTTTTGAGCAAGCAATGAGCCACCATCTTTGCGTTTTGTGTTTTGTCGCTCCTCCCTTCCCCTTTTCTTCTTCTATTCTACTCTCGTACTAGCCGCGGCGCCGACGGAGCATGTGTACGCCCGGGCCGCTGGTTCTTTGCACACACACACACACACACACACACAGAGATTGTGTGTGCAGAGAGAGAGAGATTGTGTGTGCTTTACATGCTGTCACTAAGAATGCCGAATGATGACAGTAAGATGCAAACGTTTCCGTTGGTCATGCAGGGATATGCAAACTTTTTGTTCATGTATTTAAAGCTTTTTTATTCTATTTTTGGATATGCAAAACCCTAAAACTAATTAACTTTAACCCTAAAATTAATTTCAAGAAACCCTAAAATACAATTAACAATAACAAATTTGAATATAAAATTAAAAAACAATAACAAATTAAAATTAAACAACAATAACAATTGGAATTTTAAAATTAAATAACAAATTTAAATATAAAATTAAACCAAAATTTAAATTAATGTGTGTGTGTGTGTGTGTGTGAGAGCAATGAGATTGTGCACTCACATACACTCGTATGTGTGCACAAAGCTTCCGGAGTAGCTTCCACATCTGCAAAAAAAACACACACACACACACAAAAATAACAAAAAAACAAGGACAAAAGGCTTACCTGCAAAGCAAGTAGAGAAGATGTGATGGTGTTTGCCCAAGCCCGTAGTAGTCCAAAGGTGCAGATCTGGTCGCGAGTTGAGCGAAGAGAGAGAGAGAGAGAATGAGTTTTTGGAAACGCGAAGAAAATAAGCCCGCGGTTTCGTTTTTACCAGTCAGCGTTGGTATACACTGCTATATACACGTCGGTAACGTTGTTGTATACGCCTCGATATTTGCGCCGGTATACGCGACGAAAATTGAAATTTGAATTTTTTTAAAAATTTGAGCTCCCTCTAGTATTGCCGATGCAAATATCGGCGCCCGCCAATGACGTCGGTAAGTTGGTGTCGATATTCAAGTGATCTCTAGTAGTGTCTCTCTCTCTATATATATATCACTCTCTATCTCTCTATTTCTCTCTCTCTGTCTACGTACCCTATCTCTCGTTCTCTCTCTCTCTCGATCTCTCTCTCTCTCTCTCTCTCTCTCTCTCTCTCTCTCGCTATCTCTCTTTCTCTCTCTATTTCCCTGTTTCCCTATCTTTCTCTCTGTATCTCTCTCCACTTCCCTATCTCTCTCTCTCTCTCTCTCTATATAATAGAGAGAGAGAGAGAGAGAGATAGGGAAGTGGAGAGAGATACAGAGAGAAAGATAGGGAAACAGGGAAATAGAGAGAGAAAGAGAGATAGCGAGAGAGAGAGAGAGAGAGAGAGAGAGAGAGAGAACTCTCTTTCTCTCTCTATCTATTTTCCTATATCTCTATCTCTCTCTCTCTCTCTCTCTCTACTTACCTATCTCTCTACTGATCGAACGAGTGACTGAGCTAGGGAGATCCAGATACCCATGATTGCTGAGGACTACACAACATGGACAGAGGCTCCATCAGAGGATCCATGTCACTTTGGCTTGACATGCACAACGCCTGGTCAAACTACTGACCATGGAGGAGATTGATGAGATCCGCCAACGACAGATGCTGGATCTCCTATGATCTACCTATCCCAGCTAGCTGTTTTAGCCGTTTAGTCCATACCTAGTAGTTTAGGATTCCATAATATTTTATTTTGTCATTTTGTCATCTTTTTACTCTGACTTTGTATCAGATCCACCACATTGTAACTTTCTTGTCTCATAGGTCACTTTGGTCTTTCGAAGACGTTAATATAACATTTCATTTCATTTCTCTCGTTAATTTTTCTTTCTTTAGTTTTAATTTCCTACGCATACATTAATTCTCTCTCTCTCTCTCTCTCTCTCTCTCTCATTCCTACACACACACACACACACACTTCTCTCTCTCTCTCTCTCTCTCCCTCTCTCTCTCTCTCTCTCTCTCTCTCTCTCTTTCCTACACACATACACACACTGCTCTCTCTCTCTCTCTCCTTCCTACACACACACACACACGATGTAGAGAGAGAAAGAGAGAGAGAGAGAGAGAGGGGTTGGGGGGGAGAGTGACATAATACCTGCGCAGCAGGTTTCGGCCAAGATTTGAGCAAGAAAAAATGGCCCCTGCGCGGGCGGGTTTCCCTTTTTTCCCCCAAATTTTTTTGCGTTGCAAACTGTGTCATTATACCCATGGGAATTTGCGTCGATATACGTGTGGCAAATAATGCCTTTCGACGCCTATATCGATGCGCATTGCAATGTGTATATTGACGTGCTCTAATTACGTTGATATACGCGTGGAAAGGCATGGCTGTCGATATATGATGCGTCGATATCTTCATGTTATGTTGTAGTGCACACAGATTACAACTAAGGAAGTAGCAAAGTTTGTATTTGAAAATATTTGCTGCCATTTTGGAACTCCTCTTGAGGTAACTTTTGATAGGGGACCAAGTTCTAGAGGAGACCTAGTAGGAGATATGATGGAAAAGCTGGGCATTTCACGACAACACTCAACTCCCTACTACCCACAATGGAACGGTTTGGTGGAGAAGGTAAATGGTATGATCTGCAAGATCATCACTAGACATGTAAACAATCACAAAAGTGATTGGGATAAGAACCTTATGGTTGCACATTGGGCTTCTCACACTTCATTTTGCACATCCCTTGGATTCACACCATTTCACTTGGTGTATGGTAAAATGGCACATTTTACCCATCGAAGTTCAATTGGCTAGTCTCAAAGTGCTAGCTGGGTAGATGGAACTCCCTAATACTCATCTCCACAACCACATTTTGGATCTAGAGAGGCTCCAATTACTAGACAGAGAAAAGGCTATCATCTACTATGCAACTCAGGCAGAGCAACAATGTCTCACCTCCAACAAAGTCCTCGAGAAGAAAGGTCTCAAGAAAGGTATGTCGGTTCTCAGGTATGATAGAAGGTTTGACACTAGGAAGGAGAATAAGTTTTTACCCTATTGGGACAGGCCATTTGTCATTAGAAGCGCTACAGCAATGGCATTTATCGATTGATGGACGCAGATGGTAACTTCAGAAATGACACATGTTAATGGATGGAGGCTAAAGAAGTACTTTTTAAGGTTTGGTCAAGCACCTATGGTGGATATTCTCGAGGAGGGAGACTCCTCCACTTCGAGGGAGACGCCTCTACGCTTTAAGGGGAGGGCTAATGAGGGATGCTTTTTGAATTCAACCCATCTCTCTCTATGGAAAACCCCTCTTCTCTAGAATTCTCAAGTGCAGGGTGTGTAAACGACCACTTGAGGATCAAGAAAAACAAAATCTCCAGTAAAAGCTTTCACAAAAGCAAAAAATCTAGCATGGTAAGGAGCTTTTGTTCCCAAGTACCGGTGGAGCCACTGGTAATCATTTTTCTCCCTCCTTCGTTTTCTCCTCAAAGGGTTCCACTTTCAAGATGATCGATAAATATATTAGTAAAATAAGAGGGCACTCAATGGTTTGTACAACCATGGCCGTCACCTTCTTAGAAAATCAAATAAAGGGTCCTCCTTCTCATTATCACCTCTCTCCACCTTGTCCTCTTCCATCCATGGAGCCCTCCCTCTCCTTGTCTTCTCTCTCCCTCTCACTCTCTCTCTTGGCTGAAATTTTCATTGTTTTGTTCCTTCTCTCTCTCTCTCTCTTTGACCAACAAAAAAACTTTATCTCCCTCCACACACACACACTCAAACACAAAGCTGAAAACAACCAATTTTCAGCACACATAGAGTACATACACACACACACACACACACACACACACACACTCTTGTCTCTCACTCTCATGTCTGTCCCAAGCTCTCCATAGCTGAAATTGCTATTTTTTCAGCCACATACACACACACACACACACACATATACACACACAACCTACTCATCAATACACATCGCACTCTCATAATCACCACCAAACACTCTCACAAATCAGTCCATAAGCTAAGAATAGTCAAATTACAGCCACCATCATTCACACACATGCACATTCTCTCGTATATATGCGCTTCGTGCCAATGGCTTCAATGAAGTGACAACCACTATGACAACCCAAAAGGCGCTCGACTACGATCACTACAAAGGACACGCGACAAGGGAGGCTTGTTCAAGCAAAGCAATAAGTTATGGAAGCACCAATTAGGTGGGCCATGCCTATGTTCATCAGTTTCGAACGGCAACATCAACCTTGTAGTCATCTTTTACTCCATCTATGCCCCTCACAATCTCTCTTTTGTGCGTTAATACAAGACCATTGTATATTCTTTACTCTAGATTTCAAATCTAGGTCATGAGTGAGAGAAACAAAGCCATATTAAATCAAGTCTTGGCCAATGTTAAAGTCACTACCCCTTAAGTGGTGAATTTATCTTCTCCAAAGACAAACCACCTTTGGCAACCTCTTGTAAAAAACCCACTCTCGTCTCTCAAATAAGCTAGCTACGACTAGCATACCTTGTAAAAACCCCATTCCTCTACGCTCCTTTCCCCTCCATCTCTCTCTTGCCCTACTATTTTCTCTCTGTGGACCTCTATCACAAGCATCATTGCATCAGACATGGCTGACCCACGGTCACATGTTGTAGGTCACGTCCCAACAAAAATATAAAAAAACTCCATCCTCTTTTCCTATATAACGAGGGGTCTCTATCACCAAAACACACAACCTTCTCACCAAAGCACAAGATCTAAGTTATTAGAGGTTATGAGCATTTTGAGGCATGGCCACCATGCCTTCACGCTTCTAATATAGCTAGAAGTATTAGTCCGTGTAAAGGGGCATTGGGAAAGACCATCACGCCACAAGGGTGAGGAGGTTAGGCACACACAACCTACTCATCAACACACATCCCAATTCCATCATCATCAATCCCCACGCCTTGGTGCAATTCAAAGTGGAGGATTCGACATTCAACAAGAGTGAAGGTTACCCTCATGCCATTCCTTGACATCATCTCTACACATCAACAAGGCACCCATGGTCTCCTCCTTTCTCTCTTGCCCTCTCTATCCATTATATCTCTCCTCCCCACAAATAATCTACTTTACTGTCATGAGCAATCAAAGTGAGATTAGTATTTGTTCAACATAGCTTGAGTAAATTACACCACAACACATCACAAAAAAAACCACCCCAATCACTGTCTTAAGGCCAGGGGAGTCCTCTCCACCCTGTCGACCTCTTACAGTATGTGGTATTTATCGCTAAATTGATGACAACACCCAGAGACAAGCTATCAAGAACTTAAAAATGAAAACACCAAGACACTTACACATCATTGTTGTCTATTACTTCACGTTGGAAGAGAGACAAAGTATCCAAGCTTAGTCCAAATCCACCCTCCTTGATTGAGCAAATATGGGGCTTACACTAGTAGGAGAAATGATAGATTTCCTACTCTCAATTAAATGATCACTCTCTCTTACAATGGCATAGAGTTACCTTGCTAATCACCCCTAATACAACACATGAATATGCATAAGACAATGAGCTTCCACTCAAGAGCTCCTTCTAGAGAGGTTCAACTTGGCTTCTGAAGCTATAGCATAGTGCTCTTGCTTATGGCTCCCCCCCTTTTGTGCTAGCTACACCCTCTTTTTACAGCACTTTTGAGGGCTAGGGTTACTCCTCTAACCATGGTTGGGTTATATTTTCAGCACTTATCTAATTTCTTTTGCTTGAAATTATCAAGAAGTTGGTGGGGATAGATGAAGAAGAGAGAGAGAGGAGAGAAGTGGAGGTGATAGGACTTTTCATAGTAGGTTAGTGTTAGTAAACTAGTAGAGTTAGTATTTTTATTGATTTACAAATGGAATTGGATATTTACAATGGGAGTATCCATGTAGGGTACAAATAATGAAAAAAAAACTCTTAATAGGTAAGAAATTATGGATTTCTTACAATGTTGATGCTCCAAGTGTTTTGTGCGGGGTCAATTTTGACGCTTGTTGAGGGTCCACTAGCTTTGACGGTACGTTTTTTCTCCACTCTTGACCTTCCTTGAGAGCCAAGGTGATTGAATATGAGTAATCAATCAACATGGTGCTGTCTTTCAAGAGAAGACGCTGATTTTTGTGGTTTTCTTGATAGATATGGGTAATATGGAAGAGGAAAACTAAGACTAGGTGGTCAATTTTGGAATGGAAGTGTGTGTAGGAGACATGGGTTCACCATGGTTTCTCTTATTCTTCAAGGTTGAGAAGAAGGTGAGTAGGGTGCAGAGAGGAGTGGTGAGAGAGGTGGGGATGATGAGTGGAGAAGTGTGTGTGAAAGAGGAAAATGATAAAGTGGAAGAGGGAGTGTGGCTGCATAGCATGGGCAAACTGGGGTCCACCAATAAAATCATAGCTCACAGCTCGTAGCTCAAAAAAATATGAAAACATTTGAGGTAAAAGTTCAGCCCACGAGCTACAACTTTTGATTGTGTCACCTTTTCAAATTCGGAGAGCATGTGATCTTTAAAAATTCAGCAAAACCGGTTGTTGTTTTCCACTGCACAAAGTCCTTGTGAGGTCCTTCTTTGGATGATTCTTTTGAATACCTCCAAGAGTGAGCCCCCCATAGTGCATGCATGCATGCCACATACCCTTGACCTTATTTGATAGGTCTATAATTGAAGATATTGTTGAGATCATGATATAACTGAATAGTACAACTGAGTAAAACAAATATTGAGGGGTCTAAAAAAATATGTATATGTCAAATATAAATAATATAGGTGGAAAAAATATAAAGGGGTCAAAATAAATCTCTCTAATTATAAGTCTACCATAAAAAGATGAATATTTTTGGTGGTCTAATTTATGAGGGTAATAGAGAATAGATGTAGGAAGGAAAAAATCACAATAGCGAAAAAATATAGAACTAGTTTTTTTGGATTTTTGTTGGGATGGAGTTACACCAAAAATAAGAGAAGCTTGCATGAAATTATTTTTATATGGAATAAAGAGTATGCAAAATGGTAAGAAAAAATATGGTAATGGTGAGTCAATGTACATAGCATAAATAACACACCATAGGTAGAAATATTTAAATAAATACCAAAATAATTATGAAAAATCCTTTTATTTAGGCCCTATATACAATGAAATATTTACACACAAATGGGCCATAATATACTTATAATTTTTTTGTTTTTTTGGCTCAACTAGCCCAGTGACTAGCTAATTGAGGGTTTTTAAGAAGATATGGGAAAAGTCCCCTAACTCACACACACCTATATACAGTGAAATGGTAGGGATAGCCACAGTGTTTGGATGATTTTGGTAGGGTGGGTTAACTCACTATGGCAATTACGGGGAGCCAAAAAACGGCTATTATTAGCCCTCCCCCAGGATGATGGTATATTTATGTACCATCATAGAGTATCTTGTCCAAAGAGAGTGCTTCAGAGTCCTTGATGAGATCTTCATTGTTTGGCCCCTCAGAATTTTGGCTGGAGTTACACTCATGCTTTATGTAACAATACTTACATGAGACAACTGCCCTTTGACAGATCTTTGGTAGATCTTTTGGTAGAAGGCGACTCAAATAAGGCTTCAAGAGATACCCGTTTAGCTTCCTGGAGTGCTCTTTCCCATTCAAGTCCATAAGTTGATAGTAACTTGAATTGAAAGCCTTCTTGACTATGTATGGCCCCTGCCATCTAGTTTCAAACTTGGCATCAAAACAATTATCGAGTCGATTGTCATACCTTAGCACAAGATCTCCTTCATTGATACCTTTGTCCTTCAGTTTCTTGTCAAGCTTTTCCTTCGTTTGTGTGGCTTTCCTCTTGTAGCACTCGTATGCTGCTGCTCTTTTCCACTCAAGCTCAGCTAAGGTAAGAAGTCGATCCATCCATGCTTCTTGATCATCTTGTGTTGCTTTGCCATGAAGTCGCATTGTTGGAATGTTGAGCTCAATTGATTGTAAAGCCTCTTGACCATAGACCAAGTGAAATGGTGTGAACTCTGTGGCTTCCCTATATGTGGTTCGATACGCCCACAAGGAACCATCCAAGAAGTCATCCCACAACGTTTTCTTGTTTTTCACCATCTTTCTAATGATTCCTGCAATGACAACTTTTTCTACCAAACCATTTGATTGGGGATAGTAGGGTGTACTATGACGATGTAGAATATGAAGTTCTTCACAGACTTCTGTGAGCAAGCCCTTTCTAAACCCTGGACCATTATCAGAAACAATCTCCAAAGGTGTGCCAAATCTACAACAAATGTGAGTGTAGAAAAATTTTCTCACTGTCCTCTCATTTACCTTTGCCACACTTTGTGCTTCCACCCACCTAGTCATATAGTCTACAGCCACTAGAATGTAGAGTTTATCATTTTTTGTCCTAGGCAGAGGACCCATAGCATCAATGCCCCACTTTTCAAAGGGTCCATTTGCAAGCACGATTTGCCTTCGACCATAAACCAATCTTCTATTCCCATTTACCTGACAATTGTGACAACTTTTACACCAATGTTGGACATCCACATGCAGACTTGGCCAAACATACCCCGCAAGCAAAATCTTCTTCACAGTTAACTCTTGGGCAAAATGACCACCACATGCCTCTTCATGAAAACCTTTTAGAATGGCTGGAATCTCCTTGATAGTTGGTACTCTTCTGCACACTTGATCCTTCCCTCTTTGATAGAGGGATCCTTCTAGGAAGAGATACGTGATTGCCTTCTTCATGAGTCTCATCTTCTGAGCCTTCGTGAAGTCTTGTGGAAACTAACCCTCCAAAATGTAGCTAATAATGGGAGTCAATGACTCCAATCCCTGGTATCTCGGTTGCTTGACAGCTGCTGCCACCATGATAACCTACACTTCTTTCTCAACACATGTAACTACTTTTTGTGCAAGTAAATTGGCATCTTCATAGGAATATGATATAGTTGCACTTCTTCAAATTGATTAAAAAATCTACGAATGGCATGAACTTTTGTCCTTAGGCTTTCATTCTTGCATGCCAAAATGCCTAAAATTTGCTTCACAATGAGAAGTGCATCCCCTTTTACCATGAGACGTTGTATACCTTGGCCAATGCATATCTTTAAACCATGAAGTAGTGTGTCGTATTCTGCTTCATTGTTGCTAGTTGAACCTGGTAGATTGACCTTCTCTTTCATGACCACCTCCCCACTTGGGTTGAGCAACATTATCCCTCCCCCTCCTTTTCCTATGGCTCATTGAAAAGCTCCATCAAAGAACAAGGTAAAATAATTAGGAATACTTTTAGGTGGTGGCAATGGTAGGGTCTTTACTTCAGGCACCTTAATCTCCTTCTCATGTACCCTATAAGTAAGGATCACTACCAATTGTGCACGCACACTATCTTCTACCTTGAAAGAGTATTGGAACTCTTGAAATTCCATAATCCACTTTGAGATCCTAGTGCTAAGATTCATTTGAGATGACACCAAAGGAAACAAATTTTCTGCAGTGAGAATTACAAAATTTTTGGTAGCAAGTAGGATCTAAATTTTCTCACCGCAAACATGAGAGAAAGAATCATGAGTTCTGCCTCCGTGTAGTCTCTCTCCAAAGCATTCATGACCCTACTAGCAAAGTAGATGGGTCGCATCCTGGTACTATGGGGATCTTGTTGTAGTAAAACTGCACCAATTGTTTCCTTCCCAACACTAGAGCTAACAAAGAATGTGTACCTCCAACAAGGAGGCATGAGTGTTGGTGGCTCTGACAAAATGACTTTAATGTTACAAAAGTACTCTTCAAGCTCATAAGACCATGAAAATTCTACTTGTTGTGTTAGCTTTTGCAAAGGATGAAGCAACTCCGAAGCCAAGTGAATAAAACGTGACATATACTTCACCTTTTGAATGAATGAAATGACCTCTTTGAGATTCTTGGGTGATGGGAGCTCAATAAGAGCCTTTGCCTTTGAAGGATCCACCTCCATGCCTTTATAGGAAATCTTGTGACCAAGCAAGATCACTTCATCCTCACGTATGTGACACTTGGCGGGGTTGAGTTGACCTCCCATGTCGTAGAGCTTCTTTAAACCTTCTTCTACCCTTTGTAGATGCAATGATTTTGAGCTATAAATGCAAAAATCATCAATAAAAACCCTAATGGACTTTCCAAAGAATGCTTGAAACACCATGTTCATGAAGCGTTGGAAAGTTGCAGGAGAATTTGTCAGTCCAAATGGCATGACTCTAAAAGCATAACAACCCCAAGGAGTGATAAGGTTGTTTTCAACTGATCTTCCAATGCGATAACTATTTGAAAGTAACCCGAGTAGCCATCACACACAGTGTACTTCTCATGACTAGCTACCTCATTTAGTATCTCATCTTGAAATGGGAGGGGAAAGTGATATCTTTTTGTTGCCTCATTGAGTGGATGGTAATCCATACACACCCTCCACTTGCCATTTTTCTTAGGAGTGACAACAACGGGAGAGACCCACTCTGAATTCTCCATTGGATAAATGAAATGTGCTGCTAGAAGATTTCTTACCTCCTTGAGTAAAGGCTGCTCCTTGATGACTCGTAGCCTTCGTAGCTTCTAAGCCTTAGGTGTGTCCTCTGGCTTCAATTCAATTTTGTGTTGAACAGCATCTACTCCATGCACATCGGTGTAGTCTTTAGCAAAAAGCCTAGGAAATTTCCTTAACACACCTTTGAGCTCCTCTCTTTCATCCTTTGTAAGTGTTGTAGATAACATACCTTCTAGCATTCTGTCATCTTCCACTTTTTGGTTCTCTTGGGAACCTACCTCTTCCAAACCTGGGCAAGAGGTCTCTTGGTTGTTTGGATTAAACCTTACCCCCATGACTTCAATGGAAGACTCCTCTTCAGTAATGCTGCCGCTACTTTCTCCTTCCAAAGTGCTATCTGTCCAGCCTTCCTCCGTCTCACTTTGAGATGATTCTTCATGGAGCTACTCTTGGCGTTGCTCCTTCATGTCAAAGACAACCTTCTTATGATGTTCATTCTTGCAAATTAGCTTTCCACTTTCCCAATCCTGCAAAGCTCGCATTTTCATTAGCCATGGTCTTCCTAGGATAAATGGGTAACCATTTCCTTTGGTAGACATGACATAGAAATCCACTGCCTTCTTAATGCCAAAGACCTCCACAAAAACATTTTTCCAAATGCATACGCACCTAGCCTTGCTATTGTTTGCCATTTTCACTTTGACTTCAGGTGTCTCATGGATGTGCATGCCTAGTCTTTGCATGAGTCCCTCTGTCATGATGCAAATTTGTGCACCCCCATCCACTAGACCTTTCCTAACCAATCTTCCTTTGATGTAACAATCTAGCACCGGTGTAATATCCTCATTCATTTCATCTTGTGAAATTTTTACAATAGGCACTCTCTCATTTACCTTTCTCTTAGTGCTAATTGCCTTTGTTAAATCCCTCCTAACTTGTGGGCATAATGCAAGAAACTGAGGCCATGAGATATCAGGACCCTTACCTCTCATGTCTTCCAACAAGTTGTATGGGGCCGTACCATATCCAAGAGGGAAGTCTTGGAGGTTGATACGACGTCGAGTCCTCTTGGTTTCCTTGGTCTCCTTTGCCTTCTTTTCTCGTCCATGATCACTTTGTGACATGACTCCTTCTTCCTCCTTCCCTTTTCCACGGCCACGCTTAATGCCATTTGCTTCCATGTCAACCTATTTTGAATTTTTCACCTCTACCACATGCACATTTGGGTCTGGAAAAGGTGGAACTCCTTCCACTCCTTGTGGAGGTGGTCTTGCTCCATTTGGCCTTTGTAGAAGCCGTGGTTGCTGACTAGTTCCTTCACCTGCATTCATCACTGGGTAATTCAAGTTAGGTCTCCCTAGCTTCCCATGGGGCCAAGGACAATTATACATCCCATGTCCAGACTCTCTGCAATTCCAACATTGTAAGACTCTCCTAGGTCGTGGATCTCACTCTTCAGACTTCCTTACTTGTCCTTTTGGACCTACAGCTTGTGCAAGGTGAATTAAGAGGCTATTTAAAGATTCATTTAACTTCTCGATTACTTCAGCTCTTACCTCAGGAAGCTCCCTAGATGTCGATGCTTGTGACTTACCTTTGGGTCTAATACCTTCTATTGGAACCTCTCCCCTTATGCACTTGAGTTTCCTATACTTCTTGGAAGCTCTAATTTCAGCTGCATCATAGGTGGCAGGTGCATCTGCCTCCGCCTTTACCTTAAGATCAGGAAAGAGTCCATCTATGACTCTCTCCTTTTTTAGAAATTCTGCACCATCACCACGGTTAGCAACATTTCGTATCCATAGAGCCCAAAGACATAGAAACTCTTGCTTGTACAAGTAGTAGTCATCTAAATCTTTTTGCTTATGAGAAACAATGTCTTGCCATAGTTTTTGAGTGTTTTGGGGATCAAAGAAGTATCTCTTGAAACGATTCAAAACTTCTGTGTAATTCCCCTTAACTTCCTCAGGCAAAGAGTCAAACCAAGTGCTAGCATATTTCCTAAGGACCACCTCAAACATTTCTACGCGCTCTTGATCAGTTACTATCCTCTTGATATGGCAAGACATCTTGAAATTTTCTAAAAATATTTCTGCATCCTCTCCAGGATCTCCAAAGAAAAGAGGGTATTCGGACATTTGGCGTTGGCTTTCCATTATTATGAAAGATTACAACACGAGTTGCAACAAGGGATACAATAGAAATTTAGAACCACTCACCTGCAAATGAAGAAGTAAGAAAGTACCACTCTAGGTTTTCTTCTTCAGCTATCCAAGCTTCAATGAGGTCTCGATTTGTTTGATCAAAACAAAAGGGTAGACTACTTATGAGCTCTAAGAAGGGTTGAAATTCTTCAAAGCTAAGGTGATATACAGAAATCTCTGAAACTTCATTTTCTGGATCTAGAAGAGCAACCACATCCCAAGTAATTAATTTCACTTGCTCTACAATTCCCCATGCACAAGCGGTTTGTATAAAAACTAGATCTGTATGCTCGCGAAGGCTGTGAGAAAGTAGCAATTGACTAGGAGCTCCTTTACTTCGAGTTCCACATAGTCGGAATGAGGCAACCTTCTCGCAATTTCATAAAGAACATCCTGTTCAAGTCCAATCAAGCTTGCAAGATTTAAAGACTCCACTTGTGCTACAAAACTCCTGGACAAAAAATCCTTAGGATTATGGTTAACTCATTCATAAGCATCAAGAGATTTACAATGTCTCTATGAACAAAGTGTCATAGAAAGTAGAGAAAGATGAGAATTTATACAAATTTGCAATCTTCTCTATGCTCTCTTTATTAAGACAAGCCCTAAATAGCTCCCTATCTCCTTTGTTGAAAGTGAAAGGAAGACTATTAATAAGACGCAATTGAGGGAAAAATTCACCAAATGTGAGTCTATGAAGCATGAACTCTGGCCGCAAGTTTCCTGAAGAGTCTTCCTCAGTGGTGAAATGCACTCACCAAACACCAAATTTCACTCTATTTACCAATCTTAGGGCACACACTATTTGGATGAATGTACGGTCTTCCTTAGTGCCCAAAAACAAAAGGAAAATGGAATCCACACACAGGACCTTTCGTCTTAGCTTCACCACCCTCTTGTTATGAGGGAGACGCTTTACTACCTGCTCGTGCAACTCAATCGGTAATAGAGCTAGATCTCTAAGGATTGAATTTTCACTGCACACACACTCCTTGTTAGAAAAAATGATCGTTTTTTTTTTTTTTGTAACAAATGTGGACAAAGAAAAAGCCAACATACACACTATTTTGTTTGGTTGCACTTCATTTTAAAATAAAATGAACACATGTACATCAAAAGAAGTGTGGTAGTTGATGAGAGGTAGAATGACAAGTTCTGGAGATGCAAAAATTTACATGTTCTTTCAGCCCCAAACATAAACACCATACGCTGTTGAAAATGTATCTTTCTACTGAGTGCAATATTTATCCTAATATGTGGTGTGAAGTAAATAGGAAAAAATTATGGGCCATTATCCATGCTCTATACATAACCTAATGCCTAAAATAGAACAAAGATATATACATCAAAACTAAGATCGTACCTAATGAGAGGCAAAATAAAAGGATTTACCGAAGTGTTTATTTCGGCTAACCTAAGAGAACCTAAAGTTCTACGAATTATGCATTGAAATTGCAACTTAGTACTAACAATTATATGTACCTTTTGCCTTGCAATCAGAATGAAAGGATCATACAAATTCTCGTGATTCATGCAAACTACTTGACTTTTCTAAAGATTGATCCTACACAAAAACATACACAAGTTGGTTCCTCAGTGAGAGAGAGAGAGAGAGAGAGAGAGATAATGCTCAAGCTGCTTTGAAATGTATCGACAGTGATCAAGCAAACACAATTATATATGTAAGAAAAAGAGAGAAAGGGGGAGAGGGTGCTTGTTGCATTAATACCTTCTTACAAATCTGTCATGAGCAATCAAAGTGAGATTAGTATTTGTTCAACATAGCTTGAGTAAATTACACCACAACACATCACAAAAAAAACCACCCCAATCATTGTCTTAAGGCCAGGGGAGTCCTCTCAACCCTGTCGCCCTCTTACAGTATGTGGCATTTATGGCTAAATTGATGACAACACCCAGAGACAAGCTATAAAGAACTTAAAAATGAAAACACCAAGACACTTACACATCATTTTTGTCTATTACTTCACGTTGGAAGAAAGACAAAGTATCCAAGCTTAGTCCAAATCCACCCTCCTTGATTCAGCAAATATGGGGCTTACACTAGCAGGAGAAATGATAGATTTCCTACTCTCAATTAAATGATCACTCTCTCTTACAATGGCATAGAGTTACCTTGCTAATCACCCCTAATACAACACATGAATATGCATAAGACAATGAGCTTCCACTCAAGAGCTCCTTCTAGAGAGGTTCAACTTGGCTTCTCAAGCTATAACATAGTGCTCTTGCTTATGGCTCGCCCCCTTTTGTGCTAGCTACACCCTCTTTTTACAGCAATTTTGAGGGCTAGGGTTACTCCTCTAACCATGGTTGGGTTATATTTTCAGTACTTATCTAATTTCTTTTCCTTGAAATTATCAAGAAGTTGGTGGGGATAGATGAAGAAGAGAGAGAGAGGAGAGAAGTGGAGGTGATAAGACTTTTCATAGTAGGTTAGTGTTAGTAAACTAGTAGAGTTAGTATTTTTATTGATTTACAAATGGAATTGGATATTTACAATGGGAGTATCCATGTAGGGTACAAATAAGGAAAAAAAAACTCTTAATAGGTAAGAAATTATGGATTTCTTACAATGTTGATGCTCCAAGTGTCTTGTGCGGGGTCAATTTTGACGCTTGTTGACGGTCCACAAGCTTTGACGGTATGTTTTTTCTCCACTCTTGACCTTCCTTGAGAGCCAAGGTGATTGAATATGAGTAATCAATCAACATGGTGCTGTCTTTCAAGAGAAGACGCTGATTTTTGTGGTTTTCTTGATAGATATGGGTAATATGGAAGAGGAAAACTAAGACTAGGTGGTCAATTTTGGAATGGAAGTATGTGTAGGAGACATGGGTTCACCATGGTTTCTCTTATTCTTCAAGGTTGAGAAGAAGGTGAGTAGGGTGCAGAGAGGAGTGGTGAGAGAGGTGGGGATGATGAGTGGAGAAGTGTGTGTGAAAGAGGAAAATGATAAAGTGGAAGAGGGAGTGTGGCTACATAGCATGGGCAAACTGGGGTCCACCAATAAAATCATAGCTCACAGCTCGTAGCTCAAAAAAATATGAAAACATTTGAGGTAAAAGTTCAGCCCACGAGCTACAACTTTTGATTGTGTCACCTTTTCAAATTCGGAGAGCATGTGATCTTTAAAAATTCAGCAAAACCGGCTGTTGTTTTCCACTGCACAAAGTCCTTGTGAGGTCCTTCTTTGGATGATTCTTTTGAATACCTCCAAGAGTGAGTCCCCCATAGTGCATGCATGCATGCCACATACCCTTGACCTTATTTGATAGGTCTATAATTGAAGATATTGTTGAGATCATGATATAACTGAATAGTACAACTGAGTAAAACAAATATTGAGGGGTCTAAAAAAATATGTACATGTCAAATATAAATAATATAGGTGGAAAAAATATAAAGGGGTCAAAATAAATCTCTCTCATTATAAGTCTACCATAAAAAGATGAATATTTTTGGTGGTCTAATTTATGAGAGTAATAGAGAATAGATGTAGGAAGGAAAAAATCACAATAGCGAAAAAATATAGAACTAGTTTTTTTGGATTTTTGTTGGGATGGAGTTACACCAAAAATAAGAGAAGCTTGCATGAAATTATTTTTATATGGAATAAAGAGTATGCAAAATGGTAAGAAAAAATATGGTAATGGTGAGTCAATGTACATAGCATAAATAACACACCATAGGTAGAAATATTTAAATAAATACAAAAGTAATTATGAAAAATCTTTTTATTTAAGCCCTATATACAATGAAATATTTACACACAAATGGGCCATAATATACTTATAATTTTTTACTTTTTTGGCTCAACTAGCCCAGTGACTAGCTAATTGAGGGTTTTTAAGAAGATATGGGAAAAGTCCCCTAACTCACAGACACCTATATACAGTGAAATGGTAGGGATAGCCACAGTGTTTGGATGATTTTGGTAGGGTGGGTTAACTCACTATGGCAATTACGGAGAGCCGAAAAACGGCTATCACTAGCATACTATGTATGCTAAATAGCATACTCAGTGCTAGCTAGCATGCTAAACTAAATAGCATGTGTGCTAACTAGGTATGTTTATTAGAATGGTAAGTATGCTAAGCAGTATACACATTGTGTTAATTGCTATTGAACATATTAGAAATTCTAACTAGGAGCCAATTGTGTTGACTAGCATACTAGGTATGCTAACTAGCATTCTATGTATGCTAGCTAGCATAATCAATGGAAACTACTATGACGGTGTTGCTTGTGATATGCAGCCAATGAAAATAGTCCACCATTGATAATAGGCTTCATCCGTGATTTCACCTTGTGTAAGGAGAGATGGCGGACTTTAAGGATCCTTGAGATTTTTGCAATAGGCATGCTATCCTTTGAATTCAACATCATCTACAAATGCTGCATTCTTCAAATACAACTCCTTGTTAGAACTTGGTTGCTTAAAAGTAGCCAAAGTGTTGCAGATATTGGAGACGATTGAGCTCTGTACAACATACTCCTCCAATGAGGAATGTTCCTGGATTGCTTGAACAACTAGATTCCAGATTTCCCATTTTACTTCTGTCCCAACAGGACTTTCTCTTGAAAGCTATCACAATCTTGCACCAGATTTTATTTTTCTCCTCATTATTGATGGCTCCCTCTGCTTCTTGTTTCTTTCTCTCTCGTATTTCCTGACGACTGAAAGAGTTGGATCTTGGGAGTTGTGATTCGTCACCTGTAGTGGCTCCCTTCTACAAGTTGCTCTTGAGGACTACAAACATACATAGAATATTAATTACTTAAAATCACATAAATATCATATATGCATGCATCATAAGCTAACACTGGCAATTTACTATTCAACATTGAACACGTTGTCTGCATATCTAACATTAGAGCTAGTGGAAATATTGTTGTCTGGTTCTCCATAGCTTAATGGAGATGGGAGGAGAAGAGAAAAAATAGATAGGAGGGCAAGTCAGGGCTAGCTAGAGAGAGAGAGAGAGAGAAATGAAATGAAATGAAATGTTATATTAACGTCTTCAAAAGGACAGAATGACCTATGAGACCAAATTGATACAAAAGTGGTGAATTTGTTACATTGTCTGGATACCTTAGTACCAAAGTACTAAGTGTGAAAAGTGTGAAAGTGTGAAAATAAATGTGAGAAACTAAATACAAAGTATTAAATAAACTTCTTAGTAGCATTCTGGGTGTCTGGCTAGAATGCTTCTAATCCTTTGTTGTAGTCTCCTCCGGTAAAGTGTGCTTCTACATCTCGGTCGTGGTCATCTCAATTTCCTAAGCTCAATCGCCCTGTCAATGAGGGTGCCTTTGGTATGAATGTGGGTACTCCTTTGTGCTGGCTGCTGGCCTCTTGCTTCTCCTTCCACTTCTACTACTCTCGATCCGAAGAAATCTGTGGTCTGCCTCTGAGGCTGTAGTGCTCTTTGTCTTCTCATTAGATTATCCCTGTGCCGATGTAGTTCCAGTAGGTACAAGCCTATGCATCTTTGATCTTGGTATTGCATGACTCTATCTAGAGGTCCAAAGCCTTCTTTAAAAAGGCAATGGAAACTCCCACGTATCTCATAGTATACGGTGCAATGGCATATGTAGTGTAATTGTGTCTCCGGCTCCATTCCGCATCACTTGCAAATTCTGCTCTCAGGTGGGATTCCCCTAAATCTGCCAAATTCAATTTCCATCTAGTGTGAGGATGTACGAATCTGACCAATAGCACATCTCAAACCATGAGATGGGTGGGTATCCATATAGCTCGGGCGAATCACAAATCCATCTTCAGATAGCTGTAGGAAGTTTTCTTTGTAGTCGGCCATCTTCGTGCCCAATGCTTGTGTAGGGTCTACCCATTTCGTCTTAGTATCCAACTGTATAAGATCCTGACGGATGATTTTATTAATCTCCGTTCGTGTAATTGCCAGTGATGGAGCCGCAAGAGAGTATTGGAAGGAGGGTAATCTTTCCATACTGAACCCGTGTCTCTGAAACCACGAGGACAGTTGCGCATACTAGCATGATGTATCCCCTTGCATTGCTAATTGTCGAGAGGATTCGAGGGCCAGTCTAGTATATCGGCAATTATTTGTATCCCACAAACCATGTATAAAGGACACTGATCTGGTAAGAGCTTCAATTTCTATCGGAGGGGCAGCTAGTTCCGCTCGAGTAATCGCGTGTGGTATGGAGGCCTTGGCTCTAATCATTTGGGAAATCATATATACCAAAGGTCTCTCCATTGACTTCCAATTATCCTGATCCACAGATGGTCCCCAAATCTGGACCCCATAAAGCATAGCTGAAGCCACCACAATATCAAAGAGCCAAAGTTTTTTTCGTGGTTCCTGAAACTGCACTTGTGAACCTGAGAGAGAGAGAGAGAGAGAGAGAGAGAGAGAGAGAGAGAGAGAGAGAGAGAGAGAGAGAGAGAGAGAGAGAGAGAGAGAGAGAGAGAGAGAGAGAGAGAGAGAGAGAGAGAGATCAACTTGGACAGCTCATCGGCTTGGACAACGCAGTCCTGGTTCAGAATGTCTGCTAGAGAGAGAGAGAGAGAGAGAGAGAGAGAGAGAGAGAGAGAGAGAGAGAGAGAGAGAGAGAGAGAGAGAGAGAGAGAGAGAGTAGGAGTTGAGCATGCATGTGAGTCCATGACCCCACGATTCTAGTAACCAAAAAAGATGTCTTATTTTAATGGATAATAATTGTTTATGGATATTTTTATTTGAAAATGGACATTGTCTTTGCTTTTCAACATATGTTAACAAGCACTACTACCTAGCATTGTCACGGACAACAGTTTTAGTGACACATTAACATGATTACACCTAACTAGCCATTGAAAGTGTCTACGTATAGTGAAGCTCCCAATTGTGTAGAAGAATTAGTTGCACTCATACAACACAAGCTTAAGATGTGCTAATCCTCTCTCTTGTAAGTGGTGATTTAAAATAGTTATTTTTGCAAGATAAATTTATGCCTTTGGCAAGGGAACAAGTTTTACATCTAAAATAATCAAAAAAAAAAAGGAAGAGGTAGCAGCAGGAAAGAGATATACGAGAAAAATAGAGGAGGTACCCTTATCAATAGCCTATCAACTACGGACGCTGGCCCACCATGCCAGCAGAGCCGCCTGGATTTTTTTGTCTCACGAGGCACTGTCAAGTGCTCTCTTTCAAGTCCTCTCATTACATGCCCGACCTTCTTCTTTAATGTACTGCTACAAGACTATATATTGTTTGCAGCAGTTGTGGATATGCATGTGGACCACTGCTATCTGGCTATAGAGCGACCGCTGCCAAGTAGTTTTTTATATGGCTCCAGAGACACTATGGGAGAATGCTGTTGTTACCGCATAAGAGGAGAGAGAGAGGTTTAAGAAAGAGAGAGATTGTATGCTGTAGCCCTGCTGGCGGGTTTTCCGATTTTTCCATGATTATTACCGCATGTATTACCGCGCATATAGCCGTAATGATTACCGAAAAAAAAAAAGAATCCACTTGGCCGGCCGGCCGCCCCCATTCCTCTCCCACTTTTCCCTTTCTATAAATTCTATTCTATTTTGTTACTTTTTAGAAATTGGTACCCCCTTTTTGCATGGAGTGTAAGAAATCCCATTCTCATTGGGATTTTTAGTGCCTCTCTTCTCTTTGCTTGCCTCATCTATTGGTATGATTCTCCTACTGGTATGATTCTCCTACTCTACTCATTTGTACTCCATGAGATTCTATATCAAAAAATATTTTGTTTCCATCTCAAAATCTTCTGTCAACTATGAATTCATATGGAAATGGCAAGCGAACGATGATAAAAATTGTATTTTCTTGCGTTCATAAACAAATAGCCCTTTTGTATAGCATAAGTAGAGAAAGAAGACAAAATCCAAAAGATATTTATTAATTTTCATCCTCCAAGAGATCTCTACAAGTGCTTACATCCATGTCCAACCCCATGGTAGATAAATCAACAAATAAATCTATTGATTCATCCTCTGCAGCCTCTCCTATTGAATCATCATCATCCTCTCCATCCTCGTCCTCCTCCTCACTACGGTTGGTTATTGGGAATGGTTGGTTCACCTCGACCTCAACTGCATCATTGTCATTGGCGTCTTCTTGAGAGGGTATGGTGTGATCTACCAAAGTCTCTATGTTCGTATCTACAAAGATAGATCTGCTCCGTGGTGTGACTGGAATAACATACCAAAGTCATCTTCGACACATACAAGGTACATAAAACACTTGTAGGTCACAGAGTAAACAACAACATGAATGTAGTTTTATATGTATCATATAATGTTTTAGTGAGTTGCACATGGACTTTACCTGCTCACAACTACTAGGTTGCACCAAGTTGTCCGTCTTCCCGTGATGAAATTGCCCAGAGTCTACCATATAGAGCCCATTCTCATGTCTCTTAACCTCACCCGCAAACCATCAGCCAGTCAAAGAGATATTTGTGAAATGTTCTGAAATCCACTTTGATTATCCTCTCTATTGTTCCACATTCCCTCACCTCTTGTGTTGTCGTGTCAAAGTTGCCCATAACTCCACTATCGTGAGTGGTTTGATGCCCATCTATCTTGCGGGTTCAAAAATGACGTCCTTCGGACCACATAGAGTTGAATGTGAAGGCCTGCAAAAACCAATAAGGATAGATGAGAGAGAGAGAGAGATGATACACATACACACACACACACACACACACACTCGCACACACACACTAAACACATTGAGTATATTAACCTTGGTAGACATCCTCGCGCGTACTCCCATTCTTTAGGGCTTATTTGTTCTCCTTGTGCTTTGGCCTTGGTCATGGCATTGTGTATCCACCCAACTGGAATTAGATCAGGGTATTTGGCAAGCTCTTTAGGAAAGGGAGGTGCTCGCCTACCGCCATGCGACCTCTTCCATGCTTCCCTCTCCCTTTCTCTCGTTGTACGCATCTCCACATACATATCCACCCATTTTCCCGTGATAGGAGCATTGAGTAGACAATGGTTGTTGACTATGGCTTAAAATTCCTTATCCAAAATCAAGAGAGAACCTTTCCCACTTGGAATGTTTGCGTGTTTTTTTGGATCCTCTTCCTCCGTCTTTAAACGAGTCAATGATGGGTCTATTGTGAACATATATTGAGAGACATACACAAAAGCCTCTTGTACAATCCAACCCTCTGCCATGCTTGCCTAAACACATGAAACCATTAGTGATTAAAGTAACCAATAAAAAGCATTGTGAATACAATCCAATCCTAATAAGGTTTAAGGATTAAGATCGATGAATACCTCTGGTTGTGATCGTAGCCTTACAAAGTCTTTCAAGGTCTTTAGGAACCTCTCAAGAAAGAACATCCACCTGGAGTGAACCACACCACAAATGGCTATCTCCTCAACAAGATGGAGCAATAGGTGAACTTGGCTAACAAGGATAGAATGTGGGAATGCATCCTCAATAGCACAAGTTTCTTCAATCGCTAGAAGTCAAGCTGTTGGAATGGCTGAAACTTTGATTTCTTTGGAGCTCACAAAACTGTAACCAAAAAACCCTTCAAATATTCATAGTAAAGTTAGTCTTCAAAGTAAAGTTTAGGAGGGAGGATCAAATGTGCTATACCTGACAACTTCTCCCACCTTGAATATTGCAGCCTTTACCTTCGTGTTCGCAAATCCACTAATGCTAATTGGAAGCAAAAACTATTGCACAAACAAAAAGACTTATTAGTATCCGAAACCCTAAACCACATACACACACACACACATTACCTGAAGAATCTTGTGCCAATCATGGGATTTGTGCCCATACAGTTGTGTGGATCCTCCTTTCTTAGTTTTAGTGAAGTCACCCTTGAGCGAACGCATATAACCTCTTGGAGTACGGATGGATGCAATGACTTGTTTCATCCGCTCTTGCTCCACCCTTAATAGAATCCAAGGTGACTTTGGAAGAACCATCTTCGCCCGAGGCCCCATGAGAGGTGTGGCCGAAGGAGGGAGCCTTCTTATGGCCCTCATGTCCTCTCTTGCCCCCAATGAATCTTTCTTGCCTACTATGTGATCCCATATAGCTTGCCCAACATTTTTGAACACATGCATTGGATCCAATAGGTGTTGGATTTTCAATGAAGCCCAATAGGGTAGTGATAAGAAAATAGAGTACCTAGACACACCCCTAGGTGGATCATTGGGAGGAGGCAATGTGTTGTGATGCTCGTTCCAATATCTTGCCCAATCGGCCATGGTCCAATGGAGTGGCTCCATCCCATTGCACGGTGGATCATAAGATCAATGTGTGGGCGGCAAGAAGAGATGGTTATTGGGGTAGATCACCTTACCAAGTAGAGAGGGTCTCTATGTCACGAGTGAGAGTCCACAAGTTGGGCATGCACTATTTCCAGATGTCGATAGTCCTACAAAAACAAAAGACATAATTGCATATAAGTGACCAATGCAAAGACATTAAAGAGCTTCACAAAGTATAAGATTACCATAAATCTCTCCAAGCCCGGGGTAATCATGCATGGTCCACATGAGAATGCACTTGATCATTGTGCACCGATCATGAAGTGGTCTTGATACATCAAAAACATCTATGCCGTTCCATAGCTCTTGAAGCTCTTCAATCAAAGGTGGTAAATATACATCCATGTTCTTCACCTTGTGTTTTCCTGGGACTAGAAGAGGGAGCAAAATGTTCCCCTTCTTGGTTGACTCCCATGGTGGAATGTTGTAGTTCACAACAACCACTGGCCAAGGACTCCATGAGGTAGACCGATGCCCAAATGGGTTTACCCCATCACTAGCGAGACGAAGCCTCAAGTAACGAGGCTCTTCTCTAAACTCCGGCCATGTCTGCTCAAGTGTTGCCATGCCGGCGAGTCAGCCGCCGACACTCTCATAACCCCATCGGTGGAGCGATTTGTCACATACCATGTAAGAAGCTTGCTTGTTCCTTTGGTGCTGAACATGTGCTCGATGCGGGGAATGAGGGGAAAATGACAAAGAACCTTGCGAGGTATTGTGGTTCCTTGAATTTCCTCTTTGTACCTTGATTCTCCACACTCGCGGCAAGCATCAAGCCCTGCATGTTCATTGAGGAATATCACGCAATCATTGACACATGCATGTATGCGACCATAGTCCATCCCAAGCCCTGTCACCACCTGTTGTGCCTTCCTTCGATTTTTTGGAAGATGATTGCCTTTAGGCATCATCTTGCCTAATAGCCTATGACATAATTTAAGAACACTCGTTATTGCATATAACCACGAAAAAAACTCACAACTAACACTTATTACACTTAAATGTACCTCAATAGTGCATCGACCCCTGCATTGCTCCATACAAACATTGCTTGAATATTCAAGATCTCAAGAGATGCTCATAATATGGAGTAGGAGCATCCCTCGTAAAGAGCGGTGTGTGTTGCCTCTAGCAATGAATCTTTGGTTCTTTGGGCGGCTTCTTCACATGCACACTCAGCCTCACACTCATTCGCCGCCTCACGTGCAAGAAGATACTCAACCATATTGTGCAAATGATCTTCCTCCACCTCCATGTGGGGCGGGGTGGTGGAGAGATCCCCATATGTGGGGGATGTAGGATGTGCATGCGCTCGTGTGGACCCACCCACATCGGACGGCGGGTGTGACCCCTCTCTCCTGACTGCTTCCTGGCGCAATCACTCTTCCGTCCTCCTCCCGCCTCCGCCCCCAATCACACGCCATGTTATAGAATTGACATTTTATTATTACTGCAGCTGACAGGTGGAAATGACTAGACCAAGGTTGGACTATGCGAATGGATTTGTATATCATGTACATTTTATTATTCAAGTGCTCTTTTATGAGTTTGGCCATTTATGACCGGCCGGCCAGTTTGTACTCACTTTGACCATTCAAGAAACTATAAATTAAATACATGCAAGAGGGAAATGGGCACTCTTGCACGGGGGGAGATTGCACCCAGTGTCTGTGTACTTCTTCTCCCCTCTCTTCTCTTCTCTCTCGCCGTGCCAGGCGTAGCACTCTACTTTAGGAGGTGCGCCTGCGTGTGCTCTCTTGCTCTATCTCCCTCTCTGTCTCTTTCTGCGCGTGTGCAAGGATGGTTGCTAGGTATGCATATTTGTGTGTTTCATCGTCTATAGTATCTAGTTTTGGTATTCTGCAGGGCTCTTCGCGCTCCCGTTTGTAGCAGTGGTATCAGAGCCTAGGTGATCGCTCCTGACAAGATATGGATCATAGAAATGGTGATTGTGACAGGTTTGGAGCTAAGTACTTTTCTATTAATTACTCATCTTAATTACCAATGATCTTCATGCGCATCCATTAAGTAACTCATGTATGTATTTTTCTTGGAACGTTGAAGCATGTTATGGAAAAGTTTGTATTTGAATTGTAGTTTTAATGTCATCAAAATTGTGCAAGAGGAAGACAAGATCCCCTCTTTAAAGCGTGAGAGCATGGGGGCTCAATCGATGAATCAATTGAAGTAGCATAAGAAATTCAAAAAAAAAAAAAGAGCATGACACTCTCTATGTAAACTAGATCTCTCGAGGCTAATGAGACATAAGAGAGCATTGGTGGAATCAGGGCTAATGAGAGCCATGGTGATTTGAGGTGCTCTCGCAAAGGTTCACTACTACAAACCGATGGAAATCAGGCCATTGTAGAGCCGCGGACGCCGAACCCAATGATTATAGCGAAGAGTAGTGCGGGGATGTGGGAGCAGACTTCCAAACTTAAGATTTGGTGAAGAAGTGCATGCCACCCATTCAGTAGGCCAATTCACCTCATCAAGGGACTTGAGGGACCTGCAGCAAGGATGACCGAAACCCTCCCCCAACCCTCCTTTTCAGAGTGTGACATGGACCTGCGGTGGGCATGAGACGAACCCCCCCCCAACCCTCCTACGACGATTGGACAACAAACTCTCCCAGCTCAGTTTCTGGCTCTCGCCATCACAGCCACCCCACCCTTGCATGCCCTTGCATGGACATTCTGTAGAGCTAACCTTTTCTGACTCAATTTGGTGCTTGCCAGAACTATGCAATCTACTAAATTTCAATTAATGGCTCGTGACCTTCCTTGCCAACCAAGACATCCTTAAGGTCGTGCTCTTGCGAGACTACCTTGCAATATGCAACTCAAGTAGTGGCGCATATAGCACACCAGCCACAATAGCCGCAGGGGTTCATGCAATCCCAGAGCCAGTGCATGCCTATTGAGATGGTGGCCCATGCATCACGCACAACCAGTAGCCTACGTACACTCCTACGATGAGTGGTCTACATATAGGTGCAAAGAGGAGACTCGTTGTGAGAGACACGCAGGGAATCCAACTAGTTAGCATGGAGCCACCAACAACCGACCCCTCCAATGTGACAACCACCACCTCTGAACCCTCTGCACTCACCCACCAACCAACCCTCACTATAATTATATCACTATATCTTCCTCTCTCTCAGTTTCCTACATGGCTGCAGTAAGCACCCCACACCCGGACCCCTCACATGGCACGATGGCAACCATCGCAGAAAAAGGGAAAAAAAAGGGGCGGCTGCCATTGACCCCTACCTTAGTGTCATCCCTCTCTCTCACCCCGCTCGTAATTACCTGCAGCACCAGACTCTCACTCAATCTCGCTTCCTCTGCTTACAACCGCCAGACCAACCGCCGCTCTTCACTTTGTTTTTGCATGCGCAACCCACCCTCCACACATTCCCTTTGACATTTTATTATTACTGCAGCTGACAGGTGGAAAAGACTAGACCAAGATTGGCCTATGCGAATGGATTTGTATATCATGTACATTTTATTATTCAAGTGCTCTTTTATGAGTTTGGCCATTTATGACCGGCCGGCCAGTTTGTACTCACTTTGACCATTCAAGAATCTATAAATTAAATACGTGCAAGAGGGAAATGGGCACTCTTGCATGGGGGAAGATTGCACCCAGTGTCTGTGTACTTCTTCTCCCCTCTCTTCTCTTCTCTCTCGCCGTGCCAGGTGTAGCACTCCGCTTTAGGAGGAACGTCTGCGCGTGCTCTCTCGCTCTATCTCCCTGAATTCGATTACTCAAGGCTGTCGTAGGATGCGTGTGCTTTGCTGCGTCCGAATTGTGGAGCACGCGTATCAGCAGAGTTTAATTCTGTGCCAACAACCATCTCTCCTATACAACCAGGTCCAATCCATCCCATGGTGAAAAGTTCTCTCGATCGGCTGCGATTGGCGAAAGCATCCTGCAACCAGCATCCCTACATGCCATTTTTGGCCCTCCTTTGCGATCAGGCAGCCTCACACTGATCTGGATCAGGACTTTGTAGCCTCCCCTTCTTTTTCGCGGCACTTCTCTTCTCGTGGTGACCACCACTGGCGGATCCCCAACCCTTTGCATTCCCCTCCTGCTAAGCTGTTGGCGAGCTCCTCCTTCTGGTTGAAGCTCCTTATAAGTGACTGCTGTGATCCTTTCTCGGACAACAAACTTGACGATGACGACACTGATTTCAATAACCCTTTTAGGCTTTTTTTTAGTTTTAGCCTTATTTTTAAGTATTTCACTTCATTTCATTTTGTACCCAGACATTGCATTAGATCCGCAAGGATCAAGGATTATATCAGTTTGATCCCATGACCTTTGAAGACCAATAATATAACATTTCATTTCATTTCACTCTCTCTCTCTTTCCCCCCTCCTAATCCTACTTTTTGCAGCAGTAGACATGGGCGACGCTCTGTAGAGCGACTGTTGCAATACTTTTTGGAACACCTCGCCATCCGTTACCTATGCCTACTGCTAGCCTCCAATTGGGTATCTACATGTTTTCATTGGGCTCCAATTGGCTCCATGCCACATTTTTTTTCTTATTTCTTCCGTCTCGGCATGATTAATCTCATGCATGGTGTTGATTAATTGTGCCATAAAAGCAGTCATTAATGATACTCCCGTAATGGGATGTGTATACAATTATGTCTATTCGATCAGCAATCATGCTTGGGGATAGGATATTTTTCGAGCGCTCATACCTACATGGCACTAGTAGTTTCTCTTCATTGTGTAGGGTTCTTTTCCTTGAGACATTGCTTGCTGAGCACCTTGCTTGTCAGTGGTGGGGAGAGCTACAATATTTTCCATGCTTGTGATGGGAAGTAGTATTCGAGACAAATCATTTTCCTAACCATACACAGAAAGAGGAAAGTTTAGAAGAATGACTTGTATTTTTTCTCTTTACACTCCTCTTAAATTTCAAGCGGAATGATTTTTTTTCCTCTTCATCCTAAGGGGCATTATTGAATTTTCAAGTAACATGATTGTAAGCTGAGACACACTTTCCCAGGTGGGAAGGGCTACAGTTTTCAATCTTGTACGGTCTGTGTCTATTTTTTTAAATTTTTTTGTTTTGTTTTGTTTGGCTTTGATATTTGTGTGTCTATATTAAGGAGGAGATAAGCGTTGTTATGTCCCTTGGTATTTCAGTGTTTGTGTATCCCTTCAAAGATGACCATTGAAAGTAGTTCCTACAAGAAAAAAAAAAGTAAAAAATAAATAAAATAAAAATTTTAACACGTAATTCTCTTTGAGAGAGCAATGGTGGATATCAAACGTTGGATCAGAGTAATCATAGCAATGTTTGTTGATCGAGTTAGCACTTGCCAAAAATATTTTTCCTGATTGAAGAAAATAAGGGCACACCTACAACTCTTTTGCTTTTTTTTAAGTCAATATTCAAAGATTTTTAGGTATTCAGTACACTACAACTGGTAAAACTTTGTCAATTTACTTGAAGGAAAGATGGAATCTAGCAGATACTGACAAAATTTTACTAGCTTCTAATTTTCTTGCAACAACAATCAATGGGGTTTTATATATATAATTTTCAAAAATATATATTAAAAAAAAACTTACTCACATATACAGTCCACCTCACCGATATATGACACCCATCTGTACGACTTGAACTTTATGGCATCCGTACTTTGGGTTGTTCTACCTTGCATGACATTACTCAAATGATGAATTTTGTTGTTGCCCTTTATTTTCAAGAACTTGTTTAAGCATTTGACGATTTGGATACTAGTCACTTCTTCAAACCACCTCTAGGTATGTAACTTTACGTTGTTAACTATGCTAACTCTCTTGTCTACAACTCTGGATGTGTCTACTGCCCCCATTCCAAAAGAGAAAAACACAGTTACAACCGTCTCCAGCTTGTACGAGCATTCTATTTTTGTGCGACCCCCTAGTCCGAATGGTCACTTTTTCAATTATAGCTCTCTATGCACGCACACACTACTTCGGCTTTTATTTCTCATTAATTTAAAGAATTTTTCATTATGATCATTTCTCATTAAGCTAAACAGCTACTCATGTGAGCTAAGGTGCTCTAGGACAGTGAACAACAGTTTGTAAGTATCCTCCAAATTTGTCTCACACAGGTGATAAATGTTATATGCCTAGCCTAGTCAATTGGTCACAACCACACAGATTCGCCGATTTAGGCAGTGTGTAGATACTCCTCCTGGTGCAGATCCACCGATTTAGGTAGTTTGTAAATGCTCACCTTGGTGTAGATTCGCCGATTTAGGCAACACCAGTTATCTGTGCAGATCCGCCGATTTAGGCAGCACACTGACAACTTGCAAATTCGCAATTGTAAATGCAGATCCGCCAATTTAGGCAGCATTAGTGCAGATTTGCCGATTTAGATAGCATATCTTATTGGTGTAGATTTGCTGATTTAGGCAACACCGATCACAAAATCATGCTGCAGTGACTGGCCACCACTGTAACTGGTATGATTTTGTTACCTGGGTATAGAAAATGAAAGATATTTTGGATTTGGAATTGGTATATGATGATTTTCTATCACGACAGTATTTATGAAAGTGAGCTTGAGATTGATGAGAATTGATGAGTGTGACCAATGATATCCTGATTTATCAGGGTATGACATATACTGCTTATTCTAGTGGTATGGGACACTAGAATAGGTAGTATGTGGATGACGGCAGGCATAAGCAATATTGTCTAAATTTATGAATTTTGTTACTATTTGATACAGATTCTAATCATTGTTTTTGACAAGTATTATTTGCAGATTTCTATCTTCGCAACTGAGGACAGTTGCTTTCCAACGGAGAGGTATGTTATAGAATTGACATTTTATTATTACTGCAGCTGAGAGGTGGAAAAGACTAGACCAAGCTTGGCCTATGCGAATGGATTTGTATATCATGTACATTTTATTATTCAAGTGCTCTTTTATGAGTTTGGCCATTTATGACCGGCCGGCCAGTTTGTACTCACTTTGACCATTCAAGAATCTATAAATTAAATACGTGCAAGAGGGAAATGGGCACTCTTGCACGGGGGGAGATTTCACCCAGTGTCTGTGTACTTCTTCTCCCCTCTCTTCTCTTCTCTCTTGCCGTGCCAGGCGTAGCACTTCGCTTTAGGAGGTGCGCCTGCGCATGCTCTCTCGCTCTATCCCCCTCTCTGTCTCTTTCTGCTCGTGTGCAAGGATGGTTGCCAAGTATGCATATTTATGTGTTTCATCATCTATAGTATCTAGTTTTGGTATTCTGCAGGGCTCTCCGTGCTCCCGTTTGTAGCACGCCAATGGGGAGCGACATCAATGGATGCCAAAACCCTCGGATTGCTAGTTTCCATTAGAGCGCGTTTTCTCGGATTGTCCCATAGTCCATAATCATCCACGTGAGACAAGCATATACGCCGAAGCCATGTAATCGCACGCTTACATCATGTACATGGACATGGTAGTCGCTCGCTCAACCATCGAGTTCGTTCCACGCCAACCGGCGGACCCACGTCATCCCAATCGACCTGCACACACGACCACACACTAAATAAGAAAAAATAAAATAAGAAAAAGAAAAATCAATAATGTTGGTACTGACATGACTGACACTCATTAAAGATAGAGGGAACTGTAAGGTAAAGAGGTGGGTACAAGAGGTCATCCAATTGGCGTTACCTTAATTTCCCATCAGAGCTTTTTGCGGTAATATACGCGGTAATACGCGCGAGAAAAGGAGCGGTAATACACGCGGTAAAATTTACAGCAAAGTTTTTTATATAAAGGGGCACCTACGTACCCCCGTGAAATTGAATGCCAAAAATTCAAAACGAGCTCCTTCTCTGCGCGGGCCTATTTCCCTCTCCATCTCCAAGCTCTATTACTCTCTTCATCTCCATCCCCACCATATCCAAGCGATCGAGGTCATGACTGTAAGTGCTCGAACTCTCTCTCTTTCTTCTCCTTCTTCTACACACACACACACACACAAACACATACACACACACATGCACACAGACACACATACACACACACATGCACACACACAAAATGCATACACATTGCACACACACACACATGCACTAACATGCACACACATTGTACACACACACACTCACACACACTATTTTGTGCATAATCACACACTAATGCAAGCATTAGTGTGTGCATGCATTATACACACACTAATGCTTGCATTAGTGTGTGATTGTGCACAAATTAGTGTGTTTTCACACACTATTTTGTGCACAATCATACACTAATGCCCGCATGCGTTACAAGCACACACTAATGCAAGCATTAGTGTGTGCTTGTGCATGCATTAGTGTGTTTACACACTAATGCATGCACACACTAATTCTTGCATTAAATGTGGGCATTAATGTGCGATTGTGCACAAAATAGTGTGTGAAAACACATTAATTTTTGCACGCATGCACACACTAATGCTCACATTAGGGTGTGCTCACATAATCGCACACTAATGCCCACATTTAATGCAAGCATTAGTGTGTGCTTGGGCACAAATTAGTGTGTGAAAACACACTAATGCATGCACACACTAATTCTTGCATTAAATGTGGGCATTAGTGTGCGATTGTGCACAAAATAGTGTGTGAAAACACATTAATTTCTACACGCATGCACACACTAATGCCCACATTTAATGCATGCATTAGTGTGTTTTCACACACTAATTTGTGCCCAAGCACACACTAATGCAAGCATTAGTGTGTGCATACCTCTCTAGCACACACTAATGCTTGCATTAGTGTGTGCTTGTGCACAAATTAGTGTGTCTACACACTAATGCATGCACAAGTACACACTATTGTGAGCATTGGTGTGTGAAAAAATTGCACACACTAATGCTCGCATTAGTGTGTGCTTGTGCACTAATTAGTGTGTGAAAACACACTAATGCATGCACACACACCCACTAATGCGAGCATTAGTGTGTGCATGCGCTACAAGCACACACTAATGCTTGCATTAGTGTGTGTGTGCATGCATTGGTGTGTTTTCACACACTAATTCATGCATGCGTTACAAGCACACACTAACGCTTGCATTAGTGTGCATGCGTTACAAGCATACCAAAACATACCTCCATGTGGGTGTGCGATGATGTTGATTGAGACCCCAATGGTCATCGAGAAGCCCAACTGTAGATTAAGGTCCAACACACGCACACTAAATTAATTTCTTTGTCACACACTAACACACACACACAAAATAGATTAATTAGAAGCACAAACACACACACACTCTAAATGGATGCAAAAAAATAAGCACACAAACCATTTTTTAAATAGGAGATAAAAGGAATCCTATGCAGGGAGGAATCCTATGCAAGGAGGAATCCTATGCAATAAAGAATCTCACTGTGACTAGAATCCAATGTTAATTAGGGTCCCATTTTTTTGTGAAATTGTAGGATATGGCATCCTTTTCCACGCCCGGCTATTGAACCATAGAGGACTTTCTCGTCGACGGCCTCACTTACGAGGACGCTTGTTACACTTACTACTCGCAGTCTTCCTCCCACCAGCCACAATTGTCCTTCGGCTTTCGATGGTTCCGAGATGCAGTACACGACCCCGACCTCGAGAGGGAATACTGTGCCCAGGCAGAGTGGCTATCCTCATAGCAGAGTCTTCTAGGGCGGTACACACCCACACAGTTGGCTGCCTATGGGCTGTCACTGCTTGCGACACCGGGCGTCGGCACTCCCTAGGTGCAGAGTGTGCCTCCCACAGCGCCTCCCTCCACCTTACCCTCGACTTTTCCGTCACCCGCACCTTCCTCCACCTTGCATTCGCAGCGATCAACGCCCGCACTGTCGACATATCCGTCGACATCACCACCCAGCGGTTCGAGCTCGGGCCAGCGCTCTTCGGGTGGCCATCACTCTTCCCGTAGTGGTGGCTCATGCTCTCGTCAAGGTAGTGTCTCGTGCTGCGTTGATGGTGGAGGGGGCAGTGCTACAAATTCACCTCCTCTTACACCCCGACCTCCTCGCTCACCCCTTGGAGCTCCACATGAGGATGAAGACCGCGATGCGCCCGCCCCGGACGCTCGTGGTTACTACTGAGGAGGTCCGGGGCGGCCAACAAGAAGAGTGGACTCTAAGCACCCTTCTAGGCTCCCATGCTGCTCAATTGGGTTGGGGTTGGAAAAACAACAAACACACACACAAACCCGCAACCTAATCCTACACAAATTTGGGGCACCACCTAGTTTTGGATGCGAACTAGGACGTGTAAAGAGAGAGAGAGAGAGAGAGAGAGAGAGAGAGAGAGAGAGAGAGAGAGAGAGAGAGAGAGAGAGAGAGAGAGAGAGAGAGAGATAATGCTCGGGTTGCTTTGAAATGTATCGACAGTGATCAAGCAAACACAATTATATGTGTAAGAAAGAGAGAGAAGGGGGAGGGGATGCTTGTTGCATTAATACCTTCTTACAAATATGTTCACGACCAATCAAAGTGAGATTAGTATTTTTTCAACATAGATTGAGTAAATTACACCACAACACATCACAAGAAAAGCCACCCCAATCACTGTCTTAAGGCCAGGGGAGTCCTCTCTAGCCTGTTGCCCTCTTATCGTCTGTGGAATTTATGGCTGAATTGATGACAACACCCAGAGACAACCTATCAAGAACTTAAAAAACACCAAGACACTTACACATCATTGTTGTCCATTACTTTACGTTGGAAGAGAGACAAAGTATCCAAGCTTAGTACTCCAAATCCACCCTCCTTGATTCAGCAAATGTTGGGCTTACACTAGTAGGAGAAATGATAGTTTTCCTACTCTCAATTGAATGATCACTCTCTCTTACAATGGCATAGAGTTCCCTTCCTAATCACCCCTGATACAGCACATGCATATGCATAAGACAATGAGATTCCACACAAGAGCTCCTTCTAGAGAGGTTGAGCTTGTCTTCTCAACCTATAGCATAGTGCTCTTGCTTATGGCTTCCCCCCTTTTGAGGGCTAGGGTTACTCCTCTAACCATGGTTGGGTTAGATTTTCAGCACTTATCTAATTTCTTTTGCTTGGAATTATCAAGAAGTTGGTGGGGATAGATGAAGAAGAGAGAGAAGCGAGAAGTGGAGGTGATAGGACTTTTCATAGTAGGTTAGTGTTAGTAAACTAGTAGAGTTAGTATTTTTATTGATTTACAAATGGAATTGGATATTTACAATGGGAGTATCCATGTAGGCTACAAAGAAGGAAGAAAAAACTCTTAATAGGTAAGAAATTATGGATTTCTTACAATGTTGATGCTCCAAGTGTTTTGAGTAGGGTCAATTTTGACACTTGTTGCGGCCACTAGCTTTGACGGTACGTTTTTTCTCCACTCTTGACCTTCCTTGAGATCAGCCAAGGTGATTGAATATGAGTAATCAATCAACATGGTATTGTCTTTCAAGAGAAGAGGCTGAATTTTGTGGTTTTCTTGATAGATATGAGTAATATGGAAAAGGAAAAATGAGACTAGGTGGTCAATTTTGGAATGGAAGTGTGTGTAGGAGACATGAGTTCCCCATGGTTTCTCTTATTCTTCAAGGTTCAGAAGAAGGTGAGTAGGGTGGAGAGAGAGGTGGGGATGATGAGTGGAGAAGTGTGTGTGAAAGAGGAAAATGATAAAGTGGAAGAGGGAGTGTGGCTGCATAGCATGGGCAAACTGGGGTCCACCAATAAAATCATAGCTCACAGCTCGTAGCTCAAAAGAATATGAAAAAATTTGAGGTAAAAGTTCAGCCCAGGAGCTACAACTTTTGTCTGTATCACCTTTTCAAAATCGGAGAGCATGTGATCTTTAAAAATTCAGCAAAACCGACTGTTTTTTTCCACTACACAAAGTCCTTGTGAGGTCCTTCTTTGGATGATTCTTTTGAATACCTCCAAGAGTGAGCCCCCCATAGTGCATGCATGCATGCCACATACCCTTGACCTTATTTGTAGGTCTATAATTGAAGATATTGTTGAGATCATGATATAAGTGAATAGTACAACTAAGAAAATCAAATATTGAGGGGTCTAAAAAAATATGTGCATGTCAAATATAAATAATATAGGTGGAAAAAATATAAAGGGGTCAAAATAATTCTCTCTCATTATAAGTCTACCATAAAAAGATGAATATTTTTGGTGGTCTAATTTATGAGAGTAATAGAAAATAGATGTAGGAAGGAAAAAAATCACAATAGTGAAAAAATATAATAGAACTAGTTTTTTTGGATTTTTGTTGGGATGGAGTTACATCAAAAATAAGAGAAGCTTGCATGAAATTATTTTTATATGGAATAAAGAGTATGCAAAATGGTAAGAAAAAATATGGTAATGGTGAGTCAATGTACATAGCATAAATAACACACCATAGGTAGATATATTTAAATAAATACCAAAATAATTATAAAAAATCCTTTTATTTAGGCCCTATATACAATGAAATATTTACACACAAATGGGCCATAATATTGTTGGAATTAGGGTTGGAGAGAAACACGCACAACTTGGAGAAGACGAAGGAAGATCAAGGCACACAATAGAGAGTATGTTACTTAGTGTGCAATGGAAAGATTGATAGCCCTAGAGTGATGGGCGTATATACAATGCACGGGGGAAAAAACCTCCTAGAGAGGGAAAAAATGCCCCTGCAGTCCTAGTGTGTTCACGCACATCAGTACCACATGTATATGGTAACAAATCCCCCCTGGAGTGATGCGGTGAACGAGAGCTGGCACATGAGTAAAGGGAAGTGCCATGCCCTGAGGACAGGATCAGTCCACAAAGGGGAGTAAGCCCAAAGCTTTGCGAAAAGCTTCAAGCTTCTCACGAGACAATGCCTTTGTGAAAATATGTGCAAGGTTATCCTGTGTTGGCACATAAGCCAAGCTGATCTCTCTTGCTAAGAGCCTCTCCCTGACATAGTGGTAATGCACCTCAATGTGCTTTGTGCGAGCATGAAAAACTGGGTTCCTCGCAACTGCCAATGCGCTCTGACTGTCAGTGTAGATAGTGTTGGCAGTGTTCTGTCCAACACCCAAATCAGCCATAAGGCGTCTGAGCCATACACACTCAACCGTAGCTGTGAAGACTGCCCTGTACTCAGCCTCACAACTCGAAGTGGCCACAGTAGGTTGCTTCTTGCTCAACTATGATATACATGAACTGCCAAGCATGAAACAAAAACCACTTGTGGACACTCGCGTGTCAAAACAACCAGCCCAATCTGAGTCCGAAAAAGCATGTAAGTCTGGCGGCAATGATCCCCCCTTGGGATAAAACAAGCCAAGATGTAAAGTGCCACTAAGGTAGCGGAAAATCCTCTTGACAGCCTGCCAATGCTTAGACCCTGGGCTATGCATAAATCTGCTGACCTGTGAGACTGCAAACTGAATATCTGGCCTCGTGTTGCATACATAAATGAGGCATCAAACAGCAGTTTGGTAAAGAGTGACATCAGTAGCATCGCCAGCATCATGTAGACTCAATTTCAAACCTATTTCCATGGGAGTAGCAATAGGTTTGCAATCCTCAAGTCCAAACTTACATAGCAATGTCTCTATGTAACTTTTCTGACACAAGGAAATACCACCATTACACTGCTTAAACTATATACCCAAGTAATGATGCAACAGTCCCAAATCTTTCATCTTGAAAGTAGCATTCAAATCAGCCTTAGATTCAGCAATATGTCTCTCATTTGGTCCAGTGATCAGCAAATCATCGACATAAAGAACCACGATGAGAAAAACATCACCCTCACGCTTTACATACAATGTGCTTTCTGTTGGACTGTTACGAAAGCCTTGTTTGACCAAATGAGTGTCAGCTTTCTCATACCAAGCACGAGGAGATTGCTTTAACCCATACAAAGCCTTGTTACATTTGCACACTTTATCCTCTTGTCCTTTTATGACAAAACCGAGAGGCTGCATTACATAAACTTCCTCAAATATGTCACCATTCAAGAAAGCAGTAACAATGTCTGATTGATGTACATCCCAACCAAAATGAGCTGCCAATGCACATAGAAAATGCAGAGTAGTCATACGACAAGTGGGAGCAAAAGTCTCTTCATAACCTATGCCTTTTTGCTGTGCATAACCCTTTGCAACAAGTCGAGCCTTATGGCGATCGATCTCACCATCCGGTTTGCGTTTCAACTTGTAAACTCAATTCGTACCAATGACCTTTTTGCCAGGAGGCAAATCACATACAGTCCATGTGTCATTTTCTATAAGTGCATCATATTCTGATTGCATGGCAGCCATCCAATTTTCTGAATTCTGTGCTTCATCAAAAGACAGAGGCTCCTCAACATCATGTAAACTAGACAAAGCCAAAGCATAACAATCTGATGCATAAGATGCATTGCAAGAGCCTGAACGAGTACGACTAGACAAAGGTGCATCCAATTTGCTGTCACGCAAAGTGTGCCCCATCCATTTTGGCATACCTTTTGAAGGAGTACGAGCGGAAGTGCGACGCGAGAGAGAGTGCGAGAAGAAGATCACGACGATATGGTGAACTCGCTCTACTGTAATGTGTAGAGCATAGTGAGTTCTTATTAGGCTTTAACAAAACAATATGTGTACATACCTGGCGGCCCGCCCACTTACCTGGGCGACCACATTAGGCTTTATACCCCAACAACCTCCCACTTAAAGTCCAATGTGGTACTCTAAGTGTGAGAGAATCTACTATACAAGCTAATATACAAGAGATGTAGAGAAGTGATGTACTACCCTACACCTAACTGCTTGCAAAAATGCGCAAAGCTCTCTGAGGGAAGTCCTTTTGTAAGTAGATCAGCAAGATTTTCTGTGGTGTGAACTTTGACAAGCTGAAGTTGCTTATCCTCGAGCATTTCCCTGATGAAATGATACTTCACATCCACATGCTTTGTCTTTGAGTGATAAACTGGATTGCGAGCCAATTGTATAGCACTTTGACTATCACAATATAACACAGGCATCTCTTCTTTGATTCCCAAATCTGTCACTAGTCGATTAAGCCAAATTGATTCTTTGCATGCCTCTGATGCTGCAACATATTCAGCCTCTGTAGTAGACTGAGTAACACAATCTTGTAATCTAGAACGCCATGATACTGCTCCACCAGCTAATGTAAAGACATACCCTGACGTAGACCTTCGGTTGTCTAAGTCACCTGCATAATCTGAGTCTGTAAAAACCTTTACACTTAGCTCTTGACTCCCATAGCATATACGCATACTCTTTGTAGCTTTCAGGTATCTCAATATTCCTTTCACTGCCTCCCAATGTTTCTTGCCTGGGTTTGACATGTATCGACTTACTACTCCCACTGCAAATGCAATGTCTGGGCGAGTAGCAATCATTGCATACATTAAACTACCCACTGCAGACGCATATGGAATCTTATCCATTTCAACCTGTTCTTCCTCAGACACAGGACAATCTTGTTTGCTAAGTTTCACATATGGTGGCAATGGAACACTCAGTGCCTTTCCCTTCTCCATATTGAAACGTTGCAAAACCTTGTCAATATACTCTGTTTGAGATAACCAAATCAACTTCTTTGATGTGTCTCTCTCAATGCGCATACCAAGTATATGACTTGCCTCACCCATGTCTTTCATGTCAAACGATTTTGCCATCTTTGACTTCAAAGCTGAAATTTCTTCCAAGTGCTTGCCAGCAATCAACATGTCATCCACATACAAAATAAGGATCAACCAACTGCCATCCTTAGCCTTCTTTTTATATAGACAATGATCGAACTCACTACGTTTGTAGCCTTGAGAAAGCATAAACTTGTGGAATTTATGGTACCATGCCCTCGGTGATTGTTTTAAGCCATAAAGACTCTTTAAAAACTGGCATACCCAATCTTCCTTGCCTTTCTCAACAAACCCTTCTGGCTGCTGCATGTAAATTTCCACATCTAAATCACCATGCAAGAACGCTGTCTTGACATCCATTTGGTGCAACACCAAATCTAATATGGCAATCAATGCAAGAAAGCATCTCAATGTAGTCATCTTGACCACCGGAGAGAAGACTTCATCAAAGTCAATGCCTTGTTCTTGCTTAAAGCCCTTGGCAACAAGCCTTGCTTTGTACTTTGGTTGACTATCATGAGCGGTGATCTTATACCTGTAAACCCATTTACAGGGTAGAGCCTTTTTTCCCCGTGCTAATTTAACTAGCTTCCATGTCTGGTTTTTATGCAGAGCTGTCATCTCTGACTGCATGGCCAATTGCCAATTCCCGAAGTCCTTCATTTGCACTGCTTCCTTGTAACATGAAGGCTTATTGCAATCAGTCAACATGACATAGTTCATAGATGGAACAAACCTATCAGGAGGTCGCGTGACACGTCCAGATCTACGCACAATAGGTGGCTCAGACTCAGCCACAACCTGTGGTTCCACTCTATCATGTCCTTGCTCCTCTTGAGCCCTCGCATTTTGTCTTGCACGTGCAGGTCCATCTTCTTGGAAGACAACTCTTCTAATCTCCTCAACCCTCTCTGGTTTAGAATGATATTTGGATTCATTAAAGTGAACATCATTGCTGTGGACAACCTTTCTGGATTCGGGATCCCAAAGTCTGTACCCCATCTCACCAGAATTACCATAGCCTAGAAAGATGCACTTTCTACTCTTTGGCTCAAGTTTATTCCTAAATTCTTTTGGAACGTGAGTATATGCCTCACAGCCAAAGAATATGAGATGCTTGTATGAGGGCATTTTGCCTGACCATACCATCTCTGGCACTGAATCCTTCTGCAAAACCTTGTTAGGAGATCTATTTACAAGATGAACAGCTGTTGATACAGCTTCAGCCCAAAACCCATTTGGCAGCTGTGCATTAGACAACATACTTTTGACCTTCTCTTGTATGGTCCTATTCATCCTCTCAGCAACACCATTTTGAGGAGGATTGTAAGGAGCAGTAAGTTCACGTTTTATACCTTTTGACTCACAAAAGTCCTGAAAGGCCTTTGAAACATACTCTCCACCATTGTCAGTGCGTAAGCATTTAAGCTTCTTGCCACTCTGATTCTCCACAAGTGTCACAAACGTTTTGAAAACACTAAACGCTTCATCCTTGTGCTTGAGAAATTAAACCCATACTTTCCTCGAGTAATCATCTATAAATGTCATAAAGTAAGAAGCTCCCCCTAGAGATAGGTTAGGCATAGGTCCACACAAATCACTATGAACAAGTGCCAACTGTGTATCTCTTCTACTGCTTCTATGCTTATGTGGCTACTGTGTTTGCTTACCATACAGACAATGTTCACAGAATTCAAAATCATTAAATGAAAAGCCAGGCAAATAACCAGAACGAGACAAGATTTCCATTCCCTTCTTGGACATATGTCCTAACCGGCTATGCCACAAAGAAACGTTTGGCTGCTCGGTTACATTGATTACATTTTTAGAGACATTTGATACATAAATCATGTAAAGTCCTCCAGACTTTACTCCATGTGCTACTGTCATAGAACCCTTGGATATCTTCCACATGTTCTGTCCAAAAGTGGTGACGTAGCCAGTATTATCAAGTAAACCTGTGCTGATCAAGCTCTTTGTAATTGCGGGAACATGTCTCACATTCTTCAGCGTGAAAGAAGAGACATTCTGAAACTTCAATTGAGCATCTCCAACACCTAAGATCTCACATGTCTGCCCATTGCCTAGCCGAACATGATCTTTAGTGGTCACATAAGAAGTAAACCACTCCTTGTTTGGAGACACATGAAGTGATGCCCCTGAGTCTATAATCCAGTCACTCAGTGCATTTCCATCAGATGCTGTAAGAAGAGCTGAGTCCATTGTATTCTTCAAGAAGTAGATGTCTCCTGACACTAGACTGTCATCCTCTGCAACAGTGTGTGTCACATTTATTTCTTGAATCTTCATTGAGGACTTGTTCTTCTCACCATGGTCTTCAGCTCTCTCTTTGCCTTTTTCTGCTTTCCATTCTCTGCAGTCTCTCTTCATGTGACCCTTCTTGCCACGATGGTAGCATTCTATGTCACTCTTGCCTTTAGCACTACGGGACTTGCTACGAGACTGATTCCTCTTTCCACCTTTGTACTTTTCTTTGGTCCTTCCCCTGACAACTAAGGCTATTCCTTTGCCTTTGTCCATTGTCTTTCTATTGGTTTCTTCAGTAAGCAGACTTCCTTCTACACCTACTATGTTCAAACCATCTGGAGGTGCAGAATTACTCAAAGCTGTGTGAAAAGTGTCCCAAGTTTCCGGCAATGTGATCAACAGGAACATAGCTCTAACAGGTTCATCAAACTTGACACCTTGAGCTGACAACTGACTATAGATTGTGTTGAATTCATTCAGATGATTGGACATAGGTGTCCCTTCTTTCATCTTCAAGTCAACAAGCTTCTTAAGCCAGTATACCTGTGAAGCTGCACTCTGCTTCTCATAAAGATCACTCAGCTTTAACCATGCTTGATAAGCCGACATCTCGTCTGCTACATTGAAGTAAACGCTTTCTGCCAAAATTAGCATAATGGTAGAAAGTGCCAATTCATCCATTTCGCTCCATTCATCTTCGTCCATATCTTCTGGTTTTATCCCCTTGAGCTTTATAGGTTTTATCTGCTTCTTTTGTACCAACACGTGCCAAATCTGCTTCTTCCACAATGGGAAATTGGTTCCATCCAGCTTTTTGATATTGTAAAGAGCAGTGTCCTGTGATCCAGCCATAGCTACGCTTCACAGTGGTTTACTTTCCTGGGAAAAATTCGGCAGAGTTTCCCCTGTAAACTGACCTCTGAACCAATATCAACCTGTCAAATGAACCAAGAAAGCTTTAGATTCTGCATAAATTTTTGCAGAGTCTCCTTTGTAAAATGGCTCTGGTGTACTCAAAAAACAGACCAAAAACAGCTCAAAAAAACATTGTCTCTCTGACAATGTAAGCTGCGGGTAAACCTGTCCTGCACCTGTACTGTCTCTCACTGTCCTGTCACTGTCCTGTAAGCATAGACTGCGACAATGCCTCAACGGCAGTAAAGCAAAGATGCAATCCCAACTGTCTAACTCACAGTCAATACATCCTAGCTGCCTATCTAAGGGTGCTCGAGGGATCGCTCCAAGACCTGTATCACCGAAAGGATCTCAACATTCAAGAATCCCCCAGCTCAATAAAACCTCACTCGACCCTCAACAAAGGCTACAGTAAATCTGACAGTACATAGACTTCCCACAAAGTCATACATCCACAAATTTCCCACTGTATGTTGTAACCGCTGCGGCGGTTGTTTGCTGCGTGACTCACAGCCAGCAAACCCTCAACAGACATACATCATCTCTGACAATACATCCCATGTGGAAGTACCTGCAGTGTCAGGATGAAATCTGGAATATCAAGCAGCAAACACAAGCTACCTGATGAACTAGTGGATGTTGCCTACAGTCTGTGTGTAGATGCGCCCGTGTCGTATGTGACACGCCTCCAAGAACTGTGAGCCATCCTTCGATGTGTAGACAACCACAAATCAACACTCTGGGAGTGTCGATATCCTCAGTACCTGCAGTCGTAGGCCGAAAACCCCAAATTTGCAGAGTCGGATCTGCACCCGTTGAGACCACGTAGTCGAAAATGGCCTGCGCAGAACTTTGTCGAAGCCGAACGGTGACCGAGATGACCTCAGAATGAAATTCTGAGATTTGGGGCCGTGTCTTCGCCTGTCGAATTTCACTCCAATCTCAGTTGGTGACTCTAGCCTCCTGCAGTGCTGCCTCAAGCCTCGATCTGAGCTCTGATACCAGTTGAAGGAGTACGAGAGGAAGTGCGACACGAGAGAGAGTGCGAGAAGAAGAGGACGACGATATGGTGAACTCGCTCTACTGTAATGTGTAGAGCATAGTGAGTTCTTATTAGGTTTTAACAAAATAATATGTGTACATACCTGGCGGCCCGCCCACTTACCTGGGCGACCACATTGGGCTTTATACCCCAACAACTTTAGCCTGCTCATTTTGAGCCCTTTCCTCATCAAGTACATCATGTACATCTGCATCAGTAATAGGCTGATCTAAAACATTTTCAGAAACCCCCATAGGCTATACATTTGCCTCATTGGAACTTACATTCGTATTTCCACCATAGAAAAGAGGCAACAAAGTGTCATAAATGTCATGTGAGCTTACATTACTGTCTCTAGTACATGACAGCAAGGGCTGAACAGAATCTTCCACAAACACTACATCCCAAGAAACCAGAATAAGTTTTGTTTGCAGATGATACAACCTGTAACCTTTGCTTTCAACACTATAACCAACAAAAATACATTTGACAGCCTTATCATCCAATTTTCTGAGCTGCACTTGTGGCACCAAAGCATATGCCAAACAACCAAAAACACGCATGTGCTCAATAGAAGGCTTTGTATCATGCCATGCTTCATATGGAGTAATAGACTGCAAAGCTTTCGTAGGACACCTGTTAATTACATAAGTGGCACACATGATGGCCTCAAGCCAAAAAGAATGCGACAAAGCTTGACTTTTGACCATACATCGTGCCATTTTCGTCAGTGACCTGTTTTTCCTCTCAGCAACACCATTTTGCCGAGGTGTATAAGGAACTGTACATTGGTGTTTTATCCCACGACTAGCCAGAAATGCATTAAATTCATGAGACACATACTCCCCCCCTCGATCGGAACGGAGGGTGCCCATAGTACATTTCGAGACATTTTCAGCCATACCCAGAAATTGTTTGAAGCACATGAAAACTTCGGACTTCGCTTTAAGCGGAAATACCCATGCATGCCTGGAGTAGTCATCAATGAAAGTCACGAAGTACAGGTAATTTTCCAAGGACGGAGTTTGCATGGGCCCACAAACATCACTATGCACAAGCTGTAACCTGCATGTGGCCCGAACTGAACCATCCTTTGGAAATTTAGAACGTTTCATCTTACCCAAAATACAGCCTTCACAAACATGTTTGACAGGTGCTTCAAGAGGCGGCAGAGAAGCAACCATATCAGATTTATGCAAACGTAGCAAACTGGCAAAATTCAGATGACCAAAACGTGCATGCCAAAGTTTTGCATCTGAAATAGCCCTTGAATCTGCAACACCATTTGCAAAAAAATTTCTACACTTATTATACAAAGTGATCTTATACAACCCACGACACAAAAGCCCAGATGCAACAATTTCATCACCAAAACTGAGATCATGAACTGTACATCTGTCATCCACAAATTTGACTACAAGTCCAAGTCTAGCAAGTGTGGATACAGACAAGAGATTCTTCTTGATCCCAGGTACATAAAGTGCATCAACAAGTGTGAAGGAGCTGCCATTAGCAGCAGTGAGCACAATCTTTCCAACTCCTTGAACTGGATAAGAGGCGTTGTTGGCACAAGTCACTGAATTCCCTTGAGGGACTGACTCGAGAGAGGTAAACAATTCATGATGTGAGGTAATGTGCTTTGTAGCACCACTGTCAAAATTCCACACATGTGAATCTACAACAACTGACAAGCATGCATCATGGACAGCAAGATTGTAAGTGCACTCTGTGCTAAAAGCCCATTCTGCATCAACATCAGCATTACAGTCTCCTTTCACAAAAGACTGAACAATGGCTGCATTTGTAGTAGAAACAACATTTGCAGTGGAACCACCCTCTTTCTTCTTAGCCTCTTTGGCCTTCAACTTAGGACACGACTTGATCAAGTGATCATTGGCTTTACAATAATGGCAACGCATCTTCTTTTTGCCCTTATCACCAGAATTGCCAGACGAAGTGCTGCCAGCAGAAGCATTAGGAACATAATTTTTGCCACTCGCAGGGGAACCATAAGAAGTGGCTGCATTACTGTTACCACCCTTTCTTTGAGAAGCAATAAAAGCCTGTTCAATTGCACGCTGCCTAGTCCTGTTTTTTCTAGAAAGTGACTCTTACAACAGCAATGTGCATAATGCATCAAACTTGACAACTTCAGGATTTCCTTGGGTCTGGTAAGGCATCAAGAACATTCTGCACAAGGGAACTGTCTGAAATGACTTCACCTGCAGAAATAAGCTGCTCATTGATATCCTTGACACTATTAAGGAAAGTGTCCATATCATCTTCCTCATGCATAATCTTCGACTCCAACTCTTTACGCAACAAAGAAATTTTAGCCTCATTGCGGCTTGCATAAAGACCTACTAGAATATCCCAAGCCTGTTTTGTAGTTTTTTTTTGAACGGATGTGAGGAACAATGGTGCGCTTCACAGACAACGCAATCAATGCATGAGCCTGCGCATCCTTAACATCCCAACGAGCTTGTTCTGCCGTAGGCAAAACAACTCTAACAGTTGCAAGACCTACAACATCCTCAACATCGCCTACATCCTCAGAACCAGGACATACATCAATGCCCTGCACAATGTTCCAGACACCCTTTGACACAAGAACATGTTGCATCATATAAGCCCACATAGGGTAGTTGTCCCCATCCAACCTGTCCTCAGCAGCAAACATCTTGAACACATCTGTGTTGTTGTTGTCAGCCATGGTAAATGCTGCACCTGATGTGAAAACTGCCCGAAAATAGGAGAAATGGAGCGGGAATAACCTGTGCTATATAACACAAACCATAGAAGACTATAAGGCACCAATAATGCAAAAAACGGCACTGACAAAAATTCCGCACAAAATGACGAAATAGACTGTGCAGTACTGCCTGTAGTGGAAACGGAGGCCAAAATGAGCCCAAATCAAAATTCTGAGCTGCAAACGCTCACCAAATCTCACTGAAATCGGAGAAAGTGAGGAGGCGTGTGCTGGAGCAGCTGACGACTAAGCCCGGGAGGACGTGACCTGCTCTGATACCAATTGTTGGAATTAGGGTTGCAGAGAAACACACACAACTTGGAGAAGACGAAGGAAGCTCAAGGCACACAATAGAGAGTATGTTACTTAGTGTGCAATGGAAAGATTGATAGCCCTAGAGTGATGGGCGTATATACAATGCACGGGGAAAAAACCTCCTAAAGAGAGAAAAAATGCCTCGGCGGTCCTAGTGTGTTCACACACATACTACCACATGTATATGGAAACAAATATACTTATAATTTTTTATTTTTTTGGCTCAACTAGCCTAGTGATTAGCTAATTGAGGGTTTTTAAGAAGATATGGTAAAAGTTCCCTAACTCACACACACCTATATACAGTGAAATGGTAGGGATAGCCACAGTGTTTGGATGATTTTGGTAGGGTGGGTTAACTCACTATGGCAATTACGGAGAGCCGAAAAACGGCTATCACTACTATTATATACATCGAGGGGGGGAGGTGGATCTAGGTTCCTCTTTGGGGAGGACATTTCGAGGGCACCTTAACCAGCTGATCCACTCAACATACCAAGATTGCTTCAAATCTTTCAAAGATCATGACCAAGCCGACTTGACGTACATTCACATGACATTGCTCATGCGGTTTCCTAATCCGGAAGTAGAAGAATTCTCCAGGTAGTGGTTCGAGGAGTACGGCAATAATTTCTAGAAAAATAAGAAGTCCAGTGTGCGGAGGGCGGCAAAGCGAACATTTGAATCTGAGGGTCACAACTATCGCCCTGGAAATGTTCACGACGAGGAGTGGGAGAAAGCCCAGGGAGAGCTGGAGGATGAGAGAGCGGCAGGTGCTAGGTTGCACACTCAGTAGGTGGAGGCGAGGGCGCAGCAAATGCCCACGCATTACGCCTCGGATGGAAAAGCAGCATGGAAAGATAAATTTGTGAGTGCGTGTATTTTCATTTGAATTGATTTAATTTGTGGTAATAAGGTTAGGTTTGTGATTTTTTTAAATTGATATGTAGCAAAATATTACTATGACCCGCCCAAGCCGAGAGATCCAGAGATACAGAGAGAGCCACTCCAAATATCAGACATAGTACTGGCTGTATGAAAACAACAAAATCAATTGAATTTTGAAAATGCATGTCGTCCACTATAGCCTGTAAGTGTGAACTTTTTAAAAAAATGAGTGCATGCAGAATTATGTATCCATTTATATTAATTAAAGGTTTTGTTGTTTTTTTCTTCTCCAGAGTCAGGGAGTCCCTCGAGAGGTCCCAGGATCCGAGTAGCTCAATCCTCCGAGTGTTTTTGGGCCCGTCTTCTTTTGGCCACAGTTGTATAGCCCCCATGTATCGCCTATTTGGACAATTTTGTAATATCCAATATAATTAAACACTTGATTTTGGCCCAAAGTCTTCTTTTGACCACAGTTGTATAGCTGCCATGCATCGCCTATTTGGGCAATTTTGTAATGAACAGTTTCTCCAATATAATTAAACATTTGATTTTGGCCCAAAGTTTTTGTGCAATGAAATTGTTTTTTTTTTATTTATTAAATGTATAGAAAAAAAAAGGCAAATGACCATTTGGATGGGTCCTACCAAGGACCATCCAAATGGTCATCTGCTTTTTTTTTAAAATACTCGCGTGTGCGGTAATGCTTGCTGTAACGTCCACGAAAATAAGCGCGAAAATATAGCTGGTCCGATTACTGCGTGCATTGCTGAAGGACCATTATCGCGTGCATTGTTGAAGGACCATTACCGTGTGCATTGCTGAAGGACCATTACCGCGAGCATTGACTCTAGCATTATCGCCTCCGAGATTTTTTGACTGGAACTTTTCCTTTGTTTTTGTGCGTCTATTTGAGCGGGAATGTGCTCCAAATGTCATAGCGAGAAAGGGGTTCTATCTTTTTTTAAATCTCATTGTGTTTTGTTTTTATTGCTTCATTGCGTTGGTGCTTTTCAATGCTGGTATGGCTCTCTTTCTATTAGTACATTGCGCTGGTGCTTTTCAACGCTGGTCTGGCTCTCGTTCTATTAGTACATTGTGCCGGTGCTTTTCAACGCTGATCACAAAACGTTGGATTAAACTCGTAATGGAGGGTTGGGATTGAACGAAGTGGTTTAACTCCCTAAGGAAAAGCGCCTAAAGGTGAAGAAAGTAGATAAGGAAAAGCGTAAAGAAAAGTAGAATGAGAAGCAGGATAATGATTAACGAGGTTTTAAAATAACAACACACACACCCGAGTACCCCCCGAAGGTCTAGAGATTTTTGTTTTGTGCGCCTCGAAGAAGAAGAAGAAGAAGTAACGGAAGAAAAAATTCCATCGCTCGGAAGTGAAAGCGCTCATGGCCTGGTGGCTGTTGCGGACTTGGCTGCTCGGTTGAAAAGCTGTGAAGGTGGAGCTGGGAAGGCTGCCTATGGCGGGGGAAGTGGACACAGCTCTGGAGTTGTCCTACACCAGCTTCATTGTGCCAGCTTGGGAGGCTTGCTCTGTGCCTAGAATCTGCTGAAGAGAAGGATAGTGGACGAGAGAGTTGTGACGCTTGAGAGTCTCCTGCTGCATTATGAGTTTGCCCCGACGTCAAAATTTCTCAGCCTTTTAAAGAAAATAAAAATGGTCATCTTATTTAGCTTTTATGCTCAATCTCCTTCTGCAGATCTTCGACTCTCTGTCTAAGAAGGAAAATTCTCTTGGGATTCGTACAAGCGAGTAGTCACCGAACCTACCAGTACGCGCTCGCCATATTCCGATGCCTCGCCGACAAGAACTACTCGCACATGATCCCGATTCCCCCACTATCGAGCTGCTGAAAACAGTGACGCGCTTTGCATGCGTAGGCAGCTGACCAGCACAAAAAAACAGTCCATCCACCAGTAAAAAGGCGGCGCCCATACTGTTTTTCGCCAGCATACCGACTTTAGCAGGCCTGGCCGACGTGCGTGCCGTGTGCGCATCACTGTGAGTCTATGAGCAGCGTTGAAAAGGCTAAGGCATTGTTCATTTTTCTTCGGAATATTCCACAGCACTCAAGGACTTGAATTTGACAGTGGTTTAGTGTAATCGCACCTACAAGTTTGGAAATTAACCTCCAAAATTTAAAATTTGAAGGTGAGAAACCCTAGAAAATTTAGAGACATTTGTGTGAAAACAAGGTAAATGTAGTTAAATTACGTTTTTTTCATATGCAGGTTTGCCATACATTGATATAATATATATATATATATATATATATATATATATATATAAACTAACATAATATGGTGGAAGGAGTAGCTTTGTACACATGTCAAAATCATTGACATGAAAGCTAAAGTCCAAAATTGGAAGAAGCTCCTATGCACGCGATAAAGAGGGACTTCAACGGCCGATTGTACTAATATATATATATATATATATATATATATATATATATATATCAATCAATCAATCAATCAATAAATTGAGCACTCCTCAAGCCTTTCAACTTTCTCAAAAAGGTTACTACCTCACCTCCCTCAAAATCTTAGGTACCATATTTTCTCAAGAGTCTTTTCTCACGACCATTTGGTGAAAGAGGCACGGACTCCTAGCTTTTATTTATACACTTTGCCTCTCAGCTAAAGAGGACGCAAAGCTCCACATGATTTCCCACTTTGTGACTTTAATGGCATTTATTTATTTGAAATCGCTTCAAGCTATCTAGATACTCGACCCCTTACAACTTGCTCATATGAAGACGAAGGGACTGTTCAATGAAAAGCAAGGTTTGGAGTCCTTTACCACAAGAAACACAAAGGGATTATCATTGCAATTACGGCTTTTTGATTTGGGTATGACAAAATGTAGTTCTGGCATTAGAGTGAATGGAAGCTCTTGAAAGTGACCTATAAAGCACATTTGAGAATAAAGAGATTAATGGTTCAAGGCTTTTCTCTTTGAAACAAAGTAGTTATGCATGTTCAAACATGACTCATACTAAATGGTTGCTGCTATTTGTTGTTGATCTATATATAGAGATACCATATATAGCTCAACATATTTTAGTGGGGGTGTTGAGCTATATATAGTATCTCTACATATAGCACCATGGAATGACACTACTGAGGTTTCGTGGCAAAAGCAAAAGAGAGGTCTGCGATCGCAAGACTCACATGCAAACACTTATAGGGTTGTGGTGCTTGCATGGGTTATGCAAGGCTGCAAGCAATTGCAAAATTCTAGGCCAAGGAGCAACATTTGCGTGTGTAAAAGCCTTATGTTTTATTGAAATTTTATGGTTGGTTGTTATGAAGACTTTGCATGGTAGCGAGTATTCTGTAGTTTGCAGCAATCCATCGTCGGCATGAACCTCTGGCTACCAGCTTTTGGACGGGCTGCAAGGAGCGTGCTGATAATGGAACTCTATATTCTAGCTTTTGGACGGGTGGCAAGGAGCATGAAGATAATGGAACTCTAAATTTACAACGTTTGCTGCTTATAATAGCTAGACGCTCAGCTTTTGCATGCAGTTCACTCATATCCGCTTTACTCTTAATCCAGTCAGCATGGACAACGTTCTCATTACCAGTTTTTAGCGCAACCAATCAGGAGTTTTTAGTGCATGCCTTGACTTGATGTAGTGCACCCGCTGAAGGCTTGCTGGGCGTACATCTAATTTCCTATTGAGAGAGAAAAAGAGAGATTTATTGCTCAGTGTTAAAGGATGGTGTTTGAAGATAAAGGTTGCAATAGCCTGACGACGGAGGTAAAATCGGAGCCAGTTGAAGGTCCCCTTAAACGACAGTTGGGAAGTGTTCGCTTTGTTGACGACGTTAATTGGGGGGGTCCAATCAGATTGAAGTCTCACCATCTCCTGACCAATTGCAACACGTTTTTCCTCATATTACATATGGTTTACTTAAACTTGAACTTCCTTCTTAGGGTATCGAATCTACTGAACATGGTTCATGGCAGTGATATTGCATCTAGAATATGGTCGTAGCCCCCAACCGGATTCATGTGAAGGAGTATGAATATATAGATAACAAATCGGACAGACAGATGACAGGCAGAAGGTGATGGATTTCAAAGATGTACAAATGGGATTTTCAAAGACATACAATTTTGAACTATCAGGAGGACTCTAAGCGAGATAAGGATTTGTCTATACTCTTGAAGTTGGAGATGGTACCCAACACTGGTTTCGGCTATACTCATGATGTGGAAGGTCATATCTAGATATACTCTTGATATCGGAGGTGATAATCGTCAACTTTATGTTATGCAATGCATACAGATAATCTAAGGGGCATACTATCGCAATAGATGCTTGTTATGAGACGATAGATTTTCAATGGCAGTATGCTAAAGGGCATAACAATATATTTCTTGCAAGCATACAAATAATCTAAGGGGCCCCATCATGTTTTTATATGCCGGCTTTGTATATATGTGTGCACATGTGATTACATTGATATTATGTTTGTTTCTATGTCATCTGCATATGTGCTTGCATCGTCATTATGTTTGTTTCTATGTTGTCTTTAGAACGGCCTCGCGAACCATCTCTAAGGACAATGTGATGTGGTTATTTCTAACCTTCACATCTCGATATGTTTCTTGAGTTGATATTGTTTATAGGATGAAAGTCACATCAAGCAGTGTGTATAGAGGCTCAAAGATATTCAAGCTGCACAAAGATATTGAAGAATTTGTATCAATTCAAGTGTATCTAGGGTTGTTAAAGACCTTTGAAAGGGCACATTGTAAAACAAGAGTGATGTAGCTCCTTTGAACATTGTAAATGTATATTTAAAATATATTAATATAGTGGTGGGTATATAGAGCTGTGCGTTTTTCCCTTGAGCCCCCAAGGGTTTTTTTATCCATAGCTATGGACATTCATTTGAGTGATGGTGTTGAGTTATATATAGTTTCTCTATATATAGGACCCTGGTCCCCTCTTTATAAAAGCATCTCGTGTGATCAGTAGACACACTTTGGGGTTTGTAATTCTCGATTTGTGGCCTCTCTCTCTCTCTCTCTCTATCTCTCTCTCTCTCTCATCTCTTGGTCTCAGTCTTCCTCGTCTCGGTTCTTCTCAACATTTGCAACAAGAGAGAGGTTCGTTATTCATGAAATATTACTTGCAACATTGCTTTTAGAAAACCAATCAATGTTATTGTCTCCATCAAGTCTAAAAATACTATTAACAATATCTTTTAGAAAAATATCTCAACAACTAATTACAACGATGCAAAGAAGCTTGATACTAACTTTAGTTCAAAGTTGTGGATCTCTCTTGTCCTATTTAACGTGTTTTGGTTTACTAAGGAGCTTGTGGAGTTCAAGTACTTGTAGGAAAACAAGAACAAAGAGATCCTAGTATTGTTGAACCCTAAAAATCTACCCACAAGCTCAATTCAAACTCCAAACGCCTTGACCTACAAGCCCTTGCCTGCCCACAGACACTACAAGGTGAGTCGAGGTGATCAACACTTGAAATCACACTTGATGGTGACCAAAATATACAACAAAAACCATCAAAAACCCAAAAACTTCAGCCACAAAAGGCCACTCTCAAACCATTGCAAAAACTTCACCAAACTCCACTCTGTTGGACTCTTTGGAGTAGCGCCAACCCTAATGGCACCGATACAGGGTCACATAGTCTTGCAGAAAGCCGCACCTTCTTCCCTCAATTCCTTGCACACACACCTCCATGGAAACCTCATAAATTACATAAACTCTCCCAAGTGAAAAATTGAAGAGAGAAATCTGTCATTCACTCCTCCATACACTCGAAAACAGGACGGAGACGCAACGGGACTGGACTAGAGCACCTGTAGGAACCATGCTTCCTCCCACACACATAGGGGTGAAAGTGTTGATATTGCTCTTCCAAAGTCCTCCCTCAGCCTGGAACATCACGGCACCGTGAGTGATGTGGAAATTTGAAGCCATTTTACACCTTTTTTGACCATTTTTTGACCCTTTTTGGCCCAGTTTTGACCCATGGCGGGCATTTTTCGCAGAAAAAACCCCAAACAGACTCCAAAATTCACCAAATTTCGCACGCTTGATCCTTGATACCCAAGTCACATTTCCACATCCCCACATTCTGTTTTTAACCACTTATAAGGCGGTGCACGCATCACCGCAGATCAGGCACCGCAAATTGACAGTTACCGCATGTGTCAAACTTCTCGAGCGGGATGAGAGTACCCACACTTGTCACTTGCATTATTTACATTCTAGAAAGCTCAAACACATTATCTAGAGCCAAAATAATCCACCTAGAACCATATCCAAGGCCCCGATACCCTTTCCAGGAATGTACGTATGCTCGACTGCCCGAAACGCAAGCACACATATTTACAATGTGCACATGTTGCACCTTGTTTTGAACTTGAAACCACTTTGAAAAGCTCCCAAATGCATGTATTTACATATTTTTGTATATATGACCATGCATATAAACGCTACTTTGTACACGCCAAAAGCGGTCTATCATCATTGCCCACCCTCTAGGTAGAGCATTTATGCTCAACCAAGAGACTATTTTCATCTGGAACCACATCCCTTAAAAAATATTTCTTCAGTCTATAACCATTTATTCTGTAGCGCAAACGTTCACCAAACAATTTTTCCAACTCATAGGTGCCATTAGAAAATACATGCTTCACTCTGTATGGACCCCCAACCATTTGTCCCTCAATTTCTTCTGAAAAGTAAAATCCAAGCGAGAATCATAATTCATCACCAAATCTCCTTCTTTGATCTCTTTCTCTTCAGCCTCTTATTCATTTTCTCCATCCTTGTCTCTGCTTGTTGAAGATAATAATCACTGGCTTTTTTTCTCTCTATTCATTCCCAGTAACTCTAGAGAAAGAATTCTTTCTTGCAGCTTGTCATTATGCTCACCTTGCATTCTGCAAAAAAATTTCAAGGCATCCAACTGCACTTGTATGGGCATAAGAGCTTCCTTTCCATAAACAAGTTCATATGGTGTAAATTGTGTTGACACTCTATACGCAGTTCTATAAGCCCACAAACACTTTTCCAAGTCCAAGTCCCACTCTTTAGGATGCTCTCTAGCATACTTTGATAGCATCTTCACAAATTGACCATTGCAGTTCTCAACCAACCCATTGCATTGTGGGTAGTAAGGAGAAGAATGCCTATGCTGAATTTTCAATTTCTCCATGAGAGCAGCAACAAGTTTTTCCCTAAACCCTGGTCCACGACCAGAAATGATAACCATAGGAGCTCCAAACCTGCAACACACTTTTTCATATAAAAAAGAGGCCACTCTTCCTGCTGTTACATCTTTTACTGCTCTTGCCTCCACCCATTTTGTCAAATAGTCCACAGCCACAAGGATATACCTTTTACCATTGTTGGTCCTTGGCATTGGACCTACAGCATCTACTCCCCATTTTGCAAATGCATCAAAAGACATTATATCTTTCTGAGGCTCAGCCAAAAGCTTTCGATTTGCAAACACTTGGCATTCATGGCATGACTTGCACAAAAAATAAGCATCTCTTATCATAGAGGGCCAACAGTAACCTGCTCTCAAAACATGAAAGACAACCTGATCCTTGCCTTGATGGCATGTTTCTTCATGGCAGTGATCCAAAATCAAGCCTATCTCTTCTTTGTACGGCACTTTTCTCAAAATGCTATCCTTGCCATAAAGCATGAGATCCTCACCTACCAATGTGTATTTTCTTGATTTTGCAACTATTCTCTCACGCCGAACCTTTGACATGCCCTCTGGACATTGCCCTTTACCAAGAAATACGTCTACATCTTGCAACGATTCCCTTCCTGCATACAAGGCTTCCTTGACCTTTAAAGGAGCTACCAAGGCATCCAACTTGTCCCTAGACAACTCATCAGCTTCTTTATTCTGCTCACGAGGAACATGCTTAAATTGTATCTTCTCAAACTCATGCAAAAGATTCTTGATGCCATAGAACCATTTCTTCAAATTGTCTTTCTTAACATTCCACAAACCAAGCAACTGATTCATGACTAGCAATGCATCCCCTTTTGCAATGACCCTCTTCAGTCCAAACTCAACACACTGCTTCAACCCAAGGAAAAGTGTGAGATACTCGGCCTCATTGTTACTTTTAGCTTCATCAAGATTGTAACCTCTAGAAAAGATTACATCGCCTTTTGGGTTCTTAATGAATTATAATTCACCACTTGCCTTTTGAAGAACTTTCCTGTATGCACCATCAAACATCATTGTGTACGCATCTGTAATATCTAATTCCTCTTCATGATCATCCTTGTCAACCCTTGGGCATCTGTAATATCTAATTCCTCTTCATGATCATCCTTGTCAACCCTTGGGTAAGATGGAAGCTCCCCCCCTTATGTACGACTATGTCTGCCAAGTGAGCTTTAATAGAATGATCTACTTTAAACTCAAACTCATACTCTTGAAGCTCCAAAGTCCACTTTAAGATGCGCTTGCTAGGCTTCAAATGTTGTACTACATCCGGAAAAATATTCGATGTGGTGAGTACATAGAACTTTTGGGGCTACAGATAGGTTTTAAACCTTCGACAAGCAAGAACCAAGGTGAATACCTACAGCTCCATTTCCGTATAGGAGAACTCGCTTACATTCTTCATCTTGCTGTCAAAATAAACTGGCTTGAAGTTCCTTCCTTGCTTTTGTAAGAGAACCGACCCAAAAGCTACTGACCCCACACTAATAGATACATAGAAAATCGACTGCAAGTCGGGAGGACTCACTGTTGGTAAAGCACACAATACCTCCTTGATGCCATCAAAAGCCTGTTGCATGTCTTCATTCCATTCAAACCCTTGAACTCTTTGACTCAATTTTTGGAGAGGATACACATACTCACATAGCATCCAGAAAAAAACGTGACAAGTACCTGAGCTTATGCACAAATGATGCCAAATCCTTTTTGTTGCTGGGCGGATCCCTAAGCAATAAAGCTTTAACTTTCTCTGGGTCAGCTTCTATTTCATTTTGGGAAACCACATGTCCTAGCAAATGGACTCTGGCATGAGCAAACTTACACTTCTTTGGGTTGAGTTGCCCACCCTCTTGTTGAAGCCTTTCAAAACTCAACCTCAACTTCTCCAAATGTGTGACCCTTGAGCTATAACACCCAATGTCATCCATGAAAACATGAATGAACTTACCCAAGTAGGGACCAAACACTCTATTCATCCATCCTTGGAAGGTAGCATATGCATTAACCAGCCCAAAAGGCATTCTTTTGTAGGCAAAACAACCCCAAGGAGTAATGAAGGTCGTTTTCAATCGATCTTCAAGATCTAAAAGTAGACAGAAAATCCATCCATGATTGAGTAACGTTCATGACCTGCAACCTGATTGAGGATTTCATCTAAAAAGGGTAGTGGATAATGATTCCTTTTTGTGGTAGCATTAAAAGGTTTGAAATCGACACATATCCTAAATCTTTCGTTCTTCTTGGGCACAATAACAACTGGAGAGACCCATTCGGACTCCTCCACTCGAAAGATGAAATCTGCTTCCAAAAGCTTTGTCACCTCTTCATGAAGTGCCTTCTCATGAATGACCCCCAATCTCCTAAGCTTTTGAACCTTTGGCTTGGCACCTTCTTTTAGATGGATTCTATGCTCGACTCCTTTAGCTCCTTGCAACTCTGTATATTCAGTGGCGAAAAGATTTGGAAACTCTGTAAACATGTATTCATACTCCTTTTTTCTTTTTCTGTCAAATCCTCTCCTAGCATACTCCTTACATTCACTTTGGCAGGCTCTACAATTGCTTTTGGACTATCCTTCTCCTCCTTGACCTTCACATCATGCATCGATGCTTCCTTTTCAACACTTATCCCAAAAAGATCAGGACATACTTGCATCAAGCCTTCCTCTACACTTTCTTCTGATGATGTAGACGAAGCATCACTATCGTATGATGTGGTTTCTGTTGAATCCGTATTTTGCATCTCCACTAGGGGCTGTGTACGGCTCTCGTGTGTCTTCATGTTGTAGACAATGGTCCTTCCTTTCTCTTTGTCGGGGATGGTGATCAAGCCCGTGCCCGAATCCTGCTTAGCACCAAGGGTTATAAGCCATGGACTCCCTAAAATGATTGGATATGCATTCTCACCCACTTGCATCATGTACCAAGCACTCAATCCCCAAGACTTTTATCTTCACATCTTCAGCTTTTCCAAGACACCTTGCCTTTTTCTGGTTGGCCATTCTCATACGGATCGAAGCATTCACTGACATCTTGATACCTGCTTCTTTCATGATAGCCTCGGTCATGACACACACCTGGGCACCACCATCCACATATTATTGCACTTCCGTCTTCTTTCCCAGCATAGCTTCAATTATTGGCACCATATCCACTGGGTGACCAACCCTCAAAGATTAGACCATGCTTTGACGCTTTTCCTTCTTGGAAGGGAGCCGCGTACTCACACACTTGGTCCACTGCCTCCTCAATTTAGCATTCAAAGCCACCAACTGACCAAAAGATATATTTGCCTTTTGATTTCGTATGTCGTTGACAATATCATAGTCTTCAACACCTTGGATAAGGAGGTAGTCCTTTGGACCAATTTTCCTTCTTCGCCGCCTCTTACTACTTTCTGGTTGGTCTTCTACCTTAGCCTTTCCTTTCCTTGCTCTTGTTTCCCTCTCTTCTTATGTCTCTTTCTCCCAATCATGCCTAGCTCTCTTATTGACCAAAACATCCACATCTTGATGCTCAAGGGTAATGATGTTAATAGCTCTACCTTCTCCATTTACAGGCAACAGTTATGTTGGCTGTTGTTGCAGCGGTTCTTCTAGTGCCCGCTCTTGATGATTTTCTTATATTCTTCCTCGACCACGTCCATATAAGGGGTATATCCCTCCTCTCTCTCTTGGTGGTTCAAGACAATCAGGGGCGTAGTGACCCTCTTCATCACAATTGTAGCATCTACCTTGTAGCCTTCGTCCCCTGCCTCTCCCAGAGGCCTCTCCTCTCTTTGGTTCCTATTCATTATGTTAATTCTGAATTCTTGCAACTGACCAGCAAGATCATGCAAAACCTGGGCCATAACGGGATCTGGACCTTGAACCACTCGCTCCACTCTATCATCCCTTGTCACAGGGACCATTGGTTGCACCACATTTGTCTCAGTATGTGTCAGGCCTTGCTCCCACCTTCTCTTGATCTTCTTGCTCTTGGCCTCGGCAATTTTCACAGCTCCTCTTGATCGACCTTCTCCCTTACACTTGGATGGAGACAATTCATAAACTGACGCACTTTAAATAAATCCCCTGGAGGTACTTGGGATGCCGCCTCTAATTGAACCCAAAGCCCTTTGAAGTGTTGCAAAAACTCTTTAAAGTTATCATGAACATCTTGCTGCAAACCTTTCAATTTTGTTGTCGCTTCTGTTGCGGTTAGTTTCTTTCCAAACCTGTCAAAAATTGCCAGCTACACCTGCTCCCATGTTTGCTTTTTTTCTTCCTTTAAACCTTCAAACCACTCCCGAGATTCTCCTTTGAGCGCAAGAGGAAATACATGAAGCTTTGCTTCATCATTCACAATGTGCATACCAAGTGTCTGCCACTCGAAGTCTGCAATCCAGTCCTTCACATCCTCCTTCCCTGTGAACATTGGCCGACTATAAGCCATCACTTTGGAGTCACTTCTCCCTTGCGTGAGTAATCCACAAAAGTTGAAGTCTTACACCTCAACCAAACCCCCACTTTTCTTCAATGAAGCTCGAACTTCATTGCAAAACTGCTCCACCTGGGTGCACAACCAGCAAATTTCTGCTCCGCAGCAGGATCGCCAAAGGATGATGGAGCAAAAGATGTCGTGCACACACTCACACACCCAGAAAACTCAACACAACACAATGAATTTACTTGAATCCGCACCTCACTCACTACCACTCAAAAGCTCCCTAAAAAATCTACCCACAAGCTCAATTCAAACTCCAAATGCCTCGACCTACAAGCCCTTGCCTGCCCGCAGACACTACAAGGTGAGTCGAGGTGATCAACACTTGATGGTGACCAAAATATACAAGAAAAACCATCAAAAACCAAAAAACTCCAGCCACAAAAAGCCACTCTCAAAACATTGCAAAAACTTCACCAAACTGCACTCTATTGGACTCTTTGGAGTAGCGCCAACCCTAATGGCACCGATACAGGGTCACATAGCCTTGCAGAAAGCCACACCTTCTTCCCTCAATTCCTTGCACACACACATCCATGGAAACCTCAGAACTTCCATAGACTCTCCCAAGTGAAAAATTGAAGAGAGAAATCTCTCATTCACTCCTCCATACACTCGAAAACAGGACGGAGACGCAACGGGACTGCACTAGAGCACCTGTAGGAACCATGCTTCCTCCCACACACATAGGGGTGAAAGTGTTGATATTGCTCTTCCAACGTCCTCCCTCAGCCTGGACCATCACGGCACCGTGAGTGATGTGGCAATTTGAAGACATTTTACACCTTTTTTGACCTTTTTTGGCCCAGTTTTGACGCATGGCGAGCATTTTTCGCAAAAAAAATCCCAAATGGACTCCAAAATTCACCAAATTTCACACACTTGATCCTCGATACCCAAATCACATTTCCACATCCCCATATTCTGTTTTTAACCACTTATAGGGCGGTGCACGCATCACCGCAGATCAGGCACCGCAAATTGACAGTTACCGCATGTGTCAAACTTCTCGAGCGGGATGAGAGTACCCACACTTGTCACTTGCATTATTTACATTCTAGAAAGCTCAAACACATTATCTAGAGCCAAAATAAGCCACCTAGAACCATATCGAAGGCCCCAATGCCCTATCCAGGCATGTACGTATGCTCGACTGCCGCCGACATGCAAGCACGCATATTTACAATGTGCACACGTTGCACCTTTTTTTGAACTTGAAACCACTTTGCAAAGCTCCCAAATGCATGTATTTACATATTTTTGTATATATGACCATGCATATAAATGCTACTTTGTACACGCCAAAAGCGGTCTATCAACGTCCCAAAGCAAGGATGGATCATTTGGAAAAAGTTTTGAGGACTGCTCATTTGGCTAGCAATTTACATGCTCGTTTTTGTTGGATATTTTTTCAAGATGAATTGTCAGTGAATAGATAAATCAGCATTACAGTTGAGAACAATTCAAATGTCTAATGTCATGAAAGGTTATTTTTGACCATATGAGTCCTTATAGTTCAAGATGAAAGAATCTTTAATATATATTAGCTAGCAAGAGTTAAAAGAGAGAACTAAACAATATTACATAATCTCATTTGTTGGGAGAATGGGAGAACGGATGATTAAACTATTCAATCTTCCTCACACACACAACCATCAACTACCAACCATCTTTTCCAAAACCCAAGTACACACAACTAGATAAGGATACCACACACACACACACACAATAGACTTGATAGTGAAATCATATAAGAGAAGGATATGTAACCTCAACGTAATTTCTACACACACAGATTAGCATAAGAGTTGAGAGAGGAGAATTTTTCACAAGAGTGACCTATACTTGTAGGCCGCAAACTCTACGGTTCCCCTCTTGTGGAGTTATTTAATTTTATTATGAACCTATTTTACGTTTTTGATGCCCCTCTTTACACTTATAGTCTATGAGTGATGGCTAGCATTTACTGCATGACCCTTTATAAGGTGAGTTCTCACTAGATATATATAATGAAACCGATTTGGTTTATTGGAAAAAGTAACTACAAGACTGTGTAATATAAATGGTAGAAAGATATTAGTTGACGCCTTCTCCTTTGTTCCTAGAATTCCAATATACACAACATCAATCTCACTATCAGTAAAAATAAAAGGAAACACCATAATTAACCATTACACGTGAGCTATCCAAATTGTAATGCTAATCACATACACCATGAGGGTGCCTAAGCTCATCCCTCCCACCATGGATATCAACTATCATGCGTTTCTCAACAAAGAATCAATTGAACCGTGAGTCATGAAAAGTGTGGAGAAGATTTGGAAACTTTTGGAAAACAATTTTTGGAATCATTTTAGCATCATGTCTAGGGTAGCCTTTAAAATTCAAAAGATAACGGTGGTAACCTGTGCCTGTGTGTATAGTGGTGGTCTCATGATTAACTATTTGGCCAAGGATGAGTACTCTTCTTGATCTACATGTGAAGATAGGGGTCTTCAGGGTCAGCGAGAGCCATGTATGCTCCCTCCCTCTCCTCTCTCTTATGATCCCTTCCCTTCTTTTCTCTCTCTCTCCCCTCTCTCTCTCTCTCTCTCACTCACTCTCTCTCTCTCACACACACACATTGCACACACACACACACAATGTGTGTGTGTGTGTGTGTGTGTGTGTGTGTGTGTGTGTGTGTGTGTGAGAGAGAGAGAGAGAGAGAGAGAGAGAGAATGAAATGAAATAAATGCTATATTAAGCATCTTCAAAAGGCCAAAATGACTTATGAGACCATATTCGTATAATCTTCGTGGATCTAATCCAATGTCTACGTACAAAAACAAAAAAAATATATACTAAACTGAAAGACTAAAATCATCATCATGATCATCATCAATGTTGAGGGGTAAATAATTGATTAGGGTTAGGATTAGAATTTATGATATATATAGCTTTTGAATTAGGGTTTAAATCTAGGATTAGGATTAGGGTGTCGGTTTAGGATTTAGTTTTTAAATTTAAAATTAGTGTTAGGATTTTGGTTTAAATGTAAAGTTAGGATCTAGGTTTAGATTTAGGGTTATATCTATGTATTAAAATTAGATAGAATGTAGAGACAGAAGATACAGATAGAAGATAGAGAGTAGAGGGAGAGGATAGAGAGAGTATAGTAGATAAATCTCCTATTTATCTCTCTACCATACCTCTCCAATATCTACCCTGTCTCTCTATCATATTGAGCTCAACTGACCCCTCTCTACCTCTCTATAGAGAGAGGGATAATTAGGTATAGATAGAGAGAGGGACGATTAGGTATCTACCTCCCTCCAGAGTTATGACTACAAGTGGAGCCAGTGTTTTGTGTTGTACGGAGTGGGAGAGTCCTCGCGCTGCTGTACAGTGCTCTAACGAAGAGCTTCTTTATTGTGCTCCTTTCTCAGCATCTCTTCACAACAAGCTAAGAGAGCTTGTCTCCACCACCATGTAAAGCCTTTCAAAATATGGAATGAATGCAAGGATGTAGTCACTCGGGTGAAATGTGTGTGATGCTCAATAAAAGAGTATGTGTTCAGAAATGTGTGTAATTTATGTATATGTATGTTTAGGTTATGTATGTGACAATCATTGCAAGATATATGTATGTGTTAATTTAATTATGTTTAGGGTTTATGTTTATTTAAAGCAACATGGATTTCAAACACGGATTTTTCTTGAGTTGTTTGCACATGTTAGGGCTAAGAGTTTGTCATGAAACTCTACTCCTTTTAGTTACCTCCATTCGAACCAAGTTTAGTTGCATCTAATAGATATTTGGTTATGATGGCCCAAGCTTGGTCCTATTTAACCAACGAAACCACAAATTTGGTGCAATGGGCCTCAACATGGGCAACTGGGTTAAGAATCCTGAGACCTCCTTGGTGCACTGGTCGAATAGCTGGGTTTGAAAGGCTTATTTGAAATAATTATTATTTCTTAGAGTTCAAGCTTGTGATGTGTGTGTGTGTGTGTGTGTGAGCAATTGTTGGAATTTTTCTCAATAAATTTAAGTGTGGTGGTGGCCAAGGTGATTTGCATTATTACAAATACAAATCATTGCAAGTAGCCTAGTAGGTTTGAAAAAAATTCTTATGGTCATGATGGCAAGGATCCTCTCAAAAAGGTGTAAAAAAGGAGAAATGTCTATGTGTGTGTGTGTGAGAGAGAGAGAGAGAGAGAGGGAGAGAGAAGACACTTTGTTTATGTGGGTGTGGATGTGAGGAAATATAATGCTAGAGGTGGATGATTGAGATTGCAAGGAATGGTAGGCCTACAAGAAGCTTAACCACCTCTTTTTTTGGTAAAGCTTAAAGGTACTTGAAGCTAGTTAGCTTTGGAATGTTCAAAGCGTAGGCAAAAACACTAGTTGTTGAAAGTTTTCTTCCTCTGTTAAACACTTCAATGATGGAAAAGGCAAGTGGATAACTCAAAAATTTCACAAAGTCTCAAGTTGGCTTGTGTGTGTGTGTGTTTGTGTGTGTGTATGAGAGAGAGAAAGAGAAAGTCTCAAGTTGGCTTGTGTGTGTGTGTTTGTGTGTGTGTATGAGAGAGAGAGAGAGAGAGAAAGAGAGAGAGGATCTTTTGGTCCGCACCATAGGTGAGAATGACATTCACAACGGCAGTAATGCACAGGCGTGTCGTTCCACTCCTTCGGAGCAATCAACGTGCTCTAAGAGCTTGGTGTAGGGATTTCATATTTACGTAATTACCTAAAATTTTGTGTGATTACAAGGTCCTATTGACATATTTACATAATCACACTTAACATGATCACAAACAAACCGGTTGAGAGCAACCTGGAAACACACAAAAATATTGTTGGGCAATCGAGTTTCCCATGCACGCCCGCCAGGCATCAGTGTTTTGCCTACGGGTCAATCGTGAAAACCCAGATGCTCGACGGGCCCGCAACATAATATATATAGGGCCTCGATCGTGCCCGCTGGGTGTTGTTCCAAGAGAGAGAGAGAGAGAGAGAGAGAGAGAGAGAGAGAGAGAGAGAGAGAGAGAGAGAGAGAGAGAGAGAGAGAGAGAGAGATGAACACCTTTGCAGGTATGTTGCGAGGAGAGAGGAGGTCATGTGGGAGTGTTCTCTGCATCAGATGGTGTGGTAGCAGTGGAGTATCTGACCACACGACCTATGTATGTGTTGTGTGTGTGTGTGTGTGTGTACGGTGTGTGGTAGCATGCCTTTTACCATATTGGATGGCAATCATAAGGTACCTTACCACACAATGTGAGTGTGTGTGTAAGCTGTCCTACGAAACAATGCTTACCACGAGGGAATCAGCTTGATGACGCGGGGAGTATGGTCTCCTTGTGGTAAGGATTGGCTCACTATCTGGGTACTACATCGTTAACACTGAGATTGTAGTATCCTTATGGTGAGTCAACTTCCCTTCCCCTTTCCAAAAAAACATATAGGCATCGATCAATAATGCAGCTAAATGATGCTCGTATGTAAGCCATTATTGCTCTTTAGATTCAATCAGTCATGTTCTCTAAACTCTCTCACTCTTGCACTTGCAAGATTATTTCTCATGACAAGTTAACTAAGTACCATGTTTATGTTGCTACCATCAACTAAGTTCACCCGCTATGCTCACAAAGTAATCTCTTAAAAGTGCTTCACTTGATTTCCTAATTCCGCTACTCTCAAAGTTCATAGGCCATTTCCATTCATTAATTTCACAAAATATAATATCTAACTTTACCAAATGATTTTCTCATATTAAATTGATCATTTAATGTGGGAGAATAAACGGGAACAAGAGTTAGAATAGAGACATGTGCTTCTAGACCTATCCCAACACGGGACCAAAAGGAGATATGGTTGCATCTCAATAGGGGTCCAAAATGAAATGGTCTATCAAAGAGCAATGTGAAATAAGTGCTTCTAGACTTACCTCCGCAGGGGACCAAGAGGAGCGATGGCTACATCTCAATAAGGGTCCAAAAGGAGGTAGTCTATCAAAGACCAATGTGCATCTAATGGAGCTTAAAAGACATTAGGGTTAGCTACAATAAAGACCTCCAATGGTTAGCGTTAAAAGTCCTTTGACCTTAAGCAAGATAGAGCTGAGCTTGAGGTGGGAACCCAACCTAAAATTTTCTTTGACCTTAAGCAATCTAGGAATGTGCTTGAGGTGGGAACCCAACCTAAACTTGCCTTTGACCTTAGGGAAGCTCGGGTTGAGTTTGAGGTGGGAACTCTACCTAATTAGGTGCTTGTCATGCTTGATGACTAAGGTACTTGAGGTACTTGTCATACTTAATGAGGAAGTTGCTTGACAAGCTTCCTATGCATGGGGGGTAAGATGCTTGAGTCCAAAAGAGACCCTACACACTTAATGAGGAAGGTGCTTGAGAAGCTTGCTATGCATGCGGGTAAGATGCTTGAGTCAAAAAGAGACCCTACACCCTTAATGAAGAAGTTTCTTGAGAAGCTTCCTATGCATAAAAGTCCCAAGTTTAGGGGAATCTTTGACCTTATCTTCCACTCACCCAAGGGGCACCCCTTTTCTAAAAGGGCACATGGGACACATGTCAAACTCTCACTAAGCTTAACCACTTGGTGTGCTTGAATGCTATTGACTGGGCTAAAGAGGGGTCGAATGAGCTTCTAGTTCCATCCAATAAATATATAGATATTTTCAAGCTCTCTCTCTCTCTAAGGGGTAAGGAGGACACTTGTCAAAAGACTACCCATGTATTTGATTTCATACTGCATGTAATTGGCTAGGGGGAGATAGGTCCAATGAGCTTGCAGGATGTGGAAAAGTTGCAACTCGCCCCAAGAAAGAAAGGGGGGTGCTAGGGGGATATACACCACACACACACACACTCATTTTGTGGATCCATTCTCACTTGGTGAAAGTTGAGGAACTCCACCTCCTTCTCCAAGATTGAGAGAAGTGAGAGCCTACACCAACACTCTTGGCTATGGAATGCAAATCCAACCAAGAGCCATGCTTCAATGCTTAAGCTTGCCATCTTCTCCATCTTCATTATTATGCTATTATGTATGCTAGAAAGAAGAGTAATGATAAGTGAGGAACTATTTCTTTCTCCTATGGAATGTTTCTTCTTCCTCTTCCCTATCCTCATTCCCCACTAGATATCTCCACCTTTGAAGGTGTTTGAGGCCTTGGGACTGAGGCTTGGGATAGTTAATGCTTTCTACAAAGTTTATGTTATGTTTGTGATGCATGAAGCTTCCATTTTCATTTCATCACCTAGGTCACAAGGAACACAAACATTGTATTGTACCAAGTCTCTCTTGATGGGAGAAACTATAATACAAATGCCTATTGGAGGGGGGACCGGCTCCATATAAATCCGGTCCTCAACTATTTTCATGCTCTCTAAACTCTCTCTCTCTCTTGCAAAAGTATTGTTCATGCCAAGTTAACTAAGTACCATTTTTATGTTGCTACCATCAATTATGTTCACCCGCTATGCTCACAAAGTAATCTCTTAAAAGTGCTTCACCTAATTTGCTAACTCCGCTACTCTCAAAGCTCATAGGCCATTTCCACTACATTGGTATCAAAGCATTTGGTTTCTCGTTTCTTGCTTAAGAAGAGAGGTCCTTAAGTAGCCTATTAATGGTTGTTTTTGTTAATTATATTAGGGTATGTGGGACTGGGATCTATCATTGGTTTTTTTCAGCCCACTATGTGGGAAATGGTGCACACCTCGGGAGCTTTGGTCTTAATAACGGAGTGTTTTTAGACTTGCCTACGGATTTACCATTATTGAGCCATAAGAAGTCCGAAAGGAGCTATCCCTCAACAACTTTGCTATGTTAGACTCACTCCACTACTCTCTATAATTAATCAATTCGAGCCGTGGGTGTAGATACTTAAGTGCCTATTTTCAAAGGCTATCAGGAGTAGCCACTAAGGTTTTGAATTTCCAAAGAATACACTAAGTAAACACATAAGTTTAATTAGCATGGGTGAAAATAACCAAGAGAGGAGAATGAACATTGATAACTTTGAAGCCAATGATGATGCCCCCATGTTTGTTAATTATCTTGTCACTAGGTTGCAACAATCTATGGGCAACCCCACTTTGCAAGCCAAAGTTACTCAACAACTTTGTGCTTATGGGATTTTCTTTCCTCTCCAAGAGGAGAGAGAGCTTAGGAGGCCGCTTGATGAGACCCCCAAAAGAAGACTCCCTCCCATACGAGAGGAGGAATCCGTAGATCAAGAAAGTAATGAATCCCTAAATTCCTCTGAAGATGTGGCTCCACAAAGAAGGCGGACTAAACGATCGCCAACTCCTCCCAAGAGGAAGCGGTTAACCCACAGTCCTTCTCATCGTCACTTCAAAAAGGAAGAGAGGAAACAAAGGAAGAAAAGGGCAAGAAAGAGGTCACCCTCTTCTCCTTCTTCTTCACCTTCCTCATCTACCAATGAAAGCAATGGCTATTCTCCTAGAAAATAAAAGAGGGGAGGACATCGCAAATCTTACCTTGCATGGCGAAGGTCACAAAAGCTCAATAAGCTCAAAGAGGGAGGAAAGAGTAACTCTTTTCTCACCTATGATGGCACCTTTGGTGCTACTGACAAATTATTGGCCTTCATCCAACAATTTGATGGACCTTTGGAGACGAGGGCTTCACGTAGTCCTCCAAGCTATTCCATGTAGCTATGCACTTCCAAAAATAAGCTCGTCAATGGTGGGCTAGCCTTCGTGGCAACGACGAAGCCCCAAAGACATGGAAAACTCTACGAGTTTCCATCATGAAGCAATTCCTTGCATGTGATGCAATGGACAAAGTGCTTACCAAATAGTGAAATTAAAAGATTCTCTCTCATGAGTCTGTCCACAAATATGTGGACAAGTTTTGGGATTTACATCTCAAGGCTACTATCTTTCAAAAGATAGACTTTGTCGAGCAAAAGAAACAATTTTGTGTGTGATTACCCAAAGAGATGGCCAAGTATGTCAACTCTCAAGGGCGTGGTTCTATCACTTAAGTAATCCACCACACCATGGTTGCTTCTTGCATCAATTTGCAACAAGGGGTTAGATGGACTGTCAAGCCCATGGAAAATAAAGAAACAAGTGATGCCAAGAGGAAAACCAATGCCCAAAATTCTTACCAAGGCTATTCCAACTTACAACAACAATCGATCCAAGGAGAAGGGAATTTACAAATGTAAATATAAACTCTCTCCTAAAGAGCTAGAAGCTTTTAGTAAGGACCACATATGTTTTAAGTGTGGGGAGCAAGGCCATTCTTATCATCCTTGCCCCAATAGAAGTGCTCGTAATGAGACTCTTAGAGTCTCTATGTCTGAAGCTCCAAAAGAGGATGCCCATTGCCAAGGATTTCTCCTTTCCTATGCTTGGGGAAAGATGAAAGAGCATAATGACTTTATTTTGTTTGACCCTAGTTCAACTCACAACTTCATATGCACGGAATTGACCACTAATCTACGAATACAAGCCCACAAGATAGGAGATGCATTTAAAGACAATGGAGTTATAGGGGGACAAGACGTCTTAATTACTTCTTTCCTTGGAAAATTAAGGCTTCATGCTGCCCAAAGCTATGTGGACAAAGAGGATTTCTTCATCTCCCCTCTCAAACATGAGAATGTTATCATTGGGGCACCATGGTTTAACCGCACGGCTTCCAACTTGAAGTTCCTTGAAAGGAGAATCTACTTCACCTACAGGGAAAAGAGCATGTACATAGATACTAATGAGTTGGGGAACACCATATCTCTGCAATAAAGAGAATTAAGAGGAATTAGAGTTGTCTAATTTCCTAAATGGATTCCAAGATGTTTTCATTGATGACATCCCTAGTGAGATACCTCTTAAATGAGGGATGATGACCATGAAATTGAGCTCCTACCAAGAATCTCTTCGCCTAACAAGCCTCCTTATCGAGTTTCACAAGCTCAACAAGAGGAGATCCTAAGGCAAGTGCATGAATTGGTGGAAAAAGGGATGTTGAGGTCTAGCTCCTCTCCATTTTGTTCACCATTGCTTTTAGTGCAAAAGAAAGATGGCACATATCACATGTGTGTCAACTATAGAGCACTAAATAAGATCACTATCAAAAAAAGATTTCCCATGCCGTGGGTGGACGATCTATTTGATAATTTAGAAGTTTTGGCCTCATAAATTCTCTACACGCATTCAAACTCATGATGGACAAAAACCTTCAGGCCATTCAAATTCTCTTGAGGAGTACAAGCGACACCTCTAGGTAATTTTCCAAGTTGTGAGAGAGAATAAGCTTTTCATTGATAAAAAAAAAAGTGAATTTCTTGTACAAGAGATTCAAAATTTAGGTCACATTATCTTTAAAGATAGCACCTGTATGGATCCAACAAAGTTAGAGATAGTAAAAGGATGGCCTAATCCAAGGAATCTACAAGAGGTACAAAGCTTCATAGGTATGTGTTCATACTATAAATGCTTCATTAAAAAAATTCTTGCTAATAGCAAGCCCATTACATGAATTAACAAAAAAATAACGTTAAGTAGTCATGGATTTCAAAAGTACAAGAAGCTTAAGGAGAATGTTATCTCTCAATGTGTGCTCACACTACGAGATCTCTCAAAGCCATTTGAGGTCCAATGTGACGCTTGTGGTAATTGCCTTGGAGCTATTTTGTTTCAAGAAGGGCATACCATAGCATATGAGAGTCAAAGACTCAACTTCAATAAGTGAGTACTGGACAAATACGAAAAAGAGCTACTAGCTATTCTATATGCCCTAAACATGTGGAGACACTATCTCTTGGGGATTCCATTCATCCTATGAATGGATCACAAAGCCTCAAGAACTTCATGACGCAGACCATGCTATTTAAAAAACAAACGAGGTGAGAAAATTATCTTTTTCAATTTAAATTTCATATTGCTCACATTGCTATAAAGGACAATCAAGTGGTCGATGCAATTTCACAACAACCAAGGGTAAATGTGGTGTCTAAAACAACTCGCAATGATCTATCTTTTAGGATAGATGAGTATGCTATTGAACAAGACTTTAAGTACGTAATTACAACCTTTAAAACAAGGAAGAAAAAAGAACCATTCACCTTGAAGGATGGTTATCTTCCAAACGGCAATAGGCTATGTGTTAATCATCCGTACAATAAGAAAGTCATGTATGAATCCCATACTTGTCCTTATGCGGGGCAAAGAGGGATTCCATAGACTACTCTTCAAGGAGTAGAAATGTATTTCTGCTAGTCTACCATGAAAACTAAACATACAAGAGTATGTTTCAAACTGCGTGGTATACCAAAAGTTGAAATTTTATCGAGGGAAGTAACTTGGATTGTTTCATTCGCAACAGGCTTAACAAGAAAACACACTCTATGCCTGTCAAAAAGACTATTAAGGCACATCAAGTGGCAACCCTCTTCAGATCTCAAATTTTCAAGCATCATGGATTCCCAACACCCATAGTGTCAGACAAAGATCCTAGAATAACCAATACTTTCTAGAACTTAGGGTCTCTTTGAGAATCTAGGAAGTAGATTAAATTTCTCTTTCGGCCTATCATCCACAAATGGATGACCAAAGTGAAATAACTCATCTAGCGATTCTTGATCTACCAAAAGCCTATGTCATGGAAGTGGATCAATGTTCTCAATTAGAGAAGTACCTACCTCTTATGAAGTATGCATACAATGACATTGTACATACTTCTATGGGGAAAGCACCTTTCGAGGTTAAAGAGGGAAGATCAAAAAGTGCCTTACTACTCAAAGTACATGGGAAGGTCTTCACTGCTGATGAATATAGCCAAGACTCACAAGAATCTTGTCCAAAGTTAAAGAGGTTACATCCATCTCAAAGCAAAGGCAAAAAGGGCTGCTACTAAGAAGCACTGAAGAGCGTTAGCCTTTAAGGAAAATTATGATTGGGTCTTGCTAAAGTTTCACAAGGCTCATTTGATGCATACTACGGGCAAGAGTCCTATGGACCACCAAGAATATGATGTTAAACTAGAAAAAAGATATTATGGTCCTTTTTAAATTCTTAAGCTAATCAATGAGATGGCTTATTAATTAAAGTTTCCCAATCATTGGCTCATGCACCATGTTTTCCATGAGAGCCTACATAAGCCTTACAAAGGAGCCCCATCAATAGAAGCAGTAGTTGTTATGGACCCTCCAAAAATCGAAGATCAAGAAGAAGTACTTCAACGTGAGTCCATTCTATGACATGAAGACAAGGTATTAAGAAATGGTAAGATTATCTGACGATCTCTTATTAAGTTTAAGAATTATTCTTTTAAAGATGCTAGATGGATACAAAGAACCTAGCTTAAGGATAATATGAACCTTGTCAATGCTTACAATGTTGTACTAGAGCTAGCATATGAAATTGCATTTGAAATGAAAAATATTTTTGTCTTATAAGACTAGTTCACTTTTTCTTGTGCACAAATTTAAGAAGTATGCATGCTTGAAATCATGTTTGTGATGACGACGTCTCCCAAACACCAAGCAGAACTTGTCACTGTACTTTGGAAGTATGATATGGACTAAAGAGCAGACATGATTGCGGTAGCTACGCCTCCCAAGCACCAAAAGGATTAGTCATCCATCTTGGAATGACATTGAAGGTAAAAAGGGTCCTCTACCCGCTAAGTAACATGGACTAGGCTTTATCTTCTCTACCTCATAGTCGAGGATGACTATGATTTCAAGCGAGAGGTAATGTCATAAATTATAATATCTAGCCTTACCAAATGATTTTCTCATATTGAACTGATCATTTAATATGGGAGAATAAACGCGAACAAGAGTTAGAATAGAGACATGTGCTTCTAGACCTATCTCAACACGGGACCAAAAGGAGATATGGTTGCATCTCAATAGGGGTCCAAAAAGAGATGATCTATCAAAGAGCAATGTGCAATAAGTGCCTTTAGACTTACCTCAGTAGGGGACCAAGAGGAGAGATGGTTACATCTCAGTAAGGGTCCAAAAGGAGGTAGTCTATCAAAGAGCAATGTGCATCTAATGGAGCTTAAAAGACATTAGGGTTAGCTTCATTAAAGACCTCCAATGGTTAGTGTTAAAAGTCTTTGGACCTTCAGCACGCTAGGGCTGAGCTTGAGGTGGGAACCCAACCTAAACTTGTCTTTGACCTTAAGCAAGCTAGGGATGTGCTTGAGGTGGAAACCCGAGCTAAAATTGCCTTCGACCTTTGGCAAGATAGGGCTGAGCTTAAGGTGGGAACTCCACCTAAGGTGCTTGTCATGCTTGATGACTAAGGTACTTAAGGTACTTGTCATACTTAATGATGAAGTTACTTGAGAAGCTTCCTATGCATGGGGGATAAGATGCTTGAGTCAAAAAGAGACCCTCCACACTTAATGAGTAAGTTTCTTGAGAAGCTTCCTATGCATGGGGGGTAAGATGCTTGAGTCAAAAAGAGACCCTACACACTTAATGAGGAAGTTTCTTGAGAAGCTTCCTATGCATAAAAGCCCCAAATTTTTAGGGGAATCTTTGACCTTATCTTCCACTCACCCAAGGGGAACCCCTTTTCTAAAAGGGCACATGGGACACATGTCAGACTCTCACTAAGCTTAACCACATGGTGTGCTTGAATGCTATTGGTTGGGTTGTAAGCGTTGACAAGGTTCATATTATCCTTAAGCTGGATTTCGTGCATCCATCTAGCATCTTCAAAAGGATAATTTTTGAACTTAATAAGATAGCATTGGATAATCCTTCCATGTCGTAGTACCTTGGCTCCGTGCCAAAGGATAGCTTCGGGTTGTAGTACCTCTTCTTGATCTTTGATTTTGGGAGGGTCTTCAATAATTGGTTCATTTGGAGGCTCTCCTTTGTAGGGCTTGAGTAGGCTCACATGAAAAACATGGTGCATGAGCCAATGGTTGGGAAGCTTTAATTAATAATCCATCTCATTGATTAGCTTAATAATTTAAAAAGGACCATAATATCTTTTTGCTGGTTTAACATAATACTTTTGATGACCCGTTGGATTGTAGCCTATCATTTGCCTCAATCGAGCCTTAGGAAAGTTATGTAAGACCCAATTATTTTCCTCAAAGGCTAAGGCTCTTTTGTGCTTATTAGCAGCAGTCCTTTTTGCCTTTCTTGTGAGATGGATATAACCCCTTTAATCTTTGGAAAAGATTCTTGTAGGTCTTGGCTATATTCATCAATAGCAGAGAGCTTCCCATGTATTTTAAGTAGTAAGGGACTTTTGGATCTTACTTCTTTGAACTCAAAGGTACTTTCGCTAGAAGTATGTACACATACTCTATAAGAGGTAGGTACTTCTTTGACCTCAAAGGTACTTTCGCCATAGAAGTATGTACAATATCTTGTACACATACTCTATAAGAGGTAGGTACTTCTATCATTGAGAACATTGATCTACTTCCATGACATAGGCTTTTAGTAGATCAAGAATCATTAGATTAGTTATTTCACTTTGGTCATCCGTTTGGGGATGATAGGCTGAAAGAGAAATTTGATCTACTTCCCAGATTCTCAAAGAGACCCTTTTAGAAATGCTTGAAAATTTGAGATCTGAAGAGGGTTGCCACTTGATGTGCCTCAATAGTATTTTTGACAGGCATAGAGTGTGTTTTCTTGTTAAGCCTGTCGACGACTGAAACAATTCAAGTTGCTTTCCTCGATCAAATTTCAACTTTTGGTATACAACGCATTTTGAAACATACTCTTGTATGTTTACTCTTTATGGTAGACCAACAGAAATACATTTCTACTCCTTGAAGAGTAGATAATGAATTTCCTCTTTGCCCCGCATAAGGAGATATATGGGATTCATACATGACGTTCTTATTGTATGGGTGATTAACACATAGCCTATTGCCATTTGGAGGATAACCATCCTTCAAGGTGAATGGTTCCTATTACTTCCCTATTGCAAAGTCTCTAATTACGTACTTAAAGTCTCGGTCATTAGCAGACTTATCTATCATAAAATATAGATCGTTGTGAGTTGCCATAGTCACCACATTTACCCTTGGTCATTGTGAAAGTGCATCGACCACTTGATTGTGCTTGCCAACAATGTGAGAATTATGAAATTTAAATTGCAAAAGAAATTTTTCCTACCTCATTTGTTTGTCGGACAGCTTGGTTGGCGTCATGAAGTTCTTGAGGCTTTGTGATCTATTCGTAGGATGAATGGAGTCCCCAAAAGATAGTGTTTCCACGTGTTTAGGACATACAGAATAGCTAGTAGTTTTTTTCATATTTGCCCAATACTCACTTGTTGAAGTTGAGTCTTTAACTCTCATATGCTATGGCACGCCCTTCTTGAAGCAAAATAGCTCCAAGGCAATCACCACAAGCATCAGATTGGACCTCAAATGGCTTTGAGAGATCTAGTAGTGTGAACACACGTTGAGAGATAAGCTTCTCAAAAGCTTCTTGCACTTTTACAGTCCATGAATACTTAACGTTCTTTTTTTGTTAAGTCATGTAATGGGCTTGCTATTAGAGAGAATTTTCTCTACAAAGCATCTATAGCATCTATAGAATTTTTTCTATGAAGCATCTATGTGCATGCTCTTTTCCATGTAGGTGAAGTAGATTCTCCTTTCAAGGAGCTTCATGTTGGAAGCCATGTGGTTAAATCATAGTGCACCAACGATAACATTCTCATGTTTGAGAGGGGAGATGAAGAAATCCTCTTTGTCCAAATAGATTTGGACATGAAGCCTTAATTTTCCAATGAAAAAAGTAACTGAGACGTCTTGTCCCTTGATAGCTCCATTGGCTTTCAATGCATCTCCCATCTTGTGGGCTTGTATGACTAGCTTAGTTGTCAACTCCATGATATGAAGTTGTGAGTTGAACTAGGGTCAAACAAAATTAAGACATCATGCTCTTGCATCTTTCCCCAAGCATAGGAAAGGAGAAATCCTTAGCAATGAGCATCCTCTTTTGGAGATTCAAACATAGAGACTCTGGGAGTATCATTGCGGACAATTCTCTTGGGGCAAGGACGATAACCATGGCCTTGATTCCCACACTTAAAACATTTGTGGTCCTTAATAAAAACTTCTAGCACTTTAGGAGAGAGTTTATATTTACCTTTGTAAACTCCCTTCTCCGTGGACCAATTGTTGTTGTTGTTGTTGGAATAGCCTTGGTAAGAATTTTGGGCATTGGTTTTTCCCTTGGCATCATTTTTGTCTTTAATTTCCATGGGCTTGACATTCTGTCTAGCCCCTTGTTGGAAATTTATGTGCAAAGAAACTATGGTGTGGTGGATTACTTCAGTTGATAGAACTGGGCCCTTGAGAGTTGACATAATGGACCATCTCTTTGGGTAATCATTACTTTTGCATTCTTTGGATTCCTCCTCTCGTATGGGAGAGTGTCTTCTTTTGGGGGTCTCACCAAGAGGCCTCCTAAGCTCTCTGTCCTCTTTGAGATGAAAGTAAATCCCATAAGTACGAACTTGTTGGGTAACTTTGGCTTGTAAAGAGGGTTTATCTATAGCTTGTTGCAACCTAGTAACAAGATAATTAACAAACTAGGGGGAATCATCATTCACACCTTCATGTGCAAAATCAAAGTTATCAATGTTCATTCTACTCTCTTGGTTATTGTCAGACATGTTAATTAAACTTAGGTGTTTACTTAGTGTATGCTTTGGCAATTCAAAACCTTAGTTTCTACTCCTCTTAGCCTTTGAAAATAGTAACTTAAGTATCTACACCCACGGCTCGAACTGGTGAATAATAGAGAGTAGTGTAGTGAGTTAACATAGCGAAGTTGTCGGGATAGCTCCTTTCGGACTTCTTATAGCTCAATAATGGTAAAGCCATAGGCAAGTCTAAAAAGACTTCATTATTAAGACCAAATCTCCTTAGGTGTGCACCATATCCCACATAGTTGGCTCAACAAAACCGATAATAGATCCGTCCCACTTACCCTAATATAATTAACAAAGTCAACCATTAATAGGATACTTAAGGACCTCTCTTCTTAAGAAATAAAAGAGAAACCAAACACTCGGATACCAATGTAATGGAAATGGCCTATGAACTTTGAGAGCAGTGGAATTAGAAAATTAGGTGAAGCACTTTTGAGAGATTACTTTGTGAGCATAGCGGGTGAATTTAATCGATGGTACCAACATAAACATGGTACTTAGTTAACTTGGCATGAACAATACTTTTGCAAGAGAGAGAGAGTTTTTAGAGAACATGACAATATTTGAGGACCGGATTCATATGGAGCCGGTCCCCCCTCCAATAGGCATTTGTATTATAGTTTCTCCCATCAAGAGAGACTTCAAGTACAATATAATCTTTGTGTTCCTTGTAACCTAGATGATGCAATGAAGATGGAAATCTTCATTCATCACAAGCATAACATAAACTTGAAGAAAGCATTAACTCTCCCAAGACTCATTCCCAAGGCCTCAAACACCTTCGAAGATGGAGAAAGCTAGCGGGGAATAAGGATAGGGAAGAGGAAGAAGAAACATTCCATAGGAGAAATAAATAGTTCCTCACTTGTCATTAATCTTCTTGCTAGCATACATAATAGCATAGTAATGAAGATGGAGAAGATGGCAAGCTTAAGCATTGAAGCATGACTCTTGGTTGGATTTGCATTCGATAGACAAAAGTGTTGGTGTAGGCTCTCACTTCTCACAAGCTTGGAGAAAGAGGTGGTGTTCCTCCACTTCCACCAAGTGAGAATGCCCTCGCAAATGAGTGTGTGTGTGTGTGTGTGTGTGTGTGGAGTATATCCCCCTAGCACCCCCTTTCCTTGCTTTGGGAAACATTTCTACATGCTACAAGCTCATTGGACCCCTCTCCCCCTAGCCAATCACATGCAGCCTGCAATCAAGCACATGGGTAGTATTTTGACAAGTGTCCTCCTTACCCATTAGAGAGAGAGAGAGCTTGAAAATATCTAGATATTTGTTATATGGAAGTAGAATCTCATTGGAACCCTCTTTAGCCCAACCAATAGCATTCAAGCACACCATGTGGTTAAGATTATTGAGAGTCTGACATGTGTCCCATGTGCTATTTAGAATTCCCCTAACTTTGAGATTTTTATGCATAGGAAGTTTCTCAAGCAACTTCCTCATTAAGTATCTAGGTTCTCTTTTTGACTCAAGCATCTTACCCCCCATGCATAGGAAGCTTCTGAAGAAAATTCCTCATTAAGTGTGTAGGTTCTCTTTTTTACTCAAGCATCTTACCCCCCATGCATAGGAAGCTTCTCAAGCAACTTCCTCATTAAATGTGACAAGTACCTCAAGTATCTTAGTCATCAAGCATGACAAGAACCTTAGGTGGATTTCCCACCTCAAGCACGGCCCTAGCTTGCTTAAGTTTAGATCGGTTCCCACCTCAAGAACATCCCTAGTTTTCTTAAGTTTAGGTCGGGTTCCCACCTCAAGCACAACCCTAGTTTGCTAAGTTTAGTTTGGGTTCCCACCTCAAGCTCAGTCCTAGCTTGCTTAAGGTCAAAGGACTTTTAACACTAACCATTGGGGGTCTTTAATGAAGCTATCCCTAAGGTATTTTAAGCTTCATTAGTTAACCTTGCTCTTTGACAGGCCATCTCTCATTTGGGCCCCTTTATCATTGGCCTCGTGTTGAGATAGATTCGAAAGCACATGTCTATATTCTAACCCTTGTTCCCATTTATTATCCCATATTAAATGATCAGTTTAATATGAGAAAATCATTTAGGTTGGTTAGATGTTAGATATTTAATGACATTTACCTATCAACATTGAAAGTAGTAGAATTAGGAAATTAGGTGAAGCACTTTTGAGAGATTACTTTGTGAGCATAGCGGGTGAATTTAATCGATGGTAGTAACATAAACATGGTACTTAGTTAACTTGGCATGAACAAGACTTTTGCAAGAGAGAGAGAGTTTTTAGAGAACATGACAATATTTGAGGACCGGATTCATATGGAGCCGGTCCCCCCTCCAATAGGCATTTGTATTATAGTTTCTCCCATCAAGAGAGACTTCAAGTACAATATAATCTTTGTGTTCCTTGTAACCTAGATGATGCAATGAAGATGGAAATCTTCATGCATCACAAGCATAACATAAACTTGAAGAAAGCATTAACTATCCCAAGACTCAGTCCCAAGGCCTCAAACACCTTTGAAGATGGAGAAAGCTAGCGGGGAATAAGGATAGGGAAGAGGAAGAAGAAACATTCCATAGGAAAAATAAATAGTTCCTCACTTATCATTAATCTTCTTGCTACCATACATAATAGCATAGTAATGAAGATGGAGAAGATGGCAAGCTTAAGCATTGAAGCATGACTCTTGGTTGGATTTGCATTCGATAGACAAAAGTGTTGGTGTAGGCTCTCACTTCTCACAAGCTTAGAAAAGGAGGTGGTGTTCCTCAAATTTCACCAAGTGAGAATGAATCCACGAAATTAGTGTGTGTGTACTGTATATTCCCCTAGAACCCCTCTTGCTTGCTTGGGGTGAGTTGTAACTTTTCCACATGCTGCAAGCTCATTGGACCCCTCTCCCTCTACCCAATCACATGCAGCATGCATTCAAGTACATGGGTAGTATTTTGACAATGGTCCTCCTTACCCCTTAGAGAGAGAGAGAGAGAGAGAGAGAGAGAGAGAGAGAGCTTGACAATATCTAGATATTTGTTGGATGGAACTAGAAGCTCATTGGACCCCTCTTTAGCCCAACCAATAGCATTCAAGCACACCATGTGGTTAAGCATAGGGAAGAGTCTGACATGTGTCCCATGTGCCCTTTGAAAAAGGGGTGCCCTTTGGGTGAATGGAAAGTTACGTCAAGTAATTCCCTAACTTTGGGACTTTCATGCACAGGAAGCTTCTCAAGCACCTTCCTCATTAAGTTTGTAGGGTCTCTTTTTGACTCATTAAGTTTGTAGGGTCTCTTTTTGACTCAAGCACCTTGCCCCCCATGTATGGGAAGATTCTCAAGCACCTTCCTCACTAAGTTTTTAGGGTATCTTTTTGACTCAAGCACCTTACCCCCCATGTATGGGAAGCTTCTCAATCACCTTCCTCATTAAATTTGTAGGGTCTCTTTTTGACTCAAGCACCTTACCCCCCATTAAGTATGACAAGCAGCTCAAGTACCTTAGTCATCAAGCATGACAAGAAACTCAAGCACCTTAGTCGCCAAGCACGCACCTTAGTTATCAAGCACAACAAGCACCTCAAGCTTAGGTCGGGTTCCCACCTCAAGCTCAACCCTAGCTTGCCCTTAATAATCTTTTTGACAGGCAAAGAGTGTGTTTTCTTGCTAAACCTATCAATTTTTGTCCATATTCTCGTATTCCCATGTATAGACTTGGGTAATCCAAATATAAAATGCATGGATATACTCTCCCATGGTGAATTAAAATTTGGTAATGGCTGGAATAATCCAGGTTGCTTCCCTCTATCATACTTGGTCTTTTGGCATACCACACATTTTGAAACATGCTCTTGTATGTCCACTTTCATGGTAGGCCAATAAAAGTACGTCTCTACTCCTCAAAGAGTAGGTTGAATGCCTGTATGCCCCACATAGGGAGGGGCATGGGATTCATACATGAATTTCTCGCGAAGGGAGTGGGTAACACATAGCCTATTTCCATGGAGAAGATAACCACCCTACAAGGTGAATGGTTCCTCTTTCTTCCCCAAAGCAAGGGCTGACATTATGTCTTTAAAGTCATGGTTAGTAGCATACCCATCTATCATAAAGGATAGATCATTGTGACTTGATATTGACACAGCATTAACTTTTGGTCGTTGGTTGTGAAAGTACATCAACCACTTGATTGTGCTTTTTAGCAATGTGAGCAATATGAAATTTAAATTGAAAAAGAAATTTTTCCCACCTCATTTATTTGTCGAAGAGCTTGGTTTGCTTCATGAAGTTCTTGAGTCTTTGTGATCCATTCGTATATGAATGGAGTCCCCATGAAATAGTGTTTCCATGTGTTTAGGGTGTATAGAGTAGCTAGTAGCTCGTTTTCGTATTTGCCCAATACTCACTTATCAAAGTTGAGCCTTTGACTCTCATATGCTATAGCATGCCCTTCTTGAAGCAAAATAGCTCCAAGGAAACTACCACAAGCATCCCATTGGACCTTAAATGACTTTGTGAGATCTAGTAGTGTGAGCAGACGTTGCGAGATAAGATTCTCCTTAAGCTTCTTCAAAAGCTTCTTGCACTTTTGCAGTCCATGAATACTTAATGTTTCTTTTTGCTAAGTCATGTAATGAGCCTGCTATTAGCGAGAATGTTTTCTATAAAGCATCTATAGTATGCACACTTACCTATGAAGCTTTGTACCTCATGTAGATTCCTTGGATTAGGCCATCCTTTTATTATCTCTAACTTTTTTGGGTCCATACGGGTGCCATCATCAGAGATAATGTGACCTAAATATTGAATCTCTTGTAGGAAAAATTCACTTTTCTTTTGATTAATGAAAAGCTTATTGTCTCTTATAGCTTGAAAGGCTACCTGGAGGTGTTGCTTGTACTCCTTAGGAGAATTTGAATGGCCTAAAGACTTTTGGCCATCATGAGTTTGAATGCGTCTGGAGCATGTGTCAGACCAAAACTTGTAACTTATCAAATAGATCTTCTACCCGCATTACGAGAAATCTATTGCTGATAGTGAATTTATTTAGTGCTCTATAGTTGACACACATGTGATATGTATCGTATTTCTTTTGCACTAAAAGTAATGGTGAACAAAATGGAGAGGAGTTAGACCTCACCATCCCTTTTTCCACCAATTCATGTGCTTGCCTCATGATCTCCTCTTGTTGAGCTTGTGAAACTCATTAAGGAGGCTTGTGAAGTGACGAGCTTCCTGGTAGAAGCTCAATTGCATGGTCATCATCCCTCATTTTAGAAGTAGCTCACTAGGGATGTCATCAATGAAAAAATCTTGGAATCCACTTAGAAAATTAGACAGCTCTAATTCCTATTGATTTCCTTTATTGCAAGGATATGGTGTTCCCTGACTCATGAGCATCTATGTACATTCTCTTTTTTCTGAAGGTGAAGTAGATTATACTTTTAGGGAACTTCATGCTGGGAGCCATGCGGTTAAACCATGGTGCCCCAACGATTAACATTCCCATGTTTGAGAGGGGATATGAAGAAATCCTCTTTGTCCACATAGCTTTGGACATGAAGCCTTAATTTTCCAATTAAGGAAGTAACTTAGACGCCTTGTCCCTTGATAGCTCCATTGGCTTTCAATGCACTTCACATCTCGTGGGCTTGTATGTCTAGCTTGGTGGTCAACTCCGCGGATATGAAGTTGTGAGTTGAACCAAGGTCAAACAAAATAAAGGCATCATGCTCTTGCATCTTTCCCCAAGAATAGGAAAGGAGAAATCCTTGGCAAGGAGCATCCTCTTTTGGAGCTTCAAACATAGAGGCTCTTAGAAGTCTCATTGCGGGCAATTCTCTTGGGGCAAGGACGATAACCATGGCCTTGCTCCTCACACTTAAAACATTTGTGGTCCATAAAAAACAACTTCTAGCTCTTTAGGAGAGAGTTTATATTTATCTTTGTAAACTCACTTGTCCTTGGACCATTGTTGTTGTTGTTGGAACAGCCGGGGTGCCGAGGGATAACTCCTTTCAAACTTCTTATGGCTCAATAATGGTAAATCCATAGGCAAGTCTAAAAAGACTCCATTATTAAGACCAAAGATCCCGGGGTGTGCACCATATCCCACATAGTGGGCTCAACAAAACCGATAATAGATCCGAGTCCCACTTACCCTAGTATAATCAATAAAAACAACCATTAATAGGCTACTTAGGGACCTCTCTTATGAAGCAAGAAAAGAGAAACCAAATGCTTTGATGCAAGTGTAATGGAAATTGCCTATGACCTTTGAAAGTAGCGGAATTAGTAAATTACGTAAAGCACTTTTAAGAGATTACTTTGTGAGCATAGCGGGTGAGCTTATTCGATGGTAGCAACATAAACATGGTACTTAGTTAACTTGGCATGATCAATACTTTTGCAAGAAAGAGAGTTTAGAGAACATGACAATAGTTGAGGACCGGATTCATAGGGAGCCGGTCCCCCCTCCAATAGGCATTTGTATTATAGTTTCTCCCATCAAGAGAGACTTGGTACAATACAATCTTTGTGTTCCTTGTAACCTAGGCGATGCAATCACTGAAACGAAGTGTTTTGTAAATACCATATTGAATCAATTTCACCCTCACATTTCGAAGGGTTTCCATCTCCTCCGTCTACATCTCTCTCTCTCTCTCTCTCTCTCTCTCTCTCTCTCTCTCTCTCTCTCTCTCTCTCTCTCTCTCTCTCTTTCTTGTAGTGTATTGTGTTAGTGTTATTACAATCGCTCATGTTTGTGTCCTGGATGCTCAAATCTAGGTGGTACCCCCTGTTCACTCCTCGTGACAAGTTTTGCATGCACAGGCCTGGCGTAGAGGTCGTTGGGTCTGTTTTGCGCTTGTGGTTGTCATTTGGTACCCCCACCACTAAGGAGGGTTTCTCGGAATCCTTCAGTTTGCAAAGCTGAAAACGATACATGTTGTCGACCATAGATGAGTGGCTACGCGAATTCTCCAATTGGAGAGTGGAGGTCCGAGGAGGAAGAAACTGAAGAAGCTCTAAGAGCCTTCATTGAAGTGCTGCTGCCAAGATACACCATTGTCAACATCCAGGAAGTAAGTCCTCCATCTCACATCTTTAATTCTAACGATGAACCAAGAGCCACCAGAGGGAGGGGTACAGGCTGCTCTCATTGCCATCACCCACTGCACTCTATCAATGAGTGCCATCGATGGAAGTAAAGGAGCAGAAGAGATCCTCTACATCGACGTCCCCACCGTGAAGAAATCATCCATATTAAGGAAGGAAAGAGGTTAGTAAATCCTCTTTTCCCTAAAGAATTTGAGAATAAAAGTGTAGTCTCTGCTCCTAAGTGGCCAAAAGGAACTGCTTGTGTCAAGGGAAAAGGAGGGCTACACCAATCCTAAATCACATGACCCCCAAGGAAGAAGAAACACCTGGCCACATGAGTGCTTCGAGTTCGGCTCATGAAAGAAGAATCGTGCCTAGGCTGCCAGAAAAAAAGTCATCCAAGGTGAAGTGGTGGAAGATCGCCTCTCTATTTACGGCATGCATGCGAGTGTTGCCAGTACACTTTGATAACCTCGAAGCGGAGGTGATAAGGAGACTCCCATGCCTTAGAGAAGAGTGGTTTGGCTACTATCCGTGCTTTTTTGGAAGGCGGGTAGAGGGCCTTCCTTCTCTCCCCATGCAACTCATCGTGAAGAATTTGTTTAACATAGGTGAAACCCAGTGGGCTAAAGATAAGCTACAATTTAATGGTGTGGAATTCATGCAATGAGCTGAGTATGTAACTACTTGCAGTTGCTACTAGTTAAAAGCCTAGGTGTGGTCAAACCTGTTGCCATCACTCCGTACGTGCTAAGAAACAAAGGGAAGGTGGAGCCTATGAAGCACAATGACCTCCTCTGGATGTGCGGACTTGTCAACACCGACATGGTAAGGGTATAAGTGAGTACTCTACACTCTGTACATCATGGATAACGGACCAACTTTTTTTTCATTTAATTTTTGTAGCACATGCACGTACATAGATATGTTAATAGGAAGATCTTCTATGAGTAAAAGATTGTGTTCTTGTTTGGTGTTGGCGGCACTCTGAGAGATCCTTAGATCCCCAAATCCCATTATCTTCCCCTTGTTGTATCACCATCACTCCTTTAATGTTTCAATTTTAATCTTGTTTTGATCAACCCACCCAACCTTGTAAGAAAGCCGCTATAAGCCACTTAGTTACTTGTATATAAGGGTGGGGGGAAAAAAGAGTTTTAAAATCTTGGTTTGCAATGTCAATCGCTTTCTTCCCAACCTTCACGGGTAGGGTGTGGGAAGATGCTTCAGATTTCTTAGATAATCTTGAAATAGCTTGTGTTGTTCTAGAAGGGATGCTGATACTTCATGTAGGCATATTTTTCCATTGTTAATGAAAGTGGAAGAAAGATCATGGTACAATGCCTTGGTGCAAGCCACCAAGGAGATGTGGGACCTGCTAAAAGTAGCATTTTTAGGCGCTTTGAAGAAGGCACCACATCGGAAAAATTGTGGCAATTGTTGATGGAGTTGAAGCAAGAATGTATGGCGGAATATGCAGCATACAAATCGAAGTTTATGGATCTATGGGGATGATGGGTTGCATCAATGAGGGAGGGAAAAGGGGCACCCAATTTCCTAAAGAAATACCGGTTTGTGGTTGGTTTATGGACAATTTTTTAAAGAGAAGGTGAAGGGAAGATTTCCTGCTATGTATGAGGCAGCAGTTGAAGTATCGTGCTTTAAAGATAAGAAATTGCATCTACAAGCTAGGACTACCGTGGAAGAGGAATCGGGTAGGGCCCAACCACACGTAGACGCACCTGTAGCATCTGTCTAGAGGAATCAGACACAGGAACCGACTGAAGATCAACAAAACCTACTCAACCAAATCACCAACCAGTTAGAGAATCTTTCAGTACATCTGGTGTAGCAAGGACATGCACCTACCAGAAATACAGAGCAAGGAAGAGGGCAACGAAGATAGAATCAAGACTACCATTTCTACAACTATGGAGAGGATGGTCATGGCATGTACTATTGTCCTCATCCAAGAGGGAAAAACTTCAATAGAGGAGTAAGGGAGAATCAAATTTCTCCACAAAGGGTGAGGCCACCACCACCCAAGCAACCAAAGACAATTGCACCAGTCCAAATCCTTTGACCGCCTATACAACCACCACCACCACAACCTCTCATTCCACCTCTACCTCCAACACCTGCTAAAAGACAAGTAGTGAGTGTCATCGGTCTTGAAGCTAAGGAAACGGTGAAGGTAAAAGAGCATCTCAAAGACAAGGACAATGGAAATGGAAAAGTGATTCCATGGAAGTGAAGCGTTCTAGGCACGAAGAGGCCTCTCAAAGGGAGGAAAAGATGAAAGGAAAAGGAGAGTCTAGCAAGCATGCGTCTAACCCTCGGCAAAAGATCGACATTGTGGATTTTTTGCTAGGAGAGTATGCTAAACCATATAGCCTAGTTCAAGATGTTTTGACGCAGGGTCCAAAAATAACCTAGCCCCAATTACTCCATTTTGCACCAAGGATGAGGAGACAATGGACGAAGATGGTAAGTACTAGAAAGAAACCAAAGATAGCTGGGGCTATCTCTCGGAGGAATCTAGACAACATCCTACCTATCATGGATTCCCACATCAAGGCGAAGTGCATCTCAAACATCTACATAAATGGAGGCACACAAATATGCATCATGAGTGAGAGAATGATGCACCATCTAGGCCTAGAAGTAAGTAGGCCGGCACCCTTTCGAGCTAAAATGGTAAATAACGTCAAAGTGAAGTGCGTAGGCATTGTGAATGCAGTCAAGGAGAAGACATTCAACATGGAAGTGGAGGTAGACATTTTTGTCATGCCACACAAAGGGGAGGATTACCCTATCATTTTTGGAAGATCATGCTCCATGGCTCATGGCAATGGAGGCTAAGCAGGACTGGAGTACCAAAATGATCTAGATGAAGGATGCTAAGGGAAAGCCCGTATTCTATAGCATGAAGACTGGTAAGCAACACAATATGATCATAGAGGAATCGGAGGATGAATTCACCAGTGAGTCTTTGACCACCTGGGGAGAAGAGACAACAGCAACTAAGGAGAGAAACAGTAAGATGGAAGTGATGGGAGTCATCCTCGTCATCCCAATAGATTGACACAGTCTGAAGTACCACCAGATAACCAAAGGGGACCATCAGGTACAAAACCTTTGATGGATACAACTAAGTTACATCGGATGCTCTCCAGCGAGTTATCTAGTGAAGAGAGAGAAGAGTACATCTCTATGCTGGGTAACTTCACCACACTTTTCATTCATGGCTATGACAAGATCACATGAATCACAATGGTGAAGCACCACATAAGACTCAAGGAAGGAAGAAAGCTTGTAGTACAAAAGCTCAAAAGGCTTGAGGTAATTCAAGAAGAGGCATTTCTCAAAGAGGTAAGGAATTTTCTACAGGCAGGTTTTATTTACCCCATGTAAGATTCAAAGTGGGTCTCTCCAGTGGTGGTCACGCTGGAGAGGGGGAATGGGGAACACACCCGACACACAAACAGTTGCCCCTATATAGCTCACGGTATCCACATGATCCCTGTCCTCTGAAAAACACCTTCAAAACAAGCAACTCACACTAGCAAGGCCTCGACTGCACTTCGCCCAAAGCGCACACGCTCTGCACATTCCTCTGACAGCGATCACTCCGATCTTGCCTGCTTTTCGCACTTCCATAACTCAAAACCTCTCTCTCTCTTTCTCTCTCACACGCACAAGGGGACTGGGGGGGGGGGGGGGGGCACACGCTCACACACACTGGCACCACACACCCTGGAGACGAGCAAAGAAGAAAGGGGGGAAGGGGGGAAAGACTCCGCCAAACTCAACAATGATAGCTTTCCTTCAATGAAAAACACCATGTACAAGATCTGTACAGTCTACTCGAGGCTGCACCATGGCCATCACTGTTTCACACAGAGGGGCACACACCTCTCTCAAATCTTCACTTTGTCGGCACACACCTCGACCGAACCTCCACCATTGGCTTCACTTCGACAGAAGCTGCTTCTCTTGGCACCCCTCACTGGCCTCTTCTCTTCCAAAGCACTCGCCCTTACGAGTCGCTTCACGACCAATGCATGCCAACCTCGATAGTCGAGCGCACGAAGCCTCCCACTTTCCTCCTCCTAAAAAATCCTTCTTCCCTTGGGAGCGAAGCCTTTTTTTCCCTTCATATACCCTTTCTAAAAAAAGTGAGGCCTCACAACGAGCAACGGCGTGGGCGCTATTGCTCAAGTTTTAATCTTAAAAGACCTTTTATTTCCTTTTTTCCACTCTCCTTAACTTTTGAGCATTCATTTCTCTTATGAAAACCACTCTAGCCCACCTTTCCCTTTCCATTTATAAGCAAGAGGATTTAATAATTTGATTTGGACGCCGTCGGTGCTCCACGTGCTTAGGTTTGCCCAACACTTCATTCATCAAGCTACCCCCTGCCAGCTTTAAACCTGGAGAGCTTTATCGCATTCCAAACACTTCACACCCTTCAACTGACAAGTCTCCAAAGTGGAAAAAAATCGAGTTCCCCCCTACAACTATTGCCTCTCAACTTGAAGTGGGTGCATCTCGATGCCCTTGACTCCGATCAGCAAGCCATAAATTTTAATTGACTCCCTATGTCGCATGCAACTTTTCAAAACCTTGGCAAGCTCAAAAATATCATTGTCAGCATGCCTATAAACACGGCCCAGTGACTACATACCGACCCCCCGCATATATTCCACGGGCCATAACTTTCTCATTCTAGCCCCAATTGACAATGCGAAAAGACTGGTATGCTTCACAGCTTGAGCTTTACAAACATACCCCCGCTAATCCGAGTTTTGACCGCATGTCTATACCTGCCCTGTCCCTCAGGATCTGCAAAGCCTTGTAGCACCCTTTGCATTGCATAGCACACTTCCTAGCGCGGACCAACTTTGGTTGCACCATCATTACCCACCTCACAATTGGACATTCATGTTCAACCAAAAACATGTTTATTGCATCTAAAAAAACTGCAACACCAAAATAGCAACCAAAAGCACTCCAAAACCACAACCATATATACAAAAGCTATCTTCTATCACCCACCACACTTGCTCAAGCGGGTTGCCCAGCCCCCTGCATTACCTACCATCATCCACCTGGGTCGAACACTTGGCATTGGTCATGCCCATCCACCTCCATCAGGCTCACATAGTGTCGCACCAAGGCATATATCCAACCACATACCCAAACTGCCAATAGCATAACCTCATTGCACCAAGCATAGAAAGCACTTCCACCTTTGGCTCCATGTTTTCCTTCTCACTTGCAAAGCACTCAATTCCAGCATCATTGAGATCTCCCTCATCAATTGGCCCCTCAAGGTCTACCAACACCTCTTGCATGTTGGCTTCAATTACCTGGCCTTCAAGAATCTCTTCTACTACTGCATCATGCTCCATCAAGGAGGAGAGAAACTCATTCTCTACTGCATTATCCTCATCTTCTTCCATAGGCAAGGCTGCTCCGTTCCTGCTGGCAAATCTTTGCACGTGTTGTACCACCACGGCACACTCCACTGCAATCTTAACCAAAATGGCCATTAGCATGGCACCGCACATCAAGTTTACCTGCATATCATTGCCTGTAGGTCTAGACCGCTCCACTAGGTCTCCATCATGCACTTTGGCTTGCACTCTATGCTGCTCTTTGCACACATTCGCTGCTTCTTCACTTACATGCAAGAGGTCAAACTCATCATACCTGGATTGAGATGACTCGGTCTCCCAATTCGTGTCTGCATCTATATATCTACTGTCACTCAACCTAGTCTCTTCCTCTGTCTCGAGCTCGGGAATCTCCTCTAGCTTCATCGCTTCTACCTCGTCTACAAACCGCACATTTTGACATTTACCACACTTCAATGGAGTTGTCTACCACACTTGAACTTGGAAGCACGTCCTTAGCCCGATCTGGGACTACCTGTACATCCTCCACAATTGGAGCCGCACTAGCCGGCATCTTCGGCATTGGAACCATCCTGTCTTTTTGTAGCCACATAACCCTCAAATCCTCTCGCACATGCACTTCTCTTTGCACCATCCTTGGCTCGGCTACCACCGCATCTACCTGCTTTGGGATCAAAACACCTCGCAAACCTTGTCTAGCTTCACGCTTCTTGAGAATCTCCTTGGTCCGCCCTTTCGTCAGAGCCACCGCTTCTGCATATGACACCGGGCCATCTATCTCCACTTTATCTCTTACTTCTTCATGCAAGCAATCCAAAAACTTGATCAAGTTTAAAAACCCAACATTCTCAGTAGCAGTTACCTTTATCAGATTTCCCCAAAGGACTTCAAACTCCCATAGGAACGCTTGAAAATCCGCTTCCAAGCCTTGCTTCAAATTGTCTAGCCTTCTCTTTACTTCATCCAGCTGCACATCTGCTACATATTTGCTTCAAAAAGCCACTTCCAGTGCTTCATGATCCACCTTTTTCTCATTAGGCAGGCCATCGAACCATAGCCTCGCTTTACCACGAACCAGGAGAGGAAACACCTGTACCACATTTTCTTCCCTCCAAAATCGCTTTCCAACACGAACAAACCATAGTTTTGGAGCCAGTTTTCCGCATCTTTGACCCTAGTGAAAATGGGAAATCCCGCCCAAGCCATCACTAACAGCAGTTTCACTTCAAAGGTTGCACCTTTGGCGTGACCAAAATCACCGCTTCAACATCGACTAGGAGCATCAGACAACTCCTCAGTGGGGGCACCGAAAGATGAAGAGGGAGAATGGGGAACACACGCGACACACAAACAATTGCCTCTATATAGCTCAGGGTATCCACAGGACCCCTATCCTCTCAAAAACACCTTCAAAACAAGCAAATCACACTAGTAAGGCCTCGAATGCACTTCACCCAAAGTGCACACGCTCTACACATTCCTTTGATAGGGATCACTCCGATCTTGCCCGCTTTTCTCACTTCCACAACTCAACACCTCTCTCTCTATCTCTCTCTCACACACAGGGGGCCCCGGGGGATGCACACGCACACCGGCACCACACACCTGGAGATGAGCAAAGAAGAAAGGGGGGAAGGGGGGAAAGACTCCGTCAAAATCGGCAATAATAGCTTTCTTCAATGAAAAACACCATGTACAAGATCCGTACAGTCTGCTCTAGGCCTCACCATGGCCATCACTATTTCACATAGAGGGGAACACACCTCCCTCTAATCTTGACTTCATTGGCACACACCTCGATCAAACCTCCACCGTTGGCTTCACTTCGACAGAAGTTGCTTCTCTCAGCACCCCTTGCTGGCCTCTTCTCTTCTAAAGCACTCGCCCTTACGAGTCGCTTCACGACCAACGCATGCTAACCTCGATCGCCGAGTGCACGAAGACTCCCATTTTCCTCCTCCTCAAAAATCATTCTTCCCTTGGGAGCGAAGCCTTTTTTTCCCCTTCATACACCCTTCCTAAAAAAAGTGAGGCCTCACACTTAGCAACAACAACGCCATCGCTATTTGAACGTCACCTTCCAAGACTTCTAAATAATGTTCAAGTAACCCAACGGTCCCCTAACTAACCTAGACATGCACTAGTTTTCCATAATTGTGCGGCTTTCAAGTTCCTTTTAACAATTTTCTGATTATGCGTTCGTATTTCACTTACTTTTCTATGCTTCGTAGTCCAAATATATCTACCCTCCCAGTTTCGTAGTCCAACTCGCTAATATGCACTATTTCTCACGTATGCATCTCTGGATATGCTATTTATGGTTAAAATCTTGAGTTTTCATATACATTTTTAATAAAGTTTTTAACCAATATTTATCAACATGCAATCATCCAGATATTTATTTGACCGCTAGAGTTCAAAACTCACACATTCTAGACTCATAAAACAAATCAATCACTCATTGGATTTCATATTATTGAACATTGTATCTAAAATCACTGAATAGATTTGCAAACTTTTCAATGAAAAACACCAGAATAATCTCGTATGATCTAATTTCCTTTCCCGAATGCCACTAATCATGCAACAATATGCAACATTTCATTTCCAAAAATTCTTTTAATGAAAATACATCTTCAAATGATCAAATTTATTCTCAATTAAAAAACTAACAATGCAAATAAGAAACTAACAATACTTCTTCTTAGTGTTATGAAATCAAGAAAAACTAACAAGTGAATTTTTAACGTTCACTTTCGATTTCGAGTGTTTTGCCTTCCGTCTCTGTTCGAAATCGAGCAGCAGGTCCTCTCACTTTAAAGTGAGTCACTCCGCAGCAAGATTTTGAATTTGCTTTCCAAATTTGTCTTTCTTTCTCTCACTAACTCAGGAAGGTACTTATTCTCTCTCTATCTCTTGAACTCGGCATAGAGAGAAAATTCTCTCTCTCTTTCTTTCTGCTTCTATGATACCTTGGCGACTCAATTCTCAGGCACGCCTTGCCGACCTTGTCTTCCACTCACACACACATACACATACAGTTACCTGCGGTCTAATCTCTCTCTGCAATCAACGCTACTGGAAGGTTTCTCTTTCTCTCTCAATAGCGCTACATAGATAATCTCTCTCTCTTCTACTTTCTCTAAAACTTCATGCACACAATGACTTGCTGCAATCGATCTCTACTATCCTTCTCCTCCTGCCCTCATAGCCGATTCTTCTCTCTCTACTATCAGCGCTACAGGAAGGCAACCCTCTCTTCCGTTCTCTCTCTGTTTCTCTACACACAGGTAATCGCCATCCTCATCATGGGCCCCGGCCACCTCGGTTCTCTCACTCAATGTCTCTTTCTTTCTCTTATATTGATGCTACACATACACATTCTCTCTCTTTAGACTGCAACCTACCTCCCCTGTGGCCTCCCTCTTCTACTTTCTCTCACTAATTCTTGTAGCGACTCTCTCTCTCTCTCTCTCTCTCTCTCTCTCTCTCTCTCTCTCTCTCTCTCTCTCTCTCTCTCTCTCTCTCTCTCTACTCTGTGTAGCGCTATACTATGCAGGCAAAGAGTAACACACACACTCACACACAGACACACAGAGACTCTCTCAATCAATTCGATGCACACACACAGTCAACCGAAATCTCTCTTTGTCTCTCCTACTTTCTCTCTCTAAACATTTAGCACGCACTAAACCCTCTCCCTCAGCTTCTGTACTGCAGCGCTACTCTCAGGCTCACCCTCTGGCAAGAAGCGCTACCTCTCCAACCACCTCTTAATGCTTGCGACTCCCCACTTCCCCCAGGCAACCCCACCTCTCAACTGCCTCGTAGTTTCTCAGGAAAAAAAACGTTTTTTTTTAAATTCATTTTTTTAATGAATTATTATCTTTAAAGCCTATTCTCACCTTTGCTCTCGAAAGCCTGTCCAGCAACCTCGACTCGGCTCCCATCGACTCTCTCTCCTACTTCTCATCTTGAGTTCAAATCTCGTCTGCTAGATCTTTAAGGTCTCTTGGGATAGTTTCCGAGGACGTTAAAACTCTTTTCTTCTCTCACTTCAATTCACTGTAGAACAGGGCTCGCCTTTCCTCTAATTTTCAACCCGCTCGGCAAGGAAACCTAAAACCCTTCTTCACGGCTCGTCTCTCTCTCTCTCTCATTATATGCCCAAAAGAAATTTGGCTTCTTTCACTTTCTCTATCTCCCTAAACTTCATACTCAGTAACCTTGCGGCCCACGGCCCTCTCTCTCAATATGGCGCTCACGTTTGGCACTTTAATTATAAGCTTCCCGCAAAACAATGACCAATCATTCAAATTTCAATGGCATTTATATGCAACAGTCATAAAATCATACTAAACAAGCATTATGATGCAGTGATTTACATACATATGCTCCTAATATGCCCATGCAGGTTCCCAAATTAATGTCAAAAGTTTACAATTTTTGTGTAGATTGATGGGTCTACATTCCCCCCACACTAAAATTTGAAGTCGTCCTCGAGGAAAAAGTAAATAACTTGGACATTGCCAAAAACTTCTTGACTTGCTGCAATTGCCCGCTTGGCAGCCACACTTTGAAAAATAACTGGCTCCCCTCCTTAACTACGAACGCCCTCGTGAGCATAAAATTTGAAACACATTACACTAACACCAGTAGTCTGTCCATTCTTACTTGATTTAAAACAAGAACTAGATTTGTTTCAATAATAAAACCATTAATCAGTCAGTCAGTGACAACTCAGTGACAAGTTAATAAACACTAGACATAGTTATATAAACATGTTGGGCCCAGGAACCGTATATACCCTCACTAACTAGCATTTACAAAGATTTAAAAATCACAAACCTAAACCTCACCAATAGCAACTAAAATCAATAATAAGGTGACTAGTTAATGGAATAACTATAAACCGCCCTAGGCAAGACCATAAATTTATTATTGTTTAATAGCAAGAACGACCCCCCTCCATGGTGCTAGATCTCTATAGAGGTAAACCAATTAAGCCCTATATTATAGAGAATATAGAGTATTCACATCTAAGTGGAAGTCATCGCCTTCAATTTATTTCCCTTCTTTTGAATTCCCAAGTTTTTAGTGTGTTTTTTTTTGCATTCCTTTTCTTGTTTTTTTTTTTATTTTGATTTTTAGCAAGTCACATCAGACTTGATTGTTTTTTTTTTTTGCACACATTCCACTCTCACTACTGCGTCTAGCAGGAATTATTAGCACTTACACTTCCACCCCATACAAAACCTGGCTGCGGCTCGTGGCTCTGTCACTAGAGACAAAGTGGACCCACTCACCTACAAAACTTGTACGGCGACGGTCACACAACATATAGCATATAAGTTTTATTTTATTCCTTCCTTGGCTCATCACTAGTGTAAATTAACTAGCATACCGGCCATAATCTATAGTTTAAAGGTCTATACTCCCAACCAGAGAGACCTACATCACTTCTAAGGGATCGTTAGATCACCATTAAGAGCATAAATATATTGCCCAAAACTAGTTTAGTTAAAGTGATTCTATTAAATAATCACCTTGACTACCTTTCTCAACCACTAACAGCTTGGTCACCGGTCAGTGATTTCTAAGTTTAGATAAAGGAAAGTTAAAAAGAACAAATAAACCCCCTAAGCTAACAAGTCTAATATAACTATGAATAGTGTTGTACTAACTTGTCATTGACACATCTATTACAGCAATCACACAAATAATAAAAACTAAATAACTGAACAGTATAGTTAGAAGTAAACCACCTGGTTAATCTGCTTGAAAATGCTCCTCTTTAGAGCTACATCCCCATATATAACTTTGACAATCAGCTCCAATTTGTAACAGGTACTTCTCCGCAAAATTGCTCGGTTCTACAAAAAGATTAGACTACACTCCCCTAAAGGAATGTAGTAGGCTACTCCTAAATTTTTATGGGTTTTTGTTTTATTTGTTTTGTTTTTGTTGTTGTTTTTTTAGTGTTTTGTTTGAATACAACAGAAAATCAAGCATAAAAGAAATGATTCTTTTTGGATTTTGTGAAACTTTTTATTTTTTTTTGTGTTTTTGTGGTTTTGTTTTTGTTTTTGTTTTTTTGAAACCTCTCGCTACATATGACGGAATAGTGCAGGTGCATTGGCTAAGCCAAAAGGTGTTGCACGCTCAAGACCCCCTCCATAGGGTAAAGCCTGGCCATATTGGACTGTCGCATGTTGTCTAGGCAATAATACATGATATAATCCCCTAGGTAAACCCAAGGGTTCTCCCTCATCCTCATCATCAAGAGTAATAAACTCCAAATCTTCGAGGGGGTCAACCATGATGTCCTCATCTAAGACGGGAAACATCTCCATGAATGCTATAGGGTCATTTTCACAAAAATACCCGAAGAGCGTAATCAAAAAAGTCCCAATCATGCACCTCTAAGTCAAAACCCATGGCCCACCATCGTACTAGCCATTCTCTTCATATATATCATCAATCATGCACACAATAGTCTCTATGCCTAACCCACGGATGAAAGGTCTAAACATAGCAAACAAATAGTCTAGAGATGTGTCCATGACTCACCAAGTAGATGGACTGGAATGGGTGTGGTGGTGGATGAGGCGATAATCCCTGCCATAGAATAACCATTGTTAACACTCATTCCAAAGCAAGTATGAAATAAACAAACTGCTACTACAACTACAACCCCTTTTTTTTTAATGGTTTTACCCTTATGTCATTTTTTTATTTTTTACTTTTTTAATAGAAAACTAAGTGAAATAATGTTTCACTCTCAGACCATTGACTTTAAAAGGATCTAAAGCTTCTTCAATGTACTGAACTAACAAAGACCCATTAATGAAGGTCCGAAGTACGTTAAAAGGACCTAGCCATCGTATCTGCAGTTTCCTAGGAAATTTATAGTAACGGCTATCATAAATTAAAACCTTATCGTCTTTTTTAAATTTCCGAACTTTAATATGGCGATCATGCCAAGCCTTATGTCGCTTTTGCATAGCCTCAAGACTTTGTAAGGCTAGCAAGCGCATCTCGTCGAGTTTAGTCAAGGTAAACAGCCTATCTTTTAAACATTCCTCTTCACCAAGTCTAGTAGATAAGGCAACCCTTAAGGTTGGAATCTCCTTTTTGATTGGAAATATGGCTTCAACACCATAAACTAAAGTGAAGGGTGTATTTTGTGTTGTTACCTTAAAAGTGGTGCGATAAGCCCATAATGCTTCAGGTAATCGTTCATCCCAATCACGGCGATTATCAGCTACCGTTTTTGTTAAAATGTTACCAAGAATTCTGTTGGTAACTTCCACTTGCCCATTTGAACGTGGATAATAAGGTGTAGACTTTAGATGTTTAATTTTATAGAGCTCGGTCACTTCCCTAATAGTGTCATTAAGGAAATGAGATCCTTGATTGCTAACTAGCTCTAATGGACAACCAAATCTTGTAATGATATCCTCATAGAGGAACTTAGCCACATCTAGGGCTCTATTAGTTTTGAGAGGTTTAGCTTCAACCCACTTGGTAACATAGTCTGTGCAGACCAAAATATTTTGATTAGAACGATATCGGGATGGAGGATCTATAGGTCCTACAAAATCTATTCCCCATTTCTCAAATGGTTTCAAAGCTAGTATTGGTGTTAACAACGTTGCATATTGAGCAGTGGGTTGACCCTCTCGCTGACATTTATCACACTTTTTACAATGTGCAAAGGAGTCCTTATAAACAGTCGGCCACCAATATCCTGCCATCAATACTTTTCTTACAGTCAATTCCCCTCCAAAATGGCCTCCACAAGGCTCATCATGTAATGAATTTAAAACTTGATAAATCTCATCCTCTCTTAAGCATCATCTATAGATTTGTTCACGATGAAAATAGCGATATAAGAAACCCCCCATTAATGAATAATTACGGGCTTGAAGAAGTAATTTCTTCTTTTCATGCTTGTCGCTTTATGAGGATATTCAGATGTGCTAAGGAAGTTAGCTATGTCGGCATACCAAGGTAGCGCACTTTCGACCAGAAACAGGTTAGCATCGGGTAAGTCATCATCAAATCCCCTCTTTACATCATCAGTGAGTAATCTAGAAAGATGGTCAGCTAACACATGCGACTTGCCTGGTCGTACAACTACCTCAAAGTCAAATTCTTGTAAAAGTAACATCCATCGGATCATTCTTCCAAAAAACTCTGGTTTATTTAACAAGTATTTTAATGCGGCATGATCCACATAAAATACAAACTGATTCCCCAATAGATAATGTCAAAATTTATCGACAAAGAAAACCATAGACAGGCATTCTTTTTCGGTTGTAGTGTAATTATGCTCAGGGTAACTTAAGATCCTACTAGCATAATAGATTGGATGATCAACTTTCTTATCATCAGCTTGACATAATACATCCCCAACTGCTGTATGTGATGCATCAACATGGATATGAAATTCTTTTGTCCAATCAGGACTCACTAGAATTGTCGCTTTTATCAACCGGTCTTTAATGTCCTCAAATGCAACTTGACATTTGTCAGTACACACATAACCCATATCCTTTTTCAGTAAATTTTTCAGTGGTCCCACAATTGAAGCAAAGTTCAAAATGAACCTCCTATAGTAATTTGCATGCCCTAGAAATCCTCGCAGTTGGCGAATATTCTGAGGTACTCGCAAATCTTTGATTTTACTAACCTTACTCTCATCAACGATAATGCCATCCCGAGAGACAACATGCCCCAATAGTATCCCTTTGGTTTTCCCAAAGACACACTTCTCAGGGTTTAAAGAAATGCCCATTTCAATGCTACGTTCAAACACTAAGGCCAATTTTTCAGGCATATCCTCTTCAGTTCCTTGCACTGAAAAATCATCTAAGAAAATCTCCATCCACTTTTGTAGAAAATCCTGATAAGCTGCAATCATAACACGTTGGAATGTGGCTGGGGCATTACATAGTCCAAATGGCATAAAACCCAATAAGCAAATGTTCCCCATTCAGTAGTAAAAGTAGTTTTTGAGTGATCATCTTCATATATTTGAATCTGATTATAGACACTGAACCCATCCATAAAGGAATAAAGGGAATACCCGGCAACACGATCTAAAACTTGATAGGTAAAGGGAAAAGGGAAATGATCTTTCTTAGTTTTCCCATTGAGTTTTCTATAGTCCACACAGATACGGATTTTCTTATTTTTCTTGGGTACTACCACAATTGGGGAAACCCAATCACTATAAGCAATCAAATAGATAAATCCCACCTCCAAGAGTTTCATTATTTCTTCCTTAACCAATTCAACATAAACAGGATTGGTGCGACATTGACGTTGACAAATAGGTCAAGCCCCATGTTCTAAATCGATATAGCGTTGACATAGCTCAGGCTTGACTCCTCGTAAGTCTTTATACGACCATGCAAAATCATGTTGATACTTTGTAAGTACTTCTTTGAAACGCTCCAACACTTCTCCTTTTAATTGACTTCCCAATGTCAAAATTTTTCCTTCTGACACTTCCCATTGAACAGTTGAATTATCTTTCGATAATACAAAGGAAGATTGTGTTCGTGGCATAGCCCTGATTAGAGGATGTTTGTCCTCCTTATAAACAACATTTTCAAGTAAGTTGTGTTTATTTATAAGATATTCAGACTCTTTTTTTTAGTCTCCGTATCACTCATAACAGCCACCATTTGTTTCCCACAATAGGGTACAATCGCAGTTTCATAATTCTTTGTTGACAAGCCCTCTATGTTTACCATATAGGTATCCAGTGTTACTTCACACATGAAAGAGCTCTCAGTCTGGAATTCTGAGACGTCAGTGGTTCCATATTCCTCGGGCTATTCTTCCATACTTTCTTGTTCATAATAGTCTTCCCATTGCTTCAATAATTCTTTGCTATGCTTCGCCTCTAAAATAGCTTGGCCTTTTTCTCTTTCTAGTCAGGCTATTTTTTGTAGCACTTGTGCCATAGCTTCATCTGCTAACTCACACTCTTTTAATAATTGTTCCCAGATAGCGTTTACTTCTATTGATGCACTGGATTGTCCTTCAGACTTATCCATATTCTTTAAGTGATCCTCCAGAGTTATATTAAAACAATTTTCCAAACACTCATCTGAGGTGGACATCCATTGTGCAATGTACTTATCAGAATCATAACCCGAAGAATAATGAACTTCATATTCACCCATTCCTAGGTGACGGGCATAATTACCAACACTCTCTGATGTGGAGATTGTTCCAGTGGAATCATCCTCTATCCGCATATGGTAACCATTGTGCAAAAATTGAGAATATTTATACGTATCTAATGAGAAGTGTTTTTTAATTGCTTCCTCATCCTCTGATTTATCGTCGCTATAATCTATGTTGTCTTCCGTTTCTGACACAGTCGATTTTTTATACTCCCTCAAAAATTCTTTAGAGACAACTCACAATTCTACTCTATCATCGCGAGGACCAATAGTAATCACTCCTTTGTGCCAACTTTGCACGCACCTGGCTTGAACAATCCAAGGTCGTCGTAACAATATTGGGAAAGAGGCTCCATATGAATGTGGTCGGACTATCAAATAGCTCACATGAAATTCAAGTCCTTCCACTATGGTCTTGATCCCTTTAAAATCCCTAAGGGTTTTACACATCGTTGATCAGCCAAGCGTAGAATAATGTTCGTAGGTTCCACTTGTTTCAATCCCAACTCCCCCATAGTTTTCTCAGTCATCATTAAACTGAATGCTGCTCCACCATCTAATTGCACTCCCGTCACGCTATGGCGTCCTATTTCCAAGGAAATATTAGGCGCTTCTAGATCCATAAACATATCTACTACTTGAACTCCTTTTTCTTTAATTGGCTCTGTCATTTTAGAGCTTCTTCTCTTCCCTCTCCTATGTACGAGCTTATGATATAATTGCTTCTTACAAAGAGGAGATATCTCCACTAAAGTGGTCAAGTCCAATGATATTTTACAATCTTTCATAGACTCCCATAAATTAAAGGTATCTGGTTCACTCTTTCTGGAGGTGGTTTGTAATCTTTCTGGAAAAGGTGCTATACCTTTTGTAATTTCTTCCTTTTCTTGTAGCTTAAAAGTAATCGGTGATTCATCCGCAGAATGATCCTCAAATGCTTCTTCAGGAGATTCTATGAACTCTTTTATAGAAGAGTTATCAACTTTCTTATTCACATTCGGGACAATAAACCCTTTATCATGGTCCATCTTTTGAGATCGAGTAACTACCCCAACCATCACAGGTTCTTTAGCAAAGGTCACTCTCCTTGATTTTCGTTTATGAGGGAATGCAACTTGCACTTGTTCAACCTCTACTTAATTGGCAGAGGTACTAGGACCCTTATCGACCTTTTATTTCCCTTTGTCATTCTGCAATGAAGTTACCCGTTTTGGGCATACATCTTCATAATGACCCTCCTCGCTACATATGCGACATAATGGTATATAGTCTTGATTTTTTCGAGGATTGGGGCAATAGGGAGCTATATGCCCTTCCTATTGACAATTATAGCATACCACAGGGCTAGTTGGCCCCATATTTGGGTAAGTGGATCGAAAATTATTCCGGTGAAATGGAGGTCTATATGGAGAATTTCTCCTCATTTGTCCTTGTAACCTTGGCGTAGGTGGTATCCCCTATGTGGGTAACCCTTGCCTTTCTTGTTGTAATTGATGCTGATATGTTCCAGGCAGGCCCCTTTGCATAAAAGGTTGAGGTGGTGGACCTATCTCGTAAGTTATATTTCTCCTATCCATAAAGTTATAATTAGTGTGCATAGCCTTTGCTTGACGGCGTTCATACGCTTGCTTTACAAAGCAATTGTCTTCCACATGATTTTTTTTTAGACAAAAGGTACAAAACAGTGTATGTACTTGGTCTGGCACTACCCTTGATACAGCTGGACATTCAGTTGCCAAATGGCCGTAACCGTTGCACTTTCCACACCACACATTGGATCTCATTAAAGGTGCACTCATAGACGGGCCTGCTGCTTGTTGAGCTATAGCATATACTTCTTTCATTTGAGGTCTTAAAGCACTCAAAATTTCTTCTTTTAATTTTCCTATTGTGACTGTCGTTAATTGGACTACCCTCTCTTCTGTGAGAGCTGGTGGTGGTGGTGTACCAGTCTGCAGCATGTATGCTGGAGCTGTCATATATGGATTTGGTGTATAGTAAGGAGTTTGATTTGTATTTACCACCACTTATGGTGGTGTACCTCCATAACCAGATACAGGCTCTTGAGTTCATGGAATCGGTATAGTGGGAGAAGTAAACATACTAGGTCCACTAAACAATTCTCTTCTCCTATGTTGGCTTAATTGCACCTCTTCCCAATTTCTAGCTTCTTGTTTAGCAACTGTTAAGTTTGCCGGTCTTCTTAAACTCACATATTGTTGAGCGTTCGGATCTCCTAAGCCATCTACAAGCCTACGCTTTTGAGTATCCTCATTGGGTGCCGTATTTCCCATCTTTCTTACTATTGTCTCTATCCTTTGGATGTAATGATCAATGCTTTCATTGATCCCCTGCTGAAGATAGTCTAACTGTTGAGAGAGTCTATCTTGGAATCCCTGACGGCGAAACTTTGCTAAAAATTCTGTTGTCAGCTCAGGGTAAGTAGCCCTATTTGCTACTGGTACATTACCATACCAATTGGCAGCTTCATCCTTAAATGTAGCTGGAAAAATATGTAGTTTTTGATCATTATCCACAATTTCGTTTGCTACACATGTTACTTCAAATTTTTGAAGATGAGCATCCGGGTCTTCATCCCAGAGTCCTGCAAACTGTGTAAAGTCTGCCAATCGTATTGTAGCTCGTGCTACAGGCACTCCCATTTGTTCTAACGGATTTTCAAAGAGTGGGTCTTCCCAAAAATTTAGTACTCGTGTCTGGGTAAAGAAAATAAATTTCTCAACCCCAAGTCCCGACACTGGTCTAAATTAAACAGTTGGTCAACTATTTCTCTCATTGGCGTGGGTTGGCCCACTAATCTACCTTCTCTTAATCCCTCAATAAGTACTCCTGGTACTTGTTCTAAAAGTAACGCGTTAACGCGCTCGAGTTGATTGGCAAGATCTTGAGCAATTATCTCCTCTCACCTCTTTCTATGTGCTTCTCTAGCCCTATTTTGGTCTCCTCTTCTACTAGTGATAGCCGTTTTTCGGCTCTCCATAATTGCCATAGTAAGTTACCCCACCCTACCAAATTCACCCAAATGCTATGGCTATCCCTACCATTTCACTGTACATAGGCGTGTGTGAGTTAGGGGGCTTTTCCCATATCTTCTTAAAAACCCTCAGCTAGCTAGTCACTGGGCTAGTTGAGCCAAAAAAATAAAAAAAATAAAAAAAATAAAAGTATATTATGGCCTCTTTGTGTGTAAATATTTCATTGTATATATGGCCTAAATATAGGGATTTTTTATAATTATTTTGGTATTTTATTTAAATATTCTACTTAGGTGTGTGTTTTATTAAACCTATGTACACCTTCTTTCATTCTCTTACACCATAATTATATTTTTTGCCAATATTGTACATACTCTAACCTCATATTTTTCCTTTATACAAATCACTCCCACATTTTCACCCTCACCCTAGTGAAAACAAAAAATTGATTTCTACTCATTGGTTACTTTTATTATATTATTTACTTGCATACCTTTTCCTCTTTCACCCAAAATAATTCAAGGAGGGACCATATCATATGATTCCAATATCTTTCCATATCCATAACTCCTCCATATTTTTATTATTATTTTTACTCATTATTCTAACACCATGTGCTCATTGAGCTAAAGTCCATGAATAGTCCATACACTAGTCCCACCATGTATATATTTCTTTATTCACCAATAATCCTTCTCCATGCATGGGTCAAGGGCAACTTGGATGCTTTGTATTATAATATAACAAAGGAGGGGCTCACTCTTGGATGCATTGTACAAATTCAACAAAGGAGGGGGCCACTAAAAGACTTTTGCAAGCATAAAAAACAGGCTTTTTGGTGAAAATTTTTGCACCTATCTCCACTCCGAATTTGGAGCGGTGGTCAAAAGAGAAAATGTAGCCCACGCTCTGAATAATCACCTAAAATTTTTTTCATGATTTTTGGAGCTACCAGCGGTGAACTATGATTTTTTCAGTGGACCCCAGTCTGCCCACTTTTCTCACAAGTAGCTTTTAGTCTTCTCTCACCCTTCCACACACACACACACACACATTTCTCTCAATCCCTCACTCAAACTTGCACCTTCAATGGTTTCTCTCACCTTCTTCACCATTAACCTCCCCACTTACTCCCATAGCTCTCATATGAGCTCTTCATGTACATACACCATCTCTATGCCTCTCTCTATTATCTCCAAAGTACAATTCCATCTTACTCCTTATACATATACATAAATTCAGCATGTGTACCATGCTTAACCTCTGCAAATCAAAAGATCTCATCAACGGAATTACCATTTTCATCACGATGATCAACCTTGGCGGCGGTGGCGTAAAGAAGAGAAGACGAAGAAGAAGATCGATAGTCATTTTGAAAACCTACACAAGTAAGTCCAAAACTTCTTCAAGCTTCACCATCACAAGGATTTGCTCACTTCATTCAACCATCTTACTCCAACCATCCACCCCATTCTACCCATTGTAAATATATCATTAACTTTCTAGTGATTACTAACACTTACCACTAACATACTAACACAAAAAAGCATTGACCTAACCATAAAAGACACCTCACCTCAAGACATGTACAAAGTAACTCTCTCACTCTCTCTCTCTCTCTCTCTCTCTCTCTCTCTCTCTCCTTACTTACTTTCACCTTATCTACCATCAATAATGCTCTCTTTTGAGCCCACACCCATGACTCAAGCAGACAAAGAAGGCCCACAATGTTTTGATATTCAAAAAAATCATAATCCTGATTTGTTAGCTTGTAAATTAGGATTTTCAATAATCTTAATGAGGGGTCTCCAACCTATAAATAGGCCCCTCTCCTTCTTGTAAAACAACCTCCAACATCTCACATAGCACCCCAACACTCTATGCGTGAGGAGAGACTTAGGAGTAGCAACCACTTGTGAGCTTCACTCTTGGTGTGAGAGAAGCCTTCAAGCTACACATTGCAAGTGAGAGAGCATGAGTTCCAAAAATCTCAAAACCACTATTGTATATGCTCCTTCATCATCAATAAATTGAGGTTTGGTGCATCAAGGCGTGATTCGACGTTCAAATCTTCGTCCTTCCATTTGTGCAATACGGTTTGGTGAATTCAAGGTGACTTGTGTATTTTGAGTTTTTATTGGTTGATCTTGATTTTAGGAAGTGTTTTAGTGTGTTTTTCATTGCCAATTTTCTGTCCATTGTAAGAGGGTATTGTGGTGAGAGGTCTCCCACACCCTAAGACAGTGTGTGTGTGTTTTGGCAATGTTTAGCAATCACTAAGCATTGAGTGAGTTTTTGTACAAGCTCTACGATAGCATCATAACAAACCATCTCCATTTGCAAGTCACAAATAAGGTATTACGCAAGATCCTTTTCTCTCTCTCTTCCCTTTGCTCTAGCTCTCTCTGGTCCATTTTGTGTGTGTCTTGGTGTGAGGTTGCTTGTGTGTGTTGTGTGGTGCATCTTCTTGGTTGTACCAAAATCTCTCTTGCGTCCTAGTTCGCATACCATAACTAGGTGGTGCCCCTATTTTGTTTGGGTTTGGCTGTGGGTTTGTTGTTTTGTTGTGCTTGTGGTTGCCCCAGCCCCAATTGAGCAGCACGGGAGCCTTGAGGGGTGTTTAGAGGTCGCCTTTCTTGTTGCTCGCCCCGGACCGCCCCACTAGAATCTGCTCCACTCATTCGATGCACACAATCGTGTAACTCCTCTTGATACTAATCCTTCAATGCAGCGTATACCACTACTAGGATTTCACGCTCAATCTTTATATTATCCTCTCCAGTCTCTATAAGAAACTTTAGTAATAACTGATTTACTAAGGGTCGTAAAAGAGGTTTTATTTTTCTCCTATGTGCTATTTTAACAATAATTTGTCTTAGATTTTTTCTCTTTACTATAACCGTTGATCTTGTGTTTCCAATCACACAAGGTGGATGTGGAACACAACAACAGTATTGACAATGAGTCCTCCTTCTCTCTGATTGTAGTTGACTTAGTGACCCTACAGAGTTAGTCGACACAATGTTTTGGGGTTCGAAATCCCAATTTTTATACTCTTGAAGCCACTCGACGTTAGGCCGTAGTTTTCCAAGCATACTTTATAGCTACTTGCTTCTACAAAAGCCACTCAGACGCAGATTTTTCTTCTAGCTCAAGGATGTCCCTATGCTCTTTAATCATGTAAGGGTCCAACTCTCTAGGAACCCCACTCCCTAATGATAAGTAATTCCTAAAATCGCTAAATTCTAGCGGCCTTTCTTTTGGAATCAAGTACCTTTCACAATGGCATCCCCCTCCTGAATTGAATGCTATTGTCTTATAGTATATTACGTCCACTAATTTCCAATGGGCGATCAGCTGAATTGTTGCGTATGTGTCTAAGTGTGTTAAGGGTTTTTGCACAGGATCACTAGGGGTGTTAACGATTATTTCTGAGGTTTCTAACTGCTGAGCATCTATGTTTAGGGCCCTTTTCGACTCAGTGTACTCGTGTACACACTCTCCTTCTTCCCCTAATGCACTACATGGCCAGCCTATGTATAGGCCATTATAAGTGTACTCTACCGCGCTCGTGGCTCCTAAAATCTTGTCTATTATTTTCCACTTAATGAGATCAGGCAAATTGCTGACCCATTCTAACGACATAGAACCCTTGAGTACAGTCCTATTACTTTGAGTATGGAAACTCAACTTATTGAGATTTGATTGGATTTTCCCATGAATTGGAGAATTCTAAGTGTCCACGGACACCTCTGTACTATTTTTTATTTGATTGTCGCTCACACGAAACAACCATGGCTATTTAAGTCCAAGGACCCCGCACAAATGTTTACGTGTTCTCTCACTCCCTAACTTAGACTAAACAACTCTTATCTCACTCTAGGTCTCTAAGTCGAACCAGGGAACGATCTGCATGCAAAGTCTATGCACCGCAAAACCCCGTAGCTAAAGTAGCTAGCCAAATTCCCGACGGATGCACCAAATGAACGTCGCCTTCCAAGAGTGCTAAATAACGTTCAAGTAACCCAACGGTCCCCTGACTAACCTAGACGTGCACTAGTTTTCCATAATTGTGCGGCTTTCAAGTTCCTTTTAACAATTTTCTGATTATGCGTTCGTATTTCACTTACTTTTCTATGCTTCGTAGTAAAAATATATTTGCCCTCCCACTTTCGTAGTCCAACTCTCTAATATGCACTATTTCTCACGTATGCATCTCTGGATATGCTATTTCTGGTTAAAATCTTGAGTTCTCATATACATTTTTAATAAAGTTTTAAGACAAGATTTATCAACATGCAATCATCCAGATATTGATTTGACCGCTAGAGTTTAAAACTCACAAATTCTAGACTCATAAAACAAATCAATCACTCATTGGATTTCAGATTATTGAACATTGTATCTAGAATCACTAAATAGATTTGCAAAACTTTTCAATGAAAAACACCAGAATAATCTCGTAAAATGTAAATTTCTATTGAAATTGCCAAAAAATGTCAATGATCTAATTTTCTTTCCCGAATGCCACTAATCATGCAACAATATGCAACATTTCATTTCCAAACATTCTTTTAATGCAGATACATCTTCAAATGATCAAATTTATTCTCAATTAAAAAACTAGCAATGCAAATAAGAAACTAACAATACTTCTTCTTAGTGTTATGAAATCGTTTAGAAATCAAGAAAAACTAACTAGTGAATTTTTAATGTTCACTTTCCATTTCGAGTGTTTTGCTTTCCGTCTCCGTCCAAAATCGAGCAGCGGCTCCTCTCACTTTAAAGTGAGTCACTCCGCAGCAAGATTTTGAATTTTCTTTCCAAATTTCTCTCTCTTTCTCTCACTAACTCAGTAAGGTATTTATTCTCTCTCTATCTCTTGAACTCGAGACAAAGAGAAAATTCTCTCTCTCTTTCTTTCTGCTTCTACGCTACCTTGGCGACTCCATTCTCTGGCACGCCTTTCCGACCTTGTGTTCCACTCACACACACACATACACATATAGTCACATGCGGTCTAATCTCTCTCTGCAATCAACGCTACTAGAAGGTTTCTCTTTCTCTCTCAATAGCGTTACATAGACAATCTCTCTCTCTTCTACTTTCTCTAAACTTCATGCACACAATGACTTGCTGGAATCGATCTCTACTATCCTTCTCCTCCTGCCCTCATAGCCGATTCTTCTCTCTCTGCTATCAGTGCTACAGGAAGGCAACCCTCTCTTCCGTTCTCTCTCTATTTCTCTACACACAGGTAATCGCCATCCTCATCATGGGCCTCGGCCACCTCAGTTCTCTCACTCAATGTTTCTTTGTTTCTCTTATACTGACGCTACACATATACACAGCAGGGAACTCACGTTCTCTCTCTCCTTAGACTGTAGCCTACCTCCCCGGTGGCCTCCCTCTTCTACTTTCTCTCACTAATTCCTCTAGCGATTTTATCTCTCTCTCTTCCTACTCTCTGTAGCACTATACTATGCAGGCAAAGAGTAACACACACACTCACACACAGACACACAGAGACTCTCTCAATCAATTCGATGCGCACACACAGTCAACCGAAATCTCTTTCTCTCTCTTCTACTTTCTCTCTCTAAACATTCAGCACTAAACTCTCTCCCTCAGCTTCTGTACTGCAACGCTACTCTCAGGCTCACCCTCTAGCAAGAAGCGCTATCTCTCCAACCGCCTCTTACTGCTTGCGACTCCCCACTTCCCCGAGGCGACCCCACCTCTCAACTGTGTTGGGGTATAAAGCCCAATGTGGTCGCCCAGGTAAGTGGGCGGGCGCCAGGTATGTACACATATTCTTTTGTAAAAACCTAATAAGAACTCACTATTCTCTACACATTACAGTAGAGCGAGTTCACCATATCGTCATGCTCGTCTTCTCGCACTTTTTCTCGCGTCGCACTTCTGCTCGTACTCCTTCAACTGGTATCAGAGCTCAGATCGAGGCTCGGGGCAGCACTGCAGGAGGCTAGAGTCACCAGCTCACATTGGAATGAAATTCGACAGGCGAAGACACGGCCCCAAATCCTGTGGGAAAGCCCGAAGTCCTTGGTGTTCTCAGAATTTCATTCTGAGGTCATCTCGGCCACCGCTCGGCTTCGACAAAGGTCTGCGCAGGCCATTTTCGACTACATGCTCTCAGCGGGTGCAGATCCGACTCTGCAAATTTGGGGTTTTTGGCTTACGACTGCAGGTGCTGAGGATATCGACACTCCCAGAGTGTTGATTTGTGGTTGTCTACACATCGAAGGACGGCTCACAGTTCTTGGAGGCATGTCACATACGACACGGGCGCATCTACACACAGACTGTAGGCGACATCCACTAGTTCATCAGGTAGCTTGTGTTTGCTATTTGATATTCGAGATTTCATCCTGACATTGCAGGTACTTCCACATGGGATGTATTGTCAGAGATGATGTATGTTTGTTGAGGGTTTGCTGGCTGTGAGTCACGCAGCAAACAATCGCCGCAGCGGTTACAGCATATAGTGGAAAATTTGTGGATGTATGAATTTGTGGGAAGTCTATGTACTGCCAGATTTATTGAAGCCTTTGTTGAGGGTCGACTGAGGTTTTATTGAGCTGGGGGATTCTCGAATGTTGAGATCCTTTCGGTGATATAGGTCTTGGAGCGATCCCTCGAGCACCCTTAGATAGGCAGCTAGGATGTATTGACTGTGAGCTAGACAGTTGGGATTGCATCTTTGCTTTACTGCCGTTGAGGCATTGTCGCAGTCTATGCTTACAGGACAGTGAAAGGACAGTCAGAGACAATACATGTGCAGGACAGGTTTACCCACAGCTTACAATGTCAGAGAGACAGTGGTTTTTTGAGTTGTTTTTTGGTCTGTTTTTTAGTACACCAAAGCCATTTTACAAAGGAGACTCTGCCAAAATTTATGCAGAATCTGAAGCTTTCTTGGTTCATTTGACAGGTTGATATTAGTTCAGAGGTCAGTTTACAGGGGAAACTCTGCCGAATTATTCCCAGGAAAGTAAACCATTGTGAAGCGTAGCTATGGCTGGATCACAGGACACTGCTCTTTACAATATCAAGAAGCTGGATGGAACCAATTTCTCATTGTGGAAGAAGCAGATTTGGCACGTGTTGGTACAAAAGAAGCAGATAAAACCTATAAAGCTCAAGGGGATAAAACCAGAAGATATGGACGAAGATGAATGGAGCGAAATGGATGAATTGGCACTTTCTACCATTATGCTGACTTTGGCAGAAAGCGTTTACTTCAATGTAGCAGACGAGATGTCGGCTTATCAAGCATGGATAAAGCTGAGTGATCTTTATGAGAAGCAGAGTGCAGCTTCACAGGTATACTGGCTTAAGAAGCTTGTTGACTTGAAGATGAAAGAAGGGACACCTATGTACAATCATCTGAATGAATTCAACACCATCTACAGTCAGTTGTCAGCTCAAGGTGTCAAGTTTGATGAACTTGTGAGAGCTATGTTCCTGTTGATCACATTGCCGAAAAGTTGGGACACTTTTCGCACAGCTTTGAGTAATTCTGCACCTCCAGATGGTTTGAACATAGCAGGTGTAGAAGGAAGTCTGCTTACTGAAGAAACCAATAGAAAGACAATGGACAAAGGCAAAGGAACAACCTTAGTTGTCAGGGGAAGGACCAAAGAAAAGTACAAAGGTGGAAAGAGGAATCAGTCTCGTAGCAAGTCCCACAGTGCTAAAGGCAAGAGTGACATAGAATGCTACCATTGTGGCAAGAAGGGTCACATGAAAAGAGACTGCAGAGAATGGAAAGCAGAAAAAGGCAAAGAGAAAGTTGAAGACCATGGTGAGAAGAACAAGTCCTCAGTGAAGATTCAAGAAATAAATGTGACAAACACTATTGCAGAGGATGACAGTCTAGTGTCAGGAGACATCTACTTCTTGAAGAATACAATGGACTCAGCTCTTCTTACAGCATCTGATGGAAATGCACTGAGTGACTAGATTATAGACTCAGGGGCATCACTTCATGTGTCTCCAAACAACGAGTAGTTTACCTCTTATGTGACCACTAAAGATCATGTTCAGCTAGGCAATGGGCAGACTTGTGAGATCTTAGGTGTTGGAGATGTTCAATTGAAGTTTCAGAATGGCTCTTCTTTCACGCTGAAGAATGTGAGACATGTTCCCGCAATTACAAAGAGCTTGATCAGCACAGGTTTACTTGATGATGCTGGCTACGTCACCACTTTTGGACAGAACATGTTGAAGATATCCAAGGGTTCTATGACAGTAGCACATGGAGTAAAGTTTGGAGGACTTTACATGATTTATGTATCAAATGTCTCTAAAAATGTAATCAATGTAACCGGGCAGCCGAACGTTTCTTTGTGGCATAGCCGGTTAGGACATATGTCCAAGAAGGGAATGGAAATCTTGTCTCGTTTTGGTTATTTGCCTGGATTTTCATTTAATGATTTTGAATTCTGTGAACATTGTCTGTATGGTAAGCAAACATAGCAGCCACATAAGCATAGAAGCAGTAGAAGAGATACACAGTTGGCACTTGTTCATAGTGACTTGTGTGGACCTATGCCTAACCTATCTCTAGGGGGAGCTTCTTACTTTATGACATTTATAGATGATTACTCGAGGAAAGTATGGGTTTACTTTCTCAAGCACAAGGATGAAGCATTTTGTGTTTTCAAAACGTTTGTGACACTTGTGGAGAATCAGAGTGGCAAGAAGCTTAAATGCTTACGCACTGACAATGGTGGAGAGTACGTTTCAAAGGCCTTTCAGGACTTTTGTGAGTCAAAAGGCATAAAACGTGAACTTACTGCTCCTTACAATCCTCCTCAAAATGGTGTTGCTGAGAGGATGAATAGGACCATACAAGAGAAGGTCAGAAGTATGTTGTCTAATGCACAGCTGCCAAATGGGTTTTGGGCCGAAGCTGTATCAACAGCTGTTCATCTTGTAAATAGATCTCCTAGCAAGGTTTTGCAGAAGGATTTAGTGCCAGAGATGGTATGGTCAGGCAAAATGCCCTCATACAAGCATCTCAGAGTCTTTGGCTGTGAGGCATATACTCACGTTCCAAAAGAATTTGGGAATAAACTTGAGCCAAAGAGTAGAAAGTGCATCTTTCTAGGCTATGGTAATTCTGGTGAGATGGGGTACAGACTTTGGGATCCCGAATCCAGAAAGGTTGTCCACAGCAATGATGTTCACTTTAATGAATCCAAATATCATTCTAAACCAGAGAGGGTTGAGGAGATTATAAGAGTTGTCTTCCAAGAAGATGGACCTGCACGTGCAAGACAAAATGCGAGGGCTCAAGAGGAGCAAGGACAGGATAGAGTGGAACCACAGGTTGTGGCTGAGCCACCTATTGTGCGTAGATCTAGACGTGTCACGCGACCTCCTGATAGGTTTGTTCCATCTATGAACTATTTCATGTTGACTGATTGCAATAAGCCTTCATGTTACAAGGAAGCAGTGCAAATGAAGGACTTCGGGAATTGGCAATTGGCCATGCAGTCAGAGATGACAGCTCTGCATAAAAACCAGACATGGAAGCTAGTTAAATTACCACGGGGGAAAAAGGCTCTACCCTGTAAATGGGTTTACAGGTATAAGATCACCGCTCATGATAGTCAGCCAAAGTACAAAGCAAGGCTTGTTGCCAAGGGCTTTAAGCAAGAACAAGGCATTGACTTTGATGAAGTCTTCTCTCCGGTGGTCAAGATGACTACATTGAGATGCTTTCTTGCATTGGTTGCCATATTAGATTTGGTGTTGCACCAAATGGATGTCAAGACAGCGTTCTTGCATGGTGATTTAGATGTGGAGATTTACATGCAGCAGCCAGAAGGGTTTGTTGAGAAAGGCAAGGAAGATTGGGTATGCCAATTGTTAAAGAGTCTTTATGGCTTAAAACAATCACCGAGGGCATGGTACCATAAATTCCACAAGTTTATGCTTTCTCAAGGCTACAAACGTAGTGAGTTCGATCACTGTCTATATACAAAGAAGGCTAAGGATGGTAGTTGGCTGATCCTTATTTTGTATGTGGATGACATGTTAATTGCTGGCAAGCACTTGGAAGAAATTTCAGCTTTGAATTCAAAGATGGAAAAATCGTTTGACATGAAAGACATGGGTGAGGCAAGTCATATACTTGGCATGCGCATTGAGAGAGACAGATCAAAGAAGTTGATTTGGTTATCTCAAACAAATTATATTGACAAGGTTTTGCAACGTTTCAATATGGATAAGGGAAAGGCATTGAGTGTTCCATTGCCACCATATGTGGAACTTAGCAAACAAGGTTGTCCTGTGTCTGAGGAAGAATAGGCTGAAATGGATAAGATTCCATATGCGTCTGCAGTGGGTAGTTTGATGTATGCAATGATTGCTACTCGCCCGCACATTGCATTTGCAGTGGGAGTAGTAAGTCGATACATGTCAAACCCAGGCAAGAAACATTGGGAGGCAGTGAAAGGAATATTGAGATACCTGAAAGCTACAAAGAGTATGCATATATGCTATGGGAGTCAGGAGCTAAGTGTAAAGGGTTTTACAGACTCAGATTATGCAGGTGACTTAGACAACCGAAGGTCTACGTCAGGGTATGTCTTTACATTGGCTGGTGGAGGAGTATCATGGCGTTCTAGATTACAAGATTGTGTTACTCAGTCTACTACAGAGGCTGAATATGTTGCAGCATCAGAGGCATGCAAAGAATCAGTTTGGCTTAATCGAATAGTAACAGATCTGGGAATCAAAGAAGAGATGCCTGTGTTATATTGTGATAGTCAAAGTGCTATACAATTGGCTCGCAATCCAGTTTATCACTCAAAGACAAAGCATGTGGATGTGAAGTATCATTTCATTAGGGAAATGCTCGAGGATAAGCAACTTCAGCTTGTCAAAGTTCACACCATAGAAAATCCTGTTGATCTACTTACAAAAGGACTTCCCTCAGAGAGCTTTGTGCATTTTCCCAAGCAGTTAGGTGTAGGGTAGTACATCACTTCTCTGCATCTCTTGTATATTAGCTTGTATAGTAGCTTCTCTCACACTTAAAGTACCACAATGGACTTTAAGTGGGAGGTTGTTGGGGTATAAAGCCCAATGTGGTTGCCCAGGTAAGTAGGCGGGCAGCCAGGTATGTACACATATTCTTTTGTAAAAACCTAATAAGAACTCACTATGCTCTACACATTACAGTAGAGCGAGTTCACCATATCGTCGTGCTCTTCTTCTCGCACTCTTTCTCGCGTCGCACTTCCGCTCGTACTCCTTCAAACTGACTCGTAGTTTCTCAGGAAAAAAACGTTTTTTTTCAAATTCATTTTTTTTTTGACTTCTTATCTTTAAAGCCTATTCTCACCTTTGCTTTCGAAAGCCTGTCCAGCAACCTCGACTCGGCTCCCATCGACTCTCTCTCCTACTTCTCATCTTGAGTTCAAATCTCGTCTGCTAGATCTTTAAGGTCTCTTGGGATAGTTTCCGAGGACGTTAAAACTCTTTTCTTCTCTCACTTCAATTCACTGCAGAACAGGGCTCGCCTTTCCTCTAATTTTCAACCCGCTCAGCAAAGAAACCTAAAACCCTTCTTCACGGCTTGTCTCTCTCTCTCATTATATGCCCAAAAGAAAGTTGGCTTCTTTCAGTTTCTCTCTCTCCCTAAACTTCATACTCAGTAACCTTGCGTCCCACGACACTCTCTCTCAATATGGCACTCATGCTTGGCACTTTAATTATAAGCTTCCCGCAAAACAATGACCAATCATTCAAATTTCAATGGCATTTATATGCAACAGTCAAAAAATCGTACTAAACAAGCATTATGATGCATTGATTTACATACATATGCTCCTAATATGCCCATGCAGGTTCCCAAATTAATGTCAAAAGTTTACAATTTTGGTGTAAATTGATGGGTCTACACTATTGCTCAAATCTTAGTCTTCAAAGACCTTTTAGTTCCTTTTTCCCACTCCCCTTAACTTTTGCGCTTTCATTTCTCTTATGAAAACCACTCGAGCCCACCTTTCCCTTTCCATTTATGAGCAAGAGGATTTAATAATTTGATTCGCACTCCGTCGGTGCTCCACGTGCTCAAGTTTGCCCAACACTCCTCTCATCAAGCTACCCCCTCCTAGCTTTAAACCTAGAGAGCTTTGTCGCATTCCAAACACTTCACACCCTTTAACTAGCAAGTCGACAAAGAGGAAAAAAATTCAGTTCGCCCCCCTGCAACAATTGGTTGTCAACTTGAAGTGGGCGCATCTCGATGCCCTTGACTCCGATCAGCGAGCCATCAATTTTTATTGACTCCCCATGTCGCATGAAACTTTTCAAATCCTTGGCGAGGTCAAAAATATCATTGTCAGCACGCCTATAAACACGGTCCACTGACCACAAACCCGACCCCCGGCAAATATTCCACAGGCCATAACTTGCTCATTTTAGATCCGATTAACAGTCCAGAAAGACCCGCATGCTTTACATCTTGAGCTTTACAAGCATACCCCCACTGATCCTAGTTTTGACCGCATGTCTGTACTTGTCCTGTCCCTCGGGATCTGCAAAGCCTTCTAACTTCGGACTGGCATATCTTTTACACCGTTGCCCTGTTTGACGAGCCCTCCGGACGGGCTCATAGAGCATCTTGAATACCAAAATTTGGGGCACATTCCTTGCATCTCAAACACTTTGACCTTCCATCCCAATTAGCCCACTTCGGAGGCTCCCCCTTCGCCTAAAAAACTGTCTTAAGCATACATTTCTGCTATCACTGACCTGCCCAGGGCCTTCACACCTACTTTATCCCTTTTCCATGCGCTTTCTAGCACCCTTTTCACTACATAGCACACTTCCTAGTGCGAACCAACTTTGGTTGCAGCAACGCCAAATAAGAACGATAAGTGGAGGGTTTGTGTAGACTACAAACCTCTCAATGCAGCAACAAAGAGGGATCATTTCCCCCTCCCATTCCAAGATGAGATTCTCAATGAGGTAGCCAGTCAGGAGCGCTACATAGTATGTGATGGCTACTCAAGCTACTTCCAAATTAGCATTGAAGAAGAAGACAAAAAAAATACAACTTTCATAACACCATGGGGATATTTTTCTTAAAGAGTGATGCCCTTTGGCCTCACCAATGCTCCGGCCACATTCCAATGCTATGTAACTTTTGTCTTCCAACCATACTTTGGTAAGTCAATATGGGTTTTCATAGAAAATTTTTGCATCTACAGCTCTTACGCCCTCCATTTGAGCAAAGGTCTATGATGGCCTGGCTAGGCTACAAAACTTGGGTGGCCAGCTTAACGTAGATAAGTGTCACATTGGTGAAAGCAAGGTCACTCTTCTTGGCCATGTAATTTTAGCCAAAGGGATTGAGGCTGACCCAAGAAAGGTTCAAGCTTTATTATCTTTGTCATCACCCACAACAGCTAAGAAATTGGTCTCTTTCCTCAGAAGGTAAGGTAATTGAGGAGGTTCATTCTCTCAAGCGGTTCTCCCTTTACAACAAGTCACCCATAGAGATGTCTTCCTATGGAGTGAAGAAAATGAGCAACAGTTCAGCGAAGTGTAACAGATCCTGGCTTCACTTCCCACCATTACACCCCCTAGACAGGAAGACCCATTTTATGTTAACCCCAGTGTAGGAAGTGATACACTAGGGTCCATACTAATGCAGAAGGACCCCCAAACTACTTTCATGCGTTATATCTACTTCTCTAGTGGTGTCATGACCCCATCAAAAAAAGGATTCACCACAGTAGAGCACATGGTGCTTGCATTGATGTTTGCCACTTCAAAGTTCCGCTCTTATCTATTGCCTAGACCCTTGGTAATTCTAACAATGGAAGAAGTCTTTCCATATGTAATGCAAAACATGGATGTCTCATCTAGAATCTCTAAGTGGCTTGTTAGATTACAAGAGTTTGATTACACTATGCAAGTGGAAAACTCCACCAGAGCTAGTCTAGCAAGTATTTTTACTCATCATCACTATGAGACAAAGCTAAAGGTCAACACAGAAGGAAAAGGAGTGACACCAATGGTGGAAGTTCATAAGCTAGAATGAGCTCACTCTCTTTTCTTTGATGGAGATTACAAAAGAACAGCGGACCAGGCTGCGATTGGCATTGTTATTTTTAATGAGCATAGAGAAAAGGTCTTATCTATTGGGCAACTACTACACTCACACTCCAACAATAAAGAAGATTATGTGGACCTATTTCTTGGATTAGAACAATGTGTTTTGCAAGGGGTTCAATGCCTAAATGTGTTTGGCGATGCCATGCTCTTAATAAAGCAGATAAATGGCACTTGGATTTGTAAAAATCAGGGTTTTCTTGGCCAATTACTCCAAGATAAGAATATTTTAAGAAGGTTTGAAGCGGTGCAGTTACTTCATGTCCCTAGGGTAGAAAATCAAGAAGCAGATGCTCTAGCCAAGGAGAAATACAAGATGTTCCCATAGGAGCAATCAAGCTGAAGTTGCCCCTCTTTCAGGGTAGCGATGCTATGCCTAATATCATTAGCTTCTTAAATGCAAAAGAATGTCCTAAAGGGTATACCAAGGGGCCAGAAACAATGGCTTGTTTGAAAGGAAACAAGATATTGCCCTATAAATAGCACCTTGTATTGCAAGGGCAAAGACCAAATTCTCAAGTATCCATTGATCAAAATTGTCGAAAAGTGTAAAACTTAACCATAAAATGAAAAAGTGAGCATAACTTTGTAAAAACTACTCCAAATTTCACAAGTGCACCTATGATTACTATAGGCACAAGACTGTAATGTAACATATGAATTCTGGCAAAAAGGAACATGGATCGCGATCCATATTGGGATGCATTTGAAAATTCAAAATTTGGGAAGTTGTTCTTGGGCATAAGGAGATGCTACTGAGCAATTTTCTCTGGGTTTAGGGCTCAAGGTACATGGATCGCGATCCATGTTGGGAAATATTCTGGAAATGTGATGATACTAGCTAGTAGGGTTCTGCTAGGTTATGACTTGGTTCAAAAATTTTGGGATTTGGATTAATGGTTTGACACTTGGGCTGAATTTTGTAAACCATTTATAGATTTAGATATTTTGGCTTTTTGAAGTGGATTTTGGGATTCAAATGGCTTGAAACTCCATGGCTTGGATTTCTTGATCATATTGAATCAAATGGCATGGTTTTTACTTATGTTAGGCAAAAAGGTACATGGATCACGATCCATGTTGGACAGAATTTCGATATAGTTCTTGTGCACATTTGTTCCTATAGGTTTTCCTAGTACACTGGTGAATTTTTTCCAACTTTGAACATGTTTTTCCATAGTTTGCCCCATTTTTTAGTTTATGGACATGTTTTTTCCGTTTTGGCCAAATCTGTTTCTGGCAACCATTTTTGGAGTCATGTTTTGCTTGAGATCTCTCCTTGCTTTGATTTCTGATGATTTAGGTCTGTAGTTCATAGTTTTGCTTGGTTCCTTGGCAAATTCCCCCAGACATTGAATTCTTTTGAGAAGACAAAGTGAATCATGCAAGTTTCACCATTTTGCAAGTAAACTTTTGCTTAGTTTTGATCCTACCACCATTCTTAGGTTACATTTGCTTGTTGATAGGCTCCGAGGAGAGTGTGAAGTCTCCCAAATAATTTTAGCAGTAATTTGACCAAAAGAACATTTACAAACTGAAAGTAGCAATCCAGGTGGGTTTGATGATCTTTAGAGCACTTTTTGTGATCATTTTGCAATACCCATACTATTTGTACATTGTCCAGATAGTGAGCCACTTTTATCCTGATTTTGGCAAAAAGGAACATGGATCACGATCCATGTTGGGATGCATTTTGAAAAACCAGTCATAGGAGTTTGTTCCTGACTCTCTATTGTTGCTCCTGTAGATATTTCCATGATTTTAGGGTTTGGGAAACATGGATCTCGATCCATGTTCCAGCACTTTTTTCTTTTGTTTTTAGCTTGATTGATTCTCTCAGTTAGTTGGGGTCTACTAATGAACTATCGGTTTTTGATGGGTTTTGAACTTCCTCATTGGCCCTCTTAGTTTGCCGATTTTGTGATTGTACTGCTTTGATTTTTTGTTTTGGTACTGTTGATGCAGTATGGGCCACACACATATGCTCTTGCAAGGTTAATGATCATACCTTTCAAACCTGGTGTTGTAAGATCCACCGAGGTGGTCGCAGTGGGAAAAAGCAACTCCAGAAACTCTATGCTCCTGTGGCTCGCTCTCTCTCTCTCTCTCTCTCTCTCTCTCTCTCTCTCTCTCTCTCTCTCTCTCTCTCTCTCTCTCTCTCTCAATGCAAATGAGCTTATGTTGCCCCTTTTGACTATATGTTCCCATTCTACCTGGAATACCCTAGCTATACTTACCTTCATTCATCATATCTTGTTGTTCATATCACCTTCGGTTCGAACCGTTCTTCATTCTGACACTCGGTTTATAAATGGCGTTTGATCTGCAGTTTTGATCCCTCGAAAATTGGCTCAAAATTTATCTTGTGTTGAATCTTCCCATATTTGCCATGTTCAAAGTCCTCGCTTTGAAGTTTTGGCTTTTTCTTTCAAAAGTCGATTCTGACTTTCCTGGCTCAACTTATCAAAAAAATATATATTACCTATCATTTTTTGCTTTTTTATAAAATAAATTTATTTACAATGATTATTAGTCGGCCAAAAATTGACCAAAAATTAGTATTGCCTCCCTTATATACATCCTCTTATTCTGGTATTAGATGGTGACGGTATGGCTCATGATTATGCCAACTACGAGTCTGTCAGGCTCTGAAAAACTTGTTATGTGTTTTTTAAAGAGAAGGAAAGGAAAGGAAACGAAGAGAAAATAAGTAAGATGATAATAATAGTATATACAAATGATAATCCAGCCGCATTTCCCCCCTTCCTAGAGTGAGTCGTCTTTGACGAACATATGTCAGAGTGCTTGGGACTAAAGCGCGTGTCTATGCATAGCCGTATAGTGTGGCTCTATGATGTTGATGGAGGATATGCATGGGAAAACAAAATGTTGTGCAAGAGATAGGTGCTGAACAATACGTTCAGCGGCTATTGGTGGCGAGGTTCCTTGCAAGCTGCATGGTCCAAACAATAGTAATTGGAGAAGACGCGCTCTGTGTTTTACTGTGACCTCCAAATGTTTTGATGCTGCCAGTGGCGTTGCTTTTTGGCATTGTTTGGGTTGCCATCAAAATTGCTTAGGTATGGATCCGCTAGAAGAGGCATCATGAAGGCGAGGTTATTTTGGTTGACATACCCGTTTGAGTGTGTTTGGATGTCGAAGATAGTGGTCCATTGGGTTAGGTCGTGTGACAACATTGGTGGGCAATTTGTGGTGGTTTAATTTCTGTGTAGGCAATGTAGGTTTACGTGTATTGGTTTGTCGTTTAGGTATCCACAATTTCCTAAGCTTGGTTTCCATGATTGATTTCTTAACCCATATTTTCGTGATCATGGTGGTGGATGATCGCTGAGTTGCTGCATGTGGTGATGGTAGAGGTTCCCATACATGGTCCATCTGTACAAATGGCGTGGCTAAAAATTGGCCCTCGTGTTCGATGAGTAAAGTGTTGTCCTGCCACTTTGGTGTGGCTTGATAAGTGCGCATCCACGGCACTCCCAGAATAACTGCTTCATTAAGATATTGATCTTCGACCACATGAAATTGATGTGGATAAACTATCTCATCAATGGTGACTGGTAAATTTATGTGGCCTAGACTATCCATAGTACCTTTGTTTGCTACTTTGAACCCCATAGTGTTGGGGATTAGAGGTTCTTGTGTGATTTTTCTGAAAGTGGAATAGTTAACCACATTAGCTCTGGCCCCTGTGTTCACTAACGCTCTTTTGGTGGTGCCGTGGGCAAGTTGTAACTGAATGCATAGATCCATTCCTCTTAACCATGTAGCCCCCGTTTGTATGAATTCTATCAGAGCATTCTTAATAGCCACGTCCTGTTGTGCTTTCCTTTGGAAGTTTGCTTGTTCCTTGCGTTTTAATATTCTGAGTTTGGCTTCCTCCTGTGCTTGTTCCCAAATTTTCTGTGCTTGATGTCTGCGTTGAGCTGCTGCATGAAGTGTTGCGAGTTCTTCTGGTGTCAGTGGAAGAAGATATTTCTTTAACCTGCAACCACTTCTCCAATTAGGCATCTCCTCTCCTGCGCATGTTGCAAGTTTGATGGCGCCACTTTGCGTTATATCATGGATTACAAAAGGCCCCATTCCTCGCTTTTTGAGTTTTTTGGAGTGTTGTTTGATGGTATACATGAGATTCAACGTAATCCCCTTTTTGGAACTCCTTTCCAATCACGTGTTTATCATGGAAAGCTTTCATTTGTTTTTTTGGAGCATATATCCCAGCTATCGCTTTAAGTCTGGTTTCATCTAAATGTTCTAGGGTGTCTAGTCTCTTCGATAGCTCATTGCCTGTCCATCCTAATTGTGTTGCAACTCTGAGGGATTTGATTAGGAATTCCAATGGTAGGATCGCATTAATCCCGAATACCCGGTTAAAGGGTGTTGTTCCAATGGAAGTTTCAAAAGCTACACAGTAAGCCCATAAGGCTGTGTGTAGCTTTTGATCCCAATCATTTCTTGAGTCGTTGACTATCTTGGTGAGCACGGTGCATAGGATTTTGTTTGTACTCTCTGTCCGTCCATTGGCTTGTGGATGATAGGGTGTTGACTTGTGATGGACCACCATGAATTCGTCAAGGAGGCTTTCAATGATGTCGTTCATGAAGTGTGTTCCCCTATCGCTCACTATTCCGATTGGTAGTCCATATCGCGTATAGACGTTTTCGAAAAGGAAATGATGCTGTAGTCCTTGCATCATTTTTTTGGGTTGCTTTTGCTTCCGCCGATTTTGTCATGTAGTCTGTTGCTACGATGATGTATTGTGCGTGCGTCCTATATCCTAGAGGTATGATGGGCCCAATGAAGTCAATGCCCCATATGGAAAATGCACGTACACCCATCATTGGACTCAGTGGAATTTCATCTCTCCTTTGGGGTGGTTTTGTGCGTTGAAATTCATCACATCGTTTGACGTATTTCGTTGCATCCGTGAACAATGTTGGCCACCATATTCCTGAGTGTAGCACGAGCCTTGCCATTTTATCAGCAGAGAAGTGTCCCCCTGGTTGTCCTGAGTGTGCTTGATCTAGGATGACGTAATATTCACTTTTTGTAGCACATAGCCGTAATTGTTTGTCCTTTTCCCGCCTATGCAGATAGTGCTTGGCCTCTTCTTCGACAGTTTTCATTCTTGCTTTGCCCCATTCCACTTGAAAGGTTTGGTTTTTTAAGTACTCAACTGTGTGAGCACTCCATTTAAGTGCTTGTACTACACGAAACATGGTGACATGTTCCACTGGGGGCTGTATTATACTACTATCACAAGATTTTACATATTTATGGACACTGTGTTCCATGTTTGGCCAGTAGACCCCCAGTCTTTTTCACCGTTGGCATGTCTGTGTTTCACCAATGTGAAATCCCGTATTTTATATATGAGCTTATTTGAGTTAGTAGGTGGTATCTTCGGGCTGTACACATAGTCTCAATATCCCATCCTTACCGTGTTTGTACAGTTGTCCTGCTAAAAGTTAGAGATTTTGTGTTTGATGGATAATTGATGGTTGTCTTTCTATCTGCAATGAGCCGATTGTAAGTAGAGGAATGACCTCTTTGCTCCATCTCGACACCATTTCTATGTTAAGCAGACCTGAATCAGGAAGGTCATCATCAACACCCTCAGGTGCTTCCCCATGAAATAGTCATGAAGATGATATTCTCTTTGGTGTGTGGTCCTCTTTTTACGACCATCGTGAAGTCAAACTCAAGCAACAGTATAAACCAACGAACAATTCTTCCAGTGTTGCAAGGTTTGTTTACTAGATATAGCAGTGCTTGATGATCCACGAAGAAGACAAACTTGTTTGTGCTAGAAGGTAGTGTCTAAATTTTTTGACAGCATAGATCATTCTCACACCTTCTCTTTCCGTAGTGGTATAATTTCTCTCTGTGTTGTTTAGTTGCCGACTAGAATAGAAACTGGGACAATCCACTTTCTTCTCTCTTGGCTGGTCTAATATGCACCCAATGGCATAGGTTGATGCATCCACATGGACATGAAAGATTTTTCTCCAGACAGGGGCTTGCAAAATTGGAGCCGAAATTAAATGTTGCTTCAATTTTTGGAAAGCCTCCTCACATTCCTCCGTCCATTCGGACTTAGTTATGAGGGTGTACAATGGCTTAGCTATTACAGCATACATATATATGAAATGCCTGTAGTATCCACAATGCCCCATAAATGCTAGTACTTCTTTTATCTTCGTTGGTTTCGGTAGTGCATCAATTATTTGCACCTTTTCTTGATAAGTTGAAATTCTGTTTTTGGACACAATGTGGCCCAAAATTCTACCCTATCTTACCATGAAGACGCATTTTTCCGGGTTTAAGAAAATACGATACGTTTTGCATTTTTCAAAGACTTTTTCCAGATGAGTGATGTGGTCACTTCATTGATGGTAATGAACACAAAGATCATCCATGTAGATCTCTGGAAATTGTCTGAGATATTCTTTGAATGTGTGGGTGATTAGTTTTTGAAATGTGGTCGGGGCGTTGGTCAAGCCAAAAGGCATTACCCTGTATGCAAATATACCCCACTCTATCGCAAAAGGTGTCTTATGCTGATCTTCCGCTTTAATCATCAACTGGTTGTAGCCTGAGAACCCATCCAAGAAACTATAGGCCTCTTTCCCTGCTACCCTCTCAATAACATGATCGGTTATTGGCACTGGATAGTTATGCCTGATGGTGGATACATTTGCTTGTTTGAGGTTTACACAGACACGTAGTTTTCCATTCTTTTTGGGTACCCCCACAATCACGGACACCCACTTGGTGTGCTCAATCTCATAGATAAACTCAGCGTCCTTAAGTTTTTCTATTTACTCGTTAATTTTCTTGGCAAAAGTTTCATTGTACGTTTAAGGATGTTGTCTGCGTGGTCTGGCATCACCCTTAAGGGGAATTGTGTACTGACATATCTCAGGAACTATCCCTTTAGATCTTTGTATGACCATGCAAAGACATCTTTATATCGCCTGAGCGTATCGACTAGAAGTTTCTCTTCCTCTTCAGTAAGGTCTGTGGAAATATATGCCGGTTTAGGCTCCTTACCTGGTTCTGCTAAGTTGATCCTTTTGGTGTTTTCAGGCCCATCATATGAAATTCCTAGTTCTTTGGAATCTCATTTGGGCTTTTGCAGCACAATCTTCCTATCCTCTAGATGGTATACTTTTTATAGTGGGAAGGTGCATCGAATTTATCATCATTTGATTCCTCATCAGTTTCTATTTCTGTTGTCCAAACTTCCTTCAAAGCTCGTTTTAATTCATTGTATTTGACTCTGCGCTCCATTTTGGACAACTTAATCAATTTTTTGATATTTTTCTCTTTTTTTGGTTTTCGTTTTGATTTTGTTTTGGTTGAGTCAGGTTTATGTATTGCTTTGATATCCTGTCCTTGAGGCAGTTAGTCGCTTCGACTAACCTCAAGTACTGCGTTTTGTCAGTCAATAGAGGTACTGAGTCCTCGTTGTGCTTGTTGTGGTTGTTTTTGTGTTTATCTTGATACCTGCATTGTCTTCGAGGGTTTTGGTTTGGGAAATCATAGTAGATCACTCGTCGATCCTTTTGTTTGATGCTCTACCTCAAGTTACTAGACAGCTAGTCATTTGCGTTATCCTCTAGCTTCTTATCAATCGAGTCTTGAAAATCTTCTTCATCCGTTTGGACAAGGTCTCTTATAGAGATTTCATCCACTATGCATTGGCACTCAGCCACCCCTTCCTTGTCAGGTACGTCTTCCTCTGTCTTCGGAGTTAGGTGGACATTCATAATCTAGAATGGAATGATATCATACCCTTCCTCATCACAGAATTTGGTGAGGGTCACCTCGTTTACACAAACATCAAGAGTAGCTAGCATTTGTTTCCATCCAAAAGGTTCGAACATCTCTTCTGGAAAAGGCTCTGGTATGTATGCTTCATTTTGTGCGGTCCTATCAAGAATGCAGTTTTCCTTTTCTAGACTTCCATAATCCGAAGCTTCTCCTGTCCATTGGTGAGCTTTGTTCTGGAGCCAAGCCGGTATTCCTCCTTCCTAGTGAGTTGTGGAATGCAAGTCTTCTCCTGGGGTTCTTTCTACATTTCTATAGCTTTGATCTATGACACTAATTTTCGTAGTGACATCCTTGTTCCTGAGATAGATATAGTCATAGCCCCAATCTTGCACCATTTTGAGCTGACGCATGAATGGTCTGCCCAGTATGATGTCGAAATTACTGCTCTCATTGAGATTCATAATAGCCAATGTGTGTTTATATGCAATTCCACAAGAGGTTATCACAATTTGCTCCAAGATGCCAATAGCTCTCTCCAAGTACCCATCCGCTAGTTGAAGTTTCATTCTAGTTTTACTTAGAGCAGGTTTTTTCCATTTTTTCCACATTGCTTTGGTGGCTATGGCAATTCAGTCTCCACTATCCAATATCGCTACCTGTTGACCGCTCGGTCAACAACACAACATAACTCAAGTTTCCTACCAAAGTCTTATCTTTTGCGAGTTATGAAATGCTGTAGATTATGGCTTTAAACGTCATTTGTAATGAGTAGTTATTCTAGTTTCAGAAGCCGGGGTGCAATGGCACTTCCAGATTGTAAATACAAATCCATTTGACCATTTCAACCCCATTTTTGGTTAAACCTAAGGTAGCCTTAGTATATAAGGTACCTAGGTCATTTTGTAAAAGGAGACTTTTAATCATAATCAAAACTTTAGCGCTGCCGTCTACTGTGTGTGAGAGAGAAAGAGAGTGAGCGTGAGCATTATCCTCTAGCTACGCCCGGCTCGCTCAACACATTGGAGATCCGACCGCACCATTGTTGTAGGCTTGAGGAGAGCTACGCGACAATGCCAAGCATTCCACGCGAGACAAAGCGCACACACCGACGCATCTACGAGCTTTTTGTGGCCGTAAGTGTATCAAACGATGTCTGTTTTCTACGTGCTAGTAGTCTATAGAATCGTGGCGACATAAGCTACGCATAGGTACTCATAAATTTCAGTTTCGGGCACTTTCAAAATTTTGCTCTGTCATCCTACGCGTTTTCCGCAGATGGGTTTAGAGTGAGGGTTTTGAGTGTAGAAGCGTAGGGACAGGTGTATCCTAGTGAGGGGATAATGTTCCTTAACACTAGGTTGGTAATGGGACACTTTTATGTCCTGGGACACTTTTATGTCCTGTTAAGTGACCATTTTCCTTGAATTATGTCAAGAGTTTCAAAATGGATTTTGAGGTGCTATCTGTCTAGAAAGTTGTCTCATGAGTTGAAAAAAACTCGACATTTTTTTGGAATATCAATTCCATCTTTAACCTTGTCCTTGCACAACATTTCACAACCTAAACTGTGTGAAAAAACGGGTCCTGTTTTTGGCTTTTTTCAACTTTTTGCAACTATACCACTCTAGAATTCATGTTTGTGACGTCTATAATGCTAGAGAACTATCTTTAGTAGTCCTCAACATGTCCTGATGCTTCTAGGGAGAAATAAATGTTAAAGTTGTAAGTTATGACCAAATTACAAAAATTGTCAAATCCTGTTTTTTAGCCAATTTTAGCTCTTCTATGATTTTTTTGGTGGCTTTCATGATATCCAAATGCACTTTTGATTTTCTATGTCGCATATTGTAACATAAAGCTAATATTCCTTGAGTTTTGGGGCACCTAATACCCTATTTTGCATAGTAGACAACGATGGTTGATTTTTTCAATTATAGAAGAAAACGAAACATTCTAGTATATCAAGTATAGCTTTTTCAATATTGCTAGTTTCTTGTGACAACTACATGCATTTTGTAGGTAGTAACCATATCTAGTCATAAGGATCAAATTTGGCTAGATATTGAATAGTTTCCATGGGATTCTACAACTCATAATGTTGAACCCAGTTTTTTCATGTTTGCTGTATTTAGCACTTCATTTTTGTCCCCAAGATTCCCCTTGGTAAGAGATGTATTATTCTTTTGACATGCTCCATGGCTCCTTATGAGCCTAAAGGACAATAGGGAACTAAGAAAAGATGCATATATTATTTGTATTGAGCGTGGCTATAGAAACTTTGATGATAGGTTTGCAGAATGGTAAAAATTCAACTTTTTTGTACCTATTTCTTTTGGCACAACAAAAAATAGTGAGTGAGAAGCAATCCTATGTTCTCATCACCAACCCATTGAAGTTAACTAGGGATTTTATCTCAAGTCCTACAAAAATCCCTAATCTTATTTTTATGCAACAAAACATAAGAAATGACTGTTTTGATGAAAATGTACTGGTCCATCAACTTTGGAGGCTTCGTGTGACCAAAATATGAGAAATTTTACAAGTTTCTTATTTTTTCCATGTGTAGTAGTCCTTGAACTATAACCTCATGAAAGGATTTTACAAAATGAGTGGATCTACTATGGTTTTGGAGGTTTTTTTCAAGACCCTGAAAGGACACTTTTATGTCCTGTTAGGTTACCAACCTAGTGTTAAGTTTCGTACGAATCTGGCATGATTAGGTGAGTTACCTTCCGTATGTGTGTATGTGCTAGGTGGTGTAGTTGAGAGCAGTGAGGTTCTTGATTGTGGTATAGTTGGCCTTCCACAGTGTTGTATGTGTAGGATGGTCTTAGCTTGACAAGCTAAAGAGATTTCCTCCGTGTGCCTATCGTGTCATCTGTGTCCTCGATTGACATTATGTTGATCTAGGTAGTGTTCGTATGTGTGTATGTGCTAGGTGGTGTAGTTGAGAGCAGTGAGGTTCTTGATTGTGGTATAGTTGGCCTTCCAGAGTGTTGTATGTGTAGGATGGTCTTAGCCTGACAAGCTAAAGATATTTCCTCCGTGTGCCTATCGTGTCATCTGTGTCCTCGATTGACATTATGTTGATCTAGGTAGTGTTTGCATGCACTTCATGGGTGTGTGAGTCGCTCTCGTAACATTGGTGCCGCTGCCGGGGACACAAGGACCTAAGTAGGTTTCCTACTAGCTCTCGTGTGATGGTTGCTTGATTTAGTTTTGGCTAAAGAAAGCGTTTTTCTTAAGTGGATCCGGAAGAGGATATTCCGCGATCAAGTGGATAGCCAGGAAGCGTGTGTCTTGCCGAGGGTCTGCGACTAGATAGGTTTAGTTAGGATATGTGGATTAGAGTAGTTGTTGGTGGTCGAGTGATTTGTGAGGTGATAAAAGCGTTTACTAGTCCGTGTGTGGCAGTGAAGCGTTTTTCTACTCATAGATGCAAAACCCCATATGATTTGTAGGAGTAGCTTTAGGTAAGTGATCCGATTCTGATCTAGAGCTATTCAGCATTGAATTATTTGCTAAAGTGCTTGATTGCATTTGAAATCACGGAAAAGTGTGCTTTTGAGGGTACAAATGCATTAAACAAGCTTTTGTGGATATTTTTGTATGACTGACTGATGTTGTGCATATAAAAGATCATTTGCAAGGGTTCTGTGAAGAAAACCTGCAATTTTGTAAACATAGACATCCTATGTGTAGGATGTCTCAAGGGGGTTCTGGAGACTAAATTTGAAAATTCTCACTGCACCAGTGTGTTCAGAAGGGGGGGGTTACCCTAAGTATACATTGAAACTAGAGTTTTGACCAACTCTTGACACCCAAAAGACCAAAGACGGAGTGTCAAAAACGCGAAATTGAGAAACTTAAGATTCTGAGCACAATTTTGCATAAAAACTGGTAGGAATGCTTGAAAAGTAGTGCTCAAGACTTGGGGATGCCTGTGGATGAATTCTGCCAAAAATTTCAACAGTAGACATTCTACGCGTAGGATGTCTAGAGAGTGATTCTGGAAGCAAAAATCAAGTTTTGACATCATACCCATATTCTGCATGTTATGTTGGACACACACACCAAAGCTCATGTCATTTGGACATATAGACTGAGAGTTAAGGGGATATGTTACTCTTTCAGAGAAATATTTTCCCAAAAATGGTGATTCTGAGCAATTTTGACATCCAAAATTTGTTGTGATCACATATTCTTGTTATATGCATCAAGAAGCACCTTGGGTAGAAACAAAAGTCCATTCTGAGAAAAAAGACATTCTACGCGTAAGATGTCTACATGGTGATCTGGTGGAAATTTTGAAATTCTGAGTTGACCAGTGTATTCAGAAGGTAGGTTTTACCCTATTTTCACCTGGAAAGGGGAACTTGACCATATCTTGACAGGATAAGACTAAAAGACGAAAATTGCCAGACATCCTACCCAAATTGTGTCCAGGGCCTAATTTTGAGACCAAACCATAGGATGACTCCATAGGCATGTTCTAAATGTTGTATTGAGTGCATGTGATAAATTTCATCTCATTTGGGTCACTGAAAGTGAAGATTGAACAGACTTTAGCGTTTTTGGACGGACAAAAGGCAAGAATAGCTAGTTTTGGGGTCTTTTGACATCCAAATTAAAATATGAGCATAGCATTGGGTTGATGACATCAAGGGGAAGCTGTGGCTCAAGTTTGGGGCAATTCTAAGCACTTAGACATCCTACGCGTAGGATGTCTTCACCATGATTTAGCACTCCAAATCAACCTCTGAGCATACCAGTGGGTTGCTGAAGACTAGGGGAATCTTTGGTCCAAGTTTGGGTTCATTCTGAGCAAAAAGACATCCTACGCAAAGGATGTCTACTGCATAATTCTGAAACCAAAATTCTATTGTGACCATACCATGCTGTCATATAGCCTTAGATAAGCCTCCTAGGCAAATTTGGTCGAATTTGGAGTTAATTTGACTTAGGAATTCATCAGAACAGACATTGGGATTTTGGAACAGATTCTTGATCATTTGACCAACCTATAGGTGTCAGAATCAAAAAGTAAAAATAGCTGTGAGCTTAGCACATCAAGGGGAAGCTACAGAGCAAGTTTGAGCTGAAACGGAGCAAAAAGACATCCTACGCGTAGGATGTCTCGAGGGTCATAAAGTGGTCAAAATTGTACTTTGGCCATATAGGGAGGTTCTAAGTCTCTCAAGGATTCTAGAACTTTTTTCAAAAGTGAATTTGGACCTTGTTTGGCCTATTTACCAAGCAAAGACAAGAATTGTCAGACTTAAGGGGAGTCTCTGAACCAAATTTTGTTAAATTCTCAGCATATAGACATCCTACGCGTAGGATGTCTCTAGGCCAGTTTTAGGGTCCAACTGTACTTTTGACCATACAGGAGTGTTCACAGTGTCATAGAGATCCCAAATCTTCTTTTAATATTGAATTTGGACTCATTTTGACCAGTCTAAACTGCATTTCACTATTTTGGCCATAACCTTCACAAACGGTATCGGATCGAAAAAGTTTTTATATCAAAACGTAGCTTGAGAGCGACTCTACAGATCCTAGAGCAAAACTTGAAATAAATGTTTGTCAACCATTTAGGTCAACTTTGAAATAAACGTCGTTTGAGGCCTCAAAATACATCCTCAAGTTAGGGGTGTCTAAAAGCGACAATTTGCGAGAATTGTGACGAAACGGTTGCGGTTTTGGACATAGTTTCGACTTTTCCCTAACCAAATCACTTGACACAGTGGACTAAGTCTACTTGAACCAAGCAAAAGCTCTTAAGCCAAGAAATCATGTCTACTCTAGATTCAAACGCAGCTTACACAAGCTTGGAGATCCCGACGATAGAGGAATATCCTCCCACAAAGGATCTCCCAAACTTGCAACTGATAAAGATCCATCTTGTTGAGAGAGTTTGGATGATTGGTCATGAGATTGAAGGACTATATAGATACATTGACGACAATGAGGTCAATCTTTATAGGTGCTCAGATCCATACCTAGAAGAGATAACGTATTACAAGCTCCTATATGTCTACACATACGGAGTCGACTGTCAATGGAAATCTATAGTTGTCGACAAGTATGAACGAGAATACAGAGTTGTAGAAAGCACAAATCCACAGACTGTAATAGATAGAGGTGGATATTTGGTCAATGAAGGATGGCTAATGCCTCCACCAAACACGAGAATTCCTATAGGAATTCCAAGAAGAGAGCCACCGGGATTCCCTTCAAGAGCGATAACGAGAGAAGGATTGGGAGAGTCTGTGGTTAGACTTGTAGACAGTCAACAAGTTAGACCATCCCAAGTCCAGAAAAGGGTAAACATAAAATACTCCGGAGATAAAGATCCGAGAGATCACGTAACGACTTTTAGAAGAGTGATTAGAGCAGAGAAAGTTTCATATTTTGCGACACAGTTTGCGGGATTTGGATTGACTCTAAAAGATGATGCAGCTACATGGTTCGACTCAGGGGAAAATTGGGATTTTGAGACCCTAGATGAGCTGTTTGAGGAGTTTATTGAAGAATTCTCGCCAAAAGACATTGCTCAGAACACGGTCTCGCAAATCCATACATTCAAACAGAAAGAGAATGAATCAGTACGCAAAGAATCATTACGGCTCAAGAGATATGTTAAGCTCTGTTCGAGAGCGGAATTACCTACGCAAGCACGACTGATGCTGATCTTTATTTAGGGAATGAGACATGCGGGCCTTCAGAAGGATATGCATATGATAAGGAGGATGACGCTAAACGAGTTGATCAAAGAAGATCTTTATCTAGTGGATAATTGTGAGGCATACAAAGAAAAGGACTTAAAGAGTCAAGGAGATGACACATCCTCTCAGCATAGTGTTTCACAGATAAGTGCGTCCATTGCCAAGCCAACGGCACCTATTGATCAAGAAAAGCTTATCGACGACTTGGTCAACAGGTTGATTCCTCTTGTAAGGTCTGATTCGGGAGAGCCAAAGTGGTGGAAATTGAGAGAAAATGGACGAACCATATGGGGGAAGAGTGCTATTATAGCATGGAAAATGCTAGGGAGAGGTATGTACAACCTGTTCTAGAAGCACCTACTCCACCTACATACATTACGGGGAATGCGCCAGGACCAGTAGGAGTTTTAAGGCCACAACTTGTCTTAGGACAACAACCTCCGCTGCCAGGTGCTAGAATGCCTGTAAACATGAGATACATGCCAATGATGGAAGCATCAAATAAACCAATGTGAGTACCAGCTACAATGTGGTATAGAAACCAAAGTGAGTACTACCCTTTGGAGCAACAAAATGTGAGAGAAACACATGGAGTGGTGAGGCTGGTACAACCTCCACCTCCTGGGTTTCAGTCGAAAGAAAGAAGGTATGAAATGGACGAAAGGACATTGCGATTCATTGCAAATAGCGGCTTATCTAGGTCAAAGCTTGCTTATAGCCAAGAGGAAATGCTAAAAGAATCTCCTCAACCAGAGACAGATTGTCACAAAAGTTGTGATAACCACTTGGTCAAACAATGTCCTCATACGTAAATCAATGAAGTAAATGCCTATTGTCTTGAGTGTGGCATCACTCACTTGATCCCCGATTGGCCGAAAAACCCAAACCAAATCAGGAAAATCACGACAAATGTATTAGGGATTGTTCAGCTACCTAGTAGCTCAGAAAATGAAAATGTCATACCATTTCAAGTGGTTACGAGAGCACAAGCTCAAAAGAAAGCTGATGATAATCCAGAGAAAAAGAACACGGAAAGTGACACGAGTCCAAAGACAGATGATGGACCAAAGACAGACGCACCTAGTCAGAAAACGAAGAGAAAACGAAATAGTTGGAAACCTAGAAAGACTAGGATGAAAGCACGCAGGGAACGAGAGAAAAAATCCCTAGCTGAGAAGCTTACCAAAGCTGAGGAGAAGATAAAACAACATGAGGAAAAGGAGGCACCTTCTCTTACACAGATGGTTAAACCTCTAGAAGAACCATCCATGGATGAGAAACCGAGAAGTGCTAGTTCAGGAGGATCTGTGTTGGCAGAGAAGGTTAATGAGACATTAGATGCCCTCTTGAAAGCCTATGATGTGAGGCTCAAAAACAACCAAACCCAAGAACACAGGTGGATGACATATCCCTATGCGAAACTAGAAAAGCAAAGGTTTGAAATGTGCCAGAAAATGATTCAAACAGCCCAAGCTTTACTAGAACCACTAGTTGCAAAACTTGAGGATGTGATCCATGTCACGCCTACACAAGTAATCCCACCAAACCAGGAACTAAAAGAGCCAGATTCTAGTCATGAGCACAGACCAAACCTCAAAGACCCAGCATTAAAACCAAGGATAGTACTGAATACCACGGATAACTCTTTCGAGGGATTTCACCAAGCTATACCTGAGGATTGTGAAGAGATAGATAGTCTTGACAAATTGTGGAAACAAGTCAGAGAGGCCAATGAAGCCGATGACCTAAGAAGACAAGTAAACAAGACCGGTGATGAACGAGGAGTGTTTCTACCACCAATAGAGGAATTTGAGACTGGATCTCAAATGAATCTAGACGTGCGATCGCATTGGGGCGACAAAGGATTTGTACAATCTATGGATAGTCAACCCCATTCACTAAGAACACTACTGTCCTACATGGGAGAGTACGAGACCAAGTCAGATGTGGTTGCAGTCCCATCACAGAGACTGTCTCCCAACAAGGCCATCGATTCAAAGGGGCTAGTACATATTCTATCTACCCCAGTCACTTGTACAATAATGTTAGCCGAGTTGCTCAGAATAAGACCAAACATGTGGGCTAATGTGGGTAAATGTCTAGAGAAATTTGGTGTGAAACCCTCAATGACTCAAATCGAGGAAGGCATCAAAGAGCTTGAAATGCCTCAACTAAATACTAGGCCAGTTCCATTAAACAAGGTAGGCGAGTATTACAAGGGAGAAGATGGAAACACCACCCTTCCTATGAAATTCAATAATGTAAAAACCATGGATATCCTTGACAGTGGAGCTGTTGTGGCCATTGCAACAAAAGAGGTTTGGAAAAAATGGGGAAAACCTGCCTTGATATCCACACGAATGACCTTGCAGCTTGCAGAGGGACACAAGGAAAAGCCCCTAGGACTGCTAGAAAAAGTACTTGTTACTTCTTGTGGCATTGAATATGAACACACTTTTGCTGTTGTTGACTTTGGCAAGAAGAACAACTATGACATCATTCTGGGAAGACCATTCATGCGACAATTGAAAATGGTCCAAGATTGGGGTTATGACCATATATACTTGAGACATATGGAAACCATAACAAAGATAAACTTTAGGGACCATAGCTATAGGGATGTGACGAGAACACCGGTTGAGGAGTTTGATTCCGCCACAGTAGCAAGATCAAAACTTCCAGGTTGGTTAGGTAAGCCTAAAGAACTATGGATGTGTGGAGCTTCACAATGTGGTATCTTGAAACATGAGGAATGTATCCTAGAGAGGTTTATAGAGGATAGGGACTATATCCCAGAACCATTTCAGAAGAGTTAGAGCCTTTTGGATGGGAACACATCTTGGCTACTCTCGACGTGTGTGCGGTGGAGGATGCTCCCACAACAAAGTTTTATGATGAAAATGGCTATGATGTCGTTCCTTATTTTGTAGTGAGTGTAATCCAGGAAAACGAAGAGAACCAGAAATCAACAAGCTCTCGACATAAGGAGCAAACAAAGAAATGTGGAGAATCAAAAGATGAAGAAGACGACGAGTTCTATGACTCTGTAGAACACTTCGAGCTTCAAGAAGATCAACGACCCGGGAATCAATGTCATCGCTACACGAATAAAGTGCATCAAAAGTGGATTCCAAAGTCCTCGGTGAAGACACAGCTACCACAAGCATCCTCATACATGGCTCCTAATAAGGATTCAAAGACTCACCTAGGAGGAATACGACCAGACCAGTACAAGAAGTCAACCTTGCTGAGGATAGTAGCGATAGTGATGAATCTTACGACATCCCCTATCATCAACTCGATCAGTCCATCACTATCACCAACCCCTTCAGCAACAACCATGACAGGTCAAAATAACAGGACAACAAGTCAAAGCCAAAAGCTCGACAAATCTGGATACCAAAAAGCCAGATCGGCCAAAAACAGATATGGATCAAGAAGACAAAGATCTCTAATGACAAATCACAAGATCAAACACCAAAACAAAAGCAAGGAAATCGTGCATGAACGGGTAACAATATCACAAAATTGCAAGCTTTCACAATGCAGGTTTGGGCTCCAATGAAGTTGATTCAAGCACGAAAAAGTCAGGAATTCATTTGGATTCCAAAACAACCACAATATCAACTTTCAAATCCTGAATCCCGTCCCCAACCAAGCGTACAAGGGCTGAAGCAAAGGCCACTGTTGACTCACGCAACAAAAAGGTGGATCCCAAAGAAGTATCTTCAAACACAAACGAAGCACGGGCAAGTATGGGCTCCCAAACGAGCGTCAGCAACAAAACAGCCAATAATCGCAAAGAAATGGGTCCCAAAGAAGAACAACAAAACTGCTGTCAGTGCATCGCCGCTTGAATTCTTACAATTCTTCCTACAATTACAGTACAGTTAGAAGAGAGCAAGTCGCTTCAATCAAGCAACGATACAAAAGCTTCAAAGACCATTACATTGCTTAGAATAGGAAGCCTCGCCAACAAATGCCAATAAGCAAATTGCTTATACCCACATCTTGTACAACATAAATCTTTTCCATGCATTGACTGTGTATGCATAATAGGGCTACATTACAAGGCCTGCATAGGCACAAATTTTAATTTCCCAAGCACAACACATACCCTTTGTGATACCCTATCGTAAAGGATGACTGCAAATAGGAAGGGGGGTGGCATTCTGAATGCGGACCTAACATTATGACTATTAGAGGGAAATCTTTTGTGAGAGGCATTGAATTTTTGCGTTTTATTGTGATAATTTTTTGACGAAATTTAGAGTATATGCCCTCATAGTAGTGTTACAGAGGAGTATGGGGACAAAATCCATATATGAGCCCCTAGGGACATGTGTATAGTGTACATAGCATTTAGATTTCTATTTGAATGATTTTTCTTTTGTTGAGTTGTTTTAAGATTTTCTTTGTTTATTATTAAGAAAAAAATTATAAAAATCCATAATCCACATGAAGAAAAGACTGACGAGAGGCCTGAGCACTACAAAGAGAAGAAGGTACACGAAAACAATGAAACTTCACGAAGTATGTCTCAGCAACCACTACAACAGCCGAAGAACTTGTCACAAAGCAGTGTCAATATGCAACCGACCAGTCATACAAGTCAGAGTCGATTAGCTAAGCCACAAAATGAGTGAGGTGTTAGTCCAAAAGCTTCAAGTAATATTCTCTGTGGTCTAAGCGTCTTAGCTATTCTAGGTACTGCTCAAGCTGGAAGAGTTGAGCATATTGACGATGTGTCGCTCATGCTGGTATAGGTGAGCAAAAGAGTCGAAGTCTAAGTACTTAAGTCTGGTGAAGTGAAGAAGAAGGTACAAAAGACACTCACGTACTCAGCACAATGAGACACGAGTGGAGAAACTTCTACATCGACAACCCTTCTTGGAAAGGTGTAAGCTATTGAGACATCTTTTGCTGTCACATGTGCTACATTTATTCCTCGAAACAGCCATCATCTCCTTCTTTCACATTGCATGCTTTTGGTGACAAATTTCTCATATGCATATAGAGTGTCCCATAATTGGCACTTGCATCAGGCACTCTTTCCGTGTTTCACCCAAGAACTCACCTTTCATGAACATGTACTTCACGTTCAACTGCTCAACTCCAATAAGAGCGTATACCAAAGGCAATTTGTTTCCCACCGGGTTTTTTTCACTTTGGTCATCCATGTTTTAGACCCTAATCTAAAGACACCTATCACCATCCTCTTGTACATATTCCTTCTACATCAACAATAAGGAAATGCTACTCAAATCAATTGACAAATGAATTGGAGAACCAATTTGAGATCATAGCATACTTCTCCTCAATGGCAAGTCGAAGAATGGCCTACAATGACAAAGCTGCAGACAACAAAGACAACATGATTGCACAGGAACAAAGAAGTCCCCAATGAAGAAGAGCAGACATAAAAGTAATTAGAGGATCTCAAAAGATGAATGGTTATGATGATAGATGTCCACTCTAATGGATCATAGTTCTTGTTGTGGTTCGACAAAGTTACAAGCAGTGCAACAGATGAAGCCAAAACGACAGCAAAGACCACATCGCCATCGACAATCAGGTCATGTCGGGGACAACATGAACGCAGAAGGGGGGAGTGTTGACCGCTGGGTCAACAACACAACATAACTCAAGTTTTGTACCAAAGTCTTATCTTTTGCGAGTTATGAAATGCTGCGGATTATGGCTATAAACGTCATTTGTAATGAGTAGTTATTCTAGTTTCAGAAGCTGCGGTGCAATGGCACTTCTAGATTGTAAATACAAAGCCATTTGACCCTTTCAACCCCATTTTTGGTTAAACCTAAGGTAGCCTTAGTATATAACGTACCTAGGTCATTTTGTAAAAGGAGACTTTTAATCATAATCAAAACTTTAGCGCTGCCGTCTACTATGTGTGAGAGAGAAAGAGAGTGAGCGTGAGCTTATCCTCAAGCTTCGCCCGGCTCGCTCAACACATTGGAGATCCGACCGCACCATTGCTATAGGCTCGAGGAGAGCTACGCGACAACGCCAAGCATTCCACGCGAGACAAAGCGCACACGCCGATGCATCTACGAGCTATTTGTGGCCGTAAGTGTATCAAATGATGTCTGTTTTCTACGTTCTAGTAGTCTATAGAATCGTGGCGACATAAGCTACGCATAGGTAATCATAAATTTCAATTTTGGGCACTTTCAAAATTCTGCTCTGTCATCCTACGCGTTTTCCGCAGATGGGTTTAGATTGAGGGTTTTTAGTGTAGAAGCGTAGGGACAGGTGTATCCTAGTGAGGGGATGGTGTTCCTTAAGTTTCGTACGAATCTGGCATGATTAGGTGAGTTACCTTCCGTATGTGTGTATGTGGCTAGGTGGTGTAGTTGAGAGCAGTGAGGTTCTTGATTGTGGTATAGTTGGCCTTCCAGAGTGTTGTATGTGTAGGATGGTCTCAGACTGACAAGCTAAAGAGATTTCCTCCGTGTGCCTACCGTGTCATTTGTGTCCTCGATTGACATTATGTTGATCTAGGTAGTGTTTGCATGCACTTCATGGGTGTGTGAGTCGCTCCCGCAACACTACCAATTTACGTCCTTGTACTCTACCAATAGGATAGTATTTCCTCTTCAGCTTCACATAGTCCCCTACTTTGTTTACTAGTACTGGCTCATGTTTAGTTTGTTTCAAGGTTTGTGTCTTTAGTGTGTTTCGAGAAGCCTCAGGGTGAAGGAATTACCAACCCTTTTTTTTCCAAAATTTTCCCGACCTCGTCTCAAAGATGCGGTCTGATATGTAGTAACCCTAACAGAGTCAGTGTACAACGGATAGAGGATGATATCATCTCATGAAGAGTTTTAGTATCCATCATCTTAGGATTGGCTTTCCGTTGAGATGGGACTTTCCTTACCTCCGATCGAGTTTCAGGGTTACCAATAAATGAAGGTAAAGTCTTCAACGACTGCAATTTACTGTCTTTCGATATTGATGTGCTTGCATAGCCATACAATGATCGTATGTCATCTCGGTATAGCTCATGCTCCAAGTGTATTTATGGGATAGGAGGTGACACAAGTGTGGTACTTCCATCTTTTTTGTTACTAATATGTTCCCATACCTCTTCAGGCCATTGTTCTTCTACCTCCGGAATTGGTAGTGGTACTTGAGAATGCGTTCCATCTGTTGTATTGGCTACCACCCTCGTATCCAAAGGTGTTTCGTCTATAGGATTACGTAGGTTATTCTCTTCAATTCCCCGCCCCTCTAACTCCTGAATCTTTTCTTGTATGAGTACCTCAATTTTTGGACTCGTAGGAACTGATGGTTCCATAAGCACTTGAGCGGCTTGAATGAGCTCCTTGCACATCTTTAGCCTCTCTTTCTCATAGCCTGGATGAGGGTACACTAACCACCTATCATCTTGGGTTTGGTTAGGCTTTAGCTATGCCTCGTAACCTTTCAGAATTGCATCCAAAGGTTTGAACACCTTGTCTACTAAGACTGACCCTCGTGATGGAAGATTCGATGGTTTCTTTATCTCGTTGTTGTCCTTAAGGTCTCTTTCCCTTTGAAGTTGTTCCTCTGTTTTCAATAATTTGTTTTCCAATGCCATTTTTTTCTTTTCTCTTTTGGCTTTTATCTTGTTTTGTTTTTCCTTCTAGGATTTTCTAGGGGTTTGGACAAACAAGTTCTCTATCTCTGTTTGGCTGGCTGGGACGTTCCTTGCTACCTCATGTGCTTGAGCTCTAGTGATCGCGTTTATCAAAATTCTCGGTTCTGTTTTTGATCCACTTGAGCTTGGCACAATCCCTATTTTGTTCATGGTTGATTTTCCTTTGTTTTCAGGGTTTTTTGGGTAGTGTGGAATAAGATGGTCGGTCGTGCATCCGTCACAGAATCCAAAAAATTTCACCCATTCTCCTTTTTTTTCACAAACTCTAGCCCAGTGATCACCTCCACATTCATAGCATGGTCCTCTAGATGGTGGAGAAGCTTGTGGAGCTCCCATTGGTTGTCCTGTTCTAGGAGGGTAGCCCCTAGGTTTGTAGCCCTGATTTGCCATAAACATGAGCATATTCTCATCGACCAAGAAATCATTTTTAGTTGGTTGTGCTATGTATGAAGGCTCGAGCATTTCTTTAGGAATTATCCATGGATTATGTCCCTCTGGAGCATATGCATTCCTATCAATTTCCCTTTCATAAGTATTGTCTGAATCTTCGCGGTATGAGACTACCTGGATCATACTCTGATCAGAAGGTGGTTCTACGGGTTAAGAAATCCTTATCATAGCCCTATTTTCCTGGGGTAAAGGAGGTTGATGTCCCAACACAGGTTGAGATTTTTATTGACCTAAGATTGTGTTATTTGGCCCCACTTGGTACCTTGGAGGGGGCAGAAGTTGTTGCTCCCCACGTGGTCCATATTGTCTCTCTCTAACATAGTTCCGATTATAGAAACATTCATGAGTTTCATGGTTTGTCCATTTTTATTCTTTAGCATACCATTTCAATATTTGTTGTATGTCTACTCCTGGCCTTTGTTGAAGGTTGCACCATTGCGTTGAATGATCTCCTCCACAAGTATCACATTTTTGGGTGGGCGGTTATCGTGTGTTTGGGTTCGTCCTGTTTCCTTGGTTTATCCTCCTGGTCACTTCCTCGATCATTCAATCAACGTCTAGCACAGTTGGGTTTTGCCCTCCTAGTTTTGTCATGGACTCCCTCGTGGTTAATGAGGTGCTACTAGTCCCTTGATCTGTGTCTTCAGTCACCTCCCCATATGCTTTGTAGTTATCTACAAGATACAACACCTCTTTCGTGACTTGCTCAAAGGTTACACATGCCTTCAAGTTCAAGTCCTTTTTGAGCGTGTCATTTTGCAATCCTTCTATAAAAAGTACTGATAGTCTTTCATCTTGAGGTAGTTCTCGAGCAAGGCATCTTTCTATGTACTGCTTGAAATGAAGCGATGCTTCCTTAACTTTCTCTTTTCCTTTTTCCTAAATGCATAGATCTGAGAGATAGTGTTATGATTGATCCTATTTTTGGAGAATTACTCAATGAATTCTCAGAGAAGCTGCTCAATAATTGGGAATTCCAAGCTTTTTAATGGTTGGAACCAAGTCACTGTAGTACCTTGCAATGTCAACCCAAATCCTTCATATTAAGTGTGGAAATCAGTTACCTGTTCCGCTCTCAATACTTGTTTGAAGATCAAAACATGGACATACGTATCTCCAGATATGATACTTTTTGAGTAAGCATTTTTCCACCTGAGATGGTCGCATACGCATGGCCTCTGCAACCATCCTAACAACTCCTGGTCCCCCTGGTGTGGCTTCTCTTGGTTCATAATCTCCTCTTGGTACTAACAGTGGTATCCTATCCGCTATACGTTCATCAAGTTGATCTCATGTAATAGTCGGAGGGATTCCAGTGGTGTAAGTGATGTCAGGAACAATACTGCCCCTATGTGTGTTCATGGAAGCCCTAGACGTTGTCGATCCTAAAGGTTCTGCTTTTGGGACTCTTTCATGTCCATAAGAATCCTCCACTCTGGTTCTCACGGAGCTCTCATGTACAGTCTCAGGTCTGATGTGAATAGTTGTGGTTTTTACCTCTTCCGAATTTACGTAGTATTGGTGGAGTGGTCCTCCAAAATATGTATATCTCTCTAACTTCTTTTGATCCATTGGAGAGTACTTTCAACCATACTTGTCCATTATGACCACCTGAATACTTCTGCCCTTCATGTACGTGTAAACATACAAGTTTTTTCGGTCTGTTAATTCGTTGATGCAAGGCTCGTCACATCTGTTAATAGAGTGTTTGTTCTCCATTAATGAACTTATAAAGCCCCACATATGTGTTGTCTCTGCTAAGGCGCTCTATCTCATTGGTGCACCTGAGTACCGCATTTTGTTTCTCCATTTTGGGTGGTGCATCAGCCAACTCATTATCTACCTTGTCCTTGGTGCCGGTCATTCCCCATTTATCCGCAATAAAAGGATTATGAACCACTAAGTACATCATTCTCTCTTGGTTGAAATATCTATCCCCGTCATAATCAACATCTACAAGGTCTCTAAACTCGCTCCTCTTATTTTCCAACTTAACACAGTAGCGGTCCATTCCATCCTTATAGATTTTGGCTTTAAGCACATTTTTAACTTGAAACTTCAAATACAACAATTTCACATCAGATGTAGGCTGAGAAGGACATGCACCCATCGAAGCTGTTCCCTTAGGATTTGACTTGTTAGAATCTTCAGTCATGAGGCTCTATGATCTCTTAGACACATAGGAACTACCCAGCCCTTTTTTTTCCTTCAGCCATGAGGCTGAGTAGCATCTTCTAGTACCTGCAACCTGTCAAGAATTTTCTTGATAGCTGTAAGCTTACAGCCGTTCTTGTTAGTTCTTACTTTTGTTCGACAAAACTTAGCACACAATTCCCTACACAACCTCAACAATTTTGATCCAATTTCAATTTTGAAAGAAGCACCAGGTTGCTATGGACTAGCTCCTTGTATGGTAAGTTTCTGTCTCTGTTCATGGATCACGATCCATGTTAAAAAGCTAGTTGAACTTTTGTTGCTAACATCGGATTTAACATGATTAAGAGGTCTCCCGGTACCAATTTTTTTAGAAATGAATCTTTGGATTGGAGGCTAAGTTTATTTTGTAACTTTGCCTGAGCTTCTGTCAGTTTTGAGCGGTTGGAATGGTTTCTTGCATTCAATTTCAACTCTAGAAGGACCACTAGACTCTCTGTGATGCCCTCTAGCTATGGTACTAGTTTGGTATCAGTTTGTGTCAGGGGAACATGGATCGCGATCCATGTTTCTTTGTGTCAAAATACACTAAATTTTGTCCCACAGCTACTCCTTGTCCTAGTGATGTTGACTATATGGTTTTTAAATGATTTAAAGATTTTTAGGACAGACAAAAGTCAATTTTAGGGTTTATTTCAGTGGTTTCCCCTTGATATAATTTTTGCCACCTTTTGCCCTCTTTTTGAATTTTTCTGATAATGGTTCTTTAGGATAAAGTGCTACAATTGTTATCACTTCCCTGCTTGCCTTTTATCACCTCAAACTTCGAAAAAGGTGCATGGATTGCGATCCATGTTTGGCAAGATTTTTGACTGACACTTTGTGAGCTGATCACACAAGGTATGATGATGCTATTCCCCAAGTCTTTTTGGATTTGATCAGTCTTTTCCAAGTGAGAAGCAAGATTTTGTGTCTGTTTTGCGGTTTTTTGCAAACCACTCCTTTTCTGGTATTTTGACCAGCTTTTTTCACTTTTTGAAAGTTGTGCAACTAGTAATTTGGAGTACACTAGTCAAATCTTACTATCAGATGTCTACCTGGAACATGGATCGCGATCCATGTTGAGAAGCATCTGGACATGAAATTTGGTTTTGTTGGTTTTGTTGATACCTTGCTTCTAGTTGGTCCCCGGATTCTCATCCCTTTTTGGATTTGGGCAAGCAAAAGTTCAATTTTTTTCTATTTTCCCCTTTTTCCAAGGTTGTGGTCTGCTCACCCCAATCTTTTGATTTCTACGATCTTCTAGCCCTCTAATTCTCACCAAACTCAAGGTTCTGATGCCTGAGAGCCTGTTCTCAGCAAGGAAATAATTTTGGCAGATTTGGCCAAAAAGCTACATGGATCACGATCCATGTTGGATAGGCAAATTGGAAGTTTTTTGCATAGTCTTTTCCAACAAGTGTTTTTATCCCCTTCTTGAAAGTTTTATTGGGTTTGGTCCAGTTTTGAAGCTTTGACCATCACTTCTTCAACTTTTCAGAGTTATGGTCTTCAACACCAAAATAAGGTTTTTGCCAGTTTTTCCCGCGATCCTTTTGGCCACAAATGATGGTGTAATTTGTTTCCTAACCTACTCTTATAAACTGAAATGAATCTGCGAACATAGTTGAACTTAACCGTACGAAAATAAAAACAACTGTGTGGTGGAACAGCCCTTTCCAAGCATGTGAAAAATCAAAGAATGCAATACTATCTTGTACTTCACTCACAACTTTCTTTGCTCTTAAGAAATAGCACTGGCTAGTCTCGGACTCCAGTCTCTATCAAGCACTAAACCTACGTCTAGTTGCTTCACTGTCTATGGGTAAGCAGAACGGGTATCAAAAGCTTGAAGACATATTTTTTTTTATTTTATTTTTTTTTGTACACTGAGTCACACCACGAGAGGATCGGTTTCCCCGACAGCGGTGCTAATGCTAGCGGGTCACCGTGATGGACGTCTGCAGCATAGCTCTTTTGTACTAACATAATGTCAATAAGCAAGTAAGCTACTCGAGCTGTGGCACGGAGACTTAATGAGAGTGTCAATCTCACCAAAGTGAACTCAAGGGCTACTCGTTTTACGACAAAAGCAAATCAACCACTTCCTAGTCAGACAATCAATATGCGTACAATCTCACCACTTTACGTCATCACGTCTTTTTGATATCCAAACGAATCCGGAATGCCACAAAACTTAAGGGGAGGTATCACAACACTTAAGGGCTCAATCCTACCAAGTTCTATCACCATCTGGGAAGGTACATAAATCACGATCCATCACAAAAAATGTTTAGAAAACTGAAACAAAAGTACTTGGAAAGGTCTTCCTTAAGCATAGAAACACTTATCCATGGTCAAAACATTAAAAAAAAAAATTTTTACCCCCAAATCAATGCATTTATCTCACAAACAATGTGTCACAAACCACAGCAAAATTGGAAATGATTACACTTAGATTGTAGAGTAAGAGGCAAGGAACGCAATGTGCTATTCAGAATTGAATTCTGATTACCAGGTCAGGAGAAAAGAAGATTACAAGTTGTAGTTACAAGAAGCCTCCACAGTGCACGTTTTTTCCTTCTAGCTAATAATCCTTCTTTCTTCAGGGTTTTGACTTTAAAAGTTAGAGGGATTTCCCATGGCCATCCGGCCTCTTACAAGGGTGTAGACTCAAAGAAATAAAGAGGGTATTGTCTAATCACATCATGATTACAACTCATCTTAGGCTGAATTACATAGCTTTCTTCGAAAAAAATAGAGTGTCCATAGGGTTTGGTGTGCATATGTTTGTATGCACCTGTATCCACCAAACAGTGGCAAAGTTCATATTTGAGCACACCTATTGCCACTTTGGCACAGCTCTAGAGATGATATCTGATAGGGGACCAGGTTTCAGAGGCGACTTGGTGGGAGAACTGAAGAAAAAGCTAGGCATCACACACCAACACGCAACTCCAAACTATCCACAGTGCAATGGTCTAGTGGAAAAGGTAAACGATAAAATCATCACAAATCAGGTGAATAACCACACAAGTAATTGGGATAAGCATCTCATGGCCACTCTTTGGGCCTACTGCAGGACATTCCAAACATCACTAGGTTTCACCCCTTTCCATCTGGTATAGGAAAAGAGGACATTCTACCCATTGAGGTGCAAATAGCCAGCTTGTGAGTCATGGCTAGCCAATTACAGTGCCCAATTGCCCATTTCTGCAACCACATCTTGGTTCTAGGAAGGCTTCAGCTAGACAATGAAGATGTGATCAACTACTATGTGACACAAGCATAATGACACCCACTCACATTCAATCAAAGGCTTAAGGAAAAGGGTATGAAGAAAGGCATGTTAGTGTTGAGAAGATACGACAACAGATTCGACACTAGGAAAGATAGGAAGTTTCAACCCAAATGGGAACGGCCATTCATCATCAAGAGGCGATACGCCAATGGTAGCTACAAATTGATGGAAGCAAATGGTCGAATTCACAATACTAGAGTCAATGGATGGAGTCTCCAAAGGTATTTCTGAAGGTTTGATACAGAGTTCATGGTAGATATTCTAGAGGAGGGAGAACCCTCCAACTCCGCTGCTAGAGAATCAAAAGCAGGGCTAGAGGCATGAATGCCTCTAGGTAGAGGGGGAGGTCTAAATGATGCATGCTTTTTATGATCCTCCCTTGAAAGTGCATTCTGATATAATCAGAATGCATGCTTTTTATGATCCTCCCTTGAAAGTGCATTTTGATATAATCAGTAGCTAGAAAATGACTCTAGACCAAGGAGGCTCCAACATGGGTGGAATCACACTTATTGGAATTTTAGGATCAGGTGGGACACTGTCAAGAAGTGCCATGGGCAAGAAACCTCATAAAGACCATCTTGGTGGCACCATAAAAAAGAGAGGCTAGCTATGGAGTATCTGGGACAATGGCAAGGAACACCATCAGATGTCATCATATTAGCCAAGGTCTATTCTTATTATGCAACCCCCTATGCCTACACCTTTAGAGAATATGGAACAATTCAAGCATCTCTACAGATACGATCGTCCGCATCTCCATGATGTGTGGCACTATGCAAGATGTCAATTTGGGCATTAGAACTCATGATCGCATTGCAAGGTTAGGGTGACAAATGGTGAGTAGGTAATGCATTAAAGATTAGTGTAATGTACTTAGGACAAGGAAGCTCTTAACGGTCTCTTGATGATAAAAAAGGGTATCTTTGGATGCACAATACTTGTGTCTTGACATCATATGCGAGACAAGATGCTCTCAGGGGATTCACTCTATATACAAATTGGGATGCCACCTGCGAGCGAACAACTTTGACAAAACCCCTATATACGACTCATATTAGGGAATATGACCCCCCTTTCTACGCTTATACAACAATCAATGAAGAAAACTATCATACCCCTATCTTACATATAAAATTTTGACATACCCCTAGCTTGCTCTCACTCTATGGAGGACTCTCTCTGTCTCTCAAATTCTCCTCTTGTTGGGCGCCACCATTCTCCCTCTCTCTCTCTCTCGTCCATTATCAGAAGCAAATGATGCTCTCTCTCTCTCTCTCTCTCTCTCTCTCTCTCTCTCTCTCTCTCTCTCTCTCTCTCTCTCTCTCTCTCTCTCTCTCTCTCTAGTCCAGCAAGGCGACAACTCTCTCTCTCCCACTCCCTTGGACGAGTTCAATGGCCAGAGCAAGCTCACACTCCCACCACTACACACACACACACACACACACACACACACACACATCCATTATCAAAAGGTTCCATCTAGCTCCCTCTTTTACTCTCTTTGGTGGCAGAAACACACACACACACACACTCACCCTCAAAACCCACCCTCCAGTCTCATCAATCTCTCTCTCTCTCTCTCTCTCTCTCTCTCTCTCTCTCTCTCTCTCTCTCTCTCTCTCTCATTTTGTGTCGACATCAAGAAAATTCATCTTTCTCTCTCTGTCTTTCTATACACACACAGACACACACCCACACACACTCGTTCATACTCTAATCTCATGTTCTCTCGCTCTCTCTCAGCCTCACAACAAGAAAGAATCTAGTTTTACTTGTGATTGACATACACACACACACACACACTCACAACCACATACATACACTACACGAATAAGCACACGTACATAAACACATGTGCACCGACAATGAACACACATGGCATGCACAAGAAGGAAAAAAAAACAAAGAGGATTGACATGGACGCATCGACAGACGAAGAAGGATGACACCAAAAACACGTGATGGTGACAAAAAATCAAAGAATGACGCCAAAGGCATGCCCCAACCGGCACCAAAATTGAATAGCGCACTATACTAACGCACCAATGAAGCGTGCGATTCATTGGCATCTCATCCACGATGCACTTCCTCGGTAAGAGCCGTAGGGTAATTCATTTTCTGTTATCCAAGGCAAACTTTGTAAAAATTATTTGTATATCCCACATCTCTCTAGGTGATGGTCACAAAGACCTACCTAGGAGAATTCATTTTCTTGTTTCTCCCACAACAAAGCACCGGTCAACCATCCGGGACCTGGCTGCTTGCTTTGTCTCTCCAACTTAGGGCCCTAAATCTAATTAGTTTATACTAAAATAAGAAGCCTGCACCTATGAAAGTGCATTGAGAGGTCACTATCAGGGGACGGTCAGCACTTGAAAGACAAGTCATGCACACCCACTCACTCCAAGGGTCCCTATGCACAAGCGTAGGATCTCTGTACACATGAAATTTTCCTAGAGAATGCACTATAGGCTCTCTCTCTCTCTCTGCGATTTCCATCTCACCAAAACGAAGGGTTTTATAAATTCCATCTTGAATCAAGTTTTCCGTCATATTCCGAAGGGTTTTCATCTCCTCCGTTCATGTCTCTCTCTCTCTCTCTCTCTCTCTCTCTCTCTCTCTCTCTCTCTCTCTCTCTCTCTCTCTCTCTCTGTGTGTGTGTGTGTGTGTGTGTGTGTGTGTGTGTGTGTGTGTGTGTGTGTGTGTGTGTGTGTGTGTGTGTGCGGTGTGATGGGTTAGAATCGTTGATGTCCGTGTCCTAGTCGCTCAAAGCTAGGTGGTGTCCCTTAATCACTCCCCGTGACAATTTTTGCATGCAGGGGCCTGGCGTAGAGACTGTTGGTGTCGGTTTTGCCTTGAACCTGTCAACGTAAAACCAAGAATACATTTCAATCAGTTAGAAGCAGCATGAAAATTGTTGCATACCCTTGCAAGTGTGCATTTATTATGTTGTTCCCACCTTTTTTCTATTTAGAATATTTTACTTATTTTTTCCTTTAGTATTAGTAAAATTATCTAGTTATCTTCAAGCAATCACATATACTCGTCCAAGCATCTCCATATCCTCGTGCCAAGACTTGGGTATCCTGTCTCCTCCGCCATGTGTGGAGGCGGCACCTTGATGCAATTTTTAATTATTGTTTCTCCTTATTTTGCGTGGAAAATGATTTAAAGATAATCTAATTTAGTTTCCTTTTGAATCAATAAACCAAGAATCAGAGCAAAGATCCTAATGAGGACAATTGCGGAATAGCCCATTCAGCTTCCTAGCCTTTCCAAGGTTCCTTTTGACCAAACAATTAGAAGAGATCCTTGATTAAATCACATCCTCCTCCATTATTATAATCCCTTCATGGATCCATTTTCCTTTCTCCTTTTCTTGTTGGAATCGGGCCTACTCAAACTAGGCCGATTTCCAGACACATCCGTGAGTCCCTATCACCCGGCCAGGACTCACTCCCATGCATCCCATTTCTAGGGTAGTGAATGAACCTTAGCTCAAAACATAGACCAATGGTTATCAATCCTAGCCAAAAAGGACCATCTCTGCATCCCACATGTAAACCCCTACGTCAGACTTTTTCCAAACATGTAATACAAAGTTCACACTTAGATATTCTATGTTATGCTAGGGCTATCCACGTCAAATCTTCTCAGTAGAATTTTTATCCTAATTAAAATTTAGAGCGAGTTCCTTGAACTATAATCCCTTAGTTCCTATTTGCTTTCAATGTCTACTCAAATAAGACCTTAAGAAACCAACAAGTTGCTTGGAATTTTAAGGTTTTGTCTCAACATAAGTTTCACGTTAGCCACATCATAAACGACGTAAGTTTCACGTTAGCCACATCATAAACGAATCCCATATATTTTCTTTGCATCACTTGCCATCCATGGGGAATCTCCATGGAAATGATGGGAGTTTTATGTTCGAGCAACACGGGCCTCACTTCCATGAAGCTATCCCCTTACTCCCCCTTTGAATTCCCAAAAAAAAACTTGAAAGTAGACAAACTTGAAATGAACAATGCACATGATTTCTTCGATGAGTTTTTCTTTGGTGTGATCTATGCGTGGTAAACATAAGACTTCAAAATTCACCAACTTGCAATCTTGAGACTAGTAATCAAGAAACTTCCTTTGAGTGCTTATGCAAGAGTGAAACCTTCCATGTATGGTAGTATAAGCGTTAAAAAAAAATTGCAAAGTTCCTAAGAGTGGGCATGCTAGTGTAGTGAAAAATGCTCATGTAATAGTGTATGAATGATTCACAAATTATTTTTTAAGAAGGGATTTAGGTATACCTTGCTACTATGGAGAGGATTATACTTTGTATCTCTAGGATAGGTTTAAGGGTTTGGGATTTTTCCAATTTGCAAGAGTGGGGGGGATAACCTTAATTGGAAGAAATTTCCACTTCCAAGGAAAAATCCTTTGATTAAGATAGAGCTAGCCTTCAAAATTTAACTCTCCTTGAGATAATTAGTACTACCTTATTTGTATCACTAAAAAAATATTACACACATGCTCTTTTTCTCTTTGAAAAAAGAAAATTCCTATTTCTTAAATTAACTTGTGAACCTTTCACAAGAGCATTCTTTTTAGAGTAAATTATAATGCCACTTCGAATAGAATGGTTAATTGCAAAAAAAATCAATACTTAATTGCCTGTGATTATGTAGCAATTGTCTCGTGCATCTTAAAAATAGAAAAAGATATTTTTGGCAGGGTTTAAGGGTACTCATAGATATTATTCATCATCCAACATGCATGCTATTTTAGCATGATCTCCAATCACCTATGGTTAAAGAAAGTGCTTTCTACTCTCTCTATGCCATATTAGTCTGGTAATCTAGAGAATGGAACTTGAAATAAAAGTCTAATCTCCAATTACCTATGGTGAAAGAGAGTGCTTTCTACTCTCTCTATGCCATATTAGTATGGTAATCTAGAGAACGGAACTTGAAATATAAGTATGATCTCCAGCTACCTATGGTTAAAGAGAGTGCTTTCTACTCTCTCTATGTCATCTTAGTTCAGTAATCTAAAGAACTTGAAACAACGGAACTTGAAAAACACCAAAGTTAGTGGTTAGCAACATTGTTAGTTGACAAGAGAAAATTAGTAATTTTTATTTCTAAGAAAGAGGAAAGTTTGCTTATGTGAACGTGAGAGCTTAAGTATGAATTAATGTAGAAAGAAGATTAGACCAATGTTTAAGGTGTGCAATGGCATGAAGATGACAAGGAAGACATTACCTTGGTGTGTATGTTAAGAATCTTCTCCTTGATTTGGGTGATTAAAGAAGCTTTTGGATGTAGTCGACTCTCTCCCTCTTTAAGACCACTAATTGTGCTACTTGGAAGGAGAGAATGGAAAGAGGCAAGAGAGATTCAAGCTACGGAAAGCTTAGGGGATATGAGAAAGTGTAATGGGAAGAACAAGATCAAGTTATAGGGAGCATGTTTATGGTTTTGACCATGGATTCTCTTGGAGAGGAGGTGTGTGTAGGAGATGTGTTCGGGAGGTGTGTGTGTATTGCAAGAGGCTTTGTTATGGCTTCCTTAACCTTCTCTACAACCTATTCTCTAGTTGCATCCTCAAATGAAGGAGAGAAGTGAAAAATGAGAAGACAAGCCCTCTTTTTATGAACATTTTTGATAGGTGCTTTCACTTATCTTCCTTATCTTGATAGCTTATCTTTCTTTGATAACTTATCTTACTTATCAAAACTTTCTCAACAAGTTACTTAATCACCTGTCATGCCAAGGGTAGGACTAGACGGGCACGGTCTGGGCAATGTGCCGGACACACATGCAGTAAAGGGGTCTATATATGGAAGAGGGCCAGGGGCCTATATATAGGATGGTTGGGAGGTTATTCGCATGTCTGTCTACCCGCTGGTCTTACATTGGTATCAGAGCCATGGAGAAGGGGGAGGAAGAAGAAGGGGGAAGGTGGAGCCATGGCGGAGGAGAAAGCACGGACTTCTCTCTCTCTCTCTCTCTCTCTCTCTCTCTCTCTCTCTCTCTCTCTCTCTCTCTCTCTCTCTCTCTCTCTCTCTCTCTTTAAGGGTGTTGGGGTATAACGCCCAATATGGTCGCCTAGGTAAGTGGGCGGGCCGCCAGGTATGTACACATATTCTTTTGTAAAAACCTAAAAGAACTCACTATGCTCTACACATTACAATAGAGCGAGTTCACCATATCGTCGTGCTCTTCTTCTCGCACTCTCTCTCGCGTCGCACTTCCGCTCGTACTCCTTCAACTGGTATCAGAGCTCAGATCGAGGCTCATGGCAGCACTGCAGGAGGCTAGAGTCACCAGCTCAGATTGGAGTGAAATTCGACAGGCGAAGACACGGCCCCAAATCCTATGGGCGAGCCCAAAGGGCGCGCTGTTCTCAGAATTTCATTCTGAGGTCATCTCGGCCACCGTTCGGCTTCGACAAAGGTCTGCGCAGGCCATTCTCGACTACGTGGTCTCGGCGGGTTTGGGGTTTTCGACCTACAACTGCAGGTGCTGAGGATATCGACACTCCCAGAGTGTTGATTTGTGGCTGTCTACACATCGAAGGACGGCTCACAGTTCTTGGAGGCGTGTCACATACGACACGGGCGCATCTACACACAGACTGTAGGCGACATCAACTAGTTCATCAGGTAGCTTGTGTTTGCTGCTTGATATTCCAGATTTCATCCTGACATTGCAGGTACTTCCACATGGGATGTATTGTCAGAGATGATGTATGTTTGTTGAGGGTTTGCTAGCTGTGAGTCACGCAGCAAACAACCGCCGCAGCGGTTACAGCATATAGTGGGAAATTTGTGGATGTATGACTTTGTGGAAAGTCTATGTACTGTCAGATTTACTGCAGCCTTTGTTGAGGGTCGAGTGAGGTTTTATTGAGCTGGGGGATTCTCGAATGTTGAGATCCTTTCGGTGATACGGGTCTTGGAGCGATCCCTCGAGCACCCTTAGATAGGCAGCTAGGATGTATTGACTGTGAGTTAGAAAGTTGGGATTGCATCTTTGCTTTACTGCCATTAAGGCATTGTCACAGTCTATGCTTACAGGACAGTCAGAGACAGTACAGGTGCAGGACAGGTTTACCCATAGCTTACAGTGTCAGAGAGACAGTGTTTTTGAGCTGTTTTTGGTCTGTTTTTTGAGTACACCAGAGCCATTTTACAAAGGAGACTCTGCCAAAATTTATGCAAAATCTGAAGCTTTCTTGGTTCATTTGACAGGTTGATATTGGTTTAGAGGTCAGTTTACAGGGGAAGCTCTGCCGAATTTTTCCGAGGAAAGTAAACCACTGTGAAGCGTAGCTATGGCTGGATCACAGGACACTGCTCTTTACAATATCAAGAAGCTGGATGGAACCAATTTTCCATTGTGGAAGAAGCATATTTGGCACATGTTGGTACAAAAGAAGCAGATAAAACCTATAAATCTCAAGGGGATAAAACCAGAAGATATGGACGAAGATGAATGGAGCGAAATGGATGAATTGGCACTTTCTACCATTATGCTGACTTTGGCAGAAAGCGTTTACTTCAATGTAGCAGACGAGATGTCGGCTTATCAAGCATGGTTAAAGCTGAGTGATCTTTATGAGAAGCACAGTGCACCTTCACAGGTATACTGGCTTAAGAAGCTTTTTGACTTGAAGATGAAAGAAGGGACACCTATGTCCAATCATCTGAATGAATTCAACACAATCTATAGTCAGTTGTCAGCTCCAGGTGTCAAGTTTGATGAACCTGTTAGAGCTATGTTCCTGTTGATCACAGTGCCGAAAAGTTGGGACACTTTTCGCACAGCTTTGAGTAATTCTGCACCTCCAGATGGTTTGAACATAGCAGGTGTAGAAGGAAGTCTGCTTACTGAAGAAACCAATAGAAAGACAATGGACAAAGGCAAAGGAACAGCCTTAGTTGTCAGGGAAAGGACCAAAGAAAAGTACAAAGGTGGAAAGAGGAATCAGTCTCGTAGCAAGTCCCGCATTGCTAAAGGCAAGAGTGACATAGAATGCTACCATTGTGGCAAGAAGGGTCACATGAAAAGAGACTGCAGAGAATCGAAAGTAGAAAAAGGCAAAGAGAAAGCTGAAGACCATGGTGAGAAGAACAAGTCCTCAGTGAAGATTCAAGAAATAAATGTGACAAACAGTGTTGCAGAGGATGACAGTCTAGTGTCAGGAGACATCTACTTCTTGAAGAATACAATGGACTCAGCTCTTCTTACAGCATCTGATGGAAATGCACTGAGTGACTGGATTATAGACTCAGGGGCATCACTTCATGTGTCTCCAAACAAGGACTGGTTTACCTCTTATGTGACCACTAAAGATCATGTTCGGCTAGGCAATGGGCAGACATGTGAGATCTTATGTGTTGGAGATGTTCAATTGAAGTTTCAGAATGGCTCTTCTTTCACACTGAAGAATGTGAGACATGTTCCCGCAATTACAAAGAGCTTGATCAGCACAGGTTTACTTGATGATGCTGGCTACGTCACCACTTTTGGACAGAACATGTGGAAGATATCCAAGGGTTCTATGACAGTAGCACATGGAGTAAAGTCTGGAGGACTTTACATGATTTATGTATCAAATGTCTCTAAAAATGTAATCAATGTAACCGAGCAGCAGAACATTTCTTTGTGGCATAGCCGGTTAGGACATATGTCCAAGAAGGGAATGGAAATCTTATCTCGTTCTGGTAATTTGCCTGGCTTTTCATTTAATGATTTTGAATTCTGTGAACATTGTCTCTATGGTAAGCAAACACAGCAGCCACATAAGCATAGAAGCAGTAGAAGAGATACACAGTTGGCACTTGTTCATAGTGATTTGTGTGGACCTATGCCTAACCTATCTTTAGGGGGAGCTTCTTACTTTATGACATTTATAGATGATTACTCGAGGAAAGTATGGGTTTACTTTCTCAAGCACAAGGATGAAGCGTTTAGTGTTTTCAAAACGTTTGTGACACTTATGGAGAATTAGAGTGGCAAGAAGCTTAAATGCTTACGCACTGACAATGGTGGAGATTATGTTTCAAAGGCCTTTCAGGACTTTTGTGAGTCAAAAGGTACAAAACGTGAACTTACTGCTCCTTACAATCCTCAAAATGGTGTTGCTGAGAGGATGAATAGGACCATACAAGAGAAGGTCAGAAGTATGTTGTCTAATGCACAGCTGCCAACTGGGTTTTGGGCTGAAGCTGTATCAACAGCTGTTCATCTTGTAAATAGATCTCCTAGCAAGGTTTTGCAGAAGGATTCAGTGCCAGAGATGGTATGGTCAGGCAAAATGCCCTCATACAAGCATCTCAGAGTCTTTGGCTGTGAGGCATATACTCATGTTCCAAAGGAATTTAGGAACAAACTTGAGCCAAAGAGTAGAAAGTGCATCTTTCTAGGCTATGGTAATTCTGGTGAGATGGGGTACAGACTTTGGGATCCCGAATCCAGAAAGGTTGTCCGCAGCAATGATGTTCACTTTAATGAATCCAAATATCATTCTAAACCAGAGAGGGTTGAGGAGATTAGAAGAGTTGTCTTCCAAGAAGATGGACCTGCACGTGCAAGAAAAAATGTCAGGGCTCAAGAGGAGCAAGGACAGGATAGAGTGGAACCACAGGTTGTGGCTGAGCCTGAGCCACCTATTGTGCGTAGATCTCGACGTGTCAGGCGAGCTCCTCATAGGTTTGTTCCATCTATGAATTATGTCATGTTGACTGATTGCAATGAGCCTTCATGTTACAAGGAAGAAGTGCAAATGAAGGACTCCGGGAATTGGAAATTGGCCATGCAGTCAGAGATGACAGCTCTGCATAAAAACAAGACATGGAAGCTAGTCAAATTACCACAGGGCAAAAAGGCTCTACCTTGTAAATGGGTTTACAGGTATAAGATCACCGCTCATGATAGTCAGCCAAAGTACAAAGCAAGGCTTGTTGCCAAGGGCTTTAAGCAAGAACAAGGCATTGACTTTGATGAAGTCTTCTCTCCGGTGGTCAAGATGACTACATTGATATGCTTTCTTGCATTGGTTGCCATATTAGATTTGGTGTTGCACCAAATGGATGTCAAGACAGCGTTCTTGCATGGTGATTTAGATGTGGAAATTTACATGCAGCAGCCAGAAGGGTTTGTTGGGAAAGGCAAGGAAGATTGGGTATGCCGGTTGTTAAAGAGTCTTTATGGATTAAAACAATCACCGAAGGCATGGTACCATAAATTCCACAAGTTTATGATTTCTCAAGGCTACAAACGTAGTGAGTTCGATCACTGTCTATATACAAAGAAGGCTAAGGATGGCAGTTGGCTGATCCTTATTTTGTATGTGGATGACATGTTGATTGCTGGCAAGCACTTGGAATAAATTTCAGCTTTGAAGTCAAAGATGGCAAAATCGTTTGACATGAAAGACATGGGTGAGGCAAGTCATATACTTGGTATGCGCATTGAGAGAGACAGATCAAAGAAGTTGATTTGGTTATCTCAAACAGATTATATTGACAAGGTTTTGCAACGTTTCAATATGGAGAAGGGAAAGGGACTGAGTGTTCCACTGCCACCATATGTGAAACTTAGCAAACAAGATTGTCCAGTGTCTGAGGAAGAACAGGCTGAAATGGATAAGATTCCATATGCGTCTGCAGTGGGTAGTTTGATGTATGCAATGATTGCTACTCGCCTAGACATTGCATTTGCAGTGGGATTAGTAATTCGATACATGTCAAACCCAGGCAAGAAACATTGGGAGGCAGTGAAAGGAATATTGAGATACCTGAAAGCTACAAAGAGTACGCGTATATGCTATGGGAGTTAGGAGCTAAGTGTAAAGGGTTTTATAGACTCAGATTATGCAGGTGACTTAGACAACCGAAGGTCTACGTCAGGGTATGTCTTTACATTGGCTGGTGGAGCAGTATCATGGCGTTCTAGATTACAAGATTGTGTTACGCAGTCTACTACAGAGGCTGAATATGTTGCAGCATCAGAGACATGCAAAGAATCAATTTGGCTTAATCGACTAGTAACAGATTTGGGAATCAAAGAAGAGATGCCTGTGTTATATTGTGATAGTCAAAGTGCTATACAATTGGCTCGCAATCCAATTTATCACTCAAAGACAAAGCATGTGGATGTGAAGTATCATTTCATCAAGGAAATGCTCGAGGATAAGCAACTTCAGCTTGTCAAAGTTCACACCACAGTAAATCCTGCTGATCTACTTACAAAAGGACTTCCCTCAGAGAGCTTTGCGCATTTTTGCAAGCAGTTAGGTGTAGGGTAGTACATCACTTCTCTACATCTCTTGTATATTAGCTTGTATAGTAGCTTCTCTCACACTTAAAGTACCACATTGGACTTTAAGTGGGAGGTTGTTGGGGTATAAAGCCCAATGTGGTCGCCCAGGTAAGTGGGCGGGCCGCCAGGTATGTACACATATTCTTTTGTAAAAACCTAATAAGAACTCACTATGATCTACACATTATAGTAGAGCGAGTTCACCATATCGTCGTGCTCTTCTTCTCGCACTCTCTCTCGCGTCGCACTTCCGCTCGTACTCCTTCAAAGGGAATAATGAAAATCTTCTAAGAAGATTTTGATACATGTTTTGCTCGTGAGTCAGCCTGAGCCAAGGTGCTATAACTCTCAGCTAGCACGTAGCTAAGATGCTACTCAAATTAGTCTTCATTGGTTCGTCCATTGAACACCAATTTGCACAAGGGCTATGAGCCACAAAAGCTAAGCGCCATTGTCAGGCCAAGGGTAAGACCCAACTATTGGCATTCTTTGGGTGATTGCTTTCAAGAGTGAACAGAACTACCCAGGGAAGTATACATTGACGTTAATGGACAAGCAAGGGTCTTGTCATTCAGGATGTTTACAATGTCATTTTTGCACTACATGTTTTCAGTGCGACACTCAAGTTGAGTTTTTGATAAATCTTCAACTCACAGCAGCTGATCTTTACAAGGAAGTATAGATGCAGCAATCAGTTGAGATAGCATGGCTGTCCACAAAAGCTAGGCAGTTCACTTGTGTGGATTTCTTGCTCTCTCTATAGCACTACGGAGTGTCTATGGACATATTGTTTGGGGTACGGACCAGAGGGTGACTTAGGCATTGAGGACCACAGTTTGATCTCTCCCAGTTAAACTTTCAAGGAACGAATTCCGTAATCTACCACACGGTAGCGGACGAATTCAACTTTTCGAGTTGATTCCAATCATTATGTAGACGGTTAACTATGTTGGTTACCGTTGCCTGCTAGTTGAGCAGTTTCTACAGAGGGTCTTACCAAGGGGTTTGACTACATAGATGTTAACCAAAGGGGTTGGATTGCGCAGGCAACACCCACGATTTCCAGTGCAAGTCGTATACATACGCTTGAATGTTTCAAAGCCATGCCAAGGGCATGTTGGAACAGAATATTTTGGACCGTAGCGTCCACTACACCTTATGCTGTTACGAACCTAGTTGTAGGGTTCGATTTGGCACATGTTGTCACATGGGATACAACATGGTCTAGGAACTCAAGGAGTTTAGTTTAGCCAGTGTGGAGCATAATAATGAGGGTCCCTCTCACTCTTGTCGCGGAGTGTTTGCAGTTACCTCCACACACAAGTACCAGCTCTTACTTGATGGATGTCGCTTTTCTTGATATCCTTGTTTGAGACATATTCCACATGTGGAGAATATGAGTCTCTTGGACTGACACTGGCACCAACTTTTTACCAATGTGTCACGACGAAGTCCCTAGGTGCTGGTTGCATCCATTGGTTCGACAATTTTAAGCACACAGTATCAGGATCAATTTCAGTGGCCAGAAATTGTCGGGTACTAAGTACAAACTTGTTACGATTACAAGTGCTATGAAACCACCTTAACAGAGAGTCGTTTCTACATATAGCTAAGGCTATGTACATGAGAATGTCTCATGGTTTGTACCTAGGTGTGATTGGGTTGTCACATTCTGTTATGGTCCAACTTTTGTTCCAAAATATGCTATCTTCATGAGAATGTCTCATGGTTGGTACCTAGGTGTGATCGGGTTGTCACATTCTATTATGGTCCAAATTTGTTGCAAGACCTTCACGTACGTACCGTGGAAAGTCTCGTCATGGAATTGCGGTTCGGATATGTTTGTGTTAAATGCATGCACACTAGGTGTTATGGGCCCTAGTGTTTAACACAAATTTATTCGGCGCGGCATGCAAACTCATGGACATTATTGTTTCTACAATTTCTTGCACTGCCAGTGCAATCTCTCTTGCAGATTTAGTCTGAGTTTACACCCTGCCATACAAGGTGATGGCTGAGTATGGGTGTTCGTGATTGGCTGCTTGAAACTCCAATCTGCTTTCAACCTAGTTGGTTGTCTCCATTCCATATCGAGTATATGGCTGGATACTCAATGATTGAGTCATAGTTTGTCGTCAATCGTGGGCGATTGTCTGTAAGTGGTTTGGGGAAAGCACCTCACTCTTACTGTTGCTATTCATCCCACGTAAGATGGGTAGCTTACAAGCATTATATTTAGTACTAACAGATATGCAATGTGCATACGTTAGTAAAGCACGCTAAAGGATATGCTAAGTGCATACGTTAGCCAGAAGTGAAACAACTAGATCGGTTACTTTTCTGGTTTGGAGTTTGTTTCATATGATGAAAGGCATGTTACGGCTAGTTCTAGTCTCTGCCTGTTATTCTCAAGTTATCAACCTTAATCATCAGTTTGGATGAGGTTGACTATTGGCAAGAAACCACCGCAAGTCAAGGACTTGGTTGCTGCTGATGAGTATGTCAGCATAGTACTTTCATGGAAAGATGAGCCGAGGTTATATTGCACATTCCACTACCTTCAGAAAGTCTGAACCCTGGGTATGCATTTAAACACCTCTTAATTGTGATAACTCGTTTAGTATTCTCAAGTGAGTTCTAAATGGAGCCTTCATGCTCTTTTGATTATGAATAGGTTAACCAAGACGGTTGCACAGGGACAACAATGTAGAAAATCAAGATGTTACTCTTGATTTCATTGAACCTCCCAATGAACCAGGTTCCGATTCAACGAACCGTTGGATCCATGAAGGATGCCACGGTGGAAAACATTAGTGTTCTTATGAAGATACTACCACTTGTGTTTTTGAGGACGAAAATGCTTCTCCAAGGGGGGAGTAATGTCTTGCCAAGGGTAGGACTAGACGGGCACAGCCCGGGCAATGTCCCGGACACACATGCAGAAAGGGGTCTATATATGGAAGAGGGCCAGGGGCCTATATATAGGATGTTTTGGAGGTTATTCGCATGTCTGTCTACCCGTTGGTCTTACATCACCTTATTCATATCTTCTCTTTTCCTTCTTTATCTTTTTCTCATTTTCATTTTTCCTTATCTTATCTTTTCCTTTATGCTATTTTTCCTCAAAATGAAAAGCTTCCTATGCACTGGCTATATCCATGTTCCCATGGCACAAGCCGAAAGTGTCTCATGAGTATACTTTGGTGCTTAACTTGAGCCCGAATTTTCTTGAATATTTTTTTATTTCTATTGTTTTATTTTTCCTTTTCATCTTTTAAGGCGATGGCTTAGATGTGTTGGCCTCGCCAAAAGGCTATGAGAAGTCCCTTACAATAAGGCATTTTGTGCAACTCTTCAATAAGTAAAAGACAAATTTTGTGACAAAATTTTTGTTTGAAATAAAGAAAATTTTCTTGTATGGTGTATTCTTAAAATGTGTACATAGAACTATCAAACATATGCAACCACGTGGTTTTAAAATCATCATCTTTTTCATAAGCATCAGGCATAGAATAATCAAATGAAGTACTTGTAATGATTAATAGATTATTAATAGATTGTGTTCAACTCAAAGCATTATCTACAACATTTTCTTTACCATGTTTGTATTGAATGTTGGGATGAAAATTTTGAATAAAACAAACCCGCTTAATATGTCTATCATCTATTAAGGTTTGAGATAATAAATACTTGATACTTTGCTAATCAGTCTTGATTATCAATTCAATACCCATTAAATAATGAATCCAAATTTTTAGAGCATGCACTATAGTAATCAATTATTTGCATATGTATTAAACTTAGATTCAGAGGTTTTAAATTTATGACTTTCAAATGGGAGTGGATGGTTATCTTGTGTAAGAATTGCACCAATATCATTTCTACTAGCATGAGTGACTACAAAAAAGAATGGTCCATCAAAATCAAGCAATTGTAACATGGGTGTATTAGTTAAAGCATTCTTGAGTGCAATGAATGAGCTTTCTTGTAAGGATTGTTTTCCTTTAGCAAGAGAGTCAGATAATGAGATTTATAAGCAAAATTACAATTAAACTTCCTGTAATAATTGCAGATACCAATGAAATAGCGTAGCTCATGTAGGCTTTTGGGTCTAATCCATGAATGAATAGCTTCAATTTTCTTAGGGTCTACAGGTATTCCCTTTCTCGATACAATGTCTCCTGAATACTCAATGTTATTGAGCTCTTTTTGGAATTCAAATATGGGTGATTTTGTGAAGGAAGATCAAATACATGTGTGAAATGTTCTTTATACTCTTGTTTAGATTTTGTTGAACACCAGAATATCATCAAAAAATAAAATGATAAAATCTTGATGATCAATAAAAGTCTTGTTCATCATATGTGCGAAGGTGGCTGGTGCATTTGTCAGACCAAATGACATGATGAGGAGTTCTTAGTGCCCTATTTTTGTTATGAGTATAGTTTTGTGAACATGTTCCTCAAACATTTTGACTTGGTGGTACCCCGATTTAAGGTCCATTTTTTTGAAAATAACTGTGCCTTTCAGTTTGTCTAGCAAATCATCAACTCCAAAAATTGGAATCCTATTTAATGGTCAGATTGTTTAGAGCCCTTAGTCAATACACATACAAAATGTTCAATTTCTCTTTTGAACACTAGGGTCGTGTGAACATGAGCCACTTTTGTGGCTATAAGCAATTTTTTTGTAAACTCTTGTTCCCATAGACCACAAACAATTTCATGAAAACCTTTGGAGGATTTGTTCTCAAGGCATGTAGGGAGTTGGAAAAAAAATAAAAATAATAATTCTATGTAAAATTGTTATTTTTTAAGGGCCATGTTTTAAGTATAATTGGAAAAAAATTGCTCAAAAGTTTGGATATCCCATGTAGACCCCTTAAAAAGATTTAGAGCAGATTCAAACTTTTTAGAAAAATACATGGATATGTATACAATGAGAGTTTATGCATATATTATTTTTATTTAAAAAACTGTCGACTTGTTTTAGGCCTCAAAAACATGTATGCTACCAAATTTAAAAGCCAATTTTGTGGCATCTTACTATTTTTAGAAAGTTAATTATTTGTACTTAACACTTTTTTGGGATAAGTGTTGTACTAGAATTTTCCTCTACGTCATAGGACATCAATGATAGCCTATAATCAAGGTTTTTTGAAAAATAGGCAGTCTTAGAGCCAATTTTATAGAATGAGGTGCCAAGTCACTATTGTGGCTCAAGCCACTTAACTGGCTCAAACACAAACCTAGTGTTAACAAGAAGTATTGGAGCTTCGTACTGTGAACTAATAGGTTTAAAAAGTCCTCAATCAAATAAATCTATGATTTGGTTTTGTCTTTTTTTTGCAGTTGGGTTTACATGATAGATTCCTCTGTAGGGAAGTTCATTAATCAGGATAACATTCATTCTATGGGCTTCAAGGCATGATGGTGGAATTCCAAGAGGAAAATCATGCATGAAACAATCTTTAAGTTGTGAAAGAAAATCATTGTGTGACAGGTGATATGAAGTTTTAGTTTTAGCAAAGATTTGGTTTACAAGTACTATATATTTTTTCCCTTGCTTTTGAATTGCTCATTCGGCTTGAGTATGAGAAAGTAGTGGAGATTTTTTATGTTCCAAGGTTTCCTGGATGGAGAAGGTTTTATTTTCATGGGTGAGAGTCAAAGTTTGTGCTTTGTAATTGATTGGTGGATTAAATTCATGTCAAAACTCAATTCCCAAAATCATATATCAATACCATGCAATGGTGCGACTAAAAATGTACATGTATGTGAAAATTCACCAATGCAAACTTCAAAAATTATTTGAATTTTACAATTAAAATGTTGATTATTAAAAACATTTCTCACTTTATGAGGTGAAGAGAATTGTGTGTGTGTGTGATAGACACACACACACACACACACACACAACAAAGAGAGTTGTGCCAATTGTCCAAAGATGAGATCATGACTACTACATTATCTAAGAGAATTGTGACATCTTTACTATATTAATTATTCCTTTTACTTTGAGTAAAATGTGTGGAGATATAGGAATACCTAGAGAAGGGTTGTCATTGGCATCATATTTGGGATCATAGCCCTCACAATGATTGGCTTCAACTTCATTGTCATTGAGAATAACATCTTGATTAGGTTAACATGGGCACCATCTGGGTGGTTTTTATTTAATGGTCACTCGTTCCGATTACGTGTGACTCCATTGGGTTGGCCACTTCTCTTAGCGGTGTTCTTTAAACACTCATTTACATAGTGGCTAAATTGAAAACATTTAGAACATTTTACCTTTTTATTACTGTTGGAAGGTTGAGTAGGGCGTTGATAGTTGGAAGGCTTTTGGTTTCCTCTCTATTGCATGATGTTGTTTTTGTTTCTATGGGGCTAATAAGGTATAGAAAAATTATATAACATACGTCTCTTGAAGAATGTGCGGCTTGGATTACTATTTTTGTCAAAGTTAGGAGAGAAAGAATTGTTGGGTTATAAAGCCCAATGTGGTCTCCCAGGTAAGTGGGCGGGCCACCAGGTATGTACACATATTCTTTTGTAAAAACCTAATAAGAACTCACTATGCTCTACACATTACAGTAGAGCAAGTTCACCATATTGTCGTGCTCTTCTTCTCACACTCTCTCTCGCGTCACACTTCCGCTCGTACTCCTTGAAGTGGTATTAGAGCTCAGATCGAGGCTCGGGGCAGCATTTGCAGGTAGCCAGAGTCACCTGCTCAAATTGGAGTGAGATTCGACAGGCAAAGACACGGCCCCAAATCTTGTTCTCAGAATTTCATTCTGAGGCTATCTCGGCCACCGTTCGGCTTCGACAAAGTTGTGCGCAGGCCATTTTCGACTACGTGGTCTCAGCGGGTGCAGATCCGACTCTGCAAATTTGGGGTTTCGGCCTACGACTGCAAATACTGAGGATATTGGCACTCCCAGAGTGTTGATTTGTGGCTGTCTACACATCGAAGGACGGCTCACAATTCTTGGAGGCGTGTCACATACGACACCGGCGCATCTACACACAGACTGTAGGCGACATTCACTAGTTCATCAGGTAGCTTGTGTTTGCTGCTTGATATTCCAGATTTCATCCTGACATTGTAGGTAATTACACATGGGATGTATTGTCAGAGATGATGTATGTCTGTTGAGGGTTTGTTGGCTGTGAGTCACACAGCAAACAACCGCCGCAGCGGTTACAGCATATAGTGGGAAATTTGTGGATGTATGACTTTGTGGGAAGTCTATGTACTGTCAGATTTACTGCAGCCTTTGTTGAGGGTCGAGTGAGGTTTTATTGAGCTGGGGGATTCTCGAATGTTGAGATCCTTTCGGTGATACAGGTCTTGGAGCGATCCCTCGAGCACCCTTAGATGGGCAGCTAGGATGTATTGACTGTGAGTTAGACAGTTGGGATTGCATCTTTGCTTTACTGCCATTGAGGCATTGTCGCAGTCTATGCATACAGGACAGTGACAGGACATTGAGAGACAATACAGGTGCAGGATAGGTTTACCCATAGCTTATAGTGTTAGAGAGACAGTGGTTTTTTGAGCTATTTTTTTGGTCTGTTTTTTGAGTACACCAAAGCCATTTTACAAAGGAGACTCTGCCGAAATTTATGCAAAATCTGAAGCTTTCTTAGTTCATTTGACAGGTTGATATTGGCTCAGAGGTCAGTTTACAGGGGAAACTCTGCCGAATTTTTCCCAGGAAAGTAAACTACTGTGAAGCGTAGCTATGGCTGGATCATAGGACACTACTCTTTACAATATCAAGAATCTAGATGGAACCAATTTCCCATTGTGGAAGAAGCAGATTTGGCACGTGTTGGTACAAAAGAAGCAGATAAAACCTATAAAGCTCAAGGGGATAAAACCAGAAGATATGGACGAAGATGAATGGAGCGAAATGGATGAATTGGCACTTTCTACCATTATGCTGACTTTGGCAGAAAGCGTTTACTTCAATGTAGCAGACGAGATGTCGGATTATCAAGCATGGTTAAAGCTGAGTGATCTTTATGAGAAGCAGAGTGCAGCTTCATAGGTATACTGGCTTAAGAAGCTTGTTGACTTGAAGATGAAAGAAGGGACACCTATGTCCAATCATCTGAATGAATTCAACACAATCTATAGTCAGTTGTCAGCTCAAGGTGTCAATTTTGATGAACCTGTTAGAGCTATGTTCCTGTTGATCACATTGCCGGAAAGTTGGGACACTTTTCGCACAGCTTTGAGTAATTCTGCACCTCCAGATGGTTTGAACATAGCAGGTGTAGAAGGAAGTCTGCTTACTGAAGAAACCAATAGAAAGACAATGGACAAAGGCAAAGGAACAGCCTTAGTTGTCAAGGGAAGAACCAAAGAAAAGTACAAAGGTGGAAAGAGGAATCGGTCTCGTAGCAAGTCCCATAGTTCTAAAGGCAAGAGTGACATAGAATGCTACCATTGTGGCAAGAAGGGTCACATGAAAAGAGACTGCAGAGAATCAAAAGTAGAAAAAGGCAAAGAGAAAGCTGAAGACCATGGTGAGAAGAACAAGTCCTCAGTGAAGATTCAAGAAATAAATGTGAGAAACATTGTTGCAGAGGATGACATTCTAGTGTCAGGAGACATCTACTTCTTGAAGAATACAATGGACTCAGCTCTTCTTACAGCATCTGATGGAAATGCACTGAGTGACTGGATTATAGACTCAGGGGCATCACTTCACGTGTCTCCAAACAAGGAGTGGTTTACCTCTTATGTGACCACTAAAGATCATGTTCGGCTAGGCAATGGGCAGACATGTGAGATCTTAGGTGTTAGAGATGTTCAATTCAAGTTTTAGAATGGCTCTTCTTTCACGCTGAAGAATGTGAGACATGTTCCTGCAATTACAAAGAGCTTGATCAACACAGGTTTACTTGATGATTCTGGCTACGTCACCACTTTTGGACAGAACATGTGGAAGATATCCAAGGGTTCTATGACAGTAGCACATGGAGTAAAGTCTGGAGGACTTTACATGATTTATGTATCAAATGTCTCTAAAAATGTAATCAATGTAACCGAGCAGCCGAACATTTCTTTGTGGCATAGCCGGTTAGGACATATGTCCAAGAAGGGAATGGAAATCTTATCTCGTTCTGGTAATTTGCCTGGCTTTTCATTTAATGATTTTGAATTCTGTGAACATTGTCTCTATGGTAAGCAAACACAGCAGCCACATAAGCATAGAAGCAGTAGAAGAGATACACATTGGCACTTGTTCATACTGATTTGTGTGGACCTATGCCTAACCTATCTCTAGGGGGAGCTTCTTACTTTCTGACATTTATAGATGATTACTCGAGGAAAGTATGGGTTTACTTTCTCAAGCACAAGGATGAAGCGTTTAGTGTTTTCAAAACGTTTGTGACACTTGTGGAGAACCAGAGTGGCAAGAAGCTTAAATGCTTACGCACTAACAATGGTCGAGAGTATATTTCAAAGGCCTTTCAGGACTTTTGTGAGTCAAAAGGTATAAAACGTGAACTTACTGCTCCTTACAATCCTCCTCAAAATGGTGTTGCTGAGAGGATGAATAGGACCATACAAGAGAAGGTCAGAAGTATGTTGTCTAATGCACACCTGCCAAATGGGTTTTGGGCTGAAGCTGTATCAACAGCTATTCATCTTGTAAATAGATCTCCTAGCAAGGTTTTGCAGAAGGATTCAGTGCCAGAGATGGTATGGTCAGGCAAAATGCCCTCATACAAGCATCTCAGAGTCTTTGGCTGTGAGGCATATACTCACGTTCCAAAGGAATTTAGGAACAAACTTGAGCCAAAGAGTAGAAAGTGCATCTTTCTAGGCTCTGGTAATTCTGGTGAGATGGGGTACAGACTTTGGGATCCCGAATCCAGAAAGGTTATCCGCAACAATGATGTTCACTTTAATGAATCCAAATATCATTCTAAACCAGAGAGGGTTGAGGAGATTAGAACAGTTGTCTTCCAAGAAGATGGACCTGCACGTGCAAGATAAAATGTCAGGGCTCAAGAGGAGCAAGGACAGGATAGATTGGAACCACAGGTTGTGGCTGAGCCTGAGCCACCTATTGTGCGTAGATCTGGATGTATCACGTGACCTCCTGATAGGTTTGTTCCATCTATGAACTATGTCATGTTGACTGATTGCAATGAGCCTTCATGTTACAAGGAAGAAGTGCAAATGAAGGACTCTGGGAATTAGCAATTGGCCATGCAGTCAGAGATGACAACTCTACATAAAAACCCATGGAAGCTAGTTAAATTACCACAGGGAAAAAAAGCTCTACCTTGTAAATGGGTTTACAGGTATAAGATCACCGCTCATGATAGTTAGCCAAAGTACAAAGCAAGGCTTGTTGCCAAGGGCTTTAAGCAAGAACAAGGCATTGACTTTGATGAAGTCTTCTCTCCGGTGGTCAAGATGACTATATTGAGATTCTTTCTTGCATTGGTTCCCATATTAGATTTGGTGTTGCACCAAATGGATGTCAAGACAGCGTTCTTGCATGGTGATTTAGATGTGGAAATTTACATGCAGCAGCCAAAAGGGTTTGTTGAGAAAGCCAAGGAAGATTTGGTATGCCAGTTGTTAAAGAGTCTTTATGGCTTAAAACAATCACCGAGGGCATGGTACCATAAGTTCCACAAGTTTATGCTTTCTCAAGGCTACAAACGTAGTGAGTTCGATCACTGTCTATATACAAAGAAGGCTAAGGATGGCAGTTGGCTGATCCTTATTTTGTATGTGGATGACATGTTGATTGCTGGCAAGCACTTGGAAGAAATTTCAGCTTTGAAGTCAAAGATGGCAAAATCGTTTGACATGAAAGACATGGGTGAGGCAAGTCATATACTTGGTATGCGCATTGAGAGAGACAGATCAAAGAGGTTGATTTGGTTATCTCAAACAAAGTATATTGACAAGGTTTTGCAACGTTTCAATATGGAGAAGGGAAAGGCACTGAGTGTTCCATTGCCACCATATGTGAAACTTAGCAAACAAGATTGTCCTGTGTCTGAGGAAGAATAGGATGAAATGGATAAGATTCCATATGCGTCTGCAATGGGTAGTTTAATGTATGGAATGATTGCTACTCGCCCAGACATTGCATTTGCAGTGGGAGTAATAAGTCGATACATGTCAAACCCAGGCAAGAAACATTGGGAGGCAGTGAAAGGAATATTGAGATACCTGAAAGCTACAAAGAGTATGCGTATATGCTATGGGAGTCAGGAGCTAAGTGTAAAGGGTTTTATAGACTCAGATTATGCAGGTGACTTAGACAACCGAAGGTCTACGCCAGGGTATGTCTTTACATTGGCTGGTGGAGCAGTATCATGGCGTTCTAGATTACAAGATTGTGTTACTCAGTCTACTACAGAGGCTGAATATGTTGTAGCATCAGAGGCATGCAAAGAATCAATTTGTCTTAATCGACTAGTAACAGATTTGGGAATCAAAGAAGAGATGCATGTGTTATATTGTGATAGTCAAAGTGCTATACAATTGGCTCGCAATCCAGTTTATCAATCAAAGACAAAGCATGTGGATGTGAAGTATCATTTTATCAGGGAAATGGTCGAGGATAAGCAACTTCACCTTGTCAAAGTTCACAGCACAGAAAATCATGTTGATCTACTTACAAAAGGACTTCCCTCAGAGAGCTTTGCCCATTTTCGCAAGCAGTTAGGTGTAGGGTAGTACATCACTTCTCTACATCTCTTGTATATTAGCTTGTATAGTAGCTTCTCTCACACTTAAAGTACCATATTAGACTTTAAGTGGGAGGTTGTTGGGGTATAAAGCCCAATGTGGTCGCCCAGGTAAGTGGGCGGGCCGCCAGGTACTTTTGTAAAAACCTAATAAGAACTCACTATGCTCTACACATTACAGTAGAGCGAGTTCACCATATCGTCGTGCTCTTCTTCTCGCACTCTCTCTCATGTCACACTTCCGCTCGTACTCCTTAAAGAATATCTCTTATTACAATTAGTGCTAGTTGGTTGATCAGTGTAGAGTTGATGTTCACCTTTCTTTTTCTCCAGATTAAGATCCAAGTAAATGGCTTTTGACTGTGAATCTAGCTCAATTATATCAACCTTACCACTAATCTACAATGCTAACCCGATAAAGAATTATGCTTTAGTTTCTTATAGCTGACTTGAAGATGACTGAGATAGTTCCAAAAATGATTAGTGTAAACTTGTGCATCTTCATTTCTACCTTGACGAATTAAATCCCACTAGCGGCGTGCTTTAGCTCTTCAATATGTGGGTACACATTTGACCAAGTTACACTCAAGGAAGTCTTAATCACAAAAGGAGTCGTTTAAGTGACTACCCCATGCCAGGACAGTGCTAGCATCTTTAGTACCATGAAAATCCTTGAAAGTGAAATTCTTTATGCTAATTTTGTTTTGCTTTGGAACACGTGCAGTTTTCGCTTGTGTGCTATGCAATAGCTTATCTTGTAGCTCCTTTATTTGCATGCACTCATATGCAAGTGATTGTTGCAAATTTTGTGAGTTGCTCATCAGTAATAGAGTGTGGTTGTGGAAGGTGAGCCATGATGACATGTTTTTTTGTTTTCAAAAATATTTTCTCTCTTCTCTTTAGATTTATTCATTTATAGTTTCTTGAATGGTTGTTTATATGTGGATATGATTGGTTTTCAAAATAGTTAGTAAATAAAAGGATAAAGAAGATAATTTTTACTTAGCTATACGTTCACTGATGACGCCTAGTCCAAAAGTGTGACACCAAGGCGAGGTTCAAATCTACTAATTGATTGAGCAGGTTGATCTACAAGAAAATGGAATCTTTTGTGTTGAAACTCCCTTTCCAATTTTAGTTGACAATCAGCACTAGAATCCACACAAAAACTAATCATGAATCTTTCCTTGATTTTTTTCTAAAATCATTCAACAAGGTATTTGATGATCATCAATTAAGATGTTTTGGTTGTATGTCATCATCTTTTCTTTGCATGGAATAAGAAATATGTAAATCCGTATCTTTTGTTGGTTGTTGATCAATGAAAAATTCAAGGCTTGGAAAATTAGGAGGTACTGAGAAATCCGGGGTCAAAAGGATTTCAATATTCCTACTTGGATGCCATTTGGTTGGCCACTTGATGGGCTAAGGATATGTGTATGTTTGGGGTGAATGTATCCTTTTGATAACAAAAGTTGATACCCAATGGACAGCCAAAAGGTTTATATAGTTGAGCGGCCAAAGGCTGTTAGGATTGGATGGCCAAAGAGTTTTTGGGCAACCAAAGAGTTTAATCAACCCTTTAATTTTGATCTAAAGTGTGAACCCAACGCCAGAGTAGTGCAAACACAAAGAAAGAGACAACACCAAAAGTGATTGGCAACTTACGGTTCACTATAGCCATTAGATGGTGGTGTTGTAGAGTCAAAAAAGACTGCTCTCACCGCTGAGACTTTGTTGCCACCGAGCTTGCATGATTTTACTGACAGCAGCCTCACTCCAATTTTGTGTGCAAGGAGTTATTCCCAGGATATTGTGTCAAGCTCTAAGCTAGAGAGCTAAATTTGAAATCATGGTTGAAATTTAATCCTTCATGATCCAACCAAGATCTATAGATAGAGCATTGATGCCTTACTAACGCAATTGTTGGCTTCTTTTCCAGTCTAATTAAACATGTTTATCTCTTCTTTATTTTCCCAAACCAACTTCGGTCTTCCTGAGCTCCTTCAGAATCTGCTTCTTCTTGTTTTCTCTTTTGTATCTTCATAGGACCATACAATTTAGTGTTTTCTATGGATTCATTTCTTGGTATATTGATTGTAATGGTTGAGAAACATGACTTGTGGGTCTGCTTTGCTGATTAATTGTTGATCAAGATTTGATTTGAAAACCTGATGTTGCCAATTTGAAATTCCTCCTTAGAAATTACAAATCAAGTTGTTTATTGCCACAAACCTTTACTCTGATACCACTATTGGGAGGACGTGAGAATGGATGATTAAACTATTCAAATTTTCCTCACACACACAACCATCAACCTCACACCATCTCTCCCAAAATCCAAGAAGATAAACTAGATACAGATGCCACACACACACACACACACACACACACACACACACAAACACAGAATAGACTTGATAGTGAAAGCATGCAAGAGAAGGAGATGTAGACATAATTTCTACACATGTAGCTTAGCATAATATTTTAGAGAGGAGAATCTTGCACAAAAATGGCCTAAAATTGTAGCCCCCAAGAGTTGAATATTTAATTTTATTATGAACATATTTTAGCCCTAGATTGGTGATAGGAGAATTTTATGTCCTATGGAGTGACCATTCTACTTGAACTATTTGAAGAGTTGGAAAATTAATGTCTAGGATATATATATCCACAAAATTTCCTTATGAGATGAAAACAACTTGACATTTTTTGGAGTATTGATCTAACCATTAACCTCACTCTTGCACAACATTTTTGAACCTAAAGTGTGTGAAAAAAGGGGTCCTATTTTTGGCTTTTTTACAATGTTTTACAACTATATCACTGTAAAATTCAAGTATGTGAGGTTTATATTGATAGCTAGAGGATTAGCCTTAGTAGTTCTCAACATGTTCTAATGATTCTAGGGAGAATTAAGTGTTAAAGCTGAAAGTTATAACCAAATTACAAGAACTGCCTAATTTTGTTTTTTTGTCAAATCTAGCACCTTTATAATTTATTGATGGCTTTCTTGATATCCAAATGAAGTTTTGATTGTGTAGTAGCATGTGTAAAATAAATCTAATCTTCCTTGAGATTTTGGGCACCTAATACCCTATATAGCATAGTATATGATGATAATTGAGTTTTTCAATTGAAAAAAGATACAAGACATTATAGTATAGCAAGTATAGCTTTCTCAATATTTCTAGCTTTGTAGGACAATTGTGTGCATTTTTTAGGTGGTAACCACATCTAATCATAAACTTAAAATTTGGCTAGATATTGAGTAGTGTCTATAGGATTCTAGAGGTCATAATGCTAAACCTAGCTTTTTCATGTTTGCTATATTTAGCACTTCATCATTGTCCCATTAAGGTTCCACTTGAGAAGAGATCCATTATTATTTTGACATGCTCCTTGGCTCCTTAATTGAAAGGCCCAAAGGAAACTAATAAAACATGTATATAGTCTCTATATTGAGCGTGATTAAAGAAACTTTTATGATAGGTCCGTAGAATGCTTTATCCTTTTTTTTATCCAAAAACAAAAGGGAGAAAAAAGAAATCATATTTTTTAATCACCAAGCCACTGAAGTAAACGAGGAATTTTATCTTATGTCCTACAAAAATCTCCATTCATATTTATGTGTAATCAATTGTAGGAAATGGTTGTTTTGGGAAAAATGGATTGGTCCATCAAGTTTGGAGGCTTGTTGTCATCAAGACATGATAAATTCTACAATATTCTTATTTTTGCCATATGTAGTAGTCCTTGAACTAGAATCTCATGAAAGGATTTTCCAAAATGAGTGGATCTACTATGGTTTTGGAAAGTTTTTTCAAAACCCTTGAAAAGGACACATTTATGTCCTGTTAGGTTACCAAACTAGTGCTAATTAGGTGCCAATTGTTTGAGGCATCTCTTTTCATTTTAGTCCGTGAGTGGTGGATATCACTTATTGCATTACCTTTTATAGGGTGAGTTTTTACTAGATACACACAATGAAACCATATTGGGTTATTGGCAACAATAACTACAATGCTATGCATATATAAATGGTTGCAAGATACTATTTTGAGCCTTCTCCTTAGTTCCCAAAATTCCAATCTACACAACATCAATCTCACTATTAGTAAAAATAAAAGAGGGCATCGTAATTGACCATAACATGACAGTTATTTGTAGTCTAACCACATACAATAGAAGGGTGACCAAACTTGTAACATTGTTTTTGCACATTTTAAATATGCACTTCCAAAATGTTAATATATTTAGATGTTAAAGTGTAGCTTTCAAATGATATGATGTGTTTAGCATTATGGGTACATTTTAGATGGGACATCATCCAAGTGTGTTATTTCACTTATGCATGTATATTAATGTATCTCATAGTTGTTGAGAGAGAAAGAGAGAGCACAGAAATAGAACCCTAAAGTGTGTAGAATACACACATGAGATGATGTATATATATAGGGGACCTGGGTGCCATATATAGAGAAGCCATATATTGAGTAGCTTCACATATAAGCTCAACACCCCCGCTCAAATAAGGGTCCCTAACTGTGGATGAAAAAAACCCTTGGGGGATCAAGGGAAAAACCCACAGCTCTATATACACCCACCGTTATATTATAAAAATCATTGAATATACAAATGTTCATGAGGAGCTACATCACTCCTTTTACAATGAATATTTTATGAGGAGCTACATCACTCCTTTTACAATGAATGTTTTATGAGGAGTTACATTACTCCTATCCTATCAAATACAATAATGAATACAAAGGTTCAATAAAGAGGTGTAAAGGCTATCGATTAGCTCGTAATCAGAAGTGTCTCCATGAATCTGCTATGTAGCTTGTCATCACTATCGTATCACCAAACATATCTTCATGTTGTCATCAATATGACATCACCAAACATATCTTCATAAATCTTTTATTGTCACCAAGTTTGTCTTCATAAAATCAATTCTTTGATGAATCCTACATAGATCATAGACTCAAAAAAAAACATAGTCATGAAAATTATTAGCATCGTTAGTGAAATAATTTACGTTCACAATGCCATAAGAGATGGTTCGCGACGCCACTCTTTTGACGACATATATACGCACGAAAACATATGGTACATAGAGTATGAACGTAAAAGTACAAGATGTGTGATTACGTGATGCAAATGATATGTGTATATACTACATAAAACAACATTTATCAACGTAGTGATCAATGAATATCATCAAAGTATTAACAAAACATTATCATTGTATCAATAAAAATGAATAAATCATCATGGTATCAACGAAAAGCATCAGGATATCACTGAAAACAATCATTGTATCAACGAAACAACATCATGGCATCACCAAGAATAACCATGGTATCAACGAAACAACATCATGGTATCACCGAGAATAACCATGGTATCAACGAAACAACATCATGGAATCACCGAGAATAACCATGGTATCAACGAAAGAGCATCATGGTATCAACAAAAATCACCATGGAATTAACGAAACATCATCATGGCATCACCGAGAATAACCATGGTATCAACGAAACATCATCATGGCATCACCGAGAATAACCATGGTATCAATGAAATATCATCATGGTATCAACAAAAATCACCATGACCAAAGTACTAACAAAACATCATCATGGTACCATCAAAACCACTATGGTATCACCGAGAAATTATCAATAAAATGACGAAACTATATCTCTAAAAGAATAATTATACGAGAATCAATGAACGAGTATATCATATAACAAAAGATCATGTACCAACAATAGCTCGATAGAATTTGGACGATCATCAACTGCTCGACTGAATCGGAACGATATGTAACTGGCTTCTGCAGCAAAGTTACGTCAGTAACAAATATATGATTGATGAAGAAAAAATATAATTGAGAAGTTTTCAATTATGAGAAAAATCAAAAGCAAAAAGTAAAATTTTGTTTTTCAAACATATTCACAGTCCGCGAACGATAACCCAAAATCGGTACAGAATTTAGAGAAACTTTCTTCTGCAAAGTTATAGACCACATCAATTCCGATGGCTCAAGCGAATAGTTTCTCATCGATTTCGATGCCTACAGTGGCTAGTTTCTTCTGCAAAGTTGTAGACCACATCGATTCCGATCCCTCACGCGGGTAGTTTCTGCAAATCGTTTTCAATTAGCAAAAAAATCAAAACATAAAACGAAACTTACTCTTCACGTATGTATGCAGTCCGCGAGTGATAACTCAAAATTGGTGCAGAATTTGAAAAAACTTCCTTCTGCAAAGTTGTAGATCACTTCGATTCCGGTCCCTCTCACGAGTAGTTTCTGCAAAATCGTTTTTAATTAGCAGAGAAATCAAAAACAAAAAGCAAAAGTTGTTTTTCAAGTATGTACGCAGTCCGTGAACGATAACTCAAAATCGGTGCAGAATTTGAAAAAACTTCCTTCTGCAAAGTTGTAGACCACATTGATTCCGGTTCCTATGAAGGGTAGTGTTTGCAAAATCGTTTTTAATTAGCAGAGAAATCAAAAACAGAAAGCGGAAGTTTCTTTTCGTGTATGTACGCAGTCCGCGAAGATAACTCAAAATCGGTGCAGAATTTGAAAAAACTTCCTTCTGCAAAGTTGTAGACCACATCGATTCCGGTTTATTCGGCAGGTAGTTTTTGCAAAATCGTTTTCAAGTAGCAGAAAAATCAAAAACAAAAAACAGAAGCTGCTTTTCAGGCATGTACGCAGTCCGCGAACGATAACTCAAAATTGGTGCAGAATTTGAAAAAACTTCCTTCTGCAAAGTTGTAGACCACATCGATTCTAGTCCCTCAAGCGAGTAGTTTCTGCAGAATCGTTTTTAATCAAGAGAAAAATTGAAAACAAGAGCGTACTGCTCTGATACCATGTTAAGAGAGAAAGAAAGAGCACAGAAATAGAACTCCAAAGTGTGTAGAATACACACATGAGATGATGTATATATAGAGGGAACCTGGGTGCCATATATAGAGAAGCCATATATTGAGTAGCTTCACATATAATCTCAACAATAGTCGCTTTAGATAGTGGAATATAGTGGAATCTAATAGAACAACATCTTCAATGCTTTGTCTCTAAGGTATACCTTTGCAAGTAAGGTAGTTTGGAATAATAGACACCACGTGAGTTTTCTCTTCTAATTTTTTTTCTAACAGAGCATGTTCTTTAACTTCTTAGAAAGACTTTAAGTGCAACATTTCCAACCATACCTTTAACAAAAATGTATATTTTTCTTCAATAGCATTGTAATCATCTACACTTTTATTGTCAAGCTATAGTATTAGCAGTTACACACAAGGATAAACTTGTGATTTGTTCATCAAACTATTGTTATCAATCTTGAAAGTCTATGCTATGGGCCTCTTTTCTCATTTTTGAGTTTTGTGTATTTGAGTACTAAGTATTCTACAAGGAAATTTGCATCACACACATTGCATAAATATGGAGAAGCAGGTTTACGAAGGTTGTGTACAAGATATCAAGATGTCAAACTCTACACTTCAAATCATCCGATGTTGTTGCTAATAAGTATGGAGCCTGATTTACCCTTGTAATTTTCTATGGTAAAAGCGCACATTTGTAAGGCCTCCATTATGAGGAGAAGCCATCGTGCGTGAAGGTAAATCACTCACTAGAAACCAAAATTTTCACAGTAAAAAACCAAGGACAACTTTAGGGGCCTCGGGGGTAGAAGCCCCCGAGACTTTTTTTCCCCTCATCGAAATATTCCTTTCGCCGGAATATTATGGCCGGACGGCGGCCGAAAAGTGGTCGGAAAATAACCGCCGGTGGCCGGTGGCCGGTGGCCGGTAGTCAATGGCCGGTGGTGGCCGGTGGCCGAATTCAAAAGCGGACTTGTCTTCTCAAGGGCGGCCACACATGGGTGGATTGGAGGGTCCGATTTGGACTTATCTACACAAGGGCGGCTATACATGGCTACCTCTCATGGGAGAGGGCAGCCCTTTTGGCCTATTAAAGGAGGCCATTTCTACACACATTTCATAGTGTGAAGTTGATGCAACAAGGTGAGTGTGAGGTGGTGAGAGTGAAGCAAGGCGGGAGCTCCATTAAGGGTATAATCCCTTTGTAAACTACTTCTTGTTTTGAAGTACTAAAGCCATTGAGTGGCTGCTTTCCTGTGGATGTAGCCCACATTGGGTGAACCACGTATATCGTGTGTACTCTCTCTCTCTCTCTCTCTCTCTCTCTCTCTCTCTCTCTCTCTCTCTCTCTCTCTCTACTCTATAATCTTGTGTATGTAAATCTGTCGTGTATGTAAATCTGTCTCTCTCCATTAAGTAATCTACTCAATTATCTATTTAGCTACGACTTATTTCCTAACAGTTGCTATCCAATTGTAGTGGGTAGTCACCAAACCTACCGCATGCTATGTCCATAGTCCCTCCAGACAAAAACTGAATCCATGACCATGGCCTACTTTACGTTGGACAGCCATCACACATGATCTTGCAAACTTTAAGTTGTTGAAAATAGTAATGCATTTTACATGCGTAGATAGCACCAACACAAAATAGTCCATCAGCTCGACACCCTACCCAAACTCCATTCCCACCATAGAAAATCCGTGTTCATACTTTTAACTTATTTTTTCTCAACATGCATAGAACTTACCAAGTGAGGCAGCCCATGGTTTGTGCGCATTATTGTGATTCTATGACCATAAAATAAGCAAAACTATTATGTTGGGGCACATTCATAATGTGAAAATAAAAATATGTACTTGAATCTGAATGCTTTTGATGTGTGGGACCAATGCTACAATGTACATAGTGTGACGTATGAAAAAACGGATGCCATAGTTGCAAGCGTGTACATACCTTGTCGGGCAGGTAAGACTTGAGATGTAGCAATGTGCATGTTTTATCACACTAAAACATGCCTTATTTTCTTTAGAAATGTACAAATGTCAAGTGTTTTGAAGTGGCACACTCATTTTGCCTAGAAAGTTCAATGCGAACGATCTCGGTCAAAAATAGCAGGTTTTATGCATGGGTATAGAAAACGTGTCCAAAGTGCTTAACAAGTGGGAAAATAAGGTCCAATATAAAATTTAAGCCTAACCAAATTTTTTAACAAATTTAGGGATTTTTCCTAGCTCATTTTTTTACGCACAAAAATGGTATTTTTGGGCTAAAAATGGCTAAATATGACTATAAAATGATCCAAATAGACTGGAAATAGTAACACATGTCTCAAATGAGACATCAAAGATAGTTTACTTGTTTTGAAATCTAAGAGGGAAGTTATAGAGCCAAGGAGGAGCTCATTTGGGATACATCCATTCCAAGTTAGGGTCCATGCTACTTCCACTAAATGTTCAAGTCTATGAGGCTACCAATTAGGGTTTCCCCTCTTCAAATAATCACTTGGTTTTGTATGTTGAATACTTTTAGCTTCCATGAAATGCCTACAACGAAGAATTAAAGCGTTCATTTAGGGTTTTATCACTTGGCGAAAGAGCACCGCATTTGTGCAATTGGGAGCGAGGCTACACCAAATCATCACACACAAAAGAGTTTTGAGTTGATCTGTTCAAAGTGAAGATTTCATGGTTGTTTTGTTATTCTAGAGTGTGTTTTTAGATTCAAATATTCTATGAATTTCTTGATTTTGTAGTTAGATGCCCGATGCTTTCCTAGCTGCACTTCGCACTTCTTGACACATTTTTGGTGAGCCAGATGCGAAGTAAGGTAGGGTGAGGGTTCAAAAGCTTCATTGAAGGTTTCACATCAAATATTTAAAGCTATGGAGAAACAAGATCAATAGGGAGTGCAATTTGATCCTATCAGAATGTAGATGTTTCAAGACTTTGTTGTGTTTATGCACCAATAACAACTGCTGAAAGAAGGAGCTTTTGTCAACCAAAACCCTTCAATGAGTGGTGAAGAAAATGAACCAATTTAATGGTAGACATGTAACAAAGTATCTTTGTGGGTATGTAAAGGAAGGAGATGGAGCTTCAACAAGTGCGTGAAGTAGAGAGATGGTATAAAGTTTTGAGCAAGTTGTGGATCATGAGATTAGAAAGCATGTAAGGAGAATTAGAAATGATCATGGGGGAACTTGGAAAGCATTCAAATTAGACTTGAAGGAAGAATATTTCATGGAGCACTCCAAAAGGGTGACAAAGAGAACCTTTTGAGCTTACTATTAGAGGACAAAGATGTTGAACAGGGTTTAAAGACCGATTGGAATGAGGTTGAAGATGCTATTTCACTTATAGCTAAGAAACAACGACAGAGATACAAGATAATAGTTAGCCCTACTCAAGCCCCAAGTGTTCATGAGAGTCCCATAAAGCCTATTATTGTAGTTCCAAAGAGTGACAAATCCGTCTTAGGTGATATTGTGAAGCAAATGGAAGAGCTAAAGCTAAAGCTTACTGTTAAATCAAGGAGCCCAACCACGCCAATTCGAACGGACCTACAAAATCTTTTTCCCTTGCTCATTTATTTTTCACCTAAGCCAGTGTTGTAAATCCTGAACTCAAAAGAGTTACAGTCTCCCCCATGCAAGTGTGAATATTTCCCTCTCGCACATATTTTGTGAGGCCAAGATCCAGGCATGGACCAATGGGGAGCCAACATGGGGGATTGCTCATAAAGATAAGCAGGCATGACTGGGAGGAGCATTAGGTTCCCTACCGTTGAACTCTCACTAGTATTTGAGCTCAATCTGGGAGAGATTTGCTTAGCTTGCATGCACTAGGGCATGGAGAGGAAGGTAAAGAGAAAATGATTCTTGATTGAGATTTGTGTGTACATTATCACTAAAACACACAGGACTCATTCCATTGAATTTTGACATATTACATGTAGCTACTCTCGTTGGGTTCGAGTTGGCATAAGAGATGTTTCTCATCACTACGATGGCTGCAACCAAGCAACACACATGGATTGATTTCCATCTCTCTTTTATGTATAGCTTTGAAAGGATTCCAAATACCAGCAAGTGGAAAGATATCAACACCAACGATGCTACTACCAAGCATACGACATATTCAATCTTTGGATTCACACAAGTGTGCAGCTACACAACGCAAGATGGACTAGCAAAACAAGAGCATCCAATGGCAATTAAACAAAGAGCGACATAATAAGAATGCTTAATATTTCACCGCTCTAATATAGGTGATTCCAAAGTAGGACATCTCAACATCGAATGCCAGCAGGAATATTGCTTATACCCTCCTCTTGCACAACATTCATTTTTTTCATGCATTGACTGAGTATGTATATAGGGCCTGCATTAGCAAACTGTTGATACCCATGCACAACAAATACCCTAGGGCAACACACTGTCATCTAGGAGGACTCCAACTAGGAGGGGGGAAGGCATTGCAAATGAGAATGCGAACCCACAACAAGCATAAAAGGGCATTGTTTTCTATGATTTTGGATTTTTTGTGAACTTGAGTATTCATTCCCTTATCTAACTTTATTCTACATATACATGAGGACAAACGTCAAAAATGAGCCTCTCGGTGTATGTATATATATATATAAAAATAACAATTTTATTAGCTAAAATATGATAAAATGGAGCAATCTGGCCAGAATTATTACAAATAGATATACATAGCGGTTCTTCGTGCTGCTTTTGAACAAATGTCATCTATTGGTATTTTTCAAAATTGATTCGCGGAAAAAATAAAGAAAAAAAAACAAGTGAAATAGTGATATAACATCAAAAGAAAAATATACGGATGATCAGCAAGTCAATGGCAACATATGGTGAAGTCGAGGTGCAATTATGAGAATGTTGCAGGAAGTCCAATGCGACTAGTTTTTGAGAAAAATTGACCAAAAACTGGGCAAACCAAATGGAGACATTTTTGAGCCTAAAGTGAATTTGGCAACGAGATAGAAGCACATGTCCAATTTCGTGGAAAGTGGTTCCGAGACCCCCAATAGGAAAATTATGAACCCATGCAAGGTCCATATATCTCGTAATGCTGATAGAAGATATTTTGACCTCACTGACTACCTCATTTTCACTATTCACACTTAGAGAGATCTTGAGATACCTAGAGCGTGCGGAACTTCCACGGATTTGTACGATGCCCACAAGACATCAATCGGCACCATATATAATAGGTAGGCTCATTACCATGTGCTCTCCATGTTCAATGCTACCTTCAATGCAAAAAACTAACAGAATTGGCTATGTGGCATTAGTGGGTAGAGAGCGAAACATGACCTTAACTTGATGACCACTAACCCGACAGCTACAAGACTTGATAGGGGGTTGATCGTAGGCTACTATGAGCATGCCTATTTCATTCCATACCAGTTTTGGTCAGAAATAAAAACTCTAACATTCTCAAGCCCTGCAGAAGACAATTTGGGACAAGTCTCCAAAAGGGCACCAAAATTCCTAGGTAGGTTCCTCTCGAGGTTGTCTACAAGCCCATGTAACTTCCTCGATAATCAATCTACCAAAAGTGGATCAAAATGTCAATCTATTCTTTGGACACGCAAAGTGACATTTGACTCTCACGACCAAATCGAGCATCCATTTGCCACCAGATTTAATGAGCAGCATCAACATACCTCCAACAATCAAGACATGTGGTCTAGCATCAAGAAAAGTCATCATTGGACCATCACCCAACTAAGAGACACTTTCAAAGCGACAAATCGTTATGAAGGACATCCGTAAGGCCGAAGGCTACACTGATGACCTAGAAAGGTGCCCCACATCATCTACAAGCTTAGGTGATCAAGCTCAAGTGAAATCATCACGAAAAGTCATATCCAAGAGCAAAAATCAACTTCAGAGTCCAAATGACCAAATAGGGAGTTGTTAAGCTAAACCATTGAGTTTCAAAGTTGAAAGGGCTTAGGGCACTAGCACAGATCTTCCCCATGCATTAAAACCAAAATTTTGCATCCCAAATATCATATGCATATGATGTCTGGTGGACCTTTTTACACATACAAAGGGTAAATTTTCCACACCAGCCTCTTTATCATGCTCATTACAGCTCACATACCAAGTCTCATGCAAATTGGACCACATAAATCCACCATTTGGTCAAAAACTGCTAAGCTAGAGTCTTCGAGCAAAATATGATCTTAACCATAGAAACTTGACACAAGGCATGCACATAGCGTATACATCCTACCTCCATGCTCATATAGCAGTTTTCCAAGAATAGACGTCATACACGTATGATGTCTAGACCGATTAAATAGAGATTTTTCTTGAGATTGTATTAGCATTTTGATTATCGAGAATTCATTATCATGTCATATATAGACTCTACACCAAATTTGGGCATGTTTTGGTCATTGTACACCTCATATTACAAATTCAAGTACCAGAAACACCTTTCATGGACTTGGGCACATAAATACTTGTCCAAATTCAATTTTGAACACATTATAGTGATGCACACATCATGAGCATGCTATACATCAAGTCTGAGAAAAATAAAAACCCAATCTTGACGTGCATATGATGTCTAGATCCCTTGGTTTGACATGCTGTAATATTTTTGACACCCCCAACACTTTTATGAAATCTTTATTAGCTTGCTAGCAAATTTTTACTACATTTGGATATCATTTGACCTATTTCTAACCATATGACGGAAATCTAAGCGTACAAATCCCATTCATGGCCTTTGACATCCATTTTTAAGATCCATCTCAACTTTGATGCTATAGGCACTATACACATGTTGTGGAAATCCTAGCATACGAGTTTCAAGTCATTTGGACACAAAAGACATCATACGTGTATCATGTCCCAAAGTGTCAAATTGGCAGTCTAAGGTGGTTTTAACATATCCAATGCCTTACCATATGCTCATGAGTCCATACCACAAGCTTCAAGTCATTTGAACCCCATATATTCCAATCATAGCCATTCTACCATTTTAGAGTTTAAAAAGAGCTTATAAGTCAAAATCTTTCTCATTACATGCTCAAATCCAATTCCAGGCATATCTGTGTGATGTACATGCCATGAGCTATGTATATGTCAAATACCACCTCACTTAGAGTACATGGAAATTATATGTGTGATGTCTCACAACATAATTAAAGCATCAAAATCCACTTTCGTCAACTTGCATAGCATCCTTAGGCCCTAGTTAGCTTATAATTCAATTTTAAAATGATTTGGATAGCTAGAAGCCTATCAATTGCCACAATTGGTAAAAGACGCTAACTTTTGGACTTGGAGTGCATGCAAGATCAATGGAAGCCGGTAAATCACTATTAGAGAAGAAGAGGCTTTCCTTGAAAGAAATCATTGTAATGGCGGAGCCCTTCACAATTCCCAATGAAACATTGATGCAAACAAAAGCATGGATAGATAAAGCAACTCTAGAAGGGGAGGGTGTCAAGCTCTACATACCAAGGGATCTTCTGAGATACACAAGGAAATGTACTGGATGTACCAATGATTCCATGGGATCTCATTGAATATGCAAGCAAAGAAAACATCATTAATACCTAGAAAGGGCAGATCTACATGGATTTTTTACATCAGTGCCAGCATGTGTTGATTTCAACGAGTCTATGAACTGGCTACTATAATCAAGAAAAAAAGCAAAGAAAACCTCACTACACTTGAAGTAGAATGTAAAGAAGTAACAATTACACCTCAGCTCATAGCAGATGCTTTGGGGCTACACAATGATGGTAGCTCAGTCAGAGAAAGAAGAGACGTGGTGGAAGTATACTTTCAAAAGAAAACAACCCCATTTTTTACGGCATGGTGGACCCAAGAGCTATCAAAATTTTCAAATTGTACAACCATTTATTCCATATCTGCAACAAGAGTCCACAAAAGTACACTACACCATCTCATTCAATTGCCACCACCTTCACTTGGGCATTAAGAAGCAATGTGCCAAAGGATATTGATTATGCTTAGTATATACATGAATAGGTAGTGGGTTTGGAAACTGTAAGCCCAATTACATTGGTGGAGAGGAAATCTTAACCAAAGTTGCATATGAAGCTATCAAAGCTAGAGGAGAGTGGCCAGACCCACCAACTCGAAATGAGTGGCTAAGGCTTGAAGAAGATGTAGAAGATGAACCACCAGTGGCACCATCGCTCTCAACTAGACTCAAAAGAAAGTTGGAGGTAGTGCAAGGAGAAAAGACAAAAGACCCATCAAAAAAAAAAGGGAAGACTGCAATACCCACGGAAGAGAAACCAAAAGAGACCACAAGTCAAAACATGGCCCGCATCAAGACCTTGATTGAGCAATTCAAGGTCAAGAGAGCACTAAACGGTGATTTTGAGGAGTATTGGGTTCCATTCCCAACAGAAATGGGTAGTAGTTCCTCTCAACCCTTAGAGGAACAATTTGATAATTATATCCGAGCATATAAAGAGTTCAAGAGGGTGATAGAATAGCCAAATTTTGAGCCCTTCATTGCTAAGGAAGTTCAAGATATTTAGAGGAAGATGCAAGAGCAATCTGAAGCTCAGGAAAACGAGAAAGAAAATTCAAGGCTGAGGGTGGTAACACAACTCCACCAGCATCTCCCCCGGGATACACCCAATAACCTCCCAGCCTAAAACCCTCAACTTCTGAACAAAAATATTCACCAAAGAATACATCAGGGGTTGAACCAACGCCGAAGGAAAAAGAAAAGACCAAAAGATGCACCTATGGTCCAATCTCCTAAAAGTTGGGGATGCTTCTGAGGTTGTATATGGCACTTCAGTTCCACCATGGGCTGCAAAGAAAGAAGAAAAATCCTAGGATAAGCCACAAGACCAAGGTACTAAAGAAGGGAACCATAATTTCACTTATCATCGCCTGGAGTACCAAGATTGGTACCAATCCCACCAGTGCCAAGATGGAGGTCTCTAGAGAACCCATGGCGTCCTCCTCCAGTGGGAGTTCTGCTAAGTATGGGCCACCAAGTCCCCCTGGCTGGACCACTTCCTAGGCCAACAATAAAGAGTGTGGTAGTGGAAAATGAAGAAGATGTGAGAGATGCCCACAAAATTCTAAACAAAATCAGAACCAGTTCCCTCACCGTGGTTGAGGAAAATAACATGCTCAGGACGAGAGAGGAAAATTTAATAGGAGAGCATGAAAACCTTATGAAAGAACTGCAAAGAGCTATTCAAAGAGCAAAAGGTATAGAGAGAGAGAGAGCAAGAACCACAAATCAAAATCTTGAAAGAAGCTAAAGCAAAAAGGGACACCCTCACCCTCCAGCCTTAACTGAGGTATCTAAGGAGATTTCCAATCTGCAAGAGGAGAAAGAGAAGACAGAAGATGAGTTGGAGTCAACTCGTGTGATAAGATAAAAGAGCTTAAAGACAAATTAGAGCTCTAGGAATTGACCATACAAATACTAAGAGGAACCCCAAGGGTTGCAAGAGCAAGTGCGAGAGCAGACAGCCAGGTTGTACAAGCCTTGGAAGCTCAGATCACGGCACTTCAAAAAGAGTTGAAGTTGGAGCAACAAATGATGCACTATGTGGGGGTGCTAAGGCTGGATACAAACATAATCAGAGAGGAGTTGATGCAACCATTCCTCCCTTACCCTTTGCTCAAGTATGTAGTGCTCACCATGAAGAAAAGAATTTAGGCAGAGGAGATGACATTGCTCGTTGAAGGTGACATAAAAGATCAAGAAGTCTACAAGAGAATAGTAGACTCATAGACAAATTGGAGAAAGGGCTGGCTTACAAAGTACCTGACATACCTAGTATTTCTAGTTGATGCTCTAACGTCTATCAGAGATAATGTCTCCTTTTGTACAGTACCAAGGATGCGCACCTAGAAGGACCACGCAAGGCTTTTGGAAAGACATACAACTTGGGTGAATTACCTTAATCTTCCACCACCCAAAGAAGGAGAGAGAATAAGTGAGCCTTACATGGTGAAAACCCTTCTAGGCATCATTAAGGTCCTCATTGGCTCTCTTGATTTGACGTGTGTGATGCTCAGGAAGATTCACAAGACATTGCTAGATTGCATCGAGGTGTTTGCACCGCACAAACCTACGGACTCAAGTGTATTGTCAACAGGTGACACTCTCCTCAAATTTGCTTATGAACTCTCCACTCAACCCTCGGCAAAAGTGCTACACCTATTCTACCAATAGAGGAAATGGCTCAAAAATGAGCGTCACAATAGAGAGTCCACATCATGGTTGGGAAATGAAGGTATGTAGGGAGAGCTCATGGCTGAATATATGGGGAAAAGAGGACCTAATTGGTTAAAAGCTGAGTGCTCAAGTAGTGTGTGGTACTCACTCTCTCACACTTGATGAGGGAATAAGGTGCAAAATTGGTGAGACTCCTTGCCATTGTCCCAACCTCGTCTTGCATCATAGAGAATGGGAACTAAGATGAATGGAGGCAATGTGCCGATCGCACTCAATGGGATGGCTCAAGGATGTAGGGATGGGTTAGGTTACCACGTTCGGAGAAGAAGAGAGATTTGTAGTTTGGGGCAAAGTGTGTGGTGTAATGGCTGAAGCGAGAACCTCCGGATTTCTCCCAAGCTGTGAAACGTTGGCATAGTAAGAAGGCCTCATTAATTTGGGAGTCGATCAACGTATCCTTGACCAAGTGACACGCATCCCATCTTCCAAACCATTTCTTGATGTCAAGCATCCACCCGAACTTAGTATTTTGCTCTTGCATGTCTTTTGGACCTTTTGGCTTGCTTCATATGCGATTCTAGGAAGTCGATACAAAGGGCTACGTTGTCGGGGGATTTAAATTTGAAAGGTGAGCCAAGAAGGCACAGGGCCCCTGGCTGTGAGAGGTGCGAGGAAAAGAGTTGTAGCAAACACAATTAAAGGGAACAGAGCTTACAACAAAATTAATGAGCTTCCTTCAACTGCCATCATCTTCTTCCGGCCATGGCTTAGGAGCTTCAGCTTCCAATGGCCTCGAGTGGTCCGACTCGGTTTAAGGTTACCGGCTTAATTCCAGGTTTGAACGGGCTTGGAGATTATGGCTTAGAGAGCTTAAGATTATGGTTATCAATGCTAATTTTGGTTTAATGAGATTGGGGCTTTGGCTTAGGGTTCGTACGAAAGCTTAGCTTAGAGTTTATGGTATTCCGAGCTTAAGTTTGGCTAATGAGATTAGGAGTTTGAGATTAGGCTCGGCTTAAGAAGATTAAGGTTTAGGCTTGGCTAATGAGAGATTAATAAGATCAAGAGCTTTGGCTTGGCTTAAGAAATTCAGAGATCGGAGCTTAGTCTTGGATTGAGAGATTTAAGAGATCCAAGCTTCAGCTTGGCTTGAGAGATTAAGAGATCCGAGCTTAGGCTTGGCTTGAGAGATTAAGAGTTTTGAGCTTAGGCTGGCTTGAGAGATTAAGAGCTTTGGCTTGCTCCTAGAGAGAGTGCCCAAAAACGAGAAGAGGAGAGACTAAAAAAAATGAGAGAGTCCTTAAAAGAGAGCCGTCTCTTTCTTTTATAGATTGCATGGGCTTTTTGCCTTGCTAAAAATGGCCTACCCATTAGCGACATCGCTAATGGGTAGCCACCCTGTGATGTGGCAGGCGGGTTTTTTGACCTTCACGAAGCCCCACGTGGCTGGTACCAAAATGGCACACGCTGCCTTGCTGAGCGTTTTTTGTCTCTGGGCCGGTGTCAACCCAGCAATGCATGGCACGGTGCGAGCGTTTTTCGTCTCCTCTGCGCCATCGCTGGCTGCTCTACCCACCATGGGGTTTCCCCTTTACACACAATGTATAATTGTTTTAATTAAAACAGGCGGGCGGTCAGTCTACTTCATGGGCGGCCTTTAGATTGAGGCCATTCGGCGGCCATAAGTTGTGGGTTTCCTTAGCTTGTTTAAGGGCACCACATTTCATATACATGTTGACCAAGGCAATGCCGCTTATGACTTCATTTTCCAACATTCTCGACTAGCAATATCACCTTGAATTTTGTTGCCCGTTCTAGTGCTTTGAATGTCACCATAGCTTTCAAGATGCAAGTTTTAGTGTCCGTCAAGGCAAATGCTTTCGTACGGCCACATTTGGCGTACATATCGGCACTGCACTGCATTAAGCTTGTATATTGGCCAACTCGAAAATACACTGCTAGTGGAGACGGGCCTTCAATTGCCACCAATTTTGCTTTGATGGCTCCATTTCCCAGAATCTGTTTGAAGCTCAAAAATTACCAGATGAACTTGGTTGATCAAGGCGACCAGGGTGGTTCGGAACCGGCCCTCTGTGATTCTTAAACTAGCCATATCTTTCCAATCGAAACCCCGATTGACAAACTGGAAAAACCGACATGCTCCTAGAAGTGAGCACTTTGGACCCATGCATTCCTATCATCTTTGACCTTTTATTAGCAGGTGCTCAATCCAGTATGGGTCTGCTACTGACTCAACTTAAAACTGACATAACTTATTATCTGTATCTCCGATTGACGAGCCATAAAGACAGGCATGTAGATCCCTTCAAGTACTTCAACTTTGATTAATAAAATCCCAGCCATGACCACTTCAATAATACTCATTGTTTAGCATTTCCAAGACATTTGTTGGCCCTTAGAGCCACATCTGGCACACTTTTAGCTTCAAAATTGGCTTTTAGCAAGCCCTTATAATTGCTAAATAATCATGTAGGATTTGAATACACCTGATTGGCATCCCTTTGCTCATTTTCTTGTCATGGGAGCGGAGCGTCACAACATCCACCCCCTTTGAACCTGCACAGCCTCCAATCTATGCCAATTGCACTTAATGAGCTTCATTAAAATCATTATCAGACATATCATCTGATGTATACATAACATGATCCTCTAGAGGTGGATCTGAATGGGAATCTTCAAGAACAATTTTGCCTTCTCGCTTCTTGAATAGCTTGATGCATTTCCCTGCAACAATAGACACCTTGAGCAAAGTTCCATCAAGTTCGCATAATTGATATGTCGGATTATCAAAAACATGTCGCACCACATATGGTCCAAACCACCGTTTAACCATTTTGCGCATAGTAGTGTATTGGTCCTCCAAGCTACTGTCATAGACAAGTACCCAATCACCATCTTTGATAGCATGTGGTTGTAGTCTATGCTTTCCATCAAATGCTACCTTATTCTTCAATCTTTCTTCTTGAAGCTTCTCTTTAGCCTATTCAATATCCTCTTGACGTCTCTCAAGCTGGAAAATACGTAGAGCAAGCAAGTCTTCAGTAGACATACCTTCTTCCCATGGCATTATGGTCCAAGTCATAACTGCTTCCTCTATAGGCATAATGGGTTTTTGCCCATGCATCAATTCAAATGGCATAAAACCTGTAATGAAACTGTGTGTAGTGCGATCAGCCCATAAAGCAAATGGCAAGATTTTAGGCCAATCACCAATATGTCCTTCACAGACCTTCGCTAAAGCTTTAACAATAGGCGGATGTCCTCTTTCACTTTTCCCGTTACCTTGTGGATTATAGGTTGTAGTGAGAGCGAGTTTAATGCCCATTCGAGAAAAAATCTCTCGTGCTTCATTTGCATCCATCTCTCCTCTATCTGCAATAATCCTACCAACACATCCATACCTGGAGATAACATATTCAAGCAAGAACTTGCATACTCAGCTGGTATCTTGGTAGGCAAAGCTCTGCCTTCAACCTGATTAGTAAAACCTTCTCTAGCAAGAACAATATACCTCATCTGCCACACTCCTACTGGCATTGTAATAAGGTCCACCACCCACTTGTAGTGTAGAGCCAGTGGATAGGTGGGATGAAATCCATCTCTATGTCGTACATTAAAGTAGTGTTGACATATGAAGCATGTTTCCACAAATTGAACCACATCTTTGTACATACCTTTCCACCAATACCGGTCTTTAGTCTTGACAAAGGTTGCCCAAAATCCTCTGTGTCCAGCCCATAGACTTTCATGAAACTCTTTAATCACCTGCTATTGAGTTTCTTTATCACAAATAATTCGTTGTGGTACCCCTCTTGGGCACTTTGGTTGCTTCCATAAATGTCCATCTTTCAGGAAATAGCCATAGGCCTTTTTCCTGATCCTCTTGTAATCTTGGTCACTCCACCCTTCTTGTCTAGTGAGAGTACTTAGGTAGCGTCCAATCATAATCCACTCTCCATCATAAAACTCTTTAGAAAATACTTCAAAAACATGAGCACTATTTCCACAATTGGCATGTAGATAAGAGGACGTGTAGAACTTCAACCCAACATCATCACGCGTGGTCAGCATCTCTTCTTCATCTTCAAACCTGGCTCTTGATAACATATCTGCAACAGGATTACCTCTACTTGCAATATGACAAATTCAGGGTTAAGAGACATAATATAGGCTATCCGTCGTAACATGGCAATGTCCGGAGTAGAGCAGTTTGGAGTCATTCCTATTAGTGGCAACCAATATGTCTCTACCACGATAGAAGCTCCAATAAAGTTTTCTTTATCAGTCCTTGGAGCAGTAACAATGCCCCAAAGTTCCCTCTTAACCTGTGGATAACCTCGTTTACAAGCATTGAGCACCTTGGCTCCGAATCTCAATGCATACCTGTGTCGTTCAGCATCATCTTGACCTATAGCCCATCCTATACCTGTCGGGCTAGTGTCAACTGTTAAAATAACTGCCCTTTCGCATTTATAGTCGACTTTTCTCAAGGTTGGAGATTCAAGAAGCATCTTCTTTAATTTCCTGATAGCTTGTGTGTGAACTTCTTCCCAAAGAAACCTTTTACCTTTCCGTAGCAATTGATACAGCACCTCTGCAACATGAGCAAAGTGTGGCAGCCTAAAACGATAGAACACACACACACCCAAGAATCGACGAGCTTCAGTAACCAAAGAGCATGTATCCTTCATCTTTTGGATAGCTTCCACTTTTGCTGGACTTGGCCTTCTACCTTTAGAACTGCACAGATGTCCCACAATTAGGACCTCCTTAGCACCAAAAGTTGATTTTTGACCTGAAAGTGTTAAGTTAACTTCTTCAAGCCTCGATAAAATAGCATCACAGTCAGCAATATGTTGAGCAACAAACTATCGGCACCCCCTCTGATCTTTTTCCTCATCTTTTGAGGCAAAAGATCATCCTTTTGACCTGAAAGTGTTAAGTTAACTTCTTCAAGCCTTGATAAAATAGCATCACAGTCAGCAATATGTTGAGCAACAAACTATCGGCACCCCCTCTGATCTTTTGCCTCATCTTTTGAGCCTTCTTCATAGCCCTTAATTGGTAGATCATCAATGAAAGGCATAGTAACATGCAAGATAAAGTCCCTTAATACCTTATTCAAGCCGTTCATCATATGAGCTACAAAATTAGTAGCACCCTGTGGCAGAGTGCACATCCTTACCAAACCAAGAGGAGTACGCATTGTAGTAAGATCCCTGCTCTCCAAAGCTAACTAGAATTGATCATATCTGGACTAAAGATCACCCATGGAGTAAATAGATCTACCTGCAAAGGCCTCATCAAATTCATCCACAACTGGGCCAGTACCCACATTGCGGATTGTTACTTTATTAATCGGTTGCATATCCTGAATGAACCTTAATGTACCGTTTTTCATTGGAATAGTAAACCATCGATTAGAATAAGGCTCACATGATGGCTCCAAAATTCCCATTTGAATATTTTCATTAAGAAAATCGATAAGCTTCGGCAAGTTTTTAGGAACTGGAATAGGACGTAAGCTCCATGGCATGTGAGGAATAGTGAAAATAACCATAGCTCAGTGAATCAACACTTGGATCCACACATCCAATCTCACTTAGCTCAAAAGCGAAAGCTTTACCATGTTTTTCAAGCATACCTTGAAAACACCTGATCTCCTCTTCATTGAGGAAACCATCTTTTCCAGCCTTCAGCTGCTGCAATGTCTCCTTAGTAAATTTATGCCCTATGTTCTTTGGATTCCTGATTATACATTGTCGAGAAGCCTCCTTGATCATTCCATCACTTCCTTCTGGTAGCGGTGTAGCCACTATCCTCACTTTCTTTGCAACAATATTGTATTTTGTCTCTACATGTGCTTCAACTTCTTCACCTGAATCATCCTCAATATGCATAAGTGCTTCATATATACCTAACTCATCATACATGTCCATTGAGTGGACCTTAACCAGTTCAGTTCCACTTTGTAACATGTGTTGCATGATCTCCTCAAGCTTTGACATAGTATCTACATAAGATACCTCTTCAAAGATCCGTGAAATCACATCATCTGATTCAAGCACATCACATCCCTGCAATTCACTTTGGATACCTGAAACATATTGTTTTTCCCACTTTGACAAATCATTAAATTTTCTGAAAGATACTGAACCTTCACATGTTAACCCCAAAAACCCTGAAGAGAAAGCTTCTCTTTACGAGAACTTCTCCTCACTTGTACCACCATAGTTCCGCTTTATAGTGGCACTCCGAGAAAATCTTGTGCAAACCTATGTTCTCTAAACTCCTTGCGTATCTCCTTGTTCTTGGCATGATTAACACATATAGTCAAGAACTAAACTGCTTTCTTACCATCTTGGCTTCGAACACGGGCATAGGCCGAGCCATCATCCAGCACCTTGGTTTCCATTCGCACAGCCGTAATGTAGGGTTGCCCCAAAATTAATGGATAAGAGGAATGCTCCTATATAAAGAAATTTTGCTCATCACAGACATCCCCTACAAGTACCTTAACATTTGCACATGCACCATAGAGGTCGCCTGGAAGCATATTGGCAGCTTGAATCCGCCAACCATGGTCCAAATCAATAGGCCATTTCCCCTTTTTGTGCAAGCTTTTTGCCATCAAATTAATCGCCGATCCATGATCTATTATTGCTAAGACCGGTTCTTCAATGTCGCCAAGCTCCACAACAGTTTCGGTTGTTGCTCTTGCCCAATGAGTCCTTGAAAAGTGACTCATTGGTATACTTTCATTATCTTCATCTTCATTGAAATGAACACGCTTTACCTCTGTTACAGTTGGATTTGACACCACCACAAACCTCGAATATTCTTCTTCAAGATCTTCCAAATACTCTTCATAATCATCCAAAATTTATTCAATGTGGCGAACCGCCTGGCTCTTAACTAATTCTGGCTCCTGTTCACCAGGTATCTACCGCTTTCTTTTGATAATATCTATAATATCCTCGTGAAACTCGCGTTTGAAAATTCCCAAAACATCACCCAATGTGAGCTCCACTTTGCTATTCAGAATGCGCTCTTCAAAAAATTTCTTTAAATCTGTAGCTAATTCAATGTCAGATTTAAGCTTATATGAGGGTTTACCTTGTTTCTTATCCTTGGTTGCTTCCTCCATCACCACTTCAAGAGCGAGCTTAGGAGTAGGACCTTCTTCTTTTTTGCTGTTGAATCTCGTTGTCCTTTCTGATGTCCCAGGAGCTTCTTCATCTCTTTTCCGCTTGTCCTCCACCATAGCCTAACTAGCTTGAGACTTTGCAATGAATGCATACACTGAGAGGGAATCCACTGGATCAGTCCACCCTGTGGTTTCTCGAATTGAATTTCCTACTTGTCGCAGCTTCCCATAAGTTATCTGCCCTATTTCTGTTGTCTTCAAAGCATAAGGCCACAATTGACCCTTGGTACCTGCACCATCATCATCACCCTTCCTGTAGACTTGCAGCCCATTGTAGCTGCTTCCACAAGAGCAACATTATGCTGAATCTCTTCAACTATCATTTTCATGCCACCCCTACCGAAGTTCAGGCAGAGCATCTCACCTATTGCCCTTAGTTGAATCTTCTTGTCCTTCCAAAAAACCACGTTCCTTTTATAAGCTTCATCAAATTCATCACATTCTTTAACATACTTGTGGTCTTCACGTCACACCACATGCATCGGTCCCAGCCTTTGCGTGGAGGCTGTTGTCTAGGCTTAGAAGTAGACCCCTTTGTAGCTGGCCCTTCAAATTTTACAGCTTTGAAATTCAAATTTAATTCTTGAATACCTTTCACCAATTCATCAAGAACTGGTTCCTCCACTCTGGGTATGGCCGAGGATGTTTTCTCCTTAGGTTCCTCTTCCACAACATCCATGATGTCAGCCACTATCAGCTTATCGACTCTCATCTATCATTTCACGATCATGTTTACTACTTCAGTGACTATCTTCCAGTTGGATGTTAAGCCCAGTTCACCTGTTGAATCCTCCAGCAACAACTGCACTAGACTCTTCTGAAGTCGTGGATCATCACCCTGAATGAGTAGTTCAACCTTCTGATCCTTCATTGAACGTTGCTCTCTCAAGGATAGTTGCTCGATTTTCTTTTCAAATTCCCGTAATAATTCTCATGCAGATAGATTTTTGTTCTTCTTCTTTACCCACTTCACAAAGCTTTGTTTGGTTACCCTTTGCAAATCCTCAAGGAAGTAGTCCTCTTGAAGCGACTTCTTGAAATCGTGCCAATTCGGTCCTTGAACCACCTGAATTTCTTTTATTCGGCTCCTAAGTTTTGGCTCCACAATTAAGTGGAATCCTTCCACTGCATTCTGATCATCGATTCCATTATCTTCCATTGCCTGCTCGTAGATATTGCAAAACTTGCTAATATGTCAGGCTTCAAATTGATGCAATTTCTCGGTAATTGTGTGTCGAGCTTTACGGGTCCTCTCTTGAAAATTATACTAATGTTGGGAAGCTTGTTGTTGTTGCATGTATGCAGCAAACTGCTGCATCATTTGCTACATGGCTACCTCTTGCGGTGTCAACAACTTTCTCCACAACATTGCTTACCGCGGCTCGTTTCACGTCGGGTTCACCAATAATGTCGGGGGATTTGTATTTGAAAGGTGAGCCGGGAAGGCACAGGGCCCCTGGCTGTGCGAGGTGCGAGGAGCATAGTTGCAGCAAACACAATTAATGGGAACGGAGCTTACAACAAAAATAATGAAATTCCTTGGACTTCCATCAGCTTCTTCGCGTCATGGCTTAGGAGCTTCAGCTTCCAATGGCCTCGGGCGGTCCAACTCAGTTTAAGGTTACCGGCTTAATTCCGGGTTTGAACGGGCTTGGAGATTATGGCTTAGACAGCTTAAGATTATTGTTATCAAGGCTAATTTTGTCTTAATGAGATTGGGGCTTTGTCTTACGGCTTGTATGAAAGCTTAGCTTAGAGTTTATGGTAATCCGAGCTTAAGCTTGGCTAATGAGATTAGGATTAGGAGTTTGAGATTAGGCTCGGCTTAAGGAGATTAAGGTTTAGGCTTGGCTAATGAAAGCTTAATGAGATCAAGAGCTTTGGCTTGGCTTAAGAAATTCAGAGATCTGAGCTTAGGCTTGGCTTGAGAGATTAAGAGATCCGAGCTTAGGCTTGGCTTGAGAGATTAAGCGATCCAAGTTTAGGCTTGGCTTGAGAGATTAAGAGCTTTGGCTTGCTCCTAGAGAGAGTGCTCAAAAATTAAAAGAGGAGAGAATTAAAAAAATGAGAGAGTCCTTAAAAGAGAGCCGTCTCTTTCTTTTATAGATTGCATGGGCTTTGCCTTGCTCAAAATGGCCTACCCATTAGCGACATCGCTAATGGGTAGCCACCCTATGATGTGGCAGCTGGGTTTTTAGACCTTCAGGGAGCCCCACGCGGCTGGTACCAAACTGGCGCGCGCTACCCCGCTGAGCGTTTTTCGTCTCTAGGCCAGCGTCAACCGAGCAACGCATGGCACGGTGCCAGTGTTTTTCCTCTCCTCTCCACCATCGCTGGCTGCTCTACCCGCCATGGGGTTTCCCCTTCACTCACAATTTATAATTTTTCTAATTAAAACGGACGGGCGCCCAGACTACCTCTTGGGCGGGCTTTAGATTGAGGCCATTGGGCGGCCATAAGTTGTGGGTTTCCTTAGCTTGTTTAAGGGCACCACATTGGTATACATATCGATCAAGGCAATGTTGCTGGTGACTTCATTTTCAAACATTCTCGACTAGCAATATCACCTTGAATTATGTTGCCCGTTCTAGTGCTTTGAATGTCACCACAGCTTTCAAGATGCAAGTTTTAGTGTCCGTCAAGGCAAATGCTTTCGTATCGGTCACATTTGGCGTACATATCGGCATTGCACTGCAGTAAGCCTGTATACCAGCCAAATAAAAAATACACAGCTAGCGGAGACGGGCCTTCAGTTGCCACCAATTCTGCTTTGACGGCTCAATTTCCCAGAATCTGTCTGAAGCTCAAAACTATCAGATGAACTTGGCTGATCAAGGCGACCAGGGCGGTTCGGAACCGGCCCCTGATAATACTTAAATTGGCCATATCTTGCCAACTAGAACCCTAATTAACAACTGACATGCTCCTGGAAGTGAGCACTTTGGACCCATGCATTCCTATCATCTTTGACCTCTTATCTGCAGGTGCTCAATCCGGTACGGATCTGTTACTACTAACTCAACTTAAAACTGTCACAACTTCTTATCTGTAGCTCCGATTGACGATCCATAAAGACAGGCATGTAGATCCCTTCAAGTAATTCAAGTTTGATTAATAAAATCCCAGCTATGACCACTTCAAGAATACTCAATGTTTAGCATTACCAAGACATCTTTTGGCCCTTAGAGCCGCATCTGGCACACTTTTAGCTTAAAAATAGCTTGTTAGCAAGCCCTTATAACTGCTAAATAATCATGTAGGATTCAAACACACCTGATTGGCATCCCTTTGCTCATTTTCTTGTCATGGGAGCGGAGCGGCCCGACAACGTTGTGTCTTAAGCATGTACTCCACAACCCTTTGCATGCCCAGGACCTCAATGGGAAGCGATCCGTACTCAAGAAGTAAGAGCATGTAGGGTGTTTGTGTCTTGACTTGGAGAAAGTTGGTGAGAAAACGCTTTTGGACATTCTCAAACTCTTTCCATGTAGACTTCTCAATGCTACCACCCCACACCTCCACTCCACAAAGAAGCACCGGTGTCACCAGTGTGTCAAAGAGGTACTTTTTGACATCCCAACACTTGATCTCTCCAGCATTCCACATATTCTCAAATGCATAATAAGCCCTCTTTCCGACTTCCAAGAGACTCAATGTGTAATCCTTCCATTTATGATTGGATGGAACCTCAAGGCCAAGGTACTTGAAGCTATCTACCACTTCAAGTTGCTCATTGTTGTATACAATGCATGGAATCTCAGCATTGAGGGTCTTTACAAGCATAACCTTGGTTTTGGATCCATTCACGATCAACCCGCTATGTAGGCAAAAGCGTTCCAAGACACTCATAAGCTTCTGTGCATCTTCAAAGGTATGTTCCAAGAGCACTACATCATGGGCATAAAGCAAAAGCATGATCTCCGCATTTCCAATCTTAACCTTTTCTATGCCTTCTTGTTGCATAAAATCAAGAACCATGTATTCCAATTCATCAGAGGGTTGGGGATAGTGGGTATCCTTGTTTGACACCAATGGTGCTTGCAAAAAATTCTGAAATTCCATCTCCCATACGTAGTCGACATATCACTTTTTGGTAGGTGCGAAAGATTTCATGCATAAACTCTCTCGGCACTTGAATGCTTTGCATACATCTCCAAATATTTCCTCATGGTACCATATCAAAATCTTTCTTGAAATCCACAAAGCAAAACTACAAATTTTTTCCTTTTAATCGAGACACTTCCATAAGAGCTCGAAGAGTGACAAGGTGATCAATAGTGCTATGATGCTTTCAAAAACCTGCTTGGCCTAGCGCACGTTTGTCGTTCTTTTAGCCCATTCACTTATCTTGATCTCCATGATACATCCAAATAACTTTGCCATCAAAGAACCAACCATTATAGTGCGATAGTTGTTCACATTGTTTACATCTTCTCCTTTGTGCAAAGGTTTGATCCAATTTGCACTCCAATCATTAGGCCTGTATGTTGAAGTGCAATGTTAAACATATTGCGTATCCAATATTGTGTTTTCTTGCTTGTCCCTTTAATCATTTCAGCCTTGACACCTTGAAGGTCCCCTGCCTTCTTGCAAGTAGCCAGTTTCTCAAGCATGCAACATACATCTTCAATGGTAAACAAGGGAGGCATAAGCGGAAGGGAGCTACAACACTCCATCTTATCAACATTGGGTTGCTCATAGAGGTTCTTGCAATGCGTATAGATATCTCAAGAGTCAAGTCACCAAAGCTCTCAACACGCTTGCCTTTCAAATTTTGCCAAAACTTACCAAATACATGTGCTTTCTCTTGTTCTAAAAGAAGTTGTTTTTTGACTTCCCACCTTCTCCTCTTTTTTCGAATAAGTGATTTGTATGTGTGTGAACGTTCCAAGTAAACTTCCTTGTCTTTGCTTGCATCCAACCTTAGCAAGTGTTTTCGGGCTTGATTACATTCCATGTCAAATCATTTATTCTTGGTGCTACCCTTTTTAGACCTTTTGCAAGACACGTGTTTCACCGAAAAGCATTCCTTCGCACAAGAGAAAATTACTTATTTGAAAAATTTCCACTTGCATTCTAATGTTGGGCTCTCTTGATGCTTTGTCATGATTAACATTCGGTCCACCATATCAGCATATATAGGTGCTCGTTTGAAGTCTAGACGTAGGTACGAATGACTCACATCATGATTGGAGGCTACATGCTCGGGTCTTTTACCACACTTGAGATTAATACATAGCATCCTATGACCCGATTCCGGATTCCATTCACCAAGTATAAAGCTTTGTAAGAATTCTATAGTGGCTTCCGAAAACATCATATAGTCAATCACGCTATCACCATTGTGCTTTCTACATGTAAAGTCATTGGTGCCTTGCCATAAAGATACACCATTTGCAATGAGCATTCCGGTACTATTTCACATATGTAGAAGTCACTTTCCATAGTGATCCAATTCTTTTGCATCATTAGAGCTTTGATTATACATGTATGAGTCATCCATTCTTCTTGAGACATGCGGCATGTCGAATTGTTGTGTGTCGTGTTGTAACGTATTTGTGCGAGCATTGATGTCTCCAAAGACAATGACTTCACCATGGTCCTTGTAATGAGCAATGTTTTCCTCTAGTTCAACAAAGGGTTGATCTCTATCCATATCCAAGCAAGCATAAAAGTTGGAGTCATAGTAAGGAATGTAGCAACCAACCACAAACATGACTTGACTGTTTGGTGGACTGATTTTCAGCTATAAGTAGCGTATAATTATCTTCTTTGACAATGGAAACATCTTTCAAAACCTTTTTGATCATACATGCTACGCCTCCTTGGCCTCTACGTTGCTTTGCATTTTTGGCCAACATCAAAGAATGCACATCATATTTGTCAAATCCAAGAATTTGTTGGGATCATGCTTCCAGGTTTCGACAAGAAGTATCACATTGGATCATTGGTAAGCTCACCAATGCCAATTCCCGTATTCTATGGATAGCCATTACAATTCCAAAAGCTTATTCGCAAGCGTGAGTTAGGTGCACTTGCATCCTCCTCAAGTGACTTCTCTTCTTGAGATGACACTTTGACCTTCTTGGTTCTTTCCTCATATGCTTTGCGACATACATTTTGTTGCATAAGAGTGCGATCCTCATATACATTATAACCCATTCCTTTAAGGTAAATCCAACTATTGTCCAGGATGATCTTTCTCTTTACCTCATCAACCATGGTACATACAATAGGTCTTTCTTCCGAGCAAGGGACTCCTTGTTTTCCAACTCGATGTACACCATAAGCCATGATTCTAGACATGCCAAAGTATGTAGCAAAAAACTCTTCAATAGCAACTGTAAGAGATTGGGGTCTTTCCATGATTTCCTCCTTGATTCCACGAATGACAATGTTCTTTGAGCGTTCTTTCCATTCTTGAAATTCTTTAGTGTCCACATTCTCTACATTCTTTGCTTGGACAATGGCTTGCGTGATAGAAGATGTAGAAACCACATTATCCTTACATATATCATCCCATGATTTGGATGCATTTCTCATCTCACATACATCATGTTGTATTGTATCTATCGTTTCCTCTTTCAATACATGAATACTCTCAACTTTGCTCTAGCGCTCTTTCAATACATTCGTGTCCACAAGAGAGCGCTTACGTTCTTGAACTTCATTCTCAAGATGCACCAAGCGTGTTGTTTGCATTTCAAGAACCTTCTTGAGGTGCTCATTCTCCACAACAAGAACTCTTAAAGTGCCATTCTCCATTGCAAGTGCGTGCAGCTCTTTACCTTGCTTGTTGACGGTTTCTTGTAATGAGATCAAGTAAGCCATGATCATTGCTTTCGTTGTTGTAGATGATGTGGGTGGATTAGCATCCAAATTCCTTGGAGATTTTTCATCATTCTCCATGGCGAGTGTGGATTTTCCACCCTTGCGAGTTTTCTTTGACATTGCCTTCAAGTCGGCAACAAAAACGCAAAGTTTTGACAGTTTTTTCAATTCTCAGATGCTGTTATAGCAAAGACTTCCATTGCTCAGAGAGAGAGAGAGAGAGAGAGAGAGAGAGAGAGAGAGAGAGAGAGAGAGAGAGAGAG